>NC_087268.1:16494349-17782774 GCF_015220805.1 Pogoniulus pusillus | reverse complement strand
GTTGAAAGTAGCTTCCTTGTACTAAGATAAAGCAGAGCCATTATTCTGCAGTTGCAGCAGCAGTAAAGAAATGATATGCTGCATTATGTCTTTCTGGAAATGGAAACCCTTTGCATGTACCCACTGTCTTGGTTGGCTTCATAGTGCCTGGCTTATCTTTGAGATACCTAGAATGAGGATTACATAAAAAGAGAAGAAAGAGCTAACAGTCTGGAGACCTGTGTTATCCCTCAAAGACAATTAAATTCTAATTAAAGAAACTTGCTGCCTTGCTGGCAAGAAGGCTTCAGGTGCTGTCAAAGCCTACATAGATGTGGAACAGCAGCACTTGAAAAACCTCTTCTGGGTAGGTATACTACTTCTACAGACATGTAAATGTCTAATTTATCAAAATTTGCTCTTGTGGTTTTAGGCTTCTCTTATTATAACTTATTTTCTGCGTTGTCAGATCCTCAAAAGTGATACTTCCTTTGTCTGGTATGGAAGTTGGCAGAATTTGGGAAGGGTCCGTTTTTGCTAGTTGCTTTTCTACTTGACTGCATAATAGAGAGGAAATTTTCTAAAATGGTACTTCTTTCCTCTCCTTGTTTCCAGATACCTGTCTATTTTAGGATTTCAAGCTCCAGCAGTCTTCCTTAACAAACAATTGCAGGAACAGTTTTGAGAATTTCAGCTGTGTGGAGATTGTCCCAGAAAACCTCAGTCTGCTCATGTGCTTGCAGAGGAGAATTGAATCTCCAGATGTCTGGGCTCATTCTTTGAGGAGAAATATTCCTTTTGTTCATATTTTCTTCTTTATGGAGAGAATTAATTCTATTGTGTGGGTTTTGTTTTAGTAAAATCTGTATATTGCAACAAAATGTTTGGAAACTTCTTCTGTGGTTTGAATTACATTATTGTTCTTTCACTTCGGGGAGGGAAAAAATACTTAACTGAAGTAGGTGTATTGTTTCTGAGAGAGGGAAAAATAAACTTGTTAATGAGAGAAAATAATGGTACTAAAGTGCATTTTTCAGAATAAATTCCTGTGCAGGTGTAGTGTAACATTCCCTATCAACCATGGTTGAAGTGTTATTCATTTGCTTGACTGTCTTGAGCTTGTATTTTGCTTTGATAAAGCAGTGGATATGGTATCCAGATGCTGTGACTGGTTTGCTTGACCCTGCAGTTTGACTGTTTCAGGCTGCCAAGCAGGAGGTATGGCTCTGGCCCTACTGCCTCCTTCCACTTTCTGCCAGCCTGAGCACTCATATTGCTGTGGAAGGAATCAGGGCAGGGAGTTTTGTTTGACTACTGCAGTTCTGATCCAGCTCACCCTCTGATAGCAGCTGCTTGATACCTGGTACCAGCACAAAGCCATGTCAGGGGACAAGGAGAGATGGGAGGACTAGTGCTGCTGTTCCGAGGGCAGGCTTCTTTGCAGACTGCGCCTCTGCCACAGGGTTAAGTCAAAGGGTGTGGGTTCATGTTACTCTTAACATGGCTTACCTGGGAGTATAGGCAGTAAAAAACAGTCTTCTCTGTTCTTCACCCCTCTCAAGGTGAGTCAGTTCAGCTTGCTGATTTGAGGCTTGTTTTATTTTGGAGATGGATTCATTTGTCATATCAGTAAGCTAAACTGACTCATCCTCAGACTATAAGATTGCCATATTTGCTGTGGCAGGTGCATGAAGGTGGGAAGTAAGACCATCCTATTTGGCAACAACCCTCACTTTATACATAATCTGATCAATGTGAAAATTACCTCTAGTTTCTCTGATTACCTTGAAAGAGCTTTACAGGTGTTTAACACCTAGTTCTCTTGCTCTTCTTGCCTTGCTATTTTTATTACTTTAAATAAAAAAAGCAAGGCTTGCCAATGAGGAAAAGTCTTATGCATCTACCTTCTAAAATGCTGCCTCATCTGTAATAAGAGCTCCTTCACCAAGATGGCTATTCCTGCCATGGATAATATCTGCATTGCACTAATGGCATGCCTACAGCTTTTTAGTTTTAATTGAGATAATGCTCTCCTTGAGTTCAAAGCCATCTTTAACCTAAGGTAACCTGTTCCATTTCTGTGCAGTTCTGTGACATAATCTGAAGGATGAATGCAGAGTCTGTGTAGTCTTTTGGAGCATGAATTGAACAGTGTAGCACAACTGGATTTTGGGTCTGCTAGAAATGTCCACAGTGGCTTTTTGACTTCAAATGGTATTCAACCACAGGTTATGGTTCATCACAGGGATTTAGAATAGCTGCTACTTACTGATTTATGTATTCTTTTTCTCTGTGACTACAGCTGAAAAGGGTTGCAATTTTCATAGTCCTCCTACAGTGATTAAAAAATAGCCAATGAATGGATGCCTTTCTGCAACTAGCTTCATCTGTCTTTGTATTTTGGCTGTTGTATGAGATTGGAAACAATCTTGTCAGTGCTGTGATGCTGTTTCTGAGTCTTCCTGGTGGCAAGGATATGCTGTATTTCTGTCCTGTTTAGTGAAGTTTGAGATGGAAAAAAAAAAACATTGAGCCCTTTTTGGGCAAGAATAATTGTGGAGTACCTGGCAGAAATTGCAGAGTGAAAAGTAAAAAGCCTCCCATGTTCTGAAGAGTAGAAAAGTTATCGGAACTCTGATCACTGGCTGGGGCTAGAGATCACGGGAGGAAAACTGCAGGTTCAAGTGAGTGTTACTGTCCATTGCATCCAGATTTTCAAGGACATATAAATTACTGATAAGTACAGAGCTCCTCTTTTAGAAAAAAAAAAAAACAGTTTATAGGGTACAGTGTTGTACCAGTAATTGGATGCTGTGGCAGATAACTGCAACAGTGTCATAGAAGTGACTTAGCCAAAGAGACTCTATGAGTTGTGGAACTACATGCTTCTTGCTCTATGGTCTGGCAAGGGCTGTAGAGGCCAAAGAGAACTGTCTGGAAGCTCTGCTGGCCTGAGCTGCCTGCAGCAGTGGTCACAGCAAATGCTCTGTGCACTTGCAGAACTCATTTAGGGGCTTTCTGGGTAACATTAATCTGATAATAGTCCTGCCCCAGATTCTCTTCTCTCCTTGAATTTCTACTCTTGCTTCTGCTTTTCAGTGCTCTTTCTCTTCTTTTAGTATAGTTCTGACGGTTTTCTTAGGTTTTAGTGGGGTTTGAGGTGCTTTCTATCATCACACATACCCTGCCCTGTCCACTCCTCTTTGCTGTTCCCTACCTCCACTTCTTTTCAGCCTGTTTGCTTTCAAGGATTTCTCTCTTGTTATCCCGACTTTCTTTTTCAAATAACTGGCACTTGCCTGAAACAGCTGACCGTTAGGCTGTTTCCTCTCTGGGTTGTAGTGTCTTATTCTAGGTCTATCTGTCTGCTTTTCAGGCTAGGCTGCAAGCATGCAAGGGCAGGAGCTGTCTCTTATTCCCAAAGCTGTGCCTAGTGCAGTGGGGTCCTATTCACACTTGATACATAAGCACTGCTGTCATAAACATAATTGAAAGATGTTCTTTATTTGTTCTTGACATATTAAAATGGTTTTAGTTTGTGCAAGTGTTTATTAGGGAAGGTCTTGTCAACTTGCAGCTATTCTTAGAGTTTTTCTTAATGGTGCAATCTTGTGCCATAGAAACCTCTTGGGGGATGCCGAGAGGGACTGAAAAGGAAAACAGCGATGACCTCTGTTCTCAAGGAGCAGAGTTTTACTTGGTTAAATCACATATACAAATTTAAATGGATTTAACAACTGTAGTAAATAAACCAGGGAGGTCTCTATCAAGTTGACAGCCTCCTATTGAAGTGGTTTGCAAGAAATTAGTGAAGAGTTTACAGATCATAACAGATATTTTGATGGTAAGATGGTAGGTCTTCAAGGACCCACCTCTGCTGTTTATAATTTTCTTAGTCTTTGAGGGCAAAAAGATTGAGTCTAACAGCGCTCTTAAAGTGGGTATGTAGGTAGGTATACAATGATGGATTCACTACGTTAGCTTTGCTAGAAGGCACTAATAGACTTGTTGAGGGCCAACTGTTGAATGGCACGAACAAGTGGGTAAACATGATCTGTTTGTAACTTGTGGTTCTCCTGTGCCCTGTCAGAGCTCAGTTGCAAGGGTTTTATAAGTTATTACGTGTCAGCTGAACTGCTATAGTTGTCTCTGCAAATGCTTGCTAAACCGTGTTCCCTTATGATGCAAGAGGGGCAAACTACTAAAGGATCTTCAAATAAGAAATCCTGGTACTGTGTAGTCTGAATTCTGCAGCTAGCAATTAACTCGGAGCTATGTAGCAAAGGGAGACACTGATGAGGCCACAGGCTCATGCTAAGATGATGATGTCATGCTGTTTCCACTCACTGCCTACTTTCTTGTTTCTTGTGCTGTGTTTAATCTGTAAACTCCTTGGGCCAGGAATGGCCTAGCCTGAGATGATTAAAAAAAAAATGCTTTCATGATCGCCTGGACTCTTCCTAATCTATGGAATCAACTTATCTAAATGTAAAATTAGTTTATGTAGCTAAATAACTTTTGTGGGGTGGGTTTGTTGGTTTTAGGGGAAGAGGAGGAGAGCGGAAAGAGTGTCTACTAAAAATAGCCTGTTAACAAGAATGAGGCTGCTTATAAAACCTCACTGTATTTTTTTCCAAAGCAGAAATTTAAGTGTAAGCATTCTCTGGGATATATTGTTTAGTCACAGAAAAGAGTTCCTTTTAATGCTGCTCCCTAAGGTAATAGGGAGAGTAAGGGTACCTTTCCCATACCTTTCCCTAAGGTAAAAAGGCAGTTTCTCCCCCCACCTTGGTGTTAACTACAGTTTGAGAAAACTTTCCTTATTTAGACATTTACTGTGGTGACTTGGTTTGCCATGACAGTACTCAAAACGAGCTGTGTATTACTGAGATATGGTTAAAACAAGCCTTAGGTATGCTTCAGAAAGGTGTGGGCACCACCTTAGGCAGTGGTAGGAAGGACAAATCTCTTCTTCAGACGTTGTGAGTAAACATCCCTTTTATATTCAGCTGCCTGGTTTGCAAGTCAGTAGGATGATGACTTACTGGGATTTGGTGGTGGCTGGTTGAAGCAACTGGCTCTTGAAATCTCATCTGTCACAACTGAGTCCTGAAGAGGTCATCTGATGGCCAGCGTGATAGGCATCAAGCTTAGATCAAAAGGCTCTTCCAGTCGTTGTTCTTTTTGCTGTTTTTGTGTTAGCTGTTTCTGTTCGTTGGTGGTTTTGGGTTTTTTTCAATTTTTCAGGGTCAAGCTTCTGCTGGAGCACAGTTGAATGGTAAATATTGTGTTGTGCTGTACTTTGGATTCCTTAGTTAAGACTTAAAGTCCTGTAGACAGTCAGTGCCTTAGAGCTTCATGTCCACTTTGTAGTGGACATTTTAACAAACCTATTATGTGAACGTTCTGGTACCTGGTTAATTTTTTTTTCCCTAAAGGCTTGTTTACAGTCTTTAGCATGAAGCTTTCAAAGATAGTGAATTGAATGCTTTCCCCAGAAAACGATGGTTGTCTTTAAAGGGGAAACTGAAAGGTCCAAAGACACTTGTGTGATGGTTAGGGTGTTCCCCCCCACTGAACTGAGATACAGTAAATCCAAGTGCTGTTCCTTTAGTTAAATTTTAGGGTGTTCATTTTTCCAACAGATAAATTAAAAATTGCATCTTGATGTAATTTTGTATTTCCTCTATCAAATATAGGCACTTTTCCTGGAAATGTATTTAGTTTCTTTTTGCTTGTGGCATACTGACCTCAAAGTTATGAATACAGAGGTCAATTGAGTTAGTTTCATTTTTCTACTAAAGTTATGTTGCCTTTCTGTGCTATTGCTGCTTAATTTTTAGTGCTGGTGTAGTTTACACTGCTGTTGTGCTTACTTTTTACTCTGTTTTCCAGTTGTCTTCTGTATAAGGGTATTGCTATTTTTTAAGTTATTGACCAAAATGTAGAGGTACCAACAATTTTGGTTTTCAGGTTACTGATGGAAAGTGTAGAAGTTGATCTCTGTAAGTGGAATGACTTTTTTCCTGTTGTGTCCAGCTAGAGGCAATGGCACCTTTGATTTCAGCGTGAAGTGTTTTAAAAAGCCTTTTACAAACTTAGTGGTCTTAGCAGTTGTTACTGAGTTTTGTCTTCATTGTTTGTCTCTGGATTGAACTGAATTAACACATAATTATTCATGACTATGGTTTAATCATTAACATTAAAGCCAAAGAATGACTGCTTCATTTTTTCACCATTTATCACTTTGTTTCTGGTAGTGGTTGTTTTTCTGGCTGAGTGCAGATTTTGACTGTAGTAGAAAGCAGCACATTTTGTGTTGATCTATGACATTATTGCATTAGTGCTGGGTAGGAAAAAAAAAAATTTCTGATGTTGAACTTCTTTACCTTCTTAAGACCCCTTGAGTCATCACGTTCAGCCTGTTCAGACTTTCTTATTTCAAGCCTAGCAATTGCAGCTCAGGTCTATTATATGCTTCAGAAAAGATTCCAATCTAAAATTATCTGTTCCAAAAATAACTTTAACTTTCAAAGTTCTTGAGGAAAAAAAATTTCTTTAAGTTTGTCCACCTACAGTCCTGTCCTAAACGTTGGCTATTTCTAGTCATTATGTGTACTATTTTTTCATCTGCAAATCACAACTTTTCTGAAATGTCTTTTCCTTTAACAGATAGCTTTTAGATATTATTTTCCTCCAGTTTTCTCTTTTTAAAGTCTCAAAGTAACATGCTTTTATGAATCTTTGAATTCTTCAGTTCATCACTTTAGCCATCAGGAGTGCACTGTTCCAGGAGCTGGTGCATGAGTGTCAAAGAGGAAAAACTCTTGCTGATGTTCCCTTGCTTATACAGCTAAGGATAGCTTTAGGTCTCAAGAGCAGTGTTGTGCTTAAGAACTTCCACTGGGATGCCTTGCAAGTCAGAGCTGGTGACTCGACTTTCTGGATGGCTTTACTTGATTTGGGTTATCACGTTTTGGTCCTGGATTCCTCTGCTTCCTGTGTGCCTGCATAATGGATGGATGCCAGCTGCTTTTTCATTGATCTCTATTCTCTGAATCTTGTCTGAGAACTTCCTAGCTTTTCCTCCAGATTGTTGATAACAGCAATAAGTGTGAGGCCAAAATTTAATGCTATTTCAGTCTCCTGTTATATCATAGTTAATTTGAAAGTTAGAGGCTTGTGTATTGTAATTTGATTAGTAATCATGTTTTTTCTGTGTACATTTTTCTTTGTTAAGAAGAAGTTTTCTTTGTTGAGGGTAGGACTCGATGATCTTCTTGGGTCCCTTTCAACCCCTAACATCCTGTGATCCTGTGAAGATGTGATAGCAACTCAGAAACAACTACGTAAATCAGTGGTTTTTCATCACTGCTGTTTTTTTCTCTCTTTTCCAATGAACCTAGAATCTCTTTGACAACAGAGTCCAGCAATCCGGTTGATATAAACCGCTTTTCTGCATCTTTATTTGTTAACAAAGTATCTAATGTGGTATGTAATGTGCAGCCATTGTCAAATGTACAGAATTGTCCCATCTGCCCTGATGTTCTCAAGAGTGTTCTGGTTCCTTTCATACATTAGCAGAGCTTCTGAGACTACTTAGCCAGCTCTTCCAAAATCCTTGGATATAAATAATGAGATTTTTCTGATCTTAAGCAACGTCTGATGGCCACTCCTTTATTACAGTATTCAGTTACAGTCAAGAAGTCAGATGACATTTCCTGTGCTAAAACAAGCGCTGTGTGTATATATATCCATTCAGCAAATGCTTCTGCCTTCTCTGGGTGATGACTGGCACACTTCAGTGTTTGACCTGAGCTGTTTTCAAAATTTCAGGGTCTTATTCTAAGTTGCAAAAACACTGTATTTCATTAGTCTTTATTTTTTGATTCCTTGAGTCTTCCTGATTTGGTCCTTGAATCTTCATTTGTCTTCTGTCTCCCACTAAACAAGATTTGCATAGCTCATAGATGAGAAAGGGAAGCTGTTTAATGAAACAATTCATAACTAGTACTTCTAAAATATACTTTCTTCCTTGTAGTGGTTCGTAATTACTAGCTTTTGGATAAATTGACCTTTTTTTTAATGCTGCAGGAAAAATGATTAGAAAAATGTCATCTAGCACTCTGCTGCTGCTGGCATTTCTGGGCTTCTTGATTGAAGAGAGATGTTGAGATACTGTAATGTGCGCAGAGAAGGGTGACAAAGGTAGTGAGAGGCCTGTCACACAGCCCTATGTGGAGAGGCTGAGGGAGATGGGGTGTTTAGCCTGGAGAAGAGGAGGCTCAGGGCAGACCTCATTACTGTCTACTACTACATGAAGGGAGGTTGTAGCCAGGTGGGGTTGGTCTCTTCTGACAGGCAACCAGCAGCAGAACAAGCGGACACAGTCTCAAGTTGTGCCGGAGAAGGTCTAGGCTGGATGTTAGGAGGAATTTCTTCCCAGAGAGAGTGATTGGCATTGGGATGGGCTGCCCAGGGAGGTGGTGGAGTCGCTGTCACTGATGGTGTTGAAGCCAAGCCTGTCTGAGGCACTTAGTGCCATGGTCTAGTTGATTGGCCAGGGCTGGGTGCTAGGTTGGACTAGATGATCTTGGAGATCTCTTCCAACATGATTGATTCTGTGATATTGTGTCAAGCATATGTTGCTCATATTGAAAATTCTCAGAGCAGCTGATGACCCTTCTTCCTTCCTGTGTCATGAGCAGATATCTAAGAAGCCAGGTACTTTATTTTGTAGCCTAATCTGATTTGCATCAAATCCTGACCAGTAACTTTTCTTGTGCTTTCTATTAAAACCTTTGTTTCACAACTTATACAGATCTTTTGACCTTCTCAATTATCAGTGACTGAAAAAAATGTCATGAAGTTGTGATAGACCCCTTCTGGTCACTTATCTCTACAGTTGTCAGCTGCTAGTTGTAACCTATTCATATTAACAAGGGCTGCATCCAGCAGTGTAGAGTTTCTGTGGGAGTGACTTGTTGACTGCATTGAACATTGGGCAAATTTTAAGATGAAAGTGTGGAGAAGCCTTAGAGTTAGTAAGGGGAAATGAAGTGAATATTGACTTACTATGGAGACATCTTAATAGTGAGGTAACATGGAGAACTGAAACAGATAGTTGAAGATACTTAAATTAAGTGGAGGCAGATAGGTATATGATGTCAGATGTTGTAGAGAATGTCTTATAGGTATAGGTCTGTGAGGTTCTTTAGGACTTAAACGAAGTAAATTCTGCTTATGAGGAGTGGGTGAGGGAACTGAGCTTGTTTAGTCTGGAGAAAACAAAGCTGAGGGGAGACATTCTGGCTCTCTACAACTACGTAAAGGGAAGTTGAGTCCTTGTCCTTGGAGGTGTTTCTGAGATACAAATATGTAGTACCGAGGGACATGGTTTAGCATCAGATTTGGTAGAATTAGATGGTTGGATGTGATGATCTTTTCCAACTGAAACTATTGTATGGTTCAGTTATCAAGTGGAAGGGCTGTGAACATGCCAGCCAGGAAGTCCAGCAGTTGGAGAAAGGAAGCAAAAAGATAGGAAAAGTCAAAGAGGAAAAAGGTGGTATTTGTAGACAGCATAAAGGATTGAGGTTGTACCTGTAGTAGGAAGACAGTTGCTGTAAGTATCCTACTAATTTATAGTTTCTTCCCTTTAACTTCAAAACATAGAGAATATACTTTTAGTTGAAAGAAGAAAGAATCATAGATCTATGTCTGTGCATTTACATTTCTATCCATCTGTACTGCTTGGTCTGAAGCTGAACAGCTGAAGAGAAGTAGGGTGAACATCATTGTGGACTTTCTCAAGGGCCATTAAATGGAAGGTGTAGGGGGAACAATGGAATTAATACTCATCTGAAAAGTGTAAGTGACTGTAGGAGTTAAGTAAAATGATGGCACAAGCCATTCTAAGGTTGCACAAAGATGGTGGAAAATAGACCTTGTACTGATGCTCTGACAGACTGTAGTCTCGTAACTGGACTATTTTCTTTGCACAAATTGAATATTCCTTGTTTTCAAACCACTGAGAAGGGATCTTACCAGTGCTTCTCAGTATTTAAAGGGTGGAGGTTGTGAGGCGGTGGCTTGTTTCTTTTCAGTGATGCTCAGTGACAGGATAAGGCTCAGTGGTCATAAACTACAACACAGCAGGCTCCACATAAGCTTCAGGAAGAATTTTCTTTCGAGAGTGGCAGAGTGCTGGACCAGGCTGCCCGAAGACATTGTCAAGTCTCCTTCTCTGGAGACTTTCAAACCTACCTGGACACATTCCTGTGTGATTTACTCTAGGTGTTCTTTCTCGAACAAAGGGGAGCTGGATTAGATGATCTTCAGCAGTAACTTCAAATCCCTACCGTTCTATCATCCTAGATCATCATCTATTGTTTGCCTAGATGATGGTTGTGTAGTCACGTGAATCTGCTTTGTTGTTACACCGAAATTAGGTTGTATTGCTGTTGGTTGCAGATTGCAGCAACTTCTAGACAAATAACCAGTGGCTCCTCTGAGAGCTGTACTATTTTGGTGTTGGGTCTGTCCTTCCTTATTTCTTTTCATTTTAATGTTCTAGTTCTATTGTAGAACTAAAATCAAAGTTGTCCAAAGTACAGCATCTGTCCAAATTCTTGTTTTAATCCACTAGGGCTGTAAAGTCTGACAATCCAGTAAGAGGTGAAAGGAATGAGATGAAAACTTGTTTATTGAAAGGAAACAATGAGAAACATCTAAGAGACTTAATGCCCTGTAACATTCTGGTAAAGAAACACAGTAATTCGTCCTGTAGCAAATTAAAGCGTTGGTACTTACACTATTAAGAAGCTATTTGTTCATGGACATAAAGCCTGTGATGCTGACTGGCTCCTCCTTTGAGCTCTGGAGAAGTTGGCCCGTTTGCTGCGGTGCTACATTGGGAAGAACTGTCTAACGTGGCCTTAAATTCAAGGCTTGCTTTTGTGGTTGAGGAGACCCTTAAGCAAATTGCAATTCTGAAGAGTGTCCTTAAGGCAAATTCCCTGATAACAAATACTTCATATCTCAACTGGTATTACCAGCGACATTTTTACCTCTAAAACTTCAATAGTCTTGCTGTTTCTGAAAAAAAGGAATGAGCCTCATTCACAATTATCTTTATACTCTGGCCTTGTGACCAAGGCCAAACAAAAAGCCCTCCCCCAAAAGTAGGGGATTAATTTTCAAATGAAGAGGATTGTTGTGTTAAAGCAGATGTCACTTATTTATATGTGCTGAGTTAGAAACGCTGATCATAGACCATCTGGGCAGATAATATGCAGGGCTACAATCAGAATTACACTTCTAATTTGTTTACCAAACCCCCTCTCTGTTTTCTGTCTTTTCCTGACTTCCATCCATATATTTCTACAGTTACTAAACAGGAGAGTGAATTTTCCTTGCAGCTTTAATCTGCTTCCATTTATGTTCCCCTCTCTCCTTCTTAGCAGACATTAATCTTTCTGATTTTTCTTCTTTTTTGTTTCTGCGTTTTGGTTTTCTTTGGGGTTTTGTTCTTGTTTCTCTCTTTTCAAATGTGTAAATCTGCATCTCGCGTTCTCCTGAATGTTTTGGGGAAGGACTTTACCTGCTGTATT
Source organism: Pogoniulus pusillus (assembly GCF_015220805.1). NCBI lineage: Eukaryota > Metazoa > Chordata > Aves > Piciformes > Lybiidae > Pogoniulus > Pogoniulus pusillus. The sequence continues at coordinate 17,771,183 of NC_087268.1, read as the reverse complement.
ATGCTTGGTGTGTAATTTGACACCCTTAGCACTAATATATTTTATTCAAGATAGAATTAGGACAAAATATCTAATGTATTTTACATCATCTTTAAGCAGTTTCACAAGATTTACTGGATTTTGCCAGTTCATTAGATAATTAATCTCATTCTGGTGGTAACTTCTCGAAGGATGCAAGCTGGCAAAAGTGTTAAGTAACCTTGGATGTGGTTCAGTCAGGACAAGTGCAGAATATTAGGTTTTGATAAGAGTAATCAGGTGTGTAAGTGGAAAGTGGATGAGGATTGGATAGGCAGCAGAGGAGAGTTTGGTACACAAAGTGATCATGAGTCAACCAGGCTGCAGCATTGCACAAGCTGCAAACATTGTGCTTGACTGTACAAACAAGTATGTTGTAAGCTGGACGTGAGAAGTCACCAGCATGCTGGGTACAGCTGAGGTAAGCCTTCAGGGCAGGATCTAGTTTGGGATGGTGTGTCTATGAACGTTTTAGCAGTGAGTGGAGAGGTCCCTCAAAGATAAAGAAGTCCTCCATTATGGTTATTATTTCGTTTGTTTTGTTGTTTTTGTTTGGTGGGTTTGGGGTGGTTTTTTTTGCACTCCCTCACATATTTTAGGTGGGGGTGGGGATGGAGTGGGGTGGGGGGCACGTGGATTAGAGGGCAGAGAGGAGTACTGCTATTTTCCATGCATTCTGGGAGCTGAACAGGGAACATCTCACTTAAACTGCATTTAAGATAATTAGAACTATCAGATAAATCTTTCTAAACACGAGTGGTGGAGAGAGACTTTCTGGGAAAGCTGTAGAATGCAGACTTAGTAAGTAGAAGTGATGAGCACATCTTGAGTACAGTTTCTGTAGAGCTGCAGAGTGACTGTGGTGGAACATCAGGTTCTTTATTTTCTTGCAGTCTTATTCAATTCTGTAAGCTGATCTATCATAACTGCAGGACAGTAAATGTGTGGCATATGTGTGCAAAATGCCTAAAACAAAATCAGGCTTGGAACAAGGGGAAGAACTGTTGGTGATAGCAGTGATGCTGAGGTAATAGTGGCTTTGTCTTGTGATGGAAAAGTGGCTGGAAAGGTGCCTGTGGAGTTGGTTGCCAGCTACTGGAACCCACAGCTGCTGCACCTGCACCACAGCACATTCACCTGAGCAATGTCCACCATTATCTTGTGTTATGAGTGCACATCTCTATTAGGTTCGTGTCAAGATGCAAGCTAAGCTCGTGCTGTTCTCATGCTTCTGCTTTCATCCACTGCCCTAGTCAGTGCCTTCCTTCTTTGCAGAGAAGTCCAGGCAGGGAAGAGGGGTGGTGCAGGACTGTGCTGTACAGTGCAGCCTAGTTGTCACTTCATATACACAATGCCAGCGTACACAAAGGTTTTGTTTTCTAATGTAGGCAAGCTGAAGCTTTACATGTAGATGGGTTTCTCAGTGCTTCTGTTTATATTGCCAGGTATATGCATATAAGTAGAGAGTGCTACTCTGCAGGGTATAAGACAAATTGATGTATTTAATTACAAGAATATGGGGAAAGGCTTCATTTTGGTAATACCTTTGTTTAATGCCACTTATTTTGACCAGTAAAAACAAATACTAGTCTTCATCATGCATCACATTTTATTGCTGAGCTATTTGCTTCTGGAAAGAGAATATTTTTTTAGCAATAATCTTGGAGTCTTGTCTTTGTATTTTGTCAGGATTTTTATCTTTTTCTGTAACGCACATGCTGGTTTTATTCTTTGCCTTTGCAAACTCTTCTATTTCAGTTTTGTTAGTCATCTTGTTTACATATGTATCTTAATTATTTGTGTCTCTCTTGCTTTCCAGGAGACAAAGATGGCAGCAAAGTGACTACAGTAGTGGCAACTCCTGGACAAGGTCCCGACCGACCACAAGAAGTTAGCTACACAGACACCAAGGTGATTGGAAATGGATCTTTCGGTGTTGTGTACCAAGCCAAACTCTGTGATTCAGGAGAGCTTGTGGCCATTAAGAAAGTCCTGCAGGATAAAAGATTTAAGGTGAGAATATTTTCATGAACGTTACCTCATTTTCTGTGTTGTTGATGACAGTACTTTAATATTTTCATTTGTTTCCCTTGGCATACAAGTGGACATAAAAAATTACAGGACTTAAGATAGTTTGTAAGGGAATATAGTTTAACTCAAAAATCAGTGAGTGACTGTTATGATTACTTGGATTTGTGCAGAGCAGGAAGCTGAAAATCTGGATTTGATGTTGTAGTGCTGTTTTGAGGTTGCAAACTAGATTTTTTCAGACAATGAGCTGTGGCAACAAGGGAAAAACCTGGATTATTCTTAGTGTAGTCTCTTCTCCTGTCACTTGTAATTAAGCTGCTGGAAGGAACCTTTGGGATTGGTTCTTAGTTGTTGCACCTACGAAGTGGAAAGCTGTATTTGAGTAGACTGGCCAAGCCAGGCATGAACATAAATACTGAGCCCAGGACAGTTTAGACTGAAAGTGAATTGTTTCCCTTTATCTGACTTAAAACCACTAGAATAGGTCACATTTATAATAGTACTAACTGTAGTAGCAGTAACTAATTAGTTCAGTTTATGACATCTCAACTATTTTTTCTTTGTAAATCTCTGTTGGGCATCTAGAATAAAATGTAGATTTCTGGGTATGTTCAAGTAGAGGATTTGGTGTCATTTTATCTGACTGTCTTTTTATTTTGGAGTATTTAAGTGATTAAATGAATTACATCTTTTGACTATTACCCCTCTTATTTTGTTTAAAGAAAAATCTAAAATGTAAGTAAGAGTTCTTTCCAGTTTGGACTCTGAACTGATTACTTATATACAATGACATAAGCTGAGAGCATCCAGTATCTGGAGGCTTTAAAACCCCTAAACTAAGTGGAATTAATGGTAGATGTGTGTATAGATTTACAGATAGACAGCATGAATTTAAAAATACTTGGTTTGGTTTTGTAATTCACATGGGTCACATCTGCAGTAATATCACAAGTTAGGTTGCGTTTTTCACGTTCTTATCACAAACTTGTATCTCAACTACATCATCTACCTTTTGGTTTCAGATCCCTAGTTTTTTATGTCATTCATCAGTTTAGTCCTCCCTTTATTTTCACAGTTTGATCTGGAAGTGTATGTTCTGTTGGCAGGTGTAAATTCTTCCAGGCTGGATGAAAGCCTTGCCTGGACAGATTTGGAAGCTATAGAGTCATGTATCTTATATCGAGAATAGCATACAATAACTTCATTATATGCTACTCTTTAGGAGTTCCTGATCTAAGTTGTAAGTGCTGTATTAGATACTTTACCTTCTTTCCTCATTAATGTACACCTCTGCTTTGGCAATGACAAGGAAAACACTATTGTAGATGGTCAAAGATGGCAGTAGCTTGTTTGATTTAAGTCAACTTTATAAGCTTCAGAGGAAAAGAGGGAGCACTTCAGAAATACCTGTCTGCCCTGATCCCAGTGGTGGTGAAACAACAAGAGGAATGTCAGTCATGGCAGTTGATTCTAAAGTAGGTGTCACCAATGAAACTTTCAGCTCTATGCTTCAAGCTAATGCCTACTTATTTCTGTATCATGTGCATTTATCAGCATTTACATGCAGTATAATTGCTTTGTTGTGATTTAGCCCTTACAAGGAAAAAAAAAGAGCTTTTAGAGAATCTATCTGGAAGTCTTGAAAGCTAAAGGGCACAATTCAGAATTTTTTTGAATCCTAAGAGAATGTAACTTCTATGTTACTTCTGCATTTTTTGAATGTGGAGAAAATGTGTTGTAAAGATCTGTCAGGAAATTGAGATGATTTCATTCATGTTTGAAACTAGATAGAAAAGTGGAGTTACCAGAGGGGGATTGTCTTTTCCTTTTTCCATTACTGTGACAAGTTTGTCAGCAGCCTCCACTGAAGTGAAAGCAGCGTTAGTCTTCAGTGCAACAAAGTGAGTGTGAAATTTCTGAAGAATTGAATATTACAGTTTCTATGATGGTTAAGGTAGTTTGCAGTCCAGCTACTTTTACTCCCTTGTTGCAGTTAAGTGGTTCTTCAGTTTGCCAGTGTAGTTCCTGTATGGATGTGTTTTATAGAATCATAGAATCAACCAGGTTTGAAGAGACATGCAAGATCATCCAGTTGAATTTATCTTCCAGTCCTATCCAATCAACTAGACCATGGCACTAAGTGTCTCAGCCAGGCTTTTCTTCAGCACCTCCAGGGATGGCGACTCCTCCACCCTCCTGGGCAGCCCATTCCAATGGAAAATCACTCTCTTTGGGGAGAACTTCCTCCTAACATCCAGCCTAGACCTCTCCTGGCACAACATGAGTCTGTGTCACCTTGTATGGTTGCTGGTTGCCTGGTAGAAGACACCAACTCCCACCTGACTCCTTTCAGGTAGTTGTAGACAGCAATGAGGTCTGCCTTGAGCCTCCTCTTCTCCAGGCTGCACACCCCCAGCTCCCTCAGCCTCTCCTCACAGGGCTGTGTCCAGGCCCCTCACCAGCTTTGTTGCCTTTCTCTGGACACGTTCCAGTACCTCAACATCTCTCTTGAACTGAAGAGCCCAGAACTGGACACAGGACTCAATGTGGGGCCTGACCAGTGTTGAATCAGTGTCATTTTATACTGGCTCTCTGAAGTACTCTGTATTTTAAAAGAATGCATCTAGAATTCTGTGTAATGTAGAGCAATGGTATTGCTACACTAAAAATAGACAAATGGCTGAAGGGAATAAATAAGATGTAGACATTAATGCTTAATTTTGATTTGTGGTTGTTCTGCCTTTATTAAGCTAGGCCTCTGTAGTAAGCATGAGGAATCTATGAAATGTAGTTCTGGACAATTATGCGATACTTAAGTGAGGATTTCACAAACTAAACGCTGTTCATTGTTCATTTGTGTGACCACAGAGTAGAGGTCAGTGTAGAGGATCCTATTTTCTTTGTGGGTTTTTCTGTTAAAAGCTTAGCAATCTTGAGAGAGATGCTTCTCTTTCTAAAACGTTTTAACTTTTAGGGTCCAAATCCATTCAAATGGCACAATTTCTTAAAGATTATGTTCTGATTTTCACAGACCTGTACTGTGTTTCTGCTTGGTCCTGTAGATGTGTAACATGTAAAGCATTGCTTAAGATAGGTGCAATTAAATTATTTGTAATATTTTCAGTTGTTTTCTACTGTGTGTCTGTGCAGGGCCTTAACTAACAAAATAATTGTAATGCTTGAAAAGAAGATACCAGCAGCATAAATTTAATTGCACTGCTTTTGGTATGTTCACTGGAATATTTGTCAGATTGAGAGTCAGTCGTTGGTGTCTAATTCTGCAAAAGGCAATTATGAGCAAGCACATATGTTAGCACAAATAGGAAACTCTTAGTGTAGTTTTTCCTGTCATTCCGTGCTCATTCTTAAGAAGTTCTATTGGAATGAATGAGTGAATTTCTAGAAAATTCTCAGCTGACTGAGAAGAAAGACTCCTGCATCTGGATCAAGGCAATCCCAAGCACAAATCCAGGCTGGGCAGTGACTGGCTGGAGAGTAGCCCTGAGGAGAGGGACCAGGAAGTGCTGGTGGACGAGAAGCTCAACAGGAGCCAGCAGTGTGCAGTTGCAGCCTGCAGCGCCTGGGCTGCATGAGGAGAAGTGTGGCCAGCAGGGCGAGGGAGGTGATTCTCCCCCTCTACTCTGCTCTGCTGAGACTCCACCTGGAGTACTGCATCCAGTTCTGGAGCCCCTGGGACAAGAGGGATGTGGAGATGCTGGAGCGTGTCCAGAGAAGGGCCACGAGGATGATGAGAGGGCTGAAGCAGCTCTGCTATGAGGACAGACTGAAAGAGATGGGGCTGTTCAGTGTGAAGAAGAGGAGGCTCTGAGGTGACCTCCTTGTGACCTTCCAGTATCTGGAGGAGACCTCCGAAAAACGTGGGGAAGAACTTCTCAGGATATCGGGGAGTGACAGGACTAGGGGGAATAGAGCAAAGCTGGAGTTGGGGAGATTCAGAGTGGATGTGAGGAGGAAGTTGTTGAGCATGAGAGTGGGGAGAGCCTGGACTGAGTTGCCCAGGGAGGTGGTTGAGGCCCCATGGCTGGAGGTGTTTAAGGCCAGGCTGGATGAGGCTGTGGGCAGCCTACTCTAGGGTAGGGTGTCCCTGGGAATGGCAGGGGGACTGGAACTAGATGATCCTTGTGGTCCCTTCCAACCTTGACTGATTCTGTGATTCACATTGCTTGGTGTTTCTTCTTTAGTGCTAAAGCTGTTGCCATCTAAATGATCAAGAAAGCCCTTAATAATCCTGCACTTTTTCAGACCATCTAAATTGGGCATCATATTTCTTGTCAATGGCTCACATAGATCTTAAGTGTGTAGTAAGTGAAAGCCAGATTCTGTAATGAGAACGATTTGTGCCATCCATTCTGTCAAATTACTCAGGGGCTGCCTAGGTTTACTAATGCAACTGTGTGTGCCTGTGGCTTAGTTGCCTGAATTATTTAAATAGGCAGATCTTTCGGCGTGTGAGAGGATGTCATACTAAGACCCTTACAGTCAATAAAGATGAAGCCCTTCATTGATAAAACTGAGGCCACTGACAAGTGTGTGCTCTTTGCTGTTTTTAAGCTATGAGAGAAATATATGTTGTGATTATTTGCATGTGGGTTGTGGGTTTTTTAAATAGTAAATTCTCAGTGTTAATGAGAGCCTTAAATCCCAGTAAAGCAGAGGTATGGATAATTAAGTCTATGCTGATGTTCTGGTTTCTCTTTCTGTTCTGGGTGTGTGTACTTGGGTGAGCTACTTGAAACGCTTCTGAAAAAGCAGCAGATTTCCTTCAGTTCCTGCCTCTCATGTGTGAAACTGCTAAGTATAAAAAGATTCCTTTTCACTGTAGCCCATATATATTGTTTGTGTTAATTTGATAGCTGTAGCTTTGATTATAACAGCTGACATGAAAAATGTAAACCCACAAAGACGAATTTCTGTTGAAAAAAAGGCTGGATGTTTAGCTTCTTAAATTGCATTACTTTTTTTCAACAGACTTTTCTGTTTAAAGCATTAAGCAATTCAAAGCTGACTTCTTTTTTTTTTTTCTTCAAATAGATTGTATGTCCCTGCTTGTGGTTGAAGGTGTCATTCTGTAAACATGCATGTACAAAAAGTGTGAGTCTGACTAATGAGGTATGAAGTTCTTGCTCACAGAATCTCAGTGGTTAACAGACCGCTGTAAGTTTTAATTTGTTCTACTCTTGACTGATCCTCCCTGACTTATTTCTTGTCTCTCTCTTATCCTTGACTGTTTAAAGTACAGCAGATAGGAGGGATGTACCTCATAAGGTGATAGCAGTAGAAGCAAAAAGACATATTTTATTCAGTCTGTAAGCTTCACCTAGGACAGTCATTTCTATAGACACTTGGTTTCTTGATTAACTTCTTATAAAATCTACAAAGTTGGAAGAGACCTACAAGATCATCCAGTCCAACCTAGCACCCAGCCAATCAACTAGACTATGGCACTAAGTACCTCATCCAGTCTTCTCTTGAACACCTCCAGGGATGGCAACTCCACCACCTCCCTGGGCAGCCCATTCCAATGCCAATCACTCTCTCTGCCAACAACTTCCTCCTAACATCCAGCCTAGACTTCCCCCAGCACGACTTGAGACTGTGTCCCCTTGTTCTGCTGCTGGTTGTCTGGAAGAAGAGACCAACCTCACCTGGCTACGGCCTCCCTTCAGGTAGTTGTAGACAGCAATCAGGTCATCCCTCACCCTCCTCTTCTCCAGCTCCCTGAGCCTCTCCTCACAGGGTTGTGTTCCAGGACTCTCACCAGCTTTGTCGCCTTTCTCTGGATGCATTCCAGTACCTCAACATCTCTCTTGAATTGAGGAGTCCATAACTGGACACAGCACTCAAAGTGTGGCCTGATCAGTGCTGAGTACAGGGGCAGAATAACCTCCCTTGTCCTACTGGCCACATTGTTCCTCATCCAGGCCAGGATGCCATTGGCTCTCCTGCCTACCTGGGCACACTGCTGGCTCATCCTCACCTACTACCTACCAGTACCCCTTAGGTCCCTGTCTTGTTTGGGAATATAGCTGAAAAGCTGTAATAGAAAAGATAACCTCTTCAGTGCGAGTTTGATCTCCCTTCACCAGGTTCAGACAATGCAAGAAGCATCTTCTTCCCTTTCAGGCTTTTTGCAAATAACTTTTTATGGACTCCTAGTCATAAAATCATTTTGGTTGGAAAAGACATTCAAGATCACTGAGTCCAGACATTATCTAACTCTACCAACGCTAGTGCTAAACTATGTCCCTCAGCACCTCATCTGTCTTTTAAACACTTCCATGAATGGGGGTTCAGTCACCTCGTTGAGGGGCCTCTTCCAGTATCTGAGAAACCTTTCAGTCAAGAAGTTTTCTTGTAATATCCAACTTCAACCTCCTGTGGTGCAACTTTAGGCCATTTCCTCTTGTCTTATAACTTGTTACTAAGGAGGAGACTGAACCTCCTTTCAAGCAGTTGTAGAGAGTGAGGAGTCTCCTTTTCTACAGATATATTCCTGTGTATTGTAGCTGTGCCATGACACTATTAAACCTATAGTTGAAGAGAAGCCACAACTGCTGCTGAAAACTGAGATACCATATAGAACTGGACCTTTTCAAACACACAGTGTCTGAGTGAAGTACTTTAAATCCTCCCCCCCCCCCCCCCCCCACCCTCCACCTCTCTTCTTTCTAGAGAAGGAAATGAAAGTTACCACACAGCTCTTCGTCTCAGTTTGGTAGTTTGTCTTGAGTACAATGTAGAGGCTGAACCTGCTCGCATGATTGTCTTTCTCTGTGACCTCTTGACATCTGCACAGTTGTTCACTGAATTAAAAACTGAACTTTCTCTGTTAGTTTCATCTCTGTGTGTGAGCAATCTGGTCTATCTCCTATCTAAAGATTGTTGAATATTCAAGCAATCTATCAGACCTTCAGACTTATTTACTGTGTCTTAGTTGACTTGGAAGCAGCCATGAGATAACAAGTCACAAAGGAAAGACAGCAATAAGAAATAATAATGTTTAATTGCCTTTCTTTTAAGTCTTTGAAGAATTGCACGTTTTGGCTACTCTGAACATCAGAGGAATAGTGAATTACTGTTCTTAATACCGTGATGGAGGTGGCACTCTCCAAAAAATGCCTTAATTTTATTGTTCAATAGCTAGAAGGAGCACACAGAACAACATTCTTTCTACTGCAATGCAATGGCTTGTCACAAGCAGGGGAGAAAGGCTGAAATAGTTTTCCAATGACATTAGCAAATATTGTGAATGTCTGTAAAATTAATGTAAGGAGAGGTAATTGGGTCTGACTCAAAGCCTTTTCAAAGCTATTCCTCTAGTCCTCAAGGTATTCAGTCTGTCTTAAGAGATTGGGCTATCAGCTATGACTTGCAGAATGGGAGGTGCCTGGGCATGTGTCCAGGATGTTTTCTCATGTTCTGAAGAGCTGCAGGCTTGTGCTCAGCTCTAGATAGTTTTTTCAAGTCCATGCTTTAATTCTTGTGCAGAAGCTGAATTTGTAGTTCTAGTCGATCTTATTGTAGCCAGATTATCAGAGATGTCTGCCAAGATAACAGCTTTTCTTGTAACAGTACTTGATCTGTCTGTGTCCTGAAAGCCAGGTTACTGCAGCCAGTTCTGTTACTTAGCTGTAATTGCAATTGCAGTGCTTGTCTGTTTGCAGAACAAAGAGGCTGGCTTGATATCTGAATTCTTACTCACTACCATGTATTTCCTTCCATTTTCTGGTTTTCACAAACAGTTCAGTTTTGTTAGCAAACCAAAAATCAGCTTGTACCCTTGCTTTTGGCAGTCTTTCAAGTGAGCAGTCTATTGTTTGTTGTATCAGCTGAAAGCTCCCTGGCCATACTTTTGTGGCCTGGAAGATATCTAGAAGAGCTAAGTGACATCTTCACTTCGTATTATGTTAAAGTTTATATAATAAAATAAGTTTCGGTATGATTTTTCTCCACAGACATTTTGTAATCTGACAAGTGAATTGGATGCTTAATAGGTGTTAATGTAAAATAAGCCTTCAGTTTGGCATATGGAGACAAACTGGAGTTTGTGTTAAGGACACTGAGTTTTCTTTTTAGCTGGGGAGCTGGACTGAAAATTGGGGAATGCAGTGTCATCTAGCTGAAGTTAACCTGGGGAAGAGGAGGAGGTGCTCTTCATCTGCTATATGGCAGTATGTGCATGTAGAAATGTTTCCACGTGTTGCATGTGGAAACTTACATGGTGGTAAGGAAATATCTTTCATAAAAATGTGTTCTTTGGAAATGGTGGCATCAAAACTGCCCTTGAGGGTGTTTCCCCCCCTACCCTATAGATTCTAGCATGAGACATTTGTGTAGGTACATGCCACAGTTCAAGTGGGCTATTATTCTTAATTGTTTTTAATCTGGGGCTTTTCTGTTTCCATGAAGAGTTTTTCTGAGGTACTTCCTAGACTAGGACCAACAGTCTGCAACTATTTTCAGGTTGAGATTCAAGGGCTACTTGATGCAGAACGCAGCCTGAGCTTGGTCATTTTGAAAGAGGAAGTCACAGTCCTCAAGTATTTCTGAAGCTCAGGGATCTAGTAATATGCTGCAGTATGAGGTAATACTTCAGTTCTAAGAGTATTTGGGGTTTGTGTGTGGTGGTGTTTTTCCAGGTATTGGAGTTCTAGCTAAGAACAAGCAGGGAGCAGGCACATGTAATGCTCTTGAAAGTTAGATAATACTGGTCCTGTATAGAGCTTGGCTGTTGGAGTGAATGTTGGGTGCAAGTACTATCTCAGTGGGAACCTTCTACTACCTGTCTTCCACTTAGAATAGTATTATGTAGAGTATAAATAGAAGATTAGCTGCTGCTTGTTGAGATAAAAATGGTACTTTTGAGGCTACTTGCATGTTTGGTGTGTGTAGTTATTTTAAGGCTCTTTTAGAAATCCCACAGCGTGAGATTGAGTGGCTACGGAAGACAGCATAAAGGAATTTTACATCTAGCAATGCTGTACCTCTGGCTCAGTTGCTTCTTTCATACTTGGTTAAGTTATCTTTGGTGCAACATGCCATACTTAGAATCATCGAATCAGTCAGGGTTAGAAGGGACCACAGGTATCATCTAGTTCCAGTCCCCCTGCCATTCCCAGGGACACCCTACCCTAGAGTAGGCTGCCCACAGCCTCATCCAGCCTGGCCTTAAACACCTCCAGCCATGGGGCCTCAACCACCTCCCTGGGCAACTCAGTCCAGGCTCTCCCCACTCTCATGCTCAACAACTTCCTCCTCACATCCACTCTGAATCTCCCCACCTCCAGTTTTGCTCTATTCCCCCTAGTCCTGTCACTCCCCGATATCCTGAGAAGTTCTTCCCCACGTTTTTCGGAGGTCTCCTCCAGATACTGGAAGGTCACAAGGAGGTCACCTCAGAGCCTCCTCTTCTTCACACTGAGCAGCCCCATCTCTTTCAGTCTGTCCTCATAGCAGAGCTGCTTCAGCCCTCTCATCATCCTCGTGGCCCTTCTCTGGACATGCTCCAGCATCTCCACATCCCTCTTGTCCCAGGGGCTGCAGAACGGGATGCAGTACTCCAGGTGGAGTCTCAGCAGAGCAGAGTAGAGGGGGAGAATCACCTCCCTCGCCCTGCTGGCCACACTTCTCCTCATGCAGCCCAGGCCCTGCAGGCTGCAACTGTACACTGCTGGCTCCTGTTGAGCTTCTCATCCACCAGCACTCCCTGGTCCCTCTCCTCAGGACTGCTCCCCAGCTCAGACAGGATTTGTGCTTGGCATTGCCTCAACCCAGATGCAGGACCTTGCACTTGGGCATGATTGGAATATATTGTAAAGTAATTTGGCCTCATTTTTTGCCAGTGAGCCTCACTTGTGGGTATTTAAAATGACTTTTCTTGTTTTGAACTCAGTACTTGTGACTTACTCAGATGTTCTGTTGCCGTAGCTTGAGGGGAAAGAAGAAATAATTGATGAAATGTCGGACGTGGGAAAGACAGACAAGATCCCACCTACTGCTCAGCAGAGGCATCCTGAAGCAAAGAGTGGGGACAGATATTTTTGTTCATGTGCCACCAAGGCAGTTGTGCCATGCCCTCCAGCACTATCTTGTAGTTCATTCTTTTTGGCTTTGTTTAAAACCTTCTAAATCATAGAAATGTTTTGGTTGGAAAGGACCTTTATGATCATCAAGTTCAACCATTATCTAACTTTACCAGACCGCGGTGCTAAACCATAACACTAAGAATGATATGACTCTTTTTTTTTTTTTGTTTTGTTCTTAGTTTCTCCTTTGAAGAGAGGTAAATAAAATTCAGTAAACAAAATAAGGTTTAAGCAAGTTTATAAAGGGGAATTATTTTTGATTGCCACTTTATGTTCTTGAGTAGATCTGACATTTTAGAACCAACTGGCACATTTCTTCTTGAAAATTGTTTTGAAGCTTTGAGTGCCATATAATTGGTTATTTTCTGCTGAAGGCAATATACACTGCCTGTTGCTGCTCTGAAAATGAGTACCACAGTATAGGAAAAATAAGAAAAGGAAGTTATTTTAAATGTTTTGTCAAGCATTTGTAGTGCAGAGGCAGAAGCATTTTCAGGCATATTCTAGAATTAGCAACGTTGGTTTTATTTTTTCCTGTGACATGTATACTTAGTTGTCCCCAGGACTAGGAAGAAGAGAGATGAGTGACCAACACAATTTATTTTTACCTTGTACAATGCAAGGAATTACTTTTCTGCTACTTTGCACATTTTCCAGGCAAGGTTTGTTTTGTTTTTATGTCCTGCTATGGGTTGTTTTTCCCCCCTTTGCATTGAAATTTGGTGCCCAGGACTAATTTTGAAGGATGATGGAGACTGTGATGTTTTGTTGGATGACCTAAACTCCTATATAAGCTACTGCAGGATGTAAAACCGAATGTGATTTTAAGTGGCTTTGTAAGAGTTGTGTCATGCAGTAGCCCAAAAGAAGAAATATTCCTGGAAATGTAGCAAGAAATGTATTCAATTAATGGAAACTCTAATTACTGGGCTTAATGCTTTGTTACTGTGCAGATAGTTTCTTTTAAAATGTTAGGAGCTATATCAGTGAAGAGATGGCCTTGTGTTCAGACTGTTTTGGGCAGAAGCAAGGAAGGGAGGTCACTCTTCTATAGGGTGAAATGTGTGGCATGGTGTTTGTTGTATTTTTAAATATATGTTGCAAACTTTTAACTAAGTGAAATGCAGTTTGCTTTCTTCAGGGTGGGTTTGTTTATGTAGTGCCAGGTATAATGAACTGGAATGAGTAATCAAGATTCCTCTGTGTGTCATGATGCAAATACCAAAGCTGACTATACATATATATTCCTCAGCATTTCTAAATTTGAAGCCAGGTCTAATTGTTACAGACCAAATAAGTACTGTTTCACCTCCTCATTTGTGCTGTTCCTTTGAAAGTCCAGCCCTGGTAATTAGACTACTTAGTTCTGAGCAACTAGTCAAAATACAAACATCCAGTCTGAATCACTGGTATAGCAATGCTTATGTGGAACAGCTGAATCGGATTGTAATAGGATTAAAAGAAAAAAAATCAGAAGTCATTCTGTGGCAGAAGCATAGAATCAACCAGGTTGGAAGAGATCTCCAAGATTATCCAGTCTCACCTAGCACCCAGCCCTGTCCAAGCAACTAGACCATGGCACTAAGTGCCTCAGCCAGGCTTTTTTTGAACACGTCCATGGACGGTGACTCCACCACCTCCCTGGGCAGCCCATTTCAATGTCAGTCACTCTCTCTGGTAAGAACTTCCTCCTAACATCCAGCCTAGACTTCCCCCAGCACAACTTGAGACTCTGTCCTCTTGTTCTCTTGCTTGTTGCCTGGCAGAAGAGACCAACCCCCACCTGCCTACAGCCTCCCTTCAGGTAGTTGTAGTCAGCAATAAGCTCACCCCTCAGCCTCCTCTTCTCCAGGCTAAACACCTTCCACTCCCTCAGCCTCTCCTCACAGGGCTGTGTTCCAGGCCCCTCACCAGCTTCGTTGCCTTTCTCTGTACACATTCCAGTTTCTCAACATCTCTCTTGAATTGGGGAGCCCAGAACTGGACACAGGACTGAAGGTGTGGTCTGACCAGTGCTGAGTACAGGGGAAGAATAACCTCCCTTGTCCTACTGGCCACACTGTTCCTGATCCAGGCCAGGATGCCATTGGCTTTCTTGGTCACCTGGGCACACTACTGGCTCATGTTCGGCTACTATGTACAAGTACTCCCAGGTCCCTTTCTGTGGGATACATTTCCCTTCTTGGTTTCCCTTCTGAATTTTATCAAATGTGCATGAGGACAGAATATCTGACTCAGTGTCTTTTAAAAGATTTTTCTACTTCTCTTTCTTCTTTTGACAATTTGTCCAAAAGTGTGCTTCTCAGACTCAGCTTGTAGGCCCTTGTGCATTCATCTTGCACATTAGTTTAATGTCATCAGACAGATGAGTCATAAAGGTTGCAAAAAGATTTTTGGGCTTGAAAACAGGCATCTCATTTATACCAGATGAATGTAACAGTGCAAGCATGTTGATTGATTATGAATGAAATAACTTGTTGCTGCTTCAGTGCCTGGAATAGAGCAGTGCAGTGTGTTGTGAGGGGCAAGCATAGTCTTCCTGAATTCCCAGCCATGCTGTCAGCTAGTTGTATTTCTCTTGCTGCAGGTGTACAGAGGAGGACTTCTTTTTTTTTTCTTTGTAAAGTTCATAGTGAATGTTAGTGTTACTTGTTGTGAACCCAATCATAGAATCAAGCAGGTTGGAAGAGACCTCCAAGATCAGCCAGTCCAACCTAGCACCCAGCCCTGTCCAATCAACTAGACCATGGCACTAAGTGCCTCAGCCAGGCTTTTTTTTAACACCTCCAGGGATGGCGACTCCACCACCTCCCTGGGCAGCCCATTCCAATGTCAGTCACTCTCTCTGGCAAGAACTTCCTCCTAACATCCAGCCTGGACCTCCCCTGAAACAACTTGAGACTGCGTCCCCCTGTGCTGTTGCTGTTTGCCTGGAATAGAACAAGGGGACACAGTCTCAAGTAAGGCACCTTAGTACAGGAGTTTGTTTTTATTTTTAAGTAATAGAGGAAATTGTAAAAAGATGTGCTGCTGACTAAGATGGGAATTAGTGGTAAGTGTGAAGGGAGTACAGGTGGCTAATTTGGAGTTTACTCTTCCAAAATGCAATGCATAGGCTAGGGAACATTAGGAAAATTCAGTTCAGTGTCTTACATGGATGCAGTTGCTTTGCTTTCTCATATTGAGCAACTGCATGAACACATCACAGATGAAGTCTGAATGGGAGTGACAAGATGTAGAGTAAGACATTTGAGGAGAGAATAGATTTTTCAATAATTCCTAAAAGTGAGGATAAATACTTAATTGTTTTCCCTTTGTGGTTCCGTACTGAACATACTTTATAAATAATGAGTAATTTAGGGTGATAAAGCTGGTGAGAGGCCTGGAACACAGCCTTGTGAGGAGAGGCTGAGGGAGCTGGGGATGTGCAGCTTGGAGAGGAGGAGGCTGAGAGGTGACCTGATTGCGGTCTACAACTACCTGAAGGGAGGCTGTAGCCAGGTGGGGTTGGTCTCTTCTGCCAGGCAACCAGCAACAGAACAAGGGGACACAGTCTCAAGTTGTGCCACCAGGGGAGGTCTAGGCTGGATGTTAGGAGGAAGTTGTTGCCAGAGAGAGTGATTAGCATTAGAATGAGCTGCCCAGGGAAGTGGTGGAGTCTCTGTCTTGGAGGTGTTGAAGCAAAGCCTGGCTGAGGCACTTAGTGCCATGGTCTAGTTGATTGGCTGGACACTAGGTTGGACTGGATGATCTTGGATGTCTCTTCCAACCTAGCTGATTCTATGATAGTTCCATGTTATAAAATTATAAAATGGTAGCAGCTGGTACTTTTCAGTTAAGGCAACAATTAGAAGCTTTGTAGCTGTGTTTTGGGTGGGTTTTTTTGTTGGTGTTGTTGTGGTGGGTTTTTGTTGTTGTAGAGTACTGTATTCTTTCTAGGTTAGATTTTCCTGTTGCAGATCTGCATCATGGTGACCTGGGCTAGAATTGCCTGTCTCTGAGGCCTGGAGCTCCCTTGATTATACTGGAGTTATTAGCACTATTCACTTGTTATTTAGGTACCTGCAAAAGCAGCAACGTGAGGAGCATATGAAAGGCAAAAATGCTCTTTCTGCAGTGTACTGGAAACCACAACAGGTGATTGGAGTGTTTGAAGAACCAGAGCAAATAGTTAAAAGCCTTAGTACAATGCATAGTTTTCTTCTTTTTTTCACCGTGAAAAGTCAACATAACTTGGGTAAGGGTGAAAAAGGACATGGTTTTATGATACTATAGTAGATTTCCTTATAGGCAAAGACTGCTTCAGTAGCTACCTAACAGGCATAAAGGTTATCTGCTTCTGCATAGGGGTAACAGATCTGGTAGAACAAGAAAGTAATATGAGAGACACAGCAAAAGTAGGGCATGTTGAGGGTTGCCTGCAGTGTTGGAGACATAACTCAGTATACTCATTGAGCAATTCCTGTGGCAGCATGAAGACCATCAATTAGCAGGATGGGTAAACAGTGTGAGGACTCCTGTTAGGAGATAACTTGATGAGTATCTCTTGGAAAGGGTCCATCTAACTGCCAAGAACAGCACTGTGCAAGTGGTAGTAGGAAATCCCTACCTGGTGGAGCTCTGAGCTTTGTGGTAACTTGTCCTACTGGCTTGTCTGCATGAATCTGCTTGTGGGTAGTGATTCTGTGTGTGACTTCTTGAGTAAATAATGGGTTTGAAAGGGAATTAAACGAGGCCAAGACCCTTCTGAATTCAGCTGTCCAACTAAACACTTTTGGAAGTTTTAACTGATTCACCTTTTAAAATCTAAATACATGACATTTTCCTGGCTGTAAATACAGCTCAAGATACAGTAGCTCTGTCTTAACTTCATGTGCAGTAAACACTAGGATGTTTAGGGGGAAATACTGCTTTGTCTGGGTGAGCAGAGTACCAGATCCTCAGCAGGAAGTAACTTCATTATTTCATGTTGATGGAATTCCAAATACAAAAGGGTCTCACCACCCTTTGAATAGCTTGATTTCAAGAAAATGTGGAAAAGCATTCTTCACTAGTCAGAGGGTGGCATGAGGAAATGAACTCAGCTCAAAATGACATAACTCCATGAAAATACAAGGCAGCAGATAGTATTTCTTTGAACTTTCAGTGAGGATGTTGCTGCTTAATCCTCCTGTCAGCAGGGGCCATCCCAGCAACTTCCCTGCCTAAAACTGTCTCCTCTGGGGACCAAGAACAGTATTGCAATGCAGAGACTAACTCTGGATAGTTAGATGAAGCTTCTGGCTTTCAATCCTTGGTCTCTTCAGCTCTGATAATGAGATGCATTCCTGTGTGGCCTGCCCTAGGTGATCTTGCTTAGGCAGTGGGGGTTGACTCTGTGATCGCTGGAGGTCCCTTCCAACCCCTAATATTCTGTGATTCCTTGAGAAACAGTTTTTAGCAACTGCAGTTCCTGTGACATAAGGCACTGTGAAGTACAAAATACTTTAAAACTGGATTAAATTGTTGCTTACTGGTGCAACAGTTTTCATCTCTTGCTTCCCCACTTCTAAAATACACAATTATAAATAGTCCATGAAATACAATAACCGGTCTCAACATCCATTTGAATTTTTGTTTCCATGGCCTTGTAGTTACTTTGTGGGGGTCAGTTCTGTAATTTTCTCAATGTGAAAAGGTTCAGAACTGTATTTTTAAATGTTCAGGAGGGATATGCATAAAACATAAGGTGTGAGTGTAGTGTTTTCAAGGTCATAAAACTGGCATTAGCAAGCATTCTATATGTAAATAGATAATAAAGTGCCTGCATTTAACTTGTTTTTTCAGCTTTTCTTATTATTGAGTTTGAGTTGTTTTCAACACAGGAAAAAATCTCAGCTTCCTGGAAGCAGCCTAGAACTCATCTTGGTTTACTCATGTTTTGGCTATTTGGTTTGCCTTCCTGTGCAGCAACCATGTTCAGTTATCTCTAACTTTGGAATAAAGCTGTCATGTTCCTGCACTGAGGAAAATGAGTGATGGTCTTATGCAGGTTGCATCATTTCACCTGGCTTTGGAAACCAAGGGGTTTTTAGGAAAATGTTGAAACTTGTGAGTATTCTCTCATGGTGTACTGCTTAGGAAAGGTGCACAGTGATGTCTGTATCCAGTAAAGGCTTAATATAGACAAGTAACCCTTGGAGGCTGCTGATTCAAATGGAATTCAGAGCCTTTGCTGTAATTTCTCATCGAAGTATTAAATAGCTGGTGAGATCTGTGGGTGAGGTCTGCTACATAGCAAGGTATAGGCCCTAACTTCCAGTATAGTGCTATGATAAGGGCTTCCCTGTGGAACGGATCACTGTTCTGCCTTGTGGAACATTGTGATCTTCAAGGTGGTAACAGTCCTTTAGAAAGCTTTTGATTCCATCCTTAGCTAACTCAAGTGTTCAAGAGATTGTTTCTTTGGTTGGTGGTTTTTTTCCTCCATGGCCTAAGTCAGAGTCCTTCAGAAACTTAATCTGGGGGTAACCATGGATCTAACTTCTTTGGCAGCTGCATGCCACTGGTTTTCACGTTCTTTGTGCCTCTAAATCTGTGTAGCTTTTTGAACACAATAGAAATATTTCTTTTCATCTTGTCAAAACTGCGTGTTTTCTGCTTTATTGAGCCTAGTTTGGATAAAATTTCACACTTGGAGAGGGCAAGCAGTGAACTTGGTGACTATGCAAGTGACTTTTGACTTGCTTGGACAAGCCGATCTGATCTTGCTCCAGGTGATGTTTGTGACATAAGTCGGGTCAGGACAGGCTCCCTTAGTTATCTTGCATTCTGTTTCCTGATCATAGAATCAGTCAGGGTTGGAAGGGACCAAAATCTAGTTCCAATCCCCCTGCTGTGGACAGGGACACCCTACCCTAGAGCAGGCTGCCCACAGCCTCATCCAGCCTGGCCTTAAACACCTCCAGCCATGGGGCCTCAGTCACCTCCTTGGGCAACCCATTCCAGGCTCTCATCACTCTCATTCTGAACAACTTCCTCCTCACATCCACTCTGAACCTCCCCACCTCCAGTTTTGCTCCACTCCCCTTAGTCCTGTCACTCTCTGATAGCCTCAGAAGTCCCTCCCAGCTTTTTTTGTAGGCCCCCTTCAGATCCTGGAAGGTCACAAGGAGGTCACCTGGGAGCCTCCTCTTCTGCAGACTGAACAGCCCCAACTCTCTCAGTCTGATGTTAATTCCTTATGTTAACAGTGCAAACATTGGGACCACTCAATACTGTGGAATGCTGAGCTGGGCAGAATAAAATGAATGTAATGACTTCCTGGATAAAGCTGTTAATGTGGATTATTCTCTGTACTAGTGGCAGATTCGTGTCCATTTTTCACAATGCAACATGGTAAAGTGCTTTGAGAGGAAACTTTTCCTGCCATTTCTGCAGTTTCTTTGCCTTATCCATTACAGGGCTTTTCCTATTTGTAACAAATGAGACAAAACTTCCGAATACAAATCCCCACAAATCATTGCTTAATTCCAGGTCATCCCCATAACATGTCTGTCTTGTGTGATGTAGGCAGTTGGGAGACTCCCCCCCTTAAACAGTAGAAAACAAAATCTTGTAGTGGAGTATAATCACAGGGTGAGTGAAAGATCTTGCGACTTGTGCTGTCACTAACAGCAGATGTTTTAGTGAAGTTACCTTAGAAAATCTCCTCTAGTACTGTAGGTTAAAAACAAAACAATGTGAAAAAGTGGTAGATAACATAGGAAACGTTTTCTGACATCATTTATGGGATTGACTTGCTCACAGTGACATAAGGTCCTTGAATATCTTACGTTTTACAAATACATATTTGAAAGTTCCAGAAGAGAGGTAAATTGTCCACGTCTTCAGCTTTAGAGGTCCTAGATGACTGGAGATGAAGCTGCTTTTTTGAGCCCATCTTGGAAGCATCTAATGATGACTGCTGTTGAACTGTTGGGTGATGTGGTACCAAAATGATCAGTCTGACCAAGTTGTCTTTCTTCCTTGGTTTTAACAGTTCTTCTCTTTACTTGCTGCAGGGTTATATCTAAGATCTCACTTTGTTCTGAGAGCAAGGTGGAAGCCAGAATCCTGGCTTCTACCACTCCTGCCTGAGTTGCCAGCTGTAACTTAAAGCTTTTTGGTTTTCCTTACTGGAAAACTTGCTGGTCTAACTTCAACTCTGTAGTTGTGTCCAGTTACCTAATAGTGAGGCTAGTGAGTAGATCCTTGAAAGAGCTGAAGAAGAAAGGAGTTGGGGAGCAGTGGCAAATGGGATGGCTATTGCACTTGCTTCTCCTGCAGCAAAAACTTCTAAGTGACTGAAACAGCCCTCAAACCAGTGCAATTTCCAGCCTAGTGAATCTGTTCAACTTCATTCCTGGTAATCTCTGTGCTTTGAGTGGCAAGATTTTAATTCGTGTGGTGTCTGCCAAGCCACCCATGTGTCTTAGCTTCAGGGACGGCAGGACTCCAGAGGAGGAGGGTGGAGTGGGCACCTAGGCATGGAGGGCTGCTTCTGCCCTACACGTTTAAGGCACTGTTGTTCATGAATCAATCTGGAGGCTGCCTGTCATTGCAACATGCTCCTGAGACACTGGTTCTAACACCTAGCCTGGGATAGGTTTAAATTCAGAGCTGTCTTATCTCAGTCAGAAAAGGGAGCCTCTGAGTCTGTAATGTTCCAGATCTTTGCAGATGCTGGCATGTGCTAGTTTGAAGCTAACTGGAAATTTTGGTGAGAAGAACTAGATGATAGCCTGTGAAAAGGAAACAGTGGTGATGTCCGTTTCCCTCATAGGCTTGCTGAGATGTATGAAAATAAGAACACAAACATGGGCAACAGAGTTGCGCTCTGGCTGCCTCACTTCTCTAACCTGCTCTCTGCATAACTAATCCTTCTGCTTCCTAACTCCCCTGACCAATTCTCCAAACTCACCTTGAATATAAGGCAAAGACTGGGATAAGATAGAGGGGTGGAAAGGAGGTGTAAGGGTGGTTGGGAGCCCCTCCTGGGGACTCTGCTTTCCAGGAGGACTGTTGTGTTTCTGTATTACTTTTTATCTTGTCTATTTTTTTCTATAGCTGTATAGATTTTAAATACCTGCTTGTATATTGTGCTAAGCTGTAAATATAAAGCTTCATTCTTTAATTTCCAGCTAGGCTGAGTCTAGTCTGGGTGATTTCGTAAGAGTGGGGGGCAGAGAGTTTTGATCTTTATGGGAGTTAGGTTGCCCCTGCTCTTGTTGGTCCATCTGAACCTGGTTCTTGGGAAACCCTGAGACTGGAAGTCTGTGAGGGGATAGTGTAGCTTTCTGACATGTGGTTAACATGTGCCATCTGATATGAAACAATTTCAGTCTGCGCCTTTCTTTTGCAGTTCTCTGTTTTTTTAGTGTTGCTAACTGGTTAATCTAAACATGGAGCAGTCTCTCCTTTCAATATGTATCATAAACCCATGCATTTCTGTGCAAATAGTTACTAAAACTTACTCTTCTTTATAGACTTTTTTGGGACAGTTTAGGCTAGAAGTGAGCGAAAGGCTTCTTAGCCTTTTCAGTGATGTTGACACTATTTAGCCTAAGGAAACGAATTCTTTAAAAATAGGACAATGCTTACAAAGTGACTGAGGAATAAAAACCTCAAGCAAGAAGTCTGATAACTTGCTTTATCAAAGTCGAGCTCTTAACTTCCCTTGTAGCTTTGTACTTTGACATCACCAGCTTTTCCTTTCAAGTGTATGGTAGATTCCTTTTACCTATCAGAAGTCAGCTGGTGAAATCTATGTTGTGGCTAGCAGAAGAATGTGCTGGAGCCTTTGAATATGAAGCCTTTGAATACAAGGAAGTTTGAATTGTTATTATATATACAACTATGAAGAACAGAAGTTGAAACTTTTTTACGCATATGTGGCTATCAGCTGAAATTTTTTAGGGTATTTATTATTCTGGACTTATCTCAGGCCTCATATTCACATATAGTGATTTTAAATTATAGCAGTGACTAAGAAAGGCTGATACTTACTCATGATAAGCTTATCAAACTTAGAGTGGAGAACTTATAGGAATTTGGGTAGAAAGGCTTATCATAAGGAGTAAAGTCCCTATTTTAACTTTCCTCTGCTGGAGTTGAGCCAATT
The DNA here is from genome assembly GCF_015220805.1 of Pogoniulus pusillus. Taxonomy (NCBI): domain Eukaryota; kingdom Metazoa; phylum Chordata; class Aves; order Piciformes; family Lybiidae; genus Pogoniulus; species Pogoniulus pusillus. Next base: position 17,748,887 of record NC_087268.1, on the reverse strand, counting down.
TCCTCTCACATTCCCTCATCCCTAGAGAAAGACCTGCCCAGTCTCCCTCAGAATTCAGTAGAGAATGCTTAACATCTTGAAAGCTTGGTCATTTAGGAAATCATCATTAAGTTTTCTGGAAGATTTAATTCTGCTTGGCAAATAGTCACCCACAGGCAGCTAATTCCACTCCTCCTTTGCTCCCTGCTCAGTCTTCACCTGCTTGGTTTTTTTTTTCTCCTTTCTTATGTCCTCCTAACTTGTTTCCTTTCAATGTCTTAAGGAGCCAGAAGTTTTCACTTGGAAATAGCAGCCACTCATGGCCAGTAACATCAGACAGCTTCATGTCATGTAGCAATATTCATGAGACAAAGGAAAAATAGACCTTGGAAGCTGCACTTACCTTTTCCCTAAACAAATTTGGGTTTTTTGGAGGGCGAGGAGAAATTGTCTTTGTTTAGCAGGTCCTTTGCAATGTCTGCATGAAACATCTGCTGCATCATATGTAAGAAGAGAAGGCCAAGAGTAATAAAGCATTTCATTAATGTTTAATAACATAGTGATTAGCAACCCAGCAAATGCTTTATGGCTGCAGGAGATTGGAACTTACCTGATTAATTGCATGAAGCCTGTTCTGGTTGCGATTACAGGTGTGAGTTGCTATGGATATTGTTGACACTCTGAGGAGTTGTAGTTGTAGTTAGCAAATCTGGTTTTTCTCATGATTTGTTTTTTGTTTCTGTGAAAGGAAAATGGTTCTTATTGTAAAAGTTTTTCAGCAGAAATCCTCTGTGTTGCCACTGAAAAAGAATGGCTCTTATCTCTGAAAGCGTAATGCTGCCTTTTAGAAAATACTTTTCCTTTCTATTATACTCCTTCCTGCACTTTATTTCAATGTTATAATGGACTTGAACCATTTCTGAGTTTAAGACCTAGTTGTGTTGTCCTAACTTTTATTTTGCGTGCTCTGTAGTTCCTACTGCATCTGAGTTCGCCACTGGCAGAGTACAGTAGATGCCGTTCTTAGCTGTTCATCGGGTCAGAATATTTGAAGCAACCACCTCAAAATGGTTAAGTGAATTTCAGGTTGTGGTCTAGATGTGATGTAATGCCAAAAATCAGTTTGTGTTCCAGGTTTAGTCTTGAACTTCCTGAGCTTGCAGAAATTTAGAGATGGCTTTAAGCCTCTGAGAGGCTCTCAAACTTCACTTCCATTCAGAAAGGCAGCAAGGAGTTAACAAAGAATTGGGCTTCCACTCTTGGTTAACTGCTGAGATACAGGGGGAAAATGAAAGAAGAGAGAGAATTTTCCTTCTGTTTTCCCAAGAGACTGAGGCTTGTGTGTTCTTTTAACACAAGGTATTTCTGTCTCCATTTATAGAAAACTCTAATAGCTGTAGGAGGCAGGAAAGTTGAGCTTGGGGAATAACTGTGTCCTGCCTTGATAAGAGCAGGCTGGAGATGACATACAGCACTTGTCATTGCTGTCTGCCTAGGGGAAGAGTTAGGAAGTTCAAAGGACATGGTCCCTTCATGAGAGAAATGTCATGCCCAAATTTATTTGGGACAGCAATACAATAAAAAGAATTAATAGGATAAGAACAATGTATTTGTTGGCATCTCAGATTTTCATCTAGTATACCTTTTTGTCAGCTCAGTTATTACTGCATGGGTGGAGTTCAAATCTGTCTAGTTCTTAAAGTGTTAGCATTTTCAGCATTTCTGTGACTCTCTGACTTCAGCTTCAAGCACAGTTTTTCCTCTTGCTGTCCCTGTCCACTCTAATTTCACCCAAGCAAGGTTAAATCCTGAATTTGCAGATTGGGGTCACTGGTGGCCCCACCTATTATTGCTTGAACCCTGCACCTTCAGCTTGCCCTGGCCAGGCCCTATCTCCAGCTTTGCCCACTCCTCCCACTGGCTTCTTCAGACATGTCCTGCTTGCCTGGATTCAGAGCAGATGCTTTTTGCCCTGATCTGTATTGGTGCCAGGGCTGAAGGTCACTGCGCTCAGTAATAAATTTTGGCTAGAATACAGCTGACGCAGGCATTTTGTGCCACTGACTTTCTGGTTGTTCACAGGCCAATGTTTCAGAAATGCTTTATAGTGCAACCCTGTTGTGTGTCTGGGTTTGTTGCTTCAGGATCTTAATTACCAGATTTTCACATGAGGACGAATAGTGCATAGTTGGGCAGTGTTGTGAAGCTTAATCATAGAACGATAGAATCAACCAGGTTGGAAGAGGCCTCCAAGATCATCCAGGACCCATCCCTATCCAGTCAACTAGACCGTGGCACTAAGTGCCTCATCCAGGCTTTGCTTTGAACACCTCCAGGGACGGTGACTCCACCACCTCCCTGGGCAGCCCATTCCATTGCCAATCACTTTCTCTGGCAAGAACTGCCTCCTGATGTCCAGCCTAGACCTCCCCCAGCACAACTTGAGACTGTGTCCCCTTGTTCTGTTGCTGGTTGCCTGGCAGAAGAGACCAACCCCCACCTGGCTGCACCCTCCCTTCAGGTAGTTTTAGACAGCAATGGGTTCACCCCTCAGCCTCCTCTTCTCCAGCCTAATCATCCCCATCTCCCTCAGCCTCTCCTCACAGGGCTGTGTTCCAGGCTCCTCACCAGCTTTGTGGACCTTCTCTGGACGTGTTCCAGTATTTCAACATCTCTCTTGAATTGAGGACCCCAGAACTGGACACAGCACTCAAGGTGTGGCCTGAGCAGTGTTGAGTACAGGGGCAGAATAACCTCTCTTGTCCTACTGACCACACTGTTCCTAATCCAGACCAGGATGCCATTTGCTCTCCTGGCCACCTGGGCACACTGCTGGCTCATGTTCAGCTACTATCTACCAGCACCCCCAGGTCCCTCTGCCTGGCTGCTCTTCAGCCACTCTGTCCCCAGCCTGCAGTGCTGCTTAGGGTGGAGCTGTGTTTGGAGCCTTTGCATCGGTTTTCATGGAATCACAGAATGTTAGGGGTTGGAAGGGACCTCCAGTGATTATCTAGTCTGATGCTCCTACTAAAACCCAGAGCAGGTTGCACAGGACCATGTCCAGATTGTTTTTGAAAGTCTCCAGAGAAAGGGGACTCCACAGCTTCTGTGCTGCCTGTTTCAGAGCTGTGGTACCCTTACAGGTAAAAAAAATTCTGTGTGTTTAAAGTGAAACCCCCTGTCTTGTAGTTTCTGCCCATTGCCCCATGTCCTATCACTGGGTACCACTGAAATGAGCCCTGCCCTCTCCTCATGACCTCCACCCGTTAGATACTCATAAACATTGATAAGATCCTTTCTCAGTCTTATCCAGGATAAAGAGCTTCTGGTCTCTCAGCCTCTCCTCCTAAGTGAGATGCTCAGGTCCTCTTCTGTTTACATAGCAGAAAAGGAATATGATGCAATTGTAATTCACTGAGTATCACAGAAATGCATGTACAAACATTCTGTATCTTGACCCCTCTTGTCTGCTTATCTTGTGGCACAGTGCATGTGAACTCATTTTTGTTATGTTGTATGTTTTCCCTTTTGTGAGGGTTGGGGAAAGGTGCAAGGAAGAGGGTGGAGAGTGTGACTGTTTGAAACAGCAGTTTTGGATTTGCATTGTAAACTGTTGATAGTTGTCACTGTTTTGGTTGGTTTTTTTATTCTTAGGGGAGCCCTAAATTTTAACAATATATTAATTTAGTCTTGAAGCCATGTCTCTAGGACTCTGTGGATGACAGAAATCAAAGTGCTTTTACAAATACTAGCTCTCAAAGCTGCATCTATACACATGCCTGTAGCACATATTGATAGAAGTTCTAGCAAGACATGATATCTACTCTTTGTGACCTGTGCATTAGGCCTGCTGGACTGCAAGCATATGGAGAGCAGCCAAACAGAAAGGGATCTGGGGGTGCTGATTGATACCCCCTGAACATGAGCCAGCAGTGTGCCCAGGTGGCCAAGAGAACCAGTGGCATCCTGGCCTGCATCAGGAATGGTGTGGTCAGCAGGAGCAGGGAGGTCATTCTGCCCCTGTACTCTGCACTGGTTAGACCACACCTTGAGTACTGTGTCCAGTTCTGGGCCCCCCAGTTTAGGAGGGACATTGAGATGCTTGAGCGTGTCCAGAGAAGGGCGACGAGGCTGGTGAGAGGCCTCGAGCACAGCCCTACGAGGAGAGGCTGAGGGAGCTGGGATTGTTTAGCCTGGAGAAGAGGAGGCTCAGGGGTGACCTTATTGCTGTCTACAACTACCTGAGGGGAGGTTGTAGCCAGGAGGAGGTTGCTCTCTTCTCTCAGGTGGCCAGCGCCAGAACAAGAGGACACAGCCTCAGGCTGTGCCAGGGGAGATTTAGGCTGGAGGTGAGGAGAAAGTTCTTCACTGAGAGAGTCATTGGACACTGGAATGGGCTGCCCGGGGAGGTGGTGGAGTCGCCGTCCCTGGAGCTGTTCAAGGCAGGATTGGACGTGGCACTTGGTGCCATGGTCTAGCCTTGAGCTCTGTGGTAAAGGGTTGGACTTGATGATCTGTGAGGTCTCTTCCAACCCTGGTGATACTGTGATGCTGTGATATTGTGAAAATCATCATGGGCTAGCACTTAACTGAGTGGTGGATGTAGTGGCATTGCAGCCCTTAGAATGTCATAGATATTTAATAAATAATAGGGGTTTTTAAAATATTGTTTGGTATTTCTGGACTAAGTGTTGTGGCTGGGGATTTCTATTCCTTCCTTATTAGGGGAAGGTGAGAAATTAATTTGAAGCGGTGTTAATTTTTTATAAAAAATATTTATTACAATTAATATTTACAAATCTGTACCACCACCCCCAACCACTATGTAATTAAGTTCTTTTGTGCAGTTATGAAAACAGTTAGGATATGATATATTTACAGGGATTGGATTATTAATTATCAAATTATCAACTATAGACAGAGAGAAAGATTCCTTTAGGCTTAATGCCTCTTAACAGCTATACTGTCTGCCTAGTAGGGGCTGAAAGCTGTGTGGGCTCTTAAGACAGAGGTAACTTTTATTACAAAGGAATTAAAGCTCACTTAGCTGTGTTGCTCTTAAGTATTAATTATTAATCACCCTCCTGGGATTATGTCACAGCGTGTGCCCAGTGGTCGGGTCTTTGTGGAGCTGAAATCTTCCCGATGAGCAGGGGAATGATAAGGTGTTCCCAGTCTCTGGGGTAAACAGGATTTCTCTAACCTCTCCTGGTGTGAAGTGATCTCTGCCTTGATGCTGCTGGTCTTCTGGATGCCGTGTGTCCAGGGATGGTCAGCTGGCAGGATTCCAGGTGCAGGAGAAGGATTTGTCCGTGCAGCTTCTGGCACGGTCTTCTCACAGCTAGCAGGCTGCGTTCGTGGGTTCGCAGACAATCTGAAAGGTCTGCCTGCCTGATTCTCCAGGCTTACAGGCAGCGGGTATGCAGTATATGCCAGGCTGCAGGGAGACTTGAGCTCCGTAGATAAATGCAAGATAGCAGGCCAGTATGTATGGCTGCTCTAGGCTTAAGGGGGCTTTCGGCCTCCATACGTATCAAGTGCAGGCATGCATGTGCTCTGCTTCCAAAGGGTACGCAGACAGCTTAACTGCGCCTTGAGATTGATGCAAGAGGGCTGAGCCTCAGTGAGTATGCAAGTGAGGGCGTGATCCTGTGTCTACACCTTGCAAGCAGGGCTCTTCCAACCTGGTTGATTCTACAGTTCTGGTGGGAGATGGTCAGGAAAGACTTTTTCCTGGTCTATGAAGATGATATAAATCTCTCAAGGACTTCCCCTAAACCTGTTCTCTGCGCAGACTCAGCAGTGCAGTAGGTGAAGGTGAATAGAGCTGGCTAGTCATTCAGGCTAAGGAAGGAAGCAGAGAAAAAAGTCCAAGCCCTGCTGCTTCTTCACTGTCTTCATGCCTCCTGATGGAAACCAGTTTTTTCATCAGCTTTGCCCCTGGCTCTTCACTGTGGGAAAATCTTTATGGAAGAATAAGAAATGTGGTAGAATGATAAAGATGATAGAAGCAGGAGCAAGGAGACAACTTTAAGTGTGACATACAAGAGGAGGAGAATTGTGTATGTTGAGAAATCTGCATCTATCTAGACTGCTTCTATCCATCTATAAAGCCAGAGTTTATGTGACAATTACCCTCTACTTTCTTGTTTTTCCAACCTGATAGAACAACACAAGATACCAAGCTCCAGCATTACCCTAAGAAGAATAAAAATAGTTCCAAAAGTGCAAAAATGAGAAATAACTTCAGTTGCTAGCCTTCCTTACTTGATTTAAGCAAGAAGACTGATGATGTTGGGTTTTTTTGCAATAGATTGATAGTTTATCCTGCCTTTCCTTCAAAGTATATCATCTGATAAAAAGACAAAACATGCACACTGTTACATGTTCATGGTGTGAGACAGGACAAAAATACAAATTCATGATTTCTCCTATTTAATCTGCTTTGAAAGTAAGTCAAAGAACCTTGCCGAGACTTGAAACAGGCATTCTGAGAGAGGAAAAATAAAGCTAAACTCGTTATGCCCTTTAAGGAAACTGTGGAGTTCTCTTCTGAACTTGGTATTTCTATGCTTCATTAGGCATATATTAATAATATGATGACATGAGCTATACCAAACTTTCCACTTTCCTTTCCTCTGATCCAATTCAGAAAGGTGCAAATCCATAAGGCACCATCTCATGATCCAACCTGTTTAACCCCTGTTGTAAAAACAGGGTGAAAAAAAGTGTTTTGTTTCTTTAAAAAGTGCAGATCCAGGTTGGAGGTGGTGAATGCAAACTGGCATAGCCTCAGAAATCTGTGGCAGAGGAGGGAATGGAGTATGTGTATTGGAGAGGTCCATGGTTATTCTAGTCTGTAATAACAGGTTGCAGTAGTGAGGCAGAAATTGCCTTGCTTTTGTGATGGTTCTGTATCAGCTGTATCATTATCAGTTATGAGGAATCAAGACTAACTTTGGAGATGTCATGAGTCTTCGTGCATGAGCTTTATTCACTATGCTTTGAAGTTACAAATCTGATACTGTCTTGGCACTCTCTTAATCAAATCCTTAATCGTGATGAGCAAGCAGATTTCTTGAATACATCAAACAGATGCAGGCAGTCTGGGGTGGGAAAGTTGTCTTCAGAAGAGAACAGGGCGTTGTCACACTTGGTTTGCTTCAGTAGTTGAAGGCCTCATGTACTGGTCAAAAAGCAGTCTTATGTAGTTGTGTGTCAGCAGCCCCATGCCTTCTAAATAAAGCACCTATTTTAGATTGAAGAAAATGCAACTGCAACAGAAATTTAAGCGAGCAATTCATGTTCCTGTTGGTTTGTGGCTTTTCAAAGGAACGTGTGCTGCAGGACTTTTGTTTTGATGTAAACAGATCTGCTGAATCTTCCCTTATAGCAAGGCTGGTGCTGAATGGTATTCCTTTATTCTCTGTTTACCAGGCCTAGTACTCTTAAGAAAGTAAGTGAAGTCCTTTGCTTTATGTAAATGAATGGGAGAATGGAAAATAATATCTTTGAGTCTTTGACTTTACATCTGTGTCTCTTGGAAGACAAAAATGAGTTAAGGATAAACACGAGCTTTATTTTCATCCACCTTATATTTTTTGATCATGTGCTGCCAGCCTTCTCATAAGCATATTTTGAAATGGTTTTAATTTGTATTATATTTAGGCATCTGTTTTCTCTTGTACTCTGTGTAGGATGTATGTCACATTTGGCTAAAGAATCTCTGCTTATAATCTGGTATTGTTCTCCCCCCTCCGTGCATTTTTTGTGCTGGCAATTAATAGCCCACATTAAAGTGTGAAAAAAACTGTTATTTAAGATACAGGGGAATACCTGTAAAACTAAAGTGAGACTACTAGTAGTACTTGTGTGAGAGGAAAAAATGAATTCTTTAAAGCATCACTCTGTTACATGAACTTCAGTAGCTGTGTCCCTGACAACTTGAAATTTGCAACTGTTTTAAGTATTTCTAGTGTTAGCTCCGTCAGGGAGCTTGGTTTTGAGATGGTGAAGGTGACTGACTAAGATGACTCTTTCAATTTGCTTCCTTCTGTCTAGTCACAGGATGTGAGATATAGGTTACTGTGTAACTGGTTTATGAGCTAGCCTCGGTATTAGCACCTCTTGAAGCGCTGTTTGTGCAGCTGCAGCAGATGGTCGGGATGAGAGCCCAAGTAGATGGATCAGTGGAAGGTATCAGTGGGCACAGACTGTACTTGTACTAGGATGAGATATCAGAGTCTAAATATAACTTCAGCTTAGTGTTAGAATAACTGCTGCTGATGTTTTGTGTTATTTTTTTTTCCAGTCAGTATATACATACTATCTAAAGAACATGAAGTGATATGGGTATTTTAAGAAGCTAGTAAAGATACTGCCAAAATAATATTTGCACATTAATGCTTAGGCTATTCATGTTTCTTCCAGTAATTCCATGAGATAAAAGGTATTATTTCTATCTCACAGCTAGTGGGAGAAAAAAGGAAATGACTTGCCTTATGCTGTGCTATGAGTTGCTGGTGAAATTTAGTTGAGATGGTGGAACTTGAAGTGTAAGATTTAGTCCTGTAGTGACACTGTTAAGTGCTGTAAAAGCCAACTTGAGAGAGGAATCTCTTGACATAATTAGCGTTTTGGTGACCGACGGGATATAGAGAGCTGTCCCTACTTGAGCTTGGTAATTGAAATCCACCCCACGTTGTAAGGTCCAAGGAGACCCCACTGAGCCAGCAGTGGCAGCACTGCTCAGACACGAGGAGAGAATGAGGTCTTTCTCTTGAACTGAAGTCTAAACTGTCACCTGTGCCACAGGAACCCCAACCGTGCCTCTCAAATTTTACTTCTTCTTGATAGCATTTAATAAAGAATGAATAAGTGGAGGATATTTGAGCTGTTCCTACCGGGAGAATGCTTTTGTCCCTGAGGTGTGGGACTTGTTGATAAGGTTATGTAAGGAAGCCTGTGTTCCCCTTTGACAAGTTCACTTCATAGGATTTCAGGAGATACATGAAAACCTCAGAGTTCTCTCCTTGCTTCCTCTTACTTTAATCTCATCCTTCAGGATAGAACAGGCCTGTATTGGTGTGCACCTAACGGATTTAGGCTTTAATCTGTTCAGAAGCTGGGCAGGCTCAGGGAAGGAGCCCTCCCTTCATTTTCCTTAACTACCAGCTGGATAACTGCCAACTGATAATTGTGTGAGATGTCACTTGTGTTTGTAAAGAGCTGGCTAATACTGAAGTATTTCTTTCAGTCAGCGGGTGGCAGGAATGATAGGATTAATGGTACTGCATCCTGTCTAACACCTCCCTTTTAAAAGCCACATGGCTTAGAGGAACTGAAGTGGAGATAGTAGCCATGTTCACATTAAGCTCCGAGTGGTTCTTGTGGAATTCCTTAAGCTTTAATCATAGTGACAGGGCACGATAGGTGACCCTCTGATACGCACAATATTTCAACAGTAGCTCCTCACAGTGTAGGTGTTAGCTTTCTGCATTTAAGTATGAAAATGTGTGCTGGCTGAAGAATTTTCTTCCCAAATATTCGTGAAGTTGGCCAGACTTAATGATTCTAGTAGGACCTGTCTATTAGTTTAGTGTACTGGCCCTAACTGGCTAGGATGCACAATTAGCAACCCTGTGAACTGAGTGAAAATTGGAGTATCTTCTGGTTTTGAAGCTGCAGATTGTATAGTAATTGAGGAAGGAGAAACAGTGATGTGTAAATGTGACCACAGGAGAAAGGAGTGTTGTAGGAATGGCTGTGGGATGAAGTATAACAAACAATAGCTGTGCTAATATTATTGCTTGCATTTATTTCAACATTTCACTGATTTTGTTCTGTTAGGCTGTAAGGCAAGAGTATAACTGAAAGGATTATTGAACACTGGAAAAGTCTTCCAAGGGAGGTTGTTGAATTCCTATCCTTGGAGGTGTTTCAAAGATGCAGAGGCATGTGCTAAGGGACATGGTATAGCACTAGACTTGGTAGAAGTAGATAAAGGTTGAACTCAATCTTAAACGTATTTTCTAGTCTGAAAAGATTCTCTGATTCTAAGATCCCTTATTTCTTTAGAGTTCAGCTAACATGAGTATTGCAGTAAAACCATTCATTGTATATGGAATGAACTGATTTTTATTTTAGCAGCTTTTTCAGGTTCATATAAAATAGAAAAATAACACTGTTATGCTGTCTGCCTAAACCTTAGTTGAACAAAAGTGGAAACTGAGTTGCCTACTCAATTTCAGGTGCTTTTTATTGGTATTGCAAAGAGCATGGTACAGGAAATTCTATTCCATCACAAACCTTTTTTCACAGCCTGGAGGAGGGTAAGTGTGTAGGCAGAGATGTTATGTTTGCTTTTATGTTTTATACATTAATCTTAGAGTAAGAAGGGTTTTATCAACAGGGACAGGCTTCCAGTCTTTCCAGCTCATGATTTTTGTAAGATCAGAAAATAAAAAGGGAAAGCTAGTATCATCTTGTCTTCTACCACTAAACAGTCAGTAATTTAAGTAGGTAATTCTTGGATTTTGTGATGCATTTGTGAACCTTTACTTTAGAGAGAAAATGTGGTGATAGTGTCAGTGATAAAGTAATTGGAAAGCAGAGTAATAAACATGTGAAAGCTGTTACCTCTTTCCAACTTTAGTTGTTTTTTGATTCCTTAGTTTTGTCAGCTCCTGTATCTGTATATTACAGCTACCTAACTTGGTTGAGAAAGGAGCCTTTTTTAATAGTTTTCTTTTGTCTTGTTTCAGAACCGAGAGCTCCAGATTATGAGAAAGTTGGATCACTGCAACATTGTCCGATTGCGTTATTTCTTCTACTCTAGTGGAGAGAAGGTAAGAGTAAGAAACAAGGCAATGCCTTCTGGTAACCGTTGAGGGTTTAACTGAACCATTGAATTTCTAGACAGGAGTGTGAAAATAATAGACTTGATAACATTGAGAATATGCTGTAGTGGTGCCCAACAAATCATGTTGGAGCAGATCTTTTTCAATATGAAAGTGTGTGATCTGTGAGGAGTACTGTTATTAGTGTAACACAACAGTGTAACAGACTTGAACTTGCACTGATTTTTTTTTTTTTACTATAGTGGAGCACTGCTAGGCTTTATTTGCATGTTCTAGCACTGCCTTTCCGTGTGTGCAGATATATTTGGTAGGATTCTGCAGTAACCACTCTCAATTTAATGCTTTCACATGACTTCTCTCAGGCCCCGTCTCTGTGTGCTTCTCTCCACCTTTCTTGTGCAATCTGTTCCATGTACAGAGTTTGAGAGCCCAGAGGAGTGAATAATTCATGGTCACATGATTGTACTGTCTTTCAGAATGCTTGTGCTTCAGAAGAAGGAGCAAACAGCTGAATTGAATAAATCTCACAAAACAGACACTGCCGTTTACTTTTTTTTTTTCGGTCTGGATATAAAAGTTCCTTAGATTTTTAAGGGTCTACAAGGCTTTGTTTTAAGGTGAAGCTATAAAAACTTCCTTCTCTCATATGCATCAACATTTTAGAAATCATAGAATTCAGCATGAAACAGACCTCAGTACGGCATCTGGGCCAGAGTCATGTTTAAAGCAGGGATATCTGTGAAGTCAGGAGGAAAAAAAGTCTTTCTGGCCTTTGTGGGAGTTCATGTAAGTTGTACAGGGGGAAAACAGCCTAGATGACCTGAACCTCCTCTGATGTTTTTATATGTAGTTATATATTAATAAATATTTATAACTGTTGTATAATTTTTCTATATAAAATTATACAAGAAAATATATACATTTATGTAAATGCTCTGTATTTTTAGTTTTTAAAAGCAGATTCTATCCTTAGTTGTCATTCAGTACATGTCCACATGTAAGCTGTAAGAGACGACATATAGCTGTCCACATGTAAGCTGTAAGAGACAACTGATAGCTACTGGAAGGCTATCAGCTAGTGTTGCCACGAAGTAGGCCAAGAGAACGGGAGAGACAAACCACTCAATTCATGGTCTCCGTATCTAGAGGAAGACCTGGCATCTCTGGGTTAAATTGTTGGTGGCAGCTTGCTGTTGTCTTGTGCAGTGCACAGAGGGGTAACTGGAAGACCTCTGATGTTACCTCTAAGAGGTACTTGAGGGGGACCTGACCTTTTGCCTTGCCTGTTCCTGTGGAAAGCCTATTCATGTATGAAACCGCTGTGGGAATCAAGGATAAACTTGGTTTCAGTTTTCTCACCTTTTTGGATCATCCTTTTCTTTCTTCTCTTTGCCTGGTGCTAGCAAGCATTTCCAGTGTTGTTTTGATAGTGCAGTGCCATTTTTTAAACTATACCATGCTCATTAAGCATGTAAGCAGAACCACTTTGAGCTGCATGAGTACAGAAAGGTAAGTCATGTGAAGAAGGGCTTGATTTGGGGGGAGAAGGGGGATTGTTGGCTTTTTCTAAGCCAGCTTGTAACTTGTAAAGTACAATTTCATGACACAAGCAGAAGACTACTGCCTACGCAGTGGCTTTCAGAAACCTGTGAACATGGAAGCATTGAAATGTCTCAAATGCTGTACCAGCAGCATTAGTGTAACAGTAACTTGAGTAAAAGTCTTGGAAATTTTTAACTTGATGTTGAGCTTGAGACTGGATTTCCCACTTTGTTGCTTCAACATCACATGAATGATCCTTGGCAACATTAGATGTATATTTTTTTTAAATGTGGATTCCATCCATGACCAGTGAATCTTGGTGCTTCAGTTAGAAGTTACTTTCACATTTCTTTCTTTGCCCTGGAGATTTCCACTGCTGACATATTGCAAAATGGTGCCACGTCTGGTTGGCTGCCAGTCACTAGAGGTGTCCTCCAAAAGTCAGTGCTGGGCCCAGTCCTGTTCAGTATCTTTATTCATGATCTGGACCAGAGGATTGATCAATCCTCTGATTCCAACATCAGTAAGTTTGCAGATGATGCCAAGCTAGGAGCAGGTGTTGGAGGGTTGGACAGCCCTGCAGAAGGACCTTGCCAGGCTGGATGGGTGGGCAGAGGCCAATGAGATGAGATTGAACAAGGCTAAATGCAGGGTTCTACACTTTGGCCACAACAGCACCACACCAAGCAGCACTAAAGGCTGGGGACAGAGTGGCTGAAGAGCAGCCAAGCTGAAAGGGACCTGGGGGTGCTGGTAGATAGTAGCTGAAGAGGAGGCAGCAGTGTGCCCAGGTGGCCCGGAGAGCCAATGGCATCCTGGCCTGGATCAGGCAGAGTGTGGCCAGCAAGACAAGGGAGGTTATTCTTCCCCTGTACTCAACACTGGTCAGACCACACCTTGAGTACTGTGTCCAGTTCTGGACTCCTTAAGAGAGATGTTGAGATAGTGGAACATGTCCAGAGAAGGTTGATGAAGCTGGTGAAGGGCCTGGAGCATAGCCCTGTGAGGAGAGGCTGAGAGAGCTGGGGGTGTTCAGCCTGGAGAAGAGGAGGCTCAGAGGTGACCTCATTGCTGTCTCCAACTACCTGAAGGGAGGCTGTAGCCAGGTGGGTGTTGGTCTCTTCTGCCAGGCAACCAGCAACAGAACAAGGGAACACAGTTGTGCCAGGGGAGGTCTAGACTGGATGTTCGGAGGAAGTTGTTGCCAGAGAGAGTTCTTGCTGTTGGAGTGGGCTGCCTAAGGAGGTGGTGGAGTTGCCATCCCTGGGGTGTTCAAAGTAAAGCTTGTCTGAGGCACTTGGTGCCATGGTCTAGTTGATTGAATAGGGCTGGGTGCTAGGTTGGACTGGCTGATCTTGGAGGTCTCTTCCAACCTGCTTGATTCTATGATTCTCTTGTATAAATACTATGTTGCAATGATCACCTCTTTATTCCAGTTGGAGTGTTCCCTGAACTTCTTCCACTTCCCTGGTATTGCCCAGAGACTTACCTTTCTTTGTGTGTTTTGTCAATATCTGAGAAGCTTAAATCCCTCTTGATTTAGAAGGTACCTCAAAGGATTTGTCCAAATTCAGTCTGCAGCATTCTTTGAAAGCTGTGTGCTTAAGAGCAGCTTTAGTTTAATTGCTAGCATTTGTAGGTGCTGGACAACTGCCTTTATTCTTGCAAAACAGACATTTTAATTCTTGATTTGAAAACTAGGAAAAGAAACAGATAGGAAAAAACACACTTGAAAATAGCATCAAATAGAAAAAAATATAAATAACACATTAGTAAGACTGTTCCTTGCCAGCATGAAGATTGTAGCTAGTTTGTAGATAATTGGAACTCTGTTAGCTTTTTCTTGGGACTATGTGTTCAACTGGTTGAAGTGTTTGATCTCCCCATCATTTCGGTTTCCTTTTGGTGACTCTTTGTCTCCCATTCACTTAAACTTCTTCCGCTGATCTTCAACCAATAGCATTGCAGCCTTAGGAACATGGATATCTTTTATCAAACATAGCTTTGATTTCTTCTCCTTTGTTTTGTGTGACTGGGTGACTCCTTGTCTGAGCATTTTTTAATTTCTTTTGTCTTAATAGAGTTATACACTATATAGAGGGGGATATAGCTGCATGAATATGTGTACATGTGCACATATATTTGTGTCCAGCTCTGGGGGCCTTAACGAGAACAACATAAACCAGATGAAGTAGATCCAAAGCAGAGCCACAGAAATGAGCAGGGAGCTGGTGGAGTTCACCTTTGGAGACAGACTGAGAGAGTTGCTCAGCCAGAAGAGGAGGCTCCAGCAGCCTTTTAGCACCTGAAGGGGACCTACAGGAGAACTGTGGGGAGCTGCATGGAGCACTAGGACAAGGGGCAATGATTTTAAACTAGAGCAGAGTAGATTTTAGATTGGACATTAGGAAGAAGTTCTTTGTTGTGAGAGCAGTGGAACACTGGAATAGGTGCTTCAGGGAGAGGGTGGAGGCCCAGTCCCTGGAAATATTCAAGGTCAGGCTTGATGGGGCTTTGAGCAACCTGATCTAATTGGGATTGTTCCTTCCAACCCAGTACATTCTGTGTTTCTGTATAAATTCTGAGTACGAGTACTGCCTACATGTTAAGCATTTGACTAACAAGTGCTAGTTTAAGAGAGCTCAAAGAGTATATATGGTGCCTGACAGGCTTGGCATTCCGATTGCTTCTGCAAACTATTTCCTTCTCAGTTTTTCAGACCTGTTGGATAACCCAGGTGTTTGAAACTCTTCCTTAATGAATATGCCAGAGTAGATTTGGATTTCTTTTTTTGCATGTGTGTGAGAAGCTGTATGAGATACATGGTAACAGGTCACAGGCCATTTTAGGTGCAGCATGCTTTTCAGTGGTCCAAATGTAATTATAACGTACAATGAAATAGAGGGGAAGGAAGAACAGCCAAATATTGGCCTGACTTGTATATGGAAGATTCTTTTGGTGGAAGATTAGGATGATTAGGGGACTGAAGGACATGTCTTATGAGGAGAAGCTGAGAGACTTGGGACTTTTTAGTCTGAAAAAGAGAAGACAGGATTTGATAAATATTTATAAATACCTGAGGGCTGGCCAAGATGGGGCGAGACAGACTCTGCTCACTTGCTCCCTGTGATAGGACAAGGAGCAGTGGGTGTAAGTTGCAGCACAAGAGGTTCCACCTCAACACAAGGGGGATCTTCTTTCCTGTAAGGGTCCCAGAGCACTGGAACAGGCTCCACAGAGAGTCTGTAGAGTCTCCTTCTCTGGAGCCTTTCAAGGCCTGTCTGGATGTGTTCCTCTGTGATCTGTGCTAGATTGTGTGGTCCTGCTCTGGCAGGGGGGGGTTGGACTTGATGATCTCCTTGAGTCCCTTCCAACCCCTAACATCCTGTGAGCCTGTGGAAGTAGTCACAAGTCTTTTCCATGGTGTATTTCTGCAGTTTGATGTTTTCTGTCTAATCCTTGGAGCATATAGGTAGGATTGTAGGACCAGCAAGCTCTACTGTGTTTGCTAGTTTTGATATTCTGCCTTAGGATAAGATTTTGACCAAGATACCTGGTTTACCTGACAACTTGCCACTGGAGATCATATCACTTTAAGGTGTGTATTTATGGTTGGATTATTGCTGCTTTTCCTTAGTTTCAGGGACATTTTAACATGATAGACACATGTAAATGGTGACATATTGGTGTATGGAGGGGTGATCTTGCTACCTGTCCTTTTTAACCTAACTCTGCTGAAAGCCTTTTGAGACATGCTCCAACAGAAGTCAAACATGGGCATACCAAATAATTCCTCTGACTCCCTTGGTGACAGCATTTCCTGATGTGCTGATGATAGCATGACCTAACTTCTTAAATCAGTGACTGCTGCGTAAAATTGTTCAGCTTTGTAAATCCTGAAATTAGTTCCTGTTCTCCCGTTTTTTTTTTCCTTGCTGGTTTGGACCTGTCTTTGTGGTAGAATCATAGAATTTGTCCTGTTAGAAAAGACCTTTAGAGTCATGGAGTCCAAACATTATTTAATTCTACAAGTCTGGCTAAAACCATGTCACTCACCACCATATCTCTGTGTTTTTGAACACCTCCAGAGATGAGGATTCGACCACCTCCCTGGGCAGCTTATTCCAGTGTTTCTTTTTCAGTCAAGATGCTTCTTCTGACTTTCCCTGGTGCAACTTGAGGTCACTTTCTCTTGTCCTGTCACTTGTCCTCACTTAAGAGAAGAGACCAACATCCCACCTAACTCCACCCTCCTTTCAGGGAATTGTAAGGTGGTCTCTCCTCGGTGTCCATTTCTCCAAACTAAACTCCAGTTCCCTTGTTTGTTCCTCAGAAGACTTTCCTCCAGACCTTCCATGTTTCATACTTGTCAGGTTCTCTTGTGCGAGCGTTTTTGATTGTTTAAGTCTGATCCATATCCATGCCACAAAGAGCAAGATTAGTTACAGGGATTCATTCTTGGGTTGAATAATGCAGAAGTCAAGAAAATGCAGGTTTTGTTCAGCAGTTGTATCTGGTAATATAACTTCGGCTGCCCTGCCATCCTCCCCTCCCCCAGCTTGGTATTCAGAGAGCTCAAAGAAATCACATACAGAAACACAGAGAGATCACTAAGAGGTAAGATGTTAACTCTTGGAGGCTGAGCTGGTCCTCCTGTGTGCTCTAGTTGATTTTGAGTCGTCTTTAGTCGTAGCTGTAAGGGTATGCAGCCAAAATTCCATGCAGGCTCTGGATGGAAATTTATTCCCATAGACATGGAGGTTTTTAAACTAAATGTGCAGAAGGTGCATGCTGAGCTTCATCAATGACCTGATCTGCCCTATCTCATGTGTGCTTTGGCAGCAGTGTATTAAACTGCAGTCAAGAAATTTGGAAGACAGGACTAAGTGGTTGATTTGCAAGTGTGGGCTTGGAACAGTTGTTGCTTCTCCAGATTCATATCCCTGTTAGATTTATCCTCCCCTTTTAAAGACATATGAATATCATCTTTTCCTGCAGGAGTGTTTGGTTGAGTCTGTATGTAAGAACCATCCATTCTACTTCTTACTAAAATGGAGTACTTGTAGTTGAACCATGTGGCTTCTTAATTAAACATGATTTGGGAGTTTTAGGGGATTGTTTTTTTGTTGTTTTTGTGTGTTTTGGTTTTTGGTTTGGGGTTGTTTTTGTGTGTTTGCTTTTCTAAACATTTTTGCACCAAAAGTTCAATTAACAGAGCCTTGAGTCCCATTTCAAATTAACAGAGCCTGTGTGAATGTGTTTCACCAGCCTGGTAATGTGCTGAAGGGCCATCACTAGAGATTAATTTAGTCACTACAATCCATTTAATCCTTGGCAGATCTGCTGTGCTGTCAACAAAAGAGCAATTAATGCCAATTATGAGGAATTTTGTGATGTTGGTATCTCTTTAGTCCTTGCCTGAGGCCTGCCAAGCTCATTTCAGAAAGGGCACGAGTCATCAGGTAATTATTATCAGTTACTGTTGTTAGGGTCACAACATGCTGGGAGTTTCCTTAGTTGTAGTCAGGAGCAGTCTCTGGCATTGAGTAGGTTGTATTAATAGAAACAGGTTTGTCTGCCTGCAGTAGGGCTTTGCAAGAGCAGAGTAGGAAGCAGCAACTAGATTCTCAATGTGCTGGATGCATGCAGTGGAAATGGGAAGTTCCATGATTTCTCTCTTGACAAGGGAAACTGTCCAGGGTGTCTGCCTAGTCACTCTTCTATTCTGAAGTCATTCCTCTACCAGATCTAGCCACTGCTCTCATCTAATGGCCATCCAGACAGGGAGGGAGAGCAGCTTATTTTTTGTCCCAAGGCAGGGGTATAGTTTGAGCCATTACTGCATATCATCTTGCCAAATTTGCTGTTGCAGATAGAACTTGATTCAGGAGTTCCTGCTCAGTCTGGAAGGTAGAGTACAAGCAAAACACAGTAGATCTTTAAAGAATGTGCTTTGTCTTTTCATGGTAAGATAACCAGGACACCTGAGTGATCTGAACATTACCAAGTTTCATCTGGCAATGCAGTTGTTGACAGCTTGTGGCACAGTCCCTCCTTGGGAGCTGTGGTTCCAGTATTCACAGATCACATGCGATAAAGCTCACAAGTCAGTCCTGCCTCTTAGATGTTGAGTGGCTGTTTCCAGCTTACAGAGTCCTAGAATGCATTGGGTTAAGATTCCTAAATTAGTGAGTAACTCAACTGTTGCCTTTCTTAGAGTGGAAAACTATGGCAGAAAATGCCACTTTGGTGGTTTCATGAAGGAGAAATGTTTAGTGCTAAGAACCTAGACTCTTCAGCAATCAAAGGCAGACAGTGCAAACCAACTGTCTTGGAACTTGTTAAATCTGAGTTATCTTGGCAGGCTTGGCTTCTGCCTTTATGCTTCCATCACAGCTGACCCAGTTGGCAGTTCATACATCATGCTGTTGCATTGAGTAATGAGCATTACTGAACAATTTGATAAGTTTTGGTAAGTAGGTATAGAAACAGAGGACTTGGAACTGATCTCAGTTCACAGACTCGGGCAATTAACAATGAGGAAGTTGGAAAGAAGATACTTTGCCCAGCATTTCACTACTACTAGAATATGATATCTTTCTGAACACTGAATTCAAACCTTAATTGCTTTTGCACTCCAAAGCTGCCTATATGAAACTTCATCTACCTCTGGGTTTACAGTTCCTTTCATTTGTTTGCAGCCATGACCATGGTTTTATATAGATGTGTTTCTGAAATGCTAGTAAAAGCAGGAGCATGTGGCCAGTGGACAGCATTATTCCTCATATGGATTAGGTCAGCTACAACATTTGTTTAATTTCATTTTTTTTCCAGTGTGTTATGGCTATTCAGTAATTAGAGTAGGAAGGCCACAAATTTTCACCTCATCTTTTGACAGTGAGTTCAAAGTCTTTGTATCTCTAATGTGCTATGTTAGTCTTCAAGATAAGAGAAGGAAGGTGGGTCTCGGTGCTTGATAAGGGTGGATGTATAAGGTGTATGATGATTGTAGCTTTAAGAAAAAGTAAAATAACATTTTCTTCCCCCTTCTTTAATCTAGGGCAAAAACTATGAATTTGAACCTTGTATGTTGTCCAAATTTAAATGGCTAAGTCAGAGTGAAGCTCATGCTGATGCTCTACTGTTTAAATAATGCACTCAGAAAGAAGATGCAATCCATCTGAAATGCTGAAATCCATTTTCTTGCCTTCCAACTCCAAGATAAATCCCTCAGCACTTTTGACAGAATCCGTCAGTAGTTGCCAGGCTGTCAGTAACAGCTCTGTATAGCATCTACCTTTGAAACATCACTGGTGAGGTGCTGTCATACTGTAAATAAAACATGATCCCCTTGAGTAAACTGGCTTTATACACCTTGTATAGTCCAAATTCACTCTGATATGGGTCAAGAACTGGCTGGAGACCAGGGCTCAGAGAGTGATGGTGAATGGTGCCAGATCCAGTTGGCAGCCAGTCGCTAGTGGTGCCCTCAAGGATCAGTGCTGGGCCCAGTCCTGTTCAGTATCTTTGTTGGTGATCTGGACCAGGGGATTGAGTCCAGCATCAGTAAGTTTGCAGATGACAACAAGCTAGGAGTAGGTGTCTTTATCTGTTGGAGGGTAGGAGAGCCCTGCAGAGGGACCTTGCCAGGCTGGATGGGTGGGCAGAGGCCAGTGGGATGAGATTTAGCAAGGCCGAGTGCAGGGTCCTACACTTTGGCCACAACAACCCCAAGTAGCACTACAGGCTGGGGACAGAGTGGCTGGAGAGCAGCCAGGCAGAAAGGGACCTGGGGCTACTGGTAGATAGTAGCTGAAGAGGAGGCAGCAGTGTTCCCAGGTGGGCAGGAGAGCCAATGGCATCCTGGCCTGGATCAGGAAGAGTGTGACTGGTAGGACAAGGGAGGTTATTCTTCGCCTGTACTCAACACTGGTCAGACCACACTTTGAGTGCTGTGTCCAGTTCTGAGCTCCTCAATTCAAGAGAGATGTTGAGATACTGGAATGTGTCCAGAGAAGGGCAACAAAGCTGGTGAGTGGCCTGGAATACAGCTCTGTGAGGAGAGGCTGAGAGAGCTGGGGGTGTTCAGCCTGGAGAAGAGGAGGCTCAGAGGTGACCTCATTGCTGTCTCCAACTACCTGAAGGGAGGCTGTAGCCAGGTGGGTGTTGGTCTCTTCTGCCAGGCAACCAGCAACAGAACAAGGGGACAGAGTCTCAAGCTGTGCCAGTGGAGATCTAGCCTGGATGTTAGGAGGAAGTTCTTGCTGTTGGAATGGGCTGCCCAGGGAGGTGGTATAGTCGCCATCCCTGGAGGTGTTCAAAGCAAAATCTGGCTGAGGCACTTAGTGCCATGGTCTTGTTTATTGGACAGGTTGGACTGACTGATCTTGGGGGTCTCTTCCATCCTGATTGATTCTGTGGTTGCAGTAAAAAGTACATTCTAGAGACATAGTCCTTAATTTTAGATTTATTGCTCCTCTGTGTGCATTTAGTTTGAATAAGCAGGTAAAGTGAGCTTCTTCAGAGTGTAGTTCCACATTTATTTTTCCAAATGAAAAGTTAAAGAAACTGCTCTATCATTCAGCTCCTCTCAGTTGTGCTCATACAGCTGACACAGAGTCTGTCTGAAAACTATCTCAGCTAAATGGTCTAGTATTAAAAAAAATTAAAAGGATAAAAATTAAGAGCCACCTGTGAACCACACCACCACACTGTTACTGATCTTCCAGGAGATGAAAACTGAAATGTCCATCATCTCTTCCAAATCATTACAAGTAAATTTAGCCACCATAGACAAGAGTGTACCCAGAATAGTTTCTTTAACCTTTTTATTCTATTACTTGATGCTCAGAGAAATTTTCCATTCGGTTCCACACAGGAGTGACAGTTCAGGAGAATTTCTAGCATCTAACTGTGTGTTTCAGAGTAAGCTCTATGATTATTTTTTTCCCCCTTTTGCCCTCAGTTTGGCATTTGGCATGTGTGACTTCCTTGTCTTCTATTATCGTGGTGGTGGTGGTAAATAGAGGCAATAGTTGGACTGACTGTTGTTGATTGCAATTTTACATGTGCACATCGTAAATAGTGTGTGCCATTCATGGGGAAAAATACAACAGAAACTAGTAGAAGCCACTTGGAAATAATTTGGGGTTTGTCAAGGCAGAGGAGGATCATAGAGAAAGAATGTTTGAGCTTGCCCCACATGGTACAATCTTTAAGAGGGAGGCAGTGAGCTTAGGTGCTGTTGTTTTATATTGGCCACAGTTAATGGTGTTTAAAACCGATTACTTGTCTGAACTGAGGGAGAGAAGAGGTTTTCAGGGTGGAGACTGAGACCTTCATGCAACCTTTCCTGTGTTAGTAGGGTAATGTCTTCAATTTGACACAGTAATTGGGAAGGTAGGTTTAGACTGGATGTTAGAAAAATTATTTACAGCAGGGGTGGTGAGACACTGGAGCAGATTGCCCAGGGTGTTAAACTGGATGATCTTTGAGGTCACTTCCAACTCAATCCATTCTATCATGATTCAGCCTCATGATGTCTATTACTCAGGAGCCTCCAATTTCTGATACAAAGGGGGAAAATTGGTTTTGGCTCTTGTAGCCCAGTCTTTCTCATGTCTTTTATTATGTGATAGTCTGTAGTGCTTCCAACCAAGGTGAATTGGTGCCTGTATATTTACTCTTGAGAGGTGCAGAGTGGTTTGGTGGTTATTTTGCTATGGCTCATTTTGCAGCAGTGTTAGTCAAGTGGAGATTTACCTGCCCAGTGACAAAAAGCGGCTTCTAACATTTGGAGTTTGCAGCTATGTAACCTGTATTGACGGAGTCAAAATCCTAGTGAAATACATTGATTCTTTATTTCAGCATCTGGCTTCCTATCCTCCCCCTTTTTTAATTTAAAGACCACATGGTCATATCCTTAGCAGCAAGCACAGGAGAGTATGGATGCACTTAAGCATTTGGCCTGCTGAAGAAAGCTAGTAAAACCTATTCAGTCCTAAGGTCTGTAAGGTCAAAGAGTTATTTAATGACATAGTGTTTGCTTTGTCATACATATGATGCAGTCTCCTCTGAATTGTTTTAATTCTTTGTAGAGGTGTTTCAGAGGTGCTACTCACAGCTAGGTTACCTTGGTTTGTTCCCAGTCTAGCAATTTGGAAACAACAGTATGAAAACAAGTCACGTGTGGAAATGGCTTCCTATAATGGAAAGATAAACCTTGATCCTCCCACTTGATCCTCAAGCAGTTGCCCTCATTTTGCAAGCTCTTTGAGCTAACTCTGTTTCTTACTGCAACACATCTGGGTCACTGGAAAAACATGTGTTCAGGTGGAACTCGTGAGGTAGCCAAACCAGGTTACATCATCCTCAGAGCTTGTCAGGCCATGGCTGCTTTCCAGCTTGTCCTGGATCTTGTTCGGGGGAATTCAGGTAACTTGGATATTCTTTCCATCCAGTTCACGCTCCGAGAAGGATGAGGGCTTTTCAAAACCATATTCTAAGTGTTTATCAAAGATGTGTCAGAAAACATCAGGAGGAGATAGGTCAAGAACACTTTGAAAT
The DNA here is from genome assembly GCF_015220805.1 of Pogoniulus pusillus. Classification (NCBI taxonomy): domain Eukaryota; kingdom Metazoa; phylum Chordata; class Aves; order Piciformes; family Lybiidae; genus Pogoniulus; species Pogoniulus pusillus. The sequence goes on along the minus strand of NC_087268.1, from coordinate 17,725,941 downwards.
GTCTATAATTCATGAGAGTAGTCATTTAAAGTGCTTCCGAAGTGTCAGTTGCTTGTGGTAGGAGTGGAATATGTAGCTACTTAACATAGCCAACACTTCAAGCTTTGCCTTTATGGTTGCATGTTAGAAATGTAAGTAAATCAAATGGTACACCAAAACTCAATTGTTGGCTGGGGGAAAGGCATTTGTGTGCCTTGGTGTTCTAGGTGATTATGTGTCATGCATTTAGAATCATAGAATCAGTCAGGGTTGGAAGGGATGACAAGGATCACCTAGTTCCAACCCCCCTGCCATGGGCAGGGACACCTTACCCTAGAGCAGGCTGGCCAGAGCCTCATCCAGCCTGGCCTTAAACACCTCCAGGGATGGGGCCTCAACCACCTCCCTGGGCAACCCATTCCAGGCTCTCCCCACTCTCATGCTCAAAAACTTCCTGCTCTCGTCCAGGCTGAATTTCCACACCTCCGGCTTTGCTTCACTCCCCCTAGTCCTGTTACTCCCTGAGAGTCTAAAAAGTCCCTCCCCAGCTTTTTTTGAGGCCCCCTTCAGATATTGGAAGGCCACAAGAAGGTCACCTGGGGGCCTTCTCTTCTCCAGACTCAACTCTTTCAGTAAGTCCTCACAGCTGAGCTGCTCCAGCTCTCTGATCATCCTCATGGCCCTTTTTACCTTAGCAATACCACAGAAAACCCATGTTGTTTGTTTGAATTTTGTGGAGAGCATCAAAACTCACAAGCATTGTTGAGTGACTGCAGAACTTCCATCACTGTGATTCAGGTGTCTTGAGGTTTTTTGTGCTTGTGTCATTTCATACCATTGAACCAGTCTCATTTCCACCAACATAAAAATCAAAACGGAGGAAAGAAAAGCAAAGCAAAAGTGGTATGAACTACACAGAGTTCTGTAATTCTCAAACCTCACTTGTGAAGTAGCATACACAGGGTTCAACGGTAGCATGTTTTACCTGTCTCCTTTTGCTTGTACTATGAGAGGGCAGTGAAATCACTGTATCATAGAATCAAGCAGATTGGAAGAGACCTCCAAGCTCATCCAGTCCAACCTAGCACCCAGTCCTATTCAATCAACTAGACCATGTCACTAAGTGCCTCAGCCAGGTTTTGCTTCAACACAGCCAGGGATGGCAACTCCACCACCTCCCTGGGCAGCCCATTCCAATGCCAGTAACTCTCTCTGGTAAGAACTTCCTCCTAACATCCAGCCTAGACCTCCCCTGGCACAACTTGTGACTGTGTCCCCCTGTTCTGTTGCTGGTTGCCTGGCAGAAGAGACCAACGCCCACCTGGCTACAGCCTCCCTTCAGGTAGTTGGAGACAGCAATGAGGTCACCCCTCAGCCTCCTTCTCTGCAGGCTGCACACCCCCAGCTCCCTCAGCCTCTCCTCACAGGGCTGTGTTCCAGGCCTCTCACCAGCTTTGTCGCCCTTCTCTGGACATGTTCCTCTATCTCAGCATCTCTTGAACTGAGGAGCCCAGAACTGGACACAGCACTCAAAGTGTGTTCTGACCAGTGTTGAGTACAGGGACAGAATAACCTCCCTTGTCCTACTGGCCACACTCTTCCTGATCCAGGCCAGGATGCCATTGGCTCTCCTGGCCACCTGGGCACACTGCTGGCTCATGTTCATCTACTATCTACCAGTACCCCATTCCATTTTTACTATTTTTTCCAGTGGTTCTAATCTAAGTAAATCTCAATACATGGAAAGTATGTCCTTGAATGAAGATGATCAACTTCAGTAACAGTTCTGTGTAGTTGCTTGTTGCAAGTAAGACTTTCCCATCCTCCAAGAGGCAAGCAGCATACAGCATATTCACCAGGTTGTGTCTACACTGAATTAAACAGAATTCATATTCAGACTTTTCTCTCTTGGTGTGCAGGTTGACTTACTAGACATAAGTTAACTTTTCAGGGCATTTATTTTCTGTGTTTTCTAATTAATACATTGAAAGCTCTGACCTAAGTAGAGGTGGTGAGGGATTTTTACTGGTTTAAATTGAAATCTGGGGAAAGATGGCCTTTGCTCGTTGCAGAACAGAAAGTGCTAAGATACAAGTACTTAATTTTCTTGCATACATTTGTACACCTTTGTAGTTCCAGAGCCTTCTGATGTTTCCTTTGCCAGCGTTTGTCCCTCCTAGTGCATTGCAGAAGAGTGTTGTGGGTAGAACCTTGTGAAGTGACTTGGTCTATTAGGAGGTATTGTTAAGAGCTGTTAAAATATCCTGGAAATATCAGGTGTTCGTTGTCTAATAATGGTGAAGAGAGGTCTTGAGTTTTGAGTCTTTAACAGCACAAAACCAGCAGTTCTTTGCATATTATGTATTCAAGGTGTGTTTTTCTGTGTTACTGTGTACTGCTGCTTTGCTCACTGGAGACTGCTGCTCTTTGCTAGTGCAGAGACAAGTAAGGGAAACAGAGGACTTTGAGATTAATGCAACAGACTCCATGCTTGATGTGAAGTAAAATAATTAAATTGCTATGGTTAAATGAGATTTGTGTTCAGATATTAAGACGTGCAGACAGTGGACTGTCTGACAGAGGACTCTAGTTGAAGACGTGGGAGTTCTGTGCTGTTTCCATCCACATAGTCTGTATCTATTGACTTTCCTGTTAGGAAGATTTAACTGTTAATACAGCAAGGATGGAAAAGGTTTCTTCAGGTTAGTTCACCTCACTTTCAAAAATAATTTTTCAGGTTAATTATATCCTACTCCCCAGCATTAAATATATTCACAGTCCTGATAGGATTTGAACAGAAGACTGCATTGAAATATCAGAAGCCTTTTTAAGATCTGTTTTACTGCTGAAAACCCTCAGCTCCACAGTTAGGTATTATGTGATTACAGTACTTTGTCATTTAGAATACTCTTTGTTCTTTCTTTGCTAATGTATTCTATAACAAAGTGCCACATTATAAAGCTACCTTTGCTTCTGTGTTACATTTACACAAACCTGACCCAAGGATCTGTAAAACAATACTGAGGTCTTCATGTTTAGCTTGTTCTGGTTTGCCATGTATAAGTTCATATACTTCATTTGGAAATAACTTGGACATCAGTATACGTGTAAGCTGGTTAAAAATGTTAACGCTGCCTTAACTATCTCTGGATGGTTAATATGTAGTAATTTTTTAATAGCTGCCAAATCAATCAAATCAAAGCAGCATTTCTAAAGCATGCATGGTTTTAAAACTTCTGTTGATGTGTAGTTGTTAGGGGGTGAGTTTGGGACTTTTAAATTCTCCTTTGTGTTTTGGCAGGTAATGGTTAACTTGGTTAGTAGAAGGCTTTAAATACCGATGCAGATGTTGCTTTGATATGTCTCTTAATAAAAATACTGACTGGGCAGAACAGTTATCCTTGTCCCCATTTATAATCAGAAAATGCCTTAAGTTGGAGACTATATTAATTAACAGGATTTTGAACTTAATTTTGACCCAAGTATTAGTACACAAGTACAAAGCTGAAAGGAAAAGTTGTTTGCAAGAGTTCTTCGCACTCCAACTAAAGAGGTGTACTTAAAATGTCCACAGCTTTCTCTTTCTTTTGGCTTCTCTGAATGCTTTAATTGTGCTTAATGCTTCAAATGTATTGCCTTTTTTTTTAATTGTTTTTTTTTCTTTTCTTCTCTTTGTTTTCTTTCAGAAAGATGAGGTGTACCTCAACTTGGTGCTGGACTATGTTCCTGAAACAGTATACAGAGTTGCCAGACATTATAGTCGGGCCAAACAGACACTCCCTATGATTTATGTCAAGGTAGGTAACTGATAGATGTCGCTAAAGGATGCCTTCATCTATTAAAGGAATAGATTCTGTAGATACCTCTTTACTGATGTAATTAGCTTTCTCAATTTTTTAGGATGCAAGGAGAAAAAAATCAGAATGGTGGTTTGTTATGGCAAAGGAAGAGTAGAGGCTACAGAAATCTTGGAATGGGTGGGAGAGAGACTGTGTGAAGGGGGTGTTGTGTGTTTCAGGAGTCTTAGAGACCAACACCAGCCACACTAGCAGCTTCAGGCTCCTGAGATGACGAATACAGAGTAGTACAAAGGTCACAAACTGAAAGAGGATGTCAGTAAGAATAATGTTCTTTTATCTGTTATCTTTCCCCTTTTCATGCCATATGAGTAAGAGTTCATGCGCTTCTGTTACGGGCATGGAAGTTATATTTTTATTATCTCTTGATCCAAGTGGAATAATGTGCTTGTATGCACCTTGTAACTTCAAAACTTTTAAGTTGTCTGCATGTTTTGTTGTCTTTGACAATTTTGTTTTGAGTCTCATAGTTCCTTTTTCTATATTGTGGTGACCACAATTCATGCACTAGTCAATTACGCCAAGTTTTCACATGGCATTAACTTGTTGACATGGTATCCCAGTAACATCAAATGGAAATTAGCAACAAGTATTCATGATTTTGACTGGTTTCTCCAGACTTCTCTTCAAAAGTGGGTGGGCTTAAACTTTTAAAATGCATAAATTGCATCTCTGTGCAATAGCCAGCATTGGTAACTGGTTTTTTTTTTTCTTTTTTAAAAGCACAATTTTTTTTTCATATGACGGTAATAATTTCTACTGTGAGGTCACTCTCTTTTGGTCTATTCGTGGAACAGCATGTCCTCAGATTATGTCTTCCCCAAAATCTATTGATTTAGCTTTTGATAGCTTTTGTATCTGTTGTCAGCACTTTGAGATTGAACAAGGCCAAGTGCAGGGTCCTACACTTTGGCCACAACAACACCAAGCAGCACTACAGGCTGGGGACAGAGTGGCTGGAGAGCAGCCAGGCAGAAAGGGACCTGGGGGTGCAGGTAGAGAGTAGCTGAAGAGGAGGCAGCAGTGTGCCCATGTGGGCAGGAAAGCCAATGGCATCCTGGCCTGGATCAGGAAGAGTGTGGCCAGTAGGACAAGGGAGGTTTTCTTCCCCTGTACTCAACACTGGTCAGGCCCCACCTTGAGTGCTATGTCCAGTTCTGGGCTCCCCAATTCAAGAGAGATGTTGAGATACTGGAATGTGTCCAGAGAAGGGCAACAAATGTGGTGAAAGGCCTGGAACACAAACTCTTTGAGGAGAGGCTGAGGGAGCTGGGGATGTTTAGCCTGGAGAAGATGAGGCTGAGGGGTGACCTCACTGCTGTCTCCAACTACCTGAAGGGAGGCTGTAGCCAGGTGGGCCTTGGTCTCTTCTGCCAGGCAACCAGCAACAGAACAAGTGGATAGAGCCTCAAGTTGTTCCGGGGGAGGTCTAGGCTGCATGTTAGGAGGAAGTTGTTGGCAGAGAGAGTGATTGGCATTGGAATGGGCTGCCCAGGGAGGTGGTAGAGTCACCATCCCTGGAGGTGTTGAAGCAAAGCCTGGCTGAGGCACTTAGTGCCATGGTCTAGTTGAATGTACAGGGCTGAGTGCTAGGTTGGACTGAATGAGCTTGGAGGTCTCTTCCAACCTGTTAGATTCTATTCTTGCCTTCATAACATGTGCCCTTGCTGTATTCCTCCTTGCTGTGAGGTTATCAAGCCAAGGAATAGGAACAGGGAACTCTCCCTCAGCTTACTTGTTTGCTGTCCTTGCATAAAATTATTCTGAGCAGTTGTTTTTAATTTGCTTTCTCTTTTTATTGAGAGATTTGAAGTTAAAACTGTCTCCTCATGAAGCGAAACTGGTAATTTCACTACAGTGACACAGCCATAGTTCTTGGGCAATGTTTGATGTTAGCAACTTCAACTAATGCATTTTCTTTAGAGTTTTGGAGTGTATTTTTTCAGTTGTGTGGTTTTTTTTTAATAACTTTCATTTTCTGAAGAGACTGATCCGTAAAGTAAGCCGAAGCACCTTTATTTTGTGTGTGGTTTTTACGACTACCGTTATGTATCAATGTTAGAAAGCTGGCACAATCTCCTTTTTGGAATTGTGCTCATTTTAAGAAGGACAAATAAACAGACTTGAACTGCACCTTTCAGTTATGTGGCAAAGGAAGGCAATAGGGTCCTTATAAAGCAATTTTGTTTTCCTCCTAATAAGAGTTTGTGCCAGTTTACTTGTTTGGTCCTGTTTTGTCTGGGAACATACTTCTTATGCAGTGTTTCTGTGTTCTAGTTGTACATGTATCAGCTGTTCCGGAGTTTAGCCTATATCCATTCCTTTGGGATCTGCCACCGGGATATAAAACCACAGAACCTCTTGCTGGACCCTGATACAGCTGTTCTAAAACTCTGTGACTTTGGAAGGTAAGCACAGCTGTGGCCTGAAACATACTGCAAGGAGCTTCCTTCAATGTGAACCCGTGTGCAACTTTGCAAAGTCCTCTGTGTTACTCAGATGGTCTTTGGTAGTTTTGAAAGAGGCATTATTGATGTTTTGTTTCCCTCTTAGAATGAGTCCATATGAGCATGGGAAAGAGCTGGAAAAAGTTACCAAAGGGAGAGAATTAAAGTTCAAGCTTACCATTTTTTAATACCTGCATAAAAAGAAATACACTGTTACATAGGGGAAAATACTATGCCATAGAAAAATAAATGCAGTCGGCGTGGAATGTATTCAGGGAAGAGAGAATGGATACAGTAGCACAGTAACCTAAAAAGCTAATGTTACCCTTTATTAGTCTACTTGTATGGATACCAGTTTACTTACAAGTACCATAGAGACTCAAGATGAGAAGCTACAGTTATAACTGAAGCTCTCAGTGGATGTCTGCATCCTGGTTTCCAATGCCGCATATATTTCCTGTACCTGTTCAAGTGAACTGCCTTTGGAATCCAGCTCCCATCTTAGAACTGACAGAAAAATTCTGGAAATCCACAGTGAGGCAGGAGACACATTTATCTCTGGTAAAGTTCAGTCTTCAGATTGTGCTATGGCTTTGCAGACTAAAACAGTTGTGGCATATGTGTGAGAGGTCACAGAAGCTGCTGTTGCTAAATTCGCTTGCCCATAGTGAGTGGGAATGTCAAATGGTGGTTATTCAAGCAGTGCATCGTCATGCCTGGTGGCTTGGGAATCTCCTCCTCAGCTCTACCTCAGCAGTGTTGGAGCAAAATAGAAATGACACTGAAACTCAAAAGTAGCAATGTATAAAAAGGTGGTAAGTTTCCTCTGTGTTAACAGTGAAAATTTGTTAATTGTAGTTTCTGTGTACAAAAGAGAAAGCTAAGATGACTTCTGAAACAAGCTAAATGAGTGATGGGAGTCAGCCTTCTTTCCTCAAGACTGAGATGAGTGCCTGGAAGGCTGGGCACTGGACTTGGCTTGCTTGTCACTCTGCTGGGTTCAATGCATGTCGTATTTCTGAAAGGGCAGTTTTGTCTTCCAGCTCCTTTCTGTCTAACATTTTGTGTTAACTAAGAAATATATTATTCATGTTCCAAACGTAATGTGCTGTTGTGTTCCTTTATTTTCTTAGATACTTCCAAAGGTAGGGGTTGTGACAGTACTATATCTTAGAATCTTTGTGGCTGATTTCTTGCTGCTTTGTGTTTACAAAGGAAAAGAGGACAAAACATAGTTCAAACATAGTTAACTTCTAAGGCTCAAAAGCTCTAGATAAGAGAGTGGTGAGAGCCTTGGTCATTAATGTGACTACAATGGCAGGTTTTCTTCCTCTGTCTCCTCACACCCCTTTTTGCTTAACATGCTTCTTTGCTTGAATAGCAAAGAGGCAGAATATGCTGATGGAAAATTGAAATAGATGAATGCTCTCAGTTCTGATGAGTGTAGAATCACAGAATCATTCAGGGTTGGAAGGGACTACAAGGACCATCTAGTTCCACCCCCCCTGCCATGGGCAGGGACACCCTGTGCCCTAGAGCAGGCTGGCCAGAGCCTCATCCAGCCTGGCCTTAAACACCTCCAGGGATGGGGCCTCAACCACTTCCCTGGGCAACCCATTCCAGGCTCTTAGCACTCATATCCAGAGCTTTTCAGCCTTGGAAGTTAACTGCGTTTGAACTATGTTTTGTCCTCTTTTCCTTTGTAAATAACCTTTGTCCCTGGTAAAAGACAACTGGAAGCCAGAAGTGTGGCCCTATTTGTCACCTAAATTGTCAGAATATTTGGTCTTCCCAGTAGAAGGTAGCTGCTTGAATTGGACTGATTGAATGGTAAATCAGTGATTCTATGGCTTGTGTTAGCTTGTAAGAACATAGTACTTTAGCATTAGGAGTTGGAAGTGCATGAAGAGTGTCAAAGTTTAGGGCTAGGCTGCACTTCAATATTGTAAAGCTATTCACTACTGAAGATTATTATTTTGGTTCTTTTTCAGTGCAAAACAGCTGGTTCGTGGAGAACCTAATGTCTCATACATCTGCTCTCGGTACTACAGGGCACCAGAGTTGATCTTTGGAGCCACCGATTATACCTCCAGTATAGGTATGTATGTGTATTGAAATCTATGCCGACTGCATGAGTTCTTAGCCTGTAGGTAAAAGTCATTTCCGGAGATCTCTGACAGAAGTCCAAGAAGCAGAATGTCACTGTAAATGGTCAGGTACTGCTTTTTAATAAAACACAGGATCATAGAATAGTTTAGGTTGGAAGGGACCTCAAAGATCATCCAGTTTTGACCCCCTGTTGTAGGTAGGGACGCCTCCTGCTACAACAGGTTGCTCAAGGCTTCATCCAACCTGGTCTTGAACACCTCCAGGAAGGGAGCAGCCACAGCCTCCCTGGGCAACCTGTGCCAGTGTCTCACCACCCTCACTGGAAAGCACTTCTTCCTAACATCTAGCTCAAATCTCCCCTCTGACAGTTTAAACCCATTATCCCTTATCCTGTCATTACAAGACCTTGAAGTAGTCCCTCCCCAGCCTTCCTGTAGGCCCCTTTCAGATACTGAAAGGCTACTACAAGGTCTCTTCAAAGCCTTCTCTTCTCCAGGCTGAAGAGCCCCAACTCTCATAGCCTGTCCTCATAGGAGAGATGCTCCAGCCCCCTGATCATCTTTGTGGCCCTCCTTTTGATTTGCTCCCACAGTTCCATGTCCTTATTGTGCTGGGGCTCCAGAACTGCACACAGTATTCCAGGTGGGGTCTGACAAGAGCAGAGTAAAGGTGGAGAACCACCTGCCTTGCCCTGCTGGCCACGTTGCTCTTGATGTGGTCCAGAACATGGTTGCTGTCTGAGCTGCAAATTTACGGTGCCAGCTCATGTTGAGCTTTTCATCACCCCAGACCCCCAGGTCCTTTTCCTCAGGGCTGCTCTGAGCTATTCACCACCCAGCCTGGATCTCTGTTTGGGATTGTGCCAACCCAGGTGCAGGACCTTACACTTGGCCTTGTTGAATTTCATTAGGTTGTCCTGGGCACACCTCTGAAGCCAGTCTAGGTGCCTCTGGATGGCATCCCTGCCCCCTAGCAAGTCAACTGTGCCACACAGCTTGGTGTCATCTGCAAACTTGCTGAGGGTGCACTCAATTCCTCTGTCCATATCACTGACAAAGATGTTGAGTAGCACTGATCCCAGCACCGACCCCTGAGGGACACCACTTGGCACCAGTCTCCAAGTGGCAAGTGGCATCACACATATCACACATACACATTTTGTGTAATGATGCTGTGATTTCTAGGCCTTTTGAGATTTAAAAGCCAACTATATTATAAAAGGGTTGGGAGGGGGAGTTATGTGTTTGAGAAAGTCTGATTTCAGACCAGAAAAATCCAGGTGGTTTTGGTATTTAAAAGTAGATATGAGTCTTATGCCATTTTAATGACTTAACTAAAATATGACTGTAGAAATAATCAACTGCTGCTTTTGATATGTTGTGGTTTAGACACAAATAATTCCATAACTTAGTTGGCTTTAATTAGTTTTTAGTGGGAGGAAAAATGTGGCCTAATGTCTTACTTTAAACTCTCTTGATGATTTAAATATATTGTGTAGGGCATATTTTTCTGTTTTGGCTTATTCTATTAACTGTTACTGTCCTTTATTATTCTGAATGCAAAGATGACTTCATTCTAATACCTGACACTTAGTTGTGACATGGAGATAAAATCATAGAATGGCTTAGGTTGGAAGGGACCTTAGAGATCATCTACTACAACCTCCCTGTGAAAGGCAGGGATGCCTCTCAGCTAGATGTGGTTGCTTAAGGCCTCATCCAACATAAACTTGAACACCTCCAAGGAGGGGACATCTACAGCCTCCCTAGGGAACCTATTCTGGAGTCTCACTATCCTTGTACTGAAGAACTTCTTCCTAAGGTCCAGTCTAAATCTACTCTTCCCTCAACTTAAAACCATTTCCCCTTTCCCTATTGCTAAGAAAGTCCTTCAGCCTTCCTGTAGGTTCCCTTCTGGAACTGGAAGGCAGTTAAAATGTTCCTCCAGAGTCTTCTCTTCTCCAGGCTGAACAACCCCAGCTCCCTCAGCCTATCCTCATAGCAGAGGTGCTTCAGCCCTTGGATCATATTTGTGGCCCTCCTCTTTTCTCAGTCCAACAGTTCTGTGTCCTTATGATGGATACACCAGAACTGGATGCAGTATTCAAGGCCAGAATCAGAATTATTTTGGTTGAAAAAACCCTTTAAGATTTAGCCCAACCATTATCTGACTCTACCAAACCTGCTGCTAAACCATGTCCCTCAGCACCACATCTCTGCACTTCTGTAAATACTCCCAGGAGTGGGGATTTAATCACCTCCCTGGGGAGCTTGAGAAACCTTTCTGTGAAAAAGCTTCTTCGATAGCCAACCTAAACCTCCATGACTTGTTATTCAGGAGAAGAGACTAGGAAGAAGAATGTTAGGGAAGCTGGAGGTTTGGGCAGAGGACAGGGTACAGCCATGTATTCTTACAGTGGAGTCCTAAACATGAACAGCAAAATGACAGTTCATAAAGATGAGCAGCAGTATGTTGGCTGGTTCTGGGTAATTGCTTCAATTTTTATTAGCCAAGATATTCCCATGGCTCCTGAGTGCTAGTGCTTAGGAGATGAGAATGGGCTCTCAGATTCCTAAATGTTGTGCCTTGATTACAAACTTAGTGTGCTGGATTGGGTGTTACCTGCCTCCCCTCACTTAAGAAAATGACCCTAACTAGACTCAGCAGATCTGGAAATTGAATGAATCTTTATATTTGCAGATTAGGACAATATACAAGCAGACATTTTCAATATACATAGCTATAGACAGAAATATACAAGTTGAAAAGGTAATACAGAAACAAAGCAGCCCTCTCAGAAACCAGAGTCCCCAGGAGGAGGGGCTCCCAGCCACCCTTCCACCTCCTTTCCACCCCTCTACCTTACCCCAGACTGTCTTATGTTCAAGGTGAGTTTTGAGAATCAGCCAGGGGTGTTAGGAAGCAGAGGGATTAGTCAGGTAGCAAGTTAAGTTAGAGAGAAGTGCAGCCCCATAGACAGACAGAGACTCTGTGTTATCTGTCTTTGTGTTCTTGTTCTTATACATCTCAGCAAGCCTATGAGTGTAGTAGCCATCACCATTGTTTCCTTTTCACAGCCTGTAACCTAATTCTTCTTACCAAAATATCCCAGCTAGGCTCAAACTAGCACACTTAGACAAAGTTTAGTATCTTCAAAAGGCCTGAGAACACAATCAAGTCTTGGCAGAATCTATTTATACCCTGTTTAAAGTTAGCATGTTCTAGTTAGTGTTAAACTCAGTGGCTGGCTGGCTTCTGTCAACTCCACAATTATTTGGGGGAAAAAGTGCTCCTGAAGATAATACCTGCTCTTGCTGATTTCTGTTAATTTTTTTTCAGCATGTATTGTAGCAACACTTGCTTATCACCCTGGTAGAAAAAAGACAGGAGGAACCATACAAAGTCTGGGGAAAGGAATGGCACAAAGAGCAGAAGTTATTTAAGGGTTGGTTGCTGTCTACAACTACCTGAAGGGTGGTTGTGGCCAGGAGGAGGTTGCTCTCTTCTCTCAGGTGGCCAGCACCAGAACGAGAGGACACAGCCTCAGGCTGCGCCGGGGAAATTTAGGCTTGAGGTGAGGAGAAAGTTCTTCACTGAGAGAGTCATTGGACACTGGAATGGGCTGCCCAGGGAGGTGGTGGAGTCGCCGTCCCTGGAGCTGTTCAAGGCAAGGATGGACATGGCACTTGGTGCCATGGTCTAGCCTTGAGCTCTGTGGTAAAGGGTTGGACTTGATGATCTGTGAGGTCTCTTCCAACCTTGATAATACTGTGATGCTGTGAAAAGTGGCAGCCCCAGCCCTGCTCTTTCTTGCTTCTGAGAGCTCTCACATTTTGCTATTTAATACACCAATTCAGCTTCAGCTGTTGAGACTTTTGTTTAGGTTAACTTTCCACTGAATTAGTGAGTAGAGTCAGGATTGCTGTGTAGTCCAAGAAGTAGCAGAGCCCAGGTAGAAGCAAAGTGGTGGCAGTTTCTGAATGAAAGAAAGGTGTCTGATCCTAGTTTCAAGCTGCAACTTAATAGATTGGCTCGGCTGTGTTATCACCATGCACTGAGACAACTTGTTTTAGTGGATAACTGCATAAACCAAGTATTTTTAGGTGTCACCAGAAGAGACTGCTTTATAGATAAGCTTATGCAGAGTCTCTTGCTCCAACTGTGTGACTTGTACACTTCTTTTTCCAGACCTTTGTTAAAGTTGCTTTTTCCATTTGTTGTGTTCGTATCTGTTGGCTTCTAAAACTGCTCATACAGAAATAGTATCTTAAGTGAGGAATCTCTTTTCCACTTGCCAAAAACATCATGAATTTCAGTCATTATTCATACTTTCTTATGCTCTCCCCAAAACTGCCTTTTCTGAAACTTAATAAGCTGAAAATGAAGTTCAGCAGATAATTCCTTCTTTCCAAGGTACCTGGAGTACCAGATCTGGAGCCCTCTGCACAAAAGGACATGGAGAGGATCCAGAGGAGCGCCACAAGAATTATCAGAGTGCTGAAGTACTTCTCTTTGCAAAGACAGGCTGAGAGAATTAGGGTTATTGAGCCTGGAAAAGACAAGGTGCTGGGGAGACTTTATGGCCACCTTCCCAGTGCCTGAATGGAGCCAACAAGAAAGCTGGAGAGGAGGGACTATTAGGACAAGGGGCAGTGGTTTTAAACTAGAGTAAGGTAGGTTTAGATTTGACATTAGGAAGAAGCTCTTTACTGTGAGGCCAGTGAGACACTGGAACAGGTTGCCCAGGGAGGTAGTGGAAGCCTCATCCCTGGAAACATTGGAGGTCAGGCTTGATGAGGCTTAAAGCAACCTGATCTAGTTGAGGACATCCCTGCTTATTGCAGAATGTTGTGGTTGATCTCTAGAGGTCCCTGCCAACCAAATGCATTCTATGATTCTGTCCTTCCTTCCCTCCACTTCTTCTCAAAAGAAATTTTGCATTTACAAAAGCATTTTATTACTTTTCGGCTCTCAAACTTAGATTGCAACTTCCCAATATTCTGCAGTATGTTGGAAATTCTAGAAGTTTAGTTTCGTAATGCTGGTGTTTCCAATGGTGATAAATACCAGGGCATTCCTTAGCACTTTCTGGATAGGCAGCAAGAGTGCACTCAGTGAAAACCTTTCTGTTTCATATAGAGTTTCTCAAACAGCATTATTTGTACACCAGCCAACAAGCACAGATAAGTTTCTTAGAAGAGAGGGAGGGGAAGGAACATTTAATTATCATTACTTGACCCATAGTTTGAAGTGTAGGGAACTGCGAAATGCTTCAGTTTTATGATAGTGCATTTTAACTCTTTTGTTTTTTGTTGTTGTTGTTCTGAATGTAAACCTGTTCTTACTTTCTTCTGAACTGTTAGCACATTAGCCTTTTTGTGCTATATAGTAGTTTTTTACTGCATGAAAAGGCGTGCTTGGTGTGGTAACGAACTGAGCTTGTATGTAAGGTGGAAATCTTCACTTCTCTGTTTAAATCTTAAAATGACATAAAAAATAAAAACCATGAAGAAGATAAGGCCAAAAAGTGTTCTATGTCAAATTTACTTTCACGTTACCTGTGAGTCATCCTGCTATTCTCTGAAGACTTTTTGTGATGATTTGGGTGTTACCTGTCCCCCCCCCACACTTAAGAAAATCACCCAGACTAGACTCAGCCAAGCTGGAAATTAAAGAATTAAGCTTTATATTTACAGCTTAGCAAAATATACAAGCAGGTATTTACAATCTATACAGCTAAAGACAGAGATAGACAAAAAGTAATACAGAAACACAACAGCCCTCCCAGAAACCAGAGTCCCCAGGAGGGGCTCCCAACCACCGTTCCGCCTCCTTTCCACCCCGCTACCTTATCCCAGACTTTGACTTGCATTCAAGATGAGTTTGGAGAATTGGCAGGGGGGTTAGGAAACAGAAAGATTAGTCATGCTACAGAGAGAAGTGCAGCCCAAAAGCCAGAGAGCAACTCCCTTATCTATATTTGTGTTCTTGTTTTTATACTTCTCAGCAAACCTATGAGTGCAGCAGACATCACCATTGTTTCCTTTTCACAGCCTATCATCTAATTCTTCTCACCAAAATATCCCAGCTAGGCTCAAACTAGCGCACTTTTGTTGTTTGCTAATGTTACTACAGGGCTTACATTTCAGAGTGCTACACTCATAGTTATTACTGGAGGCATTTCTAAGCAAGAGGTGCTTTTTAAGCCTAAGCAGTGACACCATGGTGGCCCAAGACTGGCAGTATATGGCCAGCCTGCATCATGACCACTTCAGTAGTTAGTTGTCTTTAGTGTGTAACTAGGAGTTGTATTAATCTGTCTGGCTTTGTCTAGGTTGTCATCTCCAGTGCAGCAGCAACTCCAGTTGGATGTAGGATGTGTCTTTTCATTCTGTATGTCACGACAGAACTGTAAACTGGCATACTTCTATGATCTTCCGTATTTCATCAAAAAGCACAACTTAAATTCTAGTCCAAAAGGTCCCTTTAAAAATAACTTGCAACAGGGGGCACTATTTGTTGCATTGCATTAGTGTGGTATTTATATACGGCAGTAAGAGTAGCATCATAGAATGCATTGGGTTGGCAGGGGCACTTGTACTGTGATTAGTGCTTCTCTGTGTGTCATCCAGCAGACCTGGGACTGTTATTAAAAACAAGGCACTGGGAAATAAACCATTTGATTTTTTTTTTTTTGTAATCCCTGTTGCCAAATAGCTACTAATCCAGAGCTTTGTCTGCCTGTCTTAATGATTTTAAGGGATTTTTTTCAGTGGTCAGGCACAAGCATTTTTGTCACTTGGATGCCCTCATAGCTTGTAGAGTTTGGGCCTTTGTGCACCTTTGACTGTGAATTCTGCATGTCTCTAAAGCTTACTGAGGATGGCAGCACTTTTGTTTCTGTGGCTGATTTGCAGGTAGTTAGAGGATTTTGCACACCAGCCCCTTCAGCTGTCCCTTTACTGTTCTGGCTGAAGCTTCTTCCTTGCAGGTCTGTGTGTTGCACTACCCCAGAGTATGCTGTTGGCATGTCGTTGCCTATGCTGGTCACATGAGTGCTGCTTTCCTGCTGAAAAACTGTGGGATGACTGCCCACATTGCCATCTAACATCCTGGGTTAAACACAGGTGCTGAAGTGCAGCGATGGGGGCAGGTGTGTCTGTTGCCACATCATCCACTTGCTTAAAAAGAAGTTGTGCAGTTAAGCTTTAGCTCTGTAATACCTTGAGTACTGTGTCCAGTTCTGGGCTCCTGAATTCCATAGAGATGTTGAGGTGCTGGAATGCATCCAGAGAAGGGTGAGAAAGCTGGTGAGAGGCCTGGTGAGGAGAGGCTGAGGGAGCTGGGGGTGTGCAGCCTGGAGAAGAGGAGGCTCAGGGGTGACCTCATTGCTCTCTACAACTACTTGAAGGGAGGCTGTAGCCAGGTGGGGGTCGGTCTCTTCTCCCAGGCAACCAGCAACAGACAATTTTTTTACTAGGTTAGGTGACTTGCCAGAAGAGGGCTCATAAGAATGTGGCAGTACTTTGAGAACAGGAGCCTGCTGCTCTCCAGGCTGGTGAGAGTTGAGAGTATTTCAGAGGGAAGATTTATAGCCACTGGTAGGGAAAGATTGATCTGTGTGGCTTCTCCCTTCAGAAATAAGTATCATGAAGTTACTCTTTCACTTTCCTAATGAGCACTAAAATGGAAGGAAGGAGAGAGTATTTAATCTCAGCAGTCTGAAGCATAAGCTTTTCTGAAGATGTGCATAATTGTACTGTCTCAGTTTCTTAGGGAAGAACCATGATGAATCCCAAACCTGTTGGCAAACGGTATAAAAGTATTTGCTTCTGTCTTAGGTGGCAGCTTCCAATGCTGAAAATCAGCATATGCATACATTAACTGACCTGGACTATAACCTGTCGTGGTAATGTCATCTCTTCACTGCAGAAGAATAGAGATAGCTGTTTAGCTTTTGTTTCAAATACTGGAACAGGCATGGCTTTCTAAGGATTTTCAGCTTCAGCCTTATTCTCTCTCCATAATCTGTGGCTCTTTGGTGGCTTGATGTGCAAGCCCTCCTGCTTTAGTAGCATGTGTGCCTGTAATCAATTTTTTTCCTCTTGTTCTGACATTCTAAAGATGGTTTCAAATAACCAGCAGTGAAAAGCACCATGCGCTCTGTCATTTGGCAGGTAGAACCTGTTTGTGGAATTAAAGCTAAGGGGTTTATTTTGCAATTTGTCATGCCAGGTGCCTATTTTCCTTTTCTTACCTTCTCTAATACTGTGATGATATTCAAAACACAAGGGAATTCTGCAGATGACATTGCACAAGTTAATATTCAGCTAACAACTGAAGACTGAGAAAGTACTAGAAACAAATTAAGACAAGTTTTGTGTTCTGTGAGGCTATATGAATGTGTGCTTAAATTAGTTTAGGTAGTGTATGTGATAATGTTGTTGGTAGTGTTCCTCAGTCTACAAAAGGTACTCTAATGTGTGAAACTATCAGAAATAAGCATATCTGAAGGGTGCTTTTGGCTGGCACTTCAATTTACTCTCCGTATTTAGGCTTTCTCTGAATCTATGAAGAATGTAGCCTTGCTTACTTCCTCCTACTTAAAATCAGTAGTTTTCATTATTAAGGTGTCCCTGCCCATGTCAGGGGAGTTGGAGCTAGATGACCCTTGTGATCCCTTCCAACCCTGACTGATTCTATGATTTTCTCCTAAAATTTCATGTTGTCCCAACTAGCTTGGCGTAAGGATCATCTGTTGACTTGGTAAGGTTCCCAAGTTAGGAGCAGGTGTTGATCTGTTGGAGAGTAGGAGAGCTCTGCAGAGGGACCCTGCCAGGCTGGATGGGTGGGCAGAGGCCAATGGGATGAGATTGAACAAGGCCAAGTGCAGGGTTCTACACTTTGGCCACAACAACCCCAAGCAGCACTACAGGCTGGGGACAGAGTGGCTGGAGAGCAGCCAGGCAGAGAGGGACCTGGGGATACTAGTAGGTAGTAGCTGAACATGAGGCAGTAGTGTGCCCAGGTGGGCAGGAGAGCCAATGGCATCCTGGCCTGGGTCAGGCAGAGTGTGGCCAGCAAGACAAGAGAGGTTATTCTTCCCCTGTACTCAGCACCACACCATACTGTGTCCAGTTCTGGGCTCCCCAATTCAAGAGAGATGTTGAGGTGCTGGAACGTGTCCAGAGATGGGTGACAAAGCTGGTGAGGGACCTGGAATACAGCCCTGTGAGGAGAGGCTGAGGGTGTGCAGCCTGGAGAAGAGGAGGCTCAGGGGTAACCTCGTTGCTGTCTACAACTAGCTGAAGGGAGGCTGTAGCCAGGTGGGCGTTGGTCTCTTCTGCCAGGCACTCAGCAAGAGAACAAGGGGACAGAGTCTCAAGTTGTGCCAGGGGAGGTCTAGGCTGGATGTTAGGAGGAACTTCTTGGCAGAGAGAGTGATTGGCATTGGAATGGGCTGCCCAGGGAGGTGGTGGAGTTGCCATCCCTGGAGGTGTTGAAGCAAAGCCTGGCTGAGGCACTTAGTGCCATGGTCTTGTTGCTTGGACAGGGCTGGGTGCTAGGTTGGACTGGATGATCTTGGAGGTCTCTTCCAACCTGGTAGATTCTATGATTCTTACCTTGTTTATTACCCAGTTGTGAACAGGTAATTGCACTGGAGGTTTACTTTGAAAGATTCTTGGCCTGTAACAGCTAACTGCAAGTATGCTAAGGCATAAAACAGTCTGGGAAGGAGATGTCAAAACCTGATATTAACTACTTTATCACTTAAGTAATTTGTCTTTAAATGTAGAATTTAGTACATTGTTTACCTTAGGCTTGAAAAATATGACTGTCCAAATTTGGAAGATAAATTTTAAAATGCAAGGTTCAAAGATGGGGGTGGGGGAAGGCAAACTATTCTGGAGCCCAGTTTTATTCCAATTAAAGTCCATGGAATAAATTCTGTCAGGTTTCAGCAGAGCTGAAGTGTCTCTGTTTATTGTACATTGCTCCCCAGAGCTGTATAAATACCAGTGTAAATTGTATTTTGTTGCGGTCCATGCTTGGAGCTGCCTCTGCTTTCTGGCTTTCATTGAGGATGCTTCAAGGGTTTGTTCACTTCCTTGCCCAGGGAACGTTGCCCAACACCTAATTTGGAAGTCAGTGAAATTACACTTCTGGAAAAAAGGAGAATTTGGAATGCCTGTAGCTTGTTTCAGTGCATGTTTAAAGTGTTAGCAAAACGCATCAAGGGAAATTAGACATTTCAACAAGGCATTAAATTGCCCAGAATTTCACTGCAGGAATCATGGAATTGATAAGGTTGGAAGAGACTTCTAAGATCATCCGGTCCAATCTAGTGCCCAGCCCTGCCCAATCAACTAGACCATGCCATTAAGTGCCTCAGGCAGTCTTTTCTTGCACGCCTCCAGGGACAGTGACTCCAACACCTCTCTAGGCAGCCCATTGCAATGGCGAATCACTCTCTCTACCTAAGTTTCTCATAGATTTGTTGTACTATTGATGTAATAACCCTGTCACAAATCCAGAATGCATTCCTCAGACTTCCCCAGCTCATTCCTCATGACCTTTGGCCTTTCTTTCTCTTCCCCTGCCATGCCCTTGCCTTTCTCATGTACACTCTGCTGTTTCTGCTTGATATTCTTGCTTGACCAAGGACCTGTCATAGGATCAGTCAGGGTTGGAAGGGACCACAGGGATCATGTAGTTCCAACCCCCCTGCCATGCCCACGGACAGCCTACCCTAGATCAGGCTGGCCAGAGCCTCATCCAGCCTGGCCTTAAACCCCTCCAGGGATGGGGCCACAACGACCTCTGTGAGCAACCCATTCCAGGCTCTCACCAGTCTCATGCTGAACAACTTCCTCCGCACGTCCACTCTCAATCTCCCCACCTTCAGCTTTGCCTCATTCCCCCTAGTCCTGTCACTATCTGATATCCTAAACAGTTCCTGCCCAGCTTTTCTGTAGGCCCCTTTAGATACTGGAAGGCCACAATAAGACCTGTATGTTCTTTGACCTCTTTGCAGCTGCAGTTTGGCAGGGTAAGGAAACACCCAGTGCATCCTGCAGGGACTGAGCCCTTCTCTCCTAGTGCAGCATGCTCTCCCCACCATTTTCTCAAAATTAAGGACTTTTGACATTCAGACTTGTTTGAAATGACTCAGTGGAGTGAAAAGGCGTTTAGGGAGACTGGTAAAGGATAAATCAGTACAGAGCCAACTTTATGGAGTAGCCAAAGTGGAAGATTATTTTAAATTTATTTTTTAAAGTCACAGTCTAAAGCAAAAGGGAAAGATGCTAATGTAGTTTCAGAAATTTAAAAAGAAGTGAGCTGTGGATGCTGAATAATTCTTATGTCAGCTTTGGGTTGTGTATGCTCTGTCAAATACTTTAGTCAAGTAATGAGTAGACTTGATACTCTTAAAAGCCTTTTCCAGCTGATATCATTCAATAACTACAAGTTGCTGTCTACAACTACCTGAAGGGAGGCTATAGCCAGGTGGGGGTTGGTCTCTTCTGCCAGGCACCCAGCAATAGAACAAGGGGACAAAGTCTCAAGTTGTGCCAGGGGATGTCTGGGCTGGATGTTAGGAGGAAGTTGTTGGCAGAGAGAGTGATTGGCATTGGAATGGGCTGCCCAGGGAGGTGGTGGAGTTGCTGTCCCTGGAGGTGTTGAAGCAAAGCCTGTCTGAGGCACTTAGTGCCATGGTCTGGTTGATTGGATAGGGCTAGGTGCTAGGTTGGACTAGATGATCTCTGAGGTATCTTCTAACCTGGTTGATTTTATAATTCTATGATACCTGTTTCCTTCCCCTATATTGTTTCTTTTTCAGTGCAAAATAAGGATTGAAGCTTTAGGATAACATTTATCCTTTGTACTAAGTTTAAAGGAATCAGCTTTTTAATGACCTTTTAAGTGCTCTGCTTAGTATCTTTAATCTTTTTCTTCAATACCTCTGAAGAAAGTTGTGCCCTCTGTTGAACTGTTGTGGCATTTCCTATAAAATCAATATTCACGGGATGGTGTAAAACGTGATTCTTTGCATCCATCTTTTGTTGTGTCCATCCAAAAGCTAGAGCCTGTCAGAGCATATTTTAGCAGTTGGATGCTGTTTATATAGAATCATAGAATCAGTCAGGGTTGGAAGGGATCACAAGGATCGTCTAGTTCCTACACCCTTTCCATAGCCAGGGACACCCTACCCTAGAGCAGGCTGCCCACAGCCTCATCCAGCCTGGCCTTAAACCCCTGTGATACTTCCTTTTGTTGTCCAGAAGAGATCTTAGCACCTTGGTGTGTATCTCAGCTTTTAGTGCATATGAGTAAAAGATGAGAAAGCACAGTCTGGTATGTTTGCTAGTTGAAATTCAGGGCTCAAAACTGAGGTTATTTCTGTTTGTATTGTGACTAACTTTTTAGGATGAACCCTGATGTGGTGTTTGTATTAAGGCGTTACGAAAAAAATGCATCCATTTGACTTTAAGTGACTGTAAAGGTGACTTTTGAGGGATTTTGGAAGCTTCATCAATAAGTGCTTTTTTTCCTGTCCCATTGAACCATATCTTTCTTGAGAAGTGGGTTCTTCATAGCCCCTCTTTTTAATTTGGTAATGAGGTAAGGATGAATCTGTTCTAAATGGCAGATCCTTTTGTTAGCAGTCTTGAATTTTTGATAGTTTGGTTGTTCGGGGTTTTTTAATTCTTTGCATCAATATCCAGTGCTTGTGACAAAGTGCTAACAGACTGTTTAGAGAACTGTCATTTTCCTTACTTAGACTTTTAGCCGTAGCTGACAGTGTTGTGAGTATCCTGCTTTCCAGTGGCATAGTTTAAATGTACTAGCAGCATAAAAATCTCTGTCATAATGTGGGTTATCTCAGGTTAGAACAGACCTCAGGAGGTTAGTTTTCTGGGTTTTGAGTCATGGCGATGCTACTGTTATTTTGGGGCCTGGTGGAGGAGGAGGAAAGGTTTGATGAGCTCATGAAATTAGGCAAGAGTTCAGAGAAAGGTAGAAGGTGTCTGGTTTTGTTCTTTCCTCTTTGGGGGCATTACAGTGTTGTAGGTTTTATGAATTTTTTGTTAGGCATTGCTTGTTTGAGGTTAGATGTCACTGTAAGGTTTCAAATATACATTGAGCAAACGATGACTTCCTAGCAAGCCTTGCAGTCATGTCTTTTGAACAGTTCTCTGCATCTAGGTGCAATGCTTTTACTGTGAAGCAGCTTAATCTTAAGTGTTTTGTGTGCAATTAAAGCAGACTCTCACAAACATCTACCATGCACTGTATACTGCAATTCAAACTATGTTTCAAAAATAATGCTGTATTCTTGTGATGGTTTGGGTGTTACCTGTCCCCCACAATTAAGAAAATCACCCAGACTAGACTCAGCTGCTGGAAATTGAAGAATAAAGCTTTATATTTACAGCTTAGCACAATATACAAGCAGATATTTACAAGATATACAGCTTATATGCAGAAATGTTGGGGAACGGTCTCTTCTCCCAGGCAACCAGCAACAGAACAAGGGGACATAGTATCAAGTTGTGCCAGGGGAGGTTTAGGCTGGATATTAGGAGGAACTTCTTGGCAGAGAGAGTGATTGGCATTGGAATGGGCTGCCCAGGGAGGTGGTGGAGTTGCCATCCCTGGAGGTGTTGAATCAAAGCCTGTCTGAGGCACTTAGTGCCATGGTCTAGTTGATTGGACAGGGTTGGGTGCTAGGTTGGCCTGGATGATCTTGGAGGTCTCTTCCAACCTGGTTGATTCTATGAAATATACAAGTCCAATAGTAATACAGAAACACAACAACCTTCCCAGAAGCCGGAGTCCCCGGGACGGGCTCCCAACCATCCTTCCATGTCCTTCCCACCCCTCCACCTTACCCCAGACTTTGCCTTGCGTTCAAGGTGAGTTTGGAAGGTTGGCCAGGGGGGTTAGGAAGCAGAAGGATTAGTTTAGGTTAGAGAGAGAAGTGCAGCCCAAAGCCCAAAGAGAGACTCTATTATCTATATTTGTGTTCTTGTGTTTATACATCTCAGCAAGCCTATGAGTGCAGCAGCCGTCACCATTGTTTCCTTTTCACAGCCTATCATCTAGTAGTTCTCACCAAAATATCTCAGCTAGGCTCAAACTAGCACAATTCTCTAGTACAGTGAAATGTGTTTTTGAGTGGCTGTCATAGTAATTCTTATTTCTATGTATGTAAGATAGATCTGTAGCAGATCATAAGGAAGTAGCTGCTAGTGACTACATTTGGCTTTTGGTATATGTGTGAATGTTTGTCAGTGGCTACTTCTAGAGATGCTGTTGACCAGATCTATGACTTGCAGTTCTGTCATCCATCCAAGTTTAGAAATGGAATTACCATAAAGGTTAGGTCCCAATGTGACTGAGTTGGAAAGTCAGTCTCTCAGATCCCTTATTCACCATGTACTGCAGGATACAAGTAATAGAATCATAGAATGGTTTAGGTTTGAAGTGACCTCAGAGATCACCCAGTTCCAACCCCCCACCATAGGCAGGGACACCTCCCACTAGAACAAGTCACTCAAGGCCTCATCGAACCTGAGCTTGAACACCTCCAGGGAGGGAGCATCCACAACCTCCCTGGACAACCCGCTTTAGTGTCCCACCACCCTCACTGTAAGGAAATTCCTCCCAACATCCAGTTTAAACTTCCACTCTGCTGGTTTAAAGACATTACTTCTTGTCCTGACATTACATACATGGAGTACTCATTCATCTGCTTTCAATGTGTGTTATGGAGGCAGAGTATTCAGGTGGCTGAGATGGGAATATATATAAAAATAGAATTATTTTATTTTCCTGAAACCTGCCCCCATAACTATATACAGAAATTAATTTAGTTTTAATTACCAGATTCAGCTTGAGAAGATCTTACAAGATAAATTTGACTATTTCAGAAGTCAGGAGATGAAAATGGCTAAGCAAATAAGCATAGCATTCCCCACTATTAATGAGGCTGAGCCAAGTTTCCTCACAGGTGTACCAGGCTGTCTGAGAGAAAGGGCGCTCCAGATGCGTGTCAGCTGTCTCTCTTTCAAAAGACATCCGGGGCTCCTTAAGGCCTATCAAGCTGCATAAAGGGGGTGCTTATGGTGGGAAGCTGTCCAAAGCAGGGACGGTCCTGTCCCTCAGGAGCTTGTCCTTTGGAGTGCCAGGGGACTCTTTCTGCAGGAACTATTCAGGCGGGAAGTCCCCCAGTATTTATACTCTTCCTAGACAAAGGGCAGAGTTACCACTTCCTAGGCACGAAGCCCACAGCCCATCACCAGCGTGGGCACTGCATGGGCACTGCTCCTGCCCCAAGGGCCCTTTGCTCCTGCCCCCTTCACACCTGCAGGGTGGGGGGGTGGGAATTGGGTTTTCTGCGCCTTTCCTCTGCCATTCAAACCACAGAGGGAGAGGAATTTTGGGGTATACAGGACTCCAGGACAATGTGTGGATGAAAAAGTGAGTCTATTGAACGTTAAGAAACAGTGAAAACAGCAGGCATGATACTGGATGATAGGGATGCACAGTTCATGACCAAAGTGATATTTCTAAAACAACAGAGTTTTGAGAAGTTCTTAATTTTCAGATGGCAAATGTCTTCAGGTCTTGTCCCTACTTGTATAAATTTTAATGTCAATATATTATGACATTTAACATTTGTTTTCTATTTCTCATTTTTTCATGGCTTGTTTTTTAAGAACATTGCTTCATGCCGCATACCACTGTTTTCTAGATTAATGCATAGGAGAGAGATGTGTTTTGTGTTTTAGCTGTATTATATACATTGTTAAATGTGGCAAAGAATAAATTAATTAGGTTAACATTACTGGGGTTTAT
The DNA here is from genome assembly GCF_015220805.1 of Pogoniulus pusillus. Taxonomy (NCBI): domain Eukaryota; kingdom Metazoa; phylum Chordata; class Aves; order Piciformes; family Lybiidae; genus Pogoniulus; species Pogoniulus pusillus. The sequence continues at coordinate 17,701,685 of NC_087268.1, read as the reverse complement.
GTAAATTACCATATATACATGTCTGTGTGTGTTCCTCTGTGATCTGTGTTAGATAGTGTTGTCCTGCTCTGGCAGGAGGATTGAACTCGATGATCTCCTTGGGTGCCTTCCAACCCCTAACATCCTGTGATATACCTTTTAATGATAACTCTTCCTGTCCTCCACTTTTCTAGATGTGTGGTCTGCAGGCTGTGTGTTGGCCGAACTGTTACTAGGACAGCCAATCTTTCCAGGTGACAGTGGTGTGGATCAGCTGGTGGAAATAATCAAGGTATGGAATTTTAAGTATTGTTTTGGTTGTATTATGCCTTGGCAATCATCAGGAAAACATACATTGTTAGAGAGTTGTCAGCATACTTATTCAGTCACCCTTGTGCAGGGAATTGCACATAAGCTGTGTTTGAAAACACTTCTCGCACCTTTCTGATAAATGGCCTTTTTCTGCCTCTCTTGCAGTTATGCACAGTGATACATCATCTCTTAATTATAGAGGGGGCTTTCCCCCTTAAAGGGTTGCACTTTCAGTGTGCTTGGAAATAATGCTTACATACTGAACCAGTATTTACTAATGTGTGATTTTTGTTCTTTAGGAATCTGGGTGTTTGTTGTTTTTCACTTTGTTGCAGCCAGTTAATACTCAGCTTTGAAACCAGCATTACTAAATTTCCTTGTGCCGGATACTTCAGATAGGTAGCCACCCTGTCTTCATTCCAGCTCTTTGAGGTGAAAGGTGGGAAAGGACACTCCTTTTTGCACATGGAGAATCAGGAAATGTAGGACAAAGGTACCTTCCAGCTAGAGAGTCTCGTTTTTCAAGCGAGAAAGATGTTGTGTTTTGGAATACATAACATTTATGTATCACTTATGTCCAAACACAACTTGATTGATTTCATTTAATAAGACGTGAGTATTCTGTGATTCTCAAATTAGAGGCATGGAAGAATAATTCTTACCTTACAAGATTGACGTCTGACTTCTTAGCAGCCTGGCTTCCTTTGCCTTCTTCAACTTCTGCCATGAAGGAGGCAGGATTTCTAGAGAGTGAGCTGAGATGTGTGGACACACCATTTGGCTTCACTGATTTGAGCACCACAAATGGGACTGTATTTCTTCTCTGATTTTGACACGTAACTGCTACCTCTGTGTACGTTTCTGTGGCATACATGTAGAAAAGTCCTCAAAATGTGTGATTGGAAGAGCAGAGCTTCCTACTTGCATCTGCATTATTCACTAGAAGAGGTGCTGGTGTCTTTATCCCTGCTCTAATAGAGTATATGACAGCAGCCAACACCAAGTGGTTGATATGGAGGACATGGGCTGGTGAGGCTCACTGTTTCTGTGTCCCTGCTCTATGGTCTCAGTGGGGTGTACTCTGGCTCATTGCTCTCAACAAGTACTTGAAAGGAGGCTGTAACCAGGTGGAGGTTGGTCTCTTCTGCCAGGCAACCAGCAACAGAACAAGGGGACACAGTCTCACGTTGTGCCAGGCGGAGGTCTAGGCTGGATATTAAGAGGAAGTTGTTAGCAGAGAGAGTGATTGGCATTGGAATGGGCTGCCCAGGGAGGTGGTGGAGTTGTCATCCCTGGAGGTGTTGAAGCAAAGCCTGTCTGAGGCACTTAGTGCCATGGTCTAGTTGATGGGACAGGGCTAGGTGCTGGGTTGGACTAGATGCTCTTGGAGGTCTCATCCAACCTGGTTGATTCTACGATTCTTTCTAGGCTCTTAACCACACATTTCCAGTTTACAACTATGTAAACCTAGCTTCTGTTACAATGGGTTTCTGCCTGCCTTGCTAGAAGTCCTTCAGTCATCATCTTTCATCTGGAGGCTATATATCTTGCACTTACACCTCTTAGGACTTTCTTGATTTCTTCTTACTGCATTTCTTCCCAGTGTATTTCAAGATCAGCATATCCAAGTCAGGCCAGCCAGAGTTGCTGTCAGAAGTAGGACTAAACGATCATAGAATCAGCCAGGTTGGAAGAGACCTCCAAGATCATCCAGTCCAACCTATCACACAGCCCTGTCCAGTTAACTTGACCAACAAGTGACAACTGTTTTACTTTTGAGAAGTCTCTCAGAGCAGTGTGCTGATGTAGTTTATACAATAACCTGTGACGTTTGCCTTTAGCCATTTTCACAAAGTCCTGGTTTGTTTCCTGATAAATGTCTGCCATCCTGTAAAAATCTATCTGGTGGGCTTCTTGTACATACAACTCTTTATATTACCATGACAGTCCTCTTAAGTCCTTCAGTGGCTTGATCAGAAATCTGACAGTAGAACCCTTATCAGCAAAGTCATAATGCTCTACCTTACCGTTGCCCTGACTTTTCACAACGTGGAAGTCAAATAATGGGGAAATAGATGTCGTCTCATTATTGATGTACTTGCCAAGAAGAGATTGTGGCTTGGGTCAAAGTTTGCTAGAGCACGTTATCGTGGAATCTGAGTTGGATGTTCTCTGTTCTCCAGTACTAAAAGTAAATGTCTGTGACCTAATAATTTTATAGCACCTATTTGCTGTGATTTTTATGATTCTACTTTGTTTACATTCAAATTATTTTGAAGCAGAGGAGTAATAAAATCACTGATAGCTTATGCACCATAGATGATGACACTTAAATGACGCCACCACGAGTGGTGTGATAACATCTACTGACCAGTTTATAGCTGTGTATGTAGTATATTGCCTGTATACTGGAAAACTAAATCCTTTTGTCAGTACAGCTGAAGGATTATCCAGCGTAAAGGCTTGAACTTCAGTAAATTATAGCTTGAGATGGCTGTTTTCACCTCAGCAAAAACAGTTCTGATTAATTTCTTCAAAGCCATAAAGTAGGATCATCGTCATCCATACAAGTGTTACATTGGGGTTTTCTTACCTTTTGTTACATATGGTATCCTCCTACATGTAGAAATTAAGTGAAACAAAAGTAGAGATAACTGCATTTTATAGTAAGTCTCTTCAGTTACAAAGTTACAGTACTGAGGTGGTATGTTTTAGGAAAGCCTGGTGTAAATCTTACAGCAGTAGTCACAAAACAAAGGATGTTAGATGGAAAGTGTGAGCCTGGATGGATGGGTGTTCTTCAGAGAAGGACCTGGGAGACCTGGTGGATAAAAAGTTCACTGTGAGCCAGCAATGTGCCCTTGTGGCTAGGAAAGCCAACAGTATTCTGGGGTGCATCAAGTAGTGTGTGGCAAGCAGGTCAGAGGAGGTTCTCTTCCCTCTCTACTCTGCTTTAGTGAGGTCATATCTGTATTGTGTCTGCTTCTGCCCCCCCTAGTTTGAGATGGGGAGCTCCTGAAGACAGTCCAGTGGAGTATCACAAAGATGATGAGGGGACTGGAGCATCTCAGGAGACACTGAAAGACCTGGGGCTGGACCTTCTCTAGGCTGGGCCTGGAGCTGATGGGGAATCTTTTATCAGTGCTGATCAGTACATAAAAGGTGGAAGCCATGAGGGCTGGGCTCTTCTCTGTGGTGTCCAGTGATAGGACATAAGACAAGGGTCAGTAGGTACAAACTGTAACACAAGAGGTTTGACTGGAACATAAGCAAAAACTTTGCGACTGCCAGAGCATGGGACCAGGCTGCCCAGAAGTTGGAGTCTCCTTTGGAGACTTTCAGAGCCTTCCTGGACATGTTCCTGTGCAACTTGCTCTAGGTGATCTTTGACAGGGGGGTTGGGCTACATTTCCAGAGGTCCCTTTCAACATTGTAGCATTCTGTGAGATACTGTCTGGGGAATTACATGAACTTGGCAATGAGATGCTTCCATTATAATGTCATACTCACCAATAGATTCTTTTTATAGTGGAAGTAGAAGGAGAACAGCACTTTTATCCTCCAATTTCAAGTATTTTTTCCTCAATTTTCCATTCTGCCAGACAGGGATCTGTCCTATCTGGTATGTATCTCTTAGAAATGACCATTAATCAAATTGAACAGATTTGTTTTTCATATCTGCAAAGTAGTCATGGAACATTCTGTCTTTTGCACTCCCAGTATAATGCTTACCTTTTGAGTTAGGTTTGACAGGTTAGCATAAAAACTGCAGCCTGTGTTTCCTGAGCAAGCTTGGGTTCTGCAACCTCAATACAGCTGAAGACATGCAGTTCTGCAACATAAAAATTACCAGAAGTGTTAAGTCTTGGGCCCAACATGGAATCATAGAATCATTTTGTTTGGAACAGACCTTTAGAGTTAGATAATGGTTGGACTAAAAGATCTTACTGAGTCTGCTGCCTAAACCATGTCCCTCAGCACCACATCTCTGCATCTTTTAAACACTTCCAGGGATGAGGGTTAAACCACCTCCCTGGGAAGCCTATTCCAGGGTTTGAGACCTCTTTTAGTGAAGAAGCTTCTTGTAATATGCAACCTAAGCATCCCCTGGTGCAACTTGAGGCCCTTTCTCTCATCCTATCACTTGATACTAGGGAGAAGAGATGAGCATCTGCCTCGCCCCAATGACCTTTCACATAGTCTCCCCTCAGCTTCCTTTTCTTCCAGCTAAACAACCCCGGTTCCTTCAGCCATTCCTCACAAGTCCTGTTTTCCAGATGCTTCACCAGTTGTTTTGCCTTCTCTGAACATTCTCCTGGACCTTGGTGTCCTCCTTGTGGTGAGGTGCTCAAAAGTGAACCCAGTAATCAAGGTGTAGCCTCACCAGTGCCGAGTCCAGGGAGACAATCACTTCCCTGGTCCTGCTGCTCACACTGTTCCTGAGACAGACTAGGATGCTGTTGGCCTTCTTGGCTATCTGGGCATACATGCTGGCTCATTTTCAGACATGTGTGGATCAACAATGCCATATTTTTCCCCTGCTGGGCAGCTTTACAGGCACTCCGAGTCAGACCTGTAGCATTGTTGTTGTGACTCTGGTGCAGGACCTGGTACTTGACCTTATCAAACCTCATCCAGTTGACCTTGACCCATCAATCCAGCCAGTCCAGGTGCTTCTTCTAAGTCTTTCTACCCTTCAGCAAATCAACATTCCAACCTAGCTTAGCATCTGTCCTGGAGGGGATTTCTCTTTCCCTCCCCTGTTAGGGGGAGGTGAGAAATTAATTTGAGGCGGTTTTGATTTTTTATAAAATTATTTATTAAAATTAATATTTACAAATTTACACCATCCCCAACCACTATGAAATCAGGTTCGTTGCAAAGTTATGAAAATAGCTTTGGGATATATTTACAGGGATTGATTATTAAATGGGAATATCAAATTATGAACAATTATTGACAGAGCGAAAGATTCCTTAGGCTTAATGCCTCTTAACCACTCTAGTGTTTGCCCAGTAGGGGCTGAAACTGTGTGTGCTCTTCAGATAGAGATAACTTATATTACAAAGGTATCAAAGCTTACTTAGGTGTGATGCTCTTGAGTATTAATCATTAATCACCCTCCTGGGAATCTGTCTCAGCGTGTGCCCAGTATTTGGGGTCTTGGTATAGCTGGAGTCTGTCCCGGCTTGCAAGGGGTGATAAAGGTTTTCCCAGTCTTCCCAGTCTTCCCAGTCTCTGGGGTAAATAGAGTTTCTCTAACCTTCTCTCCTGGGGTGAAGTGGGCTCTGCCTCGGTGCTGTGGCTTCTGGATGCTGTGCGTGTCCAGTGATGGTCAGCTGGCAGAATTCCAGGTGCAGGAGAAGGATTTGTCCATGTAACCTCTGACACGGTTTGGGCAGCTAGCAGGCTGCGTTTGCAGGTTTGCAGACAGTCTGAGGGTCTGCTGGGCCTGGGTCTTTCCAGAGTCACAGGATAGCTGGCAAGCAGTATTTATGCCGGGCTGCAGGGTCTATGCCGTGCTGCATGGAGATTTAACTCCGTAGCTGAATCAAGATGGCTCTAGGCTTTAGGCAGGGGGTCCCTCCCCATATATGTGTGGTGCAGGCATGAATGTGCTCTGCTTCTCAAAGGGCTCGCAGGTAGCATGACTGCGCCTTGAGACCAATGCATGAGGTGTGAGCCTCTGTAATGCTTGCAGGTGAGTCAGGCCTGATCCTTTGTCTAGGCCATGCAAGCAGGTCAGTGCAGCAGGATGCTGCTGTGGGTCAGAGCTGAGTCTAAATGCTCTAAGCTTCTGAACTGGTAAACAGTCTGGCCCGTCTGAGCAGACAGAACTGACCACGTGGTGCTGCTATGCACCCCTCTTTATAGGCTCTGGGCCAAGATTCGTGGCTCGTTGGACATCTAAAATGACCAATCAGGTTGGCAGTAAGCCAAACCTTGCCCCAATAGGAAATACAGACATGCCTGGACCTCCCAATAGGGGATTAGCTGGGCGGACCCCAGGGGTACACGGGCTGGGTGTGTGTGTGTTACACAACTTGTTTGCTGCCTCGTGGGTCCTGGCAGAAAAACATGTCTGGGCATGTAGAGGCATGGTGAAGCCTCAGTTCTGGGGCTGCTGCCCCTCCACCACAGCATCATTAGGTAAGTGAGGGTGTGCTCAGTCTCCTGGTCCAGATGGCTAATAAATGTGGTCCCAACACTGAGCCCTGGAGAACACCACTTGTGACATTTTATAAGATTTGCTTCTGTAAAAGGATTCATTAAAAGAAAAAAAACCACAGACAAACAAGGAAAAATCCCACAAAAACAAAACAAACAAAAATAAAAACAACAACCAAAAAAAAAAAAAAAACCACAAAAACCACACAGCCCAAAGAAAAAAACATAAACACAAAAAAACCACTTTAGAATTGTAGAATAAGTCAGGGTTGGAAGGGACCACAAGGATCATCCAGTTCCAATCCCCCTGCCATGCCTGGGGACACCCTACCCTAGAGCAGGCTGGCCAGAGCCTCATCCAGCCTGGCCTTAAACACCTCCAGGGATGGGCCCTCAACCACCTCCCTGCGCAACCCATTCCAGCCTCTCACCACTCTCATGCTCAACAACTTCCTCCACACGGCCACTCTGAACCTACCGATCTCCAGCTTTGCTCCATTCCCCCTGGTCCTCTCCCTGATAGCCTAGCTTCTTTGTAGGTCCCCTTCAGATGCTGGAAGGCCACAAGAAGGTCACTTTGGAGCCTCCTCTTCTGCAGACTGAGCAGCCCCAACTCTTTCAGTCTGTCCTCATAGCAGAGCTGCTCCAGCCGTCTGAGCATCCTCCTGGCCCTTCTCTGGACATGCTTCAGCACATCCACATCCCTCTTGTAATTGGAGCTCCAGAACTGGATGCAGTACTCCAGGTGGGGTCTCAGCAGAGCGGAGTAGAGGGGGAGAATCACCTCCCTCACCCTGCTGGCCACACTTCTGATGCAGCCCAGGCTCTGGTTGGCCCTGCGGGCTGCAAGTGCACACTGCTGGCTCATGTTGAGCTTCTGTTCCACCAGCACCCCCAAGTCCCTTTCCTCAGGGCTGCTCTCCAGCCACTCACTGCCCAGCCTCAATTTGTGCTTGGCATTGCCTCGACCCAGATGCAGGACCTTGCACTTGGTCTTGTTGAACCTCTTGAGGTTGGCTTGTGCCTACCTCTCCAGCCTGTCCTGGTCCCTCTGGATGTCATCCCTGCCCTCCAGCCTGTTTGCTGCACCACACGGCTTGGTGTTGTCAGCAAACTTGCTGAGGCTGCACTCAGTGCCTCTGTCTATGGCACCCACAAAGATGTTGAAGAAGACTGGTCCCAGGACTGATCCCTGAGGGATTCTGCTTGTTACTGGCCTCCACTTGGACATGGATCTATTGACAGCCAGTCTTTGAGTGTGGCCATCAAGCCAGTCCTTTATCCATCTTGTGGTCCACCCATCAAACCCATGTGTCACCAGCTTGGAGACCAGGATGTGGTGCAGGACAGTGTCAGAGGCCTTGCTCAGGTCCAGGTAAATTACATCAGTTGCTTGCCCCTCATCTATTAATTACAGATACTGTACACTTCATTTGCTGCCATGGAACATTACTGTTTAAACAGATGTATTTTAGTACTACGTTGTAAGTGAAGCAGAGAAGAATGACAGTGAAGTTTGTAAGAGGTTGCAGGCTGAGATCTGTGAGCTGCTCTTTGACTATCTTGGAGTTGTGCTTTTCACATAGCTTCATTGAAACTATGTCTGAAACTTAAGGGCAGAGAAAATGGAGTATTTTAACCTCCCTAAAAGGCATATAGCAAAAAAATACTTATCCACACATTTGGAAATGCCTCTGGCTTCCATCCCTTAAATTTACTTCATTCCACTACAAGAGAGGTCACTTAGAAACTTTTCTGCTTGCTCCTCTGAATTCAGGATAACTGACTTACTGTCATTCATTTAGCACTTCTTGAGCCAAAATAAATTTTTCAGTTGTCTTTTCATTCGTTTGCTCAGCTTTGGTTATGCAGCATTCATTTCACAACACAGCAGTTGATTGCTATACCTGGGTCTGAAGTTTTTTGCATTAGGCTGGAGCATGACTTCAAAATGATAGCACATTAAACTAGCTTTCCCTTCTCATGCAATTCTTAATATGTATGGCCTGTATCAGCAATGGTGTGACCAGCAGGAGTAGGGAGGTGATTATGCCCCTGTACTCCGCACTTGGGAGACCACAGCTCGAGTACTGTGTCCAGTTTTGGTCACCACAGTATAGGAGGGACATTGAGGTGCTGGAGCAGGTGCAGAGAAGGGCAACAAGGCTGGGGAGAGGTCTGGAAAACATCACCTAAGAAGAGCGGCTGAGGGAGCTGGGCTTGTTTAGTCTGGAGAAGAGGAGGCTTGAGAGGGGTCCTTACTGCCCTCTACACTACCTGAAGGGAGGTTGTAGTGAGGCTGGAGCTGGTCTCTTCTCCCCAGTTACTAATGATAGGACAAGAGGAAACTGCATCAGGTTGCATGAGGGGAGGTTTAGGTTGGCTGTTGGGAGGAAGTTCTTTCCTGAGCAGGTGGTCAGGCACTGGAACAGGCTGCCCAGGAAGGTGGTGGAGTTGCCATCCCTGGAGGTGTTTAAAAGGAGAGTGGATGTGGTGCTTGATACTGTGGTCTAGTGATGAAGGATGCTGGGGTGAAGGTTGGACTGGATGATCCTGGTGATCCTTTCCAACCCTGGCAATTCATAGTGATGAGATGTTGTGCTGAGGGATTTGGTTTAGTCAGGGAGCTGTCAGTGTGAAACCAATGATTGGACTCAATGATGCTGAAGGTCTTTTCCAAACTAAGAAATTCTGTGATTAAAACAACATCTGCTCTATAGCTGTGTACACAAAGATAGAATTTCTGTGATTTGTCAGTCAGCATAGCTTGTCCTTCCTTTGGGCTGCAGGTACAACATCCTCAGTCTCTTGCTGCACCAGAAGCATTTTTTAAAGAGTCATAGAGTCATCTGGGTTGGAAGGGACTTAAAAAGATCATCTAGTCCAACCCCTCTGCAGTAAGAAGGGCCATGCTTAATGAGATCAAGTCACCAAGAGCTCTGTCGAACCTGATCTTGAGTGTCTCCATGGATGGGGCCTCAACCACTTCTCTGGGGAACTTATTCCTAACATCTGATATAAATCTGTTTTTCTCTAGTTTAAAACTGTGGGCCCTCATCACTGCTGGCCTTTGTAAACAGTCCATCTCCAGACTTCTTGCAGGCCACCTTCAAGTACTGGAAGGTGGTAATTAGGTCTCCTCGGAGCCTTCTCCAGGCTAAGCAACCCCAGCTCCCTCAGCCTGTCCTCGTATGAGAGGTGCTCCATCCCCCAGTCATTTGTGTGACCCCCCTCTGGACCTGCTCCATTAGGTCCATGTTCTTCCTGTACTTAAGGCTCCAGAGCCAGATGCAGTGCCTTTGTCAGAATTTTATTCTCCTCCAACAGGCTTCACATAGCTTCATTTCAAGCAGTCTTTCAAAATCATTTCCCTCCAGTTTCTCCAGGCCTATTGCATATATGCAGACTGCTCTAAAAAAATCTAAAACCACAGCATAATGTTTGTGTGAATCAAAAGACAGTCCTTTTAACCTTGTTTTTTTGAGTGCTCCTATTTCTTTAAAGAGGGTCTTTCCAGATGTTCTCAATCTGTCTGGGGAGAGAGATCCTTGACTGCTCATTCCTGACAAAATGATGTTCAGTATGGTGAAATACAGTTGTGGAGCTCCATCTGAAGAAATAATTTATCCCAAGTACACTCCTCTTGAATATTTATACTATGTGCTGTTCTTTTTCCAGAGGTTGATCTTGAATGGTGACTCTTCTTATTTTTAGCTCATGCTAGCTATTCCAAATGTTAGGTTATCCCATTGCTGGGAATATCTCAAATGGGTAACCTGATAGATTCATTAAAATTCATGCCCCTGATGGCTTTTAAGTGACATCTCCTGCAGAAATGTGTTCAGCTTCTGAAGCAGGCACAGTGGCAGTGTGGATTTCATCAGTGGTTGTGTAAGGAAATTATGTACAAGTAAACACAGCAGTCATATGTCCCCTTCCAGCAGCTCAGAGGGGGTGCACACAGCATCAATGTCTACAGGACTTTTGTGAAAGCTTGGAACCTTGGGGGCATTCCTAAACCACCTCTCCTGCAGTGCTACAAAACCAAAATTTCTGAACCCTGTAGCACCCCAAAACCATCAAGGAAAATCTATCTGGGTTGTGTTCCCTCAAGAGAAGTTATAAACTCTTCAGCCACAGTTCCCACAGGAAGTAGTTCCCTTTGCAAAAAAGGGACTTTTGGAAGTGTGATGTTTTGTTTCATAACATAAAAATTGACTTCTCAAAGGTTCTGTTTAGTACCTCTTGCTCCCCACAACAACAGAATAAAAAATGTTGAAAAAATCATCTCTGTCACAAAAAGGAAGCAGCAGTAATTTTCTGAGCAGCCCTTGGACAGAGGGAGGATAGCATCTGCCAATTTTCCTTGTCCTGTCTTTGCAGTATATGGAAAAAGGTATTTCTGACAATCTAGAGCATCATCAACTGACTTGTGAAAATTGCAGGAAGGAGTTGTCAAAGGGGTTTTTGTTTGTTTGGGTCTTTTGGTTCCTAGGGGACTGTGATGATTCTCTGCACCAAAACTAGCATTTCATGGTAGTTTGTGAGAAATAATACAATCTTTTCCCCATAGTTCTTGGAGTGGGAGGAGAAAAGGGGGAAAAATGCATTAAAAGACAAGCTCAGTAGTATCAGGAGTCCTATCTGTATGTAACTTTCTAGTCTCTGACAGATTTTACTGAGCCAAATGCTAAGTATAGTCTGCAATTATAATATATGGCTCATGCTTAAATGTCAAGGTACTATTTTGAGCTCAGTTTTTTAAAACAAAATAAATTCAGTTGCAGTAGTTAATGGGGAGAGGAGCCATCTCTTCTGGGAGAAAAAGCAGTAGGAGAACATGTTTCATTTTTATTGGATGTGGTCCTCTGCTGCATCAGAAATGGACTTTCTCTCCTCATCCCTAAGGGAATTTTCCTGAGGCTTTTTTCCCTGATGTCCCTGCACATCACAATTTGGCTGTTCCTGTGCCTCTTGTAATTCATCTTTTCAGTTCTTGCAGGCAGTGTAAGAAAGAGAGATAAGATTCAGCAATTATATGCGTGTCAGCAGTGACAGTGGGTTTCTTCCTGTTCCTGATGTATAGCTGCTCTCATGTTTGTGAATAGAAGAAATTTCTATCTTTAGTTGGCTTTTATTTTGTTTGACAAGAGAGTGTTTCTGAAAGAAAGTATATATAAAATTGGTAAGTTTTCTTTTTCTGTGACAAACCTCTTGAATTATTTCAAAGCTGATCTGTGTTTACTGCTTTAAAATGCCTGCACCGTGATTTTTTTTAAAGTAACTATTTGACACACTTCTCAACTTTCTGAAGAGGTACAGAGATGTTTGGAGAAGTATTAATTGTGCCATCTGGTTAGCTGTGCTTTCAGGAGCATGTTTCCATATAAACTTGCACTGTCTTCCCAGGGAAGATCATTATACCACTTTAACCATGGCTCTCTAGAGGTTTCTGATTTAAATAATCACCATCTCCCCTTCTAGATCAGTCATGAATAGATGGAGCTTCAGAATCCTTGGTGTCCCTTTGCTTTTAACTGGGTCTTACTTTTGAACAAAGGTTTAGAAGTAACAGTGATTGTCATAAAGGGCATTTATTCCACTGGACTTTGTTGAAACCTTTGCAGCTTATCCTCTGGTGTTGAAATCATAGAATCAACCAAGTTGGAAGAGACCTCCAAGATCATCCAGTCCAATCTAGCACCTAGCCCTATTCAGTCAACTAGATCATGGCACAAAGTGCCTCATCCAGGCTTTGCTTCAACACCTCCAGGGACAGCGACTCTGCCACCTCTCTGAGCAGCCCATTCCAATGCCAATCACCCTCTGTGAAGAGCTTCCTCCTAACATCCAGCCTGTACCTCCTCTGGCACAACTTGAGACTCTGTCCCCTTGTTCTGTTGCTGGTTGCTTGGGAGAAGTGACCAGCCCCAACCTGGCTACAGCCTCCCTTCAGGTAGTTGTAGACAGTAGTGAGGTCACTCCTGAGCCTCCTCTTCTCCAGGCTAAACACCCCCAGCTCCCTCATCCTCTCCTCACAGGGCTGTGTTCAGGCCTCTCATCAGCTTTGTCTCCCTCCTCTGGACACATTCCAGTATCTCAACATCTCTCTTGAATTGAGGAGCCCAGAACTGGACACAGTATGGTGTGGGTTTGGTCATAACTAACTCTGCGGTTTTCTACAGTGAAGCCAGGTGTGGGCTGCAGCTGTATTCAGTACTGGAGTGTAGTTAAGGTGTGTTCTGGAGCTAAATATCATCCATCTTTTCCTCTTATTAAAGCTGGATTGCAACAACATAGAATTAAGGTCTTTGCAATATTTGTAATCAACTTCAGAGCTTATTCCAGATTCATAAATCTCCCCTTCTTTGATAAGTATGATGTTATTGGGAGGCTCTAGCTTTCATTTAATTTCTTGAGATAGATACCATTACCCTACCTTCATGACTTCTGTTCCTGGAATAAAAAAATATTTGAAAGAACCTTCCCAGAAAGTACTTGAGAAACTTGTGTTCAGGTTTTTCTCTTAAGAGTATCAGAGCAGTGTCTGTATTCTCAGTAAATATATTCTTTAGCTAATTTTAGTAAACAATATTTATTTATTTTTATTTAAGACATCATTGTGGTGGTTTGGGTGTTACCTGCCCCCCTCACACTTGTGACAATCACCCAGACTAAACTCAACCAAGCTGGAAATTAAAGAATGAAGCTTTATATTTACAGCTTAGCGCAATATACAAGCAGGTATTTACAATCTATACAGCTATAGACAGAAATAGACAAGTTCAAAAGTAATACAGGAACACAACAGCCCTCCCATAAAGCAGAGTCCCCAAGAGGGGCTCCCAACCGCCCTTCCACCTTCCTTTCTACCCCTCTACCTTATCCCAGACTTTGCCTTACATTCAAGGTGAGTTTGGAGAGGGGGATTAGGAAGCAGAGGGATTAGCAGGTGTGATGGTTTGGGTGTTATCTGCTCCCCCCACACTTTGGAAATCACCCAGACTAGACTCAGGTGGCTCTGGAAATTGAAGCTTTATATTGACAGCTTAGCACAATATACAAGCAGGTATTTACTATATAGTTATATACAGAAATATGTAAGTTTAAAAGTAATACAGAAACACAACAGCCCTTGCAGAAACCTGAGTCCCCAGGATGGGTTCCCAACCGCCCTTCCACCTTTTTCCTTACCCTAGACGTTGCCTTGTGCCCAAGGAAGAATGGAGGGTAGGCCAGGGGGGTTAGGAAGCAAGTGCATTAATCAGAGAGATGGCAGGTTAGGTCAGAGAGAGAAATGCAGCCCACAGCCCAGACAGAGAGTGTCTTCCCTATCTATGTTTGTATTCTTGTTCTTGTGCATCTCAGCAAGCCTATTAGTGCAGCAGACATCACCATTGTTTCCTTTTCACAGCCTGTAATCTAGTTCTTCTCACCAAAACATTCTAGCTAGCTTCAAACTAGCACAGCAGGTTAGAGAGAGAAGTGCAGTCAGCCAGAGCCCAAGAGCAACTGTGTTATGTAGATTTGTGTTCTTGTTTTTATACATCTCAAGCAAGCTTATGAGTGCAGCAGACATCACCATTGTTTCCATCTCACAGCCTATCATCTAATTCTTCTCACCAGAATATCCCAGCTAGGCTCAAACTAGCACAATGATGATCACAGTCAGGAATGAAGAGCAATTCCTAGCTGACCCACTGTCTTGACTTATAGGAAGATCCTTTCTAATCTCATAAAAATCATGGTCATTCAAAAGTTTAGCCTTCATTTCAGATACAGTTGATGACATCAGACAACTGTATTTGTCCCCAAGAAGTAGATTAGTATGTCCTAATCCGCATGGACCTGCATAATTCAGTGTTGGACTTAATATTCTTAAAAGCTCTCTGACTGTTGCAAATTCAGGGGAGATCTTATTAGCCTATAGCAATATCTGAGGGCAAGGTGCAAATAAAAAGGGAGCCACTCTTTCATTCGATTTCCTGTGAAAGGACAAGGCACATTGTGCATGAATTAAAATATGTGAAATTAAATCTAAGACCAAGCAAACTGTTTTTAACCATGAGAGTGGTCAAGTAGTGGAGCATGTTGCCCAGAGAGGTTGTGGAGTCTCTGTCCTTGCGGATATTTGGAAGCCATCTGGTCTTGGGCATCCGTCTTTCACCAATGCTGCTTCTGCAGGGGGGTTGGACCAGATGGCTTTCCAGAGGTCACTTCCAACCTCAACCATTCTATGATGCTGTGAAACCTTTTTCCAAGGAACATCTGCTCCATAGCATTTTCAGAGTAGATATAGCAAGAGCAGCTGTTGCATGCACATTTTTGGCAGAATTACTGCAGTAATTTTTGCTTCTGCTTTGCATTTCAGAGAAGTCACATACATAATTTCTTTAAAACAAGAGATTTGCCCAAGTTTGCAGTAGCTTAAATGAGTGTTACTCCTCACCATGGTTCTCAGAGATTCCTAATAGACTAAAACCTTGGTGGTAATCATAGAATCAGCCTGGAACACAGGCTGAGGTAGCTGGGGTTGTTTAGCCTGGAGAAGAGGAAGCTCAGGGGTGACCTCATTGCTGCCTACAACTACCTGAAGGGAGGCTGTAGCCAGGTGGGGTTGATCTCTTCTGCCAGGCAACCAGCAACAGAACAAGGGGACGCAGTCTCAAGTTGTGTCCAGGGAGGTCTAGGCTGGATGTTAGGAGGAAGTTCTTCCCAGAGAGAGTGATTTGCCATTGGAATGGGCTGCCTAGGGAGGGGTGGTGGAGTTGCTATCCTTGGAGGTGTTCAAGAAGCCTGGCTGAGGCACTTAGTGCCATGGTCTGGTTGACTGGACAGGGCCGGGTGTTAGGTTGGACTGGATAATCTTGGAGGTCTCTTCCAACCTGCTTGATTCTATGTTACCTAGCATGATCCCTCCTCAGTGCCTTCTTAAGTATTCATGAGACCATAGGTGCTGCTGTTTAGATGCCTGTGCTTGAGTTTTGGGGTTGTTTTCATTTCATCACATTATTTGTAGTGAAACGTGTGACTAGCCATTATGTCCATTGGTCCTGCTTTGAAATTGCCCTTGTCTGTCTAATGTGAATTCTCTCTGATGCTATAGGAAGTTTTAAAATAAAAATACTCAGACTGCGTAGGCTCCTGTTCTGAGCAGCCTTGGCAGCTGAACTATTTTGTTGAATTTTGGCTATTTATAAAACCAGATCTACCCTTTGCTTCTTCCTAAGAAGACTATTAAAAGAATTTGTTGAGAAAAAGGTTAAAGGAGGTAAATACACATTTTAAAAAGCCCTGTTTATACTAGGGGGGCCTGAAAGCTTACCATTTAGAAGCAGTGGGGAAAGCAATGTAAGTTACCTGTAATTTTTCAAGAAGTTAATTTTGTAGAATCATAGAATCAAGCAGGTTGGAAGAGACCTCCAAGATCAGCCAGTCCAACCTAGCACCCAGCCCTGTCCAATCAACTAGACCATGGCACTAAGTGCCTCAGCCAGGCTTTGCTTCAACACCTCCAGGGATGCAAATCACTCTCTCTGGCAAGAACTTCCTCCTAACATCCAGCCTAGACCTCCCCTGGCACAACTTGAGACTGTGTCCCCTTGTTCTCTTGCTGAGTGCCTGGCAGAAGAGACCAACCTCCAGCTGGCTACAGCCTCCCTTCAGGTAGTTGTAGACAGCAACGAGGTCACCCCTGAGCCTCCTTTTCTCCAGGCTAAACACCCCCAGCTCCCTCAGCCTCTCCTCATAGGCCCCTCACCAGCTTTGTTGCCCTTCTCCGGACATGTTCCAGTATCTCAACATCTCTCTTGAATTGAGAGGCCTAGAACTGGACACAGAACTGAAGGTGTGGCCTGACCAATGTTGAGTACAGGGAGGGAATAACCTCCCTTGTTCTACAGACCACACTGTTCCTAATGCAGGCCAGGGTAAAGCTGCCAAGGTTTTGAAAATGGCTTATGCTTGAATTGGCATAAAAAAATAACATTTGTGGGTGTAAAATCCTCTTACCTTTTAGCACTTGAAACTTTGAGAGCAGCACCATCCTGGCAGGGCTGATAGCTGGGTGACCAGTGCTTAGGGGTGAGCCAGACAGAAAACTAGCAGGGAAGGGCACATTCTTTTACCAGTTCATCTTTCCTTTGAAAAGTGGTGTAAAATGCATGGAATCCTGCAAACACCACCTTTTTTACCACCTGAGCAAGAACAGTGTTTTCAGACATACACAGAAAAATCATCTGTCCTCTCTGAAGGCAACTCTTGGCACTTAGAGTAGGTGGGATTTAAATCCTAGTTGGGTGGTGGGAAGGTAGGAGTTATGTGATCATTCATTTTGTTCAACTTGTCAGTTAAATCTGTTAGCCAAGAAACAACTGTCTGAATGAGTTGCTGACTTTATTTCTGCAGCTGCTGTTTATTTAAAAGATTGCTTTTTTGGGTAGTTATCTTAGTTTGTGTGTCACTGCTTTAAAAAATAGAGATACCAAGTTCCTTTTGAAATGCCCAGTGGTATTTTCTCTGATGCATAAATTAATTAGACAACAATTAAGTTGCTCTCTTATGCCTTTACCTGACTCTTTAGAGTGCATTTCACAGAAATTCAGAATGTTAGGAGTTTGATGGGACCTCTAAAGATCATCCAGTCCAACTTGTCTGCTAGAGCAGGACCACCTAGAGTAAATCCATTCGTCTAACAGAATCAAAATGTTCATGGGTACCAGAATATACAACCCAATATTGCTCCATTGAGCAGTAGAATGGAGCAGCAATGTCGTGTTGCCTTGTTTGCTTCCTACTGGTGACAGTAGGGTCTCATGAGATGAGGTGATAAAGTTAGGCTAATCTGTGTGGTGAGAGATTGATCACGAGGAGAAAATAGCGTGGCTCTACAGGGTTCCTGGGTGACTCCTCTGTTTTCTGCCCTTTGCATTTTTCTTTGCAGAACAAAACAGTTCCCAGTAACTATGCACAAGCAGAAGACAACAGGATTTCTTGAATGTGCTTTGTAGTTTTTATATATAGTTGGAAGGCAATGATGCTTGTGCTAACTGACCAGAAAGCAATAATACTGCATTGTAGACCTTGTTCCCTGAAGAGAGATCTGAAATCCATACAAAACCTGTCCACCTCTACAAAAAGATGTGAAGTTATGTGTCATTTCTCATACAGCTACTAATTTGGATGCATAAATGCCATTGTGCAGATTCTGGGAATCAAAAATGCAAATTTGTACAAGTAAACAAGATATGATACACTTCCAAGTTAAGTTTATTTTCCACACTGAGCCAAAGAAGCACCACCAAAGCCAGCACATTTTGGGGCAATGAGTGGAGGGAAACCTGTCTGGCTTCCATCAGCAGTAACTTCCTGATCTGCTAAGCTCATCAAAGAGTTGCTGTTCTTGACTTGTAAATGTGCAGTCTGAACTACTGGTCTGATCCTTAATCAGCCTTACATAGTGAGCTGCTATCTCTGAATATGTTCCTTTATAGTAGTCTAATGAAAGTGAATGCACTTCCCCAATGAAGCATCATGAAATTTGAGAAAGATGTTTGAATTTTGTGGGAAAAAAACCTATAGAATAAAATATTATTTTTTACAACAGGCTTGGATCATGAGCAGAATTGCCAGCAAGAGACTACCAAAGTTGGAGCAGGGGCTGCAAAGATGACTTAGGAGAGTGGGACATCTGTCAAGGGAGAGATTGCAAAAGCTGGGGCTCTTCAGCCTGAAACAGAGAAGGCTCAGAGGCTTCTCATCAACACACATAAATATCTGATAGGAGAGAATGAGGAAAGGACAGGCTCTTACCTGGTTAGCAGGCACCACTGAGAAGAGGTGGCAACAGAAAGCAAAACATAGGAAACTTCATTTGAATGCAACAAAACACTTTTGGTACTCTAAGAGTGGTCAAAACTGCAGCAGGTTGCCCAGAAAAGTTTTGAAGTCTTCTGTGTAGATGCTAAAAACCTAGCTAGATATGGTCTTGGTCATCCTACACCTGCTGGCTCAACTTTTCTGGTTCTAACAGGATCAGAAGCTCCCAGGAGAGAAGTTGCCTTCCCGTTTGTTTCTGGAAAAAAATATTTCCCCATCCCTAGAGGTATTTGAGTCTTGTAGACATAGTGCTTAGGGATATGGTTTAGTCAAGGGCTCGCCAGTTATTAAGTGAATGATAGGACTTGATGATATTAAAGGTCTTTTCCAATCTAGGCAATTCTGTGATTCAGCAGTACACGAACTTACTAGTTACAGGGATTGAATTCAGTTGTCTCAGTATGTGGTGGATTATACTGTGCTTTTCATTACCATGTGAATATGAAGTACAGTTAATTTCCCTTTTTTCTCTTTCCTCTCTAGGTTTTGGGAACGCCTACAAGGGAGCAAATTAGAGAAATGAATCCAAACTATACTGAATTCAAATTCCCTCAGATTAAGGCACATCCATGGACTAAGGTGAGTCTCCTATATGGACTGCATAATAAAGATGTGGGCTGAAAGTAAAAGTTCAAGAAGTTCAGTGGCTTAGTGGCTTTCAGTCTAAACTGAGTGCCTTTAAGGTGGGGATTTTAGATGCAGATAAGGAGAAGGTACTGAAGCAATGCACTGTGTAATATCTAATGGTTGTGGGAGGTTTTGAGGTTACACAACTTCAACAGGTGGGGTTTTTTTGTTTTGTTCTGTGGGTTTTTTTTTAAACAGTGGTATGTGTGTTTATAGCAGATTGCAATGTATCTGAATCCTGTCTGGCTATAAAATGAAATGCACAGAAGTCACCTGGAAAGTGTTCCAGTGATAGTTGTGTTGCTTTGGTAATGCTGGTAATTAATGTGATAAGGGCTGACAGTCACTTCCTTAACTAGTTCTCTTACAGATGTTAGGACATTTTTAGATGTGGTGTTGAGGGGAATTCTGCTTTCCAGGAGTTGCTTGTTAGGAGTTCTTATCATCTAGCTTTCACAAGGAGACACTATTGCAGACAATACTTTAACCTCCATCATCGAGGGAACTGCTAGCACTGAAACAAACATGTTGCCATGCAATTAGGCTGTATTCTACATACCAAGGAATGGTGAATACTTGACCTTTTGAAGAACCTTTTAACTTATTCCACACCTGGGAGACTAATTAAATATTGAGTCTTAAGTAATTGAAGTCTGAGTAGTTAATGCTTTATTTTTGGTGCTTGAGAAATGTCTGATGCAGTTGGTATATTCTCATCATATCTTAACAGCTCAGGTTTCCTTCTGCAAAGAAAGCAGTGCATTATATGTGGAAGGGTTGAGCTGTGTACACATCAGACTCTTTTGGACCAGGTGTTCTGTTGTGGTAAAACCTCTGGATAAACTAATCTGCATTAAAGGGCCGTGTATCTGATAGGTACTTGCCAGGTCAGGTACTGCAAGTCACTTCTTATGTGATAGATTCTCCAATGAGTTACACACCACTTTGATTTTCCCCACTAATCTCTGTTTGTATTTCTGTTATTTCTGTGTTAAGTGGTCTATAAGAGTATGAGAGGTCAGTAAATCCAATGAGTCTTTTTAATACAATATGTTAACAGAGGAAAATGTTAGAGCAAATTAAATCCCCAGGAGTGGGAGTCCAGTTCTGGGTTCCTCAGTTCAAAGGAGATAGTGAGCTACTGGAAAGAGTCCAGTAGAGTGCCGTGAAGATGGGACTGGAGCATCTCTCTTCAAGGAGAGATGGAGAGACCTGGAGCTCAGAAAAGAGAAAACTAAGATGGGATCTTATCAGTGGGAAGTCAAGAGATGGGACTGGGCTCTCTTCACAGTATCACAGTATCATCAGGGTTGGAAGAGACCTCATAGATCATCAAGTCCAACCCTTTACCACAGAGCTCAAGGCTAGACCATGGCACCAAGTGCCACGTCCAACCCTGCCTTGAAGTGCCCCAGGGACGGCGACTCCACCACCTCCCCGGGCAGCCCATTCCAGTGTCCAATGACTCTCTCAGTGAAGAACTTTCTCCTCACCTCGAGCCTAAATTTCCCCTGGCGCAGCCTGAGGCTGTGTCCTCTCGTACTGGCGCTGGCCACCTGAGAGAAGAGAGCAACCTCCCCCTGGCCACAACCACCCCTCAGGTAGTTGTAGACAGCAATAAGGTCACCCCTGAGCCTCCTCTTCTCCAGGCTAAACAATCCCAGCTCCCTCAGCCTCTCCTCATAAGGCTTGTGCTCAAGGCCTCTCACCAGCCTCGTCGCCCTTCTCTGGACACGCTCAAGCATCTCAGCATCCCTTTTAAACTGGGGGGCCCAGAACTGAACACAATACTCAAGGTGTGGTCTAACCAGTGCAGAGTACAGGGGCAGAATGACCTCCCTGCTCCTGCTGACCACACCATTCCTGATGCAGGCCAGGATGCCACTGGCTCTCTTGGCCACCTGGGCACACTGCTGGCTCATGTTCAGGCGGGTATCAATCAGCACCCCCAGATCCCTCTCTGTCTGGCTGCTCTCCAGCCACTCCGACCCCAGCCTGTATCTCTGCATGGGGTTGTTGTAGCCAAAGTGCAGCACCCTGCACTTGGAGCTATTGAACCCCATCCCATTGGACTCTGCCCATCTGTCCAGGCGGTCAAGGTCCCGCTGCAGAGCCCTTCTGCCTTCCAACTCAGTGGTGCCATGTAATAGGACAAGGAGAAACAGCATACAAACTAGAATACAGAGAATTCCACCTGAACAGAAGTGAAAACTTTTTTTCTTCAAGAGTGCTGGAGCACTGGACCAGGGTACCCAGAGAGGTTGTGGACACTCCTTCCTGGAGACTTTTCAAATCTGCCTGGACACATTCTTGTGCAGCCTGCCCTGGGTGATCCTGCTTTAGAAGGTCATCCCCAGAGGTCACTTCCATCTGGGGATCCCATCTGGACACCCACAAGTCCATGGGACCAGATGGGATCCATCCCAGGGTGCTGAGAGAGCTGGCAGCTGAGCTGGCCAAGCCACTCTCCATCATTTTCCAGGAGTCCTGGCTCACCGGAGAGGTTCCAGGAGACTGGAAAATGGCCAACGTGGTCCCCATCCACAAAAAGGGTCGGATGGAGGAACCTGGGAACTACAGACCCGTCAGCCTGACCTCAGTGCCAGGGAAACTGATGGAGCAGGTTCTCTTGGGGCCAATAACTGCGCACCTGAGGGATGGCAAAGATCTCAGGTCCAGCCAGCATGGGTTTAGGAAGGGCAGATCCTGCCTTTCTAACCTGATCTCCTTCTATGATCAGGTGACCCGCTTGGTGGATGTGGGGAGGCCTGTGGATGTGGTCTATCTGGACTTCAGCAAGGCCTTTGACACTGTCCCCCACAGCAAACTGCTGGCTAAGCTGTCAGCCCGCGGCTTGGATGGTAACACTCTGTGCTGGGTTAGGAACTGGCTGGAGGGTCGGACCCAGAGAGTGGTGGTGAATGGTGCCACATCCAGCTGGCGGCCAGTCACTAGTGGTGTCCCTCAGGGATCAGTGCTGGGCCCCATCCTCTTTAACATCTTCATAGATGATCTGGATGAGGGCATCGAGTCAGTCATCAGCAAGTTTGCAGATGACACTAAGCTGGGGGCAGATGTGACTGAGCTGGAGGGCAGAAGGGCTCTGCAGCGGGACCTTGACCGCCTGCACAGATGGGCAGAGGCCAATGGGATGGGGTTCAATAGCTCAAAGTGCAGGGTGCTACACTTTGGCCACAACAACCCCATGCAGAGATACAGGCTGGGGTCGGAGTGGCTGGAGAGCAGCCAGACAGAGAGGGATCTGGGGGTACTGATTGATACCCGCCTGAACATGAGCCAGCAGTGTGCCCAGGTGGCCAAGAGAGCCAGTGGCATCCTGGCCTGTATCAGGAGTGGTGTGGTCAGCAGGAGCAGGGAGGTCATTCTGCCCCTGTACTCTGCACTGGTCAGACCACACCTCGAGTACTGCGTTCAGTTCTGGGCCCCCCAGTTTAGGAAGGACACTGAGATGCTTGAGCGTGTCCAGAGAAGGGCGACGAGGCTGGTGAGAGGCCTCGAGCACAAGCCCTACGAGGAGAGGCTTAGGGAGCTGGGGTTGTTTAGCCTGGAGAAGAGGAGGCTCAGGGGTGACCTTATTGCTGTCTACAACTACCTGAAGGGTGGTTGTGGCCAGGAGGAGGTTGCTCTCTTCTCTCAGGTGGCCAGCTCCAGAACAAGAGGACACAGCCTCAGGCTGCGCCAGGGGAAATTTCGGCTCGAGGTGAGGAGAAAGTTCTTCACTGAGAGAGTCATTGGACACTGGAATGGGCTGCCTGGGGAGGTGGTGGAGTCGTCGTCCCTGGGGCAGTTCAAGGCAAGGTTGGATGTGGCACTTGGTGCCATGGTCTAGCCTTGGGCACTGTGGTAAAGGGTTGGACTAGATGATCTGTGAGGTCTCTTCCAACCTTGGTGATACTGTGATACTGTGATTCTGTGAGTGGTCTCTTCAATTCTGAATTGCATTCTAAAAGTTGCAAGAATAAGTGCAAAAGCTTTGCAGCACTGAATATTAGGGTCACATTTGATTTGCTGTCCTGAAGATATTTGGATTAGAGAGAGTTAAATTAATATGCAGTGGAGTAGGAGTGCAGAGATGCACTGTAGGATGCAGAGTTAAGCATCTAAGCCAGCTATGCAACTCATCTTCTGCCTGAATAGTCTTAAGAATCACTTGTATGTGCTTGTTAGTCTATTAGACCACAACAGAGACTTTTTGACAGATGTAAGCTTCAAGAAAAGAAGTGACACTTCCTTCTATTTATGTTTTATTTGTCTTCATAAATGAAACTAAGTCAATTACAAAGAATTGAGAGGAACTTGCCAGAAGATGAAATCTGCATTCTGCATTAGAGCACAATTAGTTTTGGAGAGCTGTGTTGGCAGCGTAGCTTGTTGTTCTGCACGCAACTCCTTCTGACATCAGCTGGATATAGAATAGTCTTCAAACCAGTTTATCACAGAGGAGCTCCATGATATTTATGAGATATTTTTTTAATTGTACAAATACTAAATTAACAGAATATATCATTTACTATAGTGTTGATAATCATGGAATCATAGAATCAACCAGGTTGTTAAGATGTTTATCTTCTCAGTATATTCTTTCTAAAGAGCCTTTTCTTTCAACATTTTAAGCATGTTGAACAGTGACAGATTTAAGTGGTAGTATTACATACTATTGGTCCCACTTACCCATTTGTATTGGTGTAACAGCTTTGCATTGAGCATGTACATCCTTTTGGAGGTTCTGTGTCATAGAATTGAAAGTAATGGGAGAAAAAGCACTTTTGAATTCTGGACACCTAATATGCAGAAAAGGATAGATTGAAGAAGTGGAAGTGCAACTGAGTTGTTGTTTTTTTTTACCCGTACATAGGTATGTTTCCAGCAGGACTTGAGCTTCAGCCTCAAAAGCACAAACCTTTGCCAAAATTGCTGAAGATTGCAGTAGCTAGAAGTTGTTATTTTTGTGGACTAGTTATGGCCAAGAAGACTCAGGAGACAGAGGTTAAGAAGGGTTTGTGAAAGAACTAGGCAGCTAATTTTCAGCATGTTTGAGAGAGATTGACTGAGAATACAGCAACCCACGCTGTAAGCCAGTTGACACAAGGGCATTCTCATTGCTGCTCTGTAGTGTTTGATACAATGTGGGTATTTTTCAGTGTTTAAGGGCTCATATGCCCTACAGGTTGGCTTCTTGCAATGGAGATGCCCAGTGAAACGGCAGGTTTGGATACTGTCTATATGTTTAACTTCTGTGTGTTCTGAAACTGGTCATATCTAGGCCAGTGATCTTTGCAGAAGTAAGACTCATGGATTGCTCTTCTTGTCTTCAGGGAATTTTCTTGGTCTGCAAAAGTGTGTATGGACAGCAATTAAGAATTTTCTCCAGAAGCTCTAGTACGTGTGGGTTGCATCTGAAACTCTATGGTGTGGATTTAGAATCATAGAATCAATCAGGTTGAAAGAGACCTCCAGGATCATCCAGTCCAACCTAGCACCTAGCCCTGTCCAATCAACTAGACCATGGCACTAAGTGCCTCAGCCAGGCTTTGCTTTGAACACCTCAAGGGATGGTGACTCCACCACCTCCCTGGGCAGCCCATTCCAATGCCAATCACTCTCTCTACCAACAACTTCCTCCTCACATCCAGCCTAGACCTCTCCCGGCACAACTTGAGACTGTGTCCCCTTGTTCTCTTGCTGGTTGCCTGGCAGAAGACACCAACCCCCACCTGGCTGCAGCCTCCCTTCAGGTAGTTGTAGACAGCAATGAGGTCTGCCCTGAGCCTCCTCTTCTCCAGGCTGCACACCCCCAGCTCCCTCAGCCTCTCCTCATAGGGTTTGTGTTCCAGGTCTTTCATCAGCTTTGTTGCCCTTCTCTGGACACATTCCAGTATCTCAACATCTCTCTTGAATTGAGGGGCCCAGAACTGGACACAGCATTCAAGGTGTGGCCTGACCAGTGTTGAGTACAGGGGAAAAATAACTTCCCTTGTCCTACTGGCCACACTGTTCCTGATTCAAGCCAGGATGCCACTGGCTGTCTTGGCCACCTGGGCACTCAGCTGGCTCATCTTCAGCATACTGTCTACCAGTACCCCCAGGTCCCTTTATTCCTGGCTGCTCTCCAGCCACTCTGTCCCCAGCCTGTAGTGCTGCTTGGGGTTGTTGTGGCCAAAGTGTAGAACCTTGGCCTTGTTCAGTCTCATCCCATTGGCCTCTGCCCACCCATCCAGCCTGGCAAGGTCCCTCTGCAGGGCTCTCCTACTCTCCAACAGATCCACACCTGCTCCTAGCTTGGTGTCATCTGCAAACTTACTGATGCTGGACTCAATCCCCTCATCCAGGTCTTCAATAAAGATGTTGAGCTTCACCACCCAATCAGACTTTCCTATGTTTGGATGTAATGGCAGTGTAATGAACTGACTTATCTACTGAGCTAGAAGTATGCCATGGTTTGTGATGGCAGAAAACCACAATATGTTATATCAGCAAAGGCTGTCTTCTTTAACCGTATCATAACCTTTCCCTTGTCTCCATTGTATAGACGTGAAACAGCTTCCACTACAGACAGCTCTTTAAAATGGACAGTGCATCTCTTTGATGTGCTGTAGTTTATTGTCCTTTGTTTCTCCTGTTGTGAAGATACTTTCAAAACTGTTCACGCATGCAAGCAACTTTTAAATATACAGTTGGTGAGATAAATTTGAGAGTACTCAAGAGAATGACTTCATTCACCATCCCCAAATCTATAGCTGACTGGTGTTTGAATCATAATTTCCAAGTCAGTGTTGAGATGGAAAAAGACAGGACTCATTTGTTTAACAGTGGGACAAGCGGGGAGAGAGAGAGAGAGAGATTGTCTTGTTTAGATTGGATTTGAACATCCCTGCCCTTCTGCACAGCAGTATTGTGGATGAATACATGAAGGCCCCTCTCTGCAGCACTTCACCATCACAATAAAGTTGCAGCAGATTAAGGCAGGATCCCTCCCAACTTTGTAGGCACTTCTTTTTTTCCATCACTGATACTGTTCAAAGTGCTCTTCTCTGTGTTCAAGCCAAGTTATTACAGCAGAGGAAAGGAGTATCTAAGGTGAAGCTTCACCCTTTTTGGCACATTGTCTAAAGCACTTGGCCACTACTGACTACAGAAGTTATGTAGAACCACAAAAGAATCATAGAATCAACCAGGTTGGAAGAGACCTCCAAGATGTTATAGGCTAGTTTTGGATATTGACTTTCAGATTTATATTTCTGCCTGTTTTAAATAATTTCTGCTACTATTATAAAATGCTTATCAAATATTTTGAGTAGCCTCTATGTGTGTTCTTTGTATGTGTTTTACCATGCTTAATTGCTTTGTCTTAAATACTGTGCTTGTGGCAGGCAGTCCTGTTGTCTTTCCCATGGTCTGGGACTGGGATGTAAAGAACCTGGTCTCTCTCATGAATGTGTTTTTCCACTCTACAGAATCAGTTTTATGTCTTCATCCTGTCCTACTTCTGCTCTCCTGGTTCTTGTCTGTTTTTTTAAGCAGATTGTTTTGCTTGTAATGCATCCAAAACGACTGCTCATCCTGTAGATTTGAGGAATAATACCAAACAGTAAAATGGATAAATAGACAGCTCATTTTGTCACTTCTAATTATAACTGATGACAAAGGAAAATGAAAATTCTTGTGTCAGAAATCTTGAAAGTGGACTTGCATTTGAATTAAAGCTGAAAGTGCAAACCCTTCTTTCAGAATTTTAGGTGTGACCTACAAAGGTACAGTGGAGATGAGATGTTTCTCTGGGTGCATTTTCATAATTGGCATAAGTTCATCATGGAGCATTGTCATTCTCTGCCTTCTCCCTTCTGCATTTTTGTTTGTGTAGTAGCAAAAATCATGAACGTTTAGAACTTGGATCACCTTTCTTACCTGGCTAAGTATTCAACTCTGACTGCAAATGTTGAGACAAGGGAACATGACAAACCTTCATGGGCAGGAGAAGAGCAGAACTGTCTTTTTCAGCATGAACTGAAAGTGACTTGTGCCTGGTTTGAAACTGTGCCCTGACCTCTTTGCAAAGAGTACAGTTCCAGTTTTCACTTGGTATGTAATGATTCTCCAGGCAAAGACTGAAAACTGCTCTGCTGGAGACTGAACTGCAAAACTAAAACCCTAAGTTATTCTGGCAAGTTCATGTCTCCCAGCTCCTCCTGTAGAATCCATAATTTTTGAAATCTATTATGTCCATCTAAAGCATGAGAAAAGAAGGCAGCTTTGTGGGGTGGTAAATTACCCTGTCTCTGCCCATTTTCTATGCAGTAAATAAAGTACTGCTTATCAACAAATGAGCGAGCACTAATACAATGTTAAGATGAGATTTGCATCAGTGCAACTATGGGAATCAAATGCTAAGTTTAACATCTGTGGTGTTTCATCTGTTTAACTGTCCCATTGCAATACATGTGTGTAGGCTGCCCCATCAAGTCTGAGAGCATTTCCAGGGATGTATTTTTGTGGGTGCTTTGTGAGAAGAAGGGGAGCTATTTTGTTCTGCTTAGCTTTGAAGCTTGCTTTTAGACCTGGATCATGCACTGAGTAATAAATGCTAGCTTTTTTTCTCTCTGCCTGGTCCTCAATTGAAGGAGCCCAGTGACAAGTGTGTGGTCTTAACAAGTAGTATTGGAGACGGGTTCCTGGTCCTGTTCCCAGTTCTGTGTTGGCTCATTTGTAAGCCACTTAACCCTTCTGTCTTTATTTCATTTTCCTCTATGTGTGTAGTGCTATCTGGCTAAGATTCTTGACTAATAAGGTGTTAACTATGTCTGAGCTGCCTTTTAGAAAAAGTATAGGGAGGTTTAATCAGAAGGAAGCTGGAGGGCTTCTATATATTTTGAAGTAACTCCCAACACCAGTCTCTTTTAACCTTGATTTGAAAAATGAGTTTTATGCACATCAAAATAGCCAAATGATGTGTTTTAGAAATGCCCTTCTGAAATTCTCAGACCCTTGCAACAATACTGATCCCAAGGGCAGAGCTTTAAGTGCAGCTTGGAGTTTTTGTGTCGAGGCTCAGTGCATACATTGCTGTCTTGCATGTGTCTCCTTTCCTTTCATTTTTTGTTTGTGAACATGTCATATTTACCCTAAATTATTAGACTAAACTTGAGTGATCAAAGTACCTCTTTGTGTCATAAAGCTGTGGTAACTGTATCACATGGTTGCATTTTTTAGAAGTAGATTTGAGGGTCTCATCCTACACCTGATGACTTTGCTTGTAAACAGTACAAGCATTTGGTTGAAGGGAGGAGCTTTCTCTCTTGCCTAATATTCATGTGCCATCAAAATGCACTTACAACCTGAAAGATGTGCACAGA
The DNA here is from genome assembly GCF_015220805.1 of Pogoniulus pusillus. Classification (NCBI taxonomy): domain Eukaryota; kingdom Metazoa; phylum Chordata; class Aves; order Piciformes; family Lybiidae; genus Pogoniulus; species Pogoniulus pusillus. The sequence continues at coordinate 17,673,351 of NC_087268.1, read as the reverse complement.
CTGTCAGCCTGAATCAGTGGTGTGGGTGGTTCTTGGCAAAAGTGTGTGAGTCTCTGAAGCTGGTGAGGAAAATTTTAACTGTGGTGTCACAAACTTGATGTGTTAGCAACAGATGTCATTTTCAGAAGCCTCTGCTCTCTTGGGGAGCACAGCATGCAATCTGCATGCAAACCACACAACAGTCAATGGCATGAAGTCATGTCTTTTAATACACCCTGGCTAAAAGAGCACCTTGGTGTAACATTGTGAAGCTTTGGCTTCAGGGCTTAATTAGACCAAGACTGCAGAACTCTGCGTTGTGCATGGAAAGTCTGTTAGAGGAATGTCAATGAACCAAAAGTTAGAGGAACCATTGTGTTAAAACAATGCTTAGTGCTTGCCCCATGTGGTTTTATTTGAGAGCTGAATGTTGATGTGAATGAAAAGAAATAGGAGAATCCTATGCTTTCTGTGTTTTTTCTTCCATCTTTCTATGCATGCAAAAAGTAAAATTCAGAAGGGGGATGAACTATTCCACACTCATAGGAATGGTTTCACATTAGTAAGATAAATAGTTACTCCTTTGCTAGTGTGCAAAGACTTCAAAGCTGAATAGAATCGTAAAATCAACCAGGATGGAAGAGACCTCCAACCTCATCCAGTCCAACCTAACACCCAGCCCTATTCAGTCAACTAGACCATGGCACTAAGTGCCTTAGACAGGTTTTGCTTCAACACCTCCAGGGATGGCAACACCACCTCCCTGGGCAGCCCGTTCCAATGCCAATCACTGTATCTGTGAAGGATTTCCTCCTAACATCCAGCCTAGGCCTCCCCAACACAACTTGAGACTGTCCCCCCTTGTTCTGTTGCTGGTTGCCTGACAGAAGAGACCAACCCCCACCTGGCTACAGCCTCCCTTCAGCTAGTTGTAGGCAGCAATGAGGTCACCCCTGAGCCTCCTCTTCTCCAGACTAAACACTCCCAGCTCCCTCAGCCTCTCCTCACAGGGCTGTGTTCCAGGCCCCTCACCAGCTTTGTCACCCTTCTCTGCACATGTACCAGCATCTCAACATCTCTCTTGAATTGAGGGGCCCAGAACTGGGCACAGCACTCAAGGTGCAGCCTTACCAGTGTTGAGTACAGGGGAAGAATAACCTCCCTTGTCCTACTGGCCACACTCTTCCTGATCCAGGCCAAGATGCCAGTCACTCTCTTGGCCACCTGGGCACAGTGCTGGCTCATGTTCTGCTACTACCTACCAGCACCCCCAGGTCCCTTTCTGCCTGGCTGTTCTTCAGCCACTCTGTCCCCAGCCTGTAGTGCTGCTTGGGGTTGTTGTGGTCAAAGTGTAGAACCCTGCACTTGGCCTTGTTCAGTCTCATCCCATTGGCCTCTGCCCACCATTCCAGCCTGGCAAGGTCCCTCTGCAGAGCTCTCCTGCCTTCCATCCGATCAATACCTGCTCCTAACTTGGGAACCTGACCAAGTCAACACATGATCCTTATGCCAAGCTAGTCGGGACAACATAGAATCAGAAGTTGCTTGGGGATGAGAGCCAAATGCACCAGGGTCGTTTAAGCCTGACAGTTGCTTTTGGAGATGTTAAAAAAAGTGGTAGTTCCAGAATAATGAAGAGGAAAGAGTGTCTGGCCTTGCTGTTTGGTTGTTAGGCTCTGTCAGTGTTTGAGCATCACCAGCATGCCTGAACAAAGAATGAACTTGCAGTAGTCCCTCACCTTTTCAGTGAGGTATAGATTTATTGGGATCTGAAGGGATGGGCGGAGGGGCAAAACAAAAAGCAACAAAAGTTGTGCCTTTGGATGAGTTGGCATTTCCATTTGACATGGCCATTAAGAGAGCTTTGTAACTCAGCAAAAAAACCCAAATAACAAAAACAAGAAAACCCAAAACCAAATTAAAAAGCAACCAATGAAAATAAAGGGGTGAAATTCATTTGCTTTCCACAAACAAGAATATTGTATGTAAAGTCTTTTTTTTCCTTTCTTTTTTTCTTCTTTTTTTTCTTCTTTTGTTGCATTTATTTATCTCCAAAACAGATTCATTTTTTAAAATGAAAGCTTGAGCCTTCAGTCCCTTGTTGGGACAAATAACCTTATACAAGGTCTCGTTTCATTTTGGAAAAATGAATTGCTGCTCAGGTGGGGTAGTATTGGATTGCTTTAAAAGTTCCTGTCAGTGGTATTTTGTTTTGTTGTTGTTTTGGGGTGTTATTTTTTTTGTTTGTGGACTTCCTGTGCCTTTTGCCCGGCCGTATTTAGTCTGCATACTAAACGTTAGTCCGCCCAAACACTTTCCTTTGTGCACTTAGCTTTTTTCCCCTTTCTAAATTTTCTTAATTTTATTTTATTTTTATTTTATTCTTTTTTCTTTCTCCTTTGTTTTGGTTTTTTTTTTTTTTTTTTTTTTGCTTTCACCCAGATGTATTTTAGACCGAGACAGACTTTGCTCTGATGGGCCGGATTTTAGTCCGTGCACTAAATTTTAGTCCGCAGACTAAAAATAATCCGCGGATTATTTACTAAATCAATCCCCTCACTGAGAACTACTGAGACCTTGAACTCCTGCTGAGCCACGTGTGCAAGGGGCTTCACAGCTCACAAGTCCCATCTTCTATCTGCCCTCCCAGCCTTTCCGACCGTGGAGCACCAGGCCCACTGTTACTGCCTTGACATTGGCGCCCTGTGGCATGGAAGCGCTGGTGTCCCCGTTGCCGTGGGCAGCAGGCACTCGTGTAGTTCTCAGTGGGCGAATTGGGCAGCTTTCCTGGTGGAACTGTGTTGAGTGGGAAGAGCTAAGAGACCACAGGGAGTTTTGCTTTTATTTCTTAGGGCGTTATTCAGATGGGAGGCTGGAGTGGACAAATTCAGGGGGAAAAAAATTCTTAGTAGTGGGTGTGACGGGTATGAGGGCGAATAAACCCGCAATAGAGAGAAACTCAGTCCATACCCGTACTCCTGAGGTGGTACATCCAGTTCCTGAAGAATCCTAAAGAGATAACGCCAGCAAACAAAGTCCAGTGGCGGGGGAAGTCAATCCAAAATGAAGAATAATCCGCGGCGGCCTGAGGCACTCATAGCTCACACAAATTTAAAAGCATCCAAATTCAAATCTCAGATTTTTACTTTCTCTTCAGCATAAATTATAAATTGCTAGGGGGGTGGTTTTGTTTTTTTTGAGACAAACAAGAAAACAAATGAACTAAAAACCACCCAAAAGTTTACATTGTGTCTCTGGGACAGATTGACAAGTGGGATACACCTCTGGGGACAAACTAATTTGGCCCTGTTGTCTGTGGACGTTTATATCCAGGACCAAGGACTGAAAATTCTTTATGATGGGAATTTCAATTACCTTTTTAGTTCAAGTTAAGAGTTTTAATTTCCATTTTTTATTTTTATTTTTTTAGTAAATGCACTGGCATTGGAACATAAATTTAATACAGAAATGTTTCTATACTACGCCTCACCATTGCACAATCAATTTTTTTTGCATACACTGTGGTGAAGTTGGACTTGCTGCTATGGAGACTGATGTTTAAAGTTTCTAATTGTATAAACATTTTCTATGTCCCCCACACCATGGATTTCTTATAATATTGGCTATATTTTTCCTTGCTGGACTATTCTCTTTTGGATTGACTCCCCCTGTTTGGATTATTTCACTGCATTATCATCTTTAGGACTCGTCAGGAACAGGACATTTCACCTCAGGAGTACGGGTATGTACTTAACATTTTTTCAAATTACTAGGCCTACCCTTGAGAAAAAAAAAAAAAGAAAAGAAAAAAAATGCTAGAAGTAAAATTTGAGTTCAGACTGCATTCTTGAGGCAGTAACCAGGCAAATACTATTACACAAGGGGATAGAGATGAGATGGGCACAGACTTGAAACTCATTTCATGCATTAGTCATGACTTGTTGCAGGGAGAGGCCATGTGAGGCCTCTTTTAGGTATTTTTCCCCCTCCCTGGTTTGAAACAGCTAGGGCAGATTTTGCAAACTGCTTACCCCAAGAGACTAACTGCAGATCTAAATGCAGGCTGAGCAATTCTCAGCAGGGTTTAAGAAACATTAAGATTTTTCTGACTTGAAAATTAGGAGTTTAAGAGCGGACAAATGAGAGCTGCTTTTACAGATGACAAATTTACGACTGTCTACTAATTCACTCAAGATAAAGGCTTGTGTTCTTCACCTTAAACAAGTTTATTTCCCCACCCCCCCTTTTTAAGATCTGCATAGTAGCTGATAGGTGAGCTATCCTGAGGGAAAAACACAGCTGAGAGTGAAGTGCTTCAGTTTCAAGCTAGTTAAAACTTCAAGCCTGTTAAAACATCAGTGCAGAGGTACATGAAGAACATCTCAGTAATTTAACCTCATGTTAAATACTAAGTGACTTCACTTCTGTGGGTTTACCTCAAGACCTACTCATTTGGAGTAAACAAACAACACACTTAAAAAATAAGTGGGTTTGTTTGTTTTTATTTGGAGATAGTCTTTGATTTTGTTCTGGTCAGGCCATGCCTTAGGCGTGATGCAAGTGCACCATGGCCAGCAATCCAAGCTCTGCAGGCAGCAAGCACAAGCAGCTTCTGTTGTCCTTCCACATGACCATATATTCACAACATGGTGATCAGCAGTGTTGAGCTTTATCTTCATCACTATAGACCTTGGGGGAGGGGATATTTTGATTTGTTTTGCCAAGCAGTAGAATAACACAGTAGTAGAAGTAAATTGTGCTCTTTAGATACTGGGATTTTTTAACTCCCCAAGCTAGGATTACTTGCCACACAAGTTAGTGCAGTACACACTGCTGCAAACCCAGGTGCTTGTGTGCCAGGTGGATGCCAAGAGGATAAAATTACAGTCCCTGGAGACCTTAGCATTTTATGTTTGATTTGCATTCAAGAAAGCATATGAAGTCTTTGGTTTAAAACCTACTTAAGGACATTTGCTTGTTCCAGTTTGTCATCTGTGATTAATTAGCATGTCTTGCACTGATTTTTTTTTTCTTATTTTACTGGTTTTGCTCCTTGGTGCTGTGTGGCTTGGATTCACTTGCACTGGTGCAAAAGCATTTTGGATTTGTTCAATTCTTAACCAAGAATGCTGGCATCAGAACTTAACACTTGCACCCACCCCATTCTCTTTTCCCCAGTCTGTGTATCACCTGCAACTTAGTGTGAGACAAGTGCTTGAGGAGGCCATCCAGGTCACCTACGTGATTAGCTCCTATTTTGCTTTTGATGTGTAATGAGAAAGGAGAGGTGAGGTGTAATTAATGGTTGGTAGAACCGTTCTTAGAGGTTTAAAACAGCTGCAGTAGAGGACTCCTTTTTGTAGTCATTCAAGGTAAAAATCTGTTGGAGTAAAACAGTTGGTTCTTTTGATGCAATTTTCAGCTGTCCTTACAAGTACCAAATGTGCAGGAATTATTCCAATGAATTTAAGGGAATGGTTTGTCAGAATAAGGTCACAGAAGGACTAACTTGCAAATTAGAGCTAGACATTTCCTTGCACCCCACCAGTACTTTCGTTGTTGTTCTCCAAAGTTGAACAGCAGCCTCCATATCAACAATCTGACCTGCCTGCCTGCAAAATATTAGTAAGACTTCATTCACTAACCAAAGAAAAAAAAAAGAAAAAGGAAAAAAACACAAACAAACAAACAAAACCATAGCAAGGCCTTATTCGATTTTTACATTTAGTCAATCCTGCTCATTTGAACCCTTCTCCCCACCTTCACCCCATATGCATGGCTGGTAGCACCTGTCTGTGTTTACCGTGGTTTTTGAATGAGTCTCCCCTTTGTTCTTAAAGTTGTTTTTCTGAGTGCACTCATGAAGTCTCTTGCTGGCATTGCATCTTCACTCTAGTGCAAAAGGTTGCAATTAACCCTTTCTCAACCCCAGGAACTGGATTTTTCCCATACTTACTGGAGGACTTTAATTAGCACAAACCACAAGTTTGTTCCAGCTTGTTGGGCAATGAGAGGTTTAATTGCTCTGACTTGCTTTTGGTCAGCAAAGATAAAAAGTACTCAGACAACCTGTTTCTCCTTGCTTGTTTTGTGCTTGTGTTTTCTGACCAGGTCTTCCGGCCTCGCACTCCGCCAGAAGCGATCGCGCTATGTAGCCGCCTGCTGGAGTACACCCCCACTGCCCGCCTGACACCCCTGGAGGCCTGCGCCCATTCTTTCTTTGATGAACTACGGGACCCAAACGTCAAGTTACCAAACGGGCGAGAGAAACCTGCACTCTTCAATTTCACCACTCAAGGTAGCTTCTTTTAAGAAGCAGCACTGGGAGAAGTGTTCATTTGTAATAACGCAGGTGACACTCTCTCAAAAGTGAAAATCTCCAAGCATGGAGAAGGTTAGGTGGATCTGCAACCAGCTGTCCATTGCAGAGACAGGAAGAGGACATGGAGAACTGGGTTACGGGATTTTCAGATGCCTGGTGCCTCTGGTTTGAATTTCATGCAGGGTTGGGAGGGTTCTTACTACTGGGTTGCATGAAGGCAGCTTGCATTTGCAGTTTGATGTTTGCAGCCTAGATGGTAGTTTTGTGTGAAATACCACAGACCATGGAGGTTAGATTATCATTTCAGAGTGGAGGTGAGGAGGAAGTTGTTCAGCATGAGAATGGTGAGAGCCTGGAATGGGTTGCCCAGGGAAGTGGTTGAGGCCCCATCCCTGGAGGTGTTTAAGGCCAGGCTGGATGAGGCTCTGATAAGCCTGCTCTAGGGTAGGATGTCCATGCCTATGGCAAGGGGGTTGCAACTAGATGATCCTTGGGGTCCCTTCCAACCCTGACTGATTCTATGGTTACATTGACTCTCTCATTTAGAAACTGTGGAAACGACAGACAGCACACTGATTTGAAGCAGGATTGGTATCAAATTTTAAACACATTCATGTGTCTTTCCACAGAAGTCAGAAATATGAAACTGATACCCCCGCTTTGAATAGTTTTGCCTGCCAATACAGAGAATGTGAGAAGTATGGTAGAGAAATATGCAAGTAATTAATTTTGGAGCCCTTTTTTTTAGTCCTTACCTGCCAATTCTCACTCTTTGAGCAAGAATAGATCTCTGTGCATTTTCTGTTGAAAGTCCTGAACACCTTTCGGCTCAACGTCAATGTAGTTTTTCAAACTGTCTAGTGTGTGCAGTGCTTATCTGCTACAGACCATTGTGCAGTTCTAACTCTTTTAACCAGGCTCTGCAAGGTCCTGTCAGATTGGTTAGTCCAAAGCAAAAATCCCAACTGGGAAATACATCAGAGCATTGGAATCATAGAATCAGTCAGGGTTGGAAGGGACCACAAGGATCATCTAGTTCCAACCCTCCTGCCATGCCCAGGGACACCCTACCCTAGAGTAGGCTGGCCAGAGCCCCATCCAGCCTGGCCTTAAACACCTTCAGGAGAGGGGTCTCAACCACCTCCCTGGGCAACCCATTCCAGCCTCTCACCACTCTCATGCTCAACAACTTTCTCCTCACATCCAGTCTGAACCTACCCATCTCCAGTGTCACTTCATTCTCCCTAGTCCTCTCACTCCCTGATACCCTGAAAAGTCCTTCCCCAGCTTTTCTGTAGGCCCTCTTCAGATACTGAAATCAGATGATGATTCATATTAAGTCATCTGTGGTAATTTTAAAAGTAATGAAAGACGTCCTTTTGTTTTGAACAGCATTTGTTTTCAACAGACAATATTAAGTTTTACAAGAAGTGTTTTTATTTGGCTGTAACCAGTTGCTCGAAACCCATGAAGTAGGAGGCGGCTGCAGAAGGCCTGAAGGCAAAGCTGTTAGAAATAACAACACGAATCTGACTGCTGCTGATGTCCTGGATTGATTTTTCAGAAAGCAGCAAATCTGCTGATCTGGGTAGTGATGCTACTCAGAGCTGAGGGGAAGAGGAAAGAAAAAGGCAGTGAGAGTGTATGGAACATAAAGATCATAGTTCAGTAGTTGTGGGGCCTGCAGGTGCGTGCTTTGTTGCAGAGATGAGATCTGTTGAAGAGAGCTTTATTTGGTCCTTCCTTAATGTCATGCCTTTTAAGTTTCTCTTAGTCTTTAAACAGATAGCTGCCTAACTGGGGTCTGAAAAAAATTACTTTGACCAAAGAGATTTCTCCACTAGCCTCAGAGCTGCAGTTCAATGACTGTTAGACCTACAAGCCAGAAAGCAATTTTTCTTTTAGAGCTTGAATTTTCAAACAATCTGTGAAATGACAACCATTTCCTAAATGTCTTGTAATATGTCTGCAATTCTGCTCGGCTGCAGATGTTACTCCATGTTGGCCATTAAAGACTGTAAAACAGTCACTTCAGCACTTAAGAATAGTTATTCTGCTTCTCAGTGGTAAATGACTTTTTTTTTTTCTAAAGTGCTGTGATTTTTTTTTTGGGGGGGTGACTTTTTGTGAGACTAGATCATGACCTTTGTTATATTTAATAACCTTAAACCAAACTCTTTCAGTGTGATCAGAAATCATTTGTGTGACCATTTGCATGCCATTTGGAATATTTCAGCTTAGGGCATGTGGAGGGGGGAAAGAAAGGAAAACAAAGCTTGTGCTGCTTCCTGTACTCTTCTAGGTTGAGGAGAAGCTGCTAGAAAGACTTGGAGTTGCATGGGAAGTTTGTCATTGTGACAAAGCAAATGTGACACAAGACTTATTTTTCAGGGGGTTCTGAGGGTGTTACTGTGTCAAATATAACAATGAAAAAGAGCACTGCAGTGTTTCCCAGCAGTAAATGTTTTCTTGCCTTTGGGGAATTCGGATGATCTGGTGTTCTAGCAGAGCTGGACGTTTTCGTTCCTGCTCTTTTCTCTGAGGTGTACACTCGGACAAAATGGCTGCAAGTGGCGCGGCTGGATCAGAAGAAAGTCAGAGATATTCTCCCAGATGATGTGAATGGGAGTTTGGTCTCATAACCTTGGCTCTTTACCATGAGGGTAGTGCAGCACTGGAACAGGTTGTCCAGGGAGGTGTTTGGGTCCTCATCTCTGAAGCTTTTCAAAATGCAGCTCAACAGGGCTCTGGGCAGCCTGACCAAGTTGAGGATGCCCCTGCTTACGCAGAGGGGGTTGAACTAGATGACCTTTGGAGCTCCCTTCCAACCCAGACCGTTCTGTGATTCTATAAATGAATTGGTGTAGCTGCTCTGTTCACATGGTGTTGAAAACTTTGTCTGGATTGCCTTGATCACAGTACCTTCCTGCAGCACTATTGATTGTAATTAACCCAACCTTGAATTGCGAGTTTGATTTAGATAAGCAGGTTACAGTTCAACAGCTTGTCCAAATAATATGTTGGAAATCACTGAGAACAAAGGTTCTCAATACTTTTGTATAGACTTTAGATATACCACAGGTCAAGCTTTTTTCCTCAGTGTTGAAATGTCTCGTCCTTACAGACAGGATGGCTGCAGAAACATGATAGAACAAAAGTTCAAACAAGTTCTCAAGCAAAGCTGCTATTAAACTTCAGCCAAGAGTTCAATTTACTTTGGTTATTTTTTGTCTAAATTGGCTTGCTCCTCTCAGTGAAGCATTAAGACAATTTGGAGCACACTGAATTTAAGAAACTTCATACCAGTGAAGATGATGCGGGGTTTGAGGAGGGAACAAAGTCTTCTAGTCTTTATGCAAGTTCACAAAATCATGGAATCAACCAGGTTGGAAGAGATCTCCAAGATCATCCAGTCCAACCTAGCACCCAGCCCTGGCTAATCAACTAGACCATGGCTCTAAGTGCCTCAGCCAGGCTTTGCTTCAACATCTCCAGGGACGGTGACTCCACCACCTCCCTGGGCAGCCCATTCCAATGCCAATCACTCTCTGGGAAAAACATCCTCCTAACATCCAGCCTAGACCTCCTCCAACACAACTTGAGATTATGTCCCCATGTTCTGTTGCTGGTTGCCTGGCAGAAGAGACCAACCCCCATCTGGCTACAGCCTCTCCAGAGAAATGGTTATACTTGCTTTTAAATATAACAAACCTAATATATTTGCCAGAAGTTGGCCCTGTGTAAGGAGGTGTTCTGACAGCATTGGATGAACATACAGGAGGAATGAGAATGGGACTGTAGTGCCATTGCAATGGTTCTTTGGTTGCAGCAATGCAGGAAGTCTGTAGCTGCATCCTCAAGGCACCGCTTAGCACCAGAAGGTAGTAAATGTGATTTGGTTTCCTTGACATTTTAGCTTTGACTCTGTTTCAGTCACAGCCCTGTGTGGCTGCCAGTGATGAGCAGAGAATAATGCTGAGGTCATAGAAACTTTCACAAGAGTGAGGTAAACAGCAGGTTCCTGGTTACAACAGATTGGAGAAGTAGCTTTGGAAAAGCTTTTTTTCAGGTAGTGACAGGACATGGGGAAATGGAGGAAAGCTGGATGTGGGGACATTCAGAGTGGATGTGAGGAGGAAGTTCTTCATCATGAGAGTGGTGAGAGGCTGGAATGGGTTGCCCAGGGAGGTGGTTGAGGCCCCATGCCTGGAGGTGTTTAAGACCAGGCTGGATGAGGCTGTGGCCAGCCTGCTCTAGGGTTAGGGTGTCCCTGGGCATGGCAGGAGGGTTGGAACTGGATGATCCTTGTGGTCCCTTCCAACACTGACTGATTCTATGATTCTATTCTAAGATACTAAAGGAGCAATGTTTTCTAGTGTACAGCAGCTAATATGCAATATAGTATTAAAGTATGCATTTATCACTGGTGTTTAGCTTCAGCACTTGAGGATTCCTGTGTCTTCAGTTTATTTTTTCCATTTAAAATGGACCCTTGTGAATCCAAATGATATGAATATATGAATTCTGAAGTATTAGAACGTGGATTTGAAGATTAGTATTTGTACAAATGCTGGGAATATTAAGACTTTCTAGAAGGACTAACTCAATCTTAGACCTTCGTGGAGTGTTACAACTAGATGGGTTGCAGGGAGCATTGCAACTTCTCTTCGGTTCCAGACTGGAGTTTGTGTTCAGAAATTCTGAAATGCAGACTCAGTGTGTAGTAACATGAGGCTTGTAAGCAGGCAAGAGCCTTCTACATCTGGTTCTCCCAGCAGTAAAGAAGCCTAACGTAACTTAATGGGGCGGAAAAAAAATCACCAGGTAGTCTGCTGATCCCTTTAGGCCCTAAGTTTAAAGCTCCTGTTAAATAAAAGCAATAAGCTCTTAGATACAAGCCTGATACTGTAAGATTCTGTACAAAAGCCCTTACTGAACACGTGATGTGATTTGGGTGGGTTTCTGTACAGCCTTTGCTGTCTGGAGGTCTTGTGTAAATGACGTCTAACTCTCGCTTCTCCATGTGACCTCCAGGAGCTCCCCAACAGTCTCCTTGTGTACATCCTTTTAACCAGATGCTGCTTTCTCAAACGACAGCCAGTCACTCCTTTTTCTGAAATAAGGACCTGTCTTGTCTAAGCTTAGTCCCACCTTCTGTGAGGCACTAAATCCTCTTGAAAGGATGCCAGAAGATTGTCATGTGTTGGCGATGTGTTGCCCTTAATCCTCCCACAGTTGTGGCTGTGAGATGCCTGTTTCTGCTTCTGACACACATTGAAGCTGTATTAGTTTTGGAGCCTACAAGACATGACTGTTTTCTTTCCTTGGGTAATGTCTTCAGAAAGAATGGTTGCATCATTTTGTTGTCTATTTAAATTGCCCAGTATACAGTGGATTTGAAGAACATCTCACCTCTTCTTGGCCTTGCTTAAGGGGAGATTGGTCTTGGGTTCCTAAGTCCTTGAGAAAGGGATGCTTGAGTGAACCAAAGAACTAAACATCTTGGAGCAACTGTTCCAGCTGCTTGCTTGCTGAACCAGTGCCCAAAGCAGCGCTGCTCTTACCAGTCTTCTCCTTGAAACTTAACTGCCAAGTGAGTTTGTGAAGGGAGTCCTTTCAGTGCTCAGAAGGAAGTGAAGTTCTCAGGCCCTTGATTACTTGATGATCTATGGAGGTTCTTTCCAACCCTTAACATCCTGTGATAAGGAACAGGCCTGGCTGGTTCTTTGCTCCGAAGCCACTGTCTTTCTCTAGGAGACAGTTCACTTGCACCACTACTTGTAGTTATGACAGTCTTACTCTGGGGGCTGCCTTGCCAAATATCATTGTGGTTTCCTCTTGCTGATCAGCAAAGAAGAAAATGTAATGTGACCTTTGGCTGTAAGGGCATGGGTTTTGCCTGAGGTTGCTGTTATGGGGGGGAATCCAAGGAGCTGAGCCTGCATGCAGGGCTGTTTGTAGGTGATGAGCTAACTCTGTCTGTTCCGCTTCCCTTCTAGAACTGTCAAGTAACCCATCTCTGGCTTCGATCCTCATCCCTGCTCATGCCCGGAACCAAGCAGCTGCTTCAACCCCTACAAATGCTACAGCGGCCTCAGGTGAGAATATGTAACTGCCTGCCTACCTCCCTCCCCACCCATGCTGCCTCTGGCCTGGCACCTTCCTTTTGCTGAGGACCACAAGTCACCTCACCCCTTGGGGTGAACAGGGAAGGAGAATTTGTTCATCATCTGAAATTTGGTCTCGGTAGGTGGCCATTTGGGAGCTAGCTGAGGTCACCAACCCAAATTCGAACTCAGAACACTTAACCTGTGCATTCAACTGTTTAGTCTGTCAATCCCTCAGACTTACAAAAAAATTGTTCTTTAGCAAATTCTGTGGATTAGCTTTCCTCTAATCTCTGATCTTTCAGCTAGTCTGAAATTAATCCTGACTTGAAGTGTGAGTTTGTGATGCTTAGGAAGAGAAGCAGCTAGCTTAGTACATGTGGCCTCCATGCAGCTTAGAGAGAGAGGATTTTTTTTCCCCCAAAGGTATTAGCACTTAAGAGCCTGGTTTGGGAGTTCAGTCAGTGTACTTTCTGCCACATTTAAGTACCAAACATCTTGCAAAGTTTACTTGTGTCATCCTGGGGCACAAGGCAGATGCTTTTGGGTTTTCACAAAGCACTGAGTGAATATCTTTTTTTACTTCTCTTAAAATTTTAAGAGCTCACTGTTGGCCTCTAGCCTGCTCCATATTGCATTCTGTTTCCAGTGAAAGCTTAAAAGCCTGTGGTGCTATCAGTTGCAAGACTCCAGAGAAAATCCCAGGTGTGGCAGGATGTGGCAGAGGTGATTAAGTACATAGCACTCCTCCTCTGAGTCAGCCTTGAGTCAGCACATCAGCCAGCTGTCTCAGGGCTTGGGCAGCCAGAGAAAGGCTGCAAAATGGGTGTGCTGACATACATATCCTGAATGCACGTCAGTCTCCAGTGAACAGGGACTGTGATCCTGCTTCTGAGGTGCAGGACACTCATTCAGTGTAAGATAGCTGATAAGGAGAAGTCCTGATTAAAAGGTATCCTTGAAACATACAGGAAGGCATTTGCAGGTTGGTGTGCTGAACAACAGTTACCTGCCATCTGATGCATCTGGTCCAGCCAGTTCTGTGTAGAGTGTGTTTTCATAGATGGACAGGTGCACCCAGATTTAAAAGATGAGGCTTCTCTCTGAAAACACAGTAGCAGTAGATAAAAGATACAGCCTGTACTATCTGTGTGCTTTGAATTTAGGAGAAAGCAAGATTGCTCTTTTCATGTTTAGGGTGTTTGTTTCACCCACTTGGCAGTATTTTGCCAGTAGTCATGTTCTCTGTTTCCCTTTTATGTGCATCTGTTGCTCAAGAACAGGGAAGTGGGGAGCAGATAAAGTAGTAAAAGTGATCCAAAACCTACAAAATTAAATATGGAAAATATTTTTATCTCTTCTGGAAATTACTGTTTTGTTTAATGTCTTTCTTGTGCCTTTTAGGAGTTCTCTTTGCCAAGACACAAATTTTGAGGAATTAGTGGGGTTAAGAACCCAGCACTTTCCACCAGTTCACTGGGGAGAAAAATGAATTAGGCTGAGTCCTAAATATCACTTATGCAAATACAAGCAAACAAACCCTGAAGCCTAACAACTTGACATCAGTTTTTTTAAAGCTGTTTGCAAGCACTACTCCGAGTTGGGATAAGATCTCTTATTCATAGTGCAAAAGCCAAAGAAAAGTGTCTTGGCAGCCTAAAAAGAAATTGTGAAATGAAGTTCAGTATTGGGCCACTTGCAGCTTTTGGGTTTCTGCAGCACTGCTGTTTAATAGTTTGTTACTCACATGGGGCTCTCACAGCAGGTGCTGGGAGCTTCATCAGAGCTGTGATTTTTAGGATTAGGTCCTGTTAATCTGTTGTGCTTCACGTGCTGAAGTTACACACTTAGCAAGATATTTTTGAGAAGAGATACCTTCTTTCCCTATACCCCCCCCAATCCCACAGCAGTGTATTTCTGTTTCTTCAGTAACTGCTGAAGTAGCGTAGGAGCAAAACTCTCACCTAACCCAGGGCATCCCAATGGACAAGAAACTTCTGCAAAACATTTGCTCATGTAACTAAGCAGTACAGGTCCACAAACTACTCTGCTGATACAATAAAATGTAGCTTTTGAGGCAATTCAAAGGGCAAAGCAAGTTAGATGTAGCTTTAATTATTAGCGTGTAACTTGTGCCTCCCTCTAGCACGCAGCGCCGATACCGTGGTTCAAGTGTCCCTTGTTATGTCCAGGGTCGCTGCCTTCTCTGTAAGCTCCGAGGCGTAGGTGCACCTACACTGAAATGCAGCCTGCTAGATCATCACAGTAGATAATCTGGGTGGGTTGTTGTTACCTAGCTGCAGCCAGCTACTCCATTTTCATAGCTGTCATATCGGTGTGCAGCCATGTCAGAATCTCAGCTTCCCAGTCAAGCAAAGCACTGCATTTGTCATGCACCAAGGCAGGCTCATAGGTGGAAAGTAACTAGAAAAATTAGATCTGTTTGTCCAAAATCTGGCAAACACTGCACTGGTAGGAGACTTAGCAGTGGTGTGGTGTTGAGATAGAAAAATTAGCTCTTTAACATACCATGTTAACAGGGCAAGTTCCATGAAGCCAGCAGTATTAGCCCTTGTGCTAACCACGGTAGCACACATCTGAATCTTTTAAAGTTACTGAAAATGAGCAGGTTTTGTTAACTGATAGATTAGCAGTGGGGATGTCAACACTGATGCAACAGTAATGATCACAGCTGTAGGGGAATTTATTGTAGGCAGTTTCTGAGCATTAAAAACACGTCTTTGTTGTTAATTCCCTCTTCTCTTGAGGCTTAAAGCTGGGCTGTACACGTGGAGCCTGGCTTTGCAGACAGAGTGAATCCTTGTTGTCCATGAGAAATTGTCTGTGACTGTCAGTGGCACATCTAAATCTAAAGCAGAGGAAAAGGGAGTTACTTGAGTCTGCTTGAAATTGTGTGCTAGCTTTCTGTGAATTATACAGGCTGCTGATGAAAAATCTCAGTGCAGCTTGATTCGTGTGAATGCTGGCTTGATCCCTCTGGGGCAGGAGGATGGTTTCATAGCTGTGCAGCCACAGCATCTGAGAAGGGAGCATGCAAACAAAGCTGAATGCCTGAATGCTCACATGACTAGACGTTTTCCTTCCTGGATCAGCTAGCAGCAGTAGTTGCCTCTCTGTTAGTCAGCATTAAGATGGGAAGAGCATAATTGCCATCTACAGGGGAGCTCTGCCAGCAGGGATGCTGGGGTCATCAGCTGAGGCATCCCACTGTGCTGATCCCATGTAATCCCACATGAGATGTGTGCCTCAGCCTTCCACAACAAAAGAGATTAGAGCTGGTGTTACCTGCCAGTGCCTGGCAGCTGAAAAACACTACACTGCTCCATAAAATAAGATTGAGTGCATTTAGGGTATTCCCATTGAAGAGGTTTTGAAATACTTTAGTTCCTTAATTGGGAGAAGACGAGCAAGCAATCTGCTGAGATGTCTACAAGCTCAGTGCAGGGATGAGCCCGTGTCAGTTCGAGGAGCAAAACTTGCACACTTCAGACCCACCAGTTTTGCCACAAGCCCTGGATTTCTGCAGCCACAATAGGAAAAGCAAGCTCTTCTCCTCCTCCTGTATGTCTCCTCAGCTGTCCTGTAAGAATTCCCAGGCTGCTGGTGGTTTTGTTTCTTCGTGGATGAGCAGCACAGTCTGTCAGCATTACAAATCCAACCAGCTAATGCTGTCATTAGTGCTAATGGGCTTTCTCAGACTGAGTTGGCATCTCTGTCTGTCCCTGAACTGTAGCCCCATCTTTCCTTCCCATGATGTCTCGAAGGAGCATTGCTTATCCTCCAAAGAAGCTCAGATATTGCTTGGAGGGAAAACCTGAGCTACAGGAGGTGCTTTATGTCAATGAGAGAGACTTTTGCCCTCTGGAGGAACTTTTGAAAGCAGTTGACATTTAAGTCCCAATGTGTTTTTTTCCACACCTAGGCAGAGGTGTCAGATGGTTGGTTTAGGATAAAGAGGCCACCCTGACCTCAAGCCTCAGTCTGCTGTGTAGTCCTGCCCCATACTGGAAGCTGCATATCAGCTCCTAGTTTCACTCCCCAGCAGGGCTTCCACCATGACACAGAGATCTTTGCAAGGCAGATGCTTTAGCAGCATTGCTGAAGGCCTCCAGTTTTTTTCTTTTAGGCCCAAACACTGACTTCTCCTGGTGAGGAGTAAACTCCAGTTGTGTTCTTTTTGTGGTGCTTCAGTGAAGAGATTATGATACAAACCTCTCTTTGTTCCCCATTGTTCATCATTGCAAAGTCAGAGAACAAGCCAGAATGTCAAAGCGCTGCATTTTCTTGCCTGTTTGCAGTCAGTACAGCCTTGAGCAGACTCTGCACTCTGTCCTAGGTGGATTTCTATATATTCTTGTGAGAAGCCCCATAGAAGTGTTGGGTTGCATCACCTGGTTTATGTCCTCTTTAACATGTGGTACATGTCTTTCTCAGGAACTCCCCCATTTGAGTGATGATAGAAAAGGAGCATGTTACATGAAGTAGCTCCAGCCCCTCCTCTGTTTTTTTCCCTTTATCTCTGCTCAGTAGCAATATAATGATAACAATTTCAGCCTCTGCTGTCTTTAGGAATCTGCTGTCTTCAAAAGGCACAGTTCCTTTCAGCAGATGAAATACAAGCACTGTTTGTGCACATACAGAGGAATCCTATTGCCAGCAATACCAACTCCAGCTGGACTACTCACATCAGGCACAGCAGATGTTGCGTTGATGGGAGTTTATCTGTACCTGAAAACTTAATCTAGAGCAGGCACAGCGAGAGTTTAAAGTGTGGAAACTATTAGCTGTCCAGCTGGGTTACTTTTGATTTCCATGGTCATCACTGGTGTGCACACTTGTGGGATTTAGGAGTTGCTCCTTTGTGGTAACTCTCCATGTAGAAAGGAGGACATCTCTTGGATGTGAGGATAGTTTTTCAGATAACATTAGTACTGTCCTCATGCTGCTTTGGTGCTTTAACTGCATGAGCTTTATTTTTCCCTCGTTGTAGTGGTCATTCCTTTGTAAGGGGGAGGAGTTGCAATTAATTTGAGGGGAGAGGAAAGGGAATGGGAAACTCCCAGAGCAGCTGTCTGGCATCCTCTGCCCACAGAAGGATTTCACTTTCTTCCTGCACACTCCCCCTCAGCATTTCCTTTTCAAATAGACATCATCCTCTCTTCCCACTTGTCCCTTCTATTGCTGGGTGCTGCTGTTTGTTTGATTTCCTATTTCTGTTGCTGCTGTCTGCATGTGCTATTGAATTTGTGACTCAGCAAGGACTGCTCATCTCTAGACTCCCTTGTGTCTTTACCTTCACTCGTGGCTGCACTTCCAGCAACAGTCAGGTCAGTGCGGCAGGAGAGCAGAGTAGTTTCATTGGCAGGTGGCTGTAGAGCGTTGCCCAGCTGTGTTCCTTCAAGAGCTCTTCTGTGCTGGAGAAGCACTACTGCTCCCCCACTGCCCAGCAGTCCTCTACCATGTCTGTTACTTATGCTAGTCATACTGTCCTTCAGTCTGAGGTCAGTAAAGCCATTTATTCCTTTTATGAACCCTTTCTCTCTCTGTGTCTGGCTGCACTGTTTGCCCAGTCTGCCCTTTTCTGTGCTGAGATAATAACTCTGTCCCTGTTTTTACCCCGTTGCAATGTTGATAGCTTTGCAGTTAACCTTACTTAAACTAAGTGGCAGAAATGCATGGCAGCCTTGTGCAGAAAACCTCTCTTAATAGCTTTTTCCCTCCCATATTTGTTGTGTTGAGTATTTCATGTGCTTAACCATTCCTCCTTTTACCTTTTTGTCACCGGGGGAAGTCAGTGCACTTTTATTTTGCTCCCTTGCCAACTCCTCTAATGCTAGCAATTATTTTAGAAAAAATACCTAGTGCATATGACCTATGAAAACACAAATACAGTCAGTTTCCTTTTGGTGTTTCATTGCAAACTCTGTGCTTTCTTGGAATGAACTTCGGCACGAGCTGTACCAGGGGAGGTTAGTTTACCTATTAGAAGAAGATTCTTCACTGAAATGGTTCTTAGCACTGGAACAGGCTCTCCAGGGAGGTGGTTGAATCCCCATCCCTGGAGGTGTTTCAGAGACACACAGATGTGGTGCTGAGGGACATGATTTGGCACCAGCCTTGGTAGAGTTAGATAATGGATAGGCTTGATCTGGCTTGATCTTAAAGGTTTTTTAAACTGAAATGATTCTGTGACTTGTCTCTCTGGAGCACTGTTCCTCTCAAAGAAGAGGTGGTGGTGTGTAGGCTGTTTGCTGCAGAGACTTTATCCTCTAGCTATTGTGATCTGCTTGCTTAAACCTTGTTACTGGCTTCAGGCCTTGATGTTAATCTGCTTCAGCAGTTCAGAGGGTGGCAGATCCAACTTTGGTTGAGCAACACACAATGAAGCAGTAGGCTTAAAAGACCTTTTCTGAGGCAGTAAGCCCATGAATTCCACTTGAACACAGGAGCTGCTTCTGCCGGGGAAGCAGACGTGTCACGCTCAATGTCTGTGTTCATTCACACAACCAACAGGCAGCTTTGTTACGAGAAGGCCTCACAATGTGAAACCCCAGCACCAACATGAAACCTTGTCATTGCACAGATCCTTGATGCATTAGCTATGATGATGGTAGTCTGCCCCTCTTGCAATTCAGTGTTACTAGAATGCAACGTGGGCAGCTTACCGCTGTGGGGGCAATATTATGTCCTGCAGAATCTACTAGAGCCTAGCTGGGCGTTGGCTCACCAGCCTGCAACTCTATCCCCAGACTGAGCTGCTCCACCTGCGCCCCTTGAAGTCAGGAGAGCATCCTGACTGACAGGGCATTTTGGTGGGAGTCGTGGGTTTCCCAGTGCAGAGAATGTCATAGCAATTGTTCCATATGTGTCTGTATTTTGGAGGTAATGCTGGTTGTGTTTCTTTTTTTCCTCCTTCTCTCTTTCCCCTCCTCTCACCTGTCATTTGCAGATGTTAACGCAGGAGAACGAGTTCAGACCAATAGTGTAGCTACAGCATCAGCCTCCAACTCCACCTGAACCGGTACCCAGCAGCCAGCTGCACAGGAGAAAAAAAATCACCAGTAATTTTGAGTCTTGCTCAGCAACACTGGTCACAATTTGAAAGAAAATTTAAAAAGAGGAAAAAAGAAAAAGAAAGAAAAAAAAAGAAACAGCAAACCAACCAACCTGTTCATTTTAGTGTTCAATTTTTTATTATTATTATTATTGTTGTTCTTATTTAACCTTGTAAAATATCTATAAATACAAACCAGTTTCATTGTATTCTCACTCTGCAGGGTGTCCGGGGCAGGGGACTAGGTAGGGGTGGGGAAGGGGGGGAGGAGGGAAAGTGGAGCAATACAACAAACCAATGTCTCTCCCCTCGACAATCTCTTCATGTTGGAAGTTCGCTGTTGTGTACTTCAGAACCAGGACTCTTGCCTCATGCCCCCTCCCACAACAGAAAGAAGGAAAAACAAAACAAAACCCCCAAACCTCATTCTCTGCTGAAGTTCCTTTTTTTTCCTTTTATTCCCTTTTTCCTCTCCTTTTTTTTCCCCTCCTTTTTTTTCCCCTCCCTTTTTTTTCCCCTCCTTTTTTTCCCCTTCCTCGTTTTTTCCCTTCCTCGTTTTTTTCCCTTCCTCGTTTTTTCCCTTCCTCGTTTTTTCCCCTCCTCATTTTTTCCCCTCCTCGTTTTTTTTTTTCTTTTAACCTCTTGGTTTTGTTTTCTTAAGTGAAATTTTGGACTTTAATGTAGTGCACAGCTTGAATTTGGTCAGGAGCTTAGGAGGGTTCATTCAACAGAGCTCAGCGTTTCTCCATCAGTGAATCCATACCCCATGTTGTCTGAAGAACTGCCCCAGCTCAAGGCAGGGAGCAGGCAACATGGTAGGAAAACATGATCCTGTGTGATTCTGTAGGAGAATAGGTTGTCATGGGGGTGGGGGGGGAGGTTTGCCACATGTCTAAGGCTTGAACTGCTATTGGCAGCCTGTCATTGTAAAAAAAAGACTCAGTGCTAGTGATGGAGAAAGCTGCAGCTTCCCTATGGGCAAAGCCTGAGCCGGGTGGGTTATATATGATATAATACACACACATGCATGAACACAAGCGGTTGGCTTTACTGAAGTAGCTCCTCCCATCTTCAGCAGAGAAGAGCAGATGAACAAAATCCTTGTAGGGGGGCAAAGACCCAACTGGGAATGTTAAGGGACTTTTTTGGGGGAGAAAGTGGCCACTGAAATCTTGTTTCTGTTGTGGGGTTGGTTTTGCCTTTTTTTTTTGTTCCCCCATCCCCCCCCTCCTGCCCCCACCCCCAGGCTCTAGATCTGAACAGGCTTTTCCTTTCCCCCAGGCTGCATGGAGGAAAAGGACACCAAGGTTTATAATGTGAACTGTAACAGTCTACTGGTTTATTTTGTAATAGTTTCATTTCCTTTTTAACTCGCAGAACACCACATCCTCCAACAGCTCTGATTTTTTTAAACCCTCAGCTAGAATCTGTATTTAGTTTCTTTTTTTTTTTTACCTCTTGCTTTTAATTCTTCTTAGTTTCTATTTATTGATGCCTGCTGCCACGTTTTTACCATTCAGTTAGAACATGAATAAACTACAGATCCGAGTGCTCTGGACAGTAATTTTGTACCTGCTGACCTGTAGGGAAGCTGGCTCTTATCTGAGTGTGTGTGTATATATATTATATAAATATATACATGTATACATAGATACTATACTGCTTTTTTTTCCCCCCCTGTCTGTGATCTTGAAACAGTCTGACTGGTGAAGTGCGAGGTGAATGCTTGTTCCGGTTCCTCTGTTCAGGGCCCAGGGTTCCTTCCCTGCTGCAGCGCGCGATTGCCAGCGTCCGCATCTCTCTCTCTTCCTAAAGTCAAAGCAATATCCCTCGGGAAAGGGTCAGGTGAGCAGCCAGACACAGCCACGGCATAGGAACAAGACACTTGGAGACCTGGTCTCTGTCATAGGTTTGTGGTTGGTGTCTGCTATGGCCTTATCTTCCTTCAGAGAAACTGTAGTCACCTTTGGTGCTTGCCAAGCTGTTGTTTAACCTGTGGATCCCTGAGGCAAGTGGTTCTTTTTGGGAGCACGTGCCCTTGGTCAGGCCTTTGGCTTGGCCCAGGGGTAGCCAGCAGTAGTGGCTTTTGGCAAGCTCGTCTGCCACAGTGGTGGCCAGGGTTTGTGGACAAGCTTGGTGCATTTCCTCTTGTACCTTCTATGCTGTTGACCTGGTATTTTTTGGGGGGGAAACACTTGTAGCAGCCCCAGAGCTGATAAAAGCCCTACCCTCTCCCTCCTGCCTGACACACAGCGAGTTTCGGGGAGGCAGGAGCTGTTTCAAGAGGTGATTGCCTACTGCAAAATCAGGAAACCCTCATGTTATACCCCTCAATGATCTGCTGTGGGGCACACACAGAGGGGATAGGGGGGAGGAAAAAAAAAGGAAAGAGTTCTAAAAGTGTTTATCTGTCCTTAAATTCTGGCTGGCTGCCAAGGAAAGCACACTCATGTTTGGAATGGGAAGACTTTGCAAATCCTTACAATGCAACTTAACAGAAAGGGCTGGAGAGGTAAGTGCCAGGGCTTGGGTTGATCCCAGTGACCACATGGATGCAGGAGACTCAAAAAGTAGGACAGTGGCAGGGTATGGATCCCCACTGCATAAAGTGAGATGCTGTTGATTTGGGGGCAGTAAATTACTGTCTTAAAAAAGTAATAAAAATAATGAAGAATAATTGCTGCTTGTGCCAGGAAATGTGGCTCCTCTCTTCCATTTTCTTGTTTCGAGACTGGCGGAGGGGAGTCCAGAGCTTTTCTCTCTGGTTTTGTGACTGTGCTGGCGTCTCTGTGTGTCTTTGTGTGTGTGTGTTAGGCTGAGGGGAGGGTTTGGGGGCATCCCTCTGGTTTTATTTCTTTTTGTGCTTTTCTGGTTTTGCTTCCTTTGACCTTTTGGTTCGCTTGGTTTTGGGTTTCGTTGTGTTTTGTTTTTCAGGGATCATGGCAGGATCACACAGCCTCTTTTATACAAGTTAGATCCCAGGTCTTTGAATTAAACCTTTGGGTTTTTTTCTTTGTTTGTATCCCAGGTCTTTGAATTAAACCTTTTTTTTTTTTTTTGGCTGTTGTTTTATTTTGTAAATAAGAATTAAAAATTTTTAAAGGGGGGGGAAAAAAAAGGAAAATAGAAAAGAGAAAAGGAAAAAAAAAAAGAAAAAAGGAAAAAACTCAAAAAATAGACACAAAAAAGTAAGACAATAAAACCAACCACAAAAAACAGAGCTCCTCACCAAATTCAAGCTTGTACATGGTTCTGTTTTCTATCCTTTTTTTGGTTTGTGGGGTTGTTTTCTTTTGCTTTTAATTATTTCCTTTTTTTTTTTTTAGTTGTTATTTGGTTTTATTGTTTTGTATGTAAATATGTGGACCCAGGAACTGTTGTTGTTAATGAGCAAAAAGTTACCCTTCAGGGCAGTGATTCTGTTTTAAATAATCAGACAAAAATGTAGACGAGCTTTTTAAAGCCATATAGTTTTAACTCTGTACAGTAGGTACCGGCCTGTATTATTGTAACGATAACTCTAGCAATGTATAGTGTATCTATATAGTTTGGAGTGCCTTCGCTTCCATCAGGTTTTGAATTTCATTTCCCTTTTTGTTTCTTTCATTATTTTTTATTACCACCACCACCACCTTTTATTAACGATGTCTCCCACCCTAGACCCGTATCTTGGTGTCGTCCTTCCCCCTTCCCTCCCGTCTCCCCCTGCTTTGAGTGCTGTTAAGGTTTCAGTGGTATTCCTGGTCAGTAGCAGAAGGAAAAGAAAACATCTCCACCATCGTTCATGTTGTTGGAGCTGTGGCTTTTGTTCTGGATGTCTCCCAACTTGCCCACCCTGCTCTTTCCTCCTCCTGCTAGCAGCGACTAGTTCTGTTCAGACACTTGCCCTAGCGGCTCCTTTAGACTTGGCTCACCTTTCCCCTGAGTCCTGCACCCAGAGCTCATCTGGGCAGTAGCAGCTTCCGGGAGGCTTGGCCTTTCCTCCAGGAGACTGGCAGTTGGAAAGGACCTCTGGGGAGGTAAAGCCCCTGCACCCTGCAGGGATGCTGCACTCGGAGCCCTTCGGCCACAGTGAGAATGGGGGCATCACTGCAGGAGACCACAGTGGATTTTTTCTGCTTGGGGGGACTTTCTGTTCCCTTCCTTCTCCCTAATCCCCCCCCCCCACCACTCCTCCTTAAAATCACTTTTGTTTTCTTAAGTTTATCATGACTCTTGATTTCTTGTGCCCAGCACGAAGGCCTTGTTTCTAAACCTAGTTTGCTTGTGTTTTACTACCTTGTTAGTATTCCACATAAGATTGTCTTGAATGGGAGGACACTTAACTCTACCAAACCAAAGGTTGCTGATTAATTTCAAAGCATCTTGTGTTCATTCCAGTTAGGCAGAGGCTGCGCTTTCTGGTGACACGAAGGTCAATGATGCCCAGCTGTTGGTGACAGTCCACTCAGAGCTGTCCCTCTCTTCACTCTCTTTTGGGCTTGTTTTTTAACCCGGTCTGGTCTTGATCTGTCCTTTGTATCAGCCCTGCCTCAGCGCGGGTCTCTGAGCTGGAATCGATTGCTGTCTGTCTCCCCCATGGACACCCAATCAAGACATTGGTGTTCTTCAACATTAAACTTCTCTGCCTTGCTAGGGAAAAACAAAATCTCCTGCAAAAGTAAATTGTCTGGTAGAAGATCCCTGAACACTTTTGTCCCCTTATTTCAAAGCCAAGCTTTACCTAAAATAACAGCAAGGTGCCTGCAACTTGCAACTTCAAATTTCCCCCCTCCTTCTTTTTCAGTACTTAGAAAAGTGTAAGTCAAGAAGCCTGTCAGACTCATGCTCCTGCACTAGGAACCTCAGCTACCACAGAGAGAAAAGGAAAAGCTGATGAGGAAAAGCACAGTAGGGTGTTCAGTCCGGGCTCTGCCTTGCAGAGACTGCCAGCAGCTACCCCTGGGGCGGCAGCTGATTTCCACAAGGCTCTTAGCCAGTTTCAGTCAGAGTAGGCTTCGTTTTGCAACACCTGCAATAAACAGCAAAACGACAGGAAGGGGAAGCAGTACCTGAGGGGTTAGCTCGAGAGAAGTAGCTTCCTTGTGTTGGTCTTTCTCGGTTTATTTTTAATATATATATATATATATAAAAAAAATATATTTATATATATATAAAATCTGATTGCCTGCAAAATTTGCCTTCATCCATGTGTTGCTGATGGATATCTTGGGCCTGGACACAACCAATTAGCGTTGACCACTTCCATCTGAAAAAAAAAAAAACAAGAACAGAACAGAAATCTCTTAAGAAAATAAATATATATATATATATATATATTAAGGACTGTGGGTTGTATACAAACCATTGCATACACTTGTGCAAATCTGTCTTGATTTAAAGGAAAAGCAAAACCTGTATAACATTATTACTACTTGAATGCCTCTGTGACTGATTTTCATTTCTTTCATTGTTTTGGGGGTTGTTGGGTTTTTTCCTTGTATTTTGGGTTGGCCTTTTTTTTCCTTTGAGTTTTTGTTTGTTTTTATTTTTTTTTTCTTTTGTGCCCCCTCCCCCCCCGTGGAAAGTATACTTAATGTTTTATTATTTCCCCCCCCTTCCCCTGCCCCGTTCCCCTTGTAAATATGTTTTGTTCTGTGTGACTCGGTTCGGAAATAGTTAACTGGTACTGTAATTTGCATTAAATAAAAAGTAGGTTAGCCTGGAAATGGAATTTAAAAACAAAACCAAACCAAGTGTGTGGTCTTTATTTAAACAAAAAAAAACAACTTGCCCCTTACTCCCCTCTTCCTCTTCCTCCTCTTTCCCTTACCAACTTGCCCCTTTCTTCCCTCCTCCTCCTCTTTCTCTTACCAACTTGCCCCTTTCTTCCCTTCTTCTTCTTCTCCTCTTTCCCTTACCAACTTGCCCCTTTCTTCCCTCCTCTTTCTCCTTCTCTTTCCCCTACCACCTTGCCCCTTCCCTCCTCCTCCTCTTCTTCTCTGCCCCTTGTTCTTCCCCTCATGCCTCTTTCCACCCCGCAAGAATAGGTGGATGTGAGTCTTTGTAATATGAACTATTAAGAGAGAACCCCAGAGGAACTAAGCATGTTTTCTTCCATGAGCTGTGTTATTCCATGCTGTTTGTCAAGAGATGCCAGCTTGCCTATCAGAACAGTTTGATTTGATGGAGAGAGAGGAACCCTGGGACATAAATATCTCAACTTTAAAAACCCAATCAAGTATCTTCCTTCACTGCCCACCTACAGAAACAAACCCTAAGAACCTGTGTAAACCGCTGCCTTTGAATCCTGCACTCACGGCTGTTTGGGTTGGGGTTTGGGGGTCTGGTTTTGGTTTTGTTTGGTTTTTAGTTTCCTTTTGAAACCATTTGAGCCCATTAGTAATGTCATTTGGTGGTGATCTGTAAAGTTTGTCCAGACCACGTCCAGTGGACTGTTCCTCCAGCAAATCAGCACGTAGCTATCTCTGAGTTGGGTTTCCGGTACTGGATGCTGTATGTATTAAACATGATTTGTTTTTATTAGCACACACAAAAAAAGGAAGGAAACAAAAAGATCTTTTTT
Organism: Pogoniulus pusillus; assembly: GCF_015220805.1. Classification (NCBI taxonomy): domain Eukaryota; kingdom Metazoa; phylum Chordata; class Aves; order Piciformes; family Lybiidae; genus Pogoniulus; species Pogoniulus pusillus. Next base: position 17,647,303 of record NC_087268.1, on the reverse strand, counting down.
TGGGGGGGGGGGGGGGGGGCTGGCTGACCTGGCCAAATCCATTGTGTTGCTATCCTAAAGGCTAGATGCAAGGTCATGTGACTGCTGCTTCAATAAAAACCAATTTATATTGCACAGAGATCTCCTCTCGCTTTGTTCATCTGCCTCCAGCGGCGCTCAGCCACACCAAACCCTCTGCTGGGCTTTGAGCTGGAGCTGCTGCTCCATAGAGCAGGGTGGGAAAGGGTGTCCTGGCCATGCCTAGGGCCAGGCTGTGCTGCTGGGGAATGGGGATAGCTGCCTACAGGATACTTTGGGAGAGTAGTAGGAGGTAGAGGGTAGCCCGTGGTTTAGAAGGAAGGTAGCCTGTGCCCAAATGCAATGAGGACTGGGGATGATTGAAGCATTTCTCTTTCAAGGAAGGAGACACCTGGGGCTGTTTAGTCTGGAGAAGAGAAGGCTGAGGGCACCTTATCAACGTCTATAAATAGCTGTCAGCAGAATGGAGTCAGTCTCTTTTCAGTACCCAGTGAGTTTCAGTGGTACCCAGTGAGTTTGCATCCATTGCCAGGGGCAGTGGATGTAAACTCACTCATAGGAAATTGCCCCTCAACATGAGAAAACACTTTTTGAGGGTGACAGAGCATGGAAGAGGCTGCCCAGAGAGGTGGTGGAGTCTTCTGCCTTGATGCATTCCTGTGTGACTTGCTCCAGATGGTACTGCTCTGCAGTGGGGTTCAACTCTGTCATGCCCAGAAGGTCCCTTCCAAACCCTTGCATTCTGTGTTTCTCAGAGGCTGCTGGTACAAAGAGCTGGGCCTGTTAACAGAGTTGCTGAAGTGAGGCCTCCCATGCTCCTTGCACCAGGCAGCTGGTGGTGATAGGAGTCCATGCCTTGATGAGTCCACACCAAGTGTTGCTCTCTCTGCCCTCACCTCTGGTTGCTGCTATGCATTAGACTCCCAGGATTAAGCAGTTTGGGGCTGTTCTTGCCTCCTATGTTTTCTGAACTTACCTCATCTCGTATGTGAGCTGCAGGCTCTCTTTCTGCACTGTCTTAGCACCAGAAGCCTTTGCTGCAGCCTGAGGTCTCTCTTCTGATTGTCAGAGCTCCTTGACTGCAGCCCAGTCACCTCATAACTTCTGGCTAAACTCCTTCACACCTTTCTAATCTTTCTGATTATATCTCCTACAATTGTTCTTTATGTCCTCCTTTATCAGTGGGTAAGAAAACCCAGTGTCCAAAGGCACTAGAGAGCATCTTGCAACTGGTGTGGCTCTGCTTCCTCACCTGAGGACTGCATTCACCCTTCTGCATGGAGACTGCAGTTGTCCAATTTATCTGTTGCTCCCTGCTGCTGAAATGCCTGCAAACATCAATGGGACTTTTACAGTTTCTTCCCAATCACCCTTTTAAAGGACGAAACAAAGCATAGCCTCAAGAGCCAGTCCCACACAACCATGCAGGGAACAGTCGTTCCGTCAGCATTGCTCATGTGAAAATATCTTCTGAGGCCAGGTAAACCAGGTTGGAATCCACTCAGTTCTTGGTCACTGACACCTTTGAGCAGTTTAAGATGCTAACCCGAAGGCAAAGCAGTATGGAGCTGAATGTGGTACTAATGTCTGCTCTGCTACCTGCTTTGACTTTATCGACTGACCTTGCAGCTATCTGGGCTGGAATTACAGTCAGGCTTAAGGCTGCTGACACCATTTGTTATCTGGAAGGTGGCCTCTCTCAGGCTGCTAATGGTAGAGCCCAAGTGACTCTCTATGGGAGAACAAGAGCCACAATGGAAGCAGGAAGCAAGCTGCAAAATGTAGAAGGGAGAGCAGGAGTGCCACAGACTGTGTCCGAAGTAGCAAGTCCAGTTGTTTGGACACAAGAAGCCCAGCAGATGGTACACAACCTCACCAGAGAGTCTTGAACCTCACTTCCCTCTCTTGGCTCTGGGCAGGGCTTGTCTGGGTTCTCATCCTGTCTTCCCTCACTAGCCTCAGCAGGGTGGTATTCCTAGTCAGAGTAGGGCTGCTTCATCTTAGCTGGCTTTGCTAAACCAATCATGCCCAAAGGCAGCAGGGTCAGACACAACCTGCTGCCAGATTTGAGTGCTGGTGGGAAAGGAAGGTGTGTGGATTGTTAACACCATGTGGGGCATGGCAGGAAGGAGGCTTTTATCTTGGTGTAAACGTCTTACAACTGCTGAGACTTTGGAGCACACACACTGGTCTCCCAGACAAACTCCTGCTGGTGCTTGTTGCAGGTGACTGTGGTCAGTGCTGTAAGGGTAGATCAGACCTTTGAAAAAACACCTGCCTTTGGCTGATCCAGGAATACCATCCTGGAGCTTTCTGCATACCCAGCTAACTCCTGATGTGCTGGCACAGATGGTTTGTTCTTGACTCTCTAGAAGCAGCAGGATGTATCTGCATGCAAGCAAATAGACCTACAATCCACTATGTGGAGTTAAAGCCGCCTCTTTCAGAGATTCCTCTTTGCTTCTCCTATCTCTGCTCGTGCTTTCCAGAGCCAAGGCTGGGTCCTCCAGGATAAGGTAAGTGAGGAATGAGTAGCCTCTCACCTTGTGGAAACTTGCAAGTGGCTGCAGAAGAGTTTTTGTCACCAAAAGCTTTTGTCTTCTGTATTATAGGAGCTGCAGCAGGGAAGCCTGCCCAAGTCCAGGACAGTCTGCAGAGACCACATCACTGATCACAAGTGAGGAAATGTGGGCAAATGAAATCTCCATCCCCAGGCAGAGCTGCCTGGCAAGAGCACAGCCCTTTCCACTGTGTATAGTGGCAGGGCCCTGGAGTCTGTAGGGTCAGATGTGCAATGGGAATGGCACATGTGCTTGAGAGGAAGCAAGAAGTACTCATCCTCCTTTCACCAGCCCACTGGCTACCCTGTTAGTACTCTTGCCTGAACCTCCCTGAAAGGAGGTTCTACCACGGTGGATTGCTCTTCTCCAAAGTGACAAATGATAGGACAAGAGTAAATGGCCTGAAGTTGTGCCAGGAGAAGTTCAGGTTGGATAGTAGGAAAAATTTATTCACAGAAAGGGTTGTCAAGCATTGGAACAGGCTGCCCAGGGAAGTGGTGGAGGCATTGGAAGTGGTTGGAAGTGTTTAAAAGACACATAGATGTGATGTGTAGGGACATGGTTTAGTGGTGGACTTGGCAGTGCTGTGCTAACAGTTACACTTGATCATCTTAAAGCCCATTTCCAACTTGAATGGTTCTACAATTCAAAGAATTATAGAATCAACCAGGTTAGAAGAGACCTCCAAGATCAGCCAGTCCAACCTAGCACCCAGCCCTGTCCAAGCAACAAGACCATGGCACCAAGTGCCTCGGATAGGCTTTGCTTCAACACCTCCAGGGACGGTGCCTCCACCACCTCCCTGGGCAGCCCATTCCAATGCTAATCACTCTCTCTGCCAACAACTTCCTCCTAACATCCAGCCTAGAACTCCCCTGGCTGTGTCCCCTTGTTCTGTTGCTGGTTGCGTGACAGAAGAGGCCAACCCCCACCTGGCTACAGCCTCCCTTCAGGTAGTTGGAGACAGCAATGAGGTCACCCCTGAGCCTCCTCTTCTCCAGGCTAAACACCCCCAGCTCCCTCAGCCTCTCCTCACAGGGCTTGTGGTTTCCTTGATGTTTCCTGCAGCATAAGATCAGGTGCATCCTCCTCCTCCCCTCTGCAGCTCATTCCTGCAATCAGATCCTTTGCCAGCCAGGAGGTGGATGGTGATTGCTGGTACAACCCGGGCTGTTTGAGGGCATTTTTGTTCAAGACCGTTGATGTTGTTTGGGATGGTCTCAGTTCTCAGCAGTCTCAGGGAATGGAGGGGACTACCCAGCTGGGGGCATCTTTGGGCTGTTTCTGTTGTACCTCATAGGAATGAATTTCCAAGATTTTTCTTTCATGGCACTAGACCTAGGAATGGGTTGGCCAACAGAAGCTGTTTCTGCTGGTAACAAGTCTGGGGCCTGCAGAGTAATGAAAAGTGTCCAGTTCTGGACTCCCCAGTTCAAGAGACAGGGAGCTGCTGGAAAGAGTGCAACAGAGTGCCACAAAGATGCTTAGTGGACTAGAGAATTCCTCTTATGATGAGAGGCTGAGAGATGTGGGGCTCTTTAGCCTGGAAAAGAGAAGACTGAAAGGGAATCTTATCAATGCTGATCAATATCTAAAGGGTGGAGGTCATGAAGATGGGGCAGGGCTGTTTTCAGTGGTGCCTGATGGTAGGACAAGGGGCAGTCAGCACACACTAGAACACAGGAGGTTTCACTTGGACTTAAGGAGAAATAGAAGGTTCCTGTGAGTATGCCAGAGCACTGGACCAGGCTGCCCAGAGATGTTGTGGAGTCTCCTTTGCACACTTTCAAAACCTGCCTGGGTGTGTTCCTGTGTTATTTCAGAGTCACAGAACGGGTTGGGCTGGAAGGGACCTTAAAGATAATGTCATTACAGCATCCCTACAATGGGCAGGGACCCCTCTCTCACTAGACCAGGCTGCTCAAGGACCTCTGTAACCTGGCTTTGAACACTTCACAGGGCTGGAGTCTCCAGGATTTCTCAGGGAATCATCACATCATGAGGAAGAAGCTCCTGCTAATGTCTAATCAATCAAGTTTCTTCCTGCTTCAAGGCATCACCCCTTGTCCTGTCACTCCAAGCTTCTGTAAAAACTCCCTCCCCAGTTCTCCTGTAGCCCAGGAGATGCTGCTCTAGCAGGGGGGATTGGACTGGTGGTACTCAGAAGTCCCTTACAACCCCTGTGATCCTGTGGTTTGTGTTTCAGTGGAGGGAGAAAAATTACATGGGCAGGTGGAGAAAGGCTTCAACAGGTAAGGAACCAGAATGAGGTTTCTGGGAGGCTTGAAAGGGAAGGGCTGACTCAGGAATAAACAAAAGGGAGATTCGTTCTGAGGATCAATCCTGCAGCAGCTTAAAGAGAGAGGAGCAAACACATCTTTTCAGTCTCTCTAAAGCTGCTGGGAGTGGCTCTTTTCCAAATGCTACTGATGTAAAACAGTGAGGGAGAAGACGCTGGCTGAGAAGGGTAGTTATGAGAGGTTTAGTGCACTCCCAGTTAAGTGGTTACCTAAGAGCACTGGTTAACCATTTTGGGCTCCTTGCTGCATCTATATTCAGAGCACTGGCATTGTTCATGCTCAGTGCTGATGTCACCAAGAGCAACAGCATCAGGTCCTGGCTGCGCAGCTGCGATTAGCTGACTGCAATTTGCATTGCAGGTAGCACCATATGCTTCCAGCTGTCACCCCAAGCAAGAGGATGAACATCCCCACACCCAGCACTGACCAAGGAGCTCCAGGATAAAAGCATGGAATCATTTTGGTTGGAAAAAACTTTAAGATCATCAAGTCTAGCAAGAACTCTACCAAGGCTGGTGCTAAACCATGTCCCTCAGCACCACATCTCTGCATCTCTGAAACATTTCCAGGGATGGTGATTGAACCACCAAGGATGGACCAGGAGTGCAGGTTACTATGAAAGTTATCTCCTGGGGGAACTAGATGTGATAAATCTGAGACAGGCTGCATCAGGAGAAGTGTGGCCAACGGGTGGAAGGAGGTGATTCTCCCCTTCTACTCCACTCTGGTGAGATCTCACCTGGAGTACTGCATCCAGTTCTGGAGCCCCCATTACAAGGAGGATGTGGAGATGCTGGAGTGTGTCCAGAGAAGGGTCACGAGGTTGATCAGAGGGCTGGAGCAGCTCTGCTATGAGGACAGACTGAAAGAGTTGGGGCTGTTCAGTGTGGAGAAGAGGAGGCTCCCAGGTGACCTTCTTGTGGCCTTCCAATGTCTGAAGGGGGCCTAGGAAAAAGCTGGGGAGGGACTTTTTAGGCTCTCAGGGAGTGAGAGAGCTAGGGGGAATGGAGCAAAGCTTGAGATGGGTAGGTTCAGGCTGGCTGTGAGGAGGAAGTTCTTCAGCATGAGAGTGGTGAGAGCCTGGCATGCGTTGCCCAGGAAGGTGGTTGAGGCCCCATGGCTGGAGGTGTTTAAGGCCAGGCTGGCTGAGGCTGTGGGCAGCCTGCTCTAGGGTAGGGTGTCCCTGGGCATGGCAAGGGGATTGGAACTAGATGATCCTTGTGGTCCCTTCCAACCCTGACTGATTCTATGATTCTGTGACTAGGCCGTGCAACAGGTCTGACTGGCTGCAGACAAGTGGCCAGTTCACTGGTGAGTGCTTACAGCGGAAGTCACAGCTCTGAAGCATGTTGGGAAGTGTGCTGAGCCAGACTGACCAGAGAGGACTGTGGCTCTCAGAAACAAGTGGATACAAGTGAACAGCCCAGGGAGGACACTGGAATGGGACATCCCAAGTGCTATACAGAATGGTAAGAGTTGGAAGGGGCCTCCAGATATCATCCAGAAGGAAGGACTGGGGTTTGGCATGTGGGAATGGGCCAAGAGAGTGGCCTGGACTCCAGCCACAGGAGGTAGAGGAGGAAGTGTATAGGCTTAACACACAGCATGTGGGAGAAAAAGAACTAGCGGGAATGAGCCACACTATAGGAGCAGAGAGACAGAGCTGCCTCTCCTCCCCAGGTTTCAGTACGCAACTTTCCCATCGGTCTCCTGTGCAGGGTTGGGGCTTGGTCAGAGTGGTTCCAGGCAGATTGAATTTTCTAGTCTAACTGCACAAGTTCTAACTCTGGGAGTTGACAATTTTGGCAGATGTTCAAAATGGGTCCTGCCTCTTTGGTGGGACACACATATGAAAAGCAGCTCCTCTTCCAAGCCCAGGCCCAGCTCTGGAGAGCACACTGAGATGAAGAGGCTGATGGATGCCAAGAACACATTGACTCACCAGACAAAACAACACAGGAAAGGCTGCATGAACAGGTGTTTGGTGTAAGCAAGGAGACATGACTGGGAGGAGATGAAGATGCTATCAATGTGCTTGGACCTTGTTAAAAGCCTTTGGTACATGAGGACCACACCTGTAAGGTTATCCCTGTCCCCAAAGTTGTGCGAGTGCTGAACTGAGCCAAAGTAGCAGGCAGGTCCTGTGGCCTTGTGAGACCAGCCACGGAGGAAACATCTGTGCTTGGAAAGCAGCAGGACCTCTTTTAACAGCACCACATCTAGAGCAGAAACTTTTGTGATGGCCATGTTGCTTTTGAGGGAGGCAGGAGAGATGGGAGAGCCATGGGTTTGTTGTGGTTTTGTGTTGACAAAAATACAGAGTAAATGTCCAGTGAAAAAAGTGCTACTGGCTTCCAGCTGTCCTACCAAAAGTCTTTTTTGCTGGTCTCAACTGTTACTAGGATAGGATTTCTTCTTTCCACACTGCAAGAGCTACACTAGGAGAAGGACACTGAGGTGCATGTCCAGGAAGGGCAGTGAAACTGATGGTGGGTCTGGAGAGCAGTGTTGTAAAAACCTGCCGAGGGAACTGTTGTTTTCAGTCTGGAGAAAAGGAGGCTGAAGGGAGACCTTCTTGCTTAATACAAACGCCTGAAAGGAGCTTAGAGTGACACGAGGGGAAGTCTCTTCTCCCTACTAACAAGCAATGGAACAAAAGCAAATGGCTTCAAGTTATGCTAGGGGAGGCTTAGATTAGATATTAGGAAAAATGTCTTCTCTAAAAAAGAGTGGTCAGGCATTGGAACAGGTTGCCCAGAGAGGTGGTAGAGTTGCCATCCCTGGAGGGGTTCAAAATACCTGTAGACGTGGCACTTCAAGATACGGTTTAGTGGGCACAGTGGTGCTGGGTCGATGGTTGGACTTGATCTTAAAGGTCTTCTCCAACTGTAATGATTCTATGATTTAATGAATGTGTATTGGCAGGAAAGATCTGAAACAGTTTTCATCTACTCATTTATTGCAGAGAGACTGATTTGTTTTTTCACCATTCTCACAGTGACTCCAGAGGCTCAGGTGGTGTTCACACCTGCCAGGATGAGCAGAGTGGCATAGCCAGGTTCCCACGCAGTCAGCAGCCGGTAGAAGAAAAGCAGGACAAACAGAATTTCCCCAGTGTTTCCATTGCACTGGTGGAAGAAAAGTGGGGCATGCAGAATTCCCCCACGTCTCACTGTGCTGATACACATCCCTGGTGATGTCTGATGTGTTTTGTTTCCAGTACTGGCTCCCCAGCCAGGGTTGCTGCCTCCTTCTGGAAGAGGGAATGCCACATTCTTGTACTCTTGATTTATGATCCCAATTCCCTCTTGTTGTGCTCCTCTTTCTTCTCAAAACACATCCTGCAAAGCTTGAGGAACAACCACGCAGGACTGAAAGCAGCTTCTAGGCAATGTCATGTGGAAAAGATGGCTTTACCCTGATGGTGTCCCTTAACTCAGAAAAAAAGCTAAGGCACTTACAGCTCAGCCTGTGCACAGCACCTGGAGTCCTCTGCCTCCTAGTTGTTGTGCAGAGGGCTGTATCCCTGCAAGAGACAAGAGAGCTGCACCCAACATCCATCCCCACACCTGCTGGAAGACTTCTTCTCTTTTTAAAGCCACCCTCAAATTGTGCAGCGAGCCACATGGAGAATGTTTATTTTGACAGCCTGTCTCAGAAACACAGCAAATGCCTCGCTGGATTGGTCTTCCTGTTCCACTGATCTGCTGCATCAGGTTTTCCATGTCTCTTATTACACTGGATCTTGTGATTCGTGTTATCCCCTTCTTTCAACCAGGCTAAATTTGTCCAAGGTGGCCTGAGGCACAGAGCCAATCCCTGCACAGTCTCCCTCCCACGCCCTGCTGAGTGTTTCTCATTTTGTCTTCACTGCCTCCCCATTTACTGACGAGTTACCTACGCTGTGAGAGTTCTCCCAGATTCTTAAACCCTAATGGGATCATCCTCGTGGAATCCTAACCAAAACCTGTCACCCATCTCGGAGTGCTGCTGATTTTGTGGTACTTTTGTGGCTGCCCAACCCCACCAAGTCACCCAGTGGCCCTGGTTCAGTGACCTGAAGGCCGGCAGTGGTTTCTTGGTGCAGCACTTTGTTTCCTCTCTCCAGTTCTGATTTTCAGCTCAATGTAACATTCCATTTTTCTCCTCTCCTCTCTTCTCCTTGTCCTCTTCTCCCTCTCTGCTTCTCCCAGCCCAATTCACAAATCAGAAACCTGATGCCATTTTTTTCCAGGAATGCACTAATGAGCCTGAATTTTTGCCCAGCTGCTGAGTTTTGTTTTGGAAGAGCAGCAGCTCTGTGTTCAGGATTAGTTCTCTGGCCCAGAGTGATGCTTTACAGGCCCAGCATGAAGACCATGCTGTCAGTTCCAGAGAAGTGATGGAAGCACTCCGAGATCAGCCTACAGAGCTAACACTGCTCTTTGTAGTGTAAGCTGTAGCCATCAGTGAGTAAGCATTTTGGGTGTGGCGGTGCCAGCTGGTGTGTTTGAGGCTGGTACCAGTGTCAGAGCTCCTTTCAGATGCTAAAGCCACACACCTCCGGAGTTTTGACAGCTGAGGGCTCTTGGAGAGCTGAACAAGCCCCTGACAGTTCTCGGATCTGTCTGCAGCCTGCTGGTTGCTGACATCCTGAGCTGGAGCACCCTCATGCTGGCAAACAAGGCAAACCCAGCGTTGTCCTCTCTTTGTAGCCCCTTGGAGCAGGAAAGGCAGAGTGACTAAATGCTCTTCTAAGAAAAAGCAGATTCTTTCCAGAACTGTTTTCCTTTGGGATGAAAAAAAAAAAAGGCAAGAAGATGTCTGCTCAAATAACCTTTCTGGAGAAGCCATAAGCCCTGGCTAATGGGTTCCTTGCACAAGCTACATCAGCTTCTGCCATGTCATTCTGCTATCACCTAGCCTCAGTTATTAGTGCCAGCCCCTGCCTGGTTGGCAGGAGCCACTAGGTGAGGTCGAGAGTGCCTTTTCTTTATGCAAGGACTACTTGCATGAAGAGATGATGCAAGCTCTGACCACTTTCATTGCACTGCAATGCTTTATTGACAGCAGTGCTAACGCAGTATGCCATTCTGCTGTGCTCCACTGAGTAAATCAGAGGGACGTGCTTGAGGAAAGGCTCCATGCATGATCTCAACTCAAAATTCCCCACTGCTGGAATATGTTTTTCATTTAAAGTTATTGGTGCAAGGAAATGTCATCAAAAGCCCAGGTACTGGCCTTTATTGGTCTGTGCCTGGAAAACAAACAAGGAATGCTAACGTTGCTTTCTCACTCAAGCGGCGTTTAATAATTAGGAAAGGAAAATAAGCTAATGAGGTGCAAAGCTGGTTGGGAATGAGTGGACGGTGCTGGACTGGGCTGCCACACCAAAATGCACACAGAGTTCTTCCAGGATAATGTTGCTGGTAGGCAGCATGAGAGATAGCCCAAGGGAGAGGGAGCATTTTCCATTCTGGATGCCCTGAAAAGAAGTCAATAGAACATGCATCCATCTCCTTCACCATGCTTCCAGCTCAAATCACAGAGGGCAGGGGAAACTCACCTGGGTTTTATTCTGTCTCTAGGAAGCTGTGGGATCCTTCTCTGATCCATCTGAAGGGTTCACTGCCATCTCTCCTGGCCTTTCTTCACACAGAAGTTTAGCTGCTTTGTGTGCAACTGGGGCAGAGCTACTGCTGTCAGCTGCACTTGGTCCGGCAGCTGTGCCACCCAGAGCAGCGCTGCCCGTCCCAGCAGGAGGATCTCTGTCTGTCTTGCTGGCAGATGTCTCCGGAGGTACTGCCAGATCAGCCAGCAGCCTCTCTGTGCCCCTGTGGATGATCTGGTGAGCAGCATATAGGTGCTTTCTTTGGGACTGCCTCACTGTGCATAAGAAGAGGTAAGGGTTTTAGTTGGAAACCTGCAGCAAAAGGTTTTCTGTAGGGTAGAAGGGAGGGACAGCCTTTAGCCTTCCTGCAGCTGTGGAAAAGCCTGTCTCAGGGAAAATAATCACACCCTTCTAACTTTGGCTAGAAGTGTTCTACTGCCACCTAATAGCAGCAACCAACTTTGCATTTCACTTGGAAGACTAGCCCCCACAGTGGGAAGCACAGGCAAAGCGTTTTCCTTTCCAGCTTAGGGCATAACTGCCCAAGGTATGCTATCAGGCATCTAAAACAACTTCTCCTTCAGTGTTAACTGCAGCACACCTCTAGAAGCCTGCCCACCTCTTGGGAAATAATTACCCAAGCCAAAGCATTCACCCTACCGTTCTCTTCACTCTCCACCATTTGTTGCTTCTCTTCTCTCTCTGGATTTAAGATGTTGCAAAACATCACTGGGGCTTGAAATACTGCTTTCTTGTAAGGAGGGTGTGTGGAATGTTAGAATCATAGAATCACAGAATCAGTTAGGGCTGGAAGGGACCACAAGGATCATCTATTTCCAACCCCCCTGCCATGCCCAGTGACACTCTACCCTAGAACAGGCTGCCCACAGCCTCATCCAGCCTGGCCTCAGGGATGAAGCCTCAACCGTCTCCCTGGGCAACCCATTCCAGGCTCTCACCACTCCATGCTGAACAACTTCCTCCTCACATCCACTTTGAATCTCCCCATCTCCAGCTTTGCTCCATTCCCCCTAGTCCTCTCACTCCCTGACAGCCTAAAAAGTCTCTCCTCAGCGTTTTTGTAGGTCCCCTTCAGATACTGGAAGGCTACAAGAAGGTTACCTGGGAGCCTCCTCTTCTGCAGACTGAACAGCCCCAACTCTTTCAGTCTGTCGTCACAGCAGAGCTGCTCCAACCCTCTGAGCATCCTCCTGGCCCGTCTCTGGACACACTCCAGCATATCCACATCCTTCTTGTCACAGGGGCTCCAGAACTGGATGCAGTACTCCAGGTGGGGTCTCACCAGAGCGGAGTAGAGGGGGGGAATCACCTCCCTCAACCTCCTGGCCACACTTCTCCTGATGCAGCCCAAGCTCTGGTTGGCCCTGCGGGCTGCAAGTGCACACTGCTGGCTCATGTTGAGCTTCTCGTCCACCACCAGCACCCCCACGTCCCTCTCCTCAGGGCTGCTCTCCAGCCACTCATTGCCCAGCCTGGACTTGTGCTTGGCATTGCCTTGAGCCAGATGCAGGACCCTTCACTTGCTCTTGTTGAACATCATGAGGTTGGCTTATGCCCACCTCTCCAGCCTGTCCAGGAATGTTGCAGGAATGAGCTGTGCTTCAAATTGTGTCACTTCCCTGCAGAAGCCCAAGACTTCCCTGTTGCTTTGGTCTGTTTATGCTGTAATGCTGAGCTGTACTTTAACTGTGAATGTGAACCACTGGTGTTTTGCACACTGTCATACAGCTCTGCATACTGTCACTGAATAACTCACTCAACGTTACTAACCCATCCCTGTTTATGTTTACCCATCTCTCACGTCCATTTTGCCAACAGTGACTGCAACTGGAGCTCACTTGCATTTGAAAAGCTGCCCTTCACCAGCTGGCTCTCAATTCCCAGGAAAGCTTTGTCTACCCAAGGCATTCTGGCTTCACTCCTGTACACATGAATTGCATCAACTACACTGGGAATACTCTTCACTGGTATTGCTGCAGTGAATTCCATCTAATAGAAATCAGCCTCAAGTTGGTGATTATCCTATTAGAAGCAAGTTTTTTCATATCAGCACATTGGCTTCTACTTCCAGAGAGGGAGGGTTTAGAAGTGAGGTGCAGAGGGGTTTTGGGATGACCAGTATTAGATAATCCCTGCTTTTATGCACAGGAATGCAACAAAAAGAGGAGGAAAAGAGAAGAGAATTAAAAAATAGGTCATGGCAAAAGAAAAATGTTTAAGGCTGAGCTAAAGCATAGGTGGAGACTGAACTAGCATGCCCTCAAATCTTTGTTCTACATATGGATTTGCTCCTCTGGCAGGCCAAACTACTGTGCTCACAGACCACTTCCTGCTAGTTTGAAGAAAGGGGTCTATGCTCAAGCATGTGCCAAGGTGTTAAAACACAGTTCCTTAATGAATAAGCTGGCTCACTAAAGGGAAAGCTTTAAAAGCTGCCACAGAAACACAACACACTGTTGTGCCTGTGAGATCCAATGCCATTCTTTCCTAGTATTTCCTGTGGGGTTGCACAGAATAGTTGCTGAGTCTGCTTCCCTGAATGTATCACTGTGAAGGAGGTTTATGTTTTTTCATCAGAGCATACACTTGGCAGAATTCAGCTGTCTTTTAAGTGTATGGAGTCCACTCCAGCCCATGCAGCAATAGCAGAAGAGAGTACAAACCAGGTCTTTTCCTGGCATTTGAAGTCTGCTGCCAGAAAAACGTGTCAAATTTCACCCGACCATGTTTGATACTCTGGTACTTTTATCACCTATTGCTTTAATTCCATCAGCACCCACTTTAATTTTTGTCTGCGTCTAGCTCTGCTTTGCAGGCAAACTCTCTATAGCTATCACAGATACTGCAGGTATTTTTCCCTCTGTCACTTGGGAGTGCTTCTGAGGTGCTTTGTTCATTAGCTGCTGTTGCATTTAAGCCCAGTACACATATTCTTCTTTGATGCATTCTATGTACAACCAGTGTGTCCAGGTGGCCAAGAGAGCCAGGGGCATCCTGGTCTGGATCAGGAACAGTGTGACCAGTAGTTATTCTTCCCTTGTACCCAACACTGGTCAGGCCACACCTTGAGTACTGTGTCCAGTTCTGGGCTCCTCAATTCAAGAGAGATGTTGAGATACTGGAATGTGTCCAGAGAAGGGCAACGAAGCTGGTGAGGGGCCTGGAGCACAGCCCTGTGAGAAGAGGCTGAGGGAGCTGGGGGTGTTTAGCCTGGAGAAGAGGAGGCTCAGGGGTGATCTCATTGCTGTCTCCAACTACCTGAAGGGAGGCTGCAGCCAGGTGGGGTTGGTCTCTTCTGCCAGGCAACCAGCAAGAGAACAAGGGGACAGAGTCTCACGCTGGGCTGAGGGAGGTCTGGGCTGGATGTGAGGAGGAAGTTGTTGGCAGAGAGAGTGATTGGCATTGGAATGGGCTGCCCAGGGAGGTGGTGTCATCGTCGTACTTGGAGGAGTTAAAGACAGGACTGGATGAGACACTTAGTGCCATGGGCTAGTTGATTGGACAGGGCTGGGTGCTAGGTTATACTGGCTGATCTTGGAGGTCTCTTCCAACCTGGTTGATTCTATGATTCTATGAAGACTAGGCTATACCCAGGTCTTCTGTTTCTGTTCTCCTTTATGAGACAAGCTAAGCTGTGTTAGTGCCTGAGCTGCAGGCTTCGCTCACTGAAATGACAATACCTGCTTTGGCAGGCTGGCAGAATAAGGGCTATGGAGAAAGGAGCTGATTTAAGCTGATGCAGAATTGCCAGCTGCTGAATTGCTGTGCCAAATGCACAAGCTAGGAAGAAAAAAGTTTGCACATTTCAGAAGCAACAAAATGCATGTGCAGGGTTTGTGTTTTCATTCACAAAACAACAACAAAAAAAACCAGCAGTGAAGTGCCTTTGTACTCAAGTCAGAGAAGTACACTGCAGCAGAGATCATTTCAAGCTCTATTTGTGGTACAACTGCTTCTCTTTAACAGAACAAGGGGACACAGTCTCAAGTTGTGCCAGGGGAGGTCTAGGCTGGATGTTAGGAAGTTGTTGTTGGCAGAGAGAGTGATTGGCATTGGAATGGGCTGCCCAGGGAGGTGGTGGAGTCACTGTCCCTGGAGGCGTTCAAGACTGGCTGAGGCACTTAGTGCCATGGTCTAGTTGATTGGACAGGGCTGGGTGCTAGGTTGGACTGGATGCTCTTGGAGGTCTCTTCCAACCTGGTTGATTCTGTGATTCTTAGGTTACATCCACTCTCTAGAGGTGACCTGTTTAGTCACAACCTTCTGAGCGTGCTCATCAGTGCAAATACCCCAGTTAAGTACAGCCATTTATTCATGATACTCAATGTAATCCCAATGTTTCCAGGGCCTTTCCCTCTGGATTTTGACAGATGTTATGCCATTTTGGCTAGACAGAAGTACTTTTTTACAACTAGTGCCATGGTCTAGCTGGTTTGACACAGCTGGATGATAGGAAGGACTGGATGATCTTGGAGACCTCTTCCAACCTAGTTGATTCTCTGATTCTATGAAGACAGCACTATAACCAACCTTAAAACCTTACCTTTACTTAAGCAGTTTGGGAGGGGGGAGGTAAGGAGAAAAGCAAATAATCTTCCTTCCACATACAGCATATATTTAAGTAATCTGCCTCTTAAAAGATTTCTACAGTTTCTAGACAGTGTCATATAAGGATAACAAAAAACACTTTTATAAATTTATCAACGCTAAAAGGAAGGGCAAGAAGAGCCTCCACTGCTTACTGGACCAGGAGGGGAATACTATAACTGATGATGTAGAAAAGGCAGAGGTCCTGAATGCCTTCTTCGCCTCAGTTTTCAACAGTAAGGAGGGAGGAGTTCAGGGCAAGTGGCCTCTTGAACTGGGGGATGGGGTCGGGGAGCGATGTGTTCCCCTGGAAATTCCAGAAGGATTAGTTCAGGATCTGCTGAGCCACCTGGACACCCACAAGTCCATGGGACCAGATGGGATCCATCCCAGGGTGCTGAGAGAGCTGGCAGCTGAGCTGGCCAAGCCACTCTCCATCATTTTCCAGCAGTCCTGGCTCACCGGAGAGGTCCCAGGAGACTGGAAAATGGCCAACGTGGTCCCCATCCACAAGAAGGGTCGGATGGAGGAACCTGGAAACTATAGACCCGTCAGCCTGACCTCAGTGCCAGGGAAACTGATGGAGCAGGTTATCTTAGGGGTGATAAGAGCACACCTAAGGGATGGCAAAGGGCTCAGGTCCAGCCAGCATGGGTTTAGGAAGGGCAGATCCTGCCTTTCTAACCTGATCTCCTTCTATGATCAGGTGACCTGCTTGGTGGATGTGGGGAGGCCTGTGGATGTGGTCTATCTGGACTTCAGCAAGGCCTCTGACACTGTCCCCCACAGCAAACTCCTGGCTAAGCTATCAGCCCATGGCTTGGATGGCAACACCTTGTGCTGGATTAGGAACTGGCTGGAGGGCCGGACCCAGAGAGTGGTGGTGAATGGTGCCACATCCAGCTGGCAGCCAGTCACTAGTGGTGTCCCTCAGGGATCTGTGCTGGGCCCCATCCTCTTTAACATCTTCATAGATGATCTGGATGAGGGCATGGAGTCAGTCATCAGCAAGTTTGCAGATGACACAAAGCTGGGGGCAGATGTGACTGAGTTGGAAGGCAGAAGGGCTCTGCAGCGGGACCTTGACCGCCTGTACAGATGGGCAGAGTCGAATGGGATGGGGTTCAATAGCTCCAAGTGCAGGGTGCTGCACTTTGGCTACAACAACCCCATGGAGAGATACAGGCTAGGGTCAGAGTGGCTGGAGAGCAGCCAGACAGAGAGGGATCTGGGGGTACTGATTGATACCCGCCTGAACATGAGCCAGCAGTGTGCCCAGGTGGCCAAGAGAGCCAGTGGCATCCTGGCCTGCATCAGGAATGGTGTGGTCAGCAGGAGCAGGGAGGTCATTCTGCCCCTGTACTCTGCACTGGTTAGACCACACCTTGAGTATTGTGTTCAGTTCTGGGCTCCCCAGTTTAAAAGGGACGTTGAGATGCTTGAGCGTGTCCAGAGAAGGGCAACGAGGCTGGTGAGAGGCCTTGAGCACAGCCCTACGAGGAGAGGCTAAGGGAGCTGGGATTGTTTAGCCTGGAGAAGAGGAGGCTCAGGGGTGACCTTATTGTTGTCTACAACTACCTGAGGGGTGGTTGTGGCCAGGGGGAGGTTGCTCTCTTCTCTCAGGTGGCCAGCACCAGAACGAGAGGACACAGCCTTAGGCTGCGCCAGGGGAGATTTAGACTCGAGGTGAGGAGAAAGTTCTTCACTGAGAGAGTCATTGGACACTGGAATGGGCTGCCCGGGGAGGTGGTGGAGTCGTCGTCCCTGGGGCACTTTAAGGCAAGGTTGGACGTGGCACTTGGTTCCATGGTCTAGCCTTGAGCTGTGTGGTAAAGGGTTGGACTCGATGATCTGTGAGGTCTCTTCCAACCCTGATGATACTATGATACTATGATACTATGATGATATAATACACAACTGGCAGCTATGCTGCTTAAAGACTCTTCCCAGTTTGGTTTTGATAGTGTATTGGGCTGCCTCTTTTCAGCTAGTTTTATTGTTGCAGATAACACCAAATTCACATCAGGTCTGAATTCAGGCCACCATTTGAAAAGAGTACAGCTCATGAGAAACTGGTGAAAAGGGGCCAGAGGGCTTAACTTTCTACTTGCAGGCTGCAAAAGCATCATCTCAGAGCTGAGACAACTCTTGGCACTGCATCTCTCCTTTCAGTGAGCTAGACTAGGGAGGAGAAACCAATGCACAAAGAGAATGAAGTTACTGGACTCCTCACTGTGCTAGTTTGAGCCTAGATAGAATATTCTGGTGAGAAGAATTAGATTATAGGCTCTGAAAATGAAACAATGGTGATGTCTGCTGCACTCATAGACTTGCTGAGATGTATGAAAACAAGAACACAAACATAGACAAGGGAGTTGCTCTTCAGCTCTAGGCTGCATGCACTTCTCTCTCTAACTTCCTGCCTAACTAATCTGTCTGCTTCCTTAACCCCCCTGGCCAATCCTCCAAACTCACCTTGAACATAAGGTGAAGTCTGGGATAAGGTAGAGGGGTGGAAAAGAGGTGGAAGGGTGTTTGGGAGCCCCTCCTGAGGTCTCTGGTTTCTGGGAGGGCTGCTGTGTTTCTGTATGACCTTTTTTACTTCTATATTTCTGTCTACAGCTGCATAGATTGTAAATATCTGCTCTCTGTATAGCACAATATGTATACAAGCATATATATTTAGCTATATATATATATTTATTGTATGTATTTATTATATATTGTATATTATATTATCATAGAATCACAGAATCAACCAGGTTGGAATAGACCTCCAAGATCTTCCAGTCCAACCTAGCACCCAGCCCTATCCAGTCAACTAGACCATGGCACTAAGTGCTTCATCCAGTCTTTTATTGAACATCTCCAGGGATGGTGACTCCATCACCTCCCTGGGCAGATCATACATTATATATTATTATATATTTATTTATTACATATAATTATCATTATATATGTCTACATTTATATATATTTATATATAAATATATATATATTGTGCTAAGCTGTAAACATAAAGTCTAGTCTCTAGGTGATTTTCTTAAGTGGGAGGGCGGGTGGGTAACACCTAAACCTTCACACTCACCTTTTTCTCTGATAGACATTTTCTCAGCTTCTGGGATCAGGAAATCATAAACCAGCTCTGCTACAATCTCTTCTGACTGTAGGTGAGTTCGACTGCAGAGGAGGTGCAGAATGGTATTAGTATTTTTCATTCCAGATCACCTCTGCAAATGCACAAGACTCCCTGCTAAATACTCTCACTATTTTCAAGGGAGCGTATTGTCACAGTGGCCATTGTAAGCTGTTTCTCCCTCTATCCTGCAGAGAAGTGACAAGGTGACTATTCCCTCTGGCACTCTGTTGCCAAAGCAGCATATCTGGGGAGAAGATCACCTCAGGCTCCTTTTCCTCGAAAGTTGTTTAGGAGCCCAGTTCTCAGTGATGACAAACTGAGTTGGACACGCAGCTGCCTCCGAGGATTTGTGTCTTTTGTCAATTTAGTTGTTGGCTCATTGCTGAGTTTGCTAAATTCTTCTCTTTTGTGACTCTGCTTTTGACTGGTCCCCATGCTCTTTTCCATGCCAGTGTTTGGTGGGTTCCAAATTGGCCCAGGGGCTTGCATGCATTATCTACGCTTTCATTCTCCCCAAGAATCTCAACATTCTGGTTGTATTCAGCTAGTTACAAAATACACAGCTGCTGTACCACAGGAGAGTCACTGTGTCATTGGGATTTTTCTGGCTCAATTCCAAAAAAAAAAGAGCATAGAAAACTGAACTGGAGGTTTGGCAGATCCTGAAAAGTATTTACTGCTGATGTTCCAGCCAAAGACAAGACTCTGGTGTTCTCAACAACTTACTCTACTCAAAAGTGCTTTGTCAGGCAGCCATCAATATGACTGATCCCCATGGAAATTGGCAGTTTCTTAAAGAACAGCCACCCTAGAATCCAAGGCTGTATCTTTCAGCATCTCTTTCAAATGGATTTTCTGTAGTAGTGTAAATAAATGAAAAGGCCAGTATGAATGGGTATTGCTTTAGGCAGTTCCCAGATTCACTTAAAGCTCAGTCACAGCATCATACTGCCACGGAGAAGTCTAAAAAGGGCAATTCACAGATCCCACAAGTGGTTTGCAAAGGGCATCTGGCACATGCTGTATAGAAATAAGGCTCTGATGGATTTATGTGTGTGCACCAGGTAGTAAGTGTGCGTTCCCATATAAAATTACACTAATGAAGTGATCATGAACAGCATTTCTCTGCCCCTTCCCCTGGTCTTGGGTTCTACACAGATGCAGATGGTCAGGCAGGTGCCATTCACAACTTACCGACTTTCCATTTCATAGGCAATGTCGTTGATTTCCACAGCCCTTCTCTGCACCTCTTCCCGGGCTTGTTCCTCAGCTGCATGCTCTATGCTACTTAGGATAATGTCTTCCAAATAGGAGTCAATAGTGCTCTGGTGCACCTTCACCACCTGGAATAAAACACCAAGATACTGTTCCTCTGCCTCTCACTGTGCCAGAAGCACAGGAAGCAGACTGAATTTCAAAGAAGCAGCAACAGGTTTTCACCAGACTCTCAGTTTTACAGAATCACAGAATGTCAGGGGCTGGAAGGGACCTCAAAAAAATCATCTAGTCCAACCCCTCTGCCAGAGCAAGATCACCAATAGCAGATCACCCAGGATCACATCCAGTTAGGTCTTGAAGATCTCCAGAGAAGGAGACTCTACAGTGCCCTTGGGCAGCCTGTTCCAGTGCTCTGTCACCCTCACTGTGAAAAAAAAATTCCTCATGTTTCCATGGAACTTCCTATGCCTCAACTTCCACTCACTGCCCCTTGTCCTGTTGTTGGGCATCACCCAGCAGAGCCTGGCTCCATCCTCCAGGCACTCACCCTTTACATATTTATAAACATGAAAGAATCATAGAATCAAGAAGGTTGGAAGAGACCTCCAAGAACAGCCACTCCAACCTAGCACCCAGCCCTGTCCAATCAACTAGACCATGGCACTAAGTGCCTCAGCCAGGCTTTGCACCTCCACGGACGGCAACTCCACCACCTCCCTGGGCAGCCCATTCTAATGCCAATCACTCTCTCTGCCAACAACTTCCTCCTCACATCCAGCCTAGACCTCCCCGGCACAACTTGAGACTGTGTCCCCTTGTTCTGTTGCTGCTTGCCTGGCAGAAGAGACCAACCCCCACCTGGCTACAGCCTCCCTTCAGGTAGTTGCAGACAGCAATGAGGTCACCCCTGAGCCTCCTCTTCTCCAGGCTGCACACCCCCAGCTCCCTCAGCCTCTCCTCACAGGGCTGTGTTCCAAGCCCCTCACCAGCTTTGTTGCCTTTCTCTAGATACATTCCAGTATCTCAACATCTCTCTTGAATTGAAGAGCCCAGAACTGGACACAGCACTCAAGGTGTGGCCTTACCAGTATTGAGTACAGGGAAACAATAACCTCCCTTGTCCTACTGGCCACACTGTTCCTGATCCAGGCCAAGATGTCATTGGCTCTCCTGGCCACCTGGGCACACTGCTGCCTCCTCTTCAGCTACTATCTACCAGCACCCCCAGGTCCCTTTCTGCTTGGCTGCTCTCCAGCCTGTAGTGCTGCTTGGGGTTGTTGTGGCCAAAGTGTAGAACCCTGCACATGGCCTTGTTAAATCTCATCCCATTGGCCTCTGCCCACCCATTCAGCCTGGCAAGGTCCCTCTGCAGGGCTCTCCTACCCTCCAACAGATCAACACCTGCTCCTAGCTTGGTATTATCTGCAAACTTACTGATGATGGACTCAATGCCCTCATTCAGATTATCAATAAAGATATTTAAGTCACCCCTCAGTCTCCTCTTCTCCAAACTAAAGAGCTCCAGCTCCATCAGCCTTTTCAATTTCAAGCAGACCAGCTTAAGATCTGGATTAAGAGATTATTTCTGGAAAGTATAACTTCTCTGATAATTTATTTTCTAATATTTTTTTCTGAGAACTAATTGAACAGAAACAAATGCAGGACAAAAAGAACCCAACCAATCAAAACAAACAAACCCAACAAACAACAGTGGTGGAGGAAAATCTTATTCATGGATGCAGCTCTGCTGCTGCAGGTTAGTTCTGTGAATGCAATGGCAGTTGCTTCCTCAGGTCTCATGTTTCCCAGAGCAATAACTGCCAAACAATAATCATCAGTATTGACCTCAGTAAATTAATCAGCTCTCCTTCAGCCAAATCCTGAAGGAAAAGTTTCCATCAAGACAGTCAAAGTAACATAAATAAAACCAAGATACATTGATTGGATTCCTGACAATGGTTGTAGAGTGGAGATCCCAGAAACGGAAGTTTTCCTAATGCTAGTTTGAAGGTCATAAGCTTATGGCATTTTGACCCTCCTTGCTTCCCACTCACAGATGCAAAAAAGAGAAGAATCTAAAATTAAAAGGAAAAATAAACATAATGCCAGACTCTCTTGGTATTGACCTCCTCCCACAAAGTTTGAAAATTATTGGTTTAGCCAATTAGGCTCCCACTCACTCCTTTCAACTGGGAGGAATATGCTTCATGTAGTCAGGAGCTAGGGAACAGGAATAGGACTACAGAATATGGAATATGGTAATATAGGGGGCTTGTTTCTAGATTTCAAGGGTATGTTATCCATTATTATGACTGCAAAATAATTTTCTTACCTCTTATTTGCAGTCCACTAAGGGAGGGGCAATTTTTTTCCAAAGCCCAGCTTAAAGGCATCCTTTCTAGGAAAGCACCTAAGAGTTTTGCTGGACGGACCAAGTGCTAAGAAATCCTTATTCCTAATGATTATCTAGGTACATCTGTTCTCCAGAGTGTTTGTGGGCGAATTCAAAGGATCACAGAATCAAACAGGATGGAAGAGACCTCCAAGATCATCCAGTCCAACTTAGCACCCAGCCCTGTCCAGTTAACTAGACCATGACACTAAATGCCTCATCCAGTCTTTTCTTGACCACCTCCAAGGGCAGTGAATGTAAAAACCTGCATCCATTCACAATATGCCTAACAGTGCTGTCTATAGGGGTGCTCAGGCCATCCTTAATTTAATGGGCCTGGTTCTTTGAGGAAGGTATCACTCTTTCTTCACCAAGCTTTTCCATTCAATTTTAACACTGTCACCAGTTAGATCTAAAGCACTTCCCTTCCACCTGGACCTTGCCACAAGGAAGCAGTTCCTATACACCACCCACAGTCATAGAATCATAGAATCAACCAGGTTGGAAGAGATCTCCAAAGTCAGTCAGTCCAACCTAGCACCCAGCCATGGCCAATCAACTAGACCATGGCACTAAGTACCTCAGCCAGGCTTTGCTTCAACACCTCCATGGATAGCAACTCCACCACCTCCCTGGGCAGCCCATTCCAATGCCAATCAATCTCTCTGCCAACAACTTCCTCCTAACATCCAGCCTAGACCTCGCCCTGGCACAACTTGAGACTGTGTCCCCTTGTTCTGTTGCTGGTTGCCTGGCAGAAGAGATGAACCCCACCTGGCTACAACCTCCCTTCAGGTAGTCGTAGGCGGCAATGAGGTCACTCCTGAGCCTCTTCTTCTCCAGGCTGCACACCCCCAGCTCCCTCAGCCTCTCTCCACAGGGCTGTGTCAGCTTTGTCACTCTACTCTGGACACATTCCAGTACCTCAACATCTCTCTTGAATTGAGGAGCCCAGAACTGGATACAATACACAGAAATCAACACCTGTTACCTTTACATACGATGAAGTATGTTCTGTTCCTGTAAGCTCTATATCACATCATTGCTATTTCACTAATGTCAGATCAAAGCAGATATGCCTCATTTTGTTGTGCCAAACTATCATCAGGCTTTATTGTTGTCCCTAGAAAGCTGGTTATAACACCCCCACCTTGCTACAGCCTCCCTTTAGGTAGTTGTAGGCAGCAATGAGATCACCCCTGAGCCTCCTCTTCTCCAGTCTCCCTCTCTTGCCTGTTTGAAAAGCTCATCTTCTTCCTGACGCCGCCTCTCTTCCACCTGACGACGTCCGCTCTCCTCCGCTTCCCGCATCCGCCTCTCCCTCTCAGCCAACATCACATAAGCGTGGATCTTCCGTTCTTCTTGCAGCCTCACCAGCTCTTTGGATAGGAAATCAAACATGTTTGCCAATGCCCTTCCTTCTTCCCTAGCCAAGTGGCTTTCTATGGATGACAGCTGTAAAAAATAAGTAATAATAAAAAAAATTATTACAAACCTCAGGAATGTTGTTCCAAGTCCCAGGACTGCCACAGGCATGTGAAACAGCTCTGCAACACCCACTCAGAGTTGCCATGAGACAACCCTAGGAGTTTTGCATTCTTTCACATGTGCTGGCTGGGATTCTGCACAATGGAATGGTTCTGATGATGTAAAGAGACTAAAAATGACAAAATTAGTCAGGGCAGCAACAGTCCCAATACTGTCATGCTAGGACAAGCAGCCCCTATAGCTGGGAGGGTGGAAGGAGATGAAGCACTAGACGCACTGTATTCCAGCCAGCTTTTGTGGCTCTGAGTATAACCAGACTAGTTGTTTAGGTCATCTGCTTGTTACCATGGAATGTTCCACTGCCCAGACTAAGAAAGGGAAGACGTAAGAGTGACAATTAAATTATTTCATTTGTGTACCCTCCCTAGCTTAGCATCAACAGTTGCTAATGAAGCGTCACTCTAGCATTTAGAAATAAGACCCAAATCTTTATGAGTAGGAAGCTTGAGAAAAGATTTAGGAAGCTGCAACTGTGAGTACAGCCAGATTTCTGTCCTCTCCTGAGGATACAAAGTGTTTGTTACAGTTGAAAGCCATCTCAGTGAAAGGGATCATCTTTGGTTCAACATGCACAATGTAACCAAAGTCATTCAGCATGCTGAGGTAATACAGCAACCATTAGTGCTTACAGTTTAGGGACTGAGTTATTACCTAATGTTGTGCAAGTTACTAACTGCTCACAGATTCAAATCAGCAGCCATTACACTGAGTTTGCAGAACTGCAAACAAGAACTTAAAACTCCACGTAATGGAAAATCAGAAAATCTGTGAGAGCTGAGGCTAAATTCCAGGTGTTCAGCATGACTGTGCCATTCACTCCTTGTTCCAAGCACAATATGTTTTATAGGCTGGATGCGTGTGATTGCACTTTGGAAAGGGACAAGATCTATGGTAAGTTGATTATCTCTAGTATGGACTATGAAGCCACAGTCCTCAGGAGGAGGGAACATCTGGAACTGGCTGGGATGCTGTGTTGTTGTTGTTGGAATAAACAGGCAGTAACAGAGTAAACCTGAATGTAAAACCCAAAATGGAGCTGAATTATCTCAGGCATGTAGTAATAAATCAGTTTTCTTATACTGCTGTGATATTTGTTCATGCAATGCTTCAAAGAAAGTGGGATTCTAAATGTTGCACACATCTAGAAGTGACAGTGAATAGCCCATGGGTGTTTAAGGTGGAGGACAGCAATGCATTAACTGCAGCAGCCCACAGGGAAGGATAACACAGAATTAAAGTACTCTTTATTACCCCAGGTGCTGTGTCTAAAACTGGTGTGAAATGGATGGAAACAACACAGGAACACTTGTTTTAGGCTTTTGTTACAGTCAAGGTAGGAAACCTCTCATCTTTGACTGTTTTATCTGGAGTTTTTGTCCTCTTTCTGCAGGAAGCCTTTATTGGAGAATCATAGAATTAATAGAACCAACCAGATCATCCAGTCCAACCTAGCACCCAGCCCTGGCCAACCAACTAGACTATGGCACTAAGTGCCCCATCCAGTCTTTTCTTGAACACCTCCAGGGACAGTGACTCCACCACCTCCCTGGGCAGCCCATTCCAATGCCAATCACTCTCTCTGCCAACAACTTCCTCCTGACATCCAGCCTAGACCTCCCCCGGCACAACTTGAGACTGTGTCCCCTTGTTTTGTTGCTGGTTGCCTGGGAGAGGAGACCAGGGAGAAGAGACCAACCACCACCTGGCTACAACCTCCCTTCAGGTTGTTGTAGACAGCAATGAGGTCATTCCTGAGCCTCCTCTTCTCCAGGCTAAATACCCCCAGCTCCCTCAGCTTCTCCTCACAGGGCTGTGTTCCAGGCTTCTCACCAGCTTAGTCGCCCTTCTCTGGACACGTTCCAGTATCTCAACATCTCTCTTGAATTGAGGAGCCCAGAACTGGACACAGTACTCAAGGTGTGGCCTGACCAGTGCTGAGTACAGGGGAAGAATAACCTCCCTTGTCCTACTGGCCACACTCTTCCTGATGCAGCCACAATGCCATTGGCTCTCTTGGCCACACTGCCTCTTTTCAAACTGGAAAGGTCAAAATCCTCAAGTAACAATGTGACCACCAAAAGCCACAGAACTGTGAGTCACCAGTAATTTTTGTAAATAGCCACACATGAAAACTTGAGCACTCCAGAGGGTTTTAAAGTTCAAAATGTTTGAAGATCTGAGCCTTGGACTGTGTTCCTTAAGAGACACAGTAAAAAAGAAATGTAAGTGATACCAGCAGAAGGGGATAGTGGCTCTCCCAAAAGGAAATTCCAAGATCAGCACCTGAACGGCTCTCTCCTTGATCCTCACCTGGGCTTCCAGAATAGAAGGAGCATTTCAAATTCCTAATGCCTAAGCCTTTTAGTTTTCTCTAAATTTCTTAGTAGAAATGCTCTGCTTTCCACACCTGGCCTCCCTGTGTAGGAGGGCGCATCTGGAAACAACAAACAGTAAAACACAATCACCTAGTTCAAATTTTCCTGAGATCTAAGGGGAAATTGTGTTGCCACCCACTCAGCAGGCAGCAGTGGTCTGCCTTTACCTCCACCAGGCCAGCTGGCTGACAGATGCCACTATCGTAACCTGGAAGCTGCAGAATTGCCTGACAGCTGGTCACTGAAAGAACAGAAGAGTAGGAAAACCTATAGGAAAATCTGCAGGAATGTGGAATATACTTCCCTGTGTACATGCAGGGAAGTCTGGACAAAATGTCTTTATGATCCATTTCTGACCAGCATCTGCCTTTTGATTCGCTTTATCTTGCAGGGTCACAGCCTTCCAAAAAGAATGGAAATTTGCACCCCTGGTTCTCACTAGATCCTTGGCAGAGGACGGAGCCCAAAATTTCTCTATTCAATGGCAAGTACAATAAGGTAATACCATTGCTGTGATCCTATTAGTTTCAACTCCAAAAAGGTTTACAAATTAAGCCCTCTTTGGCTTCCTTTGTGATGTTTAATGCCTGAGAGGGTGCCCAGCTAGAAAAGGAACAGAGAAATGGCAGAGCAGTAAGACACATTCAGTAAAACCTCTGACAGACGTGAGTATTAAGTTCTATTTTGGTGCCAGGTCACAGCACCAGTCAAATGGACTGAAAGGTGGGAAAAGTGAATTTGGTCTGACAGTGCAGCTTGTTCAAAACCCTGTAAATATAACTAGGTGCTCTGTCTGCAAACAAAGCAAGTATAGCCAGGGTAGCAACTGTGGTCAAGCCACCCCAGTCTGCTTCTGAGATTCCCCAGATTCCACCTCCAGCAGTAAGGCAGCAACTTTAGTCCCTCAGGCATTTAATGCTCGGCATGTGCTAGGAGAGGAGTTTTGTTACTCAGGATGGCTTTTGTGCTGTAGATAACAGAAAACAGGAAGATATTAAATGTGAGATCAGTAGTGGCACTGCAAGCAGAGGTCAGGGCAGTACTGTGCACCAGCCTACTCATCTACATTGGCAAACCTTGTCCATTTGCAAGTTCTGCTGCCGCCGCAGAGCCAGTGTCGCTTGAGCCTTTGCCTCCAAAAGCAGCTGCCCATCCTCCTGGAGTGCGTGAGTGGTGCGCAGCTCTTGGATCAGTTCCAGACGCTTCTCCTTTTCTTCAAACATCTTTCAAAAGAAATCCAAATAACCAAGCATATGAAATGAAAAACGCAGATCAAGGTGCACACCCTTCTTCTCCAAACTGCAGTTGGCTGTTTCCAAGACCTAGCTGTCCATAATGAATTCGTGGCCACATTTAGGTAAACACTGCATCTGTTAGGTAGTGTTGCCTAAACCCTCCTGCGTAGAAGATGAAAGTTGAGACGTTCTTTTGTGAAGTACAGATGCTCTCTTCCTATTTGACTACAATTTTTACTTTTAATTCTGTTCAGCTTCACCCAGAACTCAAACCACTGGAATGCAGAACAGCGACACCACTGTCAAGAAAAAGGGCAGTAGTCTTCTGGATATCCTGTTCCATCAGCCTCAACATCAAAGCTTCCCTGTGTGGGCACTGCCCCTGTTCCTCATTCCAGGGTTAGATGTCTCCTGTTCAAATATCTACTGTTGTCTGACTCTTGTTTTGAGGGAGCCCAGCAGCAGCTCAAAGAAATAAATTGGTGGAGATGATGTTGAAACGGCTGCTATACCTGTTACATGGTTATGTGGCCCAAACTCCTCCCAGATACTGTTGTACTTTCAGTCACTCTCTCTTCCAAAACGACTTCCAACAGCAACAAAGGATCACTTCAACCCTGCTCACATCATTCTCAAACTGAGTCATATATTTCCAATCCAGTAGTAGCTGGATGGAAGTTCCTAAAATAATGGGACAATTCATGATGTGAAAGTCAACAGCCCTGCAATGCCATAAAACATCCTTCTCATAGATCCACCACAGGACTGGAGAAGACCTGGAAGTCTGCATTCCACCTCAAGCCACCTTCATAGTATTGCATTGTTTGTTAAAGCTCAGGTCAGGGCCCCACATGGCAACACGTGACAAGCATTAAGCAATCAATGCAAATGAGACTATCAATTATATTCTCAACAGGCATGAAAACAAACCTTCTGGATCGGTCTGATCAAAAGTGCTTAACATAAAGACCACAAGGCATGGATACGCAACTTTTACCTAGGCCTACTTCTGCTCCACTGGAAGCAGAATCCTGCACTGGCTGGGAATCACGGTGGTAGGATGCTTCAGTTGCTCCATCTAAGGTTCAGCTCACCATCAGAGGAAAATGGAAAGATGGCATGAAATACAACCTGATCTGCTGGGATGTGGGAGATTTCCCATGCCTAGGATCTTGGCTTAATCAAGGCAAACTGTACTCATGGCCCAGACCTAGTCTAGATTTTGCCATTTGAGCAATTCTGCTATGAAGCACCTAATTAAACAGCTGAGTGTAAGGGGTGGCAGGAACAGGGAAACACTAACAGCTATGTGTAGGAACCTAGAAGTTCCTGTAAGAAATCTGGGCTGGAGACCAAAGCCTTCAGCCTTGGAGGACTCCAAGCAACATAGAGGAGAACATGCTGCTGAAGCCTCATTACTCCTGGTAAGTGCTGTGGAAGAAAGATTGCAAACATGCTTTCAATCATTCACACCATCATTCTGGAGAGACATAACCAAAGAGACACAGAATACCATGTTCTGGATAGCTCTGCCTCGGAGCAGCTTCTGCAGACAGATCACTGCCAGTTCTATTTCCTCTTCCTCCTGCCAAAACACAAGGAACATCCACACAATGATTAATTATTTCTTTGGTTACTGAAATTTCTATAGGGTATATTTCTATATCCACCTAAGCACCAAAATGTCTAAATTGTATCCAGCTTTGTCTCAATCATTCTTCTAATTTCTAGGGAAAGGATGGTGAGTCAAGGTAAGGCATATTTCCATGTTTTACAAGAGACAGGAGAGAGAGGCTCTATAATCACATGCTGTGTGAGATTTTAGGGGGTCTTTAGACATAGGTACATAAAGATAATGGGATGTGATAGAGAAAATTGCTGTATGATTCTGAAGTACTATCTGTAGCTTGACTGAAAATCTGAGTTTCACAGATCAGTCAGGGTTGGAAGGGACCACAAGGATCAGCTAGTTCCAATCCCCCTGCAATGCCTGGGGACCCCCTACCCTAGAGCAGGCTGGCCACAGCCTCATCCAGCCTGGCCTTAAACACCTCCAGGGATGGGGCCTCAACCACCTCCCTGGGCAACCCATGCCAGGCTCTCACCACTCTCATGCTGAACAACTTTCTCTTCACATCCACTCTGAATCTCCCCATCTCCAGCTTTGCTCCATTCCCCCTAGTCCTCTCACTCCCTGACAGCCTAAAAAGTCCCTCCCCAGCTTTTTTGGAGGCCCCCTTCAGATACTGGAAGGCCACAAGGAGGTCACCTTGAATCCTCCTCTTCTGCAGACTGAGCAGCCCCAACTCTTTCAGTCTGTCCTCATAGCAGAGCTGCTCCAGCCCTCTGAGCATCCTCCTGGCCCTTCTCTGGACATGCTTCAGCACATCCACATCCCTCTTGTAATTGGAGCTCCAGAACTGGATGCAGTACTCCAGGTGGGGTCTCACCAGAGCGGAGTAGAGGGGGGGAATCACCTCCCTCAACCTCCTGGCCACACTTCTCCTGATGCAGCCCAGGCTCTGGCTGGCCCTCTGGGCTGCAAGTGCACACTCCTGACTCATGTTGAACTTCTGGTCCACCAGCACCCCCACGTCCCTCTCCTCAGGGCTGCTCTCCAGCCACTCACTGCCCAGCCTGGATTTGTGCTTGGCATTGCCTCGAGCCAGATGCAGGACCTTGCACTTGCTCTTGCTGAACCTCCTGTGGTTGGCTTGTGCCAGCCTGCCCAGGTTCCTCTGGATGGATCCCTTCCCTCCAGCCTGTCTGCTGCACCACACAGCTTGACATTGTCAGCAAACTTGCTGAGGCTGCACTCAATGCCTCTGTCCATGGCACTGAGAAAGATGTTGAAAAAGAGTTTGCAAAAAGGGCATCAGCTACATTAATAGGTCAAGACACTAAGAGGATAGAACTATTACTGAACGAAGTACAAGAGAGATGTTTACCATAAATAAAAAGATTAAAAGGGAACGTTTTTCATTTCATATTTATCCCAGTGGTGACCTTTATCAGAGTAACTCAGTATATTTAAGACTCAGAAAGTGATAGTCCAGATGTAAAATTAATTGCATTATATTGTGATTTGTCTCTTTGAGAGCTTTACTGGCCTAGCATTGTGAGACTGATACCAGCTTGGAAGAATGATGGAATATGGTGGGAAAGGGAACATGACTATGAGAGAAAGGAAGGGAAAAGAATTAAAACCCACTTATTTTAAATAGAAGAAGCACAGCTGAGAGGTCTTCTGGTCTGGAGCTGACAGCAGCAGAAGGTAAAAGCTCACTGGGTGCCTGGGAAAGATAAAAATAAGTCTAAAAATGGCAAGGAAGTGTTTTTAATAAAGAGCCTGCGAGGTCTGCATTGAAATGTGGTATTTTAGAAGTGCCGGAAAAACAGGGAAGAGCGTGGGATGAGAGAAGTTGTGGGCTTGAATCTTGGTATCTGTTTTTTTCTTAGGTGTTGAATATTTAAGTTTTTCAAATGCAAAAGGAAGCCTTTTCACACCACCATCCAGGAGAGACAAAGCAGAACCAGCCAAAGGACTGCCTTGTGATGAGGTATGTTCTTTTTCACTAGAAAGAAACAATGATTTTCCAGTCACTTAGAAAGCTAAATGCTATCACAGCACCTAGCTACAGTGTGAAAGCCTTTCAGGTGTTCTAGAAGTGGAGGTGACACATGTACTGGACAGGTAAGCCAGACTCAGGTTTTATTTACATTTTTGTGAGATGCATTTTGCTGTTTTTTTTTCTGTTGCTCAGTGCTGCAAATAATGTCTTAGTAAGGGTAATCGTTGGGTACTCATCAGCTTCTCCATTTGCCTGCTACAGACCAGCAGGAAAGAATAAGGAGAGAGATAAAGTCTGTCATGCCCTGCAGTGAGAAAAAAAAAAGACAACCAAAAACCCACCAAAAAGAATTAAGGATATAGAAAAATCTAGGAGCAGGCTGAAAACTAGGAAGGGGTTGGGAGAAAGTGATAAACAGGTGAAGGAATTCAGAAGTGCTCTGTGAACTTCTTCTGGCTAGTGGAATGCATTAAAAAATACTGTGGGAGAGGATTTGAGGAGGCCTGCAGTAGTGCCTCCCTTCTCTCCACTTTTCTTTTATAGCCTTTGTGGTCTATGTCACCTGTGACTGTCACACCTTCCCTCTTCATAGAATCATAGAATCAGTCAGGGTTGGAAAGGACCACAAGGATCATCTAGCTCATATCCCCCTGTCATGGGCAGGGACACCCTACCCTAGATCAGGCTGGCCACAGCCTCATCCAGCCTGGCCTTAAACACCTCCTTTTGAGATACCTAACTCCATCAGGAAGAGACTGGTGCTATTAGCACTTGGTAGTTGTTATCTGTGTATTGCAGGAGAAGAAGTATTAACAGAGGAGAGCCTTGCTTTCAGTACTCCTTGAAGCCAGTTGGTAGGAGAAATCTCACTTGGATTCTGCTACTTTCCAGTACACTGGCTTGATTTCACAGCGCTTCACTAGAGAGCTACACTTTTTCACGTGTCACACATAATGATACTTGAAAAGAAACAAGATGTTGACAGAACTCATTTAGCTGAAATTCTACTGAACTGGAAATCGTTTTTAAAAAGCAATATTCTGTAAACATGATCAAGAACAACTTCCACTGAGAGTTAAATCTTTCTGATTTCTTCCTATGTCACTTGCAAATACTTTGAACAGCTCCTAAACTGGTAAATCTAAATATTGTAAAGTTACCACTGCAATAAAACATCTAACACCTAGGAGTAAGTGAAGCTGTGGAAAGCTCTTCCCAATGAGGTATTTTTTGTTTCAGTCAGCTTAAAATAGACTATATAAAATACAGGACATCATACTGTACAAAGGAAGACAGCATGAATGATCTAATAAGACTTTCTCTTGCTTTCATGGTTACGTGACTCTAAAATTCACAAGTTTGAATGCTTAATTGTGTCTGATTCTTCTTATCATCATAAAAATGGTGTTCATAAGCAGACAAAGCAATCCACTGGGGCAACCATCTCTTAAATACATTATTTTTATAATGGAAAAGAAGTTGCAGCTCCCCAAAAACGCTGGGGGTTTCCTACAGCACATCACATCCCCCATGACACATCATGATTGCTATTTCTGTCTCTGCAGAAGAATCATTTACTGTGAACTGCAGCATGCTTGTCAAAGACTGCATCCTGCATGTTGACAGAAGCTTCACTCCAACAAATAAATGAAGTTCATACTCAGTACTAAGCACCTAAAGTCTCACTAACTTTAATGAGCCTAAATGTAATTGTTCCATTTGATTATAATTTTGTTTTCAGATTAGAAATCTGAAAGACTCTGAGTAATCATCATCATCTGGTTCTGTCGTTGTGATGGTTTGGGTGTTACCCGCTCCCCCCACTCTTATGAAATCACCCAGATTAGACTCAGTTGAGCTGGAAATTAAAGAATGAAACTTTATATTTACAGCTCACCACAATATACAAGCAAGTATTTACAATCTATACAGCTATAGACAGAGATAGATGAGTTAAAAGCAATACAGAAACACAACAGCCCTCCCAAAAAACAGAGACCCCAGGAGGGACTCCCAACCACTCTTCCACCTCCTTTCTACCCCTCTACCTTATCCAGACTTTGCCTCATGTTCAAAGTGAGTTTGGAGAATCTGCCAGGGGAGTTAGAAACCAGAAGGATTAGTTACACAGCAGGTTAGGGAGAAAAGTGCAGGCAGCCAGAACCAGAGAGCAACTCTGTTACCTATATTTATGTTCTTGTTTTCATACATCTCAGCAAGCCTATGAGTGCAGCAGACATCACCATTGCTTCCTTTTCACAGCCTGTAATCTAATTCTTCTCACCAAAATATTCTAGCTAGCTTCAAACTAGCACAGTCATTTTGTTCCCCAAGAACAAGGGACTAACATCTCTAATAATTTATGTCTTCTTAAAATAAAGTTTTATTAAAGATCTAGCCAAGAGATACTGTAAAAGATTTTCAATTCTTTGTCTGCTAGTATCTTTATGGAGTAAAAAGAGAGAGTCTGAAGAAATAGCAAGGGCTGTTTCTAATGCAGTGGCACACACAAAAAGATAAGATCACTTCATTCCTTCTCTGGGCATTTCTTTAGCAACTGTGTAGGAAACAATTAGGGATCAACAAGGAAAAAAATCCCATGCTAAACCCATCACACTTACAATTGATGGACTTTCCAGGGTTGGAGTGGGTGGGCGAGGAATAGCCTTTTCTACTTTTTCTAGGAAATGGAGGGCCTTCTTTGGCTCCTTAACTTTATTCTTCTTCTCCAGTAGTGCCTGAAATAGACATACAATTTGATCAGAATTGGGCTAGACAGAACAATACAATCAGGCCAGTCTTCTAGATGCTGAGGATTGCTGATCACTACAGGGAGCTGAGAGTACGTTGCAATTTGCAGACTTAGGGCTTCTATTTAGAATCACAGAATCAGTCAGGGTTGGAAGGGTCCACAAGGATCATCTATTTCCAACCCCCCACCATGGGCAGGGACACTCTACCCTAGAACAGGCTGGCCAGAGGCTCATCCAACCTCACCTTAAACACCTCCAGGGTTGGGGCCTCAACCACCTCCATGGGAAACCCATTCTAGGCTCTCACCACTCTCAGGGGTGAAGAACTTCCTCCTTGCGTCCAGTCCTAATCTCCCCACCTCCAGCTTCGCTCAGTCCCCTCCTGGTCCTGTCACTCCCTGAAAGCCTAAAAAGTCCCTCCTCAGCCTTTTTGTAGGCCCCCTTCAGATACTGGAATGCAACAAGAAGGTCACCTCAGAGCCTCCTCTTCTCCAGACTGAACAGCCCCAATTCTTTCAGCCTATCTATCTCTTACTGCACACCAGCTGAAAAGCTGACTATGGTTAACAGATGAGGCTATTGGTTGGACAGAAGATACTGATGGGAAGTTCAAATAATATGAAAGAGGATAGTGTTATTTCACTATGAAATAGGTTGCCCAGGGAGGTTGTGAATGCCTCCTTCCTGGGGGTGTTCAAGGCCAGGTTTGGATGAGGCCTTGAGCAGCCAAGTCTAGTTGAGAGGCATCGCTGCCCATGATGGGGAGGTTGGTGTAGATGATTTGTAAGGTCTCTTTCAAACTAAGCCATCCTATTCTATGATTAAATTTACAAGTAAGTCACCAGCAATTGCATAGGATGAGTCACCTAAGATTAATCTAAAATTGGTATGTAGTTAGGAAAGTGTTATATTAGAGATTAAGTAAAGGCATATTTCAGATTTATTTTCTTCATTTTAAAACAGGAATTTAATTAAAGCAATTCAACACTGACCTACATGCAAGCAGAGGCTGTTGTGTTACTTATGCCACGACAAAAACATTAAACATTTTCATTTCCTGTAAGACAGAAGATTCTTTCATATAATGAAAAATGGGTGATGATATCACAATTTCATTACAGTTTACATGTCATTACAGAATAGTTAAAACTCTTTGCCTTTAACTACAGCTGTAATGCTTGTTTCTGCAGGTTAGAAATGCCATGTGGGTAGATTTTACAAAGGGAGTTGTTTGAAAAGTCTGTTGTCCTGTGGCTCTTCCTCGGTGACATATCTTTGTGTGATAATCAAATGACATAGGATCCCTTCCTTGCAAAATACATTTTGAAACTCCTGCTCATCTGCAATTGCTCAGTCCAGTGGCATCCATGGCAACTGTACAAGGAGACTAAAGGCAAAAGGGGAACTAACTTGTCTGAGAAATTCCTTCAACTAAGAAAATGCACAAGGCCATTAAGAGTGCCATTTGCTGCCAATGCTAAACCTCGTCAGCCAAAGCAGGCTAGGAGTGAAAATGTGTGCTAGTTTGAGCCTAGCTGGGATATTTTAGTGAGAGGAATTAGATTATAGGCTGTGAAAAGAAAACAATGGTGATGTGTTTCTGTATTAACTTGTCTATTTCTGTCTATATCTGTATACATTGTAAATATCTGCTTGTATATTGTGCTAAGCTGTAAATATAAAGCTCCATTCCAATTTCCAGCTTGCCTGAGTCTAGTCTGGGTGATTTTCTTAAGTGTGTGTGGGGGGCAGGTAACACCCAAATCGTCACAAAATGGCACCAATCCTTATAAGACATTTTCAGACTCGTTTGGAGAGCCAAAGTATCACAGTATCACACAGTATCACAATATCATCAGGGTTGGAAGAGACCTCACAGATCATCAAGTCCAACCCTTCACCACAGAGCTCAAGGCTAAACCATGACACCAAGTGCCATGTCCAATCTTGCCTTGAACAGCCCCAGGGACGGCGACTCCACCACCTCCCCGGGCAGCCCATTCCAGTGTCCAATGACTCTCTCAGTGAAGAACTTTCTCCTCACCTCCAGCCTAAATCTCCCCTGGTGCAGCCTGAGGCTGTGTCCTCTTGTTCTGGTGCTGGCCACCTGAGAGAAGAGAGCAACCTCCTCCTGGCCACAACCACCCCTCAGGTAGTTGTAGACAGCAATAAGGTCACCCCTGAGCCTCCTCTTCTCCAGGCTAAACAATCCCAGCTCCCTCAGCCTCTCCTCGTAGGGCTGTGCTCAAGGCCTCTCACCAGCCTCGTTGCCCTTCTCTGGACACGCTCAAGCATCTCAATGTCCTTCCTAAACTGGGGGGCCCAGAACTGAACACAGTACTCAAGGTGTGGTCTAACCAGTGCAGAGTACAGGGGCAGAATGACCTCCCTGCTCCTGCTGACCACACCATTCCTGATGCAAAGTCCTGCTAACTTCCCATCATGAACTACTTAGAGCAAAATATTCAGACAATATTTCAAACATTTGACTGCTGTAGGACATCCAATTAACAGCTTGCAAATAAAAGAGAAGACTATGTAAATTTAAAGCTCTTTCCAAACTGGTACTGGATCTGTCCTCTATATTACTGAAAAGACATTTTTCAGCAAGGAAAACTGTGGGGGTTTTATTTTTCTGCTCTCTCCCAAAATCAAATACAGTGTTTCATTAGAAAAGGAAAACAAAGAAAATAATAAGAAAAAAAGTCATACAATCATAGCATGGCTTAGGTTGGAAGGGACCTTAGAGATCATTTCCTTCAACCTGCTCTTAGAATCTACTCTTAGAATCAACCAGGCTGGAAGAGACCTCCAAGATCATCCAGTCCAACCTAGCACCCAGCCCTTGCCAATCAACCAGACCATGGCATTAAGTGCCTCAGCCAGGCTTTGCTTCAACACCTCCAGGGATGGCAATTCCACCACCTCCCTGGGCAGCCCATTCCAATGCCAATCACTCTCTCTGCCAACAAATTCCTCCTAACATCCAGCCTAGACCTCCCCTGGTGGCACAACTTGAGACTGTGTCCTCTTGTTCTCTTGCTGGTTGCCTGGCAGAAGAGACCAACACCCACCTGGCTACAGCCTCCCTTCAGGTAGTTGTAGACAGCAATGAGGTCACCCCTGAGCCTCCTCTTCTCCAGGCTAAACACCCCCATCTCCCTCAGCCTCTCCTCATCACAGAGCTGTATTCCAGGTCCCTCACCAGCTTTGTCACCCTTTCTCTGGACATGTTCCAGTACCTCAACATCTCTCTTAAATTGAGGAGCCCAGAACTGGACACAGCACTCATGGTGTGTTGAGTACAGGAGAAGAATAACCTCCCTTGTCCTACTGGCCACACTGTTCCTGATCCAGACCAGGATGCCATTGGCTCTCCTGGCCAACTGGGCACACTGCTGGCTCATGTGCAGCTACTATCTACCAGCAACCTCAGATCCCTTTCTTCCTGGCTGCT
The DNA here is from genome assembly GCF_015220805.1 of Pogoniulus pusillus. NCBI lineage: Eukaryota > Metazoa > Chordata > Aves > Piciformes > Lybiidae > Pogoniulus > Pogoniulus pusillus. The sequence goes on along the minus strand of NC_087268.1, from coordinate 17,610,537 downwards.
CTCCGGCCACTCTGTCTCCAGCCTGTAGCACTTCCTGGCTTTGTTGTGGCCAAAGGGCAGAATCCTGCACTTGGCCTTTTTAAATCTTATCCCATGGGCCTCTGCTCACCCATCCAGCCTGGCAAGGTCCCTCTCTGCCTGCGCTGAATTCCTCTCTGTAGCAACAGAAAATTGATGAAACTTGCACAGAATTTAATAGCTAAATTAATGAAGTTTTCAAACTCCAGCAGTCATTGTACAAGACTCTTCCTTGCATATTGGATGTGACCTTTCAGGGCAGGATAATTAATTGCTCCAGAAAAGGAAAGCAATTTCTAGGTGGAGAGGATAAAATGCTTTACTATTGAAAACTTCTGAAATGGACCACATTAATGCAAGAATCAAAGCCTAAAACTGCTTATATGCCACATGAAATGGTTGTAGCTAGACCATAGCCAGGTGAAATAGTTATAGCTCAACCACTGAGACCATAGCCACGTGAACTGGTTACAGCTCAACCATAGCTCAACCAATCTCTCATTGTTGAGAGATTTTCTAAACTCTTTCTTGGGTTTTATGCCTTTAAATCTCTCTGGCATAAAGATGGTAACAGTGCTTGCTGTGATTTAGAAGGCTTGCTGTGATTTAGGTGTTTTGCATGATGGGGAGGGGGAGGAATTCAAAGTAAAAAGCCACTCTAATCGCGATTCTTTTGCAAACAGTGGTTCCTATGTTTATTAGTACAATGCTGCCTTCATAAGAGTTTTTCTAATAAAGCCTTAGCCTCCCAAAAATATTTCTTGCTAACCAAAACAACAAAATAGAACCAGAATAGCAATTTCTAAAGACAGAAAAATCTATGAGCACTTCTGACAAGAGGAAATTCTTATTAATGTAGATTTGAAAAATACTGCAGTACCCAGAAGTGTTTTTATGTTTTCATGTCAGCACAGTCTAGTGCATGCTTCTCTGTGATTATCAAGTCAAAAATGCTTACCATTTGCTTTCTCTAAGCTGAGGGTTTTAAGACTGTAATGTAAGAAAAGAAAGTATTTCCTTTTGCATTATTAATTAGTTCAGCCTAACTTAATGTGTTACCGTATTTCAAAACAGGGAGAACCACTGTAAAATGTTTCACAGTAAAACGTGGTGAAACCAGGAGGGGCATCAATGAAACCACCACACTGGACTTCCAAAGGGCAGACTTTGGTTTATATAAGGAACTGACTCGGAAAGTTCCTTGGGAAACAGTCCTTTAAAAAAAGGGGATCCAGGAAGGTTGGATCTACCTTAAGAAAGAACTCTTGAAGGCACAGGAACAGGCTGTCCCATTGTGCTGGAAGATGAACTGATGAGGGAGATGGCCAGACTGGATGGGCAAGAAGCTTCTGAAGGAATCAAAGGAAAAAAAGAGGGTGTATCACCTTTGGAAAAAAGGGGAGGTATCCCAGGAAGAGTTCAAGGATGTTGCTAAGTCTTGTAGGAAAAAAATCAGAGAGGCAAAGCCCATTTAAACAATCATAGAAGGTTGGAAGAGACCTCCAAGATCATCCATTCCAACCTAGCACCCAGCCCTGTCCCATCACCTAGATCATGGCACTAAGTGTCTCATCCAGTCTTTTCTTGAAAACTTAGGCTGGCCACTGCTGTTAAGGAGAATAAAAAAATGTTTCTATAATTATATTAATGGCAAAAGAAGGGGCAAGAACAACCTCCACTCCTTATTAGAGAGGGGAATATAGTAACAAAGGATGAGGAAAAGGCAGAGGTACTTAACACCTTCTTTGCCTCAGTCATCAATAGTGGGAGAGGTTGCCTCCAGGACAACTGGCCTCCTGAGCTGGCTGACGGAGTCAGGGACCAGTATAGTCTCTCCGTAATCCAGGAGGAAGCAGTAAGGGCCCTGCTGAGCCACTTGGACCCTCACAAGTCCATGGCACCAGATGGGATCCATCCTAGGGTGCTGAAAGAGCTGGCAGATGAACTGGCGAAGCCACTTTCCATCAACAGTCCTGGCTCACTGGAGAGGTCCTTCAGGGACTGGAAGCTGCCAATGGCATCCTTGCCTGCATCAGGAACAGTGTGGCCAGTAGGACAAGAAGATTATTCTTCCCCTGCACTCAACACTGGTCAGGCCACACCTTGAGTGCTGTGTCCAGTTCTGGGCTCCTAAGTTCAAGAGAGATGTTGAGGTACGGGAACATGTCCAAAGAAAGGGTGACAAAGCTGGTGAGGGGCCTGGAATACAGCTCTGTGATGAGGAGAGGCTGAGGGAGCTGGGGGTGTGCAGCCTGGAGAAGAGGAGGCTCAGGTCAGATGTCATTGCTCTCTACAACTACCTGAAGGGAGGCTGTAGCCACGTGGGGTTGGTCTCTTCTGCCAGGCAACCAGCAACACAACAAGGGGACAGAGTCCCAAGTTGTGCCACCAGGGGAGGTCTAGGCTGCATGTTAGGAGGAAATTCTTGCCAGAGAGAGTGATTGGCATTGGAATGGGCTGCCCAGGGAGGTGGTGGAGTCATTGTCCCTGGAGGTGTCAAGGAAAGCCTGGCTGAGGCACTTAGTGGCATGGTCTAGTTGATTGGACATGGCTGGGTGCTTGGTTGGACTGGACGATCTTGGAGGTCTCTTCCAACCTGCTTGGTTCTATGATTCCTTTAAAAAGAAAAAACCCACTGAATTTCTGTACAACATACTTCAAATGATACTGCCCACATATCATACTCTTTTTTTCTTTTTCAGACAGACTACATTACTTGCTTTCAGAGTCATGGTATAATCTCATTGAATTGGACACTGAAGGTTCACCCAATTCATCTTTTCATTTTCCTGCTAAATGCAGTAACAAGCAAGTGGCACCTGTGCTTTTGGCCATGTACCTTAGATTCTTTGCAGCTTCTGATAGAATCATAGAATCAACCAGGTTGGAAGAGACCTCCAAGATCATCTAGTCCAACCTATCACCCAGTCCTATTCAGTCAACTAGACCATGGCACTCAGTGCCTCCTCCAGTCTTTTCTGAAGTGATGGTGGCTTGAAAAACAACTTTCATTCTTTAGATTCCTTCCTCATCTTCTCTGCGATCCTCTCATCTTCACAAGACACTAACAATATTTCATTTTCATGTAGAGCACAAGTGTGCAATCCTATTTCTCTCTCTTCCTTTTTGCCCATTAATGAAGAAGCTGAGATCATCAAGGATGGATAGGCCACTGCCTTTGGAATGCAGCATGGCTGCTGTGTCTTGGCTGATCAAGACTGACATAAGAGCTCTTAGAGCCTGCCTGAGCATAAGCCAACTAACACTACATTGCAGATCTGTTCTTGATGAAGTAACTGCTTGAGGAGGTTTTCCTACACTTAGAAGTTGGCAGAGATTTTTCTCCAGAGACATTCTTGGCCCCTCTACTTCTCCACTTTCTTTCAGCAAACAGATAATGGTAAACAGACAGGATGAGAGTTGCACTTAATACTGAGGTGAGAGGTTCCCTTGCTCTGATGTCATCTTGATCCAGCACTTTACAATACCATATATTTCACCTCTCTTGAATCAACAGAGCATAGAGGATCAGCCTAATGTCACACATTGCTCTGCACTGAGATTTCTTCTACCAGCTCCTCCATTATGTGGAGTATTCAGTTACCATACAGGGTTAACCCTCCAGGAGGAGTGACCTTGAACCTGACCCTACGTGTTCTTGACCCTTCCCCAGGGACAGGTCTGAACACTAACAAGTGATGGTTAGCCCAATCCCCCTTCCTGTCTAAAGATGCATAAAAGCAGAGGGGGCTTCCTGTTCTCTCTCCGTTCCCTGCCTCCCTGCTTACCAGCATCACCATGCTGTTCCTGGTTCTCTTTGTTTTACCATGTGGCCATCACCCAAAAGGTGGACAAACCCATAACCATCAATAATCTGGTTGTATTTACACATTTTGCATCATGTTTTCCCTTCCCTATACCTTTGTAACTTCCCTACCTCAGATACCTTTTTAATTTATTGTTAAACTTTTCTTCTTTTAACTTCCAAGTCAGAGTGAGATTATTTATTTGGGTGTGCTTACCCTTTCTCTCTCTACATCTAATTCTTTTCTTTTGGAAAATAAGGGGGAAGAGGGAAGGGCACTCTATAAATTGTTATTTGGTTCTATCAAATATATTTGAGTCTCTGGGAATTTAAAATTAGAACCGAGACAGTTCCCTGGTTGCATTTCTTCCCTATAGTAATCATATAGTAGCTGTTCCCAGGCAAGCAGCAATAGAATATGGGGACACAGCCTGAAGTTGTGTGGGGGGAGGTCTAGGCTGCATGTTAAGAGTAAGTTCTTGGCAGAGAGAGTGATTGGCATTGGAATGGGCTGCCCAAGGAGGTGGTGGAGTCACTGTCCCTGAAGGTGCTCAAGAAAAGCCTGGCTAAGGCACTTAGTGCCATGGTCTAGTCGACTGGACAGGTCTGGGTGCTAGGTTGGACTGGATGATCTTGGAGGTCTCTTCCAAACTGCTTGATTCTATGATAATTAGCTGTATCAGTATGTCATCTCCTTAATGCCTGACAGAACACTGTCATCTTTACTGTCCAGGTATCAGCTTTCCTTGTCCTTTTACAAATCATTGTTTTTACAGTAAACCCTGGATGACTCCTATTTCTGTTGTGATTTCTTGTTTTAGAGAATCACTAAATGGATGCAGTACTCCTGTAAAAAGTTCCAGGATGGTCTGCTTCTAAAATCACTACTTTCTGGCTTAGCTTTAGGTCTGAAAGAACCTGTTCTTATTTGTAAGACACAAATTCTTTTTGTAGTTCCTCAGATAGTTGTTTCAAGCTTTAAGACTACAAAACACACCAATATGGCAAACCAAGAGAAGCATAATGAACAGGACTTGTCTATCTCACAACTTATGTGGCCAGAGAAGTAATCTCTGAAAACTTATTTTATTAAAATTAATTACTTCCAAGGCCGAAATTTAGGCAGTCCTCCTCTATTTACCATCTCCTTCCACAGGGAAAAAGAAAAAAAAACCAACAAACCAACCTCATTCTGGAGCTACATCACTGTGTACCCTCTAAATTTTCCACGGTTCTGCTTTATTTCTCGGATTATGGATGAAAACATGTAGATTAAGTGAGCTAGGACAGCTCTAAAAAGGAGGCTTTTCCATGAGGAAACTGGCCTAGCTGCTCAGCTAAAGAAACAGAATCATAGAATCAGTCAGGGTTGGAAGGGACAAGGATCATCTAGTTCCAACGCACCTGCCATGGGCAGGGACATCCTACCCTAAATACCATAAAGCAACACAGTGCCCTTCTGAGATGATCCTTAATTGCTTGCTTGAAGCCTCTTGCACACTCTATGTGCTGGCTTGAGGCTAGTTTTTACTGAGAGAAATTAAATCCTTAGCTGTGAAAAGAAGAAAAACAGCACGTACCCTATATCACCATTCTTCTGTTGAGAAACACAATTAGTCAAAATATAGCTAAGATGGGCACTTCTCACACACTGCTCAGCTCTTCACTTCAGGCTGTGCCTTCTTTCTGGCACCCTGGTCTCTGGCTGATTTTGCCTTTAACTCTCCAATCCACCTAACATGTTTTTTCCTCTAACCTCCTTGTTGTCTTTTTTTGACATCTCACCTCAGATCTCCACATTTATCACGAGATATCCGTGGGTAGATCTGGTTATTTCTGAAGGGAGGGAAAGTGGGAGGGGGAAGGGGGTTTGGGTCGGGACCCCTCCTGGGAACTCTGTTTCTGGGATGGGTATTGCATTTCTGTGTTACTTTTAATTTGTATATAACTGTATCTATTTGTGTCTATCTGCTTGTATATTGTGCTAAGCTGTAAATACAGCTTCATTCTTAATTTCCAGCTCAGCTGAGTGTAGTCTGTGTGATTTTCTTAAGTGGGGGGGGGAGGGCAGGTAACTACCAAACCATCACACTCTGAGAGACAAGGTTGTTGGCATCACTAAACTTTCTTATGCCAAGGAGTCAGACAGCTGTACTCTCAACTGCTATATTTTGTTAACTACACTGCATCCTTTATTGCTCTCTTCTTGACAGCTCCACAGCTTGAGGGGGAACCCATCAGAGAGGGATGGCTAAGCCAGAACATGCTATGGCCACCAAACTTAAAGAAGCAAAAGCTTCTGATGGGAGAAGTGACCAGTAACAGCTCCATAAATGCTTTTGCAGGGAAGTAATTTCTTGTTGCACTCAACAGAGGGTTTGTTCAAATATAACAGTGGCTGAGGCAGTCTGGGTGTTTGATAATGGCAATACTTTCTGCTTTGTCTGCACCAAGAAGAAAGTGGTGAGGAAATGAGTATTAGTTATTTTGACCCCTCAGCTGGCATAAGTCAGTGTAGACCTAGTAATCTATGTTGATTTAAGATAGAAAATATGCAGAATTGTCTGCTTCTGTTCATCTTTCCATCTCGCTTTTTTTCTCTGAAGAGACAGTATTGGAGGAGCAGCCAGCATTAGGGCATACTTCTTCACCATGAGTACAAAGCATAGTTTTCTCCTTGACTATAAAGTGTAGCCTTTCAAACGAGGAGAAGAATTTTTGATACTGAATACAATTTCTGTAACTGGAATTCAGCTCTGAAAGTTGGGTGATGTTATGCTGCCATGTTGTGATCCATAGAATCACAGAATCAAGCAGTTTGGAAGAGACCTCCAAGATCAGCCAGTCCAACCTAGCAGCCCGGCCTTGTCCAATCAACTAGACCATGATACTAAGTGCCTCAGACAGGCTTTCCTTCAACACCTGCAGGGACAGCGACTCCACCACCTCCCTGGGCAGCCCATTCCAATGCCAATCACTCTCTCTGCCAACAACTTCCTCCTAACATGCAGCCTAGACCTCCCCTGGTGGCACAACTTGGGACTCTGTCCCCTTGTTGTGTTGCTGGTTGCCTGGCAGAAGAGACCAACCCCACGTGGCTACAGCCTCCCTTCAGGTAGTTGGAGACAGCAATGAGGTCTGCCCTGAGCCTCCTCTTCTCCAGGCTAAACAACCTTAGCTCCCTCAGCCTCTCCTCACAGGGCTGTGCTCCAGGCCTCTCACCAGTTTTGTCTCACTTCTTTGGATACATTCCAGTATCCCAACATCTCTGTTGAATTTAAGAGCCCAGAACTGGACACAGCACTCAAGGTGCCATGATTTGCATTTTATACAAAATGCACTCAAACTCAAAGCCCATCAATATTGCTGTGTCTCCTTCTCTAAAAGTGTAGTAAATCAATGTCTTTAGTTCTTAAAAAATGCCTGCAGCACTCGAGATTTTCTTTGAAAATTTTCCTTCTGAATAGTAATCAGATGCAATGTTTCATCTTTTAGAAGATCCAGCAGAATTTAAATCTGAGATAATATGATTGACTTTTTAAAACAAGACTTGAATCTAAAATTCATTAGTACAAAGTTTCTATCTGCATTGAGATTATTAAATTACACTAAACCCAGAAAGCCATACACATAATTTCCAATTAGGAAATATTTCTTCACTAAATAAAGCATAAGATGCCAAACTTTACCAATGAAATTTCCTATTTTTCAGAGACATAGCAGCCAACCAAGAATATGCCTAATTTCCAAAAAATGTAACCCTCAACAGCATCACAAGAAGCACCCCCACGGGAGGTTATTCTTCCCCTGTACTCAATACTGGTCAGGACACACCTTGAGTCCTGTGCTCAGTTCTGGGCTCCTCAATAGAGATGTTGAGGTACTGGAATGTGTCCACCCAGAGAAGGGTGACAAAGCTGGGAGAGGCCTGGAAAACAGCCCTGTGAGGAGAGGTTGAAGGAGCTGGGGGTGTGCAGCCTGGAGGAGGCTCAGGGGTGACCTCGTTGCTGTCTCCAAATACCTGAAGGGAGGTTGTAGCCAGGTGGGGTTGGTCTCTTCTGCCAGGCACCCAGCAACAGAACAAGGGGACAGAGTCCCAAGTTGTGCCACCAGGGGAGGTCTAGGCTGGATGTTAGGAGGAAGTTGTTGGCAGAGAGAGTGATCGGCATTGGAATGGGCTGCCCAGGGAGGTGGTGGAGTCGCTGTCCTTGGAGGTGTTGAAGAAAAGCCTGGCTGAGGCACTTAGTGCCATGGTCTAGTTGACTGGACAGGGCTGGCTGCTAGAAGGATGATCTTGGAGGTTTTTTCCAACCTGGTTGAATCTATGATTCAATGCTCCTATGATTGTAAATGCAAATGAGGCACTTCTTTCTTCAGTGGTTAACTGCAGATATGGACAATTCATCTGCATGATGAACTGTTGTGATAAATTTAAGATATGCAAAAATGCAGAATTAGCATGTCTGCAAATCAGATGCTGCTGTTAGAGAACAACAGTGATGTGTGGCTGTGTTTTTCTTCTAGGGTAGGAAAGATTTACAACTGGATCTGAACAGGTCAGACCATTATGACAAAGCCAATTGTATGAGGTTCAACAAGGCCAAGTGCCAGGTTCCCTACCTGGATCACAACCAACCTACGGTAAGCTACAGACTTGGGGATGTGTGATTAGAAAGCTGCAAGTCAGAGAGGGATCTGGGGGTACTGGTTGATAGTCTACTAAGTATGAGTCAGCAGTGTGACCAGGTAGCCAATGAAGCCAATAGCACCCTAGCTTGTATTAGAAACATTGCGGTCAACAGGAACAGAGAGGTGGATCATTCCCCATGTATTTAGCACTCATGAGGCCACACCTCAAGTACAGTGTTCAGTTCTGGGCTCCTCACTACGAGAAGGAAACTGATCTGCTAGAACATGCCCAGAGAAGGGCAACAAGGCTTGTGAAGGGCCTGGAGCAAATGACCTACAAGGAGCAGCTGAGGGAGCTGGGGGTGCTCAGTCTGAAGAAGAGGAGGCTGAGGGGATACCTCATTGCTCTCTACAACTACATGAAGGTAGGCTGGAGCAAGGAGGAGGCCAGCCTCTTCTCTTCGGTGGCAAGTGACAGGACCAGAGGAAATAGGTTTCAAGCTGTGTCAGGGAGGTTCAGGATTGAATTAGGAAATATTTCTTCATAATGAGAGTTATCAGACCTTGGAACGGTTTACTCAGGGCAGTGGTGGAGTTACCGTCCCTGGGGGTGTTCAAGCAGTGTGTGGTCCTGGTGCTCAGGGACATGGTTTAGTGCTGACCCTTCAGTGCTAGGTCAAGGGTTGGACTGGATGATCTTTGAGGTCTCTTCCAACCAGATGTTTTCTGTGATTCTGTATCCACCATTTGGACACAATTTTATGAGTTTATGTTGTGGTTTGTTTTTTTTTAATGTACAGAATTTTTAGAATATGAATCCAAATTTGGGTTTATTTAGTTTTTGGTAGCTTGACAGCACGGCCACTAGGCTTGCCACTCATGCATTTTAAAAGCAAGGAAGAAATCAGAATGATGTCAGGAGAGAATTCCCAAGTGACATAATACATTCTGATCCAAACATCTGATCTGAAGGAAGATAGCAGTTTGTTTTGTAGAGGGTTAGAGCAGAAACACAGATACTGGGGGGTGGGAGAGTACTGACAGACTTAATACTGAAGCAATACTAGTCATGCCTACAACAGTCTGAATCATAGAATGGCTTACGTTGGACAGGACCTTAGAGATCATCTTCTCCAATCTCCCTGCCACGGGCAGGGGCAACTCTCAACTACAGTCATTGCTCAAGGCCTCATCCAGCCTGACCTTGATCACCTCCAGGGAGGGGGTATCCACAACCTCCTTGGACAACCCATTCCAGAGTCTCACTACCCTTGCACTGAAGAACTTTCTTCCTAAGATCCAGTCTAAATCTACTTTCCCCTCAGTTTAAAACCATTCCCCCTTATCCTACTGCTAGACACCCTTATGGAAAGTCCCTCTCCAGTCTTCCTGCAGGTTCCCTTCAGGTATTGGAAAGAAGCTATAAGGTTCTCCCAGATTCTTTTCTCCTCTAGGCTGAACAACATCATCTCCTTCAGCCTATTTTCATAGCAGAGGTGCTCCAGCTCTTGGATCATCTTTGTGGTCTTCCCCTGGATTTGTTCCAACAGCTCTATGTCCTTTTTATGATGGGGACACCAGAACCGGAGGTGAAGGCTCACACAGCAGAATAAACATGAAGAATCACCTCTCCTGACCTGCTAGTCACACTCCTATTGATGCAGCCTAGGATATGGTTTGCCTTCCATGATGCATGAGTGCACTGCCAGCTCAACAATCAACATCCCCAATCTTTTTCATATGAGCTACTCTCAACACACTGTAGACAGTCTGTATTTGTGCCCAGGGCTGGCCTGACCCTGATGCAGGACCTTGCACTTTGACTTGCTGAACCCCATACAGTTTGCACTGGCCCACTTCTCAGCCCTGTAAAGACCTTCTGGATGGCACTGCTTCCTTCAACACACAGCTTGGTGTCATAAAGTTGTGTCAGAAGTGGGATATGAACACACACCTCTACTTGGAGACCAGAAAGCTCCAGGAAATGGGAAAGCAAAGCTTTGGCGCCTTGGACCCCTCGGCCATCCTAAATGTTCGATCCGTTCTGTCCTAGAAGCTGTCTTACAGAAACTAGGAATTTACCACAGGAAATGGGGAGAATGCTTACATGTGTGTCTTTCCAATTGCATTTTGAGCAGTTCAAATCTAAGAGAAACTGGCATGCTGCTGGAGCTAGCTCCATACCTGGTGAACTTGTGCCAGTGTCACCTCTAGCCTTGCTGATCTTTTAATAAATCCAGTCTCAGTGGTAGTGTACTTAGGTTTTGGAGCTTTAATCTTGACCTGGGTAACATAATCTGGGAGAGATGCTTCCAATTCACAAAGTCCTAAAAAATACAAAGAGTGATTAAGTAATGAACCAGGGGGGAGAGAAATCTGGGGTTTGTTACTATCTCATACAAACTAAATCTTCCAAAATGCCTTACCTGTAAAGGTGTCAAGATAGCAGCTTTTTACTACATAGCGTTCAGAATGGTTGTCTGGGAAGTAACCATTCCTAGACAAAGGAGCATATGTTTGTGATGCAAAGTCAGTATACTCTTGGATGATATCTCGTCTCTCCAGCTTCCCCATCACATTCTTCCTCTTAGCTATCAATTTCCTGAGCACTGAAAGGGAAATACAAATGTGAGAAGGTTCCTCACCCAAATAGTTCTGAAAAAGCTGTATCTTTGGGAATTCATAAGAGCTTTTGCTGGTTAAAACAAAACCATGAGACCTGTTTGACCAGAACTAATGCTGACCATGTATATCTATATTGTGGATGATCCATCTTGAATAGAATGCGACCTCGTGAAAGCAGAAATGGTTTGTCTGAAAACTAAGTCTCACACTCCTCCCTCCCTGTCTTTCAAACTTACTCAGTGCAAAGTCATGCTGAAACTTTTTTATTTTCTCTTTTTTGGCCTTCTCATGGTTTTGCCAGTGGTCATCCAAGCGCTTGGCATCCAGCTTATTCTGATTCTCCTCTCGCCTTCGCAGCAGCTCCTTTAAGATTTCAAATCGAGCCTCCTGCAACCTACAGGGAAAGACTAGGTATGACCTCCTGTACTCCACAGCTTTCTCTGCAATGCTGTCACCATCACACAGTATACCAATCAGTGACTTCAGGCATAGCTCATATTGCAAATCTTATATTTAATCTTTCATTGTAAAAAGTGAATTTGGCACTGCTGAAAAGTATCATGATAGTGGTATTGTGGTCTCATGTTAAATGTAACAAAAGATAACCCTTCCCCAAATCAGGGGACTTTCACAACAATAGATGACTTGTACCCCTAAGCCAATCCCTTAAATTTTCTTGTTCCTTCTCTATTCAGCCCATAATTAGGGCTGAGTAAGTGCGACAAAAGCTGGTGAGAGGCCTGGAACACAGCTCTGTGAGGAGAGGCTGAGGGAGCTGGGGGTGTTTAGCCTGGAGAAGAGGAGGCTCAGGGCAGACCTCATTGCTCTCTACAACTACCAGAATAGAGGCTGTAGCCAGGTGGGGTTGGTCTCTTCTGCCAGGCAACCAGCAATAAAACAAGGGGACACAGTCTCAAGTTGTGCCAGGGGAGGTCTAGACTGGATGTTAGGAGGAAGTTGTTGGCAGAGAGAGTGATTGGCATTGGAATGGGCTGCCCAGGGACGTGGTGGAGCCACTGTCCCTGGAGGTGTTGAAGCAAAGCCTGGCTGAGGCACTTAGTGGCATGGTCTAGTTGATTGGCCAGGGCTGGGTGCTTGGTTGGACTGAATGATCTTGGAGGTCTCTTCCAACCTGGTTGATTCTATGATTAAAAGACATAAAGAGCATCACTGGATTCCTACTTTTCTATTTCCTGTTCTCTAAAGGCCCACTCCTTTCTCTCCATATGATCCATCATCTTTCTCCTCTTTGCGATATTTGATGCACTGTCCATGGCTGGAAGAGTTGCTTCCCACGCACGTTTTTCCCGGGCACGTTCAATCATCTCCACCTCGGCTAGTCCTGCTGGCAGCCCCCGACCTTACAGGGACAAGAAGAAGCAGCTGTTTAGGAGAATGGTGAATCCAGCAACCACCCACCACCAAAACATATTACAAGGCTGGATGCACACAAGACCATATATTAAACAAAAGAAGAACATGAAGTAAATACTTCTAAGGCCAGTAGAATTCTACAGTACAAGGAGTAGTAACATCTACAGTTGCTACAGTTTAATTGACATTAACAGCAGCACTTCATTCCCCTACTGCAGGCTGCAAAGGAGGGAAAACTTTCCAAATATGACACACTTTCTTTGGCATGTCTAAAGTTCATCATTATTGCAGGTGGAACACTGGAAAATGAAGATCACAGGTATATTCCAGGGAAACAATGTTTGTACTGGTTACTGGCATCTAACTCAGAAGAGCTGAAGAACAGAGAGTAAATTGAAAAGCTGCTCTTAATTCAAATTTGTAAAATACATGTCTGGGATTTTGCTGAGAAAGGCTAGACTTCCCCTGTACTCAACACTGCTCAGGCCATACCTTGAATACTGGGTCCTGTTCTGGGCTCCTCAATTCAAGAGAGATGTTGAGGTTCTGGAAGGTGTCCAGAGAAGGGTGACAAAGCTGGTGAGGGGCCTGGAACACAGCTCTGTGAGGAGAGGCTGAGGGAGCTGGGGGTGTGCAGCCTGGAGAAAAGGAGGCTCAGGGGTGACCTCATTGCTGTCTACAGCTACCTGAAGGGAGGTTGTAGCCAGGTGGGGATTGGTCTTTTCTGCCAGGCAACCAGCAACAGAGCAAGGGGACACAGTCTCAAGTTCTGCCAGGGGAGGTCTAGGCTTGATGTTAGGAGGAAGTTGTTGCCAGAGGGAGTGATTGGCATTGGAATGCGCTGCCCAGGGAGGTGGTGGAGTCACCATCCCTGGAGGTGTTCACGAAAAGCCTGACTGAAGTACTTAGTGCCATGGTCTACATAATTGGACAGGGCTGGGTGATAGGATGGACTGTCTAACCTTGGAGGTCTCTTCCAACCTGTTTGATTCTATGATTCTATGACCAGATCACCCTTGAGGCTCCTCCCCAATAGACTAATCTATGATCTTTTTCCTACTGAACAATCTCAAAACTCTTTATGAAATGCCCCAGTACAGCACTATTAAGTCAGAAAATATTATACTTATTTTAGAAATAGATAAAATATTGTACCCCAAAGGAAGACAATAAAGAGCTGCCAAAGCTCACAACAGACTTGAAACCTGACATTGAAAAAAAAGCAACCACCAACCCTCCTGCTAAAGAGGCCACATGATTATGATCATGTACCTTGATTCCACAACTGTTGTGGTATTAAGAGCAGAGAGATATAATTTTATTCCCCCTTAAAAGTAAAATAAAACACTCTCATTGAATTGGACAGAAACACAGAATTGTATTTCAAAGAGATACAGAACATTACAGAGCATATGAAGCTTTAACACCTAATACATATACAGGATACATGAAAACCCCCTTAAACCTTCTCCCAGACTGACTAATCTACACTCCTCAATGCTCCTCTTCTCTCGAGCCAGTGTCTCTACCACCCTTAGTCCAAAACAGGCCAAAATTGCACTGGCTGAGTTAGCCAAACCTCTGGAGATCATAAACAGGCCTACTCCTCCATGCTACCAGATAAGGGCTTCCCATCAAAGACAGCAGGTAGGAAACAGAAAAGGAGAGCAAGTTGGACTTGCTGACAACTTATGAAGAGATAGCAGAATTATGGGATTGAATAACAGTATTACAATTTCCTGGGTCTACCTCCTGGACTCTCTTATCTAGTCCCTGGAGGATTTTTCAACTCTATGGTTCTTAAACCTATAACAACAACTCACCCCAAGCAAGTGTAGCAAGTGTCAGAAGTTCAGGGATGGAGCCACCAGGAACTACATATTCAGGGGAATAGGGATCAGTCTGGGCTTCGCCATCCCTGTAATCTGTCTGTGTGCCCAAAGTTCGTAGCATGGGACCACAGACATTGCTGTCTTTTGTAGCTGAATAGATGTAAGGTTCTGACCTAAAAAGAGATGCAAGATGGAAGAACATTTGTTAGTTAAAAAAAAAAAAAATCCATGAAAACATAACCAAATAGTACAGAAACACAACACTAAGTCAAAGGTAGGATGTATAAATGTGTTTTGGTTTACATTCATATTGCATCCCATTGATGTTAACTCCCTTCTCTTAAATAAAAGCAGAGTGAGAATCACAGGCTCACAGGATGTTGGGGGTTGGAGGGGATCCAAGGAGATCATCGAGTCCAACCCCCCTGCCACAGCAGGACCATACAATCTAGTACAGATCACAGACGAACGCACTGAGGCTACACTGAATCCTCTGAAACCTCCCTCTTGTGGTAAACAATCCAGAAATCTCCTGGTTCCAGCTCTCACAAGTCATTACATGTAAATCTTCCCTATGCATCCATTCCAAAGCACTGTTTTTAACAGGCACAAGAATAACTAATAGTTGAGTGAAGTCTGACTGTCTCAGTTCAGTTTACATGTTTGTCTTTCCAACAATTTCAGAACAAAAATTCAGTGCTGATTATAAGCACATGAACTTCCATTGACTTGTGATGGTTTGGGTGTTACCAGCCCCTGCCCTACTTTGGAAATCACCCAGACTAGACTCAATGGCTCTGGAAATTGAATGAAGCTTTGTATTCACAGCTTAGCACAATATACAAGCAGATATTTACAATATATACAGTTATTACAGAAATATACAAGAAGTAATACAGAAACACAACAGCCCTCCCAGAAACCTGAGTCCCCAGGAAGGGCTCTCAACCACTCTTCCACCTTCCCCCTAGCCCTCTACTTTACTCAAGATCTTGCCTTATATGTAAGGTAGTTTTAAGGGTCGGCCAGGGGGGTTAGGAAGCAGATGGATTAGTCACACGGACGGCAGGTTAGGTTAGAGAGAGAAGTGCAGCCCACAAAGCCCAGAGAGCAACTCTGTTATCTATATTTATGTTCTTGTTCTTATACATCTCAGCAAGCCTATGAGTGCAGTAGACATTACCACTGTCTACTTTTCACAGCCTGTAATCTAATTCTTCTCACCAAAACATTCTAGCTACCTTCAAACTAGCACATGACTCACATTAGGAAATGGATCTACTTATGTCCCTTTAAAATCTGTTCCCCACTGAAAACCACATTAGACTACATCATGGATGTTCTACATCACTGAACAGTACTGCAATTATCACAGAGCTTGTTATGAAATTACACAAGGTTTTTCAACAATATTGCTGTATTGGAGAATCTTCTTTGCACCAGTATCTCTTTTCAGAGACATATGGCTTTCTGTTTCAGACTTCATTACACATGTGAGACGCATCTCAAAGCCATGAACCTTACCCACAAAGCACTTCTTATATACTGCAAGCAAATTCTAAAACAGCCAGTCACCTGTTTCTTCAGAAATTTTCAATGGTGAACAAACTCTTACCTCTTAACAAGTTTTTCCTGTTTGTTCATTATGAAAAATACTGGTCACCAGCTAAAGAGTTTCCTAACCTTTTTCTGGTGAGATGCGACTCACTACAGCAACATTCCAGAACTCACTACTTACGTTGTCACTCTGTAAGCAACATTTAGTGGAAGCAGCTTATTAGAAGGGGTGAGAGGTCTGAAAAGAGAGAATGCAGATGTGAGGCAATAACCATGAGAGTAACCAACTGTAGTTTAGAAAAACTGCAGCCCACTAATTTCAGTGTAGTTCACAGGATCATAGGATGTTAGAGGTTGAAGGGGACCTCCAGAGATTGAGTCCAACTCCCCTGCCATAGCAGGAACATATAATCTAGTGCAGGTCACACATGAATGCATCCAGATGGGTCTTGAAATTCTTCAGAGTAGGGGACTCCACAACCTCTCTGGGGAGCCTGTTCTAGTGCTCTGTGACCCCTACAGTAAAGAAGTTCCTCCTCGTGTTGAGGTGAAACTTCCTGTGCTGTACTTTACATTCATTGCCCCTTGTCCTATCACAGGGTGCAAGTGAGAAGAGCCTGCCCCTTCTTTCCCGACACTCAGCCCTCGTATGTTTATACACAGTTATTAAATCCTCTCTCAGTCTTCTCCAGACTACAAAGCCACAGGTCTCTCAGCCTTTCCTCATAAGGCACATCCTCCAGTTCCTTAATCACCCCCATCACCCTCTGTTAGACTCTCTCAAGCAGATCCCTGTCCCTCTTGAACTGGGGAGCCCAAAACTGGATGTCATATCCCAGATGAGGTCTCACTACGGCAGAGTAGATGGGGAGAACCTCCCTTGATCTGCTGGACACACTTTTCTTAATGCACTCCAGAATACAATTTGCCTTCTTGGCCACAAGGGCAAGTTATATATCCATGGATAATTTTTTGTCCACCAGGACTCCTAGGTCCTTCTCCATGGGGCTGCTCTGCAACAGATCACCTCCTAACCTGTACTGCATTCTGTAGTTGCATGTTTAAGAATTTTGCCTGAATAATACACTGTTCTTTCAGTAACCCTACAACTACCTGAAGGGTGGTTGTGGCCAGGAGGACGTTGCCCTCTTCTCTCAGGTGGCCAGCACCAGAACAAGAGGACACAGCCTCAAGCTATGCCAGGGGAAATTTAGGCTGGAGGTGAGGAGAAAGTTCTTCACTGAGAGAGTCATTGGACACTGGAATGGGCTGTCTGGGGAGGTGGTGGAGTCGCTGTCCCTGGAGCTGTTCAAGGCAGAATTGGATGTGGCACTTGGTGCCATGGTCTAGCCTTGAGCTCTGTGGTAAAGGGTTGGACTTGATGACCTATGAGGTCTCTTCCAACCTTGGTGATACTGTGATACTGTGAACAGTTTCATCAGTAGGACTGGGAAAGATTCCTCTGTCAAAGTAGAAAGTGGGACTATAAAACAAAGTAATTATTCAAAGAAGCTAGTTTTGAGTGTACTCACAAAATTCTATGTACATTTCACTAATTTGTTTGCTTTTTTCACTTTCAGCATTTGAGAGTTGCTTTTTTTTTCCCAGTGACTTCTTGAAATACTGCCATGAATTCCTACAATCAGCCAGTAAGGTTTACTTGTTTAAATAAGTACCTTGAAAGTTATATGGGCTCAACAACATATTTATAATTCCTTCTTAGGCATTCTTACAGTTTGCATATTATAGAATCATAGAATCAAAGAGGTTGGAAGAGACCTCCAAGCTCATCCAGTCCAACCTAGCACCCAGCTCTGTCCAATCAACTAGACCATAACACTAAGTGCCTTGTCCAGTCTTTTCATGAACACCTCCAAGGACAGTGAATCCAACACCTGGGCAGCCCATTCCAATTACAGTTCACTATCAATTTCCCTTAGCCTTTGAAAAGCCTTAAAACTGAATTTCAAATTGAGAACATAGTCTTAGTCCTTTTCTTCTTTTGGTTGTTGTTAAAAAAGCCATAAAGAACTTCAATCCATTAAACTTGACCATTTTCAATATCTAAAGTAGACATATTGGCCAACAGCTGCTGACTCGTGAATGTAATTCAAGGTCTATGTGACTGAGTTGAGAACATCTGTATGCTAGCTGTTGTTTCAGAACTTGAATTCATTGCTGACTCACAGTGTCATGCTGGATGGAGCAATCAAAGTTATCCTTTGCTCCCTCTTTGCTCCTGGAAGAAACTGGGTTGCTTCTTAAGAAGATAACTTTCCAGTAGTCTGGAGGACCACAATGGCTTTTTAAGTATATTTTTCTTTTGTATATGAGGATCTGCAGCGCAAAACTTCTGACAAATTATTACTATTATTATCTGTCCACAGATCACTGGAACAGGCTCTCCAGAGAGGTTGTGGGGTCTCCTTCTCTGGAGACTTTCAAGGCCTGTCTGGTTGTGTTCCTTTGTGATCTGTGTTAGATAGGATTGTCCTGCTCTGGCAGGGAGGTTGGACTTGATGATCTCCTTGGGTCCCTTCCAACCCCTACCATTCTGTGATCCTGTGATTGAAGTACAGAATGCTGGGTATATCTGCATATATGGCAACTCATTCCCTGGAAATTCTGGCATAGTGTGAATTCTAAAAGTTTTGTCATTTAAGATCATAGAATTGTAGAATTCTCTAGGTTGGAAAAGACCTTCTAAGTTCATCAAATCCAACCATTAACTCTGTTCTACATAATATATGACTAAACCATACTCCCAAGCACCACAACTACACAGCTTTTAGACATATCCAAGCACAGTTACTCAACCACCTCCCTGGGCAGCCTCTTACAATGCCTGAAACCCTTTCGATGAAAAAAAGTGTTTTTCTTAATGCCCAGTCTAAACCTTGCCCAGTGCAGCTTAAGGCCATTCTCTCTTGTTCTCTCTGTAGTTACTTGAGAGAAAAGAACAAAGCCCACCCCATGATTTGGTTACTATTTAGACTTTCCATAGCAGTGATCAAAGAAAAGACAGAAAAACCAAGACTTTGGCATTTATTTAGGTGCTCTTTAAACTGCACATAAGCAACCTCCTGAATTCTGTTTCAAATCAGTCCATTCCTTACCTTGCAAAATACTTGTAGCGATTCCTTCCACTAACTTCAGGATCTTCATACACAATTTCAGGTAATTGAGGAGAAGATTGAGTTCTAAAAGCCAAAATACAGAATATCACTTAAGAAGGACATTCAGCATAGTTTTTTTAACTTATGGCTTGTTGCTGTTGGCTGTTTGTTTTCATCTTCACTTTCCTGGTTGCACAGTCAAATTCCAAAATATTCCCATACTTATACACAAGCATTTTTTTTTCATACTTACATATATAGCAAAACAGTTTATTGGTATTTCCCTCTATGCATAAGTAAGAAATAGTTATTTGTTGCCTTTAATGAAACTTTCTATGTGCTTGTCAAGAAAGAATTGGCCACCTGTAAATGCTTGACTTTGTAAAATAAACTACTTTTAGCGGGACTGAGGGGAAGAGCGAACAACTTTCCACAGCAGAAAATATGTGTTAAGGAGTAGACTTAACAAAGGGGAAGACTACCACCTTTTACTTTCCAAAAGTAGTTGAAGAGATTTTAAGCAGATAGGGAAAATTTTGGAATCAGCAGTTTCATTTTCAATCTTTGAATAAAGGAGAAAAATTAGGATAACCACACAAGTCTCTTGTCCAGGTGGCCAAGAGAGCCAGTGGCATCATGGCCTGAATCAGAACAGTGTGACCATTAGGAGGTTATTCTTCCCCTGTACTCAACACTGGTCAGGCCACAGCGTGAGTACTGGGTCCAGTTCTGGGCTCCTCCATTCAAGAGAGATGTTGAGGTGCTGGAACGTGTCCAGAGAAGGGTGATAAAGCTGGTGAGGGGCCTGGAGAAGAGGAGGCTCAAGGGTGACCTGATTGCTGTCTACAACTACCTGAAGGGAGGCTGTAGCCAGGTGGGGGTTGGTCTCTTCTGCCAGGCAACCAGCAAGAGAACAAGAGGACACAGTCTCAAGTTGTGCCATGGGAGGTCTAGGCTGGATGTTAGGAGGAAGTTGTTGTCAGAGAGAGTGATTGGCATTGGAATGGGTTGCACAGGGAGGTGGGGGAGGTGGCATTCCTGAAGATGCTCAAGCAAAGCCTGGCTGAGGCACTTAGTGCCATGGACTAGTTAATTGGATAGGGCTGGGTGCTAGGTTGGACTGGATGAGCTTGAAGGTTTCTTCCAACCTGCTTGATTCTATGATTCTATGAAATGTTTTATAACTTATGCTGGAATAAGCAGACCTTTTGCAAGAATAGGCTGTCTTTGGTTTTTTCCCCATTCTTAATTTAAAATAGACAGACTGTTTAAATGTTGCACTATAACATCTTGCAGGGTTTACTTTTAAGCTTTGGAAAACCATGAAATAGACCTCATTATGGCAGTCAGTGAAACAATAGGTAGAAATGACTCCTTTGAAAGCTGTGCATCAGGATTGCTATTTGATTTTACATCCACTTAGTATTTAGTACTCTTCTCAAGCTGCAAAGTGGTTAAAGAGAAGAAACAGTTCTCTCTTTTTTTTTTTTTAAGAAAAAAAAAAAGGCCATATCATGCCATAAATATGTCATTTCCTTAACTCTGTCTATGGAAGTCCTGAAGATGATGTTTTTTGTAAGACCTCTCTTGGCAAATTATAAGAATCCCAGACTCAGATGTGTGGGGTTGTGGGTGCTGGAGTTGGTTTCAGCTGTCTAATTTTAAATACAGAGGTATATTTACAGAGATACAGTTAACAATACATAACACTGCTCGACAGCTGGGATCAAAACAGAAGATTGCATACTGATATCAGTTGTCTTCAAATACCTCATCTAAGCCCTGTGAGCTGTGCTGTGGAACTCAGGGAGCCACAGTATGTCTACCCACTACAGCGAAGCCTGTATAGGTGCTTCATTAACCTTCTATGACATACAATTTACTGCCAAGGTAAGTTTAAAGTCATCTCATCCCAGGGCTTTCAGTCGTATCTCATAACAAAAGGGAGGAAGATGTTTCAAGATGCAGTGCAGTAACCTGAGATACTTCCTCAGCACTAATCAACCTATTATTTTGAAGTTGTTTGTAATTCAAATGAGATAATTGAACTGATGGCTAGCTCCACTAGCTGACTCTTTAGATATCGGACCATTACTCCATCCAGATGGATTTGTGTTTCATTCAGCACAGGTGGGCACTTATTCTTATGATCTAACTTTATTAGCATAAGCTGTTCATCCCATTATGGTGTTGTTATAGGCACAATGGGAGCCAGCGAAATAGCCCCTTCTATTCCACAAATCCTGCCTCTTGCATGCCCTTGACTTACATCTGCTGACTTAGCTGAAATAAATGAGCACTTATTCCCGGTAACCTTGCAGAGGCAATGCAACTACTGAGAAGACAGCTGGGAAATATTCTGTCTTCTGTATCAGCTACACTGTCAATCAGTGCAGGTTGAAAGAGAGGGGATGTTTTCCTCATTTTTTGTTAATTGCAAGACATTTTGCAAATACATGTTGTTGAAATGCAAATCAATTTTAAAGCAGCACGGGCATCAAGCAAGTTCTTGTCACAAAGTAACTGGAAAAATACAAGAAGCTGCAGAAGTTTTCATGTGCAGGGAACTGTTTGAAATGCTGAAAATAACTCTTTTAAAAGACCTAATCTAGGGTAGGGTGTCCCTGGGCATGGCAGGGGGGCTGGAACTAGATGATCCTTGTGGTCCCTTCCAACCCTGACTGATTCCATGATTCTAAGACTGCAAAACTCTTATTATGCAAATGAGAAGATGCTTTTGAAACTGAACAAAACCAGGTACAAAATCTGCTGTATCATTCTTAAACATTTTTGAACTACAGACTGGCACATTGCCCACAGCCCTTAGAGCACGCATGATCTGTAAAGTCCACAGCCTAAAGCTAGTCTGTAATACAGCAAAAATCTCTGAAAGCAATTACCTAGCTGATGCCTACAGTCCTGAATGCAGCTACATGAGCACTCCAAAAAAATACATGGTGTGGTAAAACATATAAACTTTAAAAAAAAAAAAATCACTAATCAGAAGTCCAAAATGTGATGCCAGAAGAAAGTTCAATTAAGAACCCCACACACTATACACTATAAACGTGGTGCCCCAGTTCAAGCCCCACAGACCCTTGAATGAGCAGCAAAGGCAATCTAATCAGCTGCAACTGCATGGGACTAGAAGGAAAGAGTTTCCACTGCAGTAAAACATGAATCATTGAAGTCTTCACGGAATATATTTGGTTGAAAGAGACCTTCAAGACCATCTACTTCAGCCTTTGACCCAGCATGACAAAGTAAACACTAAATCATGTTCTGAAGTGCCAGGTCCACACTCTGTTTAAACACGTTCAGGGATGATGACTCCACCACTAGCCCAGATAGACCATTCCTATGTTTGACAACCCTTTCAGTGAAGAAATTATCTCCTTATATCCAGCCTAAACCTTCCCCTGGCACAGCTTGAAACCATTTCCTCTAGTCCTGTCACTTGCCACCAAGAAGATGCTGGCCCCCTCCTCACTCTAACCACTCTTTCAGGTAGTTGTAGAGAGTGATGAGGTCTTGTGATGGTTTGGGCTCTTACCCGCCCTCCCACACTTTTGGAATTGCCCCAGCTAACTCAGAAAGGCCTCCAGGAATATAAATGAAGCTATTTATTTTACAGCAGCAAATATACAAGCAGCTATTTACAATATATACAGTTATGTACAGAAATATACAAAGGATAAACAATACAAAAGCACAACTCCCCTCCCAGAAACCTGAGTCCCCAGGAGGGGCTCTCAAACCACCCCAACACCTTCCCTTGCCCTCTCAACCTTACCCCAGTTCTCAGAAAGAAGAGAGGTGCAGCCAAGAGGTTAGGGAGCAAGGTTAGTGGCAGCAAGGTTAATGAGATGCAGCTTCGTCAAAGCCCAGAAGCAAAGTGAGAGACAAAATGGAGAATGCTATCAAATGTTTTACTACTTCTTCCCAGAGTTCTCAGCGTGACTGTGAGAGAAGGAGACACAATTGTTTTCATTTCACTGCCCATTATCTAGTTCTTTTACCAAAACATTCTAGCTTGCTTCAAACTAGCACAGGTCTCCCCTCAGCCTTCTCATCTTCTGACTGAACAACCCCAGCTCCTCAGCCAGTTCTCACAGGTCATGTGCTCTTGCCCTTGCTGCCCTTCTCTGGACATGCTTCAGCACTTCTATGTCCTTCCTATAGTGAGTGGCCCAGAACCGAACAAAATATTCAAGGTGGGGCCTCGCCAATGCTGAGTACATGGGGATGACCACTTCCCTGTTCTTGCTGGCCACAGTGTTTCTGATACAAGCCAGGATGCCACTGGCCTTCTCAGCAACCCAGGCACACTGCCTCACACTTACTTGACTATCAACCAGTACCCCCAGGTCCCTTCCCAAGTTGCAGCTTTCCAAACACAAATCTCCAAACTATAGCTTACCATGGGGTTGTTGTGATCTAGGTGCAGGAGACCTGGCATCTGGCCTCGTTGAACCTCACACGATTAGCCTTGGCCCACCAGTCTAACTTGTCCAGATCCTGCTGTAAAGCTTCCCTACCCTTTATCAGATCAACATCGCCACCCAGATGGGTGTTATTTGCAAACTTACTGAGGTTGAATCCAATCCCCTCATCCAGACCATTAATGAAGATATGAAAGAGAGCAGGCACCAATACTGAACCCTGGAGTCAATCTGAGCTGTAAAAGATTGAAATGCCTCTTTTCTCTTTCCCTGCCACCACTACAAAGCAGATAACACAGGGATGAAGGAATGTGCAACATCCACCCTGTAAGAAACAGATGGGCAACCATACTCCACAACAGCTGCAATCTCTTAATTTCAAGGGAAATATAAGTAGGAGCAAATTGCAGTCATCTCCACTTCAGTGTGCATGCATTTTTGATGGGTTTGTTTGCATGTTTGTTTTAAATTATCCAACCATAGAACACTTACATAGCAAGCTGCTGAAGAGTTTCCAGACGCTGCTGAGACCTCCCCCTCCATCTTCGGCCAATCAGTGGAGGCACTGGATCTTTCCCCTCCAAGCATTGACTGTAGCACGGTAAATGGATCAAGCTACTAAACATACTTCTCAGCATTGGTGCCTTTACCTAGTGTTTGCATGGACACAAAGAAGAAGGTCAGGTCAGTGATTTAGTGATTTCAAACAGCTTTAAAGAGATCTGAATCTCAGACTGCTGTGATTTACAGGACTGCAAATTTGGGATGGGAGGAAATAAGGTAGCATACATATGCTAATTATGTCAGCTGGTTAGATGGTACTTCTCAAGATGTGGAGCATACCAGACTAGCAGCAGATGCACAGATATGTCTTTTGGCTGTTTTCTGGGTGTCAAAACTTATATATAAATCAAAGGGTCTAAGGGATCGTTACATAAAGGAGTTAGTGTGTGAATATACAGTAAAGTGAACTTCCAGCACATTACCCCAAGCAACTCCCTCCTAGATCCTGCGCTCTAGAAATGAAGTAACATATTCCACTTAATGAGTAAAGTTACATTATATGATACTGTAACAATTTTAGCACATGCTAAAAATATCTAGATGGGAGTTAGCACACAAAAATGACTGCATTAAAAATCCACACCTTTCCTTCTTAGCACTAATTTCCCTGGGTAGACATGTCTTAAATCTCTAAACTTATGGTTGCAAATAATCTTTGCAGTCATGACTCAAGTGTAAATGATGTATCTATATTGGACTGAGCTTCTGTAAAGTCTGAAATCAGATTTGAACTGTGAATTGCCCCTATCAGGTGCACACGGGGTAGCGGTGACATTTCAGTACACCAACTCACCAGAGTGTAAGAGAGTGTCAGATGATGAAGATCCAGGCACCCTACTAGGAACAGCAGCTGTAAATGAGGTTGCATTTGTGTTTTATTTCTCTTCAAAGGGAATTCAACTTCCAGGGAGTTGGAAAACCCTGTAAGCTAATATTATCATGACCCCTGTTTACTCCATTTTGTAACACTATGAAGAATTCAAAGTTGTATTGTTTATGTAGAATCATAGAACGGGTTGGGTTCGAAGGGACCTCTAAAGGTCATCTAGCCCAACTCCCTCTGCAGTAAGCAAAGACATGCTCAGCTAGATCATTACCATTACACACTTGCTGATTCCTATGCTTAAAACATAGAATCATAGAATCAACCAGGTTAGAAGAGACCTCCACCAAGACCATCCAGTCCAACCTATCACCCAGCCCTATCCAATCAACTAACCATGGCACTAGGTGCCTCATCCAGGGACCATTCCAATGGCAAATAACTCTCTCTGTGAAGAACTTGTTAAACCTCACACAATTGAAGTTTGAGAGTTCAAATATCTGCCTTGCAGACTCTGTCAAATACACAGCTTCAGGACTCAGATTAAAATCCATTTCATTGTGCAGCTGTACCAAATCTGTTTTCCTTTGACTTTCCATCTGTATGCAGCCAGTCCAGCAATCAAGCACTGCTGTGTAAAGGTGTGGCTGCCACTCCCATAAACATGTTGTAGCCGGTTTTAAAGCAGAATCAGAATCAGTCAGGATTGGAAGGGACCACAAGAATCATCTAGTTCTAACCACCCCTGCCTTGGGAAGGGACACCCTACCCTACATCAGGCTGCCTTGAGCCACATGCAGCCTGGCCTTAAACACTTCCAGGAATGGGCAACTCATTCCAGGCTCTCATCACTCTCATGATGAACAACTTCCTCCTCACCTGCAGCCTAAATCTCTTCACCTCCAACTTTGCCCTATTCCCCCTAGTCCTGTCACTACCTGACAGCCTAAAAAGTCCCTATCCAGCTTTTTTGTTATTTCTAGGCCATGGCTAGTCATCCTAGGCCAGCAAGCAAGGTTACTCCCTGTGTTAAGTCTTGTTTTAGAGAAAAGTGCTTTTCTCATTTTGTATTTTACTATTTTAAGTGAGCAGCTAGAATGGGACAGTTTCTATCCATGTGTATGCACACACACAGAAATATAAAGTAAACATGAATTATCTTTGGACAACACCTACCACTTTATCACTGACACTTTGAACATGGATATTTGATTTTAAATGATCCTTCTCACTTGACAATGGGTAGAGAGGGTCTGGAAGAGAAGTGAAAAAATGCAACCAGTTACATATTTGAGGAATCTGCATAAATCGTAAGGCTTCATAGAATCATAGAATCAAGCAGGTTGGAAGAGACCTCCAAGATCATCCACTCCAACCTAGCACCCAGCCCTATCCAATTAACTAGATTATGGCACTAAGTGCCTCAGCCAGGCTTTGCTTCAACACCTCCAGGGATGGCAACTCCAGCACCTCCCTGGGCAGCTCATTCCGATGCCACTCTCTCTGCCAACAACTTCCTCCTAACATCCAGCCTAGACCTTCCCTGGCACAACTTGAGACTGTGTCCCCTTGTTCTGTTGCTGCTTGCCTGGCAGAAGAGACCAACCCCCACCTGGCTACAGCCTCCCTTCAGGTAGTCATACACAGCAATGCAGTTACCCCTGAGCCTCCTTTTCTCCAGGCTAAACAATCCCAGCTCCCTCAGCCTCTCCTCACAGGGCTGTGTTTCAGGCCACTCACCAGCTTCACTGCCCTTCTCTGGACATGTTCCAGCACCTCAACATCTCTCTTGAATGGAGGAGCCCAGAACTGGACACAGTACTCACAGTGTGGCCTGACCAGTGTTGAGTATAGGGGAAGAATAATATTCCTTGTCCTACTGGCCACATTGTTCTTGATCCAGGCCAAGATGTCACTGGCTCTCTTGGCCACCTGGTCACACTGCTGGCTCATGCTCAGCTATCTACCAGTATCCCCAGGTCCCTCTCTGCCTGGCTGCTCACCAGCCACTCTATCCCCAGCCTGTAGTGCTGCTTAGGGTTGTTGTGGCCAAAGTGTAGAACCCTGCACTTGGCCTTGTTAAATCCCATTGGCCTCTCTCCACCCATCCAGCCTGGCAAGGTCCCTCTGCAGAGCTCTCCTACCCTCCAAGAGATCCACACCTGCTCCTAGCTTGGTGTCTTCTGCAAACTTACTGATGCTGGATTCAATCCTCACATCCATATCATCAATAAAGATACTGATCAGGACTGTGCCCAGTACTGACCCTTGGGGAACAGCACTAGTAACAGCTGCTAACTGGTTGTGGCACCATTCACCATCACTCTCTGGGCCAAATTCCCTCTTCTACCTTCCAGGCTTCAACTCCCTCTTCTATCAGTAAGAGAGTATAAATTAAAATAAGAGACAAAAAATGAAATACATGTCTCCACATCAAAGAAATTCCACCATCACAAGAATAAGCCTCATAGCTGTAATACTACCATTCTGCGGAATGTAGAATTCACCAAAATCAAATCTACTTTTGAAACAAAAATCTACTTTCTTTGGAAACTGTGCCAACTTCAAAAAAGAATGACGATGTAAAACAGAAGAAAAGAAACCATGTTGCAATAGTGTTCAGGGGAAATACACTATATATGGCCCCAGAATATGTCAACAAAGCTAGTGAAGGGTTTGGAGAACAAGCCTTATAGGGAGTAGCCGAGGGAATTGAGGTTGTTTACTCTGGAGAAAAGGAGACTGAAAGGAGACCTTTTCACTCTCTACAATTCCCTGAAACACGACTGGAGTTATATAGGTGTTGGTCTCTTCTCCCCAGTAACAAGTGATGAGAGGAAATAACCTGAGGTTGCACCAGGGGAGGTTTAGGGTTGCCTATTAGAAGAAACTTCATTGAAATGGCTCTCAAACACTGAACAGGCTCCCCAGAGGGTTGGTTGAATCCTGATCTATAGAGGTGTTTAAAACACACAAAAAATATGGTGCTGGGGGATGTGGTTTAGCACCAGACTTGGTAGAGTTAGGTAACAGTTAGACTCAATGATCATAGAATCATAGAATCAGTCAGGGTTGGAAGGGACCACAAGGATTAGCCAGTTCCAACTCCTCTGCCATGCCCAGGGACACCCTACCCTAGAGCAGGATACCCACAGCCTCATTCAGCTTGGCCTTAAATTCCTCCAGCCAGGGGCCTCAACCACCTCCCTGGGCAGCCCTTTCCAGGCTCTCACCACTCTCAGGGTGAAGAACTTCCTCCTTGTGTCCACTCTGAATGTCCCCACCTCCAGCTTTGCTCCCTTCCTAGTAGTCCCTCCCTAAAAAGTCCTTCCCCAGCTTTTTTGTAGGCCCCCTTCAGACACTGGAAGGTCACCTGGGAGCCTCCTCTTCTCCAGACAGAACAGCCCCAACTCTTTCATTCGGTCCTCACACGAGAGGTGCTCCAGCCCTCTGAGCATCTTCATGGCCCTTAAAGCTCTTTTCCAGATAAGCGACTCTATGAATCTATGATTCCTCCCTCTGGGATTCAGAGGAGGCATTCCTTCAACTCGCCAATGTATCATAGACCAAAGGCTCTCCTCACTCCCAGTAACTTCCTAACTGCTGACAGCTGCAGTGCTTAGCCACCGCACAGCTCTGCCTTGCTCCTGGAGCAGCACCCATCTTCCCAGCTCCAAACCTGCTTCCCTGCCAGCTAGTTGGCGGTCGCTTGCTGAAAGCTTCTGGATATGGTCTCTGGCTGTCCGGCCGGCGGGAGAGGCCCGGTGGGCGGCAGAAGGCCTACTCGGGCGGCTGAACCGCTCCAGGGCCCGCTCCCCGTCCCCTCGCCCGCCGCCTGACTGCCCGCCCGTGCCCAGTCTACCCGCGCTGGGCGCGGTCTTCCTCCCCGCGGCGGGTGCCAGTTTGCTGCACCGGTGCCTCCCCGTCCCAGGGCTGTAGGTGGGGCAGGGGGGCGCAGGCTCGGTACCGTAAGGGTAGTTGAACGTCCGGCCCGGAGCCGTTTGGCCATTCGCAACGAGCAGCACCTGCACGGCGCCCGCACCGCGCGGCTCTTGGCGACTCCAGCTGCCGTCGTCATGGTGCCGCGCGGGGGCGGGCCCGCGGAGCGCCACGCTCGCTGCAGGGCGCCGGCACTGCGCCGGCGAGAAGCTCTGCTGCCACCGCCCTTCCATCTAAAGCCGAGTGGCCAGGGGTTGCCCTCCCGCGTCGGGGGCCGAGGTTTCCGGAGACCCCTAAGGCTGTGAGGCAACGAGACCCGCCCGCCGCCATCTTATGCTGCCGCAAGCTGGGCGGGAAAGGCGCCTCTGGCTTAGCGGCGGTGGCGAAGGGGACTAACGCCGCCCTGCCCACCGCCACGGAAAGTCTCTCATCGTCCCCCACCGCCACCTCTGGGTCCGGTGACCGAGACGGCAGCACAGCCGCGCGGTCAGCTGTCTTCCCTTGGCCCGCAGCGTCTGTGGGGCGATGGGGACTGTGCGGTGAAACGGGCAATGGAAGGGTGGGTCTGTAGTTGGAGGGGTCGGGGCCTAGGTAGAGAGTAGACTTCGAAGATGGTAGGCATAGATTAGATATGAGGATGAAATTTCTGATTGTGAGAATGATGACAGTGGTGCAGATCCAGGTGAGTTGTGGATACCCTGCCCCTGGAAGTGTTTAGAGCCAGGTCAGATGGGACCGAGCAGCCTGCTCTAGTAGCTGATGGCCCATGGCAGGAAGGCTGGAATTAAGATGATCCTTAAAAGGTCCCTTTCAAAACATAACCATCCTATGATTGTTGCTTTTCAATAGCACTTGTGCAAGATGTTTCATGGGATGCTTTCCAGTTCCTCTGGACTCACTTGGTGCTTAAGGAAACTGGTGTAGCAGTTAGAGTTGGGGACTGGATCCAAGCTTGGTTATTCTTATTGCTGGCTTTGCTTTTTACTGTGCAGGACTCCTTTGGCCTTAAGGTGATGGAAGTTGGCTTGGTATTGATTGCCCTGCAAGCCCTGAAGGCTGCAGCTACTTTTACACTTGTAAAGCATCTTAAGAGACCTGCATGATGCATTACAAATAAACATTTGCAAAATGTTGCTGTATTTGCAAGGAGGAGGCTATGATCTTCTATGAGGAACAAAGTTGGAAGTTTCCTTGTGCTGTTAAACAAGAAAGGCTAATGCTTTTGTCAGCCCCGGATTTAGAGGCAATGCTGCCAAGTCTTTTGGAATAGGACATAAAAAGCGGAAGAACTGCAAATTGGCCTTTTGCCTATAATATTAAACCAGGTCACCAGTTATTTTCTGTGTATTTTCCGTATGGAAAGGAATTACTTGATGCTTGCCACGTCTGACATAAAATTTTGGCCCCTCAGTGCTACATCATAGAGGAGCAACGTTAGGACTCTGATTCCGGATTGCTTGGCTCTGCCAATTTGCACACAGACATTTAATTCAACTTTGAATATTGGTTTCCTTTCTTAAAAGCCCATCACATGTTTGGAGCAACAACTTTCTTAGGGTAGTTGATCAAAGTGGGTCAGTTGAAGACTCAGATGTGCATCTGTCACAGTTTTGTTGCTGACTGACATCTGCAGGATACTGCTTTCCACAATGGACTCATCCATGACCATAGATAATGAGTAGGCTGTAAAGGCCCTCATTGTACTAAAGAACTTTACAATGTGATACCTTCCTGTAATTATTGTCAGGGGCAGCCAAAGCCACTTTTAAATAGAGTTCCTCAGAATTTATCATTATTTCCTTTTTTTGTGTCTCGTTTCTTTAGAGCTCAGTCATTTCCCAGCTGAAATTTTTCCATACCAGACATCTGCCTTGAGGTAACGAGGTGTGTAAACTTTACTTTGGCCAAAATAGTTCTTTCTTGGCTCCACCCTCTCACATTTTCCCACTTCAAGGTTTTCAGAGATGACTGAACACAGGTGTCGTGGAATTCTGGGGTATTTTTTTGTTGAGGAAAGGAACAACAGAACACTTAACCTGAGTTCTTAATGAGAGTGCAGCAACATGCCAGGGCATAATATAACACAGGAGTACTCTCTGGAGTTACAGAAGATCAAAAAGCTGCAATCCCACTATTAACTTTAACCACATTAAATTGGACTAAATATAAGGTGTTGCCACCTTCTTAATTGTTCAGCATGAGCTGCCTGGCCCCACTGCCTCTGATCTGTTGGTGTTGCTAGTTCTAAGACTACATGTGAAACCATCTCAAGACACTGATGTGGCTGAAAACTAACCTGCCAGAAAAGGA
Source organism: Pogoniulus pusillus (assembly GCF_015220805.1). Classification (NCBI taxonomy): domain Eukaryota; kingdom Metazoa; phylum Chordata; class Aves; order Piciformes; family Lybiidae; genus Pogoniulus; species Pogoniulus pusillus. Next base: position 17,579,503 of record NC_087268.1, on the reverse strand, counting down.
AAGTTGTCAGGTCACTACACAACTGCCTTTACTCATGAGAGGTGACAGATAGAAAAGCCTGGCTGAGGCACTTAGTGCCATGGTCTAGCTGATTGGACAGGGCTGGGTGATAGGTTGGACTGGATGATCTTGGAGGTCTCTTCTAACCTGGTTGATTCTATGATTCTATGATATATGGCAGAGGTAGAAAGCTCAAGGTTCAGGTTCATGGAGTTTGCTTAGATTAGGCTGTGCAAATTACTGGCATATTTTAATAGTTCTGGGAAGTCTCTGTGAAATAGAGCTGCACACAGCCTTACAAGGGTTGAAGATCTGTGGGTTATTGCTATCCAGAGTGCAATTTGCCTGAAGTCTTCATATTTCTGTAAACCTGCAGATGGAGTGAAACTGGGCCAAGGCCTCTGGCATACTGTTGTGTGCTGTGGAGTACACTGCAGTGCTGAAGCAGTGAGGACTGGTCTGAATTCGTCATCTTTTGCTTTTTAATGAAAGTAAGAAAAAGATCCCAAAAAACAATAGGCTCTGAGAAAATGTTTGACCCCAGACAGTAAATTCTGGCAACCCTGTCTCTGACCAACACTTTGCAAAAGGGATTCAAAGCTTATCTGGCAGATTGATTTGTCTGCATTAAGGACACATCCTGTTGCTCTGATAAAAGTGAGCTAAAGGCAAATAGCAATCAGAAAAGATTCCTGTTTCTTAGCTACAGTTTTCAAAGAAATTTGATGGGCTTTCTTCTCAGAGCCGCAGGCTGTAGCATGATTTTTTTGGGGTAGAGTGGTTCAGTAGTATCTTTTCCGACCCAGACTCTGGATGAAGTGTGATGCTCTGTGATTTTTTTTCTTACCGACTCTGAGGGGACACCAGATGCTGAGATGTATGAGTAAACTGTCCGCACCTTTGTGAGTTACTGTGCAGTGACTGAGCAGACTAAGTCTGTGCCAGCGCTTGGCATGTTGCAGAAGTGTAGTAAAGTTCACTAGTTTAGCTGCCTGTGGAATAGGCTGAGACAGAAACATTTTACCTGACCTTAACCTTGAGGTAAGACAGTGTCATTTGCTGCAAGGTGAAGTACTGCTACTCTGTTGATGGACTTGTTGTGCTATGGTGACTTGCGGATGTGTTTGACCTGTAAATTCAGACAAAGAGAAGTGGGAAATTTAGGCAGGGAGAGTAGGATTAGGCATTAGTTAAGAGCAGAATAGTAGTCAGTGAAAGAGAAGATGGATTGCACGTGAAAGTGCGGTTTCAGAGATGATGGGTCGCTCAAATCCGTCTTCCTTCTGTCCTCCAAAGTCTGGGAGGGAGCTGGGTTTCTTCAGTGTAACCTTTCCCTTGCAGTCCACAAGGATCTGTGAAACCCCTGGCAAGATATCATCCATCCGGCTTTAAGCGTAATGATGTAGATGGGTGTTATGGGTGCACATGATGCATCAAAGTTATAGGCAACAAAGATCACAGAATCACATAATACACACAGTTGGAAGAGACCTCAAGGATCATCCAATCCAAACCTTGATCCAGCACTGATGGATCAATACTAAACCATAACCCCAAGCACCAGGTCCACACACTGCTTAAAGACCTCCAGGGACAGTGACTCCACCACTGCCTTGGGTAGACTACTGCAGTGTTTGATAACATTTTCAGTCAAGAAATATTTCCTGACATCCAGCCTGAACCTCTACTGGCACAGCTTGAAACTATTTTCTTTAGTCCTGTTGCTTGCCACCAAGGAGAAAAGGCTGGTCACCTCCTTGCTTCAGCCTCCCTTAATGTAGAGAGCAATGAGGTCTCTCCTCAGCCTCCTTTTCTCTAGACTGAACACCCCCAAGCTTCCTCAGATGCTTCTTGCAGGTCACGTGTTCCAGGCCCTTCACAAGCCGTGTTGCCCTTCCTTGGACATGACCCAGCAGCTCAGTGTCCTTCTTGTAGTGAGGAGCCCAGAAGTGAACACAATACTCGAGGCGTGGCCTCACCAGTGCTGAGTTCATGAGGATGATCACCGTACCTGTTCCTGCTGGCCACCATGTTTCTAGTACAAACCAGAATGCCATTTGCTTTCTTGGCCACCTGGGCATACTGATGACTCCTATTCAGATGTAGCACTGAAAACACTGCTGAAGCTTCAATGCAGCCACGCATGCTAAAATGAATAGATTGGTGTTCAGTTAGCAATTAATTAATGTGCTGTTTCCCATTCTTGCCACGGGATGTCACAATTTCTCCATATATGGTTCATCACAGAATCTGAACTGGGTGGCGCCAGTTCACTTCTGTTAAGTATGACATGACAGAAGATTAAGTAGCCCTCATGGACCCACCCAAGCTAAACCCAGATTTCTATTCTCTATCTCATCTCCACATGGTTTACTAACCATGTGTAATAAACACTTCTTTCCAGGTGTGTGATTCAGAAGGAGAAGGAAGGCAGCATCGCAAAACTGTAGCCAGTGTAGTTTCTAGGGTTTTAATCCAGAAGAAGGGAGCTTTCCTCTCAGCCCATCAGAAGAGATGGTGAAGCAGAGTGAGGAAAAGAGGAAGATGTGGTCACTATTTCTGTCAGGAAGCAGAGTTAAGTCTCAGTTGCGAGGAGCCAGATGCTGTGAAATCTGATGCTTAATAGATTGAGAACTTGATTCTGTGCTGCCTTTTGGCATTACCTCAATTGCAACTTACAACCTGTTTTGTAAAAATGGCCTTGGAGTAGTGATTGCTTTGCCAAGGTGCAAATTTTTGGTTTCTTTGGGACATTTTTACTAAGAGCTCTGCTAAGTAGCATCTTAAGATACAACTAAAACAGAAAAACAAGATGATTAGTCTTTGTAGGAGGTCTGTTATCTTAGTACAACTGTTGAGATATTTCTGTACTAAATGCAGTCTACAGATGAGGATAGCCTAAAAAGTCAAGATGTTTGCTTGCATCCCTCAAGTTCCACTGTGTTAAGACATTTCTTTTCAAAATTAAACCAGATTCCTTCTGTTCCTTGCTGCCTCAATCAGTGGCTGAATCAGCAGAGATGCTACATCCTAAGAGAACAATCAGGGGAACAGTTTGATGGAAGAAGAATGTTACATTCACTTAACAGACAGGACTTTGTGTTCTAGAAGTTGAAATGACCTTGTATTGTCTAAGCAAAGTGACTGCTTCTTGTTTCTGGAGACTTGGATGAGAAATGTGCTTAGACCTGAATTGTGATCAGATTCTATATGTGCTGTTCCTGAGGTTTGGCTCCTAAACCCTTGTCTAAAAAGTAAATAAGTTAACAACTGTATTTGCTGTCATCGGCCTGGTGAGCTGAAGGGAAGATAGAAGTGCTACTGATCTGCCTGACACTTGACTGGTAGTGCTTGTTCAGCCTTCAGGGAGAGTGCTGTCACCAGCAACGACAGTCCTCAGTCCTGGCCTGGCCAGCTGATGGTACTTCCTGACTCTGCTCTCTCCAAGACTTAACCAGGGGGCCAGCACGACTCCACAAGCACGTCAAGAACTGTAGAGAGAAGGTTGTCTCCTTGAGCTCAGGAGTTCAGCTGCTAGATTTTTACTGTCTGGTTGATGGATGGTTTGTACTAACACCTGCAGTAGGCACAGGAGAACTTAGCAGTTTGACAGAGACATGTGGTATGTATTTATCTGGTGTGTCAAAAACTGTAAAAGGAAGTACTTTGCTGACCCCTGCAGCATTTCTGCTGTCCTTGCTCTTTCTGTTTGGCAATCAGGCACTTTGGCTACTCTTTGCCAAGGTGCCTGATTAAGTTTGGCTTCCACGTAGTTGGAAGCTGTTTCCTGGAAGTGAATGCTTGTGCTGCCTGATCTGTGCTGCCTGATCTGGAGGGAGCACCAGGGACTCTTGATTTTCTGTGACTCTTTTAGGCATGCTTGTTGGAAATGAAACAGCTGAACAGAAGTGATTATTATTATAATACAGCATAATTCTTCTATAGACATAATTCTTATTGTCTTTTAAACAATTAGTGCAAGAGGATCTCAATCCCATCAATTAAACCTCAAAAAAATACACTTACCATGCTTTAATTGCAGTCCACTGGACAGAGGTTAGCTGAGGGCTAACACACATTCAGGGGTATAGGGCAGACCTACCAGAAGTAAGAGTGAGACAGTAATGACAGGACATTCAGGCCATGGAAAAAAATGGAATCAGATGAGGGCTGTGCAGAGCCCCCTAAAGCATTGTCAAAGGATGCATGAGTATCACTTCCCTTGTGTAGGACAACAAAGCTCTGTGCTCTCTTCAGTCATGAAAATTCCCCTGTACTTCCCCAGTGTCTTTGCTTGCACCCACATAGCCCTACTTACATTACTTCTCAGTCTCAAATAGTGGAAACTGAACAGAGCACAGTACAGGGTCTAGAGCACATCACTGGTGTCTTGGCATATCAAATGTGAGAGCAAAATGGGAACTCAGTGTGTTGATCTGAGCTGAATTACTTTCCATCATCTTTGAAAGGCCTTGGAGAAGAAGAGAGGTGTCTGATGACTAAAGGAAAAACAGTGTCACTCCAGTCCTCAGAAAGACCAAGAAACTACAGGTCACTCAGCCTCACCTCTGTCTGTGGAAAACTGATGAAACAGCTCATTCTGGGTATCACCTCTAGGCGTGTGGAACAAAAGAATGTTACTGGGAGTGGTAAGCATGGATTCACCAAGGGGAAATCATGCTTGTTTAATAGCCTTCTTTGATGTCATAACTGGCTAGATGGAAAGAGGGCAGTGGATGTTACCTTCAGCAAGGCTTTGGACACGGTCTCACATAACATCATGTCCTGGGTTAACACAGTCCACTCTCACAAGCCCCCTTTACCTCACACAGACAGGAGGGAAAGTGGCACTAAAAAACCTCTCTGGGTTGAGATAAGGAATTTACTGAGGTAATGCAATGCACAATTACCTTAGCATATTTGCAGAAAAGTGAAGCAAAATGCAGAAGCATCAACAGAAGCCAGCAATAAAAGGATTCCCTCCACTCAAGCATGTACTCATCCGCCCAGTGGAAAAAGACCAACACTCCAAAATTGGAAACTGGAAGCAGCAACCACAACTTCTCATGTTACAGTCTGGACTTCAAGCCCCATGGTATTTTGCTCCAGCTAGCACTTTAATTTTGAAGCTGGCATGATGGCAGTATGGTGTTGAATGCACATCAGCAGATAGAACTCAACCCATGACATTCTCCACCCCTTATTCTATGCCATCTATGTCATGCCCAGCAGCAATTAACTCCACATAATGCACATCATATGCTGTCCATCCTCACTCAAAATGAGATTGCCTTGCAGTACAGAGAAGACTTCTCACTGCAGATGCCCTGGAGCTCCACCATGTTCCAGTACGGTTGATTTCCACTGACTTCCACCCCTTCAAGTGAAGCAAACTGTGGTTTGTATTCCAGTGCTGTGCTTCCAACACATCCAGCTGCTGAGATCCCCCTGTCACACCAGAAATACAGATGGCTTCCACCCCCTGTAGTTTGATGGCACCCAGCGTGCACTGTGTACCTCTATCTGCTGAAGCTTCATACTCTCATGGGTTCAACTTGCCAAGCCACTGGATCCATACAGTCCAACAGACCCAGTTGTCCCTCTCCTCCACCTGGTTAGAGGCAGGGCCCCTCTAATTCTGACTGGAATCACTTGTGTCCTGTGAAGATGCTTTGGAAGTATCAGTTCTGCTCTTTTTGGATAATTTTCCACTGGAAAATGGAGCATTGTTCTTCCAGGGAGAGTTTCCTTGCTGATGATACAAAACTGAAGAGAAGTGGCTGACACACCAGAAGGTTGCATTGCCATTCACAGAGACTTGAACAGAGTGGCAAATTGGGCAGCGGCAAACAGTTCAGCAATGGCAAGTGTGGAGTTCTGAACCTAGGGACGAATAACCCCATGCACCAGTACAAGTTACGGGCTGACTGCTGGAAAGCAGCTTCTGCAGAGAAGAGTCTGGGAGTGGTGGTGGATAACAACCCAGCAGTGTATCCTTGTGATCAAGAGGAACAGTGGTATCTTGGGAAACATTAAGAAGACCACGGTCAGAAAGTTGGGTGAGGTGCTCCTACCCCTCTGCTCTGCACTGATGAGGCTGCACTTGGAGTATTGTGTCTGGTTCTGGGCTCCTCAGTTACAGAGGGACTGGAGGAGTCTAGCAGAGGGCTACAAAGATGATTAGGGCATGATAAGCTTTTCTTACAAGGAAAGGCTGAGAGATCTGGGGCTGTTTAGCCTGGAGAAGAGAGGAATGAGGAAGAATCTTAACAGTGCTTATAAATACCTAAAATGTAAGAGGCAAGAGGATGAGACCAGGCTGTTTTCAGTGGTGCTCAGCAACAGACTCGGGGTAACTGGTGGAAGGAAATATAAGGAAAAACTTCTTTCCTGGGAGGGTGACAGACTGCAGGAACAGGATGCCTAGAGAGCTTGTAGAATCTCCTCTGGATATATTCAAACCCTATCTGGTTGTGGTCCTGTGCAACATGCTCTAGTTGAACCTTCTTTATCAGGGGAGTTGGACTAGATGACCTCCAGAGCACTCTTCCAACCCCTACCATTCTGAGGTTTGGTATGATTCTGTGATCTGGAAACATCCCCTCTTTGATTCTGAGTATAATAATATCTGAGGAGTATAATAAATAATCTGAGGAGGAGTGTAGTAAATTCTGAGGAGAATAATATCTGAAAGAATCCATTCAGAGGTTTAAATGAGGCATTGAAGTAAGTTAAGTTAATGATGTGACATTTCAGGCAGGGTTCCATGTCTTTTTTTCAAAAATAATTGTATTCCAGCTTCATAATTTATTTAGGAAAATGGCAATGTAAATGTGGTCTCTTGAGAATCCCTCCACCTGCAGATGGAGATGACCTAATGCTTCTTAAAATCCTTAAGCACTGGGTAGTCAAGTCCAGTTGATTTTTGGTGGGAATAAGGATTCTAAATATCTCGTTGAGAAAGTCCTAATAGTTACCATCAAACTTACTTAGAAATTCTTTGCCTAGACAAATGAGAGCAAAGGCAGAAAAAAAAAGGTGCAAATTGATTAGGTATTCAGCTTGACTGCTTACATGAAAGAAATGGCTTAAGAATGGCTGAATGTTCTACATTATTTTGTAACTTTGAGTTAAGAGCTGTGGGGCTTCTAGATGGATTCAGAAATGTCATGTTGCATACTCTTCACAAGCAGCTCACAGCAGTGTACAGCACAAGTCTTGATGAAGTATTTAAAAGGAGAAGCTGGGGTATGAGTACATAGAAGTGTGCAGCTGCAGTCAGTTACTTCTCAAAACCAGAATGACTTGTGTATTTGTAAATACTAATGATTTCTCCCAGGCTTCAAGTTACTTCCCACAGTTTTGTTGTGAATGTTAAACTGTTTTCTATGGAGAAGCTTCACATTTCATAAAACACGATCTAGAGAGATTTGAATAGATTCAAACATGAAATATTTGCTACTGGCACAGGCTTCAGTTTATTGTGTGACACAAAATAATCTCACTCAAGGTAAGAATGTGCAGAGAATTGTATATACATTATGATGTAAACTGCTGTTGAGCATGATAAAGAATAGTGTGGAATAAGGGTTGGAGAATGTAGTGGCTTGAACCACATAATATTCATAGAATCAGTCAGAGTTGGAAGGGACCACAAGGATCAGCCAGTTCCAACCCCCCTGCCATGCCCAGGGACACCCTACCCTAGAGCAGCCTCATCCAGCCTGGCCTAAACACCTCCAGGCATGGGGCCTCAACCACCTCCCTGGGCAACCCATTCCAGGCTCCCACCACTCTCATGATGAACAACTTCCTCCTCACGGCCAGTCTGAACCTACCCACCTCCAGGTTTGCTCCATTCCTCCTAGTCCTGTCACTCCCTGATAGCCTAAAAAGTCCCTCCCCAGCTTTTTGTAGGCCCCACTCAGATACTGAAAGGCTACAAGGAGGTCACCTGGGAGCATCCTCTTCTCCAGACTGAACAGCCTCAGCTCTTTCAGTCTGTCTTCACAGAAGAGGTGCTCCAGCCCTCTGATCATCCTCGTGTCAGAATCATGAATTTACAACTACAGCATTTATGGCTGTGGAGTATTAAGATCCTGGAAGGGAGTCTTAGAGTCTTTCTGGTCCTTGAGCTGGTGGGTGCATTTTTGCCTGTTAGGAGATTCAGATGGGTATTCCTTTTCCTTCTGTTCTCTATATATACTAATGTAATCTGGCATCTTTGCAGCATAGGGGTAAAGTATTCTGTGTAAGTCAGATGAAAACTCTTTTTTTTCCCACTTCCTTTCTTATTTCCTGGTAAGGAGAGGGGAGAAAGGAGATGGGAGGAAAAGTGGGGGGAATGGGGGAGTTTAGCCCTTGCACTAAACCATCACAATGCATAACTCACACTGTAGTCTTGAAACATCAGGGGGTTGCCTCTTCAGCATGGGAAGGGACTGGCACATCACTTCTTGAGGGGATTTTTAGCCCATTTTAACCACCTGCCTTCACCTAAAGACAGAGTTTGAAGATGGGAGGGGCTGTATGTAATCGCCTTAGAGTCTCTCCCATTGTACTAGACAAGAGCAAAGATCCTTCTGTCCTGGCATTCATTCTTTCCCAGATCTTTAGTAGCTGAAGGTCTGCAACTCTCATCAGAAAGATAAACTCTTATCCTGTACTTGGGCAGTTAATATAACAGGTAACAGGGCCCTGACAAGTCATCTTGTTCAGATGTTTCTTTTTTCAGGATTGTAAAGGGTTAGTGGTTCCTCAAATAGGCACTGCATGAAAAATACCTAAATATCTTCAGCTCTGTTTCACTACACAGATTTTCCACAGCTAAATTTACTTTCCCACATGTGTATCAGAACTGTGAGAAGTATGGAAAATCCCCAACTACCCCAAACTGCTACTTTCAAATGGCATTGGTTTGGGCTTACCCTACCTAACTGTAACACTCAGTATAAAAATATATTTGAGGTTCCTTGAAAGTCTGTCCATTTGAGCGTAACAGGTAAGTTCTCTTTTTTTGGACAACCATGCTTTTAGCGGGCTGAAACTGGTGATATAAGAAGCCAGAGGCAATGACTGCAGCACTGTTGTGATGTCTACACATCATGAGTCACAGCTGTATGTCCTTTAATAGTTTGGGAAAAATAGTTTGGAACCCACATACAGCTGGGCATCCTCCCCCTATTTTACCCATTACTCCTCTAACACCAGAGCTCTAAATGTCCAGTACTATCTGTAGTCTTTGTACTCTCACACATGGAATCAGGCTGCCAAGTAACATGGTATAGAATCAACCAGGTTGGAAGAGAGCTCCAAGATCACCCAGCCCTATCCAATCAACTAGACCATGGCACTAAGTGCCTTATCCAGTCTTGCTGGCACCTCTCAGAGCAAGTGCCATTCATTTTGTAGATGCAATTACTTGAACGTGAAGAAGCTGTAAACCAATCAAGTGCAGCTGTTCATAAGTAGGAGGAGTATGTTACTGAGGCTTGTATAAATGTGTGGAACTTTGCAAATAAAGGGGACTAGCTTTGTGGCAAACCTGGTTTTGCTCAAATCTGAGGTAAACACCTCTGTGATGTCTATATTTTGGCTGTTGCAGTCTGGGTAAACAGCCCTGCTTTTGGGAGCCCTTGTTTTCCCCATTGCTTGAGTAGGATAAAAGAGTTTGGGTAGCTGGCTACAGCTTTGTGATTGTGATGCTTGCCTCTGGCAGAACCAAAATGAAGGGACATAAAGATAAGGGGACTTATGGGGCTCTTTGGGCTGGGAAAGACTAGCAGGGATCTTATCAATGCACATAAACATCTAAAGGGTAGAGAACAAAAGGATGAGATTGAGCTCCTTACAATGGAGCCTAGTGGTAGGACAAAAGGCAGTGGGTATAAACTAGAACACAGAAGCTTCACTTGAACTTAAGGAGAAACTTCTTTCCTTTGAGGGTGGCTGTGCTAGTTGGAAGCCAGCTAGAATATTTTAGTGAGAGGAATTATAGGCTGTGAAAAGGAAACAATGGTGATGTCTGCTGCACTCATAGGCTTGCTGAGATGTGTAAGAGCAAGAACACAAATACACATTACACAGTTGCTCTCTGGCTTTGGCTGCCTCCCTTCTCTCCCTATCTGCTGTCTGTATAACTAATCCTTTGGCTTCCTAACCCCCCTGGCCGATCCTCCAAACTCATCTTGAATGTAAGGCAAAGTCTGGGATAAGGTAGAGGGGTGGAAATGAGGTGTAAGGATGGTTGGGAGCCCCTCCTGGCAACTCTGGTTTCAGGGAGGGCTGCTGTGTTTCTGTATTCCCTTTTAACTTGTCTATCTCTGTCTATAGCTGTGTATATTGTAAATACCTGCTCATCTATTGTGCTACCTGTAAATACAAAGCTTCATTCAATTTCCAGAGCCGCTGAGTCTAGTCTGGGTGATTTTCCAAGGTGTTTTGGGGCAGGTAACGCCCAAACCATCGCAGTGGCAGAGCACTGGACTGGGCTGCTCAGAGAGGTTGTGGAGTTCTTTTCTGAAAGCTTTCCAAACTTGCTTGGACGTGTTTGTGGGCAGCTCGCTCAAGGTGACCCTGCTTTAAGAGGGCAGTTGGACTAGATGATCTCTAGAGGTCCCTTCCAACCCCTCCTATTGTGTGAAATCCTGTCAGCGACCATTTGCGAGCCCTGTGCCGGGTGGCAGGTTCTGCCAGCCGCTGTTATTTTTCACCCTCCTGCCCGCTTCCATCTTTCTCTCTCCTTCCTTCCTTGGGTCCTGTGTGTTCCCGGTGGATGCTTCTTTCGACACGCCGTTCGATTGCTAACAGAACCGGGATCGGTTTGCGCTGTTACAGTTGCGTAGGTTATGAGGTAACAGCCCAGAGCGCCGGCTGAGGGCAGGCAGGAAGCCGGCGGCGGAAGAGCATTCGCAAACTACAGCTCCCAGCAGGAGCAGGAGCGGAGTTGGCCGGGGCGGAGCGGAGAAGGTTAGTGGGAAGCTGCGCACCCAGCTGCGGCCACTGGGCCTCAGGCAGCCATCCGGAGGAGCTCAGCGGTATCTGTCGTGGCGGGGGTGGTATAACGCTGCGAGGCCTGCCAGCGGCCGCTCCCGCCGCTTCGTTCTCTTCCTCAGCAGGCTGTGCTGCCGGGAAGCTGCGCGCCATGTCGACGGTGGCCGCCGCCAGCTGCGACGGCAAGGCGGCGGGGGAGGCGCGGGAGGAGAAGAAGCCGCTGAAGCCCTGCTGCGCCTGCCCCGAGACCAAGAAAGCGCGGGACGCCTGGTGAGGGCCGCGGCCGCCGGTGCCGGACGCCGGCTCCTGGGCTGGGCGGCAGCGCCTCCGCGGTTCCCTCGCCGCGGGCTCGGGCCAGCGTCCAGCTGCGGGGCGTTTGTACCGCCCGCTGTTGGCTTGCCTGTACGGTCTGGCCCGGGGTGGGGGGAAGGATTTCTTCCCACGCCTCGCTGCTTGCGCCCTTTGAGGAGTTAAAGCCTCTGTCAACGTGCCGGGGTTATTTAGAGAGCACTGCCCGCTGGGGGTGTTGGGGCAGCCAAGGAGAGGGGGCGAGTGTCGGAGAGGGAACAGGGGGAGTGTCGAGGATGCGGAGAACGTGTCTTAAAAGGATAAATGAGAAATGAAGAGGTTAATGTCTTGTAGCCCTTGTTTAAAACAGGTTTCAGAGATTAGATTTTAATGCTGTTTACAAGTCATCACTACTATTAACTCATTGAAATAAGTATGAGCCACTGTGTGCTCAGGTGGCCAAGGCTGCCGACAGCATCCTGATCTTTATCAGGAATAATGAAGCCGGCAGGACCAGGGAAGTGATTGTCCCCCTGTGCTCAGCATTGGTGAGGCCACACTTTTAAGTCCTGGATTCGGCTTTGGGCCCTCACTGCAGGAAGGACATTGAGGCGCTGAAGCAGGTCCAGAGAAGGGCAGCGAAGCTTGTGAAGGGTTGTGTAACTGGGAGAAAATGAGGCTAAAAGGAAGCCACCTTGCCCTCTACAGTTACCTGAAAGGAGGTTGTAGTGAGGTGGGTGTTGGTCTCCCTAGTAGCAAGTTACAGGATGACAGGAAGTGGCCTTAAGTTGCCCCAAGGAAGGTTTAGGTTGGATATTAGAAGAAAATTCTTGACTACAAGGGCTCTCGAAGACATAAGTGTGCTCCCCGACAAGGTGGTTGAATCCCTGGAGTCGTTGCAAAGGCACAGAGTAGTGGTGCTAAGGGAGGCTGTAGCCAGGTGGGGGTTGGTCTCTTTTTCCAGGCAACCAGCAGCAGAACAAGGGGACACAGTCTCAAGTTGTGCCGGGAAAGGCATATGCTGGACGCTAGGAGGAAGTTGTTGGCAGAGAGAGTGATTGGCATTGGAGTGGGCTGCCCAGGGAGGTGGTGGAGTTGCTGTCCCTGGAGGTCTTCAAGAAAAGACAGGATGAAGCACTTAGTGCCGTAGTCTAGTTGATTGGAAAGGGCTGAGTGATAGGTTGGACTGGATGCTCTTGGAGGTCTCTTCCAACCTGCTTGATTCTGTGATGATGACATGGTTTAGCACCAACCTTGGTATAGGTTGGACTGATGATCTTAAAGGTCTTTTCCAACTCAAAAGATTTCTATGACTCTTGAGTACCAGGAGGCAGTCAGATTTTTATTGTTTAATATATACTGTTCTCTTTTAAGTAGAAATACATTTTTTAAAGGTTTCTCACAGAGGTGCAACGTTTTAATGATGCATATAGCTGCATTTGTAATTATAGACATAGTCACCATCAGAGGACATACCAGATAGCATGCAATACACTTCCAAAATAGCATACCTCTGTCTGTGACAGTAAATCTTTAAAAAACTTACCTAGCAACCATATGGCCTTTTGTTTTTTAGCTGACTGGTAGTATAGATGTTGTTCAGTAGGTGACATAACACTAGACAATATCTTTATTCTGTAAAGCTGGGGGTGCGTATTTGGTTATGTGGTAGAGTGAAAGTAAGTCCAGGACAGAGTGGTAGGATGCAAGTACTGGGTCAGATGGAGTTGCCCTGGCTGACTAGCAAACCTGTCTATACTTACTGTAGTAAAACTTAAATGGTTAAGAAAGTAGTTTTTCACAAGTGATAGTTTTCTTCTTTGGCCACAATAATAGCATGACGTGGCAAATGAGGGTTAGACTTCTCACCTGTGGTCTGGGGAGCAGTGGAATCCCCACTTCTGGGGGCAGGAAGCTCTCTGCCAGTCAGTCAAAGGGCAAGTCTGAACTACTTTTCCAGTAGGTGATGTGTTTGATTATGTATTAGATGAATGAGTAACATCAAAAGTTGCCATGTTAGGTTCCCTAAATACTGACTGAAGCTGGAGTAAAACATCATTTACTGGTCAACCCATACTGCATTGGTGTTTTAGTGGAGAAACTGGTTTGCATCCCTGCTGAACGATTTTGAAACTGGTTGCTGATCATAACAGCAGACCAAATGAAGTGATGCCACAGCTTTGTGTTGTATGAGTCCCTGTCTAGACTTGCCCAAAATAGACACCAGCCTGTTAATAAGAAATTTGTTATGTCTTTTAGAGTTTTAAGTGCACAGCTCTAGACTTGTGCACCTTTTGAGACAGTAATATGCTCTCCAAAACAGGGCTATCCTCAACTGGATAAGCAAAAAAAAGTCCCTAGAGCCTCATAGGGATTTTGGGTTATCCCCAACAGCATGCCAGCTCTGTGGCTCTGGCTAGCATTAAGCACACATTCTCTTGTTGAACCATGGAAATTTTATTGTTTTGCAGCATCATTGAGAAGGGGGAAGAGAATTGTGGGCACCTGATTGAAGCTCACAAAGAGTGCATGAGAGCTCTGGGCTTCAAGATATGAGATGAGCAGGACTGTGAATGTGGTGAGTATAGCATTCAGGATCTCTGCCTCTAAACTGCCCTGGCATCCTGACTGGTGCCACTGGTAGGCCCAGAGTGCTGTTTGTGGTGGCAAAGGTGTCTTCCTCATGAGAGAGTATTTGTCATGGGCAGTGGAAGTATTGCTGCCCTTTTTGGGATAGCGAAGCCTTCTGTCAGTATAATGGTCTATGTGAGGAGCCCTTCAGCAGAATACAGTTCTGCCCCTGTTGTCCTCTAGAAGATCTGAACTTCAACTTAAATTTCTAATATTAGGGCAGTGTGGGGGTGGTTTCTGTGGGATTGTTGCTGGGGTTTGCTGTTGTTGATTCTTGAACTGTCCCTCGGTAGCCAGTGGAAATGCATATTTTGTGAAGCTGTCATTCCTTTCTCTTCTAGGTCTGTGGTGTGACTGTGTTCTGGAAAGTTGGAAAATAAATTATTTCTGCTAATTACTTCAAATGTAAGGAAATAATCTATTTATAATAAAGTCTTTAATAATCAACTGTGCATGATGTCTGTGGCATTTCCACTGTTAACTCTTGCCTGTTGCTCTAGAAAATCTATTTTTTCCTCTTAATAAAAGTCTAAAAATGACCAGTGTTCCTGCTTCTCTTTCAGTAAAGAAATGACAGTGCCACTGTCATTGAAGAGAGTATGCTCTAGGAATAGAGAGCATGAGAACAGCTTGCTTGCTTGCTGACAGGAGAACACTGTTTGCTCTGGTGTTGTGGTTAAACAGATGGGCCTTTGGTGGGTTTTCCTGATGATGCACATTAAGATGTATTGTGATGCTGACACTGCCCTGACACTGTTTTAGCAAAGTCATGCTGGCAGCTTGTAGCACTGTGATGATAGGCCTGTTTGTAGAAAAGCAACCACAGCCATACCCTTAGAATCAAAACTGGCTTTACTATCACCTGATAGTTCTTCCAACTCTTTTTCTAGTAACTTTAACCTAGGACTCAAGCTTCCTTGTTTGTAATGAAGCTGGAGAGCACCCCTGAGGAGAGGGACCTGGGGGTGCTGCTGGACCAGAAGCTCAACAGGAGCCAGCAGTGTGCACTTGCAGCCTGGAGGGCCAACCAGAGCCTGGGCTGCATCAGGAGAAGTGTGGCCAGCAGGCAAGGGAGGTGATTCTCCCCCTCTACTCCGTGCTGCTGAAACCCCAATTGGAGTACTGCATCCAGTTCTGCAGCCCCTATTACAGGAGGGATGTGGAGATGCTGGAGCGTGTCCAGAGAAGGGCCACGAGGACAATCAGAGGGCTGGATCAGCTCTGCTATGAGGACAGACTGAAAGAATTGGGGCTGTTCAGTCTGGAGGAGAGGAGGCTCTGAGGTGACCTTCTTGTGGCCTTCCAGTATCTGAAGGGGGCCTACAAAAAAGCTGTGGAGGGACTTTTGAGGCTCTCAGGGAGTGAGAGAGCTAGGGGGAATGGAGCAAAGCTGGAGGTGGGGAGATTCAGAGTGGGTGTGAGGAGGAAGTTGTTGAGCATGAGAGTGGTGAGAGGCTGGAATGGGTTGCCCAGGGAGGTGGTTGAGGCTTCATGCCTGGAAGTGTTTAAGGCCAGGCTGGATGAGGCTGTGGGCAGCCTGCTCTAGGGTAGGGTGTCCCTGGGCATGGCAGGGGGGTTGGAACTAGATGATCCTTGTGGTCCCTTCCATCCTTGACTGATTCTTTGATTCTATGATTAAGTACTTCCCCTACCAAACTCCAGTTCTTCAGTCACTAGTTCAAAGGAAAGTGGAGCAGAGGACTGCAGATGTCAAGGTCACTTGCCTGAAAGATAAGCTTTTATGCCCAGTTTTTGGTGTGTTGGTCTTGTGCTAGGCATGCATGGGCTTTTGTTTTTGTTCTCCTCTGTGTGATATGGCAGTGGTAAGTTGGTTGTGGTCTTTCATTCCTTCTTACAATCCAGAGTAAAAAAAGTGTGATTGGTAATTTATTAGAAACGTGGGACTTTATTAGTTTCCAGAGAAGGGTAACAAAGCTGGTGATGGAATCACTGTCCCTGGAGGTGTTCAAATAATGGGTAGAGATGGTGCTTCAAGACAGGGTTTAGTGGGCATGGTGGTGTTGGGATGATGGTTGGACTTAAAGGTCTTATCATAGAATCATCATTAGACGATCACAGAATCCTCAAGTTGCAATGGACCTCAAGGATCATCTGGTCCAACCTTTCTTGGCAAAAGTATGGTCAAGACAAGCTGGCCCAGCACCATGTTGAGGTGAATCTTCAAAAGTGTTCAAGCCTGGGGACTCCACTGCTTCCCTTGAGCGCCTTCACCTCCAGCCAAGCTCTCCTCACAGCACTGTTGGACACAGTGCAACCCTAACATTACTGTTCATCCTTTGCTAAGTTGATTTTGTTTAAGGCATCACTGATGAATTCCTCTTCTCCTGCTGACTTTTTTTTTCTCAGAAATCTGTCCTTTGTCTTAATTCTTCTCCTGCTTTTGATGTTGGAGGGTTAGATGCATTCATTATAATTTCCTTGCCTGCTGGGTCCTTCACGTGAGCTAGCAATGAACAGTCTGTGAGCTTTAATATGGGCTCCTGCTCTCTATGCTGAAACCTACAATCTGAGAGGAGAATTTAGACTGCTTCCAGTAGAACCATGAAGATCCTGGAGTCTGAGTAGATGTACTTCAGAGTGTTTGCAGAAGAGAAGCTGGGCTTTTAGACTTAGCTGTACATTGCTCACACACTCTCCAATCCTGAGTTAAGAGTTGTGCCCATGTTGACTTCCAGACAAAGGGAAGGGACACAAGTGTAGCTCTGTTCAAAGCCTGCTGTGATGCCATAGCTGTCTGGGGTGCAGGACTTGGTGCACCTCTTGACATTTATTGTTGTCTTTGAAGTAGAAACTTCAGTAAGGTAATTTATTGTTGAAGCAGCATGTCAAAGCTTGGATTGAATAGAATGTTGCCAGAGAATAAAGGACAAGGTAGGGGTTGTCAGTGGTCAAATGAGAATAGAGTGCTGTTTAAATCAGGTCAAGGAAGGAAAAAAATGGGTTCCCATACAATTTTGCACACATTCTATAAACAAAAAATGGGACATCTAGTCCTGTATGAAGGTAAAAGCATGGCAGAGACTTCAGAAGGTTTTTGGAAGGAACACAGTGAGTGAGATGCTGCAGGTACAGAAAGGGATAGTGGACAACTCTATACTTAACAACAGGAAAAACTGTGAGCTGGTCAAGAGCAGGCTTTAGGTCTTTCCCAAAAGTTGAAGCACCAGGTGGATATTTCAGAGCTCTAGGGTTCATTAGGATGTAACAGCTTAGCAGACTAACACCAGACATGCACTATATATGGTAAATAAAAAAAGAGATGCATGGTTATGATCTCTCTGACTTTAAGCCACCAAGGTCTCAGCATTCTCAACACTGAACTAATTTTCAGCTTGTGGAATCAGTAGTGAACCTGTAAATTTCCCAAGGATGAGCAAAACAGCCAGTTGTTTGGCTGCTGTGGAGTTTGGGGCTGACAATCCCACTGCTCTCAAGGACAGAGGATTTATTTGCCAAGCATAGTGCAAGCTGCAGCTGGATTGCATCATTGCATGGGGCTAAATACTGAGTGCTGCTGGCTGAACTCATCATGCGTGGGGGAATTTGGGGGGGTACCTGTTCACACACTGCCTGTTTCAGTGCTCAAAAGCTTGACATCTCTTTTGCTTCTTCACAGACTAATTTTGTTATAATGCCAATGTGCCTTCTTCAGGGAAAAGTCTTAATGCTGCTTAGGTGTTTCCTATGCACTTGTTCTCTCGATTCCAATTTGATTTGGGCCTTAGTATCTCCTTTTAAGATTTGTGTAACTACTCCCCTGGATCTCTGTCAGCTTTTGAATGTTCATCTCCAATGAACCCCAGTTTCTCTGGATGAAAGGCATGTCTTCTAGGCACATTAAACGTTTTTGAAGTCTAAATGGGTGGAAAAACTGAAAGCACTATTAAGATGGTCTGCATGGTGATGGTACTCTCAAGGGAGAAAGGAACCACTTTACATATCTTCCTTTAAAAAAACTGTCTGAAAACACCTAAATTAATCTCTAGTTTGTGCTCAGAGACCTACCTACCTACCTACCTTTTAAAAGACTCTGTCACTCTCTCTGCAACATTGCATTCAGCCCTAGCATAAAAGTTGCATAGTTTGTAAGGGCACCTTTGTGTGTCTGCTGTGGCTTTTTTAAAGCTTCCTGTCTACCTTCTGCAAGGAAGTCACTCCAGAGTGACTCCACCAAATCTGCTAGCCCTGGCAGTGCTTGACCTCAGCACATGACTCTGAGGTTACTACACTGTCCCTGTTCTGGGAGATGCCAAAGGAAGCACCTTCTTTCTCCTGACAAGTCATTAACACTGTGTTCCAGAGTGATTTTTGTTAAGCTCAGGAATTTATCTGCGGAGTGAAATCAGTAACTTTGGTCACTTTCTTTGGTGGGGCTGCTGAAGTTTTTTGGTAATAAGGAAAGGTGGGAGAAATTGCAGTGGTGCCTTTCTGAATGCTTTCTCTAATGCAGTTCTGCATTGCTACTCATAGCAGTTCAGCTTCACTTTGCATGTCTTAAGTATCTTTCTTGCAAGTGTTCCCTATCTAGATATTCCAGCTTCCCATCATACCAGTTGTCAGCCTGTCTTGGAAAGAAAGACTCTTAGAATATTGATTAGGGTTTGGCTCTTTTTGCAGAGGACTAAAAGCAGACAGGTTGTTGTTTATGGATCATCTAGGAAGTACATGACAATGGTATAAAAACTAGAACTTGGCTCCTAAGATTTTTACTGTAGTGCTTTGGCTAGAAGATCATCCTTGCCTCTTTGCAGAGAAGGTGAGAAGTTAAACTCAGTTTCCCCATACATCCTTGTTTTACTTCAATTGGTGGGATTTATTTCTTCACTTAAATAAGGGACCACTGGAGACAAGGCTCCTTGGTTCACTTCACCCTTAACAGAAAACATCTGTTTGAGTGGGTTGTACTCATGCTCTGTACAAAGCTTAATTTTGTCTTGTTTCCTTCCCACATGGCAACCTGTCAAGATGGTACAGCTTTTGCTGCTTTTAGAGTCCTATCACTCTGTGTTGCACATGGACTAATCATTGTAGAGACAGATTGTGCTGTCCAGGATGAATTCTTTAAGGTTGCTATAATAACATTGCTTCGGCTTTGCCCAGTAGACAGTGGTATTCCAGAGCACTATTAGAAGAGGCCATTGGTGTGTCTTTAAATGAATGGTGCCTATGGGAATGGTATGTTAGGCAGGGCAGCTGCAAGCCTGGCCTGAAACACAACCACCCTTGAAACCCTATCTCTACTCCACTGACCCATGAAGGCTGACCTCATACCATTGACTGACCGTGAGGGTTGCGTCAATGCCTGAAATGTAACTGCTGCCTTTCAGTAGGGCAGGTCCTGCCTGCAGAACTGCAGACATGTTACTTGAAGCAAGAGGGAAACTGAGTTGTGCATCTTTCCTCTAGCTAACCACAGAGCGCTGAATTTGGTGGGCCCCTCTTGCATCTGCGCCCTGGGTTACCCAAGTGGAAAGGGTTCACTTTGCTCATCTCGCTGAATGAAGGTCTAAGGGATTCCAAATAGTTGTACTAAAGAAAATGAGATGATGTAGCTGTAGGGTGGAAGAATGCTCCCTAATGAGGTTTTCTCTGCAAAAATGGCTTAGTGGTGGAGTTAGTAGAGTAGGGTTAATGGTTGGACTTGATAATCTTGAAGGTCTTTTCCAACCTAAATAATTCTGTGGTTCCATGAAAAACTGCTTTCAAGTGTCACATTCCTGAAGTTTTAGGCAGCATAGTTTCCTCTTCATGATAGATGTAGCTGAGTCCCATCTGCTGATTTCCTCTAGCTAGGGATAATCCTTGGAATCACAACTCTCTGCCCAGGCAGAGCTTTACTTCGTGCCCTTCTGAAACACCCCGCGAGATGGAGCTCCCCGGAGCCAGGGGAAGCTGCGCTGCAGCGCCTGGAAAGCATTTCTCGAGAACCAGCCTTTTTCCTTTCGCCAACTCCCTGCCACTGCTGCAAGCCACAGGAGGAGAAGGGGGTGACCTTCCTTTTTTGTGCTGGGTGAAAGTCACTCTCTTGCAGGAGCACGGGGTGGTGCAGAGCCCCACGTGTAGCTGGAGCTCGCTGTGATAAGCTAGTTTTTTCCTCTCTCCTTTCCCCTCCTTGCATTTTGCCAAGCTTATCTGGGTGCCTGAGTTATGTTAAGTAGCGGGTGCGTGCTTGCTCTCTGTTCTCCTGGCTGCTTTTGCTCCTTGGATTTCAATTCCAAACATGGTTATGCATTTGGGGTCTCACTCCTTTCTGCTGCCAAGTGATACACATTCCACACTCAACACCAGCTCGCTCCGCTGATCGCTCTGTCGCTATTTCCATTTGCTGGAGGGCAGGCGAGAGAGGCAGCGCAACACGAGCTCTGCCCTGGCCTGCGAGTTTTCCACCTAATGGCCTCTACTCGTTCTTTGGCTGAGCTCTTTTGGCCTCGGATTTGCCAGCTTCTTTTCTCACTGGTGTGGCTGAGAAGGGGGGCAGCCGCCAGTTTGTGAGCCGCAAAGAAGAGACAAAGCCGTTGGGGGATTTTTTCGTTTGGTGGCATTTTAACATGTCACTCTGAAGCTCACTGCTGTGGGACCGTCTGGAACTCAAGAGGAGGAGGAGGAACAGCTACCCAGCAGCTCTGGTTTCAGACTTCTGCAGCACTCTTTGTGTATGACAATTCGTTCTGAGCGCAGGACGGCTGGGGAGGGTGGGGAGTGGGGAAGGATGAGTGCAAGCAGACTCTCTTGGGACCAGGCTGTTCTTCAGCCTCCGGTGTGTGATGCCTGGAAGGAGATCATGGAGGGAGCAGCCTATCAGCTGGCCAGCTGCATTGTCCTCCTGGGTTACATGGGGGGAAGTGGCATCTTTGGGTCCCTCTATATCTTTGGTCTCCTGGCCCCAGGCTACTTCTGTTATGCTCTGTGGGGCTGGCTGAGCGCCTGTGGGCTGGATGTCTTCATCTGGAACATGCTGCTTGTCCTCATCTGCTTGCTTCAGCTGGCTCACCTTGCTTACCGGCTCCGCAGAGACACCATCCCAGAAGAATTTGTCCTCCTCTACAAGACCATGTACCTGCCCTTGCAGGTACCCCTGGACATCTACAAAGAAATCATGAATTGCTGTGAAGAGCAAGTCCAGTCACTAGCCAGAGACCAGAATTATGCGGTGGAGGGCAAGACGCCCATTGACCGCCTCTCCTTGCTGCTGTCTGGAAGGTAAAGGCTCTCCTGTTTCTGAACAAAGTCTGATGGCAAAGTCTTGTGGCTTATTGTTGCACCCTCTAGAAACAGAAGTGGGGATGGTTGCCTTCCTCTGAAAGGGCTTTGAGATATGCATGTCTGTTAGGGAGGGAGTTTGCTCTCGGGGTTTGTTTCCTTTTGTTTTTCTAAATCAGAGTATTTCAGGGAGTGATTTGCAGAAGTGATGTGTGGTGAAGCAGCCAGCTCAGCCTTGCCTGCAATAGTTTTGGGGAATCCTTATCTGGTTCTCTGTCATTTTAATGTGGTTTTAATTCTGATGGGTGCAGACTGGCCATGAGAAAGTGGTTCTCAAAGCAGGAAGTCAATGTGTCTGGACCTCTAATCTCTGGGAGTACCAGACACATACTTGCATTGTGAATGGCTCTGCACTGAGGACACCAAGTCTTAGGTTCACCTGCTCCCCCTAGCCAGCAGTTTTCAGGGTTAGTTTCCACCCCTGTTCACGACACTTTGGCCCTCATCAAGTCCAATCGTTATCTAACTCTACTAATTCTGGTGCTAAACCACATCACTACACCAGCATGTCAGCACCACATCTCTGTATCTTTTAAACATCTGCAAGGATGTGGATTCAACCACCTCCCTTGGGAGCTCAGTCCAGGGTTTGAGAACCATTTTGGTGAAGTTTCTTCCTAAAAAACTACCCTGGTGCAACTTGAGGCCATTTCATAGAATCAACCAGGTTGGAGGAGACCTCAAGATCATCCAGTCCAACCTAGCACCCAGCCCTGGCCAGTCAACTAGGCCATGGCACTTAGTGCCTCAGCCAGTCTTGTCTCAAACATCTCCAGGGACAGTGACTCCACCAGCTCCCTGAGCAGCCCATTCCAATGCCAATCACTCTCTCTGGCAACAACTTCCTCCTAACATTCAGCTTAGACCTCCCCCAGCACAACTTGAGACTGTGTCCCCTTGTTCTCTTGCTGCTTGCCTGGCAGAAGAGACCAACCCCCACCTGGCTACAGCCTCCCTTCAGGTAGTTGTAGACAGCAATGAGGTCACCCCTGAGCCTCCTCTTCTCCAGGCTGCACACCCCCAGCTCCCTTAGCCTCTCATTTCCTCTCATCCTGTCCTTGTTACTTGATGCCCATGACATCAAGCCTATTTCTTTCCCAATGCTCTTGAGCAGTCCCCATGCTCTTTAGTTCTTTCCTCTGGACAGCCAAGCGGGACCTCTAGGTAGTCACAGTTGATTGCATGGCAAGCTGTGCACATTTGCTGTTCATTTGCTGGAATGGATTATTGAGTGAACTATGCTCATGAAGTAACATTAGCAGGGAAGAGTCTGTGTTGTCTTACTCTGCACTGGATAGTCTCATGCCCATGGAGCAGCGTCAAAGTGCAACAATAGACAGCAAGTAGGACAGTAAGTGAATGAAGTGGGATAGTTGTCCTGCTCTCTTTCGCAGTGCTAACTATGTGTCTTGGTTCTTATAGGATGCTCTAGGGAGCTCAGATTGGATTTGCTTTTCCTGGTACACGTTCTATTGCCTTGTGAGGTCCTTGCTGACCCAGCAGAGCATTGCTGCTATTATGGTGCCTCCTCTTAAACTAAACAATAGCAAGACAAGGGGAGCTTGGAAATGTGGAATATGCCCAGATCATGAAAACTGTCTTGCAATCCCTGACCTTTTCAGGCAGCAGTCCCAGCTGACTGGAAGCCAGCAGTGAACTAAGACTTGTAACTCCTGAAAGCAAGAATTGATGTGGAACATAGAATCATAGAATCATTTGGGCTGGGAAAGACCTTTGAGATCATCAAGTCCAGCCATTCTCTAACTCTACCGAGTCTGGTGCTAAACCATGTCCCTCAGCACCACATCTCTGCATCTGCCATCTCCCTAGGGAGCCTGTTCCAGTGTTTGAGAACCTAAACAAGTTCCTTGTAATATCCAAACTAAACCTCCCCTGCTGCAACTTTGGGTGTTTCCTCTTGTCCTATCACTTCTTAGTAGGGAGAAGAGACCAACCCCCACCTCACTCCCATCTCTTTCAGGGATTTGTAGAGAAAGTCTCCCCTCAGCTTCCTCTTCTCCAGACTAAACTTGACAGCAGGTAAGCAAGAGCCCCCAAGTCTGGAGTTGCAGAACTATGAACAGAGCTCCAGAGTGCCCAGCCATTGCCCCAGGCCAGCTCTTCTCTGCACCTAGGGCAGAGCTGGGTGCAAGTTCGACCTTGACATTGGCAGGCAGCTGTTGCAAAAGTAGGGGAAAGAGGTACTTGGGAGGCCATAAGATATTAAACACTAATGTGCAGCAAACTATGAGTTTGCAGCATGATGTGTCAGGAGCAATAACCAGTGTCATTCGGGGGGGATTCTGAGTGTTGCAGCTTTCCAGCATCAAAGCAGGTAATGCCCTTGTGCAACCCTGGGGACAGGAAGAAGATGTAAGTACAGAGAACTCCAGGTTGTCTTAGAGGTACCTGAAAAGCAGCAGCAGACTTGTGGACTGAGAGGTCCTGGTTTAGGACCAAGCATTGCACCTGAGGGCTTGCTTTGTAGCAGGAACAGAAAAAAGATGGAATGTAGGAAAGTGGCAGCAAATCCTATTCTCACAAAGAAAGAAGAGGCAGCTCCATAAACTGGAGCATCTGCAGCTGTCCCAGAGAGGGTATGAGACGTGTGAGATGAGAAGTCCTTTCCTTCCTGCTTAGATCAGCGGCCTGTATGTTGTGTGAGCTGATCAGTGTCATGCAACATCTATTTTGTGGCTTAAGCCTGTGTCTCACCTGTCCTCCCCACAGGATCCGAGTGAGCCAGGATGGACAATTCCTTCACTATGTCTTTCCCTACCAGTTCCTGGACTCTCCAGAATGGGAGTCACTGCGACCCTCTGAGGAAGGAACTTTCCAGGTAACCCTACACAGCCATGCAGCAGCCCAGCTTCACTCCTTGTCTGAGAAGGGAAGGAAGTGGGCTTGTTGTGCCATTCACAGCTAACCAGGAATACTTTCCTCCCCTTCCTTGTGGTTTAGCTAGCACACTATGGTGTGATCAGCTGTAAGGTTTTTTCCTACCTTCCTCTGATGACCTCAGCACGTGGGGTAGCAGGGAGCCTGCTGCCCCTTCCAATTCAGCAGGGAAATGAGCTATCAGATTGCTGGCTCCCTTCCATTGCAGCATTCCCTAGTACCTGTAATGATGCATTTGCCTCGCACTCTGCTAGCAGAGGGCATTGTTCCAGCATCAGGATGGCAGCTGTGGCAATATGCAGCAGTGATGTAAATCCATAAACATCCTCATAGAAGTTGCTCGCAGAAGTGTCTGATGGTGATATGTTTGGGGTGATTCACAGAAAGGGTGATTCACACCCGAATATGGTTCTCTCTGAGCAGAAGAATCCCTTGCTGAGAGGCCAGTCCAGTTCTTACTCACAGCAACTGAAATGTTTTTGCTCTTGCTGTCAACAACCTGATATATTTGTTTGGCTTTCTTACTGGAGATTATTTAAGACCCATCTCTCTGCCTTTAACTCGCATCCCGGGGCAGGCTGCTCCTTGTCAAGATGTCACAGAACCACAGAATGCCAGGTTTAAAGAGACCCCAAGGGGATCATCTGGTCCAACCTTTCTAGGTCATAGTGTAGTTTAAATGAGATGGTGCAGCACCCTTTCAAGCTGAGTCTTAAAACTATCCAGTGTAAGGGAATCTACTACTTCCCTTGGGATATTATTCCAATGTCTCACTGTTACAATGAAAAAAATTCTTCTGGAGTCCAGTTGGAATCTACTCAGGAGTAACTTGGACCCATTGCCTCTTGTGTTTTTTGTGTGACTCCCCGTAAAGAGGAAGTTGCCATCTTCTTGGTAGCCACCCTTTATGTACTGATACATGGTAGTAAGGTCTCCCTTAAGTCTTCTTAAGGCTGAACAAATCAAACTCTCTCAGTATTTCTTCATATGTCAATTTAGAATGTCAGTTAAAGCATACAAGGAGAGATTCTGCTAATCCCCATGGGACAATCATGAGGGAATGATGCTGCTTTCTTTTAAGGACAGCCACATTCAGACTTGATTAATCCAGAGCAGCTCTCTGAATGTGCTTTTTTTGGGTCTGAATTTTGCCCATGTGTGAAGGGGCCATTGCGATTGCTCCTGAAAGCTATTCCATTGCCAGTGATCAGGAACAGTCTCAGGAGATGGCTGAGCATGTGACTGTGGCACAGGGCTGCACACAGCTTTTGAGGGGAAACAGATTTTGCACCCTCTTTACTGGGGTAGAGAGGGCAGCAATGGCATGACTGTGCTAGGCGTGGGGGATCTCATGTTTTGCACAGGATTTCAGCCTGGCAGCAGATTGCTGTGAGCTCTTGGTGCAACTGAATGTTTCCAGGTTTCCTGAGTGTCTTTATCTGTGGTGCATGAGGCAGCTTGGGAGCAAGCTTCTGGCTGCCAGTACCACACCCTAGGCCTCTCTCCTGCTCTATGAGACAGGGCTGGTCAGGAAGGTCAACTGCACGTGGCATCAGGATAGGCAGTTGGAATCCCATAGTGGTGGGGGGCTGCAGCCAGGTTCTGGAAGTGTCTAAATCCCTCATGTACTTCTGAGAGGCAAGAAGAAACAGCAGCTTGCTTGAGACTAGCACTCAGCAGGTGAGTCTTAATGGCTGTGAATGGATGGTGATAGGCTTTTGGCAGCTGTTTAACCCACTAGTCGCCCTTAACCTGAGTAATCCATGAAACTGGCACATCTCTCAACCTTATTCTTAGCATAACAATACTTTGGTTAAAAAAGTGTGTGTTTGACTCTGGGACTTCACTGGAGAAGGGCATGGAACTTTTTTTGCCCAGGTTTTCCCTTTTTCAGTCCTGAGCCCACCACAAAAAGGCAGAAGCATTACTCTACAAGGAATCATAGAGTCAACCAGGTTGGAAGAGACCTCCAAGATCAGCCAGTCCAACCTCGTGCCCAGCCCTGTCCAGTCAACTAGACCATGGCACTAAGTGCCCCATCCAGTCTTGTCTCAAACACCTCCAGGGATGGCAACTCCACCACCTCCCTGGGCAGCCCATTCCAATGCCAGTCACTCTCTCTGGGAAGAACTTCCTCCTAATATCCAGCCTAGACCTCTTCCAGCAAAACTTATCCCTGGAAAAATGATGGAGTGACTCCTTCTGGAGGGCATCTCAAGGCACTTGGAAGAGGAGAAGGTTATCAGGAGTAGTCAGCATGGATTTACCAAGGGGAAGTCATGCTTAACTAACCTGATAGCATTTTATGATGCCATAACTGAATGGGTAGATTCAGGGAAACCAGTGGATGTAGTCTACCTTGAGCTTAACAAGGCATTTGACACTGTCTCCCATGACATTTTAGTGAGCAAGCTGAGGAAGTGTGGGATGGAAGAGCAGGCAGTGAGGTGGGTTAGGAACTGGTTGCAAGATAGAGTTCAGAGGGTGATGATCAATGATGCCAGGTCCAGCTGGAGAGCTCTGATTAGTGGTGTCCCCCAGGGATCAGTGCTGGGACCAGTCCTGTTGACATTGATGAGGGCACAGACAGAGTCTGCTCAGAAAGTTTGCTGATGACACCAAGCTGGGAGGCTTGGCTGATCCAGCTGAAGGCTGTGTGGCCATCCAGAGAGACCTGGACAGACTGAGAGCTGGGCACAGAGGAACCAGATGAGGTTCAACAAGGACAAGTGCAGAGTCCTGCACCTGGGGAGGAATAATAAACTGCACCAGTACAGGCTGGGAGGTGACCTGCTGGAGAGCAGCCCTGTGGAGAGGGACCTGGGGGTCCTGGTGGATAACAAGTTATCCACGGCACAGCAATGTGCCCTTGTGGCCAAGAAGGCCAATGGCATCCTGGGGTGTATTAGGAGGAGTGTGTCCAGCAGATCAAGGGAGGTTCTCCTGCCCCTCTACTCTGCCCTGGTGAGACCTCATCTTGAATACTGCATTCCGTTTTGGGCTCCCCAGTTTAAGAGGGACAGGGATCTGCTGGAGAGGGTCCAGCAGAGAGCTATGAGGATGATGAGGGGACTGGAGGGCATGGCTTATGAGGAGAGGCTGAGGGACCTGGGGCTGTTTAGTCTGGAGAAAAGAAGACTGAGAGGGGATTTGATAGATGTTTATAAGTATCTGAGGGCTGGCCAGGAGTGGGGGGACAGGCTCTGCTCACTTGCTGCCTCGGATAGGACAAGGAGCAATGGGTGTAAGTTGCAGCACAAGAGGTTCTGCCTCGACACAAGGGGGAACTTCTTTCCTGTAAGGGTCACAGAGCACTGGAACAGGCTGCCCAGAGAGGCTGTGGAGTCTCCTCTGGAGCCTTTCAAGGCCTGTCTGGATGTGTTCCTCTGTGATCTGTGCTAGATTGTGTGGTCCTGCTCTGGCAGGGGGGTTGGATTCGATGATCTCCTTGGGTCCCTTCCAACCCCTAACATCCTGTGAGCCTGTGAATTTGAGACTGTGTCCCCTTGTTCTGTTGCTGGTTGCCTGGCAGAAGAGACCAACCCCACCTGGCTACAGCCTTCCTTCAGGTACTTTTAGACAGCAATGAGGTCACCCCTGAGCCTTCTCTTCTCCAGGCTAAACACCCCCAGCTCACTCAGCCTCTCCTCATAGGGCTTGTGTTCCAGGCCCCTCACCAGCTTCTCATTTCCTTGAGCTTTCTGCTTTGGCTGTATCTTCTTCCTACAGGACTGCTGGCTCCCAGTGCCTGAAGGAGTTGGGTTTCATGGCTGGCACTTTCACCTACAGAAATGAATTATGGGCTCTGCCAGTGCCAAAGCACTTGTGTCAGGGTATTAATGAGTGAAATCTGTTCTGCTGTCCTGGTTAGGAGGCAGGTTTTCTTAATACATCTCAGTCTCTCACAAGAAGCAGAGGCTTTTGATTGCTGTGCCAGAAGCTGGTTAGAAAAATGAGATTCCAGTCACTTTGATTTCCATTGGACCCTTCCTCTTGCTCACTGTGGCTTGGGAAAGTTCTCGGGTTTTATCTCCTATATTTCTTTCATAAGGCAGCTGCTTGCATCGCAGAGGCATTAAATATCAAACCCAAGGACACACACACGCAGTCAAACCATGCTCAGCTTCCCAGTGGCCTTCTGCCATGGGGGCTGGCTAAGGAGACCCCTGGATATAGTGAAAGGGAGCCCCCGGGATATTTTGGCTCTGGTGCCTTATTCACATGCCAGTGTCTCCATTACACTCGCATGGTGTTCTGTGCCCTGAGGCAGTTTGACCCGCCTGCCGTTGCTCCCCCCCCTTGCCGTTGCTCCCCCCCCCGCCTGTCGTTGCTTCTCCCGTTGTCCTATACTACAAGGAGCTGGGATTGTTTAGCCTGGAGAAGAGGAGGCTCAGGGCAGACCTCATTGCTCTCTACAACTACCAGAATAGAGGCTGTAGCCAGGTGGAGTTGGTCTCTTCTGCCAGGCAACCAGCAACAGAACAAGGGGACACAGTCTCAAGTTATGCTGGGGGAGGTCTAGGCTGGATGTTAGGAGGAAGTTGTTGCCAGAGAGAGTGATTGGCATTGGAATGGGCTGCCCAGGGAGGTGGTGGAGTCACTGTCCCTGGAGGTGTTTGAGACAAGACTGGCTGAGGCACTTAGTGCCATGGTCTAGTTGAATGGACAGGGCTGGGTGCTAGGTTGGACTGGATGATCTTGGAGGTCTCTTCCAACCTGCTTGATTCTATGATTCCATGATGCTCATGTCTATTTATCATTAATTGTCTGATCTTAACAGTTAGGGGGAAAAAGTCTCTGTTCTCCTTGGCAAAAAAACAAAGCAAAATGAAATGTTCCCTAAAATCAACCCAATAACACCTCAAGTGAGTTTCCTACCTGGACACAAACACAGTAAACCCTTTTTATTTCATCTCTCACTGAACTGTGCCATCTACCCTTCAAGGCCATTCAGCCCTACACTGCCCATCACAGCTGGTAAGAGAGGATGCCCCTCTGGTGCAGGGCGACTGTGCAAGCCTGCCAGGTGGCCCTTCCCACAACCAGAGCTTTCTTGTAGCAGCAGTTGTACAACCCAGCAGCAGGTCAGGCTGGCAGTGTGCTGCAGGGCTAATGGCTTGGACTGGCTGGACATCCAGAAATTCCCTTCTCTGTAACATTTCTGTAGAGGAATAATGACATCTGTGCTGCCCTGCTCCATCTCATCTGCATCATGTAGGTGTCAATAGAGAGCATCACCTGAAAGCAAGAGTGAAATGTAGCCAACAACATGGCTAGGTTAAGCAAGAACGTGGCACTAGTTAGAATCATAGAATCTGTCAGGGTTGGAAGGGACCCCAAGGATCATCTAGTTCCAACCCCCCTGTCATGGGCAGGGACACCCTACCTTAGATCAGGCTGGCCAGAGCCTCATCCAGCTCGGCCTTAAACACCTAAGTGCATAGGAAACCCTGGTCTCTATCTTCCCGGAGAGAGGAAACAGAGGCTGGTAAGGATTTATCCAGTCATATGGATCGGACAATCCATCTCTCCAGCTCTGCTGTCTCCAAGCAGAACAGGCATCAAAGGGACTGGGGAACTTTGCTGAAGAGAAGAATGCAGCCCCAAGGTGGGTGACCCCTGCCATGGTGGTGGGGCTTATTCTGCTTCCTCCCTGCCCCACAGGTCACACTGACAGCTGAGACTGACTGCAGCTTCATTACCTGGCCAAGGAAGAAGCTGTATCTCCTCCTGAGGAAGGACCGCTACATCGCTCGGCTCTTCTCCTCCCACCTGGGCTATGACATCTCGGAGAAGCTTTACTCCCTCAATGAGAAGCTGTTTGCCAAGTTTGGCCTTCGCTTCGACATCCGCTTGCCCAGCCTTTACCATGTCCTTGGGCCAGCCTCCTCTGAGGGGGAGTCAGAGGACTGCGAGGAGCTGCCACCTGTCTCTGGCCCGGCTGGTGCCTCTGAGCCCCCTCTGCAGCCGCCGCCACCACCACCGATGCCAGCTCCACGGCCCCGGGCGTGCCGGCCTGACAGTGAACTGCTGGGTGAGGACTCCACCAGTCTTGTCTTGGAAGATTTTTCTGAGTTGCCGGGGTCTTTTATGGACTATGTGAGCGAAGGGGAGTATATGAAGTGAGGGCACTCCTGGCATGGGCACGCCTCACCCTATGTGTGACCCCCGCGTAAGTACCCACTCACAGAAGCAAGTCCTTCCTGTGATGCAACTGTGCAGGCAGAGCAGTGGTCCCCAGCCTCCACACTCATTTGCTATGGGTTTGCTCCTCCACAACACTTTTCTCCCTGCTGCCCCAAAGAATCACAGGAGGTTAGTTCAAGCTGTGTGATTTTCTGTAGGGAAAAGAAGTAGAGTAGAGGCCTGGCTCTAGGCACCAGCAACACTGTGAAGTGGAAGGGTTGGTAACCTCACCATAAGAAGCTCTTCCCTGCCCTATCCTCTCTCTACACCTTAGGAGAGGCAGAGAGTGAAACTGTGTCCCAGCTGATGGGTGGCATAAGAGTGCCCACAGAGATATAGGCTCAATATATGTCACAGGCATTAAGTTTGGAAAAGACCTCCAAGATCTTCAAGCCCAACCATTAATCCAAAACTACCATGCTTACTGAACCCTGTCCCAAAGTGCCATGTCTTACAGGTGCCTTTTAAACACCTGTGCCTAGAGATGTTCTGGTGCAAAGCTGAGGAAGATGTCTGCAAGTGAGAGAGCACATAACCCAGGAGATGCTGACAGGGGTAGACACAGCTCCAGGGCTTACAGTGAACTGATAGCAAGTAGCTGCTGTAGACTCTGCAAAAGCTCAGTCTTGACAGGGGTGAAAATCTCAGAGTCCTTTCTCCTGCCCACCACAGCTTATCTCTGTATTTGCTCTGTCCTTGTTTTTGATGAGCTTTGTCTCAGCCAGCTCAGTAAGATATTGAAAAGTTTGCCTTGTGTGGTGTAGCTCTTGACCCCAATCATCCTGAATAGACTGACAGGCTACATACTGTTTTGACATGCCCTAAACTGCTTTCTGGTAGGTGGGAAGGAGATGCAAGCACCTTACCCTGCAAGGGAAAAAGTCCCAGGCCTGGTGGATGTTTGGGCAGAGGAGCAGCAGCAGGCAAACAGAAATAGATGGGAGGGTGGATTGTGCTTGAAATTCAGATCTGAGTGGCCGAGAGAGAAATTCCATACTGAGCTATTTTCAGCCAGCCACTGCATGGCAGCTGCTGCACACCAGCTGCAGACCTTGAAATGTGCATTCCTGCTGCAACCCCATAATAGCTGCTTTCTGGCATCCAGCTGCCATACACTAAACTTTCTATACTAGAACTGACCACTCCATGTGTCCCAGCAGGATCTGTGTGGCAGGGAGGAACTTGTAGGGCTGAGTTACAGCTGAGGAGACTGTCTTCCAGCAGGCATCCTTGAACGTGGTGCACTGTTTCACTCCAGTCTTCCCTGCACTCATTTGGGTCTGCTTCTGGGCTGCGTATGCTGGGGCTATGCATTCACTGGCAGGGAGCATGAAGCAGTGCAAACTGAATTCTGGTGTGAGTCACAGAATCACAGAACCATTCTGGTTGGAACCCCCAGGATCATCAAGTCCATCCATTATTGCAATTGTACGTATTTCACCCTTAAACCACATCCAAATGACTTTTAAACACACCCAGGCTTGGTGACTTAACTACCTCCCTGAGCAGCCCATTCCAATGCCCGACCACTCTTCCTGTGGAAAAAATGTTTCCTGATGTCTAGTATAAACCTAACCAGTTGCAGCTTGAGGTCGTTCCCTCTTGTTCTATCACTATTTACCTATGAAAAGAGACCAGCAGCAGCCTCTCCCCAACGTCCTTTCAGGTAGTTGTACAGAGCAATGAAGCCTCCCCTCAGCCTCTTCTTCAAACTAAGCCCCAGCTCCCTCAGTCACTCTTCCTAAGATTTATTCTCCAGGCCCTTCCCCAGCTTTGTTGCTCTCTGCACTTGCTCCAGCACCTCCAAATCCATATTGTAATGAGGTGCCCAAAACTGAACACAATACTCGAAGTGTGGCCTCACCAGAGCCGAGTACAAGGGGACAATCACTTCTGTAAATCCCAACAAGTCTGCAGTCATCTTTCCTGATGCACTTCCCTGGAGTGCTTGTGCAGAAGCCTCTCTGGTGGTATGACAGGGGAGCTGTCTATTCTCAGTGCTCAGCATGGAAAGACTGTCTGGGTCAGGCAGCACCTGGCTCTCTGCAGTTGCTGCTTCTGCTGTTTAATCAGGTGGTGGTTCTTAGTTTGTGAAAAAAAAATGAAAGCTGGATTTGTTTTGCACAGTTATGCTCTGAGCTGAGCCATGTGCTTGTTCCTGTAGCTTCCATGTCTCCAAGCTTAAACTCTGGGACATGAAGAAACTGGCCATGAAAGGAGGAAGTGTATTTGGTTTTGCTTGATTCAGAGAAAAAGTGAGCAAGAGTTTTGCTTAGGTATTTTAGATGTCTTTCTAGATTGTGTGAATGAGGCAGTACCAAGGTGTGATGACACTTGCAGTAGAGACTTGTGATTCCTTGTCTGTCAGTCTGGAGCTAGTGTGGTACTTCAAAGTACTGAGCACTTCCTTGTTATTCTGCTCACCACTTGGGTATCCTAATCCCATCACATCCCAGGAGCACAAGAGCAATTGTCCCTTGTCAGCAGTATTCCACAAGTGACTTGAACCCTTAACCATAAAAATCGGTGGTACAGAAGGGCTGTAGGCAACCTTTCTGGTCAGACACTTGTCACAGCTCAGCAGATGATCTGAGGAGGTCCACCATGATCCAGGGAAAGCACTTCCATAATTTTTCCCTTGGAAAAATTCCCTGACAAAAACTTCCATGATATCCCTATAGTGTTACTGCTTGAAATAAGTGACAGCATGGTCCCAGAGGCCAGAGCTCCTCTGGGTTTTTTCCATGGTCTGTGTTTTCATCTCACTCCCAGCAACTTCCAAGCTGGATAATCTACCTTTCATCTCTCTAAATGCCCTGTGATGAAGTGCTTCTATGGATCTCATTCCTTCATTTTCTGTCACTGTAACAGCCACCTTGCAATAGCACAGTGCAGGAGGGCCAGTGTGCTTCAAAACTCATGCAGAAGAAAAGATTCCTGGAGGATATATTGGCCTACTATTCTTCACAGAATCACAGAATTTCTTAGCTTGGAAAAGACCTTCAAGATCATTGAGTCCAATCATTAGTTTCACACTGACAACTCCTTGGCTAAACCAAATCCCTCAGCACAACATCTCATCACTTTGAATCGCTATGGTTGGAAAGGACCACCAGCATCATCCAGTCCAACCTTTGTTCTAGCATCCTTCATCACCAGACCATAGCCTCAAGCACCACATCCACTCTTTCTTTAAACACCTCCAGGGATGGTGACTCCACCACCTCCCTGGGCAGCCTGCCCCAGTGCCTTCTTACAGTCTGCCTAGTTCTTTGAAAGAAATTCTAGCCTGCTTATGAGCGAGACATAGTCTGATATTCCACTGATGAGCACATTCTTCCTCCGAGGGGAGACAGAGGTTGCAATAACTAACAGGCTGCCTAGTTTAAAAGAGGCAGGTTCAAAGCCCCTGCTCAAAATTTGATTGAACTTGTGTGTTGCTTGATGCTCTGTAGTAAATGAAGCCCTGATTTCTTGCATGGGAATTCAAACAACTGGAAGCCACCTGCTTTTTCCCCTTGTATTACCATGTTTAGTCTAGTTTGTTGCTAGTTTTTTTGCAAAATGTGAAACTGTTGTTGCTTAGTTTTGTACAGTTATATCTTGGGGATGGCTTTCTGTTTGGTGGGGAGAGTGGATGGATGGATGCTTGATAGTCTGTAGCCTGACGTTGAAGTTACTAGGAATCGTTTTCCACTTGCTTTGAGAGCTTTGTTTCACTGACGGTGCTTTGGAGGGCTTTGGTTTTGATCTCAGGCTGGGTGTATGACTCCTTCTTTTTTAATCTGTTACATAGTTTTGCATGCTAATTTAAGAGGGAAGAAGGGCAAGTAATAGTGGTCTCAATGAGGTTTGTATGCTTGATGTTTGGAAGTGAGAATTATTCCTGTAATAATAATGAAGCTCTCTCTTTTTTTCTCTCCTCCCACCCTTCCTGTCATTTTCCTCCCTCCTGCACTGCTTTCCTTTTGCAGCCTCTGGAAACCTTCTCTGGAGTTCTCCCCACCCTCTCTGCAGAGGACGAGCCCCTCTGGCTCCCACCCAGACCCCT
The DNA here is from genome assembly GCF_015220805.1 of Pogoniulus pusillus. Taxonomy (NCBI): domain Eukaryota; kingdom Metazoa; phylum Chordata; class Aves; order Piciformes; family Lybiidae; genus Pogoniulus; species Pogoniulus pusillus. The sequence goes on along the minus strand of NC_087268.1, from coordinate 17,545,176 downwards.
GAACTCTAGGGAACAACAGGCTGTTTGGATCCTGAAGCCCTCCAAGGGAGCATATGCTCACAGCGGTTTCTGACCAGAGACACTCTTTAGCACACACTGAAAGGTCTGCCTGCAGACATGTACACTCAGGAGCACGTGAAGCACATGCGTGAGACTGTGGTGTCACACTCCAGCACTTCCCACCCTATAGTTGTTCACCAGAGCTGCCTACCCCGGTGAGCTTCCACAGTTTGTTTTCTAGTCCTGCCTCTCTCTGAGGTGTGTCAGCAGCTCTGATATCAAGATACATCCATACTGCTGCAAGTGATACTAGCCTGCTCACAGGATCTGTGTTCCCCTTGGTTTAATATTTCTCATTAAATCAGAGATAAAACTACTGGTGTTTGAGGATTTGGAGATGGAGATAATGCTGTTTTAAAGGCTTGAGGTGATCTCAAGGCATGGAGGAGAAAGGGCAAGGGAAAATAGGCTGCCTTTAGTAATGAACTTCCACCGGCCAGCATGATATGGAGATTTGATACCATGCATCTCACTGGGCATCCACTTTGGTAAGACCAGGAATTACTTCTCTAGGGGATGAGGATTTCTCATTTGTGGTAAACACTACTTCTCAAAGCAGAAACTGACTTCTGGTGAATGGTTGGTTGAGTTGATTCATTTGGAATAAGAAAGGGGAGGAATTTTAATTAGGAGCAGGTGTAGGCAAGGAGAACCTCAGCTGCCTTTTTCTCTCAGTGGAGAATGGCCTCAGCATGCACACAGTGAGTGACAAAATGAGTGAATACAAAATGTCTCTGAGGAGAGCAGCCACTGGTAGGAAGAAGTGCAATATTATCTTAGATGAAAATAGTACAGGGCCTCTTCTAAGTTCAGCTGCAATGGACTTTGGCCGATGAGCTGCCCCAGACATTTTTTCTGTGAGGGAACTGGAGATGGCAGTACCGGAAGAGGAATCCTCTGCTCCACAGAGCCTGATGTGTGATGAGGATAGGAATCCCTCCAGGGCAGCTAGCCAGGAAAGGAGTGGGAAGCATCAGTCCTTCCATCAGCACGCACAGGGTAGGGCATTCTTCAGGGCCACTTGGCATAGACACGCAGGGGCACATCCATTCTATGTGTGGTGGGCTGGCTTTGTGTCAGCCTTGGGCTGGTGGAGACAGCGCTACCCTCCTTGTGCAGCCAAGAGGGCCTGTGTCTCAGACACCAGTTTGGCATGTCCTGCAAATCTCATCTGAGTTAGATCTGCACCCTTGATATCTGGCACTCTTGCTGAGGTCTAGAGAGGCCTCTGAAGTGGGTATGAGAGATCCATGGTTTATGCAGCTCCTCACACTGTTCCCCTATGCTGTCATCCCAGGGCAGGAAGATAGGTCTGCCCCAGATCTGGGGATTGGCCTGTAATGGTTGTCAAAGTGCTCTGTTGCTGCCTTCTTGCTTCAGCATGACTGCACTGCCCTTCACAGCTAGGAAGTGCCTCCAGCAAATTAGCAGGAGGGCTGCTGTGCTTCTGCAAAGGAAATGGGACATCCAATGAAACTGCATCCATCTGTCATGGAACTTCATACATCTGCCTGAAGTAGTGGACCAGGCTGGGCTGGATTATACACTGCCCTTCACAGGTGTCTGCTGAGGTGATACTCCAGTCTTCAACAAGAAGGTCCCTTGAAACTCTTCAGTCATGGCACCGACTAATACAGATCTGTCAGGTTGTCAGAGCCTGTCCTATATACCGGAGTTGATGTTTGTTAGCTGGCCTTCTAAACAGCCACACAGAGAGCCCAAAAGCCTGGATGTGAGGTGGAAGCAGGAGCTAACTGCAGTGACACTGTCTACTGGAGCAGTAGTGACAGGTCATGCCAAATGATTGAGGCTTCTTCATGGCAGAAATGCCTTTAGCATATTCATCCACTGTGAGCATGGTGTTTCTGGGGACTTCTCTGTCACCCAGTGAAGCCAGTTCAGGAGCCCAGAGAATACAGTGTAGTTCTTGAGCAGAGGTCATGAATGACCTGGCTCCTCTTCCATTTGCACATGCATCAAGGTGATGGAAAATGTCTGGGTGAGTGAGGGCTGTATCTATGGATATGCATCTCATACTGTAATCTTTCATCAGTTCTTTCCAGACCTTGGCTACTTTTCCAGGTCTGAAAGGCTATGCTGAGTTCCTGGGACTAATTTGTGCTAGGTAGCCCTGTAGCTACAACCTTCCATCATCTTCCTGTTACCTTCTATTCTAGGTAGGTGATCAAAGCAGTGCAAAACTGAAAGCAAGACAAACTGCCATGCTTCTGGTGTCTGTTTCCCTTTGTGAGCTTCAAAGAGAACAAGCCAAGAGCCAGAAGAGCTTCTCCAGGCCAGTCAGGGAAGAAGATCCATTCTGATTACTTAGCAGAAGTGCTAACATAAATAAAATAGGGTCTCATTCCTAAAGCATCCTATAGATGCAACTAGTGAGTTTCCCTTTGGAATGTTGGCTAAGAATGACTCCTTCCTGCACCAAACTCAAACCATAACATTTCACAGATTCATAGAAGCAAAAAAGTTCCTCTTGCTGAGGAAAAATAATACATCTCACCTTTAATGTGAAGATCTCAGGACACTTTAATATAAACCAGAAATGAATCATCCCACTATTCCTGTTGTAAGAAGAGATATTACCCCCTCCTTTAATACAAATCCAAATCTGGAGGTTATATGACTCATGTTCAGAGCTGAGTACAGAATCTTTGAGATAAAATTCCCAATCCAGTCTTCTAACTTAGAGGCCTTGCTGTAAACAGTCAACCTTGTACTCACCAATATGCTACACATTTGTTTTCCTTGACATCGTGTCTGTAATGCAAGGAGTAAATAACCCACCTGGCTTTATGGTGAAAGTATCATCTATGAGCAGAGAACAGCAATAGGTACTGGTGGGCTTCTTTCCAGTTTTGGGTATGCCTGTATGCTCTGAAGGCAGTGCTAGGCACAAGGAGTGGGTAGCTCATAGGAGATGTCTGTGTTGCTGGGGAGGGTGAGGTTCCAAGGCAGGCATGACATTGTCCGACTGTAGGAAGAGCACAGGGAGTCAGGCTGGGCATTAGCAGGTGGTGATTGATATCCCAACCCAGAGGCAAGCAAGCTGCTGATGGACCTTGTGTTGCCTTGACCAAGGCATGGTGAACACAGTGCTCTGCCCTTACTGGGAGGTATTGGTTGGAGGGTGCATATGGGGTTGTGTCCTTTACCTTTCCACTGCCTTCTCCTAGCAGCTCCTTTGTTGCTCTGAGTGCTCCCATTTCAGTAGTAAGAGAATAGTTCACCTCTGCAACCCTACAGCTTTCTACCTCCATCACAGCCAACTCCAGTGCTTCCAGGTGTTCAGGTTAGCACTGTGCCCTGCTGCCCCATTCATAACTGATAAAAAAACATATATCTGCACATCCATCCCAACTTTGGAATGTTATGCTTAGGATCAAGAGTACCTACCATAAGAATGCCTCTTTTTTTTTCCATATCAGGGCTTACTGGATATGTTTTTACTTTCTTGTGCTTGAGTCTCCCTTACTGCCCATCTGAACATGAGTCTAGTTGGCCTTCTGGTTTTCCCTGCTTTGGAATACCCACTAGGTTGCTTCAGCCTGGAACCATCATAAGAGCCAACTCAGAAGCAATGTGGACAGAGTTTAATGTGTCAGTATTTATCTCCAGCTACTTTTCCCTGCCTGCAAGAACTTTGGATGTGCAAAACTCCTCACAGGAATATTGCATTATGGAGAAGACTGTTATCTCTCTCAGGATGAGAAGAACTTGACTGTTTCTACTCTAGGTAAAGTAATTATGGCTGAAGTAATTATAGGCTATGGTGTTTGGCCTATGAAATGCCCAAATGGTTGTCTTTAGCCGTAGTACTTTTTAAATCAGTGCACTGTAGGAAGCAGAAATGCATTACTAGTTTTCTGTTTTCTTATCCTGAAAAATGTTTGTCCATCATGTTTCAGATGGGGACCTATTGTAAAGGGGGGGAAGATGGAGACAGCAAGCAAGGACAGAAGGAAGAGATTCTAGTTGGTATAAGCTTTTGCCGTGGTTTGTGACTTAAACATCTTCAAGGTGATGTGGGTGGCAGGCATTCCTCCCTCTGTGGCACAAAGCTTCTATCCTGAGGGAACAATTGTAGAAAACTACCTTGGTAGATTCTCCCTCATAGATAGAAAATAATTTACAGGTGATGAGAGAACCCTCTTTACATCTTTGTCTAAACACAAGAGAGAATGCACTGCTTCCACTGACTCAATGGACCCCTATAAGATACTTCTGTGACTTACTTGCTATCGAGAGGCAGGGGGGCTGCACAGAACTTGCCAACAATGAATGTCTCATCCTTTCTCCAAAGGTGATTCTTGGGGAGGTACTTCAGAGTCACGCTGGTTATCTGGCAGAAGGGAACTCTGTGGGCCAGCAACCGTTTACCCATCTCCTGCTGCTTAGGTCTGCAAGGCAGGGTGACAGATATGAGGGAGAACGTTCAATCAGCCTGCGCATGCAGGCTGTATGCAAGTGTGCTGAAATACTGGAGGTACTTGAGGTATCAATTTGAAGTCTTCCCATAATGGAGTGAGAAGACTCATCTGTCAAAGTAGGGCATTGCATTGAAGTCTGACTAGCTGTCTTTCATAGAATCAACCAGGTTGTAAGAGACCTCCGAGATCATCCAGTCCTTCCATGATTTATCTCTCAAAATCACAGAATGTTAGAACTTGGATGGGACCTCTAGATATTGAGTTCAACACCCTCCAAAAGCAGGATCCCCCAAGGCAGTCCCCACAGGAATGCATTCAGGTGGGTTTTGAAAGTCTCCCGTTCAACTTTCAACCCAGCACTGAAAGGTCAACACTAAACCATGTCCCTAAGGGCCAGGCCCACACTGCTTAAACACCTCTAGGGAGGGTGACTCCACTACTGCCCTGGGCAAACCATTCCAAAGTTTGATAGACCTCTCTATGAGGAAGTATTTCCTAACATCCAGCCTGAACCTGCCCTGCTGCAGCTTGAAACCATTTTCTGTAGTCCTGTCACTTGCCACCAAGGAAATGCGGCTTCCCCTCCTCGCTCCAGCCTACCTTCAGGTAGTTGTAGAGAGCAATGAAGTCTCCCTTCAGACTCCTCCAGACTAAACAACTCCATGTCCCTGTGCAACCTGTTCCAGTGCTCTGTCACCCTCATTGTAAAGAAGTTTCTCCTCATGTTGAGGTGAAACCTTCTATGTTCGAGTTTGTGTCCATGGTTCCTTGCCTTACTACTGTGCACCACCAAAAAGAGTTTGGCCCCATCCACTTGACACCCACTCCTCAGATATTTGTAGACATTGATCAGGTCCCCTCTCAGTCTTCTCAAGACTCTCCAGTTAGGAATATTAAATATTCTTCCTTCCATCATACAGTTACAACAGCTTTTTTTGCTGTTGTATATAGATTGAAACACTGCCCAGAGAAGTAGTAGATAGGTCAATATCTATGAAATCATGAGTGGCATGAATAGGGTTCACCATTTCTTCCAGTACATGATCTAGGAGGTCATCAAAGCAAGCTAAGAAATGGCAGGTTGAAAAAGATTGCACACAGCACTAAGTTTTATTCCTTTTAAGCTGTTAAGGTCCTTGATGTGGATGCTAGAAAGTTTACATGACTGTACAAGTCCTGATAGGGGACTGGGCAAGTTCTTGGAAAACAAAAACTAATAAAGACAAAGATATCAACTTGGAGGTCTCTTCCAACCTGGTTGACTCTATGATTCTAAGGTTCTAACTCCCCAAAATGTAAATAGTCAGACACAGGGAAACAATCTGGGGACATAGCCCCACATTCTTACAATGCCTTTTTTTATACTCTCCTCTAGGTACTTGCTTTTGACCATGTTGAAGGTGGGATGCTCAGAGAGAGGGGTGTTTGTATGTCTTGATGCTCCCAGGTAACATGATCTGAGGAGATGGCAGAAGTCTGGTAAACAGGCAATGCTCAGAGCCCAGTTGGTTGTATGCTATGGCAGAGTGCTGCCCAGCAATTTAACATTGATGGGGCACCAACTCCCTTCTGTGGAGACCATCTAATGGACCTTTTTATGCTTGATCTACTTGGCATCTCTAAAACCCAGCAGATCATTGATTTCCTTGTGCTCATAAAGAATGCAGGTGTTGCTGAATCAGTGCAATCCCAGAAGCACCTGGGTGACTGCCTGATGGGAAATGTGATGATAGGGAAAGGAAACAGGTAACAAAAGGGTCAGGAAGCATCTACAGTTCTGTTAACCAGAATTTTGGGGAGGTGAGTGGGTGCATATGTTGATCAACAGCCAACTGGATGTAAGCCAGTGCATGTCCAGGTAGCCCAAAAGGCAAACAGTATCCGAGTCTGCATCAAAAATAGTGTGGCCAGCAGGACTAGGGAAGTGGTTGTGCCCCTGGACTCAGCACGGGTGAGGCTACACTTTCAGTATTGGGTTCAAGTTTGGGCATCATTACAAGACATTGAGGTGTCCGGAGAAGGGCAACAAATCTGGTGAAGGGTCTGGAGAAGAGGTTTTGTGAGGAGTGGCTGAGGGAACTGGGGTTGTTCAGTCTGGAGAGAAGGAGGCTGAGAGGAGATCTCTATACAACTCCTTGAAAGGAGCTTGGAGCCAGGTGGAGGTCTGTCTTTTCTGCCTATTAACAAGTGATACGATGAGAGGAAATGGCCTCAAGTTGCACCAGGGGAGGTTTAGATTAGATGCCCATTCAACATTCTGAGCTTGACTGCACTGGAGGGCTGAGCTTAGCCTAGAGTGTGGAAGCTTGTTTGCTACAGTGTGTATTGAAAGGTTTATGCTCTCAACTCTGTAGGTTTATTGCTGTAAGCAAACTTTTCAGCTTAACCTTGTGCTTCTTAGGAAGGCACTGAAATAAAACACAGCTGCTGTTCTCCCGGGGCAAGGGTATCTCTGGATAGGTTACCCTGCCATAACTCTACTGTCTCATTAAAACAAGGGTACAGCAAAGCCTGGGGATTGCCTGCTTGTCTCACTTCCCCAGGCAGCCTTTCTCTCCAGTGCTCACATGCCTCCCACAGGACACCTATCAAACCCTGTGTCTGACAACCGCAAAAGGAAGCGTCTGCATACCTTTCTAAGCAGATCAAGGGCTCTGACTTGACCTAGGAGTCACTATTTCCTTCCTCCTACGTCTTTGGAAAAGGCAGACTTGAATTCCAAGCTGCTGAGGGGTTGAACAGAGTGAGCTCCACTAGGCTGGAGTGAAAAAAATCAAAGTGCAGTGCCTGGACAGCAATCTGAAGCAGCAACACAGGGAGCTTCATGTCACAATTTTTTGGCTTAGTAGTAAGGACTGTGTGTGAGCCAGCACAGGAGCCATATGATCCTAGGAGAGCTGGCTTGGGCTGTTTAGCAGACTCTCCTGCTTCCTGAGGCAGCCAGCAGCATGTGCTAGCTGCACGTCTGCGTTGTGGTTCCCAGCCCACAGCAGTGGGCAGGAAAGTGTAAGAGGAAGTGAGTTCTCCTAGGAAACTTCTGTGTGCTGGGGAGATCCCTTGTGGTAAGGGCTGTGGAACAGGAGTTTGGGTCTGGTCCTTTAATTCAGATACCTTCTGGAGGAGGGGAATGCTTTCAAGAGAAAACTGTCTGTCTACACATGTAGTCTTGTTTCCCTGCCCTCTGGACTTCTCCCTAAAAAGGAGCCTGGGTGCTCTGCTGCAATAACACAGAGGCAACAAGTTACTGAACACATCTCTTTCTGACTGTGGAGAGATGCACTTGTCTCCTCTTTGCAACTGCAGTCCTGGTGGGCCTCAAGAGAGATGTCTAAGCCACCAAGTCCATTAGTTTGGAATCTCTATTGGATGGGGTCTTGCTGTAGCCATGTCTGTCAGGCAGAGTAGAGCTGACAGTGACTGCAGTTCGAATTGGCACTAAGCAAGGGTATGATGTAGAAAAGGAACTATCCTAGCAATACAAGAAGCATGTCAATTTGGGGCCTCCACAGTAACCTACTACTTTGCATGCTCAGAGAAGAGGCGGACCTAGCCAGGGTTACCAGAGAATAGTAACATGTCTGATTGTGGAGAGCATTTAGGGCAGAGGCACTCAAGAGGCAAAGTTGTTCATCCCACAGGGATTGCACTCAGGTAGATAAACTATTGTTTTGCCATTCTTGGATTCATATAAACATCCTTACACACAAAGCTGGGATAAAACAAGCCAGAAGCATGCACTGTCACTCACATGGTGATCTTCGCCATGTCCTGGGTGCTGTTACTGTAGAAAGTGATCTCAATGCTGGTGACTTTGTTTCTTTTCTTCTGCAAGTGGAACTCAACAAGGCTGTGATGGACTGAGCAAAATATGTGGGGAGTGAGGGGAGGTGCTTTCAGTTGGACTTACTCCTTAAAAAAATGCCTCTAGCACTCATTCACAGTATCACAGTACCATCAGGGTTGGAAGAGACCTCACAGATCATCAAGTCCAACCCTTAATATATAAACAATGGCAGACTGCCCCATGCAGTGCCTCACTTGGATGTGTCTGCAGCCTTGGAAGCTTGACTACCCTATGTTCTCCTACAAATGGACCTTGAGCTTGTTTGGAGGTTCTAGCAGGGGAGCGCAGCTACCGTATACCCTTAACCGATGAACGGTACCGTCTCTACCGGGGAAGGTCGTCCTCTTCGACCGAGCGCGCAGCTTCGGAAGGGACGCACATGGAGCGGTGAGGGAGGAAGGGGACACCTGCCTAGCCAGCCAGATCAGCCGAATCAACCCTGGCGATCAATGGGGTGACAGATGTCGCAGCCAGATCGCCCTCACATCCATTCCCTGGGCCCACCAGCAGAAAGAACATTAGCCAGACACAGGAAAGGAACTGGTCTCTGTGGTATGAGAGGCACAGTGAGCAGGTCTGCATAGCCCAGTGTAAACAGATAGGCATTTCTACTGCCCTTTACTTCGGCCCCAAAGACATGTGGCTGTCTTAATCCAGAGCTGTGCCCACACAAATAAGCCTGTTGGAAAGGGCTTTATGGGGAAGATGTGTAGGGTTATTGGTCTTCAGCTGTGTGTCTCAGACAGTCTGAACCACAACAGCTAATTCTGACAAGGGTGGTGGGTAGTAACTATCTAGCTGCCCCAGAGAAAATGCCTTATTTGGTTAACTTCCTTCTGCCTCATTTTGTCTCATTGCTACTTACCACAGAATGGGGCTGTGGGACTGGTCATTAAATAAACTTTCACTTCCTTGGGCAGCTTTCTCATGTTGATACCTGCCTGCTTCAGCAGACCTGCAGGAAAAAAATAAAGCCAATGCAGGGAAGGCCATAAATGACCCAGAAGGGAAACGTAATGGGTTCCAGTTCACCTCCACTTATTCTGCCCAAGTCCGCTGTCTTAGCGCAACCCATTCTTTACACCAGTGCAAATAACAGAAAGAATATTTTTGTGCTGTCATGTTTGACAGGATAACAGCCCCCTCAGAAAAGCTATTCTAGCTACCCCAGGTAATCATCATCAGAGTACCTCTTGGTGGCTTTGTTTCATTCCTCTACTAGCAAACTCTGTCATCAGTTGCACCTTGTGCAAAACAAGTAGGACTAAAGACTGCCAGGTCTTTAGTTACCAGGAAACAGTGCAGGTATAAATGACAATGTTAGGAAACCAGATTTAGAGATCAACCTCTAACTTGAGGCACTTGCATGCTGTCAGTGTGGCTTGGTGAGATGGGGAAGAGGTGGCTGATCTGAGAACACACATATAAAAAAAGGCCTCTCATTATGTTAATCTGGTACCAGACTGAAAATAGCATCAGAGGACACTTCCTATCCTCATGTCACAGCTTACAGCCTAAATGAGACAAATATTACCTTCTCCAAGTCCAGGGAGTTTATCTTTTGTGTAACCATGGACTTCAGGCTTGGACTAATATTTCCAGGTGCTTCTCTAAACATGACATCTTTTAAGCTAAGTCTCCACTTGTTAGGTAGGTGATGCTGGAGACTCAAGTCTTTTGTGGGCCCTATTCAATATTTAAAGATCAGAAATGTTCAGGATGATTGTGTTCTGCCTTTGTCAACAGCGCAGCTTTTAAATCATCTTTATAGAAGCCTGAAAACTAAACAGTTTCTCACCGACCTCAAAGAGATCCAAAGCAAATCCTGCACAGAGAAATCTGAACCACATACTGTGCTCTGCACTGAACAGCCATCAGGAAGATATCATCTACTCTAGGAAGGTTTCATGCTGGTACTTGTGGTGGTTTGGGTGTTACCTCCCCCCCCCCCCCCCCCCCACTTAAGAAAATCACCCAAACTAGACTCAGGCACTGGGAATCGAATGAATGAAGCTTTATATTTACAGCTTAGCACAATATACAAGCAGACATTTACACTATCTACAGCTATAGACAGAAATGGACAAGTTAAAAAGTAATACAGAAACACAACAGCCCTCCCAGAAACCAGAGCACCCAGGAGGGGCTCCCAACCACCCTTCCACCTTCTCCCCACCCCTCTACCTTACGCCAGACTTTGCCTTATGCCTCAAGGTGAGTTGAAGGGTTGGCCAGGGGGGTTAGGAAGCAGATGGATTAGTCAGGCAGCAAGTCAGGTTAGAGAGAAGTTCCTGCAGCCCCAAGAGACAGAGAGTGACTCTGTTATCTATATTTATGTTCTTGTTCTTATACTTCTCAGCAAACCTATGAGTGAAGTAGCCATCACCATTGTTTCCTTTTCACAGCCTATAATCTAATTCTTCTTACCAAAGTATCCCAGCTAGGTTCAAACTAGCACAGTACTGTACCTATCCTTGGACAGGAGAACAGGAAGGGGTCAACGCAGTCCAGACAATGACCGTTTAGAAAATCTTGATGACTTGCACAGGGGAATGCTATGATCGGACAGGAATGTTCCAAGGCACTGACATAGAGGTGCACTGCCCTCATGTGATCACAGATCAGATACTTGTATCCTGCAAGAAGAAAATGCACCCAGAGATCAGCAGCCGTAAGCCCTTCCCTCACACGGATGAGTCCCCAAGCTCTTTGCAAGGGGTATCTTTGACTCCGAGACCCCAGCTACAAGAAGTGAGGTACCATAAGTGTCCCCTGAAACTTGACCCTCAATGCAGCTGCTCATCCAGAACATAGCTGAATATCTAGACACACTATTTACTGGGTAAAGTCCTATTCTCCAGAGGGAAAAGGCAGTAACCATACCAGCTGTCTCTCTAAGTGTATATGCAGCTTGCAGCATGAAAACAAAAATAAGCTTTTGCTAGTAGTACCTAAGAGCCTTTCTAGCAAAAATCTTTTATTTGTTGAATAAATGCTACAGTTTTAGGGTTTTAGCTCATACAAAAGTGTCATCAAAATTAAGTTTTGATAGGAGATACTTGACCTGTATGTGATTTTAATTTCAGCTGCATGCTGTACATCTGACAGGAGATGGGCAGAGGGATGAGATTAAACAAGGCCAAATGCAAGATTCTGCACTTTGGCTGCAACAACCCCAAGCAGCGCTACAGGCTGGGGACAGAGTGGCTGAGAGCAGCCAGGCAGAGAGGGACCTGGGGGTACTGGTAGATAGTAGCTGAACATGGGGCAGCAGTGTGCCCAGGTGGCCAAGAGAGCCAATGGCATCCTAGCCTGGATCAGGAACAGTGTGGCCAGTAGAATAAGGGAGGTCATTCTTCCCCTGTGCTCAACACTGGTCAGGTCACACCTTGAGTGCTGTGTCCAGTTCTGGGCTCCTCAGTTCAAGAGAGATGTTGAGATACTGGAACATGTCCAGAGAAGGGCAACAAAGCTGGTGAGGGGCCTGGAACACAGCCCTGTGAGGAGAGGCTGAGGGAGCTGGGGGTGTTTAGCCTGGAGAAGAGGAGGCTCAGGGGTGAGCTCATAGCTGTCTACAACTACCTGAAGGGAGGCTGTAGCCAGGTGGGGGTTGGTCTCTACTGCCAGGCAACCAACAACAGAACAAGGGGACACAGTCTCAAGTTGTGCTGGGGGAGGTCTAGGCTGGATGTTAGGAGGAAGTTGTTGGCAGAGAGAGTGATTGGCATTGGAATGGGCTGCCCAGGGAGGTGGTGGAGTCGCTGCCCCTGGAGGTGTTGAAGCAAAGCCTGGCTGAGGCACTTAGTGCCATAATCTAGTTAATTGGACAGGGCTGGGTGCTAGGTTGGACTTTGAGGTCTCTTCCAACCTGGTTGATACTATGATTCTAAGAATCTCTGTTGCCATGTGTCTTTACAGATACATGATGTTTTACTCTCATGTCTGCTCTGATGTGTAGCAGGGGACCTGGCTGCCAAACATTATTTTCACAGGCTGCTAAATAGCCATGAAAGTCTTTTCTTAGGCACAGAGTGTTCTCACCTGCAGAGATGAATCGGGGGCATCCTGGCTGATCTCTGCCTCCGTTAACGAAATAATCAATGTGGCCTACAGGAATCCGGATCCCAAAATCTGAAAGGAGGTGAAATACCACTTGATAATAAGTGCTGGAATGAGAGAAAATAGCCTCAAGTTGACCCAGAGGAGGTATATGATAGTAGAAGGAACTTCTTTACTGAAAGGGTTCTCAAGCATGGGAATAGGCTCCCCAGGTAGATGATTTGAACTCCTGTCCCTGGAGGTGTTTCAAAGACACAGAGATGTGGTGCTAAGGGACATGGCTTAGCCTCGGTCTTTGTAGAGCTAGGTAATGGTTGGACTTGATGATCTCCAAGATCTTTTCCTAGCCAAAATTGTTCTGTGACTCTTATGCTTGGTTCTTCTGTAGGCTTTGCTCTGCATGGTGTATGACAGGCCCAAATAAATGGTTGAACAGTTTTGGTGTTGAAGACAGCCTTTCTAGCAAAAATCTTTGTTGATGTAAATGCTACAGTTGCTAGGGTTTTAGCTCATACAGATGTGCCATCAAAATTTAGTTCTGATAGGACACACTTGACCTGTAGGTGAACAGGTTTCCTGTTCCTACACGTCTGCATCGTGCAGGTTTTGCTGCACAGGGCATAGAGTGCTCCAGGCCCTGCCATCAAAATGACTGTGGCTTAACCACCACCACCTCTGTGGTTCTATATAAAGGAGACTGAAGAGGATCTCAAACTGAATGAGGGATTATGAGACACAGTTGAGAGTACTGTTGGCAGAAATTTTGGTGACTTTCAACTCAAAGGCACATTCTTCTTTAGCACAAGTTCTGCCTAATTAGACCCTAAGTGTTTTGGAAAAGGTACTCTGTTGTTGCATCAGCTGTTGGTTTTATTCTGTCACTTTCCACTGGCACCTTTTTCAGTTCAGACTGGAAATACTGCAGTATGAGCAGACATGTAAATTGCTTTCATGTGGTAGAAGTCACCCTGAGCTGGTTGTGCATTAACTCCCTTTGCTGCAGCAGGGTTAAGGAGGCAATTAAATCTCCCCTGTCCCTCTCACATGCTCAGGGATACAAATATCTGCCAATGAATTCATCATTAAAGCCTGTCTAATAAGAGGCATCCCCAGAATGAACCTGAACTCATGCCAAGCTGCCATCAAGGGTGCAATGACCTACACACCCATTAGCAATAGCAGGGAGAATAGAAGCACTGGTTGGAGAAGATGGAAGCCAGCTTACTGTCAGCGTCGGTATGAAGGGCTTCCACAAAGAGGGCATCTCCAGGATCCAGGCGTTCCTCAGGGCTAGCTCTGGTGTACTTAGGGCCTGCAGGATCCAGGCCTGTAACAAAATCAAATGTCTCAAAAAGTGCTCTCCAGCCCCACTTATTTCTGGACCAGTTATTTTATCCCAAACTTTTTGAATGTTGTTAGGCAGAAGTAGTAAATTAGTCTTAGGCCACTCATTATGCTCCAGAACAGTTTCTGTCCCCCACTAACTTCTGCCACAGCTTACTTACGTTGTCCTCCATTGTTCCCACTTCCCTTTATCACTTCTCTACCTCCAGGTTGTACGATGTAAAGCCATGACTGAGCTTCAAATAGCTCTAGCAGAGTAAATGTAGCATGTCTTTTAGATTTTGGGGGAAAGAGAGTCAGATTCATAACACCTTCTCCTGTACTGGTATCTGCATTAGCACTACAGAGAAATATCATTGAAGATCTTCAGTTAAGATTTCAGCATCTCGGGCATTAACAACTCCAAGTTCCTGGCACAGCTGGCAGCTCGTGGCTTGGACAGATTCAATCTGATATGGGTCAAGAACTGGCTGGAAGGCTGGACCCAGAGAGTGGTGGTGAATGGTGCCACATCCAATTGGCAGCTGTCACTAGTGGTGTGCCCCAGGGATCAGTGCTGGGCCCAGTCCTGTTCAATATCTTTATTGATGATCTGGATGAGGGGATTGAGTCCAGCATCAGTAAGTTTGCAGAAGACATCAAGCTAGGAGCAGGTGTGGATCTGTTGGAGGGTAGGAGAGCTCTGCAGAGGGACCTGGACAGGCTGGATGAGTGGGCCGAAGCCAATGGGATGAGACTGAACAAGGCCAAGTGCAGGGTTCTGCACTTTGGCCACAACAACCCCAAACAGCACTACAGGCTGGGGACAGAGTGGCTGAGAGCAGCCAGGAAAAAAGTGACCTGGGGATACTGGTAGATAGTAGCTGAACATGGGGCAGCAGTGTGCCCAGATGGCCAGGAGAGCCAATGGCATCCTGGCCTGGATCAGGAACAGTGCGGCCAGTGAGACAAGAGAGGTTATTCTTCCCCTGTACTCAACACTGGTCAGGCCATACCTTGAGTGCTGTGTCCAGTTCTGGGCTCCTCAGTTCAAGAGAGATGTTGAGGAACTGGAACGTGTCCAGAGAAGGGCAACAAAGCTGGTGAGGGGCCTGGAGCACAAATCCTATGAGGAGAGGCTGAGGGAGCTGGGGGTGTGCAGCCTGGAGAAGAGGAGGCTCAGGGGTGACCTCATTGCTGTCTACAACTACCTGAAGGGAGGCTGTAGCCAGGTGGGGGTTGGTCTCTACTGCCAAGCAACCAGCAACAGAACAAGGGGACACAGTCTCAAGCTGTGCCAGGGGAGGTCTAGGCTGGATGTGAGGAGGAAGTTGTTGGCAGAGAGAGTGATTGGCATTGGAATGGGCTGCCCAGGGAGGTGGTGGAGTCACCGTTCCTGGAGGTGTTGAAGCAAAGCCTGGCTGAGGCACTTAGTGCCATGGTCTAGTTGATTAGCCAGGGCTGGGTGCTAGGTTGGACTGGATGACCTGGGAGGTCTCTTCCAAACTGGTTGAGTCTATGATTCTATGATTCTAAGTATTGAAACAGAGGTGTCTCAGCCCACTCATCTCAAATAAAGTCAAATCTGTAAGCAGCCTCCTACATTTCAGTCTAAAATTTTCTCTTAGAGCAACTTCTGGGAAGCCAAAAGAATGCAGAAAATTATCCTTGGCAAGATCAAAGAACAGGTAAATGACTTTTTTTTTTGTCTAGATGAAGTTTATCCTGATCACTTTGTCATAAAAAATATCACAAGATCATTTTCACTCTTGAGGCAATAAAAAATTATTTAAGTAGGAGCTCTGCTCTGTGTGCCATTGCCTTGGATTCAGTCATATTAATTCTTCATGGAAAAGGCAATATCAACAATACACAATCTGTTGTGTCTGCATTTGCTGGGAGGGAGGGAGGTGCAAGGAAAGGAGAGAGGTAAAGAAGGAAAATAAATCCTTCCCTATTCTTTCTATCAAGAAAAGCTAATGTGATATGTGATCAAAAGAACTTAGTGTTTGGTTTTTTTCTCTCATTTTCTTTAATCTTGACACAAAAAACATGAGAGGTTCCCCACCCGCTTCAACAGGCTAAGTTCTAGTTAAAGGCTTTAAGAGATACTGACAAGTGTTATTCATTTAGCTTGAAGGTCTTCCTGAGGAGACAAAAGCACTAGGAGCAGCAGTCGATTCCAGCACCACTCTGAGGCAATCACATTTTGATCCTCTATTCACTACGCCTAGCTGTGCTAAGCACAAGCTGCATGCACTCCATTGAGGCACATCCTCAGCAGCTAAGAACACTGTCCACTGAAGCTGTACTGTACACAACTGAATCTCTTCAGGCTTTTTCATTTCATCTGCAAGTACTGAAGCAAACTGTGTCCCATGACAGCGAGGCCACTGTCCCTGCCTACCTTGCTGTCCTCTTGACTCTCATCTCTTGGAATCATAGAATCAGTCAGGGTTGGAAGGGACCACAAGACCACAAGGATCATCTAGTTCCAACCTCCCTGCCACGGGCAGGGACACCCTACCCTAGAGCAGGCTGCCCACAGCCTCAGCCAGCCTGGCCATAAACACCTCCAGGCATGGGCCCTCAACCACCTTTCTGGGCAACCCAGTCCAGGCTCTCACCACTCTCATGCTCAACAACTTCCTCACATCCAGCCTGAACCTACCAATCTCCAGCTTTGTTCCATTCCCCCTAGTCCTGTCACTTCCTGAGAGTCTCAAAAGTCCCTCCCCATCTTTTTTGTAGGCCCCCTTCAGATACTGGAAGGCCACAAGAAGGTCACCTCACAGCCTCCTCTCCTCCAGACTGAGCAGCCCCAACTCTTTCAGTCTGTCCTCACAGCAGAGCTGCTCCAGCCCTCTGAGCATCCCAGGATGTGGCCCTTTTCTGGACACACTCCAGCATCTCCACATCCTTCTTGTAACAGGGGCTCCAGAACTGGATGCAGTACTCCAGATGGGGTCTCATCAGAGTGGAGTAGAAGGGGGAATCACCTCCCTCCACCTGCTGGCCACACTTCTGATGCAGCCCAGGCTCTACTTGCCTGTCTGGGCTGCAAGTGCACACTGCTGGCTCCTGTTGAGCTTCTGGTCCACCAGCAGCACCCCAAGTCCCTCTCCTCAGAGCTGCTCTCCAGCCACTCACTGCCCAGCCTGGATTTGTGCGTGGGATGGCCTCGACCCAGATGCAGGACACTGCACTTTGTCTTGTTGAACCTCATGAGGTTGGCTTGTGCCCACCTCTCCAGCCTGTCCAGGTTCCTCTGGATGCCATCCCTGCCTCCAGCCTGTCTGCTGCACCACATAGCTTGGTGTTGTCAGCAAACTTGCTGAGGGTGCACTCGGTGCCTCTGTCCATGGATGTTGAACAAGACTGGTCCCAGGACTGATCCCTGAGGGACTCCGCTTGTCACTGGCCTCCACTTGGCCATGGAGCCATTGACAGTCACTCTTTGGATGTAGCCATCAAGCCAGTTCTTTATCCATCTCGTGCTCCACCCATCAAACCCATGTGTCACCAGCTTGGAGACCAGGATGTGGTGTGGGATAGTGTCAAAGGCCTTGCTCAGGCCCAGCTGGGTAAATGACATCAGTTGCTCGCCCCTCATCTGTTAATGTTGTGACCTGTTCATAGAAGGCCACCAGGTTTGTCAGGCAGGATTTGCCCTTGCTGAAGCCATGCTGATTGTAGCAAATCACCTCTTCATGATTCTTCTGTTTTGGTAGTGCCTCCAGGAGGATCGCTCCATGATCTTTCTGAGCACAGAGGTGAGACAGACTGGTCTGGAGTTCCCTGGCTCCTCCTTCCTACCCTTGTTGAAAATGAGAGTTCTGTTTCCCCTTTTCCAGTCAGTCGGAACTTCACCAGACTGCCATGACACTTGGAATATGATAGAGAGGGGTTTAGCAACCTCATCTGCCAGTTCTCTCAGCACCTGTGGGTGTATCCCATCGGGTCACATGAGCTTGAACACTTCCAGGTTCTTCAGGTGATCATGAACCTGATCTTCACTTATGATGGGCAGCTCTTCCTTCTGGCCCCTGCCATTACCTTCCATGGCTCCAGGAGTGTGGCTGGAGGCCTTTTCAGTGAAGACTGAGGTAAAGAAGTCTTTGAGAACCTCAGCCTTTTCCATGTCACTCATGACCATTTCACCTGTTTCCTTTCTGAGAGAGCCCACACCTTCCTAGTCTTCTTAGCAACAGGAGAAGCAGGAATCGTTTTAGCTGAGGGAGAGTAGTAGGGTCTTAGGAAGTAATTCTTCAGTACAAGTGTGTGGGGACTCTGAAATAGGCTGCCCAGGGAGATTGTGTGCCCAGGTGGCCAAGAGAGCCAATGGCATCCTGGCCTGGATCAGAAACAGTGTGGCCAGTAGGACAAGGGAGGTTATTCTTCCCCTGTACTCAACACTGGTCAGGCCACACCTTGAGTACTGTGTCCAGTTCTGGACTCCTCAATTCAAGAGAGATGTTGAGGAACTGGAATGTGTCCAGAGAAAGGCGACAAAGCTGGTGAGGGGCCTGGAACATAGCCCTATGAGAAGAAGTTGAGGGAGCTGGGGGTGTTTAGGCTGGAGAAGAGGAGGCTCAGGGGTGACCTCATTGCTGTCTGCAACTACCTGAAGGGAGGCAGTTCTGAAGCTAAGAAGAATTACAAACACTTGGATATAATGAGCTTTTATGCAATTAAAAGATGACTATGGATGACTTGCTCTTCCTTGCTCTTCCATTCTCCCCCCTGAAGAGAATTAGATTTCTGGTACCTGTGATCCGTCCCAGCTGACCACCGTGGAAGTGCCCCACTAGGCCCCCGACATGTGCACCAAGGCTTACACCAATGATGTGGATGGATGTCCTTGAGATTCCCAGGGCCTGCAGCAATACAAATCAATGTCTGTGTGGCAGGGTGAAATACCCACTCCCAGCCCACATAGCAGCTCTAATGCAGGGATTGTTTTTGGGGTGCATGGAGAGACTCGAACAGATATGGGCGTAATGGGTGTTTCCCTTTTTCTCTTTCAGTCTTTCTTTAGGTCTCCAGATACAAACCCAGCTGTAACCAGCCAGATGATCCTGTTCATAACTATATAACCTATAGCTTCTCCTTCACCTTGAACTTCCCCCTATCAGCTCAGTGGCCCACATTCACCACATGAGCAAGCTTCTTCTGAGAAAAGCAGAGGAAATATTTTCCCCCCCAACTTTCATGCCATCATTGTACCAATCTCCTGATTAGTGTTTACTTTCAGAGATCATCCATGAGCTGAACTGCCAAGTAAAACACAGCCACGCAGACCTGATGGGAGATGACCACATCCACAGGAATTCAGATGCCTTCAGACTGTCTGCATGACTCAGTACTAGACAACAGGAGAGGCAAGAAAAAAAATCCTTCCTGAAATGTATGAAGCAAGGTGCTAGAGCAAGTCTAAAGGAGGACAATGAAGCTGGTGAAGGGTCTGAAGAATAGGTCTTGTGAAAAACAGGTGAGAGAAATGTTGGGTTTTTTTTTAGTTAGGAGGAGGCTGAAGCAGGATCTTCTCACTCACTACAACTCCATGAAAGGAGGCTGGAGTGAGGTGGGTGTCAGTCTCTTCTTCTTAGTGACGAGTGATAAGACAAAAGGAAATGGCCTTAAGTTGCACCAGGAGAGATTTAGGTTGGATATTAGAAGAAATTTCTTCACTGAAAGGATTCTCAAGCACAGGATTAGGATCCCCAGGAAGTGGTTAAATCAACTTCCCTGGAGGTGTCTGAAAGACTCAGAGATGTGATGCTGAGGGCCATAGTTTAGCACTAGATTCAGTAGTGTTGGATAATTGTCAGGCTCAATGATCTTAAAGGTCTTTTCCAACTGAAATAATTCTGATTCTTTGATTCTATATCCTAGAACAGTACTGAGGCTTATGAGAAAAGAATATAGTCTTTTGTGGTGTAGTGCTGCAGGGACAATCTGTACTACAGCTCAGCAAAGACACTGAGTGGTGGGGACATCATCCAGCTCAGCCATCTGTTCACTGTCTGAAGTAATGAGTAATGAGAAGTGACCCTCCTTTTGCCCTCCCTACTAGCCCCCACTCCCATCCTTAGAATCATAGAATTATAGAATCAACCAGGTTGGAAGAGACCTCCAAGATCATCCAGGCCAACCTAGCACCCAGCCCTGGCCAATCAGCTACACCATGGCACCAAGTGCCTCAGACAGGCTTTTTTTGAACTCCTACAGGGATGGTGACTCCCCCACCTCCCTGGGCAGCCCATTCCAATGCCAATCACTCTCTCTGGCAACAACTTCCTCCTAACATCCAGCCTAGACCTCCCCCGGCACAACTTGAGACTGTGTCCCCTGATTCTATTTCTGCTTACCTGGCAGAATAGACCAACCCCACCTGGCTACAGCCTCCCTTCAGGTAGTTGTAGACAGCAATGAGCTCACCCCTGAGCCTCCTCTTCTCTAGGCTAAACACCCCCAGCTCCCTCAGCTTCTTCTCACAGGGCTGTGTTCCAGGCCTCTCACCAGCTTCATCGTCCTTCTTATGACAAAGCAACTCCAAGGGTTACAGAATCACAGAATATTTAGGGGTTGGAAGAGACTTTGAAAGGTCATCTAGTCCAACCTTCCTACAGAGCAGGTTCACCTAGAGTAGGTCAGGAACATGTCCAGGTGTTGAAAGTCTCCAGAGAAGGAGATTCCACAACCTCTCTGGGCAGCCTGTTGTAGTGCTCTGTTAACACTGTTGCCACATTTCTGGATAGAAAATCACGACTGTGCACAATGTGGTGCAGGAATCCAGGAACTGACCTGCTGTGCAGCTTGGATCTGCATTGCAAGCATCACACAGAGAGTTTACCCATGGCTGATTGACACAAAGATGTCACTCTCATTGTGTGCTGTTTAGCTGTGCTGTGCACAAATAAACTGAGACATATATGGGGACTTCCAGCTACTGGAAATGTACATCTGACACCCAAAGCAAATATAAAATACCCTCAACCTCCCTGCCTCCCCAAGCTCTCTGGACAACATTTTGAGGCAGAGGAAAATGACTGTCTAGTGAAGCATGAACTGGAGAAAAACCAAGGCGCCCTTCAGGTTTGTCCTGGGCTGGAGAGGACTCTTGAGTGAAAACTCAAGAGAAAGAAGAAAAAGTGTGGCATGCTCAAGCCTAGGCTGAGAGAAAATGAAACCAGAAATCTCTTTAGTGCTACACCATGCTAGATAAAAAGCCTGCTTGTTCAGCTCCTGGAGACAGCAGGTTGCGAGCAGTTCTCTGGGTTACTTGCATAAACAGTGTTCTCTGGCTATACTCCCCACCACTAGAAGCACACAGTAGCTTACCAGGAGCTTGCTGATGAATTGTGAGATGGAGAGGGCAAGCTGTGTGACATTTTCCACTGCAGAGGGATAGGCTCCTGTAGACCCATAAACCCAGTCTACCGCGATCACATTCACCTGGGTTGTGTGTAGTATGGCACTGACAAGCCCTTCAATCCAGGAAGGTTTGGTACCCAAGGCTCTGTGGAAGCATGAGAAACAACTATGTTAGGTATCTTTCAAAGTAGGGCATATGCCAGTATGTTGTTCACAGGTGCTGGAGCCTTGCATGTCTCAGAGGAGACTGCTAGACAGATCCTGAAAGTTTTTTTCTGGTACCAGACACTCATATCTGGCATTTCTTTGTGGTGGTGTACTAACACTTTCCAGAAGCAGATATTTCACTGAATGAGACATTTGTAGGGCTGAGATCTCACTGTGGTGCTTCAGTTCATAGAATCATAGAATCAGCCAGGGTTGGAAGGGACCACAAGGATCATCCAGTTCCAATCCCCTTGCCATGGGCAGGGACACCCTACCCTAGAGCAGGCTGTCCACAGCCTCATCCAGCCTGGCCTTAAACACCTCCAGGGATGGGGCCTCAGCCACCTCCCTGGGCAACCCATTCCAGGCCCTCACCACCCTCATGCTAAAGAACTTCCCCCTCACGTCCAGCCTGAACCTCCCCACCTCCAGCTTTGTTCCATTTCCTCTAGTCCTGCCACTCCCTGACAGCCTAAAACGTCCCTCCCCAGCTTTTTTTAGGCCCTCTTCAGATCCTGGAAGGCCACAAGTAGGTATCCTCAGTTAGCCACTGCAGAACCCACCTTGAGGAAGTAAGCTGACCAGGAAGACCTGGACCTTGCTCTGCTAGCAATTGGCAGGAAGTCCTTGGCCAAATCACCTAACTTTTGCTGTTGCATTTTCCTGTAATTGTAGTAATTTTTTTAAAAAGTACAAAAAATGTCAAGGTAAACTGAGGAGCCTGTGTTCTATCCACTTCCCCATATACCACCTGGTGAGGGGTGTATAATGTCACATGAGGGCAACAGTTGCTTCACCTTGAGAGAGGTGAGAACCTGGAAAGGGTCGTTGAGGCCCCATGCCTGGAGGTGTTTAAGGCCAGGCTGGATGAGGCTGTGGGCAGCCTGCTCTAGGGTAGGGTGTCCCTGCCCATGGCAGGGGGGTTGGGACTAGATGATCCTTGTGGTCCCTTCCAACCCTGACTGATTCTGTGATTCTGTGAACAAGACCCTGCAACATCTTCTATGGTATCATCCTGGTCTTCTGTGCACTTTCCATTTAGGCTTTTGCACATCATACTAAACAATGTGACATGGTCACACATGGCTGAAAAGTGGCACAGTAAAATAAGCTTGCAGAATAGTGACAGCTTAAACAAAGAAAAACAAAACCCCAAAACTCTGAGCAATGCAAATCTCTACAGTTTCAGGAACAGAAGCATAATGTGTCTGGCAGGGCTCCTACACGGCTGATTAAAGCAGGCTGTTGATAGATCAAGACATGTACTCCAAGAAGACAATTTAAGGGGACAAAAATCTTAAAGAAAATGCTTCTAAAATAACAAAAGGTTTACAGAAGGAAAGAACAGAACAGGAAAGAAGAAGGAGAACATTTGAGAATGAGCAAGACCATGAGAGAGCAAGAGAAAAAAAGATTCTAATTCCCTAACTTATTATAGGCTCCCAAAATAGTAAACTACAGGTCACAAACTAAAGGACTTAAAAGCTGTGTTGTAAGCATGGCTGTCAGCAGCATTTTCCATTCCTGTGGCTCAAGCAACAGTGTCTCAGATAATTTGCAGGTTCAGTTTGGGGCTGAGCACTTCTGACTCTTGTCAGTCAGTTTTTATCAAGAAGCCACTCTGCTGGGCATACATTAAAATGCTCACTCAATCAGGTTTCCACTTCAGCCCCACCCAGTGCTTAGGAATGCCCCAACATTGCTTCAGCAGTGTTTAACTTAGCAGTAAATGCTTAGTCACAATGGTCTTCTTTATTTCACCTGAAGCCGTGGATTATGATCTTGGTTTCCAGGCTACTATTGAAGCTGCAGCTCTTGATGTCGTCATCAACTGAAATCAGCTCTCCACAGCTGGGGCTTGAGGAGGTGAACAGAAGAAACTGGACCTTAAGTTTACTGCCTCGTAGGAAATTTGCTGTCTGGAAGTCAGTGCAATGATGCCTTGAGGGTCTGTCTGCATTCCCTGCAACAAGAGAGAGTGAATAGCATATTTAGTTGGTGACTGCGCAATACAAAAAAAGACCCAAAAAACCCCTCATTCCAATTCATCAGGAAAATGAAGGCAGCACTGTCATTTCTATTAATAAAAATCAAAAGCAGAGAACATGAATTCAAATTGCAGTGGGCTGTCCAGGGAGGTGGCAGAGTCGCCATCCCTGGTGTGTTCAAGAAAAGCCTGGATGAGGCACTTAATGCCATGCTGTAGCTGACTGGACAGGGCTGGGTGATAGGTCAGACTGAATGAGCTTGGAGGTCTCTTCCAACCTGGTTGATTCTATGATTCTAAATCAGCCTATTTTGGAAACTTCCTCTGTCTGATAAAGTTCTTTCTGTACTTTGATGGAATTCTAGCACTGGCTAGGGGAGATAACCATGAATGCCACGGTAGCTTTGACTTGTGTGAGTCATTTTACTGGTATGTGAGTGCCATTCTGTTGTGATTTTGTTTTTCCTCAGTGGCCATATATGCCAGCTACTAAATATACTTATGACCTGGCTCTGAGATATTTTAGGCTCGGGGGTGATCTCATTGCTGTCTACGACTACCTGAAGGGAGGCTGTAGCCAAGTGGATGTTGGTCTCTTCTGCTAGGCAACCAGCAACAGAACAAGGTGACACAGTCTCAAGTTGTGCCAGGGGAGGTCTAGGCTGGATGTTAGGAGGAAGTTGATGGCAGAGAGATTGATTGGCATTGGAATGGGCTGCCCAGGGAGGTGGTGGAGTCACCGTCCCTGTAGGTGTTGAAGCAAAGCCTGGCTGGGGCACTTAGTGCCATGGTGTAGTTGACTGGACAGGGCTGGGTGCTACGTTGGACTTCGAAGTCTTTTCCAACCTGGTTGATTCTATGATCTATGATCTAAAAAGTGGTTGTCAGGAAGTAATCACCACTGAAATGGGATATTTCTGCTCAACTTCTTGTAGATTTAGAAGCAGGTACCAGTCCAATTTTCAACTGTATCAGAAATCAAGAAATAGATAAGACATTGCTGATGACAAAGTGTGTCAATGATAGTTTCCTGCCCGATTCATTTACTGGATGAAAATGCTTTATGGAAAGGCAGGCACATACTGGAAGGCATCTTGGTCAAGAAAAAAAAAACAACCAAAAACAAACCCCAAAAGAAATCTCAAACCTCTAGCTAGTAAGAAACTTAAGCAAATTTAGGCTAGAAAGCAAGGATGGAACTTTATCAGTGTATGTGGCTAGCAGAATGGGCTGCCCAGGGAGGTGGTGGAGTTGCCATCCCTGGAGGTGCTCAAGAAAAACCTGGCTGAGGCACTTAGTGCCGTGGTCTAGTTGACTGGACAGGGCTGGGTGATAGGCTGGACTGGATGATCTTGGAGGTCTCTTCCAACCTGGTTGATTCTATGATTCGATGTATAGCTATATGACCCACAGAAAAGGTGGATTCTTTGTCCTTTGCCGTTTGAAAGGACTGGCTGCGGTTCTGAAGGCTTGTTGAAGGTAAAGTGTTGCATTTACTGAAGGATTAACCAGGTAAATTTTATTTACTCTGCAATGAGCAGGAAGCCAAACAATGGATCAAACAATCTCTTTTGACCTATGTGCTAGTTTGAAGCTAGCTAGAAGGTTTTGTGTGCTAGTTTGAAGCAAGCTAGAATGTTTTGGTAACAGAACTAGATAACGGGCAGTGAAATGAAAAACAATTGTGTCTACTTCTCTCACAGTCACGCTGAGAACTCTGGGAAGAAGAAAGACTTTTTCTCCATTTTGTTTCTCACTCTTGCTTTTGCCTTAGACCTGGTCACATCTCATTAACCCTGCTCCTACTAACCTTGCTCCCTAACCTCTTGGCTGCACCTCTTTTCTTCCTGAGAACTGGGGTAAGGTTGAGAGGGCCGGGGGGAGGTGTTGGGGTGGTTTGAGAGCCCCTCCTGGGGACTCAGGTTTCTGGGAGGGGAGTTGTGCTTTTATATTGTTTATCCTTTGTATATTTCTGTATATAATTGTATATAACTGTATATATTGTAAATAGCTGCTTGTAAATTCTGCTAGCTGTAAATAAATTGCTTCATCTATATTCCCAGGGTCCGTCTGAGTTAGCTGGGGCAAATTCAAAAGTGTGGGGGGGCGGGGTAACCCCCAAACCATCACATTTTGGTGAGGAGAATTTGATTGTAGGCTGTGAAAAGGAAACAATGATGATGTCTACTGCACTCATAGGCTTGCTGAGAAGCAGCTGAAATTGCAGTGGTGACCACAGAAGCCATTTTGATGACAATGCAATTAAAGAAATCAAGTGTGGAGTCATGTTTATTTCCCCTTAACTACTACAGATTACACTTGCTAAGCTTTGAAAGCAGGAGATGCCAGTGCCTGAGGTCGAGTGGTCCCTCTTCTGCTTCCTTATATTTCCAGAGTAAACCCGAATAATTCTTTGAAATCAGATTAGTGGAATTAAATCACTGAGACAGAAGATCATCCTCGTTTTCCACTTTTTCCTGGCACTTAACTAGATTATATCAAGGATCTCTTCACAAACAGCTTATTCAGGGAGAATTCAATTCAGATCCTGCTATGCAAAACCTGCAATCTCTGGCCAGACATTGATGCTTTTCTTACCTGCTTGTGCTGAGCTGAGCAGCCAGAGGACAGCAATAACGAATGGCTTTCTCTTCAGATCCTGAACCATTTTCCAGTTAGTCCAGTACAAGTACAAGGATTGCATAGGGGGAAATAGCCGTGGTGGATTTTCCCTTCGCTTCTCTCTGTTTAATGATTGCTGAAAGCACAAACATTGAAAATAGGAAAGCTCCTGACTGCTGGTAAGCATCCAGGTCTAGAACACTGAGGCTGCGTGAAGACTCAGTGGTCTGTGTTGTTACGACATCAAGGAGAATGTCGACTGGGGCCGAGCATGATTCTTTAGCTTCCCTTTCTCCTGCTTATAACAGCAGTTACTGACACAAGTGGATTTTTCCCGGCAGAAGACTTGAAGGCTAAATGGACCGTTTGTGCAACTGAAAAGCCCACTTAATGATCTGGCTGCAGTCCCACCTCCCCACTTCACACACCCACGTATAAATGTTAGCCCGGTTTGTAGAGAATTCCACATCAAACCTGCAGGGAGGGACGGACAGGCTTTGTCCTCCTCACCGGTATCAGAAGGGACACTTTTTGGTAAGATTCGCAGCCTCGGCTATGCTGAGTGTGCATTTTACCCTGGGTGATCATGCTTGTAATTGCAGTTGTGTTTACTTAAAGCTATACAGCAATTTCTGCAGCTTAGTGCTTATCACCGGCAGCCTTAAAGAAACTGTCTGTGTTACAAGTGTAAATAATCTGTGTTGCTCGTGCATCTGACTGCTGAAATGCAACCAGATCTACAGCAAAACTAGGCTGTTAGTGTGTCTGGTGTTGGACCTATAACAAGACATCTTAATTGTCAGACCTATTAAAAGATAAGCCCAGCTGCACCTCTGATCTCTGAGGACTGGCTAGAATGCAGGGGGATTAATCTCTTACTAAATGTACCACTCCATGAAACAACAATCATCAGGGACTGTGCTCTTTTGGGGAACCTCTGCCCTTATTTGATCATGTGATGGTTTGGGTGTTCCCCACCCCGCCACACTTTAGAAGGTACCCAGGCTAGACTCAGTCGGCTCTGGGAATATAAATGAAGCTATTTATTTACAGCTAGCACAATATACAAGCAGATATTTACAGTATATACAGTTATATATAGAAATATACAAGGTAAAAGGTAATACAGAAACACAACTTCCCTCCCAGAAACCTGAGTCCCCAGGAGGGGCTCTCAACCACCCCTGCACCTTCCCCCTGCCCTTCTAAACCTTATCCCAGTCCCAAGGAAGAATGGAGGTTCAGCCAGGGGGGTTAGGAAGCAAAGGTGAGTGGAAGGTGAGGTTAGGGAGATAGATGTTGCTCAGCCAGAAGCCCAAAGCAGAGTGCGACAAAATGGCAAGTTATCTAATGTTTTTGTTTCTTCCTCGGCAAGACTCTGAGGGGAGTAGACATCATCACTCTTTTCCTTTCACAGCCTGTGATCTAGTTTTTCTCACCAAAACATTCTGGCCTGCTTCAAACTAGCACAGATCATTAGACAAAGCCTGTGTCAATAGAGGACTTCACTGTCTTCTTCCTTAAAAAAATGATGCTGACAGTCCCTTCATCAAGGCAAAGTCTCACTTTAGAAATCAGCTAGTGAGCCAGTTTCAGCCATCGACAGAGTTCTTTATTTTTTCTTGCTGTCTAGGCTTGTCTACCAAACTCTGACCAGGGACATTAAATATCACAAACCTTGATAATAAATCTGTGACGGGAAGATTCTTATCAGCCTAGCATCTGTGTATTTACCTACTGCATTGCTGTTTTTTTTTTCCCCTTTATTTCTACTTTTGGTCAGATTGCCTTAACTGCCCAAAGGTGGTGATGGGACTGAAGCAGAATGTATCTTTGCAAGTAAAGATGCTACTAGACAAAACTTAAAGTAACAAAGAGAGGAATCTCAGCAATTTGACCTTATCTTTGTTATCTGCAAATGACAAAAAGTTTCTGCATCCTCATCACTTATGTCTCCACGAATTAGCAAAGTGTCCTTCAAAGGCAGCAGGAACCAGGAGTAGCTAAACATAACCTGAACTTTTAGTATAGTGCACAGGCTTAACAGACTGCTGTCATGATCCAGTGGTGGATACTTTGGCAGAAAGTAAACCTCCTTGCTTTCCAGCTTGTCCTCATGTGTCAGAGGGCCTTGGGGCACCGGAGCTTAACTCCTGAGTCATGTTCAATTGTATCTTAAGCATGGCTAGCTTAACGTTCTCCTGAACAGAATTAAGACTCAAATGGAGCCAAGGCCCAGACCACTTTAACGACCAACAGGTATAGTTACCACGGTGATCTGATCTCTGTCATGACCAAGAGTAGGAACTGCGTGAATGGGAACAGCGGGTGGGAGCGGTGAGCTGGAGGCAGCAGGCAGGACGATGACTCTCCAAGGTAGCTGTAGCTCTGCAGGGTGGTGAGAGCTAGCAGGGATCACCACGAGCCACAGTTCTCCTCCACAGTTATAGAAGCATCCTGTGGCAGCATCATAGGCTTGGAAGCATAGAGTTAAAAAACTTCTAAGGACTAGAGGAGTCCAGGGGGTAGACACAGGAAAGTGTAATATTGTTATTCAGTCCCAGAATTCTGCTCTTTCTAAGCTGGCAGCAAGGCTAAATCACAGAATCATAGAATCAGCCAGGTTGGAAGAGACATCCAAGATCATCCAGTCCAACCTAGCACCCAGCCCTGGCCAATCAACTAGACCATGGCACTAAGTGCCTCATCCAGGCTTTGCTTCAACACCTCCAGGGACGGCAACTCCACCACCTCCCTGGGCAGCCCATTCCAATGCCAATCACTCTCTCTGAGAAGAACTTCCTCCTAACATCCAGCCTAGACCTTCCCCTGGCTCAACTTGAGACTGTGTCCCCTTGTTCTGTTGCTGCTTGCCTGGCAGGAGGGACCAACCCCACCTGGCTACAGCCTCCCTTCAGGTAGTTCCTCCCTTCAGGTAGTTGTAGAGAGCAATGAGCTCACCCCTGAGCATCCTCTTCTCCAGCCTGAAAACCCCCAGCTCGCTTCAGGTAGTTGTAGACTCCTCCTTTCCTGTCCCTCCTGCCTGCTGTCTCTGGCAGGAGCTACTTATCTAGGTGAACACGTACGGAGTGGGCCTGTCTGTGGCCTGCAGGGCCCTTAGTTGGGCCTATGGGTGGCAGAGGAGCATTAGGGATCGCAGCTTAGTTTTGGACCGGAGGAAGGTTTAAGGGGGTTGCTACGTATCCTGTACATGCTCTGTAAACATTTTTCTGTCACCTTTCCTTTCAAATATAGTCCTGTATCTCTTTTCAATTCATTGGAGAGCATCTTGTTGGGTCAGCCCTTCAAACAAACAGCACGTCAGGCAGATTCCTCTCAGCAGCTCCTCTCAGCAGCCCTCGACAGAGTCTTTGCAGCAGATCTGTCCTCAGCAGCTCCAGAGCAGCTTCTAACAGCAGTTCTTAGCAGGCCCATCTCCCGTCTTCCCCCCATGCAGCCAGTTCTTCCTTCTAGCAGCCGAGAGAGCAGCCCCAGCCCAGCAGGTCTCTCTCGTAGCCAAGTTTCAACAGATTCTTCCCCTAGCACCCCCACAACACATCTCCAGCCCTCACAGCCGCGGCAGCCGTACCGGCAGCGCTCTAGTCCGTTTCTCAGTCTACTTCCCCTCCCCACTGTGAGCCTCTTATATAGCTTTACAGTGTTGCTAAAAATAGCCGTGTCCTCCTGATCGATGGGTGCCATGTCCTCTCCCACTCGGCGGTGCAATGCATGCCCGGTGCCGCTGCTAGGGAGTCTGCACCGTCCTACAGCTCCCCGGTGGACCTCAGGAGTTCTTAAGGCCAGGCTCCTCGTGTCTCCAACAATTCTCCCAGCGGTGTTACAGAATCGTAGAATCAGTCAGGGTTGGAAGGGACCACAAGGATCATCCAGTTCCAACCCCCATGCCATGCCCAGGGACACCCTACCCTAGAGCAGGCTGCCCACAGCCTCATCCAGCCTGGCCTTAAACACCTCCAGCCATGGGGCCTCAACCACCTCCCTGGGCAACCCATTCCAGGCTCTCACCACTCTCATGCTCAACAACTTCCTCCTCACGGCCACTCTGAATCTCCCCACCTCCAGCTTTGCTCCATTCCCCCTAGTCCTGTCACTCCCTGAGAGCCTCAAAAGTCCCTGCCCAGCTTTTTTGTAGCCCCCCTTCAGATACTGGAAGGCCACAAGAAGGTCACCTCTACAATTTCCAGTCCCTTACAGCTACTGAATATTAAATTCTCCACCCAGGGAGGTGTGAAGGCTAATTTTAATGAACATGGGCTGTATGGTGTGGGGCAGTGTGTACATGTAAGGGGGAACATACAGTAGGTGGCCTGACAAGTCTGTACACGAAGAGTTCCTTGGCCAGTGGGGAAAGACAGAGAGTCACTTGCAGACAGGAAATTAGGGTAAAAGGAGGTTGCAATCATCCAGTGATTTGAGAGACCCCACAGGGATCTGCCCTGTGCACTCTCCCTTTATTAGAATAAAATTTTACAGGGCTCCTCTGTCTCTACGCCTCTCTAGCGATGGAAGTTTTCCTTAAAGGAAAAGCAGTGGATTGCTTATGAAATGAAGAAAATCACAGGATTGTCAGGGTTGGAAGGGACCTCAGTGATCATCTGTGTCCAACCCTGCTGCTATGGGCAGGGACACCTTCCACTAGATCAGGTTGCTGTGATGGTTTGGGTGTTCCCTGCCCCCCCACACTTTAGAAATCACCCAGACTAGACTCAGCCGGCTCTGGGAATATAAATGAAGCTATTTATTTACAGCTAGCACAATATACAAGCAGATATTTACAGTATATACAGTTATAGACAGAAATATACAAGGTAAAAGGTAATACAGAAACACAACTCCCCTCCCAGAAACCTGAGTCGCCAGGAGGGGCTCTCAACCACCCCTGCACCTTCCCCCTGCCCCTCTCAACCTTACCCCAGTCCTAAAGAAGAATAGAGGTTCAGCCAGGGAGGTTATGAAGCAAAGGTGGGTTAGGCCAAATGGAAAGTGAGGTTAGGGAGTAAGATGTTGCTCAGCCAGCAGCCCGAGGCAGAGTGCGACAAAATGGCGAGAGTGTTAGCTAATGTTTTCCTTTCTGCTTCAGCAAGACTCTGAGGGAAGTTGACATCACCATTGTTTTCCTTTCACAGCCTATGATCTAGTTCTTCTCACCAAAACATTCTACTCTGCTTCAGACTAGCACAGTTGCCCACAGCCACATCCAGGCTGGCCTTAAAAACATCCAGGGATGGGGCTTCTATCACCTCCCTGGGCAACCTGATCCAGTGTCTCGCCACCCTTATGGTGAAGAATTTCTTCCTAATGTCTAAATCTACATCTCCCCTCCTCTAGCTTGGATCAATTCCCCCCAGTCCTATCACTACTTGACACCCTAAAAAGTCTCTCACCAGCTTTCTTTAGGCCTCCTTCAGATATTGGAAGGCCACAATAAGGTCTCATTGGAGCATTCTCTTCTCCAAACGGAACAACCCAAATTCTCTCAGCCTGAGGCATTTGAAACAAAATTCCAGCAAAATTCCCCCATAACTAGTCAACATTATTTCAAACTGGATCTCAGATCTCAAGGTGGGTCTCTGAAAAATGTGGAATTGATAACCATCTGGAAAAGTTAGATTAAAACTACATCCTGAGAACTGTCAGTGGCAGAGGAGGAACTTAATTTTCAGCATCTCTGTGCACGTGGCTTTCCTTCTAGCAATCTGCTGCTACTGTATTTCCCACCTTCTGACTGCTTGAGCCGATGAAGCAGGAGTTTTGTCATCTTCTATTTAAAACCTTGTGGAAACCCAGAGGAGATTTCCTATAAAGGAGTTCTCTGAGTAAGACTGGGTTCCTGTAGAAGAAACAGCCTTTCACAGTGCCATAATTGTGTGTCATCATGCTTGTGCTCAACAGTTCAGATTCAAGTCTCAAAGGCAGTATCAATGCTGGCATTTCCTGGGTTTCAGGAAAAGCTTCAATTTAACCTGCCATTGCATCTTTAAGATGCTGGTTTAATGTTTTGTTTTAATCTTGTTCACAGCCTTCTTTATGCCTTTTATGTTACTGTCTTCTAACCTACTCAAATAATTCCGCTCAACCACCAAGCAGCTCCCAAACTACCAGTTAGCCCTCTGGCACTATCTTGTCTCTGGTTTAGCTGCTGTTCCATTTCCCACTCCATTCCCTGAAACCCTCAGCCAGTTCTCTTCATATATTTGTCCTCGTCCCTTTGCTCTTCCTTTGTCTGCCTTGGTTAGTTACCACCTTAACCTCATTTTCCACACCTCATGCACAGACACTTTGCCAGCGTTGCACCACAGAGTAACAATTGTGACACTAACATGGTTAAATAATTGTTCTCCAATAATCTCCTTTATTGCTGTGATACAGAGACTTATATGCCAACTTGGAAGAGGCATGCATAGCTAGATTAGTTAAGACTGGTACATGTGAAAGGTACAGATAGGCTTAAGGCTATGTGTGAGGTACAGATAGGTTAAACTTATATAAACAACCTGCAGGCTCAGCCTTCTATGGCCAGCAGACCCTGACTCCTTGCAGCTGCATGTGGGGGGCTATTATAACCATCTTAGTTCCTGCCTCTAGGATGGACTCAAGGACACTTTGCAGCACAGCTTGCTCATGGTTATCAGTTCATGTCCTCTGTTAGCAAGAAATCTGTCCACAACACTTGGTAATTCATAGTGTCCCCCCCACTTCAGACTCTATTTCTCCATGTATATGGAGAAGCAATCCCCCATTGCAAGACTGTGCTAGTTTGAAGCAAGCTAGAATGTTTTGGTGAGAAGAACTAGATTACAGGCTGTGAAAGGAAAACAATGGTGATGTCTACTTCACTCATAGGCTTGCTGAGATGTATAAGAATAAAAGCAAAACATAGATAAGGGAATCCTCTCCTCTGCTGCTGGCGAGCTCTGAACTGGATCTCTCTCTCTAACCTCACCCTCCATTTTCTTTTCTAATCCACTTTGCTTCCTAAACCCCTGGCCAAACCTCCATTCTTCCTTGGGACTGGGGTAAGGTTAAGAGCCCCTCCTGGGGACTCAGGTTTCTGGGAGGGGAGCTGTGTTTCTGTATCACCTTTTTACCTTGTATACTTCTGTATATAACTGTATATACTGCAAATATCTGCTTGTATATTGTGCTAGCTGTAAATAAAATATAAGCTTCATTCATATTTCCAGAGCCACCTGAGTCTAGTCTGGGTGATTTGCAAAAGTGTGTGGGGGTGAGTAACACCCAAACCATCACAAAAACTTATTTCCGTGGCCTTAGCATTGAGTTGTCTTCTCCGTTGGACTTGTGGAGAGATGCCATGGGACAGCTGTGCACTCCTGGAGACCAATCTGTCTCTCTCTGGCAGGGCAGTTGCCATGGATAGGCCTGTTTCCATGGGTGCCGGTCGCCCACAAAGGCAGCCATGGTGACTCAGAGACTCCACTGTACATTTAGGGGCATCCTGTGGTGGGCTCAGTGAGAGCTTCGGTGGCCCACTGTGAGACCAGGTGACAGACTGTACTCAGAAGACAGCAGCAATGTCTGCTCAAGACATGGAGGCAAGTGGCTTTGCTGCCAGCAGTGGTGGCATGGGGCAGGCAGCCCAGCCAGAAGAAGAGTGTCTGTGCCCCATCTGCTTCTATACTCTCAGAAGCCCAGTGGCCTATGTCAATGGATGCAGGCACACATTCTGTTTTACCTGTATCCGGCGCTGGGCTGACCGCAGGAGAAATGCCTGTTGCCCTGTCTGCAGACAGCCCCTGGAGAGGCTGATGTACTGGGTGGCACAGAACTGTACCTTCAAAGAATATCTCTGTGGCCTGACTGCTCATCAGCGCAGGCTGATGGCCATGGAGGGGGCCCGCAGCCAGCCCCCAAGGCACAGCTACAACCTGCGCAGCCAAGCTGCCTGGGAGCCTCAAGCCCAGCAGACGCCAAGAACGGGGAGCAGCACCAGAGCCCCACAGCAGGGCTATGAACTGCGCAGCCGCTTCGTACCCTTCCAAGACTGGGCCTCTCAGGAAGGGAAAAGATGCAGATGTGGTGGGGATGGAGGCAGACTTGGCCCTGGATGATGAAGTGGAAAGAGGAGGAAGAGGAGTGCAGGAAGAACAGAAAGGAAGACTGCAGGAAGAACAGAAATAAAAAGCAGCAGGGACCCTCAATGTGTCCCAGTCAGGGTGTTCTGTTCTCTGCAGCTTTCAGCCTGACTTGGCCTGAACTGCAGGGCTCCGGGGCTGCTGCTTAGTGGCACGAGGTCTAGTAAGAAGCCAGTGCCTGATGGCATCCCTCAGAGCTCCGTGCTAGGTCACAGAATCACAGAATTGTCAGGGTTGGAAGGGACCTCAACAATCATCTAGGTCCAGCCCCCCCCTGCCATGAGCAGGGACACTCTCCACTAGATGAGCAAACACTTCAAACAGATTTTTAAATGCAAAAACTTTACTACTTTGGTGTAAACAGATGGAGAAGCATGAGTGCACAAGCAAACATGCAGCCAGGAGTTTGTCACAGGACATTCATGACATGGTGGTATCATCTCCCTACCTGCATTACACAAGAAAGGTAATGATTGAGGGAGCATTCCTTGTCCAGGCACTATTCTGTGGCTGCTGTCCCTGCGCCTCCCCAGGTGAGGCTATCCCCACAAGGCACTTTGACCTTCAGGTTAGTTCCAGTTGCCTGCAGAAGGCTTTGTGGATAACTTCTTCTTGGTTAGGAGGTCTGTACTAGACACCCACAACAGCATCTCCCATGTTTGTGTGCCTTTAACTCTTACCCATAAGCTTTCAACCCTTTCATCGTCTCCCCCTGGCGTAAGCTCAAGCATTCCAGTTGAGGTGGGCGGCAGTGGCGGGGACAGCGACGCACCCCAAGCCCTCTCCTTTTCTACCCGCCCTGCTGCCCAGCTTCCCTCAGCAGTAATGGGGTGGACGGAAGCGGGGCACCTCTCACCATCCCTTTCCGGGTGCCCTGGCTGGCTACCGCTGCCTGACAGGGTGTGCCAAGCGAGGGCACAGCAACGGTTCAGGTTTCGCAGCTGAACCTACGGGAGCTGCCCCTGCGCCTCCTCGGGCTTGGCCGTCCCCATGCCTGTGGCTCTCAGCATCGGGCTAAGGGTGGGCCTTCTGACCTGAATGGTAGAATAAGGATTTAAGTTATGCCACTAGTAGCAGCTATTGGCAGATGGGCCAAGCAGCATAACTGGCTGAATACCAACTTTCTTATCGTTCCTCTACTTTGAGGATTTGCAGGTGGCATTTTCTGTTGCGTTAGGAATTTCCTGAATGTGCCTGAGGCAGAACCTGTTGCACATGCTTTTTAAAAAGAGAACGGGACAGGAAGGGCAGAGAGGGGTAAGACGCTAAGGACCGGAGCTGAAACGATGCCGAGGGGGAAGGAGGCGGGACCCGTAGCGGGAGGGTCAGGCTTGGGGGCCTTTTCAGCAGACCCTGAGACCCGGCCTCGCTGCCCCGCCCCCTCCGCTGCTCTCGCCCCTCCGCTGCTCCCGCCCCTCGCTGCCCCGCCCCTTCCTCTGCCCCCGCCTCCCCTCGCTGCCCCGCCCCTTCCTCTGCCCCGCCTCCCCTCGCTGCCCCGCCCCTTCCTCTGCCCCGCCCCTTCCTCTGCCCCGCCTCCCCTCGCTGCCCCGCCCCCTCGCTGCCTCGCCCCTTCCTCTGCCCCCACCTCCCCGATGCCCCGCCCCTCCTCTGACCCCACCTCCCCGATGCCCCGCCCCTCCCCTGACCCCACCTCCCCGCTGCCCCGCCCCCTCCTCTGACCCCGCCTCCCCACTGCCCCGCCCCCTCCTCTGACCCCGCCCCTCCTCTGACCCCACCTCCCCGCTGCCCCGCCCCCTCCTCTGACCCCGCCTCCCTGCCCCCTCCTCTGACCCCGCCTGCCCTCGCTGCCTCGCCCCTCCTCTGCCCCACCTCCCCTCGCTGCCCCGCCCCTTCCTCTGCCCCCACCTCCCCTCGCTGCCCCGCCCCCCCTCGCTGCCCCGCCCCCCTCGCTGCCCCGCCCCTTCCTCTGACCCCACCTCCCCGATGCCCCGCCCCTCCTCTGACCCCACCTCCCTGATGCCCCGCCCCCTCCTCTGACCCCGCCCCTCCTCTGACCCCGCCTCCCCGATGCCCCCTCCTCTGACCCCACCTCCCCGATGCCCCGCCCCTCCTCTGACCCCGCCTCCCCGTTGCCCCGCCCCTCCTCTGACCCCACCTCCCCGCTGCCCCGCCCCCTCCTCTGACCCCGCCTCCCCACTGCCCCGCCCCTCCTCTGACCCCGCCCCTCCTCTGACCCCACCTCCACGCTGCCCCGCCCCCTCCTCTGACCCCGCCTCCCCGCCCCCTCCTCTGCCCCCGCCTGCCCTCGCTGCCCCGCCCCCTCCTCTGCCCCCGCCTCCCCTCGCTGCCCCGCCCCCTCCTCTGCCCCGCCTCCTCTCGCTGCCCCGCCCCTTCCTCTGCCCCCGCCTCCCCTCGCTGCCCCGCCCCTTCCTCTGCCCCGCCTCCCCACCGCCCCGCCCGCCCCACCGCCACAGCCGGAAGCGAGTGGTTATTCATTCCTATTCGCTGAGGAAGGGGTATGGAGATTTTTGCTTGGCCGAGGCTGCTCTTGTTCTCTGTCGCTTCCCTAGGTAAGTCGTGAATGCGGATGGCAATGGCGACGGCGACCCTTCCCGAATCCTCTGCTTTTCTACCCTCCCTGCCGCCTGGCTTCCCTTAGCAGTGCCGGGGCCGAGAGAGCGGCCATGGCGGGATGCGGGGCACCTCTCACCGTCCCTTCCTCCCCAGCGCCCGCCGCTCCTTTTGGCCAGGGAGCAGGGTGTAAAGATCTAGGGAGGAACATATGGAAAACCTACAAAACTTACAAAAGTCATTGGATATTTGCACCTTCCTCTCAATTCAAATATCAAAGTCATCTGGCATCTGGCCCTGGGCGCGCTGATGTTTTCCTCATTCCTCTTATTCTTTTTCTGGAAAGATCTAGAATTGCCTAGTTCTTGTCATAACCAAACTTATCGTTGTCTTGCTTGTACCTAAATTCTGCTGTGAGTCATCCTCTTATGTGTTAACCCTATTGTAGACATGACCTGAGCTGTATAGTGGTGCCTGCCCTTTCTTCCCTCTATTCCGGCCATGCCACTGTGCATGAGGAAATAGGAAAGCAGGTGGACCCAAGAGAGTCTTGTCAGGAAACTAGTGAGAAGTTTTTAAAAGACTCTGCTTCAGCTGGCTGTGCATTTTCTCTCTTTAACACGGGAAAATATCTTGCACGTGTGGTTTGACTAGTGACTTACTGGAGAAGAGGGAGGTGGCATCATCATATCAGACAGCATTTAAGAAGGCTTTACCTCTGTCCTAGGAAGGCTTAGGGCCATGAGCCCAGAATAGAGAGTGACAAGTGTCCAGTGTCCTCAGTGAAGTGGATGAGCAAGCGACTGGATGGGAGATGCAGCTTAATCCTCATTTCCTGGTAGCCCGATCCAGGCTGTGTGCTCTGAGCCATGTCTGTACACGTTCTTTCCCTTGTTTTCTGCTCTGTCCCATGTGCAAGCATCATTGTTCCTGCAATGAGTCCCATCTGGGAATTAGCAAGCCTTCTGTGCTTTATTTTTTTCAATTCTGACTGTTTCATTGCAGAACCAGGTAGACAAAGGAGATGGGATGAATGGGTAGATCATACCCACACCTTTGGTCAGCAGTGTGTTCTTAAAATGATTTGCTGCATAGCCTTTACATGGGGATGTTGCCTGTTGAGATGTAACTGAGGTTGTGGATTTTGTGAGAGACTCAGGCTGGTTGGTAAGTGCCACCCTTAGGTCTTGCCTTTGCTGATGTGATGAACTTGGTAGATGTAGACAACCACATGTTGTCCACAAAGAGAAACACACTTCTGTGAACTTGCTGCACTACATATGTAAAAAAACTCTGCTTTTGATGTAAGTCATTACTGCAGGAACCTGATTTTCTCTTGCAGCAGCCTGGGATGTTTTTGGCCCATGCTTTTATATCACAGACCTAAGTGCTTTCTTACTGGAGTCTGGGCAGCAGGTCATGTTTGTGGCTTGTAGGGAAATTTCATGTGAATATGCTTATAGCCCTTCTGGAATGAACATTTATTTCGGGGTTCTCTGAAGCTGAGGGTTGGGAGGGAATATAACTCTTCTACA
Organism: Pogoniulus pusillus; assembly: GCF_015220805.1. Classification (NCBI taxonomy): domain Eukaryota; kingdom Metazoa; phylum Chordata; class Aves; order Piciformes; family Lybiidae; genus Pogoniulus; species Pogoniulus pusillus. The sequence continues at coordinate 17,507,071 of NC_087268.1, read as the reverse complement.
TACAGCTGCCGAGGGAATTCACAATGTGAAGAAAAAAAAGCCTAAAAAACAGGTAGTTGGGAAACTACACAAAAAAATTAAAACAACAAAAATGTAGTATTTGAGAATCCAAACTCTGAGGCAGACAGTTCCTTGTTATATGCTAATCAGTACAGACTTTTCTACCCAGTGTCAGCAGGCTGAACTTTAAGGCCTGTCTCTGAAGTTAGATGTCACTTGGGAGCAGTTGGCAGGAGCAGGCTTCTGAAATTATTTCCCTTTCACCATGCTCAGCTACTGTTTAAAGGGAAGATTTCTGTGCTTGGGAAGTTTGGATATTGGGAATCTTGGCTTAAGTGAAAAGCTTTTGGTTCTTAATCATGCTCTTCCTTTGGTGTAGTAGTGCAAAGTCACCAGCTATCACGGAGGACCCCTGCTGTAGAGAGCTGAGGCGCTCAAGCCAGACGCGCAGGCGCGGTGTGGCGGTCGCCGGAGGTGGCGCTGAGGGTGTGGCTGCCGGGGCGCGCCGGGCCCTGCCGTCCTGGGGCCGCAGCCGCAGTTCAGGCTGCCTCATTTTGTCGCCGCAGGCTCCGCTTCCGCTCGGAGTTCCCCGTCAGGGCAGCTCCCGGCCTTTTTATTCTTCTTTTCTCCTTTTAAAATTATTTTTCCTTTTATTTTGCGACTGCCATGAACTTGGTGGCTTGGCTGTGGTGGTTGCTGTTCTTTGCACCTTTCCTAGGTAAGTCGTGAGGGGGGCAGCGGCAGATACCGGTCCCGAGCTTCTGTTTTTTCCCCTCTCCGCGCCCCTCGGCTCCCTTCATCGGGCACCGAGAAGCATCCCCCTCCCCGTCCCTCTTTGGGCGGGTGGGCTGGGCTGGCTGTTGCCGGAGAGCAGTAGTGAGCGGGCCCCTGCCTTCCAGGCCGAAGCACACCCGAACTGCCAGTACGCCTGCAAACTGCGTTTGTTGTAGCATCTGAGATTTGCAGTCATTTCTGCAGGAACCTGGTTTTCTCTTGCAACAACCTGCAGCATTGCCACAGCTTCTGACATCTGCTCTTTCCTGGCTGTAGGTTTTCCCCTGTGCTTCTATACCGCGGATCTAAGTGCTTTCTTACTGGAGGCTGGGAAACAGACCGTGTTTGTAGCCCATGGGGGAATTAGGATGATCATATGTGAATATTCTGATAGCCCTTCTGGAGCAAACATTTATGTCAGGATTCGCTGGAGGTGCTGAGGGTTGGAAGGGATTGTAACTGGCTGCTGCTTACTGTTGCTGAGGGAATCCACAATGTGAAGGGAAAAAAAAAGGCTTAGAAATGGGTGGTAGGGAATTTACAAAAAATACAACAAAAATACAGTATTTGAAAAGCCTGATTCTGAGTCAGAGTTCTTTGTTATATGCTAATTAGGAAGGACCACAAGTTCGTGGCACAGCTGGCAACTTGTGGCTTGGACAGATTCACTTTGATATCGGTCAAGAGCTGGCTGGAGGGCTGGGCCCAGAGAGTGGTGGTGAATGATGCCACATCCAGTTGGCAGCTGTCACTGGTGGTGTGCCCCAGGGATCAGTGCTGGGCCTAGTCCTGTTCAATATCTTTATTGATGATCTGGATGAGGGGATTGAGTCCAGTATCAGTAAGTTTGCAGATGACACCAAGCTAGGAGCAGGTGTGGATCTGTTGGAGGGTAGGAGAGCTCTGCAGAAGGACCTGGACAAGTTGGATGAGTACCAGAAGCCAATGGGATGAATCTTGATAAGCTTAGGAAAGAGTAAAGATCAAGACAGTGATCCTATCTGGGACCAGAATATGAGAACTAGAGATTCCTTTGTGGTGCCTGTCACTTAACAAGTTAACCAGTTAACCATGGGACAGCAATGTGCCCTTGTGGTACCCAGCGCAATAGAGAGGATGTGAGTTTGTACCTTGCCACTGTCACTAGTGCAGTTTGAGCTGTGGCAGAGATACAAGGACATGAAATATTTCTATGGGATCTAATGAGCTTTTGAGCAAAATTCTGAGAAGCTCTGTCTTAAGCTTGAGGGGGCCTTCTAACTTAAAAGGTGATGAGAAGAGTTGGCTGTAGGGCACCTTTTGGGCCACAGTGGCTTAAGTGTTGCAGTCATGGGAGAAAAAGAATCATAGATCCTGTCCAACTATCAGGGTAATAGGCCATTAAACCATGTCCCAAAGCACTACATCTGTGTGTTGTTTTTTTTTTTTTAACACCTGTAGACACCACCCTGGGCAGCCTGCTCCAAAGCCTGGCCACTCTTTCAGTACCCATTTTTTTTCCTAATGTCAACCATGGCACAGCAATGTGCCCTTGTGGCCAAGAAGGCCAATGGGATCCTGGGGTGTATTAGGAGGAGTGTGTCCAGCAGATCAAGGGAGGTTCTCTTGCCCCTCTACTCTGCCCGGCTGAGACCTCATCTTGAATACTGTGTTCAGTTTTGGGCTCCCCAGTTTAAGAAGGACAGGGATCTGCTGGAGAGGGTCCAGTGGAGGGTGTCGAGGATGATTAATGGACTGGAGGACTGCCTTATGAGGAGAGGCTGAGAGACTTGGGGCTGTTTTGTCTGGAGAAGAGAAGACTTATTAGAGGGGATTTAATAAATGTTTATAAACACCTGAGGGCTGGTCAGGAGGTGGGGGACAGGCTCTGCTCACTTGCTGCGTGGGATAGGACAAGGAGCAATGGGTGTAAGTTGCAGCAAAAGAGGTTCCATCTCAACACAAGAGGGAACTTCTTTACTGTGAGGGTCCCAGAGCAGTGGAACAGGCTCCCCAGAGAGGTTGTGGAGTCTCCTTCTCTGGAGCCTTTCAAGGCCTGTCTGGATGTGTTCTTCTGTGATCTGTACTAGATTGTGTGGTCCTGCTGTGGCAGGGGGGTTGGACTCGATGCTGTCCTTGGGTCCCTTCCATCCTCTAACATTCTGTAATCTTGTGTTCCCAGATCACAAGCCCTGGGCCAGCAGGTATACAGGATACTAAGGGCATGTACAGTGCTGATGTCCCTTTCTGTTTCATCTCTGGTTACCCTCAGCACCTCCTAAGCTTGTCACTTGGGTCCCTTCTAGCCCCTAACATCCTGTGATCCTGTGACATGCGCCTTACTTTGCAACATCCTGGTGTACTTCTAAGTTGGAATGTATCTGGTAGGGCATACAACATTAATCAAGCAATAGTTTATAAAGTAACTTTTTTTTCCTTCTCTGTAGAGCTCATCTGCTGTGAGAAGCTACATGGCATTGAAGGAGAAAATTTTACTATTAAAGTAAATGTAAAGCAACCCATGTCTGAAAGTATTTGGAAGAAAGACAAGGATAAGGTGGCTGAATGGCAAGAGGAAGGCTCAGTGAAATTCTATGGTTCTCTCGAAGGCAGAGCCTTTTTTAACAAGGAGAATGGGGACTTGACTATATTTAACTTGCAAAAGAATGATTCAGGCACATATGTGTTCGAGTACCCGGATTCTGAGGGAATAATTCATGAGTTTCTCCGTGAACTTAATGTCTCAGGTAAGTAGTGAAAGAACTACATAAAAAATTTGCACTGCTTTGTTCACTTTAAGAAGGCTAGAAAGGACATTATTTATTTGTCAAGAAAGCAAACAGAAGCAGGGAGCTGTTCTTTGACTCCCTCATAACTTTCTTAGGCTCTTTTAAAAGCTTCTATGAGATGGCATCTTGTATACCTGTCATTAGTCTCTTTGGATTGACTTCCAGAATCTATGTTGCAGTAGATAACCAAAATATTTGAGCAAGTAGACTAAGTAATCCCAGAAATCAGGTATCTACTGAAGGTGCTTCTGCAGACATATTACATATGCTGGGGGATCTGTGTCTTCTGTAGTATCTGTGCAGATCTGCACAGCTTGACTTAGTGGTCTTTGCAAAGTGTATTTGACCAGTGTGTGTGTTAGTCCCGTTGACAGTGAGCCTTCAGGGTTCTTTAATGAGGCACTGAAGGAACCGCTAGCAGAGCCACTTTTAGAAATACATTTGCTGTGTACACACACATGTACAGGTGTGTACACCTTTATACCTACTTTATCCAGCTGCTTTTGTTGCTTTAGCCCTTACCCTGTGCTAGAATTGAAAGTTGTATATAACCAAAATAATACAGATTTTTTTTTGCCTATTAGATGGCTTTTCAGAACCTGAAATAAGTTGCAACACCACTGCTAATGATAATAAGTTCAGATGTGCAACAGATTTCCATCTGCCTGTGAATTATACCTGGAAGATCGGTAACATGATATACTCTATTGAGGGCCAGGAAATTTCCATCTCTAAGAACCACGATCCTTCCACAGAAGTTACATGTTCTGCTAAATACTCTCAGACGGAAAAGAGCTCTCAAATAAATTTGTCGCAATGCTCACGAGCTGAAGAAGGTAATGAAGAACAGTTCATGTTGTATATGCAAGTCTGAGGGGCTAGCTTGGGAAGCAGCATGGGCTTTGTAAAGTTTCTACTGACTTCTCAGGTAGTTGAATTCATAGAGTAAAAAGCATCAGAAGTCATTTGTCTCCTAGAAGTGTTCAAGGTTGGTGAAAGGTAGCAGGTTAACACTTTGATGGGGGCCCAGGTTTCCTGAAAAACTGCAGAGACCAGGACCCATCCTAGGGGGTGGATCTGGATGTCCCTGGATATTGTTGTTCAATCCCATAGCCCTGCCAACACTGTATAAGTGGGCAGCAAAGCCAAGTTGTTCTCTTTTCTCCCTTACTTTTCAGCTCTCTATAAGCCCTGTGAGGAGAGGCTGAGGGAGATGGGAGTGTGCAGCCTGGAGAAGAGGAGGCTCAGGGCAGACCTCATTGCTGTCTACAACTACCTGAAGGGAGGTTGTAGCCAGATGGGGATTGGTCTCTTCTGCCAGGCAAGCAGCAACAGAACAAGGGGACACAGTCTCAAGTTGTGCCAGGGGAGGTCTAGGCTGGATGTGAGGAGGAAGTTCTTGCCAGAGAGAGTGATTGGCATTGGAATGGGCTGCCCAGGGAGGTGGTGGAGTTGTCATCCATGGAGGTGTTAAGAAGAGCCTGGATGGGGCACTTAGTGCCATGGGGTAGTTGATTGGCCAGGGCTGGATGCTAGGTTGGACTGGCTGACCTTGGAGGTCTCTTCCAACGTGTTTGATTCTATGATTTGAAATTATTAATAATGAAGAGGGAGATGCACTTAGATATCTTCTGAACCTTTCAGCTTGGTGTAATTTAAGGTAATGACTCTTATGTTTTGATCTTTATATTGCTTGTCATGACCTGGAATGAAAGTCTTCTGTCATATCAAGTGAGTCATTTAGCACCCATTAAATTTTTTGATCTATCATGTGCATGAGTTAATAAGCATGCCTCGTGTTCCCCTTCACAGATAGACACAGTAAGGAGAAGGCAAGTTTTCCAGATGTTTCTTATGGCATGTTGGAATTATCTGTTTTGTAGGATATGTAGAGCAGTCCCTAACTGACAAAATTTCCCAATTCTGTGCAAAAGTGTTGTGGAGGGCCTGTAGGCCCAAAAGCAGGCTTATCTATGCCTGCTCTTCCTGGACATGTCTCTCTGCGTGCACCAGGGGTAAACAAGCACAAAGGGGCACAACAGACCGGGGCCATAAAGTCAGTTGCCCAGGACACCTGATTGTGTAAGTCCCCACGCGCCCAGCTCATGCCTGCCTGGTGCTGGGCCCACATGATTCCCATATTTGGAGTCCAGGCCTGTGGGTTTTACTTAGTATGGTAAGGTTTGGCTGACTGCCATCCTGATCAGTCATTTGAGTGGCCAAGGAGACCATTAACTCTCGGCCCACATTTAATAAATAGGGGTGCACAGGCTCACCTGCAGCCTTCCCCACATGACTTGCTGCTCCGCCACATTGCTTGCTTGCTTGCCTGCCTGCGTACTGCCTTGCAGCTTTATGCCTGCCTTTATATGATTATCTGGTGTGTGCCATTGCCACAAATTGCCAGGAGCAGAGCCACTTGCCTGCATTTGATTGGCCTGCCATAAAGCAGAAAGCAGCTTTCAGCTCAGCTTTGCTGGGCAAATAGTATAAGACCCCAGGCAGCATTAAGCCGCGGGGAAAACTCTCTCTCTGTTAGTAGTTTCAGTGTTTGATAGTTATTAATAAGTTTCTGTAGATATATATTCCCATAACGTCTTCATAATCGTGTAAGAATCCTTTTAATATTGAAGTTCAGTGGTTGGGGGTGGCGAGAGTTGAAATATTGGAAGTTAATAAATATATGTATTTTTATAACTATCCTCTCGTGTTAATTAATGTCTCCCCTCTGCCTAATCGGCGTAGGTGTCAGAGTCCCCCGCCGCAACAGAAAGGAATTTTCATGGTTTCCCTGTACAGAATTCTTTCTCCTTCACTGCCATCGTGAGCTAGACTTGTTGGAAATGTGGCATTGATCTTGGCTGGCCACCATATGCCTGTCAAGCTGCTCTTATCACACCCCTTCTGCAGTGGAATGGTGTGCTAGTTCGAGCCTAGCTGGGATGATTTTGGTGAAAGAAATTAGATTATAGGCTGTGAAAAGGAAACACAGAGAGGGGAGAAGTTATGACAAAAGTCTTCAGGTTTGAGGAAAAAGACAGGGAGGTCGCTCAGCCGATGCCATCACAGGCAAAACAGACTGCAATCAAAATTGCAGTAAGATACTGAGGAACAAGAACAAATATGAAACACCTTGCCAAGGACTCACTCAAGGATTTATCTATATCTATAGATAAATATCTCTCTCTATCTCTGTATCTATAGGTATCTAAATATGTTTATATATATATCTATATATATATCTATCAGGAAGGAGAATTAATTTGCTAGAAGAGAGGAGAGAGAGTTCACGCAGTCCTGGGACATTTCCTTGGGCAGCATCCAGATCCTTGACTGCAGACCAGCTGCTGCTCAAATTGGCTTTTCATTGGGGGTCATTGTATTCCTTTATGTTCTAGTAGGGTCTGAAACGTGGTCATTCTAGTTAGTGGGTGACAAAAGTAAACTAAGAGCTTGAGACAAAGTGACCAACCTTTGTCTGTGAAGCCATGATCTTTAGCGAGGCTTTGGCAAGCCCAGTTCATGCATCAGCTACAGTCCTTTCTGCCGGTTGCAGTCAATCTCAAACTCCAGCATGAGACCCCCAGGGGATCACAAATCCTGCTAGAAAACCTGCTCCAGCCTGTGGACTTCTCTTCCCATGGGTCCACTGGTCCTGCAAGGAGCTTGTTCCAGAGTGGATTTCCCATGGGGCCACAATTTCCTTTAGGAACAGCCACCTTCTTTAGTGTGGGGTCATCCCACGGGCTGCTCCACCATTAATCTTCATGGCCTGCAGGGGCAGTTTGCTTTATCATATTTTGATTGTGTGCTGTAGGAGAATCTCTGTTCCAGCACCTGGAACACCTGCTGCCTCTCTTTCTTCACTGACCCTGGTGTCTCCAGAATTGTTGCTCTCTCATATTCTCACTCCTCTCTCTTCAGCTGCTGTTGCATAGCAGTTTTTTTACCTCTTCGTAAATAGGATACTGTAGAGATGCTACCACTGTCATTGATGGGCTCAGTGTTGGCCAGCAGCAAGTCTGTTTTGAAGCCAGAAGAAACACCTCTGTCCAACATGGAGGCAGGTTGTGGCATCTTCTTGCTGAAGCTACCCCTGCAGCCCTCTTGGTACCAAAACCTTGCCATGCACACCCAGTACAAGGCAGCTGCTTAAATTCTATTTGGTCAAGATCTGTCTCAGCCTTTCATAGACTGAAAAATGGAAGAGCTGTTGGCTTTCAAATAGTGACCGGCCTTCAGTAAACTAAGTGACTTAATGTCATTGTCATTTTCTTGGAGGCTGGCTTAGGGCTTTGCTAATAGCTGACTCTGGTGCACGAATTTCGGGGGTTACTTTGTTGTAAAACATATCTGTATCTCTGCGTGGGGCCACAACAACCCCATGCAGAGATACAGGCTGGGGTTGGAGTGGCTGGAGAGGAGCCAAACAGAAAGGCATCTGGGGGTGCTGATTGATACCCGCCTGAACATGAGCCAGCAGTGTGCCCAGGTGGCCAAGAGAGCCAGTGGCATCCTGGCCTGCATCAGGAATGGTGTGGTCAGCAGGAGCAGGGAGGTCATTCTGCCCCTGTACTCTGCACTGGTTAGACCACACCTTGAGTACTGTGTTCAGTTCTGGGGCCCCCAGTTTAGGAGGGACATTGAGATGCTTGAGCGTGTCCAGAGAAGGGCGATGAGGCTGGTGAGAGGCCTTGAGCACAGCCCTACGAGGAGAGGCTGAGGGAGCTGGGATTGTTTAGCCTGGAGAAGAGGAGGCTCAGGGGAGACCTTATTGCTGTCTACAACTACCTGAGGGGAGGTTGTGGCCAGGAGGAGGTTGCTCTTTTCTCTCAGGTGGCCAGCACCAGAATAAGAGGACACAGCCTCAAGCTACGCCAGGGGAAATTTAGGCTGGAGGTGAGGAGAAAGTTCTTCACTGAGAGAGTCATTGGACACTGGAGTGGGCTGCCCGGGGAGGTGGTGGAGTCGCCATCCCTGGGGCTGTTCAAGGCAAGATTGGACGTGGCACTTGGTGCCATGGTCTAGCCTTGAGCTCTGTGGTAAAGGGTTGGACTTGATGATCAATGAGGTCTCTTCCAACCTTGGTGATACTGTGTGATACTGTGATCTGAACTTAACTCAAGGTTATATGTCTCCTGAAGTAGTACATCATACAGTTGCTTTTTAACTAACTGATTTTTGTTTGCTTGTTTTCAAGGACATGACTATAATAAACGTGGTGCCTATGGTATTATTGTGGCTGTTGTACTTGTAATGGTCATAGTACTGATATACTTGTACAAAAAAGGTATGTGTAGCATTTTCTAATTGGTCTTACCATGTTAATGCTGATTGAAGTTCTGCAAAATGTATGAACATTTCTGACCGTGGGTATTGTAAGCACAGTAGTAGAAACAAGCATCTGATGAACTTGAAGGAGATTATCCTGAATTTTCTTGGACACTGGGCTCTGCCTAGCAGGAAACACTGCAGTTTGTATTTGCATGTTTCTCCCTTAGACCGTGTGTTTAACTTGCTGTGGTTTTAATTCCCAGGTTGTCTGTGTTCTCTCCTGCTTAAGCATGCTTTCACTGCCATTTTTGAGAGCATCACAAAGCTGTTCTCACCATCAGATTTATTGTCGGGACAGGCTCTTACTGGGCCCTGTTAAATACTTTATGATGAATCTCATCTGACAACTTGGCCAAATAATATATAGGGACTTCCGTGCCTCCGTCAGCCTGTATTGAAATCATCTTGAAGTTCTAGATTTGTTTCTTCATCTATTTGTACACTGACTTTGACTATCTTTTTTCTGTCAGCTTGTTCAGAAAGGTAATTGTAGCCTATCACAGTGTATGTTCTGCTGCAACGTTTTGAGGTTAATATATCTGATTGTATTCTGTTTTGAAAAGAGGTGAACACTACATCTTCTCTTTGTGTTTTGAGGCAGTCCAAGTCAGGAATACATTGCCTCATCCTAAGACTGTTCCACATGGAATATTCCTGATGGCTTCCAGATGGAACTACCACTTAGGGATAGCTCTGTGGTGAAGAGCATGGGGGGAAGCTATCTGGGAAGGACTGATTGATGATATTCTGGAGGGAGATTCTGATCAGAGCATACACAAATGTATATTGCTTTTGGGCCTTATGCTTTCCCGTTCATTCTTCATTTAGTTTGTGGATGTGGTGCTATGAATCAGAAAATAAACTACATGAGAGGAACTTGCTGGAGGATTCATCCAACTTGCTGCTTAAAGCAAAGCAAGATTAGGTTGTGCAGGGCCTTGTCCAGTCAAACTATGAATAATTCTAACTGTGGAGATTCTCCAGCCTCTTTCAGCATGTGTAGAACTGTTGAATCTTTGAGGGGAAGGATATTGTCATAGAAGCAATAATGTTAAAAAAGACCTCTAAGATCATCAAGTCCCACACTCAGCCCAACACCACCACTATGCCTGCTAAGCTGTCACAAAATTTTGCTTGTTTCTGTTTGATATTTCACTTTGGCAACTTCCAGCCATTGCATTTGGTCTTTTTTTCCCTCTGTTCTTCTGAGAGGAGCTCTCTTTGTTTTCTGTCCAAGTTACTTGTAGACTCTGTTAGCCATCCTCTTAGTCTTCTTCTTCAGGCTGAAGAAACCCAATTCTTGAAGCACCTTCTTTTAGAGCAATTGCTCCCTAAACATCTTGGTAATGTTTTGCCTTGTCACAGGCTCACAGGATGTTAAGGGTTGGAAGGAACCCAAGGACAGCATCGAGTCCAACCCCCCTGCCAGAGCAGGACCACACAACCTAGCACAGATCACAGAGGAATGCATCCAGAAAGGCCTTGAAAGGCTCCAGAGAAGGAGACTCCACAACCTCTCTGGGGAGCCTGTTCCACTGCTCTGTGACCCTTACAGTAAAGAAGTTCTCCCTTGTGTTGAAGTAGAACCTCTTGTGCTGCAGCTTACACCCATTGCTCCTTGTCCTATCCCATGCAGCAAGTGAGCAGAGCCTGTCCCCCCTCTCCTGGCCAGCCCTCAGATAGTTGTAAACATTTATCAAATCCCCTCTCAGTCTTCTCTTCTTCAGTCTAAATAGCCCCAGGTCCCAGAACCTCTCCTCATAAGCTCTGCCCGTCATTCCCCTAATCATCCTCATAGCCCTTCGCTGGACCCTCTCTAGCAGGTCCTTATCCATCTTAAACTGGGGAGCCCAAAACTGAACACAGTATTCAAGATGAGGTCTCACCAGGGCAGAGCAGAGGGGCAGGAGAACCTCCCTTGTCATTGCAGAAGATTCATTTTGTTGATATCTCATTGACCCTCTTTGCTCCAAAACAGCAATTCTCTCTTCCCATGTCCAGTCTTAAGTTGCATGTCCTCTGTGAATTTTATGTTTATTTGATTGAGGGGTGTGTGTGGGGTAGATGGAGGCTGTCACTTAGTCTCCAAAGGCAAAAAAAAATCTTTATTTCTGACTAATTTCTCCAAATATTGTATTTGCTTTGGTACAGGTAAAATTCCATTTGGAAAAAGAAGAGCTGCTTTGAACAGTTCAGAGCATGGCTTGGGTAAGAGAATTATAGTAACAAATGTCAGGAAATCAGTCTGCTGGCTTTAATTTGATCTAGGCATGTGTGATGGTTTGGGTCTTCCCTGCCCCCCCACACTTTAGAAGTCACCCAGTCTAGTCTCAGTCGGCTCTGGGAATATAAATGAAGCTATTTATTTACAGCTAGCACAATATACAAGCAGATATTTACAATATATACAGTTATAGACAGAAATATACAAGGTAAAAGGTAATACAGAAACACAACTCCCCTCCCAGAAACCTGAGTCCCCAGGAGGGGCTCTCAACCACCCCTGCACCTTCCCCCTGCCCCTCTCAACCTTACCCCAGTCCTAAAGAAGAATAGAGGTTCAGCCAAGAGGTTATGAAGCAAAGGTGGGTTAGTCCAAATGGAAGGTGAGGTTAGGGAGATGCAGTTCAGTCAGAAGCTCAAGGCAGAGTGAGACAAAAATGGTGAGAGTGTTAGCTAATGTTTTTGCTTCTTCTTCAGCAAGACTCTGAGGGGAGTAGACATCTCCATTGTTTTCCTTTCACAGCCTATGATCTAGTTCTTCTCACCAAAACATTCTACCCTGCTTCAAACTAGCACAGCATGTAAATTTGGTTCTCAGTGGCACTGCAGTCTTTCAGTGGAGAGGTGAAGGAGTACCTTTGCACAGAATGATAGAACTGTTCTGGTCAGAAAAGACCTTTAAGATCACAAAGTCAAATCATTAAGCCAGCACTGCCAAGTCCAGAAATAAAACATGCTCCCTTAATACCACACCATGTTTTAAATAGCTCCAGGAAGGGTGACTCCACTTCCCTGGGCAGTTTGTTCTGCTGCTTGACAACCCTCTGAGTGAAGAAGTTTTCCCTAATGTGCAATCTAACCTTCCCATGGTGCATCTGGAGCCCATTTCCTCCTGTCCCATCTCTTGTTACTTGAGAGAATAGAGAGTCCTTGCCTTGCTACAAAGTCCTTTCAGGGCATCGTCAAGAGCAAGGTCTCTCCTCAGCCTGCTCTTCTTCAGAGTGCACAACTCCAGTTCCCTCACCTGCTCCTCAGAAGACCTGTTCTCCAGACCCCTCACAAGCTTTATTGCCCTGCTTTAGACATGGCTCAGCAATGCAATGCCCTTGTAGTGAGAGGCACAAAACTAGGTGCAGCATGACCAGTGCCAAGTAGAGGGGAACAATGACTTTGTTAGTCTTGCTTGTTAGTCCTGCTGGCCACACTGTTCCTGATACAGGCCAGGATTCTGGACACATGCTGGCTTGTGTTCAGCCAGCTGTTGATCAACACAAATTAATACACACTTTCTAAATGTAGTAAATTTTGTTCCAGAAGAACACCCTCTGGAAAATCATGACTCAAGCAGAGGTAGGAAACCTGTCTTGGGGTGTAGATGTTTGTAAGCACCTGTTGTTGGTTGAAGCAAGGTAGGAAACCTGGTTTGGGGTGTAGATGTTTGTAAGCACCTGTTGTTGGTTGAAGCAAGGTGTTTGATCTGCCCTTTCCTTTTTAGCAGGCTTTAGAATTAATTTTCAGTACATACACATGAAGCTTGGAAGCCTCAGTTGAAGTCCAGTATTGGATAACCCTGGAGACTTGCACTTAGTGGATCTACTGGTGTACCTTGATAATTCATCCTAGGGACTGGTGAAGATAGACAGGATGCTGGTGTGATGTTCAGAACTCTAGTCCTTGCTTTTAGCGTGTGAGACCAGTGCATGCTTATGTCCTGTGGGTCAAGTTGCAACTGTCTACTTTTCCTTTTCTAACCTGTTTCACTTGTTTAATGAAAAAAATGTGTTAGCAGAACATCTTACTCTGTTTTTCAGGCCTGTCTTCTCCTTGTAACTATCCAATTGAGGGAAGGAGACCATGAAGGAGCTTCTCACCTCTTTCCATTAATTACCAGCCTGCTTCTCTCGCGTGTTTGTGATGTCCTTCTGCAGTCAGTACAGGTTCTTGGGGTTGTCTGTGTTGCTGTCTTCCTGTCCAGATGTCCGCTTGGGCTTCAGCTGTCCGTTCTGATAAGGTTGCTCAGTTTTCTGGCTTTTCTGGCTCTGTCCTCATGATAGGAAAAGAAGGCTGTGCTGCTATCACAAGGGTGAAAGAGGCTCAGTCTCCCAGCATAAACCTGCATGTGTCTTATTGCCGGGATGATACAGCCTGTTACAAACCAAGTTAAATCAGCCCCAAGGTAGTCAAACAGATTAGGGAAAGCAGGGGAAGACTCTTAAACAATCCTTTGTTAGGTGTGGAGGTCACCAGACCAAACTGTCTTAGTGGAGAATTGGCAAAGCTCCCACAAGTTCAGTGCCCTGCAGGAGCTTTCTGGTGTTGAATTAATGGTGGATTTGTATGTGATACTCAATGTGAGATCTTATATGAGCTGCTGGAGTTGACCATAAGGCTGGAGCAGGATGTTCCTGGAATTGCAAACTACTGTGTCACCTTTGCAGGGATTTTCTGTATGTTGAAGTTGTTCTTTAATTTCTGATACTTCTTTAATTTCTGGCATTTAATGATTTTATGAGTTTGGAGGTTGTAAAATGTGATGAAGTCCTTGGTGATGTCATGCATATGGAGGCAGTCCTATGAAAGCAAGATTTTGTGTTTTGTTTTGTTTGGCTTGTTTGCATGCTCTTTCCTCCCTTTCTACCTCCCCTGCCTTGGCATATCAATGTCTTAGGAGTATTTTAGTAAGACCTTACATAAAATAGGGCCAAAGAGATGATCAGAGGGCTGGAGCAGCTCTGATATGAGGACAGACTGAAAGAGTTGGGGCTGTTGAGTCTGGAGAAGAGGAGGCTTCAAGGTGACCTTCTTGTAGCCTTCCAGTATCTGAAGGGGGCCTACAAAAAAGCTGGGGAGGGACTTTTGAGGCTGTCAGGGAGTGACAGGACTAGGGAGAATGGAGTGAATCTGGAGGTGGGGAGATTCAGAGTGGATATGAGGAGGAAGTTGTTGAGCATGAGAGTGGTGAGAGCCTCAAATGGGTTGCTCAGGGAGGTGGTTGAGGCCCCATCCCTGCAGGTGTTTAAGGCCAGGCTAGATGAGGCTGTGTGCAGCCTGCTCTAGGGTAGGGCATCCCTGGGCATGGCAGGGGGATTTGAACTAGATGATCCTTGTGGTCCCTTCCAACCCTGACTGATTCTATGATAAATAACCTACGTTTTCTTCAGGTATTTCCATACAGTTGTTAAAGCTGTGTGTCTAGCCCATGATTTAGAAAGCACTGAAGCTAATGACTACAGATGGATCTGAAAGTGAAAAAGAAGGGCCAACAAACAGCCACACCAGACAACCCAGCCTGAGTTTGTGTTAGAGATTCTTTAAGATTGGCAAAGAGAAATGATTTTGAGCTCTCAGTGGCACATAAATGAAATACAAAAAAAAAGGGGATCCCTTTTGTCTCCTCAGATGTCTGTCTTATTATGGCAAGTCTGCAGTTTTTATCTCCTAGTAATCCCACTTCAGAGAGATTTTGTAAGTAAGTGTAAGTATAGATATTGTTGGTTATGCTCTGGGATCTTGAGTGGTTGCTGGAGGGAAGTTGAAGTGGAAATAAATGGTAAGTCCCTTGCTAAGGTGTCATAAGATACTAATTCTCAGGAACAGAATCATAGAATCAACCAGGTTGGAAGAGACCTCCAAGGTCATCCAGTCCAACATATACCCCAGCCCTATCCAGTCAACCAGACCATGGCACTCAGTGCCTCAACCAGGCTTTTCTTGAACACCTCCAGGGATGGGGACTCCACCACCTCCCTGGGCAGCCCATTCCAATGCCAATCACTCTCGCTGTGAAGAACTTTCTCCTAACATCCAGCCTGTACTTCCCCTGGCACAACTTGAGACTGTGTCCCCTTGTTCTCTTGCTGGTTGTCTGGCAAAAGAGACCAACCCCATCTGGCTACAGCCTCCCCTCAGGTAGTTGTAGACAGCAGTGAGGTCTGCCCTGAGCCTCCTCTTCTCCAGGCTAAACACCCCCAGCTCCCTCAGCCTCTCCTCACAGGGCTGTGTTCCAGGCCCCTCACCAGTTTTGTTGCCCTTCTCCGGACACATTCCAGTATCTCAACATCTCTCTTGAATTGAGGAGCCCAGAACTGGACACAGCACTCAAGGTGTGGCCTGACCAGTGTTGAGTACAGGAGAAGAATAACCTCCCTTGTCCTACTGGCCACACTGTTCCTGATCCAGGCCAGGATGCCATTGGCTCTCCTGGCCACGTGGGCACACTGCTGCCTCATGTTAACCTACTGTCCACCAGTACTCCCAGGTCCCTTTCTGCCTGGCTGCTCTCCAGCCACTCTGTCCCCAGCCTGTAGCGCTGCCTGGGGTTGTTGTGGCCAAAGTGCAGAAGCCTGCACTTGGCCTTGTTAAATCTCATCCCATTGGCCTCAGCACACTGATTTAGTGCGTGAGATGCTTGAAAAATGCTGTTTTGGGAGAGAGACCAAGCCTCTTTTGATTTAGAGATGCTGCATTTCTGGATGTGGTGTCTTCCACTTGCTTTCTGCTCTAGAAAGGTCTTTTGACTGCATTCATCAGGCAGCTGAAGCAAAGTCCCAAGTTTGTTTTCTTTGTACAGTCAGTGTAAATGTCAAGAAAATTCTGGGGCCTGTATTTTTTTTTCTAGAAGCTTTTTTAGTCCAGAGGGGTTGTGAATCATGAACATTTTGGATCAGCTCAGCAAGAAATGCAGTGTTGGGGTTTTATTTTGCACAGGCTGTTAAACGTAGGACTCATTCACTTACTTGCTTTTCCACCATTTCACTCATGCAGCTGATAAGGGGGTTAGGGAAGGCAGAAGTTTTTTCCTGCTTAAGGGAAAAGTTGCCAATGATGACAATAAGGAAAAGGAAATCTAAAAGCCCCAGGATTTTGCCCCTTATTGTGTATGAATTGAAATGGGCTTAGAACAGCTTTTGTCTTTTGTCTCTTTTCAGATGATAATTTGGACAAGGGAGACAATCCCGTGGTAGACAAGTACACGATGGAACGTGGTGTGAATCAGAATGGTAAGTGCCTGCTTTGTGGAGCACTTGGTGACAATGACCCAGAGGACCAGCTGTCCAGGAGCACTTGGAGTTAAAGGTTCAAAGCAACTTCTGTGTAATCCTTCTCACTGGAGGCATTGGGGGTGTTTATGCCATGCGTGCTGAACGCTTGTCCTTGTGAGATACACCTCCTGTGGTCTCTTTTTTTCATGATTCCTTGCCCTGGAGAACAGACTCCTGAGGCCTAAGTGTGCAGCTGACCATGGGGTAAGTGATGGAGGTGAATGCCTGCGTTGTGGTGGGGACCTGTTCTTGGGGAAAGATGTTGGCTTTCTGGTGTTAGCAAAATGTTGAGTTGTGGCTGGTAACTCACTCTTGCACAACAGGCAGTACCTGGAAGGGGTAAGACGGGACTATGGTTGTTTTCTGATCTCTCTCCAGACACCCTTAAGGAGAACAGCAGCTTGCTGAACAACCATACAGATGACTGTGATGTAAATGAAAGAGGTAAGTATTGTGCTATGCAGTGGTCTTGTTTTTTTGTTTTGACCTTTTTCCTAAGACTTTTTTATGCAAAGCTACACATTGCACCCCGAGTGCTCAGGGCCCTCTGTTCTTGGTCTTTATAAGGAATCTCAGCATCAGTGTGTGGAGTTGGGTATGAGGAGAGAGGTGAGGTGTTGTACGATTGCTGCATGGGGGCAGAGCATGTCGGTCAGCACTGTTACTGATGATGTTCATATAGCCTGGCCCTCAGTCAGATCACTCTTGATCCATCTGAACCAGAGAGACAGGAGCATTGTGAGCTCCAGAATTGTCTGAGCATTACCTGTTGTGCTTGCAGGAATGACCCAGGATGGAGAAGGTGTAAATGGGAAGCACCTGAGGAACTCTCCCACCAGTATTAATAAAGGTATGTGAAGGTGAAGCTCCATGTGTCTCAGGAGACCGTGCAGTCTGGCAGAGAGGCTACAAGTGGCAGCGTTGGGCCAGGGCCTGTATAATCCTGACCCTGTTTTGCTCAAGTAGAAACCAGAGCAAGAATAAATAGGAGGAAAGGGTGTGTGTGTGTGTGTGTATGATGGGCATGTACACATGTGATCTGTGGTAGGGAAACAGATGTTTATGATAGAAGCATTCAGAAGACTAATTCACCCAGTTTTAAAACACTGTGTTGTTAGAAATCACTGATGTTAATAACACTCTTCTTGCTCATGTTTGCACTTAGACTTTATTCCACGCCTTAATGAGTGATAAAGGCTTATAGTGGTTGTGCTGTCAGTAAGGAGGTATGAGTTTGTGTCAGTAGATTGATGAACTGCAATTATTTGTGAATATCAGTGTTATAGAACAGCATAGAATTGTTAAGGTTGGAAAAGTCTTCTAAGGTTGTCAAGTTGTACATAGTGTATAATAGTCAAGGCCTTTGATGCTGCCCCGCACCACGTCCTGGTCTCCAGGCTGGTGACACATGGGTTTGATGGGTGGACCACGAGATGGATAAAGAACTGGCTTGATGGCTGCACCCAAAGAGTGGCTGTCAATGGCTCCATATCCAAGTGGAGGCCAGCGACAAGTGGAGTCCAGTGATAAGCCCAGGAACCAGTCCTGTTCAACATCTTTATTGGTGCCATGGACAGAGGCACTGAGTGTTCCCTCACAGCAAGTTTGCTGACAACACCAATCTGTGTGGTGCAGCAGACAGGCTGGAGGGCAGGGATGGCATCCAGAGGGACCTGGACAGGCTGGAGAGGTGGACACAAGGCAACCTCATGAGGTTCAACAAGACCAAGTGCAAGGTCCTGCATCTGGGTTGAGGCAATGCCAAGTGCAAATCCAGGCTGGGCAGTGAGTGGCTGGAGAGCAGCCCTGAGGAGGGGGACTTGGGGGTGCTGCTGGTGGACCAGAAGCTCAACAGGAGCCAGCAGTGTGCACTTGCAGCCCAGAAAGCCACGCATATCCTGGGCTGCATCAGAAGCGTGGCCAGCAGGTGGAGGGAGGTGATTCTCCCCCTCTACTGCACTTTGCTGAGACCCCATGTGGAGTACTGCATCCAATTCTGTTGCTGGTTGCCTGGTAGAAGAGATCTGGCACTTGACTGTTTTGAGTCTTAATTCTGTTCCCATGAATATTAAGCTAATAACAATAAAATATCCAATTGGACATCACTCAGAAATTAAGCTCAGCCACCCACAGCCCTTCTGAAGACAAGGTGGAAAGCAGGGGGGTCTAATTTCTACCAATTTATGCACCATTGGATTGTGACACCATTGTCTCAGAACGTTAGGTGAAGCTGTGCTGCCTTTGGTGCCGTTTGCAAGTTGTGTGGGGACAGAACATTTTGCCTATTCTGTCGTGTATGTAGAACCTGATGCTTAGCACCGCAGCTGTGAAATGAGAGGAGAACACTTTTAGGCTCTCTTGCTGCATAGACACAAGCAAATAGCAGCCTTCACCTCAAGATAGCTTCTTGACGATGTTCATTAGTCTTAGCATCAAGCTGGCTTAAGTCAGCCATGAGTGAAGAGGCAAATCTGCTTCTGCTTGGAGTTTTAAAGATGCAAGTCATAAAAAATACTTCAAGCCTACCCAGGAACTTTGAGATCCAAACTACACACATCTTTCTTCTTGCCTACACAAATGAGTACTATGTGTCACCATATACTGTTCTTTCAGACTATCTCCTGGCATCTTATTCTGGGTTGGAATAATGCTGAGCTATAGAATAGTGGAAGAGAGGGCTAGTGCTATCAAAATGGGGCACATCTGGTTGGTTCCCCTTGTACTGTTGCTCTGTGTGCATCAAGATGCAAACACCAATGTATCAGAATTGTTAAGGTTGGAAAGCCCTCTAAGATCACCAAGTCCAACTGAAAGCAAGTGGGTCCTGTGTGTGCTTTACTAGAAATCAGCCTGGTGAGAGATTAATGAATGTTGTATGCAGTTCTTTAGGTTAGGTACATGATTGGAGCTTGCTGGACTCTGCACTGTAACTTGCCCTTATCTTCAGCTTCCTTGCTTGTTTTGTCAGAGCTATTTTTGCACTCCTCAAAAGAGGAATTAACTCCCAAAGCATCTGGAATTACTTTGTGGAAGAAATAGCCGCATCACATGCGTGTGTGGCGCACAGGTGATGTTAAGGTTATAGGCCTGAACCTTTGTGTAAAAGTAGAGTCTGAAGTGCCTGGCTGTGTGATCCAAAGTCTTGGGGTCATAGCCTCACAGGTCACCAGCTGCTTAGCATGTGGCTGGTAGGAAGTGATCAATGCTCTTAACATGTTCTAGTTGCAGAGGAAGGTCTAACCATAAACAGATCTTGTAGAAGAGCTAGTGGCTGATGGATACAGTGGGGCGTGTAGATGCTGCTGTAACTAGATTGGTTTGGATCATGTGGACAGTGTGTTAATTCCTACTTCATTAGTATTTAAAATTTGCAATGTTGTTGTATAATTAGTTCAGTTTCTAAGAGAGAAGACATAATTTAACTGTGTGCTTTTTTTCCCCCTTTTGTTTCAGATCTTAAGTCTTAAGCAAGGAATTGCTTTGAGCTGAGCAGCAATGGATCAGAAGTGGTAGAATTCAGTAACAGAGGAGCTGCTGCTACCTTTTCTCGTGTACATCTTTCACAAGGAACAAAAACTCATCAGCTTACTGTGCAATTTTGAACTGGCACCTTTTTTCTGTCACAAAAACTGAATTTCTAGCAGGAAATCAATGTACCAGATGCACACTCTGCAAGATCTCCTGGAGCTGTCAAAACGTTGGCAAACTGAGCATCTCCTGATAATCACAGAAATAACCAGGTTGGAAAAGACCTATCACCTAACCCTTATAGTTAACCAAACCTTGGAACTAAGTGCCTCGTCCAGCCTCCTTTTAAACACCTCCAGGGATGGTGACTTCATCTCCCCAGGCAGCCAATGCCAGTCGCTCTTTCTGTGAAGAACTTTTCCCTAACATCCAGCCTGTATGTCCCCTGGTACAACTTGAGACTGTGTCCTCTTGTTCTGTCACTGGGTGCCTGGGAGAAGAGACCAGCCCCTGCCTGGCTACAGACTCCTTCCAGGTAGTTGTAGGCAGCAATGAGCTAACCCCTGAGCCCCTTCTCCAGGCTAAACACTCCAAGCTCCCTCAGACTCTTATCACAGGGCTGTGTCCCAGCCCCCTCACCAGCCTTGTTGCCCTTCTCTGGACACGTTCAATCGTCTCAACATCTTTCTTAATTTGAGTGGCCCAGAACTGGACACAGTACTCAAGGTGTGACCTAACCAGTGCTGCATGCAGGGACAGAAGGACTTGTCTGGTCCTGCTGGCCACACTGTTCCTGATCCAGGCCAGGATGCCATTGGCCTTTTTGGCCACCTGGGTACACTGCTGGCTCAGGTTCAGTTGGCTGTCAAGCAGTACCCCCAGGTCCCTCTCTGCCTGGCTGCTCTCCAACCACTCTGTCTCCAGCCTGTAGTGCTGCATGGGATTGTGGCCAAAGTGCAGAACTTGGACTTATTAAAACTCATGGCATTGGACTGTACCCATCTGTCCAGCCTGTCCAGGTCTCTCTGCAAGGCTCTCCTGCCCTCTAACAGTTCTACACATGATCCCAACTTGCAAACTTACTGATGCTGGACTCAATCCCCTAGTCCAGATCATGCCAGCAGTGTGCCCAGGTGGCCAAGAAAGCCAATGGCATCCTGGTCTGCATCAGGAACAGTGTGGCCAGTAGGACAGGGGAGGTTATTCTTCCCCTGTACTCAGCACTGATCAGGCCACACCTTGAGTACTGTGTCCAGTTCCGGGCCCCACAATTCAAGAAAGATGTTGAGGTGCTGGAACATGTCCAGAGAAGGGCAACAAAGCTGGTGAGGGGCCTGGAGCACAAATCCTATGAGGAGAGGTTGAGGGAGCTGGGCCTGTTTAGCCTGGAGAAGAGGAGGCTCAGGGGTGATCTTATTACTGTCTACAACAACCTGAAAGGGCATTGTAGCCAGGTGGGAGGTGGCCTCTTCTCCCAGGCAACCAGCAATAGAACAAGGGGACACAGTCTCAAGTTGTGCCAGAGTAGGTATAGGCTGGATATTAGGAAGAAGTTCTTCACAGCGAGAGTGATTTGCCATTGGAATGGGCTGCCCAGGGAGGTGGTGGAGGCACCATCCCTGGGGGTCTTCAAGAAAAGACTGGATGAGGCACTTGGTGCCGTGGTCTAGTTGATTGGGCAGGGCTGGGTGCTAGGTTGGACTGGATGATCTTGGAGGTCTCTTCCAACCTGGTTGATTCTATGATTCTATGATCAGTGAAGATATTGAACAGGACTGGGCCCAGCTCTGATCCCTGGGGCACACCACTTGTGACTGGCTGCCAACTGGATGTGGCAACATTCACCACCACTCTCTGGGCCTAACCCTTCAGCCAGTTCTTAAACCAGTTCTTAACTGCCAGCGTTGCCAGGAGTTTGCTATGGCAGACAGCACCAAAGGCCTTGCT
The DNA here is from genome assembly GCF_015220805.1 of Pogoniulus pusillus. Classification (NCBI taxonomy): domain Eukaryota; kingdom Metazoa; phylum Chordata; class Aves; order Piciformes; family Lybiidae; genus Pogoniulus; species Pogoniulus pusillus. Next base: position 17,485,515 of record NC_087268.1, on the reverse strand, counting down.
GAAGTCCACATAGATTACATCTACAGCCTGACCCATGTCCACCAGGCAAGTCACCTGGTCATAAATAGAGGTCAAATTGACATGGCAACTAGAACAAAACTACATATTTTTTGCACTTCCAGGAGTCTTTTTCATGTCTTTGCTTTTAGCTTTCACATCATGTTATTTAAAAGAATATCAATGCCAAAAAAATAGTGTACTTTCAGAATGTAACTGCAAAGAAAACTTGAAAACTGAGGTGATAATATGCACTGGAGTTAGGAAAGCATACTATACATTTCTGATTTCAGTCTCAGGCTATGACCTGTGAGCATTGTATGCTTCTTGTCTTCTGCATGCTGGTTGTTAACTGAAGATGACAGTTTATCAGGGTATATAAATATGTGAGAGGTGGACCTCAACAGAATGAGACCATGCTCTTTTTAGTGGTGCCTTTCACAGGGCAAGGAGCAACGGGTGTAAATTAGAACACAGGAGGTTTCTCTTGAACATAAGGAAAAAGTTCTTTCCTCTTAAGGGTGCTGAAGCACTGGACCAGACTGTCAGGAGAGCCTGTGAAGTCTGTGTCTCTGTGCAACCTGATGTAGTTGAACCCAAGGCAGGTACTAGGACTCCAACCTACCACTCCCATCCAGCCACTACTGTTCTGTGGATTGTTCCATTCCCATCATTCGTACTTCAGAACTTCCCTCAGGAGGTTTTTCATTAGACAACTCTTTAAGGGCATTCAAGCTACTCTTGCGTTTTTTGGTGTGGGTTTTTTTTTCCTGTTAGAGAAACTTGTTACTAACACGATGAGAAGGAACATTCACCACCATGGAAGGAGGTGCAGACCCTTCAGTGCTGCACACCAGATTAGATGCTTCCATCCCTCTGTATGTTGAGCTGCACTGAAGGATTGCTCAACAAAATGTCAGCTGATCTAGTCCAACACTTGCCCTTTTAAAGTATTCGTAAATATTTATTTTTGTCTTAATATTTTCATTTATCAAATGTGTTTACAATAAATAAAGAGTGCATGTATTTATACCTCTTGACAAAATAATCTTTAACCTGAACTGATTTATTTTACATAGGCAGCTTATTTCTGACTCCTGAGCCACGTGTCCTTCTGCACAAGACAGAACCTTGTGCAACTGTCCCACGTTGAGAGCTGTGGGGTTAAAAAAAAAAAAATCTTCTGAGGACTAGAAGATTTGTTATGCAATCTCAAAATTCTGTTATTTCTTTATAAACTCACAGCAAGGCCAGCTTGTTCTCCTCTCCTCCTACTCCTGTCCTGTGTCTGGCAGGATTCCTTTAGCAGGAGAAACACCTCCAGGGACGACGACTCCACCATGTCCATTCCAATGCCAATCACTCTCTCTGCCAACAACTTCCTCCTGACAACCAGCCTAGACCTCCCCTGGCACAACTTGAGACTGTGTCCCCTTGTTCTCGTGCTGGTTGCCTGGCAGAAGAGACCAACCCCCACCTGTCTACAGCCTCCCTTCAGGTAGTTGTAGACAGCAATGAGCTCACCCCTGAGCCTCCTCCAAGCTAAACACCCCCAGCTCCCTCAGCCCCTCATCACAGGGCTGTGCTCCAGGCCCCTCACCAGCTTGTTGCCCTTCTCTGGACACCTTCCAGTATCTCAACATCTCTCTTGAATTGAGGAGCCCAGAACTGAACACAGCACTCAAGGTGTGGCCTGACCAGTGCTGAGTACAGGGCAAAAATAGCCTCCCTTGTCCTACTGGCCACACTGTTCCTGATCCAGGCCAGGATGCCATTGGCTTTCTTGGCCACCTGGGCACACTGCTGGCTCATGTTCAGCTACTATCTACCAGCACCTCCACATCCCTTTCTGCCTGGCTGCTCTCCAGCCACTCTGTCCCCAGCCTGTAGCGCTGCCTGGGGTTGTTTTGGCCGAAGTGCAGAACCCTGCACTTGGCCTTGTTCAATCTTATCCTATCGGCCTCTGCCCACCCATCCAGCCTGGCAGAGTCCCTCTGCAGGGCTCTCCTACCCTCCAACAGCTCCACACCTGCTCCTAGCTTGGTTTCACCTGCAAACTTAGTGATGTTGGACTCAATCCTCTCATCCAGATCATCACTAAAGATACTGAATAGGACTGGGGCCAGGACTCATCCTTGGGGCACACCACTAGCGACAGCTGCCAATTGGATGTGGCACCATTCACCACCACTCTGGGCCTGGCCCTTCAGCCAGTTCTTGACCCATGTAAGCAGTAGGCCTGTTTTGGGGCCTCCAGAGGCTTGTGTTTAGGCCTCTTGGATGGCAGAGGTATTGGCAGGGGGAGGGAAAGGATTGGAGCACTGGGGATTATAGATTTAGTTTTGGGCTGGGGGACAATTCAAGGGGATTCACCATGACTGTTACATCTGCTTCTATAATTTCTGTATCCAAAGCAGAATTCTGTGGCTTTTTTTCTAGAGAGCTTCACTTCTGTTGTCTCTCTTTAAAAAAAAAACACAACTTCACCTTGAGTGGGTTTATCAGAATGATGTTGTCTACTTCTCAGATATCTTTTGTCATGTATCCTGTTGCTTTCTTTTTACTTTAGTAGGAGCAATAATGGTCAAACCCCAGATTGCCTGGAGGGGCTCGCTGAAACTGCTCTCGAACTGCTTCATGCAATACACTGCATTTGTCTTGGGCAAGTGAATGCTAAACAGTGAGCTAAAGTCCCATGAGGTGCGAGTTGGTATCACGTGCCAAGGAAAATTCCAACATTTTCCAAAGAAAGAGCAGCAGCTTTCAAAATCAGTGAGCTGATCTTGATCTTGGAGTGTGTCCAGCAGATCAAGGGAGGTTCTCCTGCCCCTCTGCTCTGCCCTGGTGAGACTGCATCTTGAATCCTGTGTTCAGTTTTGGGCTCCCCAATTTAAGAGGGACAGGGATCTGCTGGAGAGGGACCAGTGGAGGACGACGAGGATGATTAGGGGACTGGAGGGCATGGCTGATGAGGAGAGGCTGAGGGACCTGGGGCTGTTTAGTCTGGAGAAGAGAAGACTGAGAGGGGATTAAAGCAATGTTTATAAGTATCTGAGGGCTGGCCAGGAGTTGGGGGACAGGCTCTGCTCACTTGCTGCATGGGATAGGACAAGGAGCAATGTGTGTAAGTTGCAGCACAGGAGGTTCTGCCTCAACAGAAGGGAGAACTTCTTTCCTGTGAGGGTCACAGAGCACTGGAACAGGCTCCCCAGAGAGGTTGTGGAGTCTCCTTCTCTGGAGCCTTTCAAGGCCTGTCTGGATGTGTTCCTCTGTGATCTGTGCTAGGCTGTGTGGTCCTGCTGTGGCAGGGGGGTTGGACTCGATGCTGTCCTTGGGTCCCTTCCTACCCCTAACATTCTGTGATCCTGTGTGCCCAGATCACAAGCCCTGAGCCAGCAGGCATACAGGATACCAAGGGCATGTACAGTAATGCTGTCATTTTCTGTTTCATCTCTCCAGTTACCCTCAGCACCTCCGAAGCTTGTCACTTGTGCTAGATTGTTTGGTCCTGCTCTGGCAGGGGGGTTAGACTCGATGATTTCCTTGGGTCCCCTCCAACCCCTAATATCCTGTGAGCCTGCAATTCGTTGTCTTTTTCTAATTAGTTCGTGGATCCCCCTGGTGTTCTCTTTGAGGCATAACCCAAGATGTGCTTCAACAGAATTCAAGTTCTTTCAGATGTTTTTCTGTTATAATGCTCACTCCTTAGCATCTGAGCAGTTCACAAACAATATTTCTACCCTTACAGAAAGCTGATGCTATAGTCCCCTTTTCACAGACAGGCAAACGTGACACTCAGTGAGATTATGACCAAGTCTGTCAGATGTGTTCACTCAAACATTGGGAAAGACTTCTTCCCTGTGAGGGTGACAGAGCACTGGAACAGACTACCCAGAGAACTCACGGAGTCTCCTGCTCTGGAGACTTTCAAAACTCACCCACCTGGATGTGTTCCTGTGTAACCTTGTCCAGGTGAACCTGTTCTAGCAGTCAGACTAGACTAAATGATCCCTGAAGGTCCCTTCCAACCCTTGCCATTCTGTGCTTAGGGCAAATACAAGACCTAGTCACAGAATCACAGGTTTTCTTAAATTGGAAAAGCCCTTCAAGGTCATGGAGTCCAATCATTAGTTTCACATTGACAAGTCCTTGACTGAACCAAATCCCTCAGCACAACATCTCATCACTATGAATCACTAGGGTTGGGAAGGACCACCAGGATCATCCAGTCCAACCTTCATCCCAGCATCCTTCATCACTAGACCATAATCTCAAGCACCACATTCACTCTTTCTTTAAACACCTCCAGGGATGGCAACTCCACCACCTCCCTGGGCAGCCTGTTCCAGTGCCTGACAATGTGTTCAGGAAAGAACTTCCTCCCAACAGCCAACCTAATCCTCCCCTGTTGCAACTTGAGGCCATTTCATCAAGTCTTGGCTTTCCTGCATATTTGTGTAGCTTTAGGGCCTTTGTAGGGTTAAGGCACAGCTCTCTTCATATTCAATTGCATTTATAAGCTACTGGGAAGATCTTTTGTTGCACATGTGGAAAAACAGAGAATGCCCAAACGGCATTCTCTATCTTCATTCCTGGAGGTGATTGAAAGACACAGAGGTGTGGTTCCGAGTGACATGAACCACAGAATCATAGAATCATCCAGGTTGGAAGAGACCTCCAAGATCATCCAGTCCAACCTAGCGCCCAGCCCTAGCCAATCAACTAGACCATGGCACTAAGGGCCTCAGCCAGGCTTTGCTTCAACACCTTCAGGGACAGTGGCTCTACCACCTCCCTGGGCAGCCCATTCCAATGCCAATCACTGTCCCTGCAAAGAACTTCCTCCTACCATCCAGCCTAGAACTCCCCTTGACACAACTTGAGACTGTGTCCCCTTGTTCTGTTGCTGAGTGCCTGGCAGAAGAGACCAACCCCACCTGGCTACAGCCTCCCTTCAGGTAGTTGTAGACACCAATGCATCTCTGGAGGTGACATGAGTGTTACATCACATTAATGAAGAGTATTTATTTCAGATTTAGTTCCTTTTTTTTTTTTTTTTTGTGCTCATCATTTTGAGAGCATCCAAGACTCTATGATGAGATCTTTCACCCATAGCAACATTTCTCTCACTCAGCACATTATAAGAAGAGCCAAAGGTCAGTGGGTTTGGCACCTGTTCTACCCACTCTGGGTAATGGCATCATTATTGGCTTTTTGAGCATGTCTCTATATGTAAAGTTATGGAATCATAGAATCAGTCAGGGTTGGAAGGGACCAGAAGGATCATCTAGTTCCAACCCCAAACAACAGTATTTGGTACAGAAGAATCCACTTGCTTCCTAACATCCCTGGCCAACCTCCATTTCTCCTTGGGCACAAGGCAACGTCTGCGGTAAGGCAGAGGGGTGGGAGAAAGTGGAAGGATGATTGGGAGCCCCTCCTGGGAACTCAGGTTTCTGGGAGGGGAGTTGTGTTTCTGTATTACCTTTTACCTTGTATATTTCTGTCTATAACTGCACATACTGTAAATACCTGCTGGTATATGGTGCTAAGCTGTAAATATAAGCTTCATTCAAATTGCCATAGCCAGCTGAGTCTAGTCTGGGTGATTTCCAAAGTGTGTGTGTGGGGGGGGGTTGGAGAACACCCAAACCATCACAACGGCGGAGACATCAGAGGAGAGATGAGCCTAAAGATAAACATATTCACAGGATCACAGGATATTAGGGGTTGGAAGGCACCCAAGGAGATCATCGAGTCCAACCCCTTGCCATGCCCAGGGACATCCTACCCTAGAGCAGGCTGCCCACAGCCTCATCCAGCCTGGCCTTAAACACCTCCAGGGATGGGGCCTCAAACCACCTCCCTGGGCAACCCATTCCAGCCTCTCACCGCTCTCATGCTCAGCAACTTCCTCCTCACATCCAGTCTGAACCTACCCACCCGCAGCTTGGCATTCCCCCTAGTCCTCTCACTCCCTGTTAGCCTAAAAACCCTCCGGGTAAAACCCCAGAGAGTTCAAAAACGCTGTGAAGTGCTATGAAATGCCTTTGTTCTGAGCACCCAGCATTAGGCAGTTGTGAAGCTTACTGGAATGACATCAGCCAGAACATGGCTTTTCCTGGGGAGCTGCATCATCAAAACCGCATCAGTGACTCCAAAGTAATTAAAAACATCTCTTGCCTTGGGATTGGCTCAAACCCCACAAACCCTTACAGAGTAAATAACGACGAGGAGCAGAGTGAGGCTGGAGGTCTGACAGAAACAACTGCCGCACTGATTCACCAAACTGGGACACCTTGTTTGCCATGGGTGGGACCTTGGATGCAGCCTGGCAGTATCACAGCCGAGCTACCGCGCAGATCGTCAGAAATACTTTCCTGACCTCAACTGCCAAAGTCCGTCTCTGTGGGTACATTTCCAAGTGCTTCTAGTAAGAGTGGCCAGCAAGCGCCGCTCTAGCATCAGTAATTGCTCCGCTGCTGCCACAGCTCTTTGACCAACAGCTCCACGCAGTCCCTGCCAGCAGCTCCCTTTTGCAGGAGACTTGAATCAGAATCAGTCAGGGTTGGAAGGGACCACAAGGATCATCAGGTTCCAACCCCCCCTGCCATGGACAGGGACACCCTACCCTAGAGCAGGCTGCCCACAGCCTCATCCAGCCTGGCCAACCACCTTCCTGGGCAACTCATTCCAGGCTCTCACCACTCTCAAGGTGAAGAACTTTCTCCTCACCTCCAGTCTGAATCTCCCCATCTCCAGCTTCACTCCACTCCCCCTAGTCCTGTCACTCCCTGAGTGAGAGCCTCAAAAGTCCCTCTTTTTTGTAGGCCCCCTTCAGATCCTGGAAGGCCACAAGAAGGTCACCTGGGAGCCTCCTCTTCTCCAGACTGAACAGCCCCAACTCTTTCAGTCTGTCCTCATAGTAGAGCTGCTCCAGCCCTCTGACCATCCTCTTGACCCTTCTCTGGACACACTCCAGCATCTCCACATCCCTCTACAGAACTGGATGCAGTACTGCAGGTGCAGGCTCAGCAGAGCAGAGTAGAAGGGGAGAATCACCTCCCTGACCCTGTGGGTCACACTTCTGGTGCAGCCCAGGCTCTGGTTGGCCCTCCCGGGCTGCAAGTGCACACTGCTGGCTCCTGTTGAGCTTCTGGTCCACCAGCAGCAGCCCAAGTCCCTCTCCTCAGGGCTGCTCTCCAGCCACTCACTGCCCAGCCTGGATTTGTGCATGGGATGGCCCCGACCCAGATGCAGAACCTTGCACTTGGTCTTTGGTGTGGCTGTAGCACAAGACACCACTCTGGCCTCATCCAAGGGGCCTGTGAGCTGGGCAGTGAGTGTATTTACCTGCTTCCTGGCTCAGGGAAGAGGCTGTCACAAGATTTTTCCTTGGTTACTGTAGGCAGTTCTTGGATATCTCCTGGGTTTCAGCATACCCAGATATCATAGGATCACAAGATGTCAGGGGTTGAAAGGGACCCAAGGAAATCATCAAGTCTAACCCCCGTGCCAGAGCAGGACCACACAATCTAGCACAAATGACAAGCCAAGGAAGTGCTGAGGGTAACTGAAGAGATGAAACAGAAAATGACAGCATCACTGTACATGCCCTTGGTATCCTGTATGCCTGCTGGCTCAGGGCTTGTGATCTGGGCACACAGGCTCACAGGATGTTAGGGGTTGGAAGGGACCTGAGGAGAGCATTGAGTCCAACCCCCCTGCCACAGCAGGACCTCACAGTCTAGCACAGATCACAGAGGAACACATCCAGACAGGCCTTGAAAGGCTCCAGAGAAGGAGACTCCACAACCTCTCTGGGGAGCCTGTTCCAGTGCTCTGTGACCCTCACAGTAAAGAAGTTCCCCCTTGTGTTGAGGCAGAACCTCCTGTGCTGCAACTTACACCCATTGCTCCTTGTCCTATCCCAGGCAGCAAGTGAGCAGAGCCTGTCCCCCAACTCCTGGCCAGCCCTCAGATACTTATAAACATTGCTTTAATCCCCTCTCAGTCTTCTCTTCTCCAGGCTAAACAGCCCCAGGTCCCTCAGCCTCTCCTCATAAGCCATGCCCTCCAGTCCCCTAATCATCCTCGTCGTCCTCCACTGGTCCCTTTCCAGCAGATTCCTGTCCCTCTTAAAGTGAGGAGCCCAAAACAGAACACAGGATTCAAGATGCAGTCTCACCAGGGCAGAGCAGAGAGGCAGGAGAACCTCCCTTGATCTGCTGGACACACTCCTCCTAATACACCCCAGGATGCCATTGGCCTTCTTGGCCACAAGGGCACATTGCTGTGCCATGGTTAACTTGTTATCCACCAGCACTCCCAGATCCCTCTCCACAGGGCTGCTTTCCAGCAGATCACCTCCCAGCCTGTACTGGTGGAGTTTGTTGTTCCTTCCCAGGTGCAGGACTCTGCACTTGTCTTTGTTGAACTTCGTCTGGTTCCTCTGTGCCCAGCTCTCAGTCTGTCCAGGTCTCTCTGGATGGCCACACAGCCTTCAGCTGGGTCAGCCAAGCCTCCCAGCTTGGTGTCATCAGCAAACTTGCTGAGCAGTCTCTGTCTGTCTGTCTGTCTGTGTGTCCCCTCATCAATGTCATTGATGAAGATGTTGAACAGCACTGCACTCAGCACTGATGCCTGGGGAACTCTACTAGTTACAGCAGTACTTGCAGATAGTTGGTCTGGAGGGAAGTCATTTTACCAGCTCATTATTTAATATTCTATGCTTGGAGGGCTCTGGAGGAGCTACCTGAGTGGATTTTTTAGAGGACTGGGAAAATGGATTCCCTAAGAAAGGGCTTTTTGCTTATTGAGTTGGACTTTAGCCTTCCGAGTGCCCAAGTGACTTGCACCCAACTGGTTCTGTGCAAACACATTTTGTGTACCACTTGGCCACATCCAGACACAACTTGTTCTAGTGTGCTTCTTTCAATACAGCTGCAACCCCTCTGCCCTTTCCTCCACCCTCTAGTCATACAGGTTTTGACCACAGACTGCTAAAGCTGTCCAAATCCTGCACACTGCAGACAAACTGTAATTAAATCTCCCAGCCACAGGAGTCCTTTAAACAGGTACACCTAGAACTTAGTGGCATTTTTCTTTGCTGCTTTCTGGACTTAGACAAGAGCAAGGGTCCTACTGTCTCCTTGGAGCAGATAGGGGAGGGAGCTGTAGGAAGAGGGCAGAGAAGGGGCAGCTTTGTCAACTATAAACCGACTGAGTGACCTTTCTGTTTTCTGGACTGAAGTGGGACCATTTCCTCTGTGTGTTGGCATTTGCTCCAGACCTGTTCTGCCGCTGTCTTCACCTCCGCTTCACTTTGTAATTGCCTTTTGTATTGTCGCTTTATCCCACCCATCCCCATGCTCTTTTCCTTCAGCATCTCCTCTCCAGGGATTTCTCTGCATGAACCTGGCCAGCACAGGAGGCACAGAAAGGACAGCCATTGCTCTGCTTTTGTTGCACAGTCCTTCCCGTTCCTGTGGGTTGGGTCTGTCGTGTTTGAGATCTTGGGCCAATTATGGGTTCTGTTTCAGAAGCAGAAGAAGAAGGTACGAGGATCCTTTGCTCTTTTTCTTCTTCTCATGCAAATCTCCTGGAGTGCTCATAATTTGACCTCTGTGAGTTCTTCCACCCTGGCTGGAGCTGTGGGAGAGTTGACTCTTAAACAGTACATCATCTCTCACCGTTATTTTGTGCGTCATTGTGTGACTGTGTTTACACAGTTGTTGCTTGTAAACAGTGTCTTGTGAGTTTGTCTTGATTTCCCCTCCCTTCTCCTCTCCCCTGCCCCATTCTTGCCCTCTTGTCTTTCATTTGTTCCTGGTTTCGTCGTGATCTAGGCTAGACAGGCTGGAGACTTTTATGCTCCCAAAGGCCTGAGTTTCTAATGTCAGAAAACAAGTGGAAAAACACTTAGTCTTTTCCCCTTGGACTGATATCCTACAGGCTCCTTAATCTATTACAAAGGTACATAAATGGCATGGCATGAGTGACAATTCGTTTCCTTTGATACTCAGCTTATTTAAGGGCAGCAAGGGGGTGGAGGAAAGACAATTTAGCTGCTAAAACAAGAAACCAAGTAGCGTTACTGATTTCTTGCTCTCAGAAATCTTCTGCCACTTGGTGGCTGCCTCACTCGGATCTCGTCACTTGCATTCCGTGTCCCAAGTTTACCACCTGGCTGTTAAGGAGTAGCTGCTGCTACCCTTTCTCAGGCTCTCGCCTGGGGGAGGTGATTGTGGAGAAGGCAGCATTTCCCCTTAAGGGCTGAGCTGCAGTCGGTTTAATTAGCAATTTGTTACGAAATAGTAGGTATTGTTTTACCTTCCTTCATCCCCAGGCTGGGGGAACGGGCACAGTGAGTACCTGAGATAAAGGGCCAGCTAAGTAATTACCTGCCTGGCTTCTAGGGGTGGCTTCAGGATTTAGAATCATAGAATCAGTCAGGGTTGGAAGGGACCACAAGGATCATCTAGTTCCAGTCCCCCTGCCATGCCCAGGGACACCCTACCCTAGAGCAGGCTGCACACAGCCTCATCCAGCCTGGCCTTAAACACCTCCAGGCATGGGGCCACAACCACCTCCCTGGGCAACCCATTCCAGCCTCTCACCACTCTCATGCTCAACAACTTCCTCCTCACCTCCACTCTGAATAACCCCACCTCCAGCTTTGCTCCATTCCCCCTAGTCCTGCCACTCCCTGATATCCTGAAAAGTCCTTCCCCATCTTTTTTGTAGGCCCCCTTCAGATCCTGAAACACCACAAGAAGGTCACCTCAGAGCCTCCTCTCCTCCAATAGCTTTAGTAGCTGTTTTTGCAGCACTTGAAGATCCTTGTCTGAAGTGGGTTTGTTAACTCTGGAGGTGATGGCAGGCTCTGGCAGAGGTCAGCTCTGAGAAGGTGATCAGATCTTCTGACCCAGAGATGAAGCTCCAGGGCTGGTGGGCCACTCTGTAGGATGAGAAAACAGTAGGGAGAGCCTGTCCCTTCAGCCTCGTTGCTTTTAGGCTGATGTGGCTGCGTGGATAAGAGAGCTAACAAACAGGATGTCCAGGGAATGCTTCTCTAGCTGTCTTTCTATTCCCAGCTGGGAAGGAGTCGGTGCTCAGCTGTCAGACATAGGAAGAAAATAGTTTGAGCTGCCTTCTGATGTCAGCCACAGCATCCTTGTTTTTTCCCTTCATAGTTTGCATTAAGCCAGAGCACTGCATTTCAAGTCTTTTGGAGCTAGGCTGACCACAATTTGTCTAGGCTGGGGCATTCACCATCATTATCACAAGTGAGGAAACATTCCCATCAGGTGCCTGTAGAGTACTGGAGTCCCAGCTTGGTTTTAACAACCCTAGAAGGAAGTGTTGAGTGCATTGCTTTCCAGTCTTGCTGGGCTCTGCTCTGGGAAGCAGTGTAAGATATGGGTGGATCCAGCCACCATGTGCTTGTTTGAGTTCACAAGCAGCCACCAAGGGCCAGGAACTCATGGGAAGTTCTACCTACCCTGTGGCAGGAGCACCTGCATTTGGAAAGATCCTAGACCAGAGCAGCTGTGAATGGTACAGGAGGGGAGGATTTCTCTCTGGGTTTCAAGAATCTCTCAGCATGGTGCAGGTAGTTGTAGACAACAATGAGATCATCCCTGAGCCTCCTCTTCTCCAGGCTAAACAGCCCCAGCTGCCTAAAGAGATCCACAGGAAGTTCTACCTGTCCTGTGGCAGGAGCACCTGCATTTGGAAAGATCCTAGACCAGAGCAGCAGTGGTACAGGAGGGGAGGATTTCTCTCTGGGTTTCAAGAATCTCTATGCATGGTGCAAGGAGCAGTTCAATGCTCTCAGCATCATCCTAAGCAGCAGGTGATGATGCTATGTGACAACAGTCAGCTGGCACCAGAAGTAGGGAAACTGACTGTTAGCAACTGCAATGACCACAGCAAAATGGGGCAGCTCAGGTTATGGCTGGTGAGTCTGCACTGTACAGTTGCAGTGAGTCTGTCTCAAATCCTTCACTATTTATCTTGTACCATGCTGGAAAGAAGAACAGCTTATCTCCTCTCTGCAGCACAAGGTTTCAGGAGAACATCCAGCACCTCTGAGTTGCAGAGCATCCTCCTTTCTTTTGCTATCTGCCTGCAAAAGGTGTGTTTAACCTTCTGTTCATTTAGTGCTCAGCCCACTGTGCAGGAGCAGCATATGTATGGCCTTTCATCTGGTAGGACTGTGCTCCTTCTGCTGAATGTCATCTCTTTAGGGAGCTGCGGTTGTTCAGCCTGGAGAAGAGGAGGCGCAGGGGTGACCTCGTTGCTGTCTACAGCTACCTGAAGGGAGGCTGTAGCCAAGTGGGGGTTGGTCTCTTCTGGCAGGCAACCTGCTACAGAGCAAGGGGACACAGTCTCAAGTTGTGCTGGGGGAGGTATAGGCTGGATGTTAGGAGTGAGTTGGGGCTCTTCAGCCTGGAGAAGAGAAGGCTCCCAGGTGACCTTCTTGTGGCCTTCCAGTATCTGAAGGGGGCCTACCAAAAATCTGGGGAAGGACTTTTTAGGCTCTCAGAGAGTAACAGGACTAGAGGGAATGGAGCAAAGCTGGAGGTGGGGAGGTTCAGGCTGGATGTGAGGAGGAAGTTGCTGAGCATGAGAGTGGTGAGAGCCTGGAATGGATTGCCCAGGGAGGTGTTTGAGGCCCCATGGCTGGAGGTGTTTAAGGCCAGGCTGACTGAGGCTGTGGGCAGCCTGCTGTAGGGTAGGGTGTCCCTGGGCATGGCACGGGGGTAGGAACTGGATGATCCTTGTGGTCCCTTCCAATGCTGACTGATTCTATGAGTCTATGATTCTAAGTTTTTCACAGAGACAGTGATTGGCATTGGAATGGGCTGCCCAGGGAGGTGGTGGAGTTGCTGTCCCTGGAGTGTTGAAGCAAAGCCTGGCTGAGGCACTTAGTGCCATGGTCTAGTTGATTGGACAGGGCTGGGTGCTAGGTTGGACTGGATAATCTTGGAGGTCTCTTCCAACCTGCTTGATTCTATGATTTTATGATTCAGCCTCCCTTTCATGTTTAGAAATACCATTCATCTATGCCAGTTGCTATCCTGCTCAATTATTACGCTCTGAAGTAGACTAAAAAGTAATTAAAAATGACTGCTGGTAGTCAGGGACTCCACCAGGGTCAGTATTGTCCATCCCAGTGGGGAGAATTATCTGGGGGCCAGACCTGTCTTCTGATCTTTATTAACTCTTTTTGTCTTTGAAGCTTTGACTGCTGGTGATGGGTAATGTGGATAAAAGTGCCCAGCCCCACCAACCCTGCCTCTGGAGAACAACACACTGAAGAGGACTGAAAGGGCCATGGCAATGCTAAGCATAACTTTTTTATTACAGCCTTTAAGGAGATGGTGACAGAATGCAGGAGAAACACAAGCAAGACACTAAGACAAAACCAGACAGACAGTGCTTAAGTGGACAGATCAAACCCAAGGGGACATCATGAGATAAACAGACAAGAGAGATGGAAGAGAGATGAAAACAGGAGACTAAACAAGACCAGCAAGGAATGGCAGAGCCACTTCCTACCAGTTTACCCAGGGAGTGGCAGGAGCAGACCTGTCCATGAAAAAAACAAAACAGCCTTTTGCACACCATTCTCCCATTTTCCTGAAGCCTCTGCTTTTGCTCCTCCAGGCAACCATTAATCTAATATTAAGCCCCTTAACCTCTCTAATTGTTCCCTCTCAGTGTCAGCTGGTTTCCTATTAACCTTTCAATCTCTCGGTAATGCAGTTACTCCTGACTCCAGCCAGCCCTGGCTCTAAAGCTTTACCTCCGGCAGTGAATTTTCCAAGCTTTCACTTTTTTCCCCCCCCCTCCTCTTTCTTTTCTGTAATAATTATAACTGCTGTTAAGAAGCCAGTATGAACCAGCCTCTAAGTGCACAAAGCTGAACCAGACGGAGTCTATAAATAGCCCTTCCCTAACATTGCACCTTATTTCATTTAAGTTGTTTGGCTTCTCTCTCTCCACTCCATTGTATCTCTCTCTCTCTCTCTCTCTCTCTCTCTGACTCTCTCCCTCTCTCTCTCCCCCCCCTCTTCATTACAGTGCTGGTTCTTCAGTTGCTATCTGAGCCACCTGCTTGTTGATAGCAGGTTTGGTCAGTCTTGGTATTTTGCACTCCCAGAACAAAAAGTGTTGTTGCTGGGGGAAGCACCTCTAGAGTTTCGTAACAGAGGGTGTGTGATGGTTTGGGTGTTACCTGTCCCCCCATGCTTAAGAAAAATCACCCAGACTAGACTTAGGCAAGCTGGAAATTAAAGAATGAAGCTTTATATTTCAGCTTAGCACAATATTCAAGCAGACTTTTACAATCTATACAGCTATAGACAGAAACAGACAAGTTTAAAAGGCAATACAGAAACACAACAGCCCTCCCAGAAACCAGAGTCCCCAGGAGGGGCTCCCAACCACACTTCTACCTTCTTCCCACCCCTCTACCTTACCCCAGACTTTGCCTTACGTTCGAGGTGAGTTTGGAGGATCAGCCAGGGGGAGTTAGGAAGCAGATTAGTTAGGAAGCAAGTTAGAGAGAGAGAAGTGCATGCAGCCAGAGCCCAAGAGCAACTCTATTATCTATGTTTGTGTTCTTGTTTTTATACATCTCAGCAAGCCTATGAGTGCAGCAGACATCACCATTGTTTCCTTTTTACAGCCTATCATCTAATTCCTCTCACCAAAATGTCCCAGCTAGGCACAAACTAGCACAGAGGGAAAGCAGAGGACAAGGCAGGCCTGAAACAGGCAAGTCAGAAAATGTTCACACTGTATGCAACAGGAAATGACACAGCTGAGCACCAGTCACAGGGACAGACTTGTAACTATAGGCTGGGTTTGTCCTGTGCTGCTCAGTGTGATTCTATGAGGCAACGAAGCTGGTGAAGGGTCTGGAGAACAGATCTGCTGAGGAGTGGCTGAGGGAACTGGGGTTGGTTAGTCTGGAGATGAGGAGGTTGAGGGGAGACCTCCTTGCTCTTTCAATTACCCAAAAGGCAGCTGTAATGAGGTGGGGGTCACTCTCTTCTCCCAAGTAACTAGTGATAGGATGAGAGCAAATGGCCTCAAGTTGTGCCAGGGGAGGTTTACGTTGGATATAATGAAAAAAATCCATCCTGAAAGAGTGGTCAGGCATTGGAAAGGGCTACACAGGGAGGTGGTGGAGTCAATGTCCCTGCAGGTGTTCAAAACATATTTAGAAATGGCACTTAGGGACATGGTTTCATAGAAACATAGAATCAACCAGGTTGGAAGAGACCTCCAAGATCATCCAGTCCAGCCTTTCACCCAGCCCTGTCCAGTCAACTAGACCATGGCACTAAGTGCCTCAGACATTCTTCTTGAACACCTCCAGGGATGGTGACTCCACGTGGTGGTGGAGGGTTGACAGTTGGACTTAATGATCTTAGAGGCTTTATCCAACCTAAACAATTCTGTGATCTTATGATTGTATATCTGAATGCAGACTCTTGTGTGGATCTCGTTGTGCATCTGCCCAAGGACAAGCGGTGTTGCAGTTCAGATCAAGAGTGCTGGTCTAAATCAGGCATACGGATCCCAGAACACAATGTGAACTGTTTTCTGCATCTGAGACAGGTCTTCTGGAAACTCTGACATCATTATTACTGCTGCTCGACCCTGTAGCTTAGCAGAGCACAGTTTGCTTACTTACCATCATCAAGTGACAGCTCAACATTGTCTTCATGCTGCACCTCCTCTAAATCACATTCTTCTTTTTGTACTGATGCAGTTCCTGTGCTCTGCTCAACCCTGGTTCCCCTCCCCAGGGCCTTCAAACAGCTCCTGTTCTCATAAAGTGCAATGGGTGTTTGCAGTGAAGACTAAGTTGAGCAGTTCACAGAGTCACAGAATCAGTCAAGGTTGGAAGGGACCACAAGGATCATCTAATTCCAATCCCCCTGCCATGAGAAGGGACACCTTAACCTGGAGCAGACTGCCACAGCCTCATCCAGCCTGGCCTTAAATACCTCTAGGGATGGGGCCTCAACCACCCTCCTGGACAACTCATTTTAGGCTCTCACCACTCTCAGGGTGAAGAATTTCCAGTCTGAATCTCCCCACCTCCAGCTTTGCTCCATTCCCCCTAGTCCTCTCACTCTCTGATAGACTAAAAAGTTCCTTCCCAACTTTTTTGTAGGCCCCCTTCAGATACTGGAAGGCCACAAGAAGGTCACCTGGGAGCCTCCTCTTCTCCAGACTCAACAGCCCCAACTCTTTCAGTCTGTCCTCATAGCAGAGCTGCTCCAGCCCTCTGAGCATCCTCGTGGCCCTTCTCTGGACACGCTCCAGCATCTCCACATCCTTCTTGTAATGGGGGCTGCAGAACTGGATGCAGTACTCCAGGTGGGGTCTCAGCAGAGTGGAGTAGAGGGGGAGAATCACCTCCCTCCACCTGTTGGCCACACTTCTCCTGATGCAGCCCATCATGAGTTTGCATGAGGTGACCTGAAATCTCGGGAGTCAGTGTAAATCACAGCTCAGCATTACAAGCCTGGATCTGGATGGCACTTGCACACTGCCCATGTGCAGTGATGCATTGGGGCAAAGATTCTGCTGGTGCCTCACAAGCACTAAGGGTGCTCTTGCAGTAACATAACAGGTTTTGCTTGGTGGACCCAGCAACACGAGTGGCTTCCACAGGTGGAGAAGCACTTTCTCACCAGAGGAGAGATGAGATCAGGGATCTAGCCGTGCCTCCATTTTGCTGCATGCCAAGAGGCAAATTCTTGCCTGTGCAGCCTTTATTTTTTTTTCCCCCAAATAAAGGAAAAGGCTCAGAGAGAACTTTTCCAGCCTGAGTTTAGGTTGAGGTTTATTGCCTTTTGCTTCAGTGGGAAAGAGGATTTGCGTGTCTAAAAGCTCCTTTGTTTTTTCTAGCTGTATCATTTGTCTAACACCAGCTGTTACCTTTCCCTGAGGGTCCTGCCTCAAAGTCAACAGCAACTTACCAGAATAATAGAGGCTATTCTCTTCATCTCTCTGTACAGCTCTGTGTGTCCCTACTTGCCTACTTACTGCTGTTCCTTGTTGTTGGAGGAGAGAATCTGGCAGCAAGGAGGCTTTGTCTTATTTTTTGGCAAACACCCTCAGTCTACAACAAGGCAGGAAAGACAATCAGGCAAGAGATCAGAACGGGTAAACCTGCTGGTTAAAGGAGAAGGATAGCTTCTGGTGCTTCTTTTTTAACCATTATTCTCGACAAGAGGAAAGGTTTGTAAAAGCACTGCATGTGTGGAAAGGTCACCTCCTTTCGCCCCCTCCCCTGCCAGGCCAGGTGGCAGGTGTCACGAGCACCTGTTAAATAATACAGCTTCTCTTCATAAGAGCTGCATGTTCACCTTCTATCACTCACAGCTGCCTTGTCTCCATGTTTATCCTTCTAAATCATTGGACCTTGCCATTGCAGCTGTGCCTTTGGGGCTCCCAGAAGCCACGTTGGTGATCACAAAATCATAGAATCAAGTAGGTTGGAAGAGACATCCAAGATCATCCAGTCCAACCTAGCACCCAGCCCTGGCCAATCAACTACACCATGGCACTAAGTGCCTCAGCCAGGCTTTGCTTCAACACCTCCAGGGACAGCGACTCCACCACCTCCCTGGGCAGCCCATTCCAATGCCAATCACTCTCTCTCTGCCAACAACTTCCTCCTAACATCCAGCCTAGAACTCCCCTGGCACAACTTGAGACTGTGTCCCCTTGTTCTGTTGCTGGTTGCCTGGCAGAAGAGACCAATCCCCACCTGGCTACAGCCTCCCTTCAGGTAATTGTAGGCAGCAATGAGGTCACCCCTGAGCATCCTCTTCTCCAGCATAAACACCCCCAGCTTCCTCAGCCTCTCCTCACAGGGCTGTGCTCCAGGCCCCTCACCAGCTTTGTTGCCCTTCTCTGGACACATTCCAGCATCTCAACATCTCTCTTGAATTGAGGAGCTCAGAACTGGACACAGCACTCAAGGTGTGGCCTGACCAGTGCTTAGTATAGGGGCAGAATAACCTCCCTTGTCCTGCTGGCCACACTGTTCCTGATCCAGACCAGGATGCCATTGGCTCTCCTGGCCACCTGGGCACACTGCTGCCTCATGTTCAGTTACTATCTACCAGCACCCCCAGGTCCCTTTCTTCCTGGCTGCTCTCCAGCCACTCTGTCCCCAGATGTTTCAGTGGGGCCCCAAGGTGGTTGCTGGGGTAGTACCTCTCTCCTGCCTGCTCCTCAGCCTTCCCAGCTGCCATTTTGGCTGCTGTTAGTTATGGAAGGAGCTCAGGAAACTCTTCATGTCACTTCACTGGGTGCCTCATGGTGATGACTGACTGGTTGGTGGTTGAGCTGTGCCCTGGCTGTACTTATGAAAAGCTGGGTTCAAGCCCAGGATGTTGCCCCTCACTGTGGGAGAAAGAGAGGCCCAGAGGCCTCTCCTGTCCCTGATGAACCACAGGGCAGCAGAGAAGATCCAGATGCTGCTTCCCCATCCTGGGTCTTGCCAATGGGTATCATCTCAGAGTGGATCCTGGTGTTTTCCCTGAGGTTCTCAGCACCTCGGGGGATGCCTGAGGGCACGGTAGGGAAGGGGATCTCTATGAGCTTTGTACTCCTCCTTTGAAGAAGAGCAACCATCCTCCAGACCCCACTATTAGGGGAAGGCTGTTTGAGTACTGCTACTATGCTGCAGCCATGGTGAAGCCCTTGATGCCAGTCAGCACCCCTGTAACAGAGCCTCAGCAGAGTGAGTGGCACAGCCTGGCCCCCAAGGAGGCCAGGAGACAGGGAGGGACTGACGCTGAATCCAGCTGGATATTGCTCTGAGGGCAGCTTTAGCTCCTGAAGTATCTACTCTGGAGATGGGAAAAACTCCTCCAGGTTACACAGGAGGTACCCTCTGGAGAAACTGATGAGTGTTTACTGTAGTCCAGCTTGTTTCCTCTCCATTTTAACTACTGCAGGAAAAGGTGTGGTGACCAAGGGAAGCGTGAGGAAGCATGGCTGGTGCTGCTCACTGCCACATTGCTCCCATGCCAGCAAGGTTTGGGGACTGCTCAGAGCCGCTGCAAAACTTCCTGGCCAGTCTTCACAGAGGGTCCCATGATGCCTACAGAAACATCAAAGCTCACAAAAAGCTGATTTGACACACTGATGAGAATGCTGCCCTTCTGAAGTGGGCACCATGCTGTCTCTGTCTGCTGGGAGAGGGAGGCAGGGCTGATCCATGCTGAAAAGACCTTGTGGGATGGTGGCACATGGTTGCAGAGTGACATGGACTGCCTTGATGTCTTCCTGCCCTGCCTGCCAAACATACTGCCTAGAAGTGAAGGAGATCTGGATTCCTCAGTCAGAGCAGAACATTGTTTAGCTTAGAGAAGAGGAGGCTCAGGGGTGACCTCATTGCTGTCTACAACTACCTGAAGGGAGGCTGTAGCCAGGTGGGGTTGGTCTCTTCTGCCAGGCAACCAGCAACAGAACAAGGGGACACAGTCTCAAGTTGGGCCAGAGGAGTTCTAGGCTGGATGTTAGGAGGAAGTTGTTGTCAGAGAGAGTGATTGGCATTGGAATGGGCTGCCCAGGGAGGTGGTGGAGTCTCTGTCCCTCGAGGTGCTGAAGCAAAGCCTGACTGAGGCATTTAGTGCCATGGTCTGGTTGATTGGCCAGGGCTGGATGCTAGGTTGGAGTGGATGATGTTGGAGGTCTCTTCCAGCCTGGTTGATTCTATGATTCTATGGTGATTCTATTCACCCGTTCAGGAGTGAAGCTGACCCAAAGCAAAGCTACCTCTGCTCTTACTGCAGGTAAATGGTATCAGACATTCCCTTAGCTACACTCTAGCTGCCCATTTTTCCTGTCTTCTACAGTCCATCTCTTCTACTCCGCTTCCCTGGGAAGCTTCCTAAATATTTAGCTGAATCCTCAATCATATGACCCCACTGTGGCAATGTGATAGAGCTTTAGCTTTGCTAATCAGCTTAGCTTGGGCCCCTGACCCCTGTCATCTCAATTTAGGAACAAAATTTTACCCGGTGCCTGGTGAGGGCTGTTCAGTCCAGAGGATTTAAATCCAAAGTGAAAAACAGCAACCCAGACTTGTGTTTTTATATTTTGTAGCCAGAAATCAGTTTAGCCTGACAGGTTTTGATTTGTTGTTCCTCTAGGAGGAGCTGAGCTTTGAATAGTACACAAAAGTTTCAACTGCATGGCAAAATATTTGCCTCCTTTTCCTGTTAGCAGCAAATACTCCAGGTAGCAGATGTCGAGTGCTCTGGCTGAGGCACCAACGAGATCACAGAATTATAGAATCAAGCAGGTTGGAAGAGACCTTCAAGATCATCCAGTCCAACCTAGCACCCAGCCATATCCAATCAACTACAACATAGCACTAAGGCTTTGCTTGAACTCCTCCAGGGACAGCAACTCCACCACCTCCCTGGGCAGCCCATTCCAATGCCAATCACTCTCTCTGCCAACAACTTCCTCCTAACATCCAGCCTGTACCTCCCCTGGCACAGCTTGAGACTCTGTCCCCTTGTTCTGCTGCTGGTTACCTGGCAGAAGAGACCAATCCCACCTGGCTACAGCCTCCCTTCAGGTAATTGTAGACAGCAATGAGGTCAGCCCTGAGCCTCCTCTTCTCCAGCTGAAACACCCCCAGCCCCCTCAGCCCCTCCTCACAGGGCTGTGCTCCAGGCCCCTCACCAGCTTTATTGCCCTTCTCTGGACATGTTCCAGTATCTGAACATCTCTCTTGAATTGAGGAGCCCAGAACTGGACACAGGACTCAAGGTGTGGCCTGGCCAGTGCAGAGTACAGGGGCAGAAGAACCTCCCTTGTCCTACTGGCCACACTCTTCCTGAGCCAGGCCAGGATGCCATTGGCTCTCTTGTCCACCTGGGCCAAGATGCTCAGTTATCCAAATGGACTTGAACACTGAATTTCTCTGCTCCTTTCTCCTCCTACCTTTAAATGGTGTACTTTTAAGCAAAATGTGCTTTGAATAAGGGACCACAAGGATCATCCAGTTCCAACCTCCCTGCCATGCCCAGGGACACCCTACCCTAGAGCAGGCTGCCCACAGTCTTGTCCACCTTGGCCTTAAACACCTTCAGGGATGGGGCCTGAATCACCTCCCTGGGCAACCCATTCCAGCCTCTCACCACTCTCATGCTCAACAACTTCCTCCTCATGTCCAGCCTGAATCTCCCCACCTCCAGCTTTGCTCCATTCCCCCCAGTCCTGTCACTCCCTGAGAGGCTAAAAGGTCCCTCCCCAGCTTTTTTGTAGGTCCCCTTCAGATCCTGGAAGGCCACAAGAAGGTCACCTGGGAGCCTCCTCTTCTGCAGACTGAACAGCCCCAACTCTTTCTGGCTGTCCTCACAGCAGAGCTGCTCCAGCCCTCTGAGCATCCTTGTTTTGTTTTTCTTCACAAAGAGATATCTCTACTCTGAAGCACCAACAAAAGGTGATGTCGTGGTTTTTAAAAAGAGACAACAGAAATGAAGCTCTCAAATGAAATTCCATCTCTCTGTCACAGATGAGTTCCAGTATCTACAAGTGTCCCATGCTTCTACTTTGTACCAAGGCCATTCACCACCCCTGAGGGTTGTCCTGCAGTTCCTCTGCTCTAGCTGCGCAATCAGAAGTGAACCTGCCACGGCACCAGTCCGTGCCCTTATCTTCCTTCCCCAATCTAAACAGAATTGTTTTGAATTTTATTTAGCCTTTCCCAGCACCTCTGCCTCCACATCAACAGGCAACTGAAAAGGAGGAGGATCTGGTGGTGGATGAGAAGGAGGTGGCAGAACAGGGAAGAAGACCACTAGGAGATCAGTGCCATTCACAGGAACCACTGCCAGACCGGGAGCATCCATCCTCACCACTGCCTCGCCAGCCAGAGCAGGCGCTACTGTCAGGGCACCCTTGCGGCTCGCCCTGCCGCTTCAGCTCGGCGCCAGCACTGCCACCGCTGGAAACTCCGCGGGGATACGCGGGGACACACTGCCCCTTGCCGCTAGTCCTGGCTGCCCTGTGCAGAGCCGGCAGGAGCGTGCGGGAAGGGGGCGAAGCCCCACCCTCTCCCCTTCCCATGCTTGGCACCACCAGTTCCGCCACTGTAAAGTCAAGGCTGACCGACAGCGGGGGCAGGGAATCCACACCGCCGCTCTCCGCAGCTTCCCCGGCGGGACGCGCTCCCAGTGCAGGCTCGCCGTGTGCAGCTGCAGCCTGCCCCTACGTGCGGCCTGTGCTGGGGCAAGAGGGGCGCCGAGGCAAGGCCGTTTCTTCTGGAGCCATCAGCTCATCCCAGGAATCGCGAGTGGCTGCACCCAGCAGCAGGACGGCCACCATGGCAATCAGCCCGCCACGGAGGGCAACCAGCCCGCCACGGAGGGCAATCAGCCCGCCAAGGAGGGCAATCAGCCCGCCAAGGAGGGCAACCAGCCCGCCACGGAGGGCAATCAGCCCGTCAAGGAGGGCAATCAGCCCGCCACGGAGGGCAATCAGCCCGCCAAGGAGGGCAACCAGCCCGCCACGGAGGGCAATCAGCCCGTCAAGGAGGGCAATCAGCCCGCCAAGGAGGGCAACCAGCCCGCCAAGGAGGGCAATCAGCCCGCCACGGAGGGCAATCAGCCCGTCAAGGAGGGCAATCAGCCCGCCAAGGAGGGCAATCAGCCCGTCAAGGAGGGCAGTCAGCCCGCCACGGAGGGCAACCAGCCCACCAAGGAGGGCAACCAGCCCGCCATGGAGGGCAACCAGCCCGCCATGGAGGGCAATCAGCCCGTCAAGGAGGGCAACCAGCCCGCCATGGAGGACAGTCAGCCTGCCACGGAGGGCAATCAGCCTGCCACAGAGGGCAGTCAGCCCGCCGCTTCTGCGTGGCGCCATCTCTGAAGTGCTGCCCAGAGCTATGGGACTAGGAGAGGCTGCCGGCATGGCCGGAGCCCCCTGCGTGTCCACCGCCCGTGGATTCCCATCAGGAGGGGAAAACACGCACGGGTTTGCCTGCTCCGCTCTACCCCACCCCTCCAGCTTGCCCCATGCAGTGCCGCTCAGCACCGTGCTCTGGGTCAACTTGGGCCGTGGCCACTTCATCTACAACTGCCTGAGGGGTGGTTGTGGCCAGGAGGAGGTTGCTCTCTTCTCTCAGGTGGCCAGCACCAGAACAAGAGGACACAGCCTCAAGCTGCACCAGGGGAAATTTAGGCTGGAGGTGAGGAGAAAGTTCTTCACTGAGAGAGTCATTGGACACTGGAATGGGCTGCCCGGGGAGGTGGTGGAGTCGCCGTCCCTGGAGCTGTTCAAGGCAGGATTGGACGTGGCACTTGGTGCCATGGTCTAGCCTTGAGCTCTGTGGTAAAGGGTTGGACTTGATGATCTGTGAGGTCTCTTCCAGCCTTGGTGATACTGTGATACTGATCTTCAACCACCTCAGACCTTCCAAGTCGCTGCTTGCTCACCCCCTCTGCCGCCCAAGAGGGAATCGGCTCACTTATCTGAGCCTTCTGATTCTCCATACCAACTTCACTAAGAGGCACCATTCCCCCCCTCCCCCCCCCCAAAATTTTAATTCTGTATTTTCTCCAAGTCAAATTGTGCAAAGCAGCAACCGTCTTGCTCCTTGCTGGGGCCTCCAATTATTCTGTCGTGGTATTTAAAGAGAGCAGACAGAAATGAAGCTCTCAAATGAAACTGGAGAAAAAAAAGACAGAATTATACTTGGAGAGAGGTACAGAGAAGACATTACAAAGCAACTACCACATCCCTGGCAAAGCCCCTTGACATTTCCCCCAACCCAAAAACTGAATTTATACTCCCCAGTGCTCCAATCCTCCCCTCAATACCTGCAATGCCAAAGAGGGTGGTGATCAATGGTGCCAGGTCCAGATGGAGAGCTGTGGCTAGTGGAGTCCCCCAGGGACCAGTGCTGGGGCCAGTCCTATTCAACATCTTCATCAATGACATTGATGAGGGGACACACAGACAGAGACTGCTCAGCAAGTTTGCTGATGACACCAAGCTGGGAGGCTTGGCTGATCCAGCTGAAGGCTGTGTAGCCATCCAGAGAGAATTGGACAGACTGAGAGCTGGGCACAGAGGAACCAGATGAGGTTCAACAAGGACAAGTGCAGAGTCCTGCACCTGGGGAGGAATAGTAAACTGCACCAGTACAGGATGGGAGGTGATCTGCTGGAGAGCAGCCCTGTGGAGTGGGACCTGGGGGTGCTGGTGGAGAACAGGTAAACCATGGCACAGCAATGTGCCCTTGTGGCCAAGAAGGCCAAAGGGATCCTGGGGTGTATTAGGAGGAGTGTGTCCAGCAGATCAAGGGAGGTTCTCCTGCCCCTCTGCTCTGCCCTGGTGAGACCTCATCCTGAATACTGTGTTCAGTTTTGGGCTGAGAAGATGAGTGAGAAGCCAAGACACCAGCTCATCAGCTGGGCAGGTGGTGATGTGGATGGGAGCAATCATGCTGGTAGCTAAGTCTCTTTCCAAGGCTCATGGAATATTATAAGAATATACAGATCTTATAAGAAAAGACTACATCATGTCTGAAGGAGCTTTTTTCATTAGAGAAACAAGTAATAACAGCCTCCTCTCCACTGCGTAATCTCTGAAGGAAACAGACTGGCTTTGTGAGGGACACAGATGAGAACAAATTAACTATGCCACAATGAAAGAGTAACTGGAAATGTGTTGTTGTGCAAGAGGAGGGTCTGGCAGAAGCTGATCCCCTTCCAAAGCCTGAGAACTACCTACTAGTGACAAGGGCTGTCATCAGGCCTGCAGGTGAACAGCCAGACCACGGAATATCTCTAGATCTGCCTGAGAGTTTGTGCAGCTCAGCCTCTGCTCCCAAACTTCTGAAGCTTCATCCAGATGCAACAGGAGGATTTTCAAACTCAGTGTTTGCCACATCTCCAGCCTTTCCCTCAAACTGTGAAGCACATCCTTAAGTGAAAGGTCCTGCATCTGGGTCAAGGCAATGCCAAGCACAAATCCAGGCTGGGCAGTGAGTGGCTGGAGAGCAGCCCTGAGGAGAAGGACTTGGGGGTGCTGCTGGTGGACCAGAAGCTCAACATGAGCCAGCAGTGTGCACTTGCAGCCTGGAGGGCCAACCAGAGCCTGGGCTGCATCAGTGTGGCCAGCAGGGTGAGGGAGGTGATCCTGCCCCTCTGCTCTGGTGAGACCCCACCTGGAGTACTACATCCAGTTCTGGAGCCTCTGTTACAAGAGGGATGTGGAGATGCTGGAGCATGCCAGAGAAGGGCCACAAGGATGCTCAGAGGGCTGGATCAGCTCTGCTATGAGGACAGACAGAAGGAGCTGGGACTTCAGTCTGCAGAAGAGGAGATTCTCAGGTGACCTCTTGTGGCCTTCCAGTATCTGAAGGGGCCTACGAAAAAGCTGGGGAGGGACTTTTTAGGCTGTCAGGGAGTGACAGGACTAGGGGGAATGGAGCAAAGCTGGAGGTGGGGAGATTCAGAGTGGATGTGAGGAGGAAGTTCTTCACCTTGAGTGTGGTGAGAGGCTGGAATGGGTTGCTCAGGGAGGTGGTTGAGGCCCCATGGCTGGAGGTGTTTAAGGTCAGGCTGGATGAGACTGTGGGCAGCCTGCTCTAGGGTAGGGTGTCCCTTCCCATGGCAGGGGGACTGGAACTGGGTGATCCTTGTGGTCCCTTCCAACCCTGACTGATTCTATGATTCTGTGATTCTGAGTGAATCGTCCTGCTTTCTCAGCAAGTGAAAAGATCCTCCCTTTTTAGCATCCCAGAGGAACCATGGCAACTGACCAGGAATAGCAGAAGACTTTGAACATCCTCAAGGTTTTGAACTTGTATTGTCCTCTTGACACTTGTGATTTGAACATAGTCTGGAACTGATTAACCTGACTGCTTCGATCTCTGGAAGGGAATGTTCTTTCTGCAGTTAAATATTTACTCATCATTACACATGGACCAGGCATTACAGAGGCTAGAGCTACATTTGCATTTTCACCCCATAAACTGAAGAAGAAAAGGAGCATCTTCCAGTATGTCAGCGCTGCCACTTCCATCCCTCCTGCTTAGTCCAGCCATGCCCGTTTCAACTTAGCTTTCCTATTAGCTTCCGCAGCATTCCTAAAGCCCACGGTCAGGAGATCTGGATCTCACACCATGGGGAGCCCACATTACACACCCAACAAATACCTTGGTTCCAAAGTACATCCTCAGAGAACGGCATGGATTGCATTTCTGAATATCATGTGTCTCTAGCACTCACAAACACCCTTGCATGACATTGCTTTGGAAGCCTTCCACCAGCAGAAGGGTTTTATAGCAAAAGCCATTTCTGTCTTAGGCAGCACCACAGTGAATTCAATGGGAAAATCTGAAGCATCATTGTGGGCTTGTAGAAATACTGGGATATCCCCATCTTCCCATCTCTAGCTCCTAGATCTTGTAAATGCTGATGAGTGACATGCCAAGATAGCCAACAAGTACCTATCATCCCCCATCCACTGCTGCCCAGTATTGTACTGCTCCACTCTGACTCCGGCAGGGCAGAGAATGCTGTCTGGCAGCCACAGGACCAGGTCACCAGCAGGTCAGCACTGCTGGATCTGTGAAGGGGAGTAAGAGAGCTGGAGAGGTGTTTTGGCTCTACTCTAGCCTGAGCAAACACAATAGCTTTGCTTGGTAATAGAATCATAGAATAGTAGAATCAACCAGGTAGAAAGAGACCTCCAAGATCATCCAGGACAACCTAGAACCCAGCCCTGGCCAATCAACTAGAACATGGCACTAAGTGCTTCAGCCAGGCTTTGCTTCAACACCTCCAGGGACAGTGACTCCACCACCTCCCTGGGCAGCCCATTCCAATGCCAATCACTCTCTCTGGCAACAACTTCCTCCTAACATCCAGCCTAGACCTCCCCTGGCACAACTTATCATAGAATCATAGAATCAGACAGGGTTGGAAGGCACCACAAGGATCATCTAGTTCCAACCTCCCTGCCATGGGCAGGGACACCCTACCCTAGAGCAGGCTGCCCACAGCCTCAGCCAGTCTGGCCTTGAACACCTCCAGGCTTGGGGCCTCAACCACCTCCCTGGGCAACCCATTCCAGCCTCTCACCACTCTCATGCTCAACAATTTCCTCCTCACCTCCAGTCTCAATCTCCCCATCTCCAGCTTTGCTCTACTGTCCCCAGTCCTCTCACTCCCTAATATGCTGAAAAGTCTCTCCCCAGCTTCTTTGTAGATCGCTTTCAGAACCTGGAAGGCCACAAGAAGGTCACCTGGGAGCCTGTTCTTCTCCAGACTGAACTGTTCTGCTGCTGATTGCCTGGGAGAAGAGACCAACCCCCCACCTGGCTACAGCAACGAGGTCACCCCTGAGCCTCCTTTTCTCCAGCCTAAACACCCCCAGCTCCCTCAGCCTCTCCTCACAGGGCTGTGTTCCAGACCTCTTACCAAGGGCTACAATAGGTGCAGTCTCTGGCCTCAGCAGCAACATCCTTGCTGCTCCTCCTGGCAGAGGGAGTGTCCTGTTTTCTCTAACTCAGACAGGGGCTCCTTTTCCTTTTTTTCCCTCATCTCCACGGCATCTGGCTGAGAGTTTGCCATTTCAGCCACCACTGAGAGCAACCAAAAAAAGAACACCACTGTGCTCAGTTAATCCATAGGAAAATCCCACATCAGCACACGAAGAGGTAGGGACAGAGCTCACTCATTTTCCCCTCGGGGCCTTGGGCAATGGAAACTTTCTCAAGCTTCATTCATTAACGAAATAGATGAGCAGTTATGTAAGGCCACGTGAGGGAAGCGGTTGGGCTTTGGTCAATGAAAGAGTTAGTCACACATCATCGAGCTTGACAGGCCTGGGAGGAAATGTGTAGCCACCCTTGGCTTGTTCAAGGACTGAAGAGGGAGAATTTTAGCCATGAATCCTCATTATCCACTATATTTTGGCACTACCTTTTCAGTCTAGGCATTGCACGAAGCTTCTGTTGGTGCTGGGCAAGTAGCAGGCAGCAGAGATCTGTTGAGATCCTCCCCAGCTTCCTCTTCCCAGATTACTCATCCCTCCTCTGAAGGACTTAAGTGACCACCTGATGATTTTGGGGTACAAATGTCCTGTTGTGTGCCTCCCACAGCCAGTCTGCTTTGGAAACACTTGGGGGCAAGTAGAACATAGAATGGTTCAGCTGCTGCATAGAATGGTTCTGCTGGAGAGGGTTCAGCAGAGGGCTACAAGGATGATTAGGGGACAGTAGGGCATGGCTTATGAGGAGAGGCTGAGGGACCTGGGGCTGTTTCGTCTGGAGAAGAGAAGACTGAGAGGGGATTTGATAAATATTTATAAGTATCTGAGGGCTGGCCAGGAGGGGAGGACAGGCTCTGCTCACTTGCTGCCTGGGATAGGACAAGGAGCAATGGGTGTAAGTTGCAGCAAAAGAGGTTCCACCTCAACACAAAGGGGAACTTCTTTCCTGTAAGGGTCACAGAGCACTGGAACAGGCTCCCCAGAGAGGTTGTGGAATCTTCTTCTCTGGAGCCTTTCAAGGCCTGTCTGGATGTGTTCCTCTGTGATCTGTGCTAGATTGTGTGGTCCTGCTGTGGCAGGGGGGTTGGACTCGATGATATTCTTGGGTCCCTTCCAACCCCTAACATCCTATGATCCTGTGAGCTGTCACAGCCAGGAGTCCTCCAGTCCCTTGAGTTTGGGTTACCTTTGTCCTTGTCTTCTGCTATGGACCTCAAAGATCTAACTTTCATACCATGATGTCTTGCAGAAGACAATCAAACTAGCTTTTTTCTTCCATTTGCTCTAATGCCTGGATGCTGAATAACCAGCTGCCATCTGCTTCTGCACTTTCACCTTGCAGTTGGTCTCTCGAAGGTCATTTCAGACTGTTGGACTAGTAGGGAAGCAAAGCTTGTCTGGCAGCTTCCGTGAGACGTGGAGCAGCAGTGACCTGGCACAAGCTATCAGCAGGACTTGTGGCCTGAGGAATGCAGGAGGTAGAAGCAGCTCAGGAAGGAAACTCCTGTAGGGGCAGTAGAGGAGACAGGTGTTACGGTGTATCAGAAGCATAATTCAATGCTTGAGGCCTGAAAATAAGTGGGAACTGTGTAAACCAAATTCTCTCCCACATTTGCTGCTCTGTCCTGAGTACTGAGGTTGTGAACCATGGAAACCCTGCTACAAGGAGACACTCACCCTGACCCCACTGCTTGGGACATCCTAACCTACCCTGGAGAGGCTGGTTTGCAAGAGGGGCAGGTTCAGCTCCCAGTAGGAGCCCAGTTGTCTTCCTGAGCAGATGGTTTCCAGAAGGAGCAACATTCCTGAACGTGAGGAGCAGAAAGGGCTGACTATGGGATAGGCCTTAAAATAGACAGAGATACTGGAACAGAGGTCACATCCCAGGCAGTGTGGACTTGCTGGCATCTCAGGCGTCTGCTCACAAAGGGAAGTGCAACTAAAGCTGCAGCTGCCTCAGCCTCGCCTGCAAATGTCACCCTAGGGTTGTTTTCACTCAAGGAGGAGATTCTGGTGGATTTCCCCCCACCCTCAACCAAATTCCTTTCTGCTTTATTGTTCTCTGCTTCTCTAAAAGCTGGGCTAAGGGAGAAATAGATTCCCCCTCTCCTAAAGATTCAAGGTAATCACAGGCTCACAGGCTCACAGGATGTTAGGGGTTGGAAGGGACCCAAGGAGAGCATCGAGTCCAACCCCCCTGCCAGAGCAGGACCACACAATCTAGCACAGATCACACAGGAACACATCCAGACAGGCCTTGAAAGTCTCCAGAGAAGGAGACTTCACAACCACTCTGGGGAGCCTGTTCCAGTGCTCTGTGACCCTTACAGTAGATTCTGTGATCTCTGATGCTCCAATTAAATGGTATTAACTTACCCAGTGTTGCCATTTCGTGGCCTATCCCTGGAATGTTCACCTCTCCACTCAGAGACTTCAATACTCTTCTACTTCTAAGTTTCTCTGGTCTATTTTGTTTTATGTCTGAGCTAGAAATCTCACTCAAACATCCACACTTTGGGTGGGATTTGCAGATCAGAGTCATTTATCTGTCCTAAGTCCACGTAACAGAGGTGTGCCAATTATGTATTATTCCATTTTGTCCTTTCCAAGACAGAGATATTTGGAAGAAGAGCTGGGTACTTGCTCCCTTACAGATAAATGTATCAAGAACCCACCCAAACCTACACAAATCAGGACTACAACAAGACAAATGTTAGTATCAAGAGTAGCTGATCTCTGAGAGGTTTTATTTGTAGGGGTGGTGTATCCCCCTGTCAGTGGGGATATATATACAGGGAAATTCTCCTGAAACCTGGATCCTTGTGCTGCAAAGGTGCTCCTGGATGTTTTGAAATCAAGCAGTGACCGGTTGCAAGACAGAGCTTTTTGTGATGGTAGCTGGCCAACTCAATGAGATTTACTTCTCTTGGCTTCCTTTGGTACTCTTCCTACATGGTTTGGCTTTACTCTTTAGAACAGTTGTTCTCCATCTCCTGCCACACATGTCAGTTGTTTCTGTGAAACTCTGGGTGTGCAGGGAGGGCAGAGTGCAAAGAGCTGGTACTGTGTCACAGAATCACAGAGTGGTAGCAGTTAGAGACGACCAACACTGCCCATACAGCAGGTTCACCTAGAATAGGCTGCCCAGAAACACATTGAGCACAGCCCTACGAGGAGAGGCTGAGGGAGCTGGGATTGTTTAGCCTGGAGAAGAGGAGGCTCAGGGGTGACCTTATTGCTGTCTACACAACTACCTGAGGGGTGGCTGTGGCCAGGAGGAGGTTGCTCTCTTCTCTCAGGTGGTCAGCACCAGAACGAGAGGACACAGCCTCAAGCTACATCAGGGGAAATTTAGTCTTGAGGTGAGGAGAAAGTTCTTCACTGAGAGAGTCATTGGACACTGGAATGGGCTGCCCGGGGAGGTGGTGGAGTCGCCGTCCCTGGGGCTGTTCAAGGCAGGATTGGATGTGGCACTTGGTGCCATGGTCTGGCCTTGAGCTCTGTGGTAAAGGGTTGGACTTGACGATCTGTGAGGTCTCTTCCAATCCTGATAATACTGTGATAGTCTGATACTGTGACATTCAGGTAGGCTTTGAATGCCTCCAGAAATGGAGACTCCACTACCTCTCTGCGCTGGCACTCTCAAAGAATTTTTGTCCTTATGTTTAGGGGGAACCTCCTGTGTTGAGTTTGTGCCTGTTGTGCCTTGTATCACTGGGCACAACTGAGAAGGCCTAGCCCCATCCTCATAGAATCATAGAATCAGTCAGTGTTGGAAAGGACCACAAGGATTATCTAGTTCCAACCCCCCTGTCATAGGCAGGAACACCCTACCCTAGAGCAGGCTGTCCAGAGCCTCATGACCTTCACTCTTCAGATATTCATATGCATTTATAAGAACCCCTCTTGATCTTCTCTTTTCCAAGCATAAGACCCCCAAGCCCATCAGCTTCTCCTTGCAAGAGAGATGCTCCAGTCCCCTAGCCAAGTTGTGGAGTTGTGGTGTGCAACCAGCAACAGAACAAGGGGACACAGTCTCAAGTTGTGGCCCTCCATTGAACTCTCTCCAGTAGTTCCCTGTCTCTCTTGAACTGGGGATCCCAGAACTGAACACAGTACTCCAGGTGTGGCATCACAGGGGCAGAGTAGAGAGGGAGGAGAACCTCCCTTGACCTGCTGGCTACACTCTTAATGCACCCCAAGATATCATTTGCCTTCTTGGCCATGAGGGCACATTGTTGGCTCATGGTTAACTTGTTACCCACATGCACTTCCAGGTCCCTCTCTCCACAGCTGCTTTCCAGCAGATCAGCTACTAATCTGTACTGGTTCATAGATTTATTCCTCCTCAGGTTCACGACTCTACACTTGCCCTTGTTGAATTTCATGAGGTTCCTCTCCAGTCAACACTTCAGTGGGTCCAGGTCTTGCTGAATGACAGCACAACTTCCTGGTGTACCAGCCACACACTGTGGGGACAATGTGCTGCAGGAAGGAGGACCCAAGTTCAAGACACAACATCGGTGAGAAGGAGAAAGACATTTTTCTATGCTGCCTACCTCCTGCTTGACTCTCCAGCTGTCACAGCCTGAGTGCCTTGCAGCATCTGCTGGAACGTGTGGCACCAGGCAACCATGTGAGTTAATCATTAAACAAAATGGAGTCATTATTCCCTGTGCCACTGCTGTTCCTTCACATAAATCTTCTGCACGGTAGAAAAACGACCCTGTGCAATGAGAACAAAGAAACCCATTCAGGATGAGTAGACTTTCCTCTGTTGGAGACCTGCTCTCATTTAATCTCCCTGGAGCTAGAAGAGTGATGCACTTAGCCTCCACGAAGGTGAGGTTTGAGAAAGACAGAAGAAAGTGGCCCAGAGACCTGTGGCACTAATTTCCATGAATAGTCTGACCAGCTGTTAGCCTGGGTCCAGAGCCACTTCCTTATCAGGGAATCCATTTCTACTACCAACATTTTAGAGTCTGGAAGGAAATATCTTGACGTTATCTTTGGCATTTCAAGGCTAGCACAATTTCCACCAAACTTCCCCTGGACCGCTAGATAAAATGCTAACTCCTGGATGAGGTGCAAAGGCCCTGGCAGGCTGTCAAGCAGCAGCACAAATGAGGAGACAGGCTCTGGGGCACAAAGGGTGAGATAACATAGAATCATAGAATCAACCAGGTTGGAAGAGACCTCCAACATCATCCAGTCCAACCTAGCACCCAGCCCCATCCAGTCAACTAGACCATGGCACTAAGTGCCTCAGTCAGGCTTTGCTTCAACACCTACAGGGATGGCAACTCCACCACCTCCCTGGGCAGCCCATTCCAATGCCAATCACTCTCTCTGGCAACAACTTCCTCCTAACATCCAGCCTA
The DNA here is from genome assembly GCF_015220805.1 of Pogoniulus pusillus. NCBI lineage: Eukaryota > Metazoa > Chordata > Aves > Piciformes > Lybiidae > Pogoniulus > Pogoniulus pusillus. The sequence continues at coordinate 17,452,570 of NC_087268.1, read as the reverse complement.
GACCTCCCCCAGCACAACTTGAGACTGTGTCCCCTTGTTCTGTTGCTGGTTGCCTGGGAGAAGAAACCAGTACTTTGCAGCCCAGCTGTGACTGGTTTCATGTGACTAATGCACAGAGGAAAAAAAAATCAAAGGCTTGCAGCCAAGACCCACAGGTGCCAGACATTTGGAGAGGGGTCCCCTGTGCCAAAATAACTGATCACCTTGTCTCTGGGAGAGAATAGCAGAGAGTCGCTCTGGTATCTCTGTTGTGAAGGCTTTCTGAAGCCCCCTCTCTACACAGAGGAGAAAAAAACAAGGCCTATGAGGAGAGGCTGAGGGAGCTGGGGTTGTTTGGCCTGGACGAGAAGAGGCTTAGGGGTGACCTCATTGCTGTCTCCAGCTACCTGAAGGGAGGCTGTAGCCAGGTGGGGGTTGGTCTCTTCTGCCAGGCAAGCAGCAACAGAACAAGGGGACACAGTCTCAAGTTGTGTCAAGGGGAGGTCTAGGCTGGATGTTAGGAGGAAGTTCTACAGGGAGAGTGATTGGCATTGGAATGGGCTGCCCAGGAAGGTGGCGGAGTTGCCGTAACTGGAGGTGTTGAAGCAAAGCCTGTCTGAGGCACTTAGTGGCATGGTCTAGTTGATTGGAAAGAACTGGGTGCTAGGTTGGCCTGGCTGATCTTGGAGGTCTCTTCCAACCTGGTTGATTCTATGATTCTATGATTCTGTGAAATGTGCACACTCCAGAGCTGATTATGTACCAGCTAGCTGTGCTGTGGCCACCTTCCTCACCTATGACTCCCCAGGCTGCACAAGGCTGCCCAGCCTGTGTCCTAGCCTCTTGGCTGTGGTGTTTGACATCACCTCCTGTGTGGTGCTGTGTATCACCGCGTGTCCCACACAGCCTTTTGATGAGGCATCGGCTTCACCATCAGAGCTACCAGGTCATAGCCTGCTTCTGCTTCAAGGATGCAGATATTGTGTGAGAGTTCTGTAGGAACCTGCAAAGAACATTCAGGGGACTGCTAAAGGAAAGGAAAACTGGTGAGAAAAGGACTGGACACCTGACACTTCAGGGATGGGTTGTCCATTTTATCACCAACTTTCCTTTCCTATCCTCTTCTACCCGCAGCATCACAGGGAGAAGGAATGAAGGGGCTCATATCTGCAAGGACTGGAGTGTGAATAGAAGGCATAGCTGAAAGGCTGACTTGCTTCAGGGTCACTGCATTGCTTCGTTCCTCGCTGAAGCAGGCAAGGACACATGCCCACGGGGAGTGGGGGCAAAGCCTTTCCCGTGCTCTGAGTTGGCTGAATGAAAAATAGTTTCAGTTCAGGGGAGACACAGGTGCATGAGACCTGTAATTGAGGTGTTGTACCCTGTCTCTCTGGTTCTGGAGTTGGAGTGCTTTCCACTTCTATATATTTACTGCTGGCATAAGCCATAAGGGAGCTTTTCTCTCTGTCTCTCTGAGCAGCTCAGAGGCTGCATTGGGCTGACTGCAAAATGTATTAAATGGCTATTGGCTTGAAACTGGCTAATCCAGGAAGCTGCAAGCACACATGGCAAAGCTGTCTCGGGTGCCTTCCCCACTGGGTTTTCATCATTGTAGAATCATCATCATCATAGAATCAACCAGGTTGGAAGAGACCTCCAAGATCAGCCAGTCCAACCTAGCACCCAGCCCTGGCCAATCAACTAGACCATGGCACTAAGTGCCTCAACTAGTCCCCTCTTGAACACCTACAGGGATGGTGACTCCACCACCTCCCTGGGCAGCCCATTCCAAGGCCAGTCACTCTCTCTGCCAGCAACTTCCTCCTAACATCCAGCCTAGACCTCCCCTGGCACAACCTGAGACTGTGTCCCCTTGTTCTGCTGCTGGTTGCCTGGCAGAAGGGACCAACCCCCACCTGTCTACAGCCTCTCTTCAGGTAGTTGTAGACAGCAATGAGGTCACCCCTGAGTTTGTCTGACTGGGGATACAGAGGCAGGCTGATCTCCCTCAAGTCATTCCGGACTGTTTTACAGTGACCTCTCCTCCTGCCTCTCTGCTTGTCAGTCTCAGTTTAACCCTTTCAGAGAAACAGACACCCTTCTGTAAATACAGAACCTGTCTTGCCTTCCTAGAACCCCAGGCCTTACAACTCTGTGCTTTGTGTACTCAGCATCTCCAATGCTTCATGGTCTAAGAGGCATGCAAGCAGTTTCTCAGGGCAACTCTGTGTGAAATATTCAGAGTCCCAGCAGGAGCAGGGTGTCATGTACACTCTAGTACGTGTCATATCACTTAGGCTCAGTCACTGCATACAGATAGATTTATTTACTCAGAAATTCAGGCGAGTATGATTCATGGATAGAGTCAAATTGCAAAAAGAATGCACAAATGTCATGCAGAAGTAGGATTGTTCTCATCAGACTGAAGTCCCTTCAGGTGCTCCTGATCTTGGCTAACTCATGAGGCTGCCTGGTCTGCAACCCCAAACCTGGACTAAAATTCTGAGAGAGGACCAAGACCTTCATCTTTCTTGCTTCTGGTGTTATAGGTGATGGAGGGGATATCAGGGTTCTAAGGATGGTTGGAGGGCTGGAGCGCCTCTCCTGCGAGGACAGACTGAAAGAGTTGGGGCTGTTCAGTCTGCAGAAGAGGAGGCTCCCGGGTGACCTTCTTGTGGCCTTCCAGGATCTGAAGGGGGCCTCAAAAAAAGCTGGGGAGGGACTTTTTAGGCTAATCAGGGAGTGACAGGACTAGGGGGGATGGAGCAAAGCTGGAGGTGGGTAGGTTCAGACTGGATGTGAGGAGAAGTTATTCAGCATGAGAGTGGTGAGAGCCTGGAATGGGTTGCCCAGGGAGGTGTTTGAGGCCCCATGCCTGGAGGTGTTTAAGGTCAGGCTGGGTGAGGCTGTAGGGCAGGGTGTCCCTGTCCATGGCAGGGTGGGTTGGAACTAGATGATCCTTGTGGTCCCTTCCAACCCTGACTGATTCTATGATTCTATGATTCTTCACTCATCCCATGTAAACTTTAGTTTCCTTAGCTGTTTTGTTGGGAAAACACACAGGATTAAGTAATTTTGTCTTTTCTCCCTTCCTAAAGAGTCTCTATTTGTCATTTCTTCTTTGCACCTTGACTAGATATTATTCCTGAATTTGGATGTTGAAGTCTTTCCCCGTGCCTGCAGCCTTGCTGTAGCTGAACAAGCTGCAGATTAGGAGATACATATCACAGCAGGGGATCTGGCACAATGTGTGCCTTTCTTCCTCTGCTTGGAAAAAAATAGGGACAAATATTAGTTTGAGATGAAAGTGAGCATCTTCACTTTGTCAGGAACAGGGCACTGATAATGACTCTGCCTCACATGCTTGGCTAGCCTTGTGCCATGTCCTGGGAAGCTGCCAAACTTGCATTCAGCTGATCCCTTGCTATCTGCGAGGGAAGGCAGAGCCAAAGCCCACTCAACAAGACTTTGTCCTCCTGATGGCAGGCAGCTTATGAAACGTCAGCCTTTGCGTGTGCTGGCACGGCAGAAAGGCTCTGGCTCTCACAATAGCAGCCTTCTCTGTGGGCTCAGCTGGGAAAGGCTGGTGCAAAGTTGAACTTGGGAAGAGGCAGGCTCAAAGCACTTCTCAGTAAGATCTGCTCAGCTCTCGGCAGTACCCCAGGCGATGGCTGCACGTTGGGTGGGCTCCCTACACTGCGAATCGTGTGTGCGTGCACATATATCACAGTATCACAGTATCACAGTATCATCAGGGCTGGAAGAGACCTCACAGATCATCAAGTCCAACCCTTTACCACAGAGCTCAAGGCTAGACCATGGCACCAAGTGCCACATCCAATCCTGCCTTGAACAGCCCCAGGGACGGCGACTCCACCACCTCCCCGGGCAGCCCATTCCAGTGTCCAATGACTCTCTCAGTGAAGAACTTTCTCCTCACCTCCAGCCTAAATTTCCCCTGGCGTAGCTTGAGGCTGTGTCCTCTTGTTCTGGCGCTGGCCACCTGAGAGAAGAGAGCAACCTCCTCCTGGCCACAACCACCCCTCAGGTAGTTGTAGACAGCAATAAGGTCACCCCTGAGCCTCCTCTTCTCCAGGCTAAACAATCCCAGCTCCCTCAGCCTCTCCTTGTAGGGCTTGTGCTCGAGGCCTCTCACCAGCCTCATCGCCCTTCTCTGGACACGCTCAAGCATCTCAGCATCCCTTTTAAACTGGGGGCCCCAGAACTGAACACAGTACTCAAGGTGTGGTCTAACCAGTGCAGAGTACAGGGGCAGAATGACCTCCCTGCTCCTGCTGACCACACCATTCCTGATGCAGGCCAGGATGCCACTGGCTCTCTTGTCTATACTTGCATGTGTCCCCTGTACATGTAGACTACAAGCCACAGACCTCAAGAGCTGTTAATAACCATCCACCACATGTGGTATACTTTATGGACTGGGGACAGGGCAGGGAGGGAGGCGGGTCCAGTCTTGCAGAGCACCATACCTTGGCACCATGTCTTGGACTGTTGCCACCACAGCACTCTGCGTTGATGCCACAGACCCTGTTTTCACAGAGCACATCTGTGCCCATGCAACTAAGTCTTTCCTGTCCAGAGATGCTTTCAGATTGCAGGAAAATCCTTTTCTGCCTTCTGCAGTCCTTTCAAAGGGTGGATGTCGCTGTTGCATTGGTGCCTTTGCAGGACCAAGTGCAACTTCTGAGCACGTGTTAGCTCTGTGGCTTTTTTTATTAGGTAAAGGTTAACAAAGAGGTGGGACTCTAAAGAGTGTAGTCTTGTTCCTGCCAAGGTCTGAGCTGTGAGGCTTGCCTGCTCACAGTGCGATTTCTGCCTGCAACATGACTGAGAGAACAGGGCAGGGTGCTTGAGAGAGCTCTCTCTGGCCAGCAGGAAGGTAATTCACAGGCATGGGTGCAGCTTCCAAAGCAATATGCCCTTTTATTGGAAGTCAAACCAGCTGACACAGACAAAAGGAAATGTTTGTTCAGTTTGAGATCAGAGGATCTTCTTTTGAAAGCTTGTTTTTTATCCTGGGTCCTAACTTCTCTCGATACAGCATTAATCACTGGTCTGGGAACAAAGGATTTGAACCATCTCCAGAGCTATACAAGCAGATTTGGTGGCTCTCAGTAGTACTCTGTAAATAAATCCCAGCAGGCAACTGTGTAAGTAAACAGTTTCTTTGCAAGCACCAGTGCCTTTCTCTGCAGCTCCGTAATCTGGTGGAGGGTGCAACAGCAGGGTTCTGCTAAGCTTCTGCAGGGACAGCCTCAGCAGCATGCACCACAGGTAGGGACAATCTGTGACTACCAGTTGACAGTTTTACCCACCTCTCACCTCACTGCAGCTCAGCAAGAGCAGGACTTGTGTCGGGGTGCCAGGAAACCAGCTGTGTGGCAGAAACAGCTGTGCCATGACATCATCTTTGTCCCTTGATGCATATGTGTTTCAACATAGGCTTTACTTACACAAGCGTGAACTCACCTTACCCACAAGGCCAGGTCTTGTACAAAGCACTTTGTGCCTGCTGAAGGAAAGTATGGTTTTAGCATGAATGAGTGAGAGGCAAATTCTCTTCTAATGCTTCATGGTAGACTCCTAGAGTGGGTCAGCCTCAGAAATCATAGAATTATTAAGGCTGAAACAGACTTCTAAGATCATCAAGTCCAACCATCAAACTTTGAGAGAGAGATTTGCCATTGGAATGGGCTGCCCAGGGAGGTGGTGGAGTCGCTGTCCCTGGAGGTGTTCAAAAAAGACTGAAGCCCTTAGTGTGGCTAGCAGGACAAGAGAGATGTTGAGATACTGGAACGTGTCCAGAGAAGGGTGACGAAGCTGGTGAGGGGCCTGGAGCACAGCTCTGTGAGGAGAGGCTGAAGGAACTGGGAGTGTTTATCCTGGAGAAGAGGAGGCCCAGGGGTGACCTCATTGCTGTCCACAACTACCTGAAGGGAGGCTGTAGCCAGGTGGGGTTGGTCTCTTCTGCCAGGCAACCAACAACAGAAGAAGGGGACACAATCTCAAGCTGTGGCAGGGCAGGTCTAGGCTGGATGTTAGGAGGAAGTTGTTGCATTGGAATGGGCTGCCCAGGGAGATGGTGGAGTCATCATCCCTGGAGGTGTTGAAGCAAAGCCTGTGTGGGGCACTTAGTGCCATGGTCTAGTTGATTGGCCAGGGCTGGGTGCTAGGTTGGACTGGATGATCTTGGAGGTCTCTTCCAACCTGGTTGATTCTATGATTCTATCATTTTCTCTTGTTGTTTTCTGGGGCTAGTGAAGGTAATATACAACCTGAGTTTAGTTTTCCCATCAGAAAATTACGTTTTTTGAGCATTTGCATACAAAATTTTAGAAATTCTTTGTGCATACAGATGTGTTATTGAAAATTTAGGGAACAGGCATGTTTTAGAAGTACTAATTTCCATGAAAAGTCTAATTGTTTACCTCTTAATACCTGTTGTGCTTTCTTTTCCATCTGGACAATATTTTCTAGCCCTCAGGGGCCTGATGCTGTCAGCAACTCAAATTATTGAGCCACCAAGGATATAAATAGTTGCCACTAAATGGCTTAGCTCAATGGCCTTTGCCCTTCCTGGGGGATGGAGCTCATCTTCCATCAATATGATTAGTGAAGGAGATTGTGTATTGATTAATTGTCCAGGCTCATTTCTCATTAACTGGCAGCAGCCTGTGATGCATAACCTTTTCCACCGAAGCCAAAGCAGCACCATTTTACTTCCTATTACCTGAGTGTCCAAATCGGTCAGGCTTTTGAGGGCCATAGAATCATTTGGGTGGCAAGAGACCCTAAACATCATCTGTGATCAAACTCCCCCTTGGCATGGGTAGGGAGACCTTCCACTAGAAACGGCCCGTGTTACCAGTTGTGATCGCTGTCTCCGGGAGGGTTAAACAACCCCTCAGTCTCCTCTAGGATGCCTCTGGGTCAGAGGTGGAGCTGCCTGGCAGGTGGTGGGGAGATACCCTGCCCCTCCCTCGCCTTTCTGAGGGGGAAAGCATCCCTAACACCCAGAGCTTTGCATACAGAGAAGCACAAAGCCCAGCCCGGAGCGCAGGTGTGCTCCTCGTTGGAGGCACCGCTCGCAGCGCTGGCTGGTGCCGTTTAACCGCCCCGGCTGGGCATTGTCCCGACCGCCCAAAGCGGCGTTTTCCTGCCGGGGCTGGAGCGCAGGCAGCTGGGCGTTGCTGCTTTCCCGAGGAGGAACTCAAGGTCCCACGGGCAAGGGAGTGCTGGAGCAGCTGGAATGGGCCCCAGCGTTTCCAGTACAACGTGTCCCCAGGGCTCCAGCCTCCCGAGCTGGCACCTCTTGCTGCCTATTGTGTGCGCAGTCAGGGCTGCAGCACGAGTGTTAACCTGTTCTTAAGCTTAGCAGCACCACCCGGGCGCTGCTGCCGCTCAGCTTGGACGGATATTGCTTTTTCCCAGCAGGGCCTGGCTCTGGGACAAGTGGGATAAGGAGGTGGCATTCGTTAGCTCTATTCCTGTCGCTGCCACCAGGCGTGACCTTGAGCAAGCCCGATGAGAGGTGAGGGCGGATGGTCCTGTGACACTGCCACTGTCTTTCGCCGTGCTCTGGCAGTGTGCTTCTCAGCCCAGCAAACAGGAGCATCCTATGAATCACAGAATCACAGAATTAACTAGCCTGGAAAAGACCTTTGAGATCATCGAGTCCAAGCTAGCACCCAACATCATCTCATTAACTAAACCATGGCACTAAATGCCATATCTTTAAAAACACTTCCAGGGATGCTGACTCCACCACCTCCCTGGGCAGCCCATTCCAATGACCAATCCCTCTTTCTGTGAAGATTTTTTTCCCCTAACATCTACTCTAAACCTCCACTGGTGCTGCTTTAGACTGTGTCCCCTCATTCTATCACTAGTTGCCTGGGAGAAAAGACCAACCCTCCACCTGGCTACAACCTCTGTTGGAGGACGGAGATCGGTGCGGCGAGAGATCGGGGCACTGAGAGTCGACTCTGTGGCTTCGATCTCTCGCCGCACCGGTCTCCGTCCTCCAACAAACCTCCTTCCACGTAGTTGAAGATTACAATAAGGTCTCCCCTGAAGCTTCTCTTCGCCAGGCCGAATAACCCCAGCTCCCTCCTCAAAGGGTTTGTGCTCCACCCCACTCACCAGCCTTGTTGCCCTTCTCTGGACACGTGCTCTAGACTTAGAATTATAGAATCATAGAATTAAGCAGGTTGGAAGAGACCTCCGAGATCATCCAGTCCAACCTAGCACCCAGCCCTGGCCAATCAACTAGACCATGGCACTAAGTGCCTCAGTCAGGCTTTGCTTCAACACCTCCAGGGATGACGACTCCACCATCTCCCTGGGCAGCCCATTCCAATGCAACAACTTCCTCCTCACATCCAGCCTAGACCTGCCCTGCCACAGCTTGAGACTGTGTCCCCTTCTTCTGTTGTTGGTTGCCTGGCAGAAGAGACCAACCCCACCTGGCTACAGCCTCCCTTCAGGTAGTTGTGGACAGCAATGAGGTCACCCCTGAGCCTCCTCTTCTCCAGGATAAACACTCCCAGTTCCTTCAGCCTCTCCTCACAGAGCTGTGCTCCAGGCCCCTCACCAGCTTTGTCACCCTTCTCTGGACACGTTCCAGTATCTCAACATCTCTCTTGTCCTGCTAGCCACACTAAGGGCTTCAGTCTTTTTTGAACACCTCCAGGGACAGCGACTCCACCACCTCCCTGGGCAGCCCATTCCAATGGCAAATCTCTCTCTCAAAGTTTGATGGTTGGACTTGATGACCTTAGAAGTCTGTTTCAGCCTTAATAATTCTATGATTTCTGAGGCTGACCCACTCTAGGAGTCTACCAGGAAGCATTAGAAGAGAATTTGCCTCTCACTCATTCATGCTAAAACCATACTTTCCTTCAGCAGGCACAAAGTGCTTTGTACAAGACCTGGCCTTGTGGGTAAGGTGAGTTCACGCTTGTGTAAGTAAAGCCTATGTTGAAACACATATGCATCAAGGGACAAAGATGATGTCATGGCACAGCTGTTTCTGCCACACAGCTGGTTTCCTGTCTGAATATTTCTTTTAAATGCCTCATTTCTTCCTCCAAAGCAGAGAAATCAGAAAGCAGTTCTTTGTTAATCATCTGGAGTTAGATGATAATATTTTTTATTCAAGTAGCATTCTGAGTTTCAACTGGAATTAGGGTGGGATCCACACAAAGGACTCTGCTCAGTATAAAGAGTTGTGGTAAACATGATTCCATATGTATGTGACTAAGGGAGTTTGTGTCGCTCACCCTGAACAACACAACCCTGTCTGGGATGGAAATGGAGGAAATGTGCTCCACCTGACAGCTGCTTCCCAGTGGTGCTGTGCTGAACCCAGTGAAAGATGCAAAGGAGCTGTGGGAAGGACTGTGGCTCAAGGCTTGGCAGAGAGGTGTGGGAGGTATTATCCTTGGACTAGGGTGCTGAGGATCATAGAATTTTAGAATGCATTGGGTTGAATGGTTCATGAAGTTCGATCTCCCCCTGCAGTAAACAGGAACATCACCAACTAGATCAGCTTGCTCTGACCCCATCAAGCCTGGCCTTGAATGTCTTCAGGGCTGGGGCCTTTGCCCCCCCCAGGAACATTCTGTTGCAGTGTTCCACCACAGTCACAGTAAAGAACTTCTTCCTAATGTCCAATCTAAATCTACCTTGCTCTAGTTTAATACCATTGCCCCTCGTTCTAGTGCTACAAGCCCTTGTAAATAGCCTCTCTCCAGCTTTCTTCTAGGCCCCCTTCAGGTACTGGAAGGCTGCTGTAAGGTCTCCCTGGAGCCTTCTCTTCTCCAGGCTGGACAACTCCAACTCTCTCAGCCTGTCTTTGTACAAGAGGTGCTCCAGGTCTCTGATCATTTTTGTGCCCTTCCTCTGGCCCCTCTCCATCAGGTCCACATCCTTCTTGTGTTTTGGACCCCAGAGCTGGTCACAGTACTCCAAGTGAGGTGTCACAGGAGCTGCCAGGTTCACTTCTCTGATCTGCTGGTCACACTTCTTCTAATGCAGCCCAGGATGTGATTTGCCTTTTGGGTTGCAAGTGCACATTGTTGGCTCATGTGCACCAGCACCCCCAAGCCCTTTTCCACCGGGCTGCTCTCTATCACATTAATCTCTTGCCCCTGTTGATAATGAGGATTGCTCCGATCCTGATGCAGGACCTTGCACTCGGCCTTGATATATCTCATGATGTTCACTTGGGCCCACGACTCCAGCTGGTCCAGGTCATACTGGATGACATAGCATCCCTCTGGCATATTGACTGCACTGCTTAACTTGGTGATATGGCCATCTGTTTCTGCCTTCACCTGACTTAATAGTCTAGGATCAGGGTTTCTAGGCAACACAGTCAGGTGGAAATACCTACAACTGAGGCACATGACCTGAGTCTACCTCTGCCTTTGCAGCTCTCACCAGTGCTGAGTGGTAGATATCAGCTGTATTTACAACTGTCTTCTGTCAATAACAAGTGGGCTACTTAACCTCTGTCTGTCACCATGATGCATGAGAGTAGTAGTAGCTGCCTAGCTCCTGAGGAGATGAGATTCTGTACTTAAACTTGTAATGGGAATTGTCCTGGGACAAAGGCTGTTGTATGGTCTGGCTTTGTGCTGCTGCAGCCTGCCCTTCCTGCTTTAAGTCAGCAGGCCCCCTCAGAGCTTGGATCTGAGTAAGGCTACATCAGGATTACAGCTTCTGTGCTGATGCAACCTCAACTCCTTTTTTGGAGTTCAGGTTTTCAGTAGAGAGATGAGCTCAGGTCATCCCTGCCGTACCTTCTAAGCAAACACTGCAGAAGGACTTATCAGGAGCATTAGCATGTTCTTCCCTCTGCTGCATCATCTGAAGATGTGGACTGGAAATGGGGAGGAAACACACAAAAAAGTAGAAAGCCAAAACTAAACCAAGCAGAGAATAAAAAGAGGAGATGGGAATGGCTTGAGGTAAGAAGCCAGGGAAGCATGAGTCCAGGAACCTGCAGCAGACAGGCTGCACAAAGAAGTCACAAAGGGCAAGAGACAAAATGAAGCTGGAGATATCCAGGAGCACCATGAAAGACAGGCCTGTGTGAGTGGGGATGCTTTAAAACAAATTATCACACTCTTACAAAGGAGCTCTGGAGCTCAAAAGGAGCCTGACAGGAAGAGAGAACAATCCAGCAATTCCTTTCTCGTTGAGACAAATGAGGGAGCTTTATTCCCACTGAAGTGAATGAGGAATGGCCACAGATACTGTTTAAGGCACTTCACATACTTCAGAGAAATATGTTCTAAGAGAAGGGCAAGTCCCTGGCACAGACATTGCAGACACTTCAGAAGCTGGTGCCAGCAACGTGCTGTCTTTCTCAAGGCATCCACAAAGAAGGTTCTCCTTGGCAGCTTGAATTTCCATGTGGAGGAATGTAGCCTGCTGGGAGCAAGATGGCCAATACAGGCTCTAGACTAAGACATCGAATCATAGAATCAGTCAGGGTTGGAAGGGACCACAAGAGTCATCCACTTCCAACCGCTCTGCCATGCCCAGGGACACCCTACCCTACAGCAGGCTGGCCAACACCTCATCCAGCCTGGCCCTAAACACCTCCAGGGATGGAGCCTTAACCACCTCCCTGGGCAACCCATTCCAGAGTCTCACCACATGGAGTAGTAGACTTTGGTTTTTTTTTTCTGGGGTTTTTAGCTGAGACTTGTATGGTTTCTATGCTGATATTTGATCTTTATTTGAGAAAAGAGTTCTAATTGAGTGGGAAAGGGGTGCTTTGTCCAAGGTTACATAGCAAATATAACTGGGAAACTGAGTCAAACAATGGAAATGCCTGAATGGTAAACCAAGGAATTTGCAAGTAATGTGAAGAGTTAAGGTGTGGAGCTATGTATACCAGAGCTTTTGGAGGCAGAATGGACAGCTGGAATGGCTGGGCCACCGACACTGAAAGATTTGTGCTGCTAAGATGGGCAAAGAAAGGTCGGGGGGGAGGGGTTGGGGGGTGTGGGTGGGAAGTAAGGGTTAGAAGGGACCTCTAGTCCAACCCCATGACTGTTGATTGCAAAGTAACTACTGCTCTGCTCTGGTGAGACCCCACCTGGAGTACTGCATTCGGTTCTGGAGCCCTCATTACAAGAAGGATGTGGAGATGCTGGAGCGGTCCAGAGAAGAGCCACGTGGCTGATCAAAGGGCTGGAGCAGCTCTGGAGCAGCTCTGCTATGAGGACAGACTGAAAGAGTTGGGGCTGTTCAGGCTGGAGAAGAGGAAGCTCCCAGGTGACCTTCTTGTGGCCTTCCAGGATCTGAAGGGAGCCTACAAAAAAGCTGGGGAGGGACTTTTTAGGCTCTTGGGGAGTGACAGGACTAGGGGGAATGAAGCAAAGCTGGAGGTGGGGAGATTCAGGCTGGAAGTTGTTCATCATGAGAGTGGCGAGAGGCTGGAATGGGTTGCCCAGGGAGGTGTTTGAGGCCCCATGGCTGGAGGTGTTTAAGGTCAGGCTGGCTGAGGCTGTGGGCAGCCTGCTGTAGGGTAGGGTGTCCCTGGGCATGGCAGGGGAGTTTGAACTAGATGATCCTTGTGGTCCCTTCCAACCCTGACTGATTCTGTGACTCTGTGAGCAGAGGTGATCAAACAGAGCCTGTTTGGATTTAAATCAACCTGAGAAAATACAGCTCTAGCTGTGCTGCAGTTGTCCAAAGTTGCACCAGGATGTGGATGAAGGTCTCTAAGGTTTTTGGAAAGACATACAGTACCAGAGATCCTCATTGACAGAGATTTTACCTTCTTACATGGAGAAAAAATTGCTACTTGTGTAGGCTGGGCCTAGGTATTCCTGCAGGCACTGATTTCTTCCCTTTAAGAGGCAGAACTGCTCTTATGTTTATCTTGGTCTTGGTAACCAGTGAGATATAACAGAAGAGTGTGGCAGAAGATAACTTTTAACCTTGACTATGCACAGACCGTTTCTGTTTAAATCAATCCAAAGAGTAAATATCCTGAGGCCACAGCTAAGATATTGCAGCCTCAGACAAGGAATGGTCAAAGAAGTTACAGGCTGAAGACATGAAACAATTCCAGGTGGAAGTCTCGAGTGCTTGTATGTAGAAAGCATTCAGACCCCTGGCAAAAGCTATTTAGAGAGTGGAAGTAGAACAGAAAAAGTGGCACTCTGCTATAACATTTTCCTCAGTGAACGATGGGAGTGGTCAACAAAGAAATTTACATTGCAGAGGTCACAAAGTTAAGAGAAACTGCCAGCAGAAATCAAGGTGAGATAGGCCTGGCAGAGTTGCTTTGTACCAGTAAAGGGAGGAAGACAAAGAGATCAGAGCTCTGTGCAATGTAGCTAAGGCAAAGGGATGCCAATAGCCTCATCACATTTTGCAGGGAAGATGGTGTAGAATGGGCTAGTTTGAGCCTAGCTGGGATGTTTTGGTGAGAAGGATTAGATGATAGGCTGTGAAAAGGAAACCATGGTGATGTCTGCTGCACTTACAGGCTTGCTGAGATGTATAAGAACAAGAACATATAGATAACAGAGTTGTTTGGTCTCTGTCTTTGGGGCTGCACATCTCTCTCTAACCTAACTTGCTGCCTGACTAATCTATCTGCTTCCTAACCCCCCTGGCCAGCCCTCCAAACTCACCTCGAACGTAAGGAAGTTTTATGTTAATGACTAAAAGTGTTCTGCAAATGGAAACAATCCCATCAGAGGGCAGGGCAAAACTCAGAAGATTTATTCGGATCAGAAGGTTCTGGATGGAGGCTCATCAAGTAGCAAATCCAACAGCACTGATGATCAATCAACCTGTTCAGCTGAAGACCTGGAATACAAACCCTATGAGGAAGGCTGAGGGAGCTGGGGGTGTGCAACCTGGAGAAGAGGAGGCTCAGGGCAGACCTCATTGCTGTCTACTCCCTGAAGGGAGGCTGTAGCCAGGTGGGGGTTGGTCTCTTCTGCCAGGCAACCAGCAACAGAAGAAGAGGACACAGTCTCAAATTGTGCCGGGAGAGGTCTGGGCTGGATGTGAGGAGGAAGTTGTTGTCAGAGAGAGTGATTGGCATTGGAATGGGCTGCCCAGGGAGGTGGTGGAGTTGCCATCCCTGGAGATGTTGAAGCAAAGCCTGGCTGAGGCACTTAGTGCCATAGTCTGGACAGGGCTGGGTGCTAGGTTGGACTGGATGAGCGTGGAGGTCTCTTCCAACCTGGTTGATTCTATGATTCTCTGGACATGCTCCAGCATCTCCACATCCCTCTTGTCATAGGGGCTCCAGAACTGGATGCAGTACTCCAGGTGGGGTCTCACCAGAGCGGAGTAGAGGGGGAGAATCACCTCCCTTGCCCTGCTGGCCACACTTCTGATGCAGCCCAGGCTCTGGTTGGCTTTCCAGGTTGCAAGTGCTCTCTGCTGGCTCATGCTGAGCTTGTCGTCCACCAGCAGCACCCTCAAGTCCCTCTCCTTAGGGCTGCTCTCCAGCAAGTCCCTGCCCAGCCTGTATTTGTGCTTGGGATTGCTTCGACCTTGATGCAGGACAGATGCAGGAAGATGCACTTTCAAAGCACATCTTCCAGCACAACTGCTGGGTGGACACTCACTTGCAGTCAGAATCCAAATATTTCCACAATGCTCCCTCAAATCCACAATGCTGAGCACTGCCCAGATGTTGTTGGTGTGATGGAGCAAGAAATCCCACCTCCCTTTGGCTGTGACATGCAGAGTGACCACACCACCAAGCTTTTGCAGACATCTGAGCATGCTGAAATGCATCTAGGTTTTACAGCAGGTGGTTGGGAGGTTGTGAGAGCAGGGGAGCGCAGAGATTTGGACTTGAGCTGAGAAGTGTGTATCGAGTTGCTTAATGAAGAGACACTGAAATGTGAAGTAGTAGCCGACTGCTAATGAAATTCCTCAGGGAAGGGTTTTGGCATGGGTTCATTTCATATCTTCACTGATGACCTTGGAGAAAAAAATGTAAATGGTAACTGAGGAGACAAAACAAAGAGGCGTTGCCAACACTGAGGAGGAGAAAAGCGCCTTCCTGAAGAGCTAGAAAAAGAGAGGGAACATGGCATAAGGCGCAAAGAGTGGCACAAGAGTGATCTGGGGGAAAGGGAAGATAATGGTAGGTGTCTAGACAGTCTTTGCTTTTTTTAGCCTAGCAAAAGGAATGTTAAGTGGGCATATGATTGCTGCCTATTAATACATCAGATGGGTAAATCCCAGTTTTAAAAGAGACTTGCTATTTCAGCTAAAAGACTGGCGTGAAAACGCATCTGCATCACCTGCTTAAAATAGAGGCTAGGTTCTAAGAGGTCATTTTAATCCTAATGACCTAGAGGCTTCCTTCTAGCCACGTGTAAGCTGTTTTCAGACATGTGCTGTACAAATCAGCTCTGGAGACAAACTCTTCCTTGACCAGTCTCAAATAAGCCTAAGCCCTTCCCCCTGCTCTGTTGTGGCTAAACCATGTCATAGGCAACTCACCATTCCTAGTGCAGAAGGTCATGCATCCCAAATGTTACAGACTCAGGGTCATATGTTTTTGCCCAGCTTCACATGAGCTGTGAAGTACAGTCTCATTGCTCCTGGAATCTGTATGCAGGTGTGGCTGCTATGAGCATAAAGAAACAGCTCCTTTGTTGACCTGCCTTCACTGTGCACAGCCTTTACTGGTTGTGCACTCTCTGATACAAGTTCCCACAGCTCCTCACAGTGCTCTGGACAGTAGCCTATGAGCTGAGGGTAAGAAAGATATATAGGTTAAGCAAGATGTCTTGCACCACAAAACATCTTTACTTTCTTCCATGCTTACCATACATACATGTGGAGTCATCTGGCCCATCCTCACTCCCAAAAAATTAATGATACAGGACCCAAACTCTAGAGGAACGTCTGAGATATTGTTCCTGGGTTGCTCATAGAGGCCTCAGGACAGAAGCAGGTTAGTCCTCATGTGCCTGCTCAGGTTTATGTGAGTCTTGCCTGACATCAGATACAGCCCAAAGGACAAAAAATGGGTCTAGAGGACAATTAAGAAGAGAGGAGGAGAACATTAGTCATGAGCTCCTTGTTTTGACTGATGTGGTCAGCTCCACCTGTTTAACTTCCATTCAGAAATGTTCATCCTTTGTTAGAGGAAGGCCACATCTTCTAATTGTGCTGCCCTGTACAAATGTGACCTGGAGACACAACTTCCAAAGGTAGATTTGGGATTGCTTGACAGCAATTACCTGCCAGCAGTGTGACCTGTTGTCCCATTATGGGTGAGGTTATAACATCTGCCTGTCTCACAGCCCCGGGACTCTAAAGGGAACTATTTGGCAAAATTTGTGTTTACATCTTTTCCAGTGCCCTAGGAAGGACTTGCACTGAAACAGGCTCAGAAAGTTAAAATAATAGCTAGGTTTAATTTATTAAGGTGACTGATACTTAGAACTTAGGCTGGCCACTGCAGTTAAGGAGAATAAAAAATGTTTCTATATGTATATTAATGGCAAAAGAAGGAGCAAGGACAACCTGCAGTCCTTATTAAATGGAGAGTGGAATATAGTAACAAAGGATGAGGAAAAGGCAGAGTGGCTGGAGAGCAGCCAGACAGAAAGGGACCTGGGGGTGCTGGTAGATAGTAGCTGAACATGAACCAGAAGTGTGCCCAGGTGGCCAAGAGAGCCAATGGCATCCTGGCCTGGTTCAGGAAGAGTGTGGCCAGTAGGACAAAGGAGGTTATTCTTCCTCTGTACTCTGCACTGGTCAGGCCACACCTTGAGTGCTGTGTCCAGTTCTGGGCTCCTCAATTCAAGAGAGATGTTGAGATACTGGAATGTGTCCAGAGAAGGGCAACAAAACTGGTGAAAGGCCTGGAGCACAAACTCTATGAGGAGAGGTTGAGGGAGCTGGGGGTGTTTAGGCTGGAGAAGAGGAGGCTCAGGGTAGAACTCATTGCTGTCTACAACTACCTGAAGGGAGGCTGTAGCCAGGTGGGGTTTGTCTCTTTTGCCAGGCAACCAGCAAGAGAACAAGGGGACACAGTCTCAAGTTGTGCCAGGGGAGTTCTAGGCTGGATGTTAGGAGGAAGTTGTTGCCAGAGAGAGTGATTGGCATTGGAATGGGCTGCCCAGGGAGGTGGTGGAGTCTCTGTCCCTGGAGGTGTTGAAGCAAAGCCTGGCTAAGGCACTTAGTGCCATGGTCTAGTTGACTGGATGGGGCTGGGTGCTAGGTTGGACTGCATGATCTTGGAGGTCTCTTCCAACATGGTCAATTCTATGATTCTATGATCCTGTTTACTCCCCTCTCAGAGGTTAAAAACCTATTTCCCTGTTATTTGAAAGGGGCACACTGAAACACCATCTTCAAATCTAATGTTCCATGCTCTGTGTGTGAGATTCCTTTAGGAAACAATGATATTTAAAATCTCTTCTACAGCTCTGTCTGTCATTGTCTCTGTGTACTGTTCTCCTTGTTCATGCAAGATCCTTCTTTTAGCAAGTGGGTCTCTGTATGTTTGGACCTGTGTGCATCAGGGCACGTGCCCTATTTTGTGTCTCTCTGTGTCACTGCAGGTTCATCACTCTGCACCATGAACAGGAGAAATGTAATGAAGGTGACATCCTTATGCTGCCAAGACAGAGAGCACCAGAAGCATGGCTGAAATAATCCTGCCTACAAGGTGAACATGGGAAATGTGTCTTCCAGACAAGCCTCATCTGAAGGAGCTCTGCCACTCCCCACAATGACCACACTGATCTAGCGTAGGGTGTCCCTGCCCATGGCAAGGGGTTTGGAACTAGATGATCCTTCTGGTCCCTTCCAACCCTAGCGGATTCCATGATTCTACAATGACCTGATAACTCTCTCCCTCTGCTAGATGCTGGGCACAACTGCTTGCCAAAGATCATTGAATGAGAGGCTACTTCTTCTTGGATAAGCATGCACCACTGGCTAGGATTACACCAGCAGTGCTAACTTGCCCCTTTTCAGGCACTGGCAAAAGCTTCTGAAGTCTTTTCATAGAATCATAGAATGTCAGGGGCTGGAAGGGACCTTGAAAGATCATCTGGTCCAGCCCCCCCAGCAAGAGCAGGATCACCTAGAGCAGATCACACAGGAACACATCCACATACTCCCTGGGCATCCTGTTCCAGTGCTCTGTCACCCTCACAGGGAAAAAAATTCCTCCTCAGGTTCACATGGAACCTCCTATGCCTCAATTGCTATCTACAATACCTGAAAGGAGGTTATAGCCAGACAGAGGTTGGTCTCTTCTCCTAGGCACCCAGTGACAGAACAAGAGGACAGTCTCAAAGTGTGCCAGGGCAGGTTGAGGCTGGACATTAGGAAGGAATTCTTCATGGAAAGAATGATTGCCCACTGGAATGGGCTGCCTGAGGAGGCGATGGAGTCACCATCCCTGGAGGTGTTTGAAAGGAGGCTGGATGAGGCATTTAGTGCCATGGCTTAGTTAACCAGAAGGGTTAGGTGATAGGTTGGACTCAATGATCCTAGAGAGGTCTCCTCCAACCTCATTAATTCTGTGATTCTGTGAAAACACCTCCTATGAGTCCTATGCCTTTTCTTCCAAAATGTGAGAGAATGAGGTCACCCTGATAAACACCAGCTAAGACTCATCCACACTACATCTTTTTTCCTTGCCTTCATCTGTCAGGGGAGGAGGGAGAGCAGAATGCCCAAGTGACAAACTTAGGAGGTGCTGAGAGTAACCAGAGAGATGAAACAGAAAGTGACAGCAGCACTGTACATGCTCTTGGTATCCTGTATGCCTGCTGGCTCAGGGCTTGTGATCTGGGAACACAGGATCACAGGATATTAGGGGTTGGAAGGGACTCAAGGAGAGCATGGAGTCCAACTCCCCTGCTGCAGCAGGACCACACAATCTAGCACAGATCACAGAGGAACACATCCAGACAGGCCTTGATAGTTTGCAGAGAAGGAGACTCCACAACCTCTCTGGGGAGCCTGTTCCCGTGCTCTGGGACCTTTACAGTAAAGAAGTTTCCCCTTGTGTTGAGGTGGAACCTCTTTTGCTGCAACTTACACCCATTGCTCCTTGTCCTAGCACAGAGCCTGTCCCCCGCTCCTGACCAGCCCTCAGGTGTTTGTAAACATTGATTAAATTCCTTCTCAGTCTTCTCCAGACTAAAAAGCCCCAGGTCCCTCAGCCTCTCCTCAAAAGCCATGCCCTCCAATCATCCTTGTAGCTCTTCACTGGACTCTCTCCAGCAGATCCCTGTCCCTCTTAAAGTGGAGAGCCCAAAACTGAAGGCATTATTCAAGATGAGGTCTCACCAGAGCAGAGGGGCAGGAGAACCTCTCTTGATATGTTGGACACATTGCCTGTGATCCTGCTGAGTACCAACAGGCTCCTTGGAGAATGCAGTTCAACCAGGTAATAAGGAGATGATCCTCCACCTATGCCTTCCACGGAGGGTACTGGTGAGCCAGAGGAGCACCTTTCCAACCGGTACGGACGGAGAGATCCTCACTGGCAGCTGGCCAAGGCATGCTTCCCGTAGCCAATATAGTCTTAAAACACACAGTGTCCCAATACGCCTATGAACAAGTGGAGGGAGGTAAAGAAAAGAAGGGAGCCCTTTGTCACCGCTCTGGGAACAAAGGCTGGTCTGTGACACCCAGAGTAATACTGACCCAACCGGCATCAGCTGCCCTTGTTTCTTCCGTCACGCTGACAATGCACAGTCGCAGGGTTTCTTTCCCTGCGAGGAGAATGGGATTTAGTGATACCATAAGTTAGTCAAATGGCAGCCAAGATCAAAATTCAAACCCTGTTCAATGAGTGCAGCCTTTGCTTTGTGTTGTTTTTCTCCCACTTCCTTTATTTTGCTCAAAGACTCGTTTCCTCTCTCCTCTGTGGCACCAGCACCCTTTGCTCCTCCTGCTCCCATTTACCTCCTAGATGAGGAAGCAGCTGTGCATTTCTGTTTCTAAGGAGTACAGCATGGCCAAGGGATCAGGCCCAGCCAGCATGGCTTTAGGAAGGGCAGGTCCTGCCTGACTGATCTGAGCTCCTTTTATGATCAGGTTCCCTGCCTGGTGAATGTGGGGCAGGCTGTGGATGTAGTCTACCTGGACTGCAGCAAAGCCTTTGACACTGTCTGCCACAACAAGCTCCTGGCCAAGCTGGCATCTCGTGGCTTGGACAGATTCACTCTGATATGGGTCAAGAACTGGCTGGAGGGCAGAGCCCAGAGAGTGGTGGTGAATGGTGCCACATCCAGTTGGCAGCTGTCACTAGTGGTGTGCCCCAGGGATCAGTGCTGGGCACAGTCCTGCTCAATATCATTGTCAATGATCTGGACCAAGGGATTGAGTCCAGCATCAGTAAGCTTGTAGATGACACCAATCTAGGAGCAGGTGTGGAGCTGTTGGAGGGTAGGAGAGCCGTGCAGAGGGACCTTGCCAGGCTGGATGGGTGGGCAGAGGCCAATGGGATGAGATTTAACAAGGCCAAGTGAAGGGTTCTACACTTTGGCCGCAACAACCCCCCCAAGCAGTGCTACAGGCTGGGGACAGAGTGGCTGGAGAGCAGCCAGGCAGAAAGGGACCTGGGGGTACTGGTAGATAGTAGATGAACATGAGCCAGCAGTGTGCCCAGATGGCCAGAAGAGCCAATGGCATCCTGGGCTGGCTCAGGAAGTGTGGCCAGTGAGACAAGAGAAATTATTCTTCCCCTGGTCAGACCACACCTTGAGTGCTGTGTCCAGTTCTGGGCTCCTCAATTCAAGAGAGATGTTGAGATACTGAAACGTGTCCAGAGAAGGGCAACAAAGCTGGTGAAGGGCCTGGAACACAGCCCTGTGAGGAGAGGCTGAGGGAGCTGGGGGTGTTTATCCTGGAGAAGAGGAGGCTCAGGGTAGACCTCATTGCTGTCTACAACTACCTGAAGGGAGGCTGTAGCCAGGTGGGGTTGGTCTCCTCTGCCAGGCAAGCAGCAAGAGAACAAGGGGACACAGTCTCAAGTTGTGCCTGGGGGGGTCTGGGCTGGATGTTAGGAGGAAGTTTTTGTCAGAGAGAGTGATTGGCATTGGAATGGGCTGCCCAGGGAGGTGGTGGAGTCTCTGTCCCTGGAGGTGTTGAAGCAAAGCCTGGCTGAGGCACTTAGTGCCATGGTCTAGTTGACTGGGCAGGGCTGGGTGCTAGGTTGGACTGGCTGAGCTTGGAGGTCTCTTCCAACCTGTCTGTTTCTATGATTCTATGAAATGTGTTTGCCAACACAGACTTCAGAGGAGCAAACAGTAATAACCACTAAGAATGGCACTGGGGTGCACCAGTGGTGTCATGTTCACCCACATCAGTGGCACAGTGCACCTTGCTCTTTCAGGTTGCCTTCACAAGTGTCTTGGGTAGACACTGGACCAGGGTCTTCCAGAAAGTTTTCTCCAGGAGTGAGAAAGAAGCCACAGCTGGTCCCTCCTGGCAGCTGCTCTGCAGACAGGGAAGCCTGGCAAGGAAACAAGGCTGTGACGCTGGATGCTGGATGTACAGACCCTGAATGGGTGGTGATCGACGCAGCTTGGCTGCTGCCTGATGACCTTGTGCTGTCATTAGATAACCCCTGGAACGAGAGCCAGCCAGGAGTGCTGGCTGCAACAGCTAGCTCAGGTGAGCTGCCCCTGCCCTTCCCACCTATCCACTTTTGGGGGAGGGCTGCCTTCCCCATCTGCTGAAAAGGCAGCCCTTGATCATGAGGCTCCCACCAGACACTCGCCTGATGGGGTGGAGGAGAGAGGGGATGGGTTGCAGGGTCATCTCTTCGCTGGTGTCCTCACAACTTGTGGCACCTATAGGAGTTCACATTCAGTGCCCAGAAGCAGCTGCTGAGCCACAGCTTCCTTCTTGTCTCGAGGTGTGATCTGGCTGCAACGAGCACTGTTTAAAGCTCCCTTCTCTGTCACAGACATGCTTGCTGACTGCGTGGTCAGGAGGAAGGCATGCAGTCTGGCTAGATTTTGTCTCTGTCTGCGAGCCACATGCTTAACTCCTCCCTGTTGCTACATATTCCTGTAAAATCAGGACAGCTCTGGCTGACTATCTGAAGTGCTGGAGATTGGCCACTGATAGACCAGCTGGTAGGTGTTCAGTTGAGCTGAGAAATCATGTAGGGATCTCCCCACTGCATCTTCTTCATGTATTCAAGGTTGAACTAATGTCCAGATCTAAGGCAGGTCAGGTAGGGAAGAATCGTGGGAATGTGATTTGGTGCCCTAGAATTTCACCTGGCAGATCTAGTCCTGCTATTGCAAGGAGCTGGGAACAGAGAGGAGGACTATGGCTTTCAGGCATTAAAAGGTTTCCATCAGTTAAAAGGGCTGGGAGGCATTGCTTGGGAGAAAAAAAAGGAGCAGAGTTTGCATGTTGCAAGCAGAAAGGCAACTGCTTATAGACCACAGGCAGGTTCCTGCCCTGCAAATTAATTTCTGGACGACTGAATAATCTCTGATGACCACACAGTGCCAGACATAAAGGGAAAACATCACAGCAGAAAGATGGACCATTTAATGCTCCACTGAGTTCTGAAAGACTCTTTTACTCTGTGCCTACACAAGGTGCAAGAAAATTAAAAAGGCCTTGGGAAAGTCCTGGTTCTTACACTGTTTGGCTCTGATGTGCTTGATAGGTTTGGTAGTTTTAGGGGAGGAGAAAGGAAATGAGGAGGATAGCCAACTCACTTAGAGGTGGCCAGCCCATGTCTGGAACCAAAACCAAGAAGCACTGTGCTGTGCAGCCAGAACTAATCCTAGCTGTGCCAAGCAACACAGCACATCCTCTCCAGAAGCATGACTATAGGTGGGCAAAAGGGGTCCTGAAGCACTGGGAACCTTGGCACTTAGTGCCATGGTCTAGTTGATTGGATAGGGCTGGGTGATAGATTGGACTGGATGATCTTGGAGGTCTCTTCCAACCTGGTTGATTCTATGATTCTATGAAGCTCTGTGAAGAATTCACAGTACCGCAAGAAAGCAAGTTAGGACCTGCAGAGCAAGGTGTGTGGGTCAAGGATGATTGCACACAGACTTCCAGGCCCTAGGCAAGCCATTCAAGCCACAAAAAAAGTATGAATATGGCTGGATAAAGCTGATATCTGATGCTGTAAGACGATAATATGTGAGACTGGCTGCAGTTCAGTGGGTCCGTGGTAGAGCAGACTGCACAGAAGAGATTCAGGCTGGTGGCTGCTGATGTTTATCGTTGCATTGGTAATGACCAGTGCCATGGAGGATTAGACAAAATGGAAAATAATCCTGTTGATATTGGAAAAGACCCAAAGACTGGCCTAAACATGCTCAGAAACTTTCCATGGAGCTTGTCTCCCAGGTCACCTGCTATCACAGTTTCAAGAACCACCCAATCATTTTGGTTGGGAAAGACCTTTAAGGTCATCAAATACCAGACATTACCTAACCTTAACGAAGCTGCATTTAAACCATGTCCCTCAGCACCACATTTCTGCATCTTTGAAACACCTTCAAGGAGAGGGATTCAACCCTTCTCCTGATGGCTGCATCAGGAGAAGTGTGACCAGCAGGTCGAGGGAGGTGATTCTCCCCCTCTACTCCACTCTGCTGAGACCCCACCTGGAGTACTGCATCCAGCTCTGGAGCCCCCATTGCAAGAAGGACAAGGAGATGCTGGAGCATGTCCAGAGCAGGGCCACGAGGATGCTCAGAGGGCTGCAGCAGCTCTGCTATGAGGACAGACTGAAAGAGCTGGGGCTGTTGAGTCTGCAGAAGAGGAGGCTCCCAGGTGACCTTCTTGTGGCCTTCCAGGATCTGAAGAAGGGCACAAAAAAGCTGGGGAGGGACTTTTTATGCTGTCAGGGAGTGACAGGACTAGGGGGAATGGAGCAAAGCTGGAGGTGGGGAGATTCAGGCTGCCCATGAGGAGGAAGTTGTTGAGCATGAGAGTGGTGAGAGGCTGGAATGGGTTGCCCAGGGAGGTGGTTGAGGCCCCATGGCTGGAGGTGTTTAAGGCCAGGCTGGCTGAGGCTGTGGACAGCCTGCTCTAGGATAGGGCATCCCTGGGCATGGCAGGGGGGTTGGAACTAGATTATCCTTGTGGTTCCTTCCAACCCTGACCAATTCTATGACTCTATGATTCTATAATCACTTCCCTCATGTGGCTGTTTGAGGTAGATTTCTAGCTCAGACATAGGGGAGAGGTGAACATTCCAGGGATAGGCCATACAATGGCAACAATGGATAAGTTAATAGCATTTCATTGGAGCATCAGGAGCTTTATGTCTGGAAGCACAGCTTGGACCTTCTCCTTGCTGCTTCTGCCCCTTCAGCTGCGCCCGCTGCTATCTTCCTCCGATGCTGTTTTGGTGGCTTTGCTGCCACTTGACCCCTTCCCCATCCTCCTTAAGGTTATTATATTTCTCTAGTAGTTTATTTTCTCCTTATCCTGTTATATTTAAACTGTAAGAAACACCATTTCATTTTCCCCTGACCTTCCAAACAAAAATCCATGTTGTACTGAGTTTATTTTTCCGGGGGAAGGATCCACCCTAACCCAGGACACCTCGGGATCTTATTACAGTGTTTGAGAACCCTTGCAGTGAACAAGTGTCTTCTAACAGGCAGACTAAAACCCCTGAACTTGAGGCCATTTCCTCTTGTCCTCAACCAGACCTTTGCACTGCAAAGCACTGTAGAGCAACGAGTAATGTGTGAGTGTCATGTCACGTGTGTAAATAAAGATAGAGCCTACAGAGACAGAGCTATGCCTGTGGATACCTCTGCATGTTAGTCTATGTATGGGTAGATACACAGGATCACAGGCAGTGCACATGCACTATATCTATTAAATATGTTATTATCTTAGAGATCTCTTCCAACCTGGTTGATTCTGTGATTCTATGATATGGACACGGATCTTACAGCAGAGCACTCAATGCAGAGTGCATTTCTGCCTGCTGGCATCATCTTCATTACGAAACCCAAAGGGAAAGACACTGCTGCCTCAATACTAAGAGACAAGCAAGATCATAGAATCACAGAATCAATCAGGTTGGAAGAGACGTTCAAGATCATGTAGCAATTCCTGCCACCCGGAATCTAAAGTTACAAAACAAGGTAGTTCCATAGCAGAATGACATCCCTAAGCCCCACAGGGATTACAGAACACACAGCTGAGGAAATCTTATAGACTCAAGTTCATAGAATAAACCAGGTTGGAAGAGACCTCCAGATCATCCAGGCTACCCTAGCACCCAGCCCTGCCCAGTCAACTAGACCATGGCACTAAGTGCCTCGTCCAGGCTTTGCTTCAACACCTCCACAGAGGACGACTCCACCACCTCCCTGGGCAGCCCATTCCAATGCCAATCACTCTCTCTGACAACAACTTCCTCCTAACATCCAGCCTAGACCTTCCCTGCCACAACTTGAGACTCTGTCCCCTTGTTCTCTTGCTGCTTGCCTGGCAGAAAAGACCAACCCCCACCTGGCTACAGCCTCCCTTCAGGTAATTGTAGGCAGCAATGAGGTCAGCCCTGAGCCTCCTTTTCTCCAGCTGAAACACCCCCAGCTCCCTCAGCCTCTCCTCACAGGGCTGTCTTCCAGTCCCCTCACCAGCTTTGTTGCCCTTCTCTGGACATGTTCCAGCACCTCAACATCTCTCTTGAATTGAGGAGCCTGGAACTGGACACAGCACTCAAGGTGTGGCCTGACCAGTGCTGAGTACAGGGGTAGAATAACCTCCCTTGTCCTGCTGGCCACACTGTTCCTGATCCGGACCAGGATGCCATTGGCATCTCTCTTGAACTGAGGAGCCACACACTTCTTACCTTAGTGATGATTGAACTAGGAGTGCCTCTCATGCGTTGCTCACCAAGTGGGTTGTTCACCAAGTGGGTTATAGTGATGCTCTACGCTAAAGAGCTTTGCTGTTGCATTTGATTTGTTCCATTTTGATCTGAAAAGGAAAAGGTAGGCTGGACATGATACATGCCAGAGATGGCCTTGATGACCCAGGTGCACTGCAGTGTTAGTTGTGCTGCATGGAAAAAGGCAGTTCTCTTGTGAAGACCCTGAGCCTCTGAGTAGCACAAGGACTCCTGACATCCCCAGAGGACCATGTTGAGTGCCTGTGGGCAAAAGGGGAGTCCATGACATGTGTGTAGCTAAGGGCAGAGCAGCCCAGAGTAGGTTGAACCCAGTGCTGCAGGGCCAAAATTGGCTCTGCAGAGAAGGACATGGGAGTTCTGGTGGACATCAAGTTCACCACGAGCCAGCAATTTGCCCTTGCAGCCAAGAAAGCCAAAGGTAATCAAGAAGTTTGGTCAGCAGGGTGCAGGAGGTTCCTCTCCCCCTCTGTTCTGCCCTGGTGAGGCTGCACCTGAAGTGTTGTGCCCAGTTCTGGGCTCTGGTGTTCAGGAGAGACAGGCAGCTACTAGAAAGAGTCCAATGGAAGTCTGTGAAGATGCTGAGGGGACTGGAGCATCTCTCTTATGAGGAGAGTCTGAGAGACATGGGGCTCTTTAGTCTGGAGAAGACTAAGAGGGGATCTTATCAATGCTTATCAATATCTAAAGGGTGGAGGTCATGAGGGTAGGGCTCGGCTCTTTTCAGTGGTGCCCAGTGGTAGGACAAGGGACAACAGGTAAAACCAGAGCACAGAAGATTTCATTTAAACTTGAGGTAAAACTCCTTTTCCTTGAGGGTGCCAGGGCAGTGGACCAGGCTTTCCAGACAGGTTGTGGAGACTCCAACTCTGGACACTTTCAAAACCCACCTGGACACGTTCCTGTGCAACCTAGCCTAAGTGTACCTGCAGTAGCAGGGATGTTGGATGAGGTGATCTTCAGAAGGCACTTCCAGCCCCTGCCATTCTGTGATGTGAGGACTCATCCCAGGGAGTCCTGAGAAAGTCTCAAGCTGTGGTAGGTGTGGAAGGAGGGTAGGGCAGCACCTTGCTTGTGTTAACAGTAGCATCACGTGTTACCCTAGGCAAGGGTGTGCTTTTGTCACTCTTATCACCAGGGTGTGATCCCTTGCCGGAAAGCTTTCTTATCCTGGAGCACAGAATCAGATGGGAAGCAGTTGGTTTGCATGCCCAGCTCCTCTGGCTTCAGCACACATAAACTGAGCTCCCTAAATTTGCTTTAGCAGAGAGGTGGACACAGAGCATAGCAAGGAGGGTGTCTCTCTTGCACCGTGCAGTGACACTAAGCCTAGTTTCATGTAGTTCAGCATGAAAGAAAAACAGCAGCAAAAGCACCCTTGAGATTCGACCAAAGTCTTCCTGAGAGAGAGCTTCAGGTGCCACTTTTGCTGGCTGGTGTGTGCAAGGTCAGATTCTTGCCAGAGGTGACTCTGTTGGCTGCAAGACTATCCCCATGTTAAGCCTGAAGTGGTGGTGGGCAGCTGGGCCAGCTCCACCTAGGGTGGCGCTGCCAAGGCCACAGACACAGCACCTTTCTAGGACCTCTAATGCTGGAAACATCCTCTAGCATGGGGATGGCTTTCTACAGTGAGCAGGGCAGGCAGGGGTATTCTCCTGCTGTGGGGGTCTTGAGCAAGGGACTGCTTCTCCCTGCTGCTGTGCCAGTCCCTGGTGATAGACCTACTCTGGCTGTGTCCTCCTGGCCCAACTCTGAGCCTTGCATGCTGTCTGTGCTGGACCTGCAGTTTAGGGAAACCTGTCAAAGAGTGTCTCCTGTCTTAAAGAGAAGGGGGGAAATGAGTCTGTTTTTTTTGTGGAAGTGGAGGTCAGACTGGACAAGGAGAATAGAGGAAAGATCTGGTCTGAAGGTTCCTCACCTTCATGCAACTCAGCGTAGGTCAGAGCCGTAAATGTTCAGGGTATTAACAAGGTTAAGCGAAGAAGAGTGGAACAGTCAAACCCACAAATACTCCCATAAGAAGGCCAGAAAAGGAACATTCTGCTTAGCTGCCTAGGACAGAGGTTTATGATTTTTTTTTTTTCCTCTGTAGCCAAGCAGTGTTATCCACTGTTAAAAATCATTGGCCGTGGAGATATCTGATAAGAGCTGAGCTGGCATCAGCTGGGAGAACAAAATGTCAAGAATGCATCGGGTTGCACCCCCACTTTTACCAGCAGGCAGGACACTGGGCTGGGAACAGCATGTCGTTGGCCCTTATCTCTAATTGTCCTGCCTGCCCAGCTTCTTTACTGCCTCCTAATGAGTGCAGATACCATGTTCTGAGATGTGATCTTTTCCTTAAGAGCCCTTTCTCCTCACCACCTCTCTGTGTGTCCTAACGCGTAGCTTTGCCTGGTGATGGGAAGTCTGGGGAGCTGGAAAGGATGAATTTGGCTAGCTCTAGGCACTCCTAAGTCAGTGGGTGACACAGGCAAAATACCTGGCTTTGGGTAGAGGCTGCAAGCCCTATTCCTGGAGGGTTGCTGCTGTTTTCTGCTCTCATTTAGGGCATGTCTGAGATCTTGAGATGCTGGGGATCAAGCCCCACTGATGCCCTGAGAGCAGTAGAATTGCTTTGCTTTCTCTGGGTAGCAAGACAAGCCTACTGAGCTTTCATGTATCTGTGAGACATCTCTGGTCGTGTATTTAACCAGTTAGTTCTTGCCTGAGTACTCAGCTCACAGGATGTTAGGGGTTGGTAAGGACCCAAGGAGAGCATTGGGTCCAACCCCCCTGCCACAGCAGGACCACACAATCTAGCACAGATCACAGAGGAACACATCCAGACAGGCCTTGAAAGGCTGCAGAGAAGGAGACTCCACAACCTCTCTGGCGAGCCTGTTCCAGTGCTCTGGGACCCTTAGAGTGAAGAAGTTCCCCCTTGTGTTGAAATGGAACCTCTTGTGCTGCAACTTACACCCATTGCTCCTTGTGCTGTCCCATGCAGCAAGTGAGCAGAGCCTGTCCCCCCACTCCTGGCCAACCCTCAGGTGTTGATAAACATTTATCAGATCCCTTCTAAGTCCTCCAGACTGAAAAGCTCCAAGTCTCTCAGCCTCTCCTCATAGCCCATGCCCTCCTGTCCCCTAATCATCCTCGTACCCCTCCGCTGGACCCTCTCCCGCAGATCCCTGCTGTGAGTGAAGACAGGGCAGTCCTTAAGGATGATAGCAGCAGAAAAGTCCCTTTATAGCACGGCTGTCACATACCATGTGTGTATTGTGGAGAGGTGGGGTCATGTGTGTTGGCTGAGGCTCCAGCAACCATGTGTGTACAGCAGCGTGAGTGGAGAGCTTCACACCAGGGGCTAGCACAGGTAAGAGGCACAGAGAAGAGGAAGAGATGCTTAGTGATGCATCCTAGTTTGGATGGGATTTGGGTATTTCACACAACCTCGCTGATAGAATGAAACCAGCTACAGCCCGAGGGAATGAAAAGGCACCCTGCTGACACCAGTTAAGCTCCTTGATGCTGGTAATGACACATGGGGGGTTTAAAGATGAGTTCGGACAGCTGATTACAAAACCACACCAAAATCCAGAACAAAGAAGAGGAAGACTCAGACAAACTAGCTGTGTGACTTGCTTCCAGAGAGCCACAGCAAGGAACCAGCCTTGACTGCTTTGTCTGTGACCAAAATAGATCTTCCCCAGCAGATCCTGAGGGTGCTCATTCCAGTATTAAGTTTTCTTTCCTATCACACCTTCATGTTTCCAAGTGATCACGCTGTTCCCAATAGCTTGTGCTGGATGCCAGTAGCACAGCTGAGCTGCTCCTGACCCCTGCTCTATAGAAATGAGAAGACTTTGCTTTAAGCCTGCAGGTAGTGACAGGACTAGGGGCAATGGAGCAAAGCTGGAGGTGAGTAGGTTCCGACTGGACATAAGGAGGAAGTTCTTCAGCATGAGAGTGGTGAGAGGCTGGAATGGGTTGCCCAGGGAGGTGGTTGAGGCCCCATGGCTGGAGGTGTTCAAGGCCAGGCTGGATGAGGCTGTGGGCAGCCTGCTCTAGGGTAGGGTGTCCCTGGGCATGGCAGAAGAGTTGGAACTGGCTGATCCTTGTGGTCCCTTCCAACCCTGACTGATTCTGTGATTCTATTTGTTGCTTTGGGACCAATTCATCCAAGATGGTAATTTTTCACCAAGAAGGAGGCCGAAGGCTGCTCAAAAATATTCTTCTCTCCAAGGAAAAGCTCTTAATTTTAATCTCTCTGGAGACAGGTCGACTCCGAAAAAAACCTGAGAGAGCAAAGCAGTGAGAGTGTGGGCAAGCACGTGTGAGAAAGAGGAGGCTGGGGACAACTCGTTTTCAGATTGGCTGTCACACTGATTGGCTTTTTAAAAGTAGAAAAAGGGACAAAAAGGTAACAAGAAAAAGAAAAAAAAAAAACAGGGAACAGGAAAAAAGAGACTCCATGATCTGCTGTAGTTCCAACTGAAAACAACAGGAGAAAACCAGTCATAGAATCATAGAATCAACCAGGCTGGAAGAGACCTCCAACATCATCCACTCCAACCTAGCACCCGGCCCCATCCATTCAACTAGACCATGGCACTAAGTGCCTCATCCAGGCTTTGCTTCAACACCTCCAGGCACAGTGACTCCACCACCTCCCTGGGCAGCCCATTCCAATGCCAATCACTCTCTCTGACAACAACTTCCTCCTAACATCCAGCCTAGACCTCCCCTGCCACAACTTGAGACTGTGTCCCCTTGTTCTGTTGCTGGTTGCCTGGCAGAAGAGACCAACCCCAACCTGGCTACAGCCTCCCTCCAGGTAGCTGTAGACAGCAACGTGGTCACCCCTGAGCCTCCTCTTCTCCAGGCTGCACACCCCCAGCTCCCTCAGCCTCTCCTCACAGGGCTGTGTTCCAGGCCCCTCACCAGCTTCGTTGCCCTTCTCTGGACACATTCCACTATCTCAACATCTCTCTTGAATTGAAGAGCCCAGAACTGGACACAGGACTCAAGGTGTGGCCTGACCAGTGCTGAGTACAGGGCAAGAATAACCTCCCCTGTCCTACTGGCCACACTGTTCCTGATCCAGGCCAGGATGCCATTGAGCTCTCTTGGCCACCTGGGCACACTGCTGGCTCATCTTCAGCTACAATCTACCAGCACCCCCAGGTCCCTTTCTTCCTGGCTGCTCTCAGCCACTCTGTCCTCCGCCTGCAGCGCCACGTGGGGTTGCCTGCACTTGGCCTTGTTCAATCTCATCCCATTGGCCTCTGCCCACCCACCTAGTCTAATTGGGGAAAAGAGAATCCATTGACTCTTCCTCCTTGGCTGCCCAAAGGTTCAGCTTTGGGTGTTAGCTGGGGCAACACTGAGCTGTTGTAGCTTGACGATGTGACAAATTTGATTGTAAGACTCCTGATGGCACAGCACACACCCCCCCCGCCCCGGCCATGCCATGGGCAGGGCAGATGAGTAGAATCTCATTGATCCAAAATGTTTTGTGAATTTTTGAGACAATATTTCTTCCACAGGCAGGCTTAATGCTCCTGCTGTTTTTTTCTGGTTTGGGTTTTTGTTTGCTTTATTGGTTTTGGTTGGTTTTTTGGTTGGATGGTTTGATTTTATTATCTTGGAGGTCTCTTCCAACCTGGCTGATTCTATGATTCTATTTTTCTTTTTGATCAGGTACTGGCTTTCCTCCCATGTGTGGGACAAAACCATCATGAGCATCATGAGATGCTCTGGCTCATCTGACAGAAATGCAGCCCCATTACCATGCCAGACCAGGTGTACAGGGGTGGGCATTGGTGGGCTGGAAAGCGATCAGTTCCTCACCATCTTATACATACCACCAAAGTTATCTGTGGATAGATAGGTAGATGTTGTACCAATGAAGGGTTTTGGGAGGTCATTTGAATGCCAGGTTCACCAAGTGTCATCACAACATAGTGGGGTCAGTTTGGGCAAAGGTCTACAGCTAGCTGCTGCTTCTTTGGCCAGTTGCTATTGCTGAGAAGCTGTGTGGAGCTGCACCCTTCATAACAGTGTTTCTGTTGACTTCTTGGCTGCTTCTCTCTCAGGTCCAGATCTGTTGTTCAGTTGTGAAATCTGAGAGTAGTATCCTATGTCTGGCAGGTCTGAAGACCAAGGTAAACAACCCTCAATGGAAACCACACTTGTTGTGAACACGTGTTGAGGTTCATAATTCACCTTGAGATCCATTCACCAAAGGCTGCTCTGAGGCCAGGTAGTGACAGGATTAGGGGGAATGGAGCAAAGCTGGAGGTAAGTAGGTTCAGAATGGCTGTGAGGAGGAAGGTATTCAGCATGAGAGTGGTGAGAGGCTGGAATGGGTTGCCCAGGGAGGTGGTTGAGGCCCCATGGCTGGAGATGTTTAAGGCCAGGCTGGCTGAGGCTGTGGGCAGCCTGCTCTAGGGTAGGGTGTCCTTGGGCATGGCAGGGGGTTGGAGCTAGATGATGCTTGTGGTCCCTTCCAACCCTGACTGATTCTATGATTCTATGATTAGAGCTGATGTCTATTTTTAACTCTGATTCCAGTCAGCTGTGGGTCTCAGTCCATGTATGTGAGGTACTGTCAAGCACATTGTTTCCCCCCTGAACATTTAAAAACTCCTCTGACTGTTGCTTGCTTGGTTTGTTTGGAGTTGTTTTGTTTTGTTGTTTGGTTGTTTTTATTTCTGCTGGCTGGTCAAACTTCTCTGCAGCAGTACTGGGAGGAGCTGAGCTGCTCTGTCGGTGGAGAGGTTTTCCATTCCTTGCAGCTGATGATTTTCAAACCATCCCTCCCTTTTTTGCTTGTTTCTGACCATCAGGGATCCAGACTGCCAAGTGCAGCGGCCATTGAAGTTGCTGGCTGAGCAAGCTTCTGGCAGGGGGTGACAGTAACATTCCCAGGCACAGGGTCTGGCTGGATTCCTGTGTTCTTAGGAAGCACAGCTCTTTATTTCCAGCTCTAGTAGGAAAGTTCCATTGGCATTTCACTGGAAGATTTTCTTTTGGTATCTAGTTCCTGATCAGATCTCCACTGCTCGAACTGGCACTTTGCCAGACAGCAGCACAAACCTCCCAGAGACAGAGGGAATTTTTTTGTGTACTGTGAAGGAATCTGTGGGCTTTTTAAAGTGAAATGAGAAATAGAAAAGCAAGATCCTATTGCCGCTGCTACTAGAGCTGGACAAACTGGTTGTATTTGCTTTCTAGCGTTCTGAAGAGCCAGAAGGTTCAAAGGTTCGTGCAAGTGAAGATGTTACTGTGTTTTGGAAGTCAGGTAAAATAAGCAGGGAGACAGACGGGCTCATGGGAGGAAAGATTAAGTGTGATGGAAGAAATTCCTGTCCCTTCCTATGGGAACTAAAGCTTTCCATAGCTGCAGACCAGCTGCTAAACTATTCATCAGCAGAGGTCCAGGAGTCCAGAGGCTCTTGAGGTGGCATGAGGAGCAAGGAGGGGAGAGTAGTAGGAGGGCTGCAAAGGGAGGAGAAGGGAGGGTGACATCTAAATCATCTGCAGATAGGGTCTGAGCCAGCTTGCAGCAGGAAGCTGTATGAGAGCACAGAAGGGGCCCCAAACATTCTCCCTGTTCGGGAGCTATGGGAGGCCCCTGGAGGTGTTTTCAAAGCCAGGCTCCTGGGGACCCTATCCAAAGGGCTTTTAGCGAATGTGTTTGTTTGCAGGGTTCCTCTTAACCGGGGTTAATCTGCTTTGTGTTTTACTTAATCGGCTGGTTCATAGGCCTAGTGGGTTTGGGGAGAGGGCTGAGGGAGTGGGGTATTTTGCCCTCCTACTTGCAGTCCGTGGAGTCAGGGTCCCCACTGTGGTAGGGCTCAGAGCTGCCTGCTGTTAGATCCCGTGAAAAAGTGATTTGCCCCTTTAAGAACGGTGCTGGGGAGGAGGTCCCCTGGAGGGACAAGTGCCTTTCTTCTCATTAATTAGTGGGTCTTGTGAAAACGATTACTGTGAAAAAAACCCACCTCAGCCAGAGCCTGCCACTAAGTGAGATAACTGCTCCCTAGGGGTCTGCCAAGGCTCGCAAATTCTGGTGGACAGCAGCCCCCAGCTGGCCCCATGCTCTGTCCTCACCATTCTGCCTCGGGTCCCTACCTCGAGCAAGGCAGACGCACAAGTTAGGCACACTGCTTTGCTGTCCCTCTATCCCCTGAGAACTTTTTCTGCTGGGAGCCCTTCTGTGCCCATCTGCTGAGGGACTGTTGCTATTTCGGGTCCACTTACTGGCCAGGAGGGGTGAGTCATGGGCATCTCATGGAAAGTCATCTTTGACACTCTAGGTTGAAGGCGCTGCCGTTGCTACCAGCAGCACGTCAAGTCCTCCGAGGGTGGAAAAAAGTCAGGAGGATGAGATCAGTCATGTGGCAAGAGTCCATTGCACCAAGGGGAGGCTGCTGTAAATGCTGTCTGCCGTAACTATGCCTTGCTTAGCTTGTAAACATCAGTCAGCATCACAGAATGAGCCAGGCTCAGAATGAGCTCAAAGATCATCTAGTCCAACCTAGCACCCAGCCCTGTCCAATCAACTAGACCATGGCACTAAGTGCCTCAGACAGGCTTTGCTTCAACACCTCCAGGGACAGAGACTCCACCACCTCCCTGGGCAGCCCATTCCAATGCCAATCACTCTCTGGGAAGAACTTCTTCCTAACATCCAGCCTAGACCTCCCCCACCACAACTTGAGACTCTGTCCCCTTGTTCTCTTACAGGTTGCCTGGCAGAAGAGACCAACCCCACCTGGCTACAGCCTCCCTTCAGGTTAGTTGTAGACAGCAATGAGGTCACCCCTGAGCCTCCTCTTCTCCAGGCTGCACACCTCCAGCTCTCTCAGCCTCTCCTTACAGGGCTCTGTTCCAGGCCCCTCACCAGCTTTGTCACCTGTTTCTAGACACGTTCCAGTATCTCAACATCTAGGGCCAACACAAAACATCTTCTGTTGCCTTCACTACCATTCCAGCCCTGATTACCTGCTACCTTGAGCATCAGAAACCTTCCATAGTCACAGCTCTCTAAACCCCTTATCCATGTATGGAAATTAAAGCAGTCACAGCAGGATGAAGGTTTACTTCAAAACAGCCTGATGGGAGCAAGTGCTGGCTAAAGTAATTTTCTGCTGGGAAACAGCAAGTAGAGTAGCAAAAGTATCTGAAGACTGGCCAGGAGTTGGGGGGAACAGGTTCTTCTCACTTGCTCCCTGGGAGAGGAGCAAAAGAGGTTTTTGCAGCAAAAGAGGTTCCACCTCAACACAAGGGGGAACTTCTTTACAGTAAGGGTCACAAAGTACTGCAACAGGCTCCCCAGACAGGTTGTGGGGGTCTCCTTCTCTGGAGACTTCCAAGGTCCATCTGGATATGTTCCTCTGTGATCTGTGTTAGATTGTATTGTCCTGCTCTGGCAGGGGGGTTGGACTCAATGCTCTCCTTGGGTCCCTTCCAACCCTTAACATCCTGTGATGTGGCAGCAAGTGATGCCCCTGGACTGGCATGTGATGTCCAGGTGAAGTGTTGCTCCTGAACCTGGCTGCAGTGGAGCCTCAGATCCACTCAAGCAGGACAACCTAGTGAGGACCTGCAAGAGCTTGCAGGGAGCAGGTTCAGCTTTGGCACAAAACCTGTTACAGGATCCCCATCCTCCCTGCCATTGGTTCAACAAGGTCGTCAGCAACCTGAGCATACTCTGAAGAGAGCTTTGCTTTGAGGAGGCAGCTGGACCTTCAGGAGTCCTCCTCAAGTCTTTTATTTTAGCACTAGCCCCACTGCTAAGGCTGGTTGAAGCTTTAAAAAAAGGGAACCTGTATTTATGTCCACATCAGACAAGCTGCCCTGATTTTGCAACTTCATTGCAATCAAACTGAGGAAGTCTCAAGCAGAAAGTTCAAGTAAGTGTCATGCTTGAAGAGAACAAGTACCATTTCTGCATCACTGTGTCATCACCACCACCACCACAATTCATCCCACCCTCTTTCCTTCATCAATGCAACTCATCTACCCTTCCCCATCAGGATCACCTAAAGCCCAGCTGCATCGACGCAGCTCTTTGCACTGACAGACTCCAACAGCTGGAAGACCTTATGATAAATCACCTCTAACTGCGGGTTCCACATCAACGTCTACTAAAAGTTAAAACAGCAGCTCCCCTCAGTCTCTTTCCCATTTCAGTTTGCATTGTTTGCAGGTGAGAAGTGACCTGGCTTTAAAATTAACACCTTAAAAAACCCCAGGCTAGTAATGAGGAAGGAGGGATGACAACACGGGAATTTTAACTACAGATCCTTCCAGTGCTGTAGTTCAGAGTGATCTTTTGCAGCAGTAAGATACACCTCTAAGAGAGGCACAGGTCAGCATTTCAGGAATAGGACCAAGGGCCTGGAGCATCTCCAGGTAGCTTTAGCACAATGGCATTAAGAATGTGAAGTTAGGACTTCATGGTGGCTGTCCACACACGAAGGGCCAGCTCTCCCAAAGAGTTCTCAGATGTGAGCCACAGAAGCATGAAACAGTAAATTAGAACTTACAGAAAATGGGCAGATACTCAGAAGGAAACAACGTGACCCAGTTCAGCCCACGGAGCCAACCTGGAGCCCCACAACAGTGATGCCTTCAAGAGTGGAGAGCTGGCAATCCTGTATCTGCAATCAGGCACAAGCCAGTATCAGGACGTTGCAGCTGCCATGCTGGAACAAGCACATGCACACAGAGGACACCCAGAAACATGATCCATTGCTTGGCACAGCAAGCAGGAAAATCAGTGTCAGAATTTTGAGAGCAAGGCTGCTTGGATCCAAGTGGCAGCAGCCAAGATGCACAGAGGCCAAAAAGCCTCCTGAGCTTTAGGATTTGAAATGTAAGGCACTGAGATAAGAGCCCAGGTGCGTCCCACTAACTGCATATCCTGCTATGTGCTTTCCTGCTACTAAACCGGCAAGCCAGGGGCTAATCCAGGATGTCACCATCACACCTTAAGTTGGGAGGGGAACCCACCCTGAAGCAGTTTTTGCCTTCAGAAAAACATCCAGCTAAGATCATGTGGGGGCATCCTCTTATAATCCATCTTTATTTGTAAAAATCCACATATAAAATCTTCAGTTTCCTTTTAGAAAAACATAAAGGCACAATAAAACTACTCAAACTCTCTTCCCCATGGACTGATGGTCCAACAGTCCCCCTACCACAACCTCCCCCTTGCTTTCTCTTCCAGTCCATGTTTCTTCATGTTTCCTTTAGTTTCAACTTGCTCCTGCCCAGGCACAGTTCTGCACTTGCAATGATGAAGTATGCACACAGAGGAGATGGTGGAGAGGTGGTATGGGCTGTGCGTGGAATGTTTTACAGACACTTTTTAGTAGTAGGTCTCCTTTTCCACCCAACCTGAAGGAGGAGAAAGAAAGCAGAGTTAAGTCTTAAGGCAGACCAAGTATGAGGTTTGTGACAGCTCCTTTTAGGCTCTGAAAATTTGCCCTGTAACACCTGAGCTAGTAAGCGACTCATCACAATGGGAAATCTCTTGCCAGGCTGTTGCTGTGCTGGAGCTTTCGGAACAGAAAGCAGGACCTTTCTATTCCAAGATTTCTAGAACAGCCCAGGGATTAATCAGCCTTTGCCATTTACTTGTAGTGCGCTGGTACTGTTACATACTGCAGAGGGATGCAGGGATTGGGAGAGAAAGCCCTTAAATTTGTACTGGTGATGAGGAAAGGATGACAGCAAAATACAGCCCTGCACATAGTTCTCAGCACTGGGCGGGGGTCTTCAGCACTGGGGGGTCCTTGAGCTTTGTCAGAGCTTCTACAGAGCTGAAGAGCATGAAGAGGTGGTGACAAAAGCACACAGATCAGCAGCACATTCTTACCGCCAGGGTTGCGTCTGATAATGAGCTTCCTGACTTCATCATACACAAATATGAGGAGGGAGTAAGGGAAAGCACAGAACCACCAGGTCGGCCTGTATGAGAGAGAAGGCAGTGAGAACACCAGCAGCAGAGCTGCTCTGTGCCTAGCAGAGTGCTGACTTGATATAGCACAGAAAGGCTGGCACGTCCCAGCTTGCCAGTGCACCACCTCCCACAAGGCTATGGTTCAACTGACAACCCTCCAAGCCAAGAATTATCACCAAGCTTTCTTCCACAATAGGTTAATCCACTTTTGGATATTAATTCCAAGCAAGGTATGTCACAGCACCTTTGTGCATCTCTGTACCAGCACCTCCCCACCCATTAATCAAGAAATACTTTCCCTTCAGTTTTCCTCCAGGTACACATAACCATTGTGCCCATGGCCTTGCCCACTTGAACTTCACTAGTTTTCCCTCATGATGTACACCAAGCTACAGGTCGGTGCTGCAGGCATTGGCCAGAGGTCAGCTTTCTTGTTAGGAAATGCTCACACTTTGGCACCAAACTTCAGACAATACTTCTGAATGGAACACAAGATGCACCAGGATATTTTTGGTAAGTCAGAGGCCTGTTCAAAGTTGGAGTTTAAACTGTGCCATGAAATGTTGCAATGCTGTTGTGCAATGCTGAAGATGTTGGCACCTTCCCAGTCAGGAAATTTACTATGCACCAAGTGGTCATCTGTACCTATGTACCATCTTTCAAAAGACCTTACTATTTTCCTTGTTTCTGTGGAAGGCAGAAAAGCACAAAACACCATCATCACCAAGATGGTAAAGAAGTCACCTGACCAAGGTTTTAGAGTAATTCAGCTGATTTTCTTTAGAGGTGCAGGCCCCATACAAGCACAAGAGCAGCTGCACCACAGACCACTGGCACAAACAAAACTGTGTTGCTAATTTTCAGCAAGGCCCTGAGCTGCAGGCTCCCCATAAACTTTCCACGAGCAGGAACAGAAGGCAAACCATGCCCCACATTACAATGGATCACTCGCAGCCTCCAGCCTGAGCTCTTCTGGGTTAAGAATAGGTTTCAAGCTCCTGAAGTTCACAACTGCTTTTATCCATCTCCCTATCCAAGCACTAGTGTTCCGTGGTACAACCTGCTGCACTAAAATATATGATGCGACTTACTTGAGAGGGTACATCCTTAGGGCAACATCCATCCCAGGGCAGTAGGAGAGGAAGGCAGCCAGAGCAGTCTCCTCAAAGAGACCAAATATTAAGATCTTGTTCCTAGTAAAGACAAGAAAGCAGTCAGGGACAAGGTACTTTCACAGGTGACATCCTAAAAACAGTTACCACACGATAGTGAATGCAAACAGACTTTCTGCTCCAGTCCCATCAGGTGGGGGCTATCAGGCCATTCAAGCTGGTGGCCCAGTTGTCACTATGGCCTCTAGAGACACTCCAGTGCAAGTTAAGCCATCCAGAAACTGCTTTTGTAACACATTCAAAACAAGGCTGGGGTTCCTGCCACCAGACCTATTAATACACTGCTGTCCTCTGAGGTGGGCTAGCTCCCACAGGTCATCAGCATTTTGCATTGTCTCAGGATGATAACACAGCAGACAATAAGAGACAGAGCACCCAAACCCTCTTTCATCTACTACTAAGGCACCAGACTGCTCAAAATTCATGTCAAAATGCCAGACTCTGCTGGGACAAACAACCAGAATGCCAGGTGCAAGTCTAAATCCTCCATAGACAGCCTAACTTACTTCATTCCCTGCTGGAAGACGGAGTTTCTTCGGGTCTTACAAATGATCAAGTCTGCCCACTGCACAACCACAATGCTGACAAAGAAAGCTGTATGGCAAGTGAACTCCACTATCTTCCTCTGTTCATAGGTCTAGGAAGCAGACAAAAGAACATTGCCTTGGCTCTCTAGTGTCCACACCAAGTTCAGCAGGCATTAGCATTGTGGCTGGCACCTTCTAAGCTGTGCCTCAAAACTTACCCACTGCTGCCCATAGCTGTCTTCTACATCATTAATCCATCGATCATCCCACTGAACTCTGATTCCTAACAAGCCAGAAGGCCAGAACCCATTCTCTGCCATGATTACAAAGTAGGTGAAGAAACCTCCGAGGGCCTGGATCATACCTGAACAGATAAAAAAAGGAGAATAAAAATGAAGGTGCTGTGAAACGCAATTAACAGAAAGCAGTTTTCAGGGGCTCAGTCTTCCAAGCAGCACCTGTAGAAACAGCTCACACTGACATCAAACTCAGCCACCACCCTTTTGCTGAGGAGCTTCTATACCCAGCTTTGTACAGAGTTGCTTTGGCTCTGCCTTGTGCTGACATGGTACTCAAGGACACAAGATAAAACTCCCTTTGTGTTCTCATTGAGCCTTGCCCACCCACAACCCTTGTAAAATACAGTCAAGAAGGTTCCCAAAGTCTGCTGCAATTAAGCAGAAGCTCCTATCCTGTGAACTGGGGATGTACCTTTCATCGAGGCTCCTAATGCTGTGTGTTTAGGGATATACTGGAGAGAATCCTTTACTTCTAATTAAACTAACAATGGGATCTATGTTCTTGCTGAACAAGTCTGAACCAGAGGAGAGCTGGTTGCCAGCCAGTTCCTTTACAGCACTATGCAATTAAACAAAATTACTGTGAAAGCAATTCAATGGATCAAGCTGCACAAGCCACCGCTATGTGCCACAGGGGCAGAATCATGGCAAGCTCTTAACAGCCTGAGGTTCTGGTTTGCACATCCCAAACCTCAAACCCTACCAAAATAAGCAGAATAGTCAATGACTCAGAACGGTGCACAACTCCACTACCACCAAGTTCAAATGGGTGCCAGAGAAAGGAGAGCAGCTTACCTATCTGCCCATAGGCCATGCTGATCAGCCGTTCATTCACCAGCTTGTCTGTTTTGGGATTTCTGGGCTGCCTTTTCATGATGTCGCTCTCTGCTTGCTCATATGCCAGGGAGATAGCAGGGACCTTTGGGGGTGGTAGGACTGCTGTTAGAATCCTTTCAGTTTTCTACTGCAAGTAACATTCCCTGGCCATGTCTTCAGCCCAAGAAACTGCACTGCCCCAAAGCTATAGTGTTTGGGAAGCACCTTACCCACTCCCCACCCCCAGTGTGTCCTTACTGAGATCTTCAGAATGAGGAAGCTGTGAAATAGGGAATGTGAATTAAGGGCATATCAAACGAGTTATTTTAAACCAGAACACTACAGAAAAGTGTATTTCAACACTTTCTTTTCAACTGCCCTTTCTTTCAGGTATCTAAGAACAGTGTTCCACATCCCTTCTTGAGACAAAAGACAGACATTTACCATGTCAGTGCCCAAGTCAATGCAGAGGATGGTGACTGTTCCCAGTGGCAGGGGTATGTTTGCAATGATGAAGATCAGGAAGGGCGTGATTTCAGGAATGTTACTGGTCAGGGTGTAAGCGATAGACTTCTTCAGGTTATCAAAGATCAGACGCCCTGGGGCAAAGGAGAGAGAACAATAGAACTTTTAGCACCAGAAGGCATCCAATTTGCTCCTAGGCAGCTTCAGCAGTAACATCAAAAGGCAAAATTCTGGTGCAGCAAAGTGAAGAGCTCTCACGCTCAGACTCTGCTCTAGCACCTACGCACACCTGTCGTCTTTTTGGTCATAGCAATCAGGACACCAATGCATAAAGTATTAGGATACTAAGCCTCGGTTCCTAAAATCAGGAGCTACCCTCT
This sequence comes from Pogoniulus pusillus, assembly GCF_015220805.1. Classification (NCBI taxonomy): domain Eukaryota; kingdom Metazoa; phylum Chordata; class Aves; order Piciformes; family Lybiidae; genus Pogoniulus; species Pogoniulus pusillus. The sequence goes on along the minus strand of NC_087268.1, from coordinate 17,411,055 downwards.
GTTCTGCTCCTGTTTGAGAGTTACTGCTCCACCAGGGAGGAAAATGTGTCAGACTCAGCTGGCAAAGATGACTGTAGGGTCAGTGTTAGCCAAAAGGACAAAGTAGCTTTTGTTACTCAGCTGCTTCCTACTGCTAAGCATCCCCAAAGGGTTGTGCTGGTCCCACGGAAAGGGAGAAGGCTTTAAAAAGGATGAGCAAAAATGTTGCCTCCTCCTAGAAAACACATCATGAAGACAAGCTCAAATAAAACAAAGCCTTACAGATGCCTCTATTTCAGAGGGAAACAGCAAGTAACACTGCTGAAGCAGGCTGCTTGGCCAACACCATGCAGAATTTAAAAGCTCACCTTCTTCAACACCAGTGACAATGGAGGCAAAGTTATCATCCAGTAAAATCATGTCAGCTGCCTGCTTGGAGACATCTGAGCCAGCAATACCCATAGCAACACCAATGTCAGCCTTCTTCAGGGCTGGGGAATCATTGACACCATCACCTGTGACAGCCACAATGGCACCCTAATCAGAGAGAGACAGACAGAAAGACTGAAATCATCATGTAACATTTTGGGCAGAAAAGATTTCTCCTGTCTTCCTACTTCACCCTGCTATAAAGAGACCTCAGTTTTCCTTTGTCCTCCCATCACTCCTTTCCCCATTCTGATCAGGCTTATCAGGGAATCATACTGTTCGCTCCAAAGATGTTGGAGACAATGTAAGAATGTTGAATCCTTCTCCTCTCCCAAACACTTCCAAAACATTCAGGGGTGGAGTGTGTTAACAAACATCCTAGGATCAGATGAAAGCCTCAATACTAACTGAAGATGCTTTCCTGTAGTTGAAGGCTGCTGACAGACTAAGGTCTAGTCTGGCCTTTTACCTGAGCACTGAGAAGACTAAGCTCTGCCACTTCAGAAGGCAGCACTGGTTGGTAGTTTATCTATTTATTATGTATGTGTGGATGTTTCTCTCCTCCTTTACCTGTCGCTGACAGCCCTCCACAATGATAAGCTTCTGCTGAGGAGATGTCCTGGCAAAGACAATTTCTGTGTGATGAAGCAGGATGTCATCTAGTTGCTCGCTAGTCATGTCCTTCAAATCTGTGCCATGAACAACACAAGCTTTGGCATCCCTGTAATCAAAAGACAACATCATGCTTTACTTCAAGTTAAACTAAGTTTCTCATTAGCTGTATTTGCCCTATAAAACTATAGCTTTTCAGTGCTCTAGAGAAAGACCAGCTCTTTCTGTGCCTGAATACTGCCTGAATACAGAGGTTTGACGGTTATGGTTAAAAAAATAGACAGGGAAGACAAACAAAGACAACAGCACCAAGCAACAGACAAAAGTCCCCATAAGCAGGATAATTCTGCATCGTTTTAAAAAGCACCATGGCAAAGACCAGCTGTTTCCACAGCCCTTGGCCTCTGCAACAAAGGAACCCTTGGCTCAAGCAGTTGGCTTCCAGCATCACAAAAGTGCAGTAGTCTTCTGCAGGCAAGTCTTCTTGTAACAGATTGATGGTCTACATGTGCCTCTTCACAGAGATCACACTATGCCAGCTCAGATCATTTTACTTTCATAGAGTCAGTCAGGGTTGGAAGGGACCACAAAGATCATCTAGTTCCAACCCCCCTGCCATGGGCAGGGACACCCCACCCTAGAGCAGGTTTCTTCAGCAACAAAAGCAAACAATGGTATATTTAGACTGGTTTGGTACCCTGCATGCCACAATAAACTACCTCTCTAACCCAGCATACTATCCCTTATAGGTCTTAGGAGACCATCCATGCAGCTCAGGACATCATCCAGTGTAGACAGGGAAATTCCCTCCCTGCCTGTACAGCCAGCTGGTGACCTGCTCAGTCACACAGCCCCATGATCCCCAGCCTGCACTGCTAGGTTGAGGAGCCACCCTCAAAAAGATAACACAGAAAAGTAAAATAGAATTCAGCCACAATACTTGTCTTCCCCGAGCAATTTCATTCCACAGGGTGTCTCTATTCACAGCTCATAAGCTACATGGCTACTCTCCAGCTCAAACACAGGCTGGGTCAAGCTAAGCAGTACAGACAGCCCAGCTATTCTGCAAACTGCCTGCTTAATGCCAAAGCACATTTTCTGAGGATGTCTCAGTTCTGCACTAGACTACATAGACAAACATTAACCTCTAAGAGGAAGGAATTACATTTTCTTATTTATTCTGCTTGTAGTTACTGAAATGTGTCAATTTCTCCTCCCATCCCAAGTCTTGCTCCCTTTGCCCACCTGCAATCACACCTAGAAACAAGTCTGAGGAAGAACAGAACAGGGTATTAAGTGATCAAGTTTATAGGTGTGATTCAGCTCCTTAAGCATCATAAACCAGTTCAAGAGTTTAAGTAGCCCATTCAGTCTGGAATGTGACTAACAAACCAGGTGTTCTCTTTTTACCAGTTTTCCCATGAACATGTCACTTATCTTACTAAGTAAGCCCAACTAAGTATGTTTGTGGGCAAAAGTAGGTCTCTACTGAAAGACCTGGAATCACAGGACAGTTTCAGGCTTAGCAGCACCACTGCTCAAAGCAGCTCCTAAACAGCTACCTCCTGCGCCCATACCACTTGAAATACATTTTCCTGTCTGCTACATAGAGACAATTCATGGTGCTTGTGCAATGATATTAACCAGACAAGGCAAATGCTCAGGGGAAATAATGTTAGACTCCCACAAGACTCCACTAAGCCCACTGGGTTCTTTTCCTACCCCTCTCCCCACCCCAGTGTGAGGACAGACCATCAGGGTAAGCAGCTACTGGGCAGTAAAACGGTAGAAGAAAACTTGCCAAGTTTTCTGTATAGGGCTTACTCCCAATTACTTCCCATGCATAAGTGACATGCACATTCAAGACAGCCTTCTGCATTCTTCACATAACTTGTGATACACTTTGAAAAGCCACAACATGCTGAGCTAAGCAGATGCCAAGCTTTTCATAGCTGGGAGAGATGCAGAGGGATTATCTGAGACAAGGAGAGAGGCAAATGCTTAATGCTTTGAATAGCTTTTGGCTTTCACCAGTCAGTACCTAGGGTTGACCTGGCTGACGGGAATGTTGAGTCGAGCAGCAATATCTTCCACTGTTTCATTGCCCTCAGAGATGATGCCAACACCCTTGGCAATGGCTTTGGCTGTGATCGGATGGTCTCCAGTAACCATGATAACCTGAAAGGCAAGCAGACTGCTGTGAAAGTCTTGTCCATATTGCAGAGTAATACTGCCCAAAAGGCAGCATCTCCTGAGACTGAGAAGGCCACATGGCTTTTGTTCTACCAGTAAGCCCTGGCACAGAGCAAGGCTGAGGTACAGGCAAGAACCTGTTACCAGAAGGCAAGGGATTGAGGTGGATGGAAGACAAAGAGAATGGTTAATCCTCAGTCAACAGATCTAGTTCTGTTTCCAGGCTGTGCTTTGCTCTCTCATCTGTCAGTCTTGTGGGACATGCAGAACACACCTGGGGCAAATCACAGGCTTTGGGATGCCATTCCATCAGCACCTGCCAGTGCCCCAGCAATTTGGAGTACAACTCATTTTTCAGTCCATTAACGCACAATCATTTGCATGTAACTCAAAAATGAAGCCTGGGGTAGTACCAGTTAAATGCCAGTCAATGCTTCATTCACATTACAGCAACACAGGTATAGAGCAAGGCAGCATTCAGCCCAGAAATGAACTACCTTGATCCCAGCGCTTCTGCATTTGCCAACGGCATCTGGCACGGCAGCACGAGGAGGGTCAATCATAGACATCAGTCCTACGAAGCAGAGTTTTTCTACAGGGAAGTTCAATTCATCCGTATCAAACTGGAAGCCTTCAGGGAACTGGTCATCGGGCAGAGCCAAGTGACAGAAACCTGTAACACGTCAAAGCCATGTTTGTTCTGTTCCCATGCACTGGGAGGCAGCGAGCTCAAAGGCTTACTGGTTCTGTAAACAGCTCCACGAGAATAGTAGGCAATGTCAGAGGTTTGGCCAGGGCTATTGAGGCAGGAATCACACTCATATTCTGATAACTAATGACTGTTGCTATTAGGCACAGCTTGGCTCACATGCAGCGGAGCAAATCTAATGCCACATAGCTCCACAGAGACAGAAGGTCCTAAATGGCTTTCTTCATTTTGATCTAGGCAACCCAGCTGCTGGGCAAGACAAGACCCTGCAGGCTGCCTTTCGGCTAGAAAGCTAAATAGCAGGACTGCTCCTGCAAAAATTGAAGTGACCTTGGCCCAACACCACGGTTACACTGCAGAAACAGAGTACAACCCTCCACTTCACCCGTTGGCACCCTCTACAAAGGAGAGTGAGGGACAATCTTTTCCAAATTATTAAGGCTGGTTTTCCTTACCTAATACTCTCTCCCCAAGGCCTCCCAACTCAAGGTAGGCATTCTGAAAGGCATCTTTCATTTCCTCATCCAGTGGCTGCTCCTTGCCATGAATAAGAATGGTGCTGCAGCGATCCAAGATCCTCTCTGGAGCTCCCTTCATCACCAGCAAGTAACGGGATTCTGATGGATTGGCATTTTTGTGGATAGACAGCTAGAGAGAAGTAAGTTAAACCAGTTTATAGCCATGTACTGTGAACATCACAAATGATCACCATCACTTAGTGTTCTGTGGCGACAGCAGCTCAGGACAGTTTGTGATATTCTGCTCCAGCTTTCGTTTGCTCATATTTTAATGAGGTCCACACACTAAGGTATTACTCTGTATCACAGATGTTGTGACAGCCTTTTTGTGTCCAAGTTCTACCTGTTCAGGTAATTTTACAGCAGTTCATTGTTATCCAGATTGAGTTCCTGCATTCTCTTGCATGTTCAACATGACCAAGTGCAGTGTTCTGCATCTGGGTTGGAGCAATCCCAAGCACAAATCCAGGCTGGGTAGTGACTGCCTGGAGAGTAGCCCTGAGGAGAGGGGTCCTGGGGCTGCTGCTGGTGGAACAGAAGCTCAACATGAGCCAGCAGTGTGCACTTGCAGCCTGGAGGGCCAAGCACAGCCTGGGCTGCATCAGGAGAAGTGTGGCCAGCAGGTGGAGGGAGGTGATTCTCCTCCTCTACTGTGCTCTGGTGAGACCCCACCTGGAGTACTGCATCCAGATCTGGAGCCCCCATTACAAGAATGACGTGGAGGTGCTGGAGCATGTCCAGAGAAGGGCCACTGGGAGGGCTGGAGCAGCTCTGCTATGAGGACAGACTGAAAAAGTTGTGGCTATTCAGCCTGGAGAAGAGGAGGCTCCCAAGTGACCTTCTTGTGGCCTTCCAGGATCTGAAGGCGGGGGGGGCTACAAAAAATCTGGGGAGGGACTTCTTAGGCTCTTGGAGTGACAGGATTAGGGGGAATGGAGCGAAGCTAGAGCTGGGGAGGAAGTTGTTCATCATGAGAGTGGTGAGAGGCTAGAAAGGGTTGCCCAGGGAGGTGTTTGAGGCCCCATGCCTGGAGGTGTTTAAGGCCAGGCTGGCTGAGGCTGTGGGCAGCCTGCTGTAGGGTAGGGTGTCCCTGGGCATGGCAGGGGAGTTTGAACTAGATGATCCTTGTGGTCCCTTCCAACCCTGACTGAGTCTAGGGTTCTATGTTACTGCCACACAGGCAGGAAGCATATCCAGTCTTTCCTCAGCAATTGACATCTTACTGCCAAGGCAGTTCCAAAAGCTCTTACGCAGTGTAACTAAGTATGGTGCATCAAATTAATTGTCTGGAGCAGTCCACAGGCAAGATTTTGGTGCCAAAAAGATCTTCCAGGCACACTGCAAGTGCTTCACATATTGGCTGACTCTCAAGTGGGCAGATGCTTACCTGGTATTTGTTGGTAGAGTTAAATGGTATTTCCACCACTTTGGGATACCTGTCTCTCATCTCCTTAACAGAACCACAGCACAATTCGATGCATTTCAGAAGTGCAGACTCAGAGGCATCTCCTGCCACTGCTCTCTAAGGAAAGAGACAAGTATCATTCCAGCAGACCCACCAGAGAATATCAGATATTTGGAGGAAAAAAAAAAAGTATTCATCTCAGCTCAGTCTCAGCTTCTACATAACACGATATGAAAGCAAAAATAAGTAATTCTTTTATCTAGCACTGACAATACTGCTGTCCAGAATGCCTCTCAGGCTCTGTCAGACAGCCCAGCCCGACAGAGCAGCAATCTTCTGGTGCCAAAGTCAAGAAGCCTTTATGAAGGGCAGAGAAAGTCAGATAACCAGGTGCAGTCACAGAGAGAGTCTGGAGGGTAAACTTTAAGAACTGCATGCCACAAAGAACAGCAAATGCGAGATAAAAACTGATGACAGGCACACAGAAACACTTGCATATGCTTCTCCCACCCTAATGTAACATCAGCTTATCAAGCCTTTGGCAGAGAAGGCAGAATCTGCCCAGGTCTCCTCCCCGCTTAAGGTTAGCACTGGTAGCCACTACAGACGAGGGTTCTCAGCCCCAGAGATGTGTGTGCACCGAGTCTTGCTTGAGCTTCCTTTGCTGCAATTTAAACCAAGTATTTCTTGTCTTTCTGGTCTTTGTCTATAAGAAATTATTTTTATACTGATTTTTTGTATCAAATACTTTTAAAAACTCCTCCCTCCCAAATATTCCTGAGATGGGAAAAACTCCAGCTCTTTATCTTGGGTCTAAAAACATGACCTGAAGTTAATAGTCAGAGAAGCATTAGGGAAAAAGAATTCTATTCCACCATTTCTCTTACCACAGCATCAGAACACCCTTGGGAAGAAGTTTACTAAGCAACATGATTTGACAGAATATAAGCACTGTACAGTTAATTTCGGCCCTGGCTGGGTCACAGTTCAGGAGCAGGAATCTGAATTGATGTTATGCTGGCGTTTGTGCCAGCACTGAACCAGCAAAGGCTTAAGAAGCCAAGACACACCAGTGAGAAGAGCATGGTAAAAGACAAAGTCTCTCATGACTGCTGCTCCCCCTGCTCCAGTATCTACTACTTCCAACTTCCAGAATGAGCATTTGTAGCTTTTAAGTGCACAAATACCAAGACAGGGATTCTTGGAACAGCCAGACATTGGGAAATGCCTGGGAAAGCCCTATCTAAAGTATCCGACCTCCCAAAACAAACTGTAGGTGCTAGCGGATGGCAGGAATCTGCTGTGGGAAGTGTTTTCTTTTTCCTGTTTTCCAGTCTCATCTCCTCTGCCCATAGCACACCACCTGTCAGGGTGCTAGACTACAGAAAAGATGTCACAAAGGCAGATAGCTCTACATTGGAGGTTCTTCTAACCCACAGCACAATCTCACTACTATTGTGGGAGGCCAGTAGTAAGGAACAGGACAAATGTTTCTTTCAAGAGCTCACCTTAAGAATTGGTACATTTTCCTGGTTGGCCTGAAACACAGCACGGTTGCAGAGACCTGCAATTCTGGACAAAGCACTCCAAGTAGCTGAGCTCTTGTCAAAGGAGGCACCTGAAAGCAGAGGAGGAATGTCAAAAGGCTCCCCTGTAAAAATCTTCACATAAGCCCAAAACCCTACTAAGTTTAGGAGCAAGAAACTTTTAACTGAAAAACGGGAAACAAACAGAACCTGTTAGCACAAATAAATCTCTTTAAATCCTTTTCTCCTCCCAGGTACTTGATCAGATGATTTTAAGACTCAAGGGTGTAATTTCAACAGTGCAAAAGAACATCTCTGTTTTCAAGACTCCAGGCTATTTTGGCAAAGCCAAGGAATTCTGTACAGGTTATCATTCTTCTAGAAGGGCCTGGGTAACGGATGTTAGGTTCCATCTCTGAGTTGTCTCACTTTATCACCCTAGAACTGGATGAAATTGTTCCCAAATGAACAATGCTTAAATAAAGGCACTGCTTCTCTCATGTTGGCTTATAAGTTGCCTTCAAGGGAGATGAATTCAGCCAGTTAACTGATAAGCTAACATACTTTCCATGAAGTGAAATCTTCTAGGCTTATTTCTCCTGCAGGCAAGTCAGCTGCTGGCAGCCCAAACTCAAGTGCTTCCAAATAACACTTTATTTATAGCTTGCTGCTTTGCACTAGTGTTAAAGATCAAGAACAGTAAAGCAGCTTTTTTTAAGTGGTTCAGACAAACAACGTTTTGGAGTAGTAGTGGTACTGCTGTGCCATGCCCCCTGGGGAAGAGTTTGTGCTAGTATGTCGCAAGCACAACAATTCAGAAGGTAGATGATAGTGACACTCCTAGATTTGGTTATACTGAACAGTTCTGAAGAGATAAGTACCTCTCAACTGCACAGCACACCGAGATTTCAGATTCTTATCTGTATGTAGAATAAACTTCCCGCTGAAGTCTTACTGTAACTTCATGCATTGCTACTGTTCTGCAAACACAACCAGGGTGTTCTGGGAAAACCACTTTTCAAGGGCAGCCATCCAGTTCATCATGGGAAATTTCCATCTATATTCAGTCTTAAGTAATATATCATCAGGGTCAACACCTCTACTGTCTGTGCTCTCAGCGGACTTACACTGAGGCAATCTCATTGGATACATTTTGGCAAAAATCATCAAGTACTTGAGCACAGAACAGCAAGTACTTCTACATACAGGACAAATGTAAGGGGCTGAACATTCAGGAGGCTCAAATTCCACAGTTAATTTTGTGCAAGAGCAGCCTACATGGAGTTTAAAGATTATACAGTAGCACAGTGCAAAGCTTTGTGTAATCTCAAGTCTTTTAATGCCCACTGTGGATCAAGTAAGAAGCCTTTGTATTGTGAACTTCACCTGGACTAGAAAGCTAGAAACACAGGTTCTTAGAAGTACAGGAATGCAGAGAAAACACTTTGTAATGAAACGCCTCAAGTGCCCAGAGCTGCTCTTACCACTCTGGTTCTCTGTAGTATCAGCCTCGTGAATCTGATTGTCAAACCACATGTGCGCGACGGTCATGCGGTTCTGCGTCAGGGTGCCTGTTTTGTCAGAGCAAATGGTGGAGGTGGAACCCAGGGTTTCCACGGCTTCCAGGTTCTTCACCAAGCAGTTCTTACGGGCCATACGCTTGGCTGTTAGTGTGAGACACACCTGGAGACGAGGAAGAGGGCAGGTTAGATGTGCTCATACGCTAATACACTGCCACCCAATTCACTGTGGGCACAAAACGGGCACAGGCTTACATGCCCTGAAGTGACTCCAACTTCACCTCGCTCTATCGGTGCAAAACAAAACAGCAACACTCAGGCCCAGCTGCTAAGTTTAAATGATACAGTCTCAGTCTCCTGCTTTTAAGTACTCCAGCAAGAAAAAGAACAGGCTCTGGAGTTCCCATTACAAGAAGGATGTGGACATGCAGGAGCATGTCAAAAGAAGGGCCACTGGGTTGCTCAGAGGGCTGGAGCACCTCTCCTGTGAGGACAGACTGAGGGAGCTGGGGCTGTTCAGTATGGAGAAGAGGAAGCTCCCAGGTGACCTTCTTGTGGCCTTTCAGTATCTGAAAGGGGCCTACAAAAAAGCTGGGAAGGGACTTTTCGGGATATCAGGGAGTGACAGGACTAGGGGGAATGGAGCAAAGCTGGGGGTGGGTACGTTCAGGCTGGCCATGAGGAGGAAGTTGTTCAGCATGGGTGGTGAGAGGCTGGAATGGGTTGCCCAGGGAGGTGGTTCAGGCCCCATCCCTGGAGGTGTTTAAGGCCAGGTTGGATGGGGCTGTGGCAAGCCTGATCTAGGGTAGAGTGTCTCTGTTCACAGCAGGGGGGTTGGAACTAGGTGATCCTTGTGGTCCATTCCAACCCTGATTTTATGGTTCTACGACTAACATTTTAGTTAAAGTTGGACTTCCTAATCATAAGGGGATTTGACCTCTCAAAACAGGGGAAGCCAGGCTACATATGAAAAGGCCCAAAGTAGTTTTTCTAACAGGGCTACAACTTACTGGTGTTGGAAGCAAGCAGCCCCAGCTACCCTTTCTCACCAGAGATTCCTACCTCGTTCCAGCTCACTTGCTACTCTGCTTCCTAAGGCTGCATAAAAGCCTCTAGCCCTGTCCATCACTGCACTCTACACAGCTGAACCACACCTAGATACTCTCACCATGGGTAAAACAAACTTGCAAAAACCTCTGCTGGGTCTCAGATCTAAAGCTGGGACTAGAGTTAAACTTGCTGGGTGCTCTGCCAGCCCTTCAGGGTTGGAAAGGCTGGTGTGCATATGAGTGTAGAAAACCTCAACAGCTTTGAAGGAAGGCTCCTTGTCCCAGAAAAATGCAACACAAAGCACAGAACTCCTAGTCTTGCCCTCTTCAGTTCTCCGATGTCAAGTCTCTGTGTAAGTCTAGCTTAGGGATCCATTTTCTTTAGAAAGACATCTGCAGCACTTGACAGATTCAGGCAACTAGTCTGAACCCACTGACTTTCTAAAACCCAGTCCTACCCTACAGAGTACCTTCTTTGGTGTTTACCTCTGGGAATGCACACTGACCATAAAGCAGCCCCCACTTCAAGAACCATACAGTAACTCATTCAATCTCTTTTTGTCCAGCTTCACTCACTGTGACAGTTGCAAGCAGCCCCTCGGGGACATTGGCAACAATGATCCCAATAAGGAAGATTACAGCCTCCAGCCATGTGTATTCCAGGATGAGTGAGAGGATGAAGAAGGAGACACCCAAGAACACAGCCACTCCAGTGATGAGGTGAATAAAGTGCTCAATCTCCATGGCAATTGGAGTTTTGCCCCCTTCCAGTCCAGAAGCCAGACTGGCAATACGACCCATCACAGTGCGATCCCCAGTGCTAATGACAATGCCACGGGCAGTACCTGGAGGAGAGACAGGTTTTAGAAAACAGAAACGCTTCCCAAAGCACACAGTTTGTTCAGCCTGTCCTAGAGTTTAGCAAGCTTTGTCCGAGATAACGCGGGTAGGCGTTCCAATGGCCAAAGTCTGCCACCACAGCTTCTGTTCCTCTAGCAGCATGAAAAAAAAAGGAGGTACGTGATGCACAGGATTCTTCTGCAACTGGTCAAGCTGTGTGCCCCCTCACTTCTACCCCAGGGAATCAGAAGCAGCCATCTCCAAGCACCAGTGTCCTCCTCCCTTCTTAACAGGGAGGCACATTTTCTCTCCCCAAGGTTCTTGAGAAAGATCAAGAATATACTTCAGTTTTGCTGGCCTGCTGGGTGGGTGTTTTGTTTGTTTTTCTGGGGAGGAGGTGTGTGTAGGAAAGAGCAGAGGACAGTTTGGCATTATGAGGTTCTCTCCTGTGCAGAAGACGCAATAGAAGTTAGGCAGTACTCCACACAATTACTGAACAGTCACACTTAGACACACTCTGGGTGTGTAAAACATGCTCAGGGCTTCAGCATAGAGTACCTATTGCCATGCTCAGAGTTGCAGCAGGAAGTTTGCCAGAGCCGTTTGAAATGCCTGCTTTCTGCAGAAGCTGTAGCATTTCTTACAGCTCTGCCTAACCACCTTGGCTCACGTTTATGTTACCTGCAACTCAGCACTGCTGTAATAAAGCAGGCACACCACATAGCTGCCCTCCTAGCAGGGGACAGAATCTAAAAACACCAACCAAACAGTAGTGCGGTGGAGTTTCCTCAGCCCATTGTACAGCGCTACAGCTGGAATGGGCAAAACCTTTGCTGGGAATCTCCAGCCTGTTCTTGCACAGTCAGAGCAGGCTACCAACTGAGACAGCAAACCAAATGCTTGCATTCCTTACCTACGCAGTTCAATCCCTAGCATTGACAGTACTTCAGGAGAAGCACATACCTTCCACACAGTTGGTTGAAAAGAAGGCAATGTTCCTGGTCTCCAGTGGGTTCTCATTGGAGAAGTCTGGAGACCTGGTCTGAGGCTCTGATTCACCAGTAAGTGAGGAGTTATCCACCTATATGGAAGAGAGCACTCTGTCATACACAGGCAAGCAGAAGCCTTCAGCAATGCAAGCAGATAAAACCCTGGGCACTCCTCTCATCATCTATTCACAGCACAGAAGACATTCTTTGAAACCAGACTAAATTCAGCGTTGTTCAGAGCAAAGTTTTCAGACGGCCTGTCACTGCTGTACCTTGCAACCATGTGCAGAGATGATCCGAAGGTCAGCTGGAATTCTGTCTCCTCCTTTCACCTCCACTAGATCTCCAACTACAACACCTTCAGCGTTTATGCTTAACTTTTCACCATTTCTGATTACTAGGGCTTGCTGAAAGACAGTAAAGAAAGACAGACCATGTCAAAAATAACTCTTGAGGAGGGGCTCAAAAGACCAAAGTATCTTAAGATAGCTGTGCTATGTTTCTACAAGGTTTCTACTTTCTGTTGTTTATCTCCAATATGCATGCTATTTAAGAAAAAAAAGCTATTTTTGTTTTCTTGACATTCGACATCTTTGCTGCTAAGAGGACTAAATGATAGGCATGACACAGACTGTTCATGAAGGAATCTGAGGCTTAGGGCTTATTATAACAGTTACTGAATTCCCCAAATTACTGGAATTCACAGGGTGGCAGGAACTGCCCTTGTCTATTGAATCATAGAATCAAGCAGGCTGGAAAAGACCTCCAAGATCATCCAGTCCAACCTACAACCCAGCCCTATCCAGTCAACTAGACCATGGCACTAAGTGCCTCATCCAGACTTTTCTTGAGCACCTCCAAGGACAGCGACTCCACCACCTCCCTGGGCAGCCTATTTCAGTGACAAATCACTCTCTCTGTGAAGAACTTCCTCCTAAGTATTGGTATAGTTAGTAGGAGTATGAAGAGAAATTAATTTCATAGGTGACTTGGAACAAAGGCCTAGTAATACATACTAACAGCCAGACCTTTTGCAATCAAAGCCAATGTTTAAAACAGTTAATCTTGAGCAACCTACAGCTTGGCAGATCAAGGAAATGAGGTATTTTGTACCTGAGGCACCAGATTCTTGAAGGACTCCATGATTTTGGAACTTTTTGCTTCTTGGTAATAAGAGAAACAGCCAGTAATGATAACCACAGCTGACAACACAACACCCAGGTACAGCTACAAGGAACAGAAAAAGTGAGTCAGAGAGCAATCTGCTTGAAAGGCTTCCAGTTTATGCAGGTAAATTACTTTGCATTTAAGTGCCCCATTACAAAGCATGGAGGTACTTGCAGTCTCTGTACATTTTGTGCACAAAAGCCATCCACAAAGCTCAGGTTCTTAACGTAACAAAGGAAGCTGCTGTTCATTTCATCATGTGGAAGCACTCCAAGACATGTTAAGCTTACACTCTGAATTTCCTGCGCTTATGGGAAAAGCTTCTGGACTGAATGCTGGAGGAAGCTGGCCTGCTTTGAGCCAAGCACACTGCTCAGCCTGCCTTTTGAGGTAAAACAGACATTTTTACTTACGTTATCATTGGTAGGCTCTTCCTCTGTCAGACTTTGTATGGCATAAGCCAGAAAACATAGAATAGCACCAATCCACAACAGAAGCGAGAAGCCTCCAAAGAGCTGCCGACAGAACTTGACCCATTCAGGAGTGGTGGGTGGAGGCGTGAGGGCATTTGGGCCATCACGAGCCAAAATCTCAGCTGCACGTGCAGGAGTCAAACCCTACAAGAGAAGTTGCTTTTATAGGCATTGTGGGGAAGGTAGCCCTGAATTTGTTCCTAATCCATCACAGCAACAAAGAGATGCTAACAGTTAATGGAGATGTCCATAGTTGCAATAGCCTCCAGCACAAGTGAAGCACGTGAAAACTGAAGGCCAAGAGAGGAGCTACAGGCTGTTGGATGCTATTTGAGAAGCCTGCAGACCACAAAGCTACAAGCACTGAAGGCAGGCAGGACAAGAAGCCTACAGTAGCAGAGCTCTGAGGAGCAGCCCACTGCAATCCATCCTATCAAATTATAAAATGAGTGAAAGCTGGAGGCCATAAAGATCATGACACTATGGATTTGTCTTCCAGGAAGTTCAGCTTTCAGAAGCCAAGGTCTTTGACAGAAGTATGCAAGTCTGTGCTGTTATAGACTAAGAGCAAACTTGTTGCTGTATGCAATCATGCAGAAAAGAAAAAAGCATTAAGCAAGCAAGAGCAAAGGTGCAAAACTACTGCAGTACTTTTGCACTGGACTTTGAGGTTAGCTAGCACATTTGCATGCCTCTTACTATAAAAGGGTAAAATTTTAACTGCCACTAGCCATCATTAAGCCTCTGGGCATGTGCTAGCTCACTAGACTACATCTGTGAGCTAACAAACATTTGCCTTTATTACAGGCTCCTTGAGGAGGGGAAAGGAAAAAAAAATCATATTCAAGAATCAGCTTGACCTTGGAACAATTCAGAGGCAGATAACAGTGACATTGTTAGAAACAAGGTCACTGAAGTTCTGTAGCCAGGCTGTACAGTGGGAGGATGAAGAGAAGTATTTGTGAGCTCGACAGCCCTCTTAAAGCCTGGGAAACTTAACTGGAAGAGGGGAGATTAAACAGAAAAAAACCCCACCCACACCACTACCAGACCACCCAGATGTCCCTTTGTGAAATGTTCTCAGTTCCTTTTCAGATGAGGGCAACGCAGGAGCAAAAACAAGGTCTACCTACCCGACTCAAGTCTGTTCCGTATTTACGATGGAGTTCATCAAGGCTTAGTTTGTGGTCATCCTGAAAGACAAGAAATGTTTTGGGGGTTGGGAATGATCACAGTCCCCACAGACTTATCATTAAGTGCTCAGGTTTCCTATCTGTAACGGTCTGGGGAGATAGGAAAACTAGCTCATCTTCTCTGTGAAGAGCATCTGAACCTCATTCCACAGCTCAAAGTGGGCTCATCTTTAGTGTTCCTGTGGCTATTTGGGTACAACATGACAACTTTTTTTAATAAACTGATTATATCTCAGTGCAATCTTCACACCTACAGCCTATTCTGTCTCAGTGATTGATGGTTGCATTTGGGGTTTTTTTTGAGGGTGAGGGAGGATGGCAAAAGGAGCCAGAAAGTAAAGTAGGCACATAAGATTAACCATGCAATTTCACACATTTTAAAGTAATGCTGTCAGTTTAAGTTGTGTTTCTTCCCCCAAAGAGGCTCCTTTCCATAGCCAGGCTATTTTATAGTTGGCTCATGCTGCAGCACAGCAGTGCCTCACTTGAAAGAAGTTATACTGGGGGCAGCAGATGCTTTAAGTTAGCATTGCTACTGAACACAAAATCTCATCTTGGAGCAAGCTGTAGTATCCCCTCTCCTTAAAAGGGGCCAAAAATGTGAAAATCTAATTCCACAACACAGAAACAAAATCTGCACCATCTTCAAGGACAAGAGATCTAAGATGGCAATAGATGTACAGCATCGTCCAATATTCAGATAGGGATGAGAGACACCTCTAAGAGTCTCACATATGATTAGAAGAAATAATACTGAGGTCAGTCTGAGCAGAAGACCATCAGCAAATGGAGCTGTACAGATTCAACTCCTCAGCTGGAGTGAAAGCAACAGTCTCACTCATGACAGCACAATAATGCCTGCGCTTGTCCAGGTGAGGAAACACAGCTACACTGTGCTATGGGTAACACAGGCAAGCAGACACTTGAGTTCTGCATCAACTCCATTTTGAGAAGACGCTCTCAAGGCCTACTACATGGCTGTTTTGATGCTGAAACACTTGCAGCATGTCTGGCTGGGAGACAGAGAGGATGAGGAGGCAGACCAATGCTTTCAGTCACATCATGCTGTCAAGCCACCAGCTCTTCTCTTTTAGTCATGTAAGGAGCAGGGTTTTAAGAGCAGTGAGCACTCTTAAAGCTGCTCCCTGTGCCCTACAGTCTTACCATTTGAACTTCCTTCTTAAGTTCATCCATGTCCCTTTCCTTCTTCCCCTTTTTCTTGCCGCCATGCTCGGATGTAGGAGTGGGCTCATACTTGTCTCTTCCAGCCTGCAAGAGAAGACACAGTACTGCTAGAAACACCTTTCAACTCCTACAGCAGTAGACGTGAACTATGCACACTAGGCCACCAGGGGGGGCAAAAAAAACCCAAAAAATCAACATTTCAAAGACAAAATAAATGTTTATTAAAGTTGTGCCATTTCAATAAATGAGGTAGTAAGCAGACAAGTCTACTCAACAGAATTGCCAATACACACATTAGAGCTAGGCTTTGTGCAAGCCTAGCTAGGAGAAAAGCAAGCTACATGATATTCAGTCAGTCTTGATTTGTGAGCCCCAGCTCAAGCTGAAAAGGTGATGAAGAACAGAAGAAAACAATTCCTGAGCGTTTATGTACGATCTCTTCGAGTCATTAACTCTTCCTTTTCCCCCCCCATCCTCCTCCTCAAGTCTTTCACATCCTCTGGCAGGAGCAGCCTAACTACTAAAGATAAATAAGAGATGATCTCTCTGACTGGTGGAGTCTGGGGGATAAGTTTGAACACTTTCATTCTGTTTGGCACTAGCTGCCTGGTTACACAACAGATATCTGCTTTCAATTTATGGCCATTAGACCAACAAGAATGGTACACAAAGTAGTACGTATATGCAGACTTAATCTATGTTCAGTCCTGCATACACTTCACACAGCAAATGATTAATTTAAAGTCTTTTTATTCAGATGTATTTTCATTCACTTCAGTTATGCCTAATTCTACATGAAATCACACAGGGAGTTAGATCCTGTCATGATAGAGTAAACCAGCATCCAAGGACAAACAAATCATGACTTAATGCATATAAACAAAGCCACACAAAAACCTCAACAGAAGTTACAAGCAGAAACAATCCTGAGCTGCAAGAAGCCTGGGCACTGCAAGATGCCAAAAGACATGGCTGGTCCTTCTTAAAGTGCTCCATACATTTCCAGACTCTCAGAAGCCTTCAAAAGCAGCTCCTGCACATGAGATCTATTAAATCACTGCCATGTTTTATGCAATGACACTTTCACCCAGTAAGATTCCTTGGAAGCATTTTGAGATGAAACAGCAGTTAGTGGCACCAGAGTCAAAGAGTTAACAAGATTAAGAAACAGTTTCAAAGGCATTGTCTTGCTTGATCATTTCATGAGCTCCTCAAATGAGATTCCTGCAAGCAAACCAGACACAGAAACTATTGCTGGGATTCAAGAACTGTACTGTTGAGCAGCAAGCACAGCAAAATTTTATTTATTCTAACAGAAGTAGAAACCAAAACCAAAAGTGAAACTACACAAAAAGGGGGGGAAAAGCCCCAACTTTTCTAAACGAACCCACTGGTCACAT
Source organism: Pogoniulus pusillus (assembly GCF_015220805.1). Taxonomy (NCBI): domain Eukaryota; kingdom Metazoa; phylum Chordata; class Aves; order Piciformes; family Lybiidae; genus Pogoniulus; species Pogoniulus pusillus. The sequence continues at coordinate 17,393,868 of NC_087268.1, read as the reverse complement.
CTAGACAAGGATTTTTATTGTTCTGAGCAAGCTCTGCCCACACCACTCTGCAGCCAGTCACACATTTCACATGCAGAGAAACCACCTCTTGCCCTGCTCAGTCCAGGCAGGCTTTGCATCCTTGAATCTAGCTACAGAGCTGTGCAATGGAAATAGTAAGTGGAGGAGAGCCGAGCTGTTTACCTCCTCTCCTCCAGGAAAAGGACACAAGAACTACGGGCTGTCAGCATTCCTTACATTCTTCCCTGCACCTCAACTCCAGTTTCACTTCTGAAAAAAAGCAAAAGCCATAGAACTTTAACCAGTGCTCACATTCCAGCATCACAGGAATTTGCCATGGGGCAGTTCACAAAAAGTCACCATAAAGAGTCTCTGAAGGAAACAACTTTGACTTCTGCTCGAGCTTTAGCAGACAAGTCTAAACAGAGTCTTGCACAAAGCACATGCTTCTTGATTATTGCTTAAGATGAGAAATGATTTCTAACGAAGGTGAAGGAGCTAATGCCTTGGCTGGCTATCGATCATCTCCAGCTTTTCACTTCCCCCTTAAAAAGCTCGACAAGCTTTTGCAGGTGATCTAAGACGGTCCTTGTTCTTTGAAGTTTTCTGTGACTAACTACTCAGCTTATCAGGGGCAGCAGTGAATAGCTCATGAATATTAGACTGTTCAGTGCTTTCAGTTGTAGAGACAATATAAGTGGGCAAACACGAAAAGGTTAACTGTCAATGTTCAAGCAAATAAATGTTTAAAACAAAACAAAACAAAAAAAAACCAAAAAAAAAAAAAAAAAACCAAACAAAAACCAAAAAACCAACTTCCACACCAACAAAACCTCCAGCTGCTGTCAGGACAAAATGCAGACAGAGGTTCTAATGGAGGCCATCTTACCAAGGAGATCAGAGATCTTCAGTTAAACAACAAACCACGCCAAACAAAAAACCCAAACAAACCCCAAACCTTTCCTTTCTGTTGCTTTAGCACCACATTTCACCCTTACAAGGAAGGTAGGTCAGTAACATTAGTTTCAGTTCTTGCTACAGGATCATTTCATGCAGATTATGAGCTTTCTGCTCCATCATTCAAATCCAAACTTGACACAGATCAGTCTGTCCCCATTTTATGCCTTCAGGGCTATTACCTCTCTTCCGGGAAGGTGAACTCAACTTGTTCAACAAAGGCTTGTGCTGGTTGGGCTACTACAATAGGTTCATCCCACTCCTCTGGGCTGTAGAATTTCCCTGCTCTCCCCTCCTTTTCCTGCTGTACAACGAGAAGGCCCATGGAGCTGCAGATCCGAGAAATCATCACATGGCCTGGACACAAAGGCAGGCCTGTCTCATCAGAAATGTCACTTCTGTTACTTGACTTAGCCTAGGAACTCTGACTCATCAAAACTGCTACAGGAAAACAAAAAAAATGTTTGGGTTTTTTTTTTTTCCATGCAAGATTATTTTTTTCCATTGGCTTCAGCACAACATTTGTACACATCAGTGTAAGATGTTTTACGCAGCCCCCCGAAAATCCTATTGTCTTTCAGATACAGTTTATGCTTTTCCGCTCTGCATTAATTGAGCCATTCGCAGTTGATGTTCTTAACACAAGCCGTGACTGACCAGGAAACGGGAGGGGTGCGAATCAACAGACAAGCTCAGAAGTACCCTATGCTACCATCACCTAATGGAACAAGAAATGTCAAGTAAGAGCCAAAACAAATTACAGTCTCTGGAGGCCTGGTCTGTTCTAGTACTTAATGTCATTATAATCAAGTGTGCAGAGAGAACAGAAAAGTTACTGTCCTGCTGCTGCATGAGACAGAAAATATACTAACCAGATGAGTTATGACAAAGACTATGCCTATTGGACTAGAAACACCACTCCAGGATCCTATGTAATGTTAGCAAAAGGTCTTCTCTGGATCCTTCTTACTCCCTCCAAAGAGCTATATCCAATCCCCTATCTTTAATCAAAAGTCTAATCAACTGTACAGAATCTCAGCATCTAGGACAGTACAAAATTGTTTTTACTCAGCAGCAAGCAATTGTTCATTGTGAGCAGATTGCTGCTTCCCAGATTATGAAAGAACACACTCTCCTCCCTTAAAAAACAGGACCTACACCTTGCAAGAATTTTCATCATCAGGGTAAAACCAGGTCTAACACGCTCACCTGGAGCCTTCTCTGGATTTCTTGCGTTGCTGCTCCAAGACCCAAATGCTTTCCAAATGCCACCACTGCACAACTGAGCAGCTTTTCCTGTTTTGGTTTTTTTTTGTGCTGTGCCAATTAGGGGGTGTCATCTCCCACATTTTTTTCAATAGAATATTAGTATAACTATCATCAATACTATCACCTGTAGCAGTCGTTAAACACATGAGGATGAGTTGACTGGACACTGTTCTCCCATAAAGGAGCAGGTGACTTACTCCGCTGACCCTTGAAAAGGACTGGGTGTGAAGCACGACCTTCTGCAGTTTTCAGGATCCCACTAGATGGTGAGATCACAACCTGCAGGTACAGACCACTTGCCAGAGACACTGCATCTGGTTACACTACTTCTGCAAAAACACATTGACTAGGCCCAGAGGTTTGTGGGGTGTGGGTGGTTTTTTTTTGGCAAAATGAGTATCCTCTAGCCACAACAATAAAAAGTGGGAATGAAAGACATGGGAGGGAGAGAGCGATATATTAAGATTTCTTAATTGCATCTGATAAGGATTGCTTTGATTTGCACAATTTTCCCTCACTTGGTGCATTGTGCAATAAGCCTTCCTACTTTCTAACAGGAAGAAAGAAGAAAAAAACACAACACTCTGAAGTGCAGCTCAGGAATTAGCACGAACCTCCAGAAGCAACTCAAAACATGCACTAAGGGCTGTGTGCTGTGCTTAAGCAGCGAGGGAGATAAGTGAAAAATGCTGCTGCCTGCAGATGGCTTCCAGGCAGTTCTGCACAGAAATGAAATCCTGTCTGCTTTCCTCTGCTACACACACCCCCTTGGATAATCTACTTTTGGGGCTGAACAACGTTCTCCAGCAGTTCACGGCCCTCTCCTCATCCTGTTACCATTTAAAGTAAAACAGACACTCTGCTCGGCTTCTCCTCGCAGCTGCAGAGGCAAGGAACTTGTGCTCTCACACTTCATGCTCTTGCTTTCTCCCGTGAGAGCACGGGGTGGAAGAAAGTTTTCCTTTTTGGGCACCCTTCCTTACTCGGGGCAGGCACACACCGCTCCGTGTTGACTCCACACACTGCCTGTTTCACAGCCTTGCTCTCTTCACATGCCATTTTTCAGAGGGTCCAATTAGCTACGTGCATTCACATTGCTAAATGAGCAAACCTTAGGACTTGCTACCAGAAAGCCCGAGGCAGCCATGCACTGTTGAACAATTCCTCATGTTGGCACTTCAGTTTCAGGCTAATTGCTTTATTATCCATACAACCTATGGATAATCTGAAATGGAAACGAAACAGCTAACAGCTTTCCATATTAGAAAGCTTTAGTACCCTCCTAGTAGCCCATCTAAGGCAGCCCTAGACCTTTTATTGCACTACAGTCATACATATACACACAACTGATGCTTCTTCAAGATTTAAAGCAGAAAGACGACTGCAATAACACCAAATCTCCCCTTTAATGTTTTATCTCTTAAACTGTGCACACTACCCCTGTCGCCCACCAGACTGAAACACATCACGCTGGGCTTGACAAGCATCAAAAGGACTTCAGTGAGGAGAAAAAAAACAAACTACCCACGATTTTTTTCAACTCCACCCTACACATTCCGCTTTTCCAAGTAACTGTTCAGCCATGTTCTTGCGGCTCTCCTACTTCTGCTACGGTTATGTCGACACTGCTGCCGAAGCGCCACACCGATGAGGACAACGCAAAGTCAAGTCAACGTCTGAAGAGCGCTTGGAGAAGACAGAACACCTGGAGACAGGGACAACACTACCGCCTCTGTCCGCCTCTCCATACCCTGCGTGATTGTCCTCTTGTCCTCTCCCTCAACAAGCGGAGAAACTGGGGGGGGGGAGGAGGATTTCCAGGAATAAATCTAAACCAATAGTAAATAAAGAATCTACACACCTCTAATTGTACAAGACACACAGGGAAGAATTTGAAGGATAAACCCCAAGCATCCGAACAATTAAACATCAGAAACTGATCATTACTTTTTCGAAATTAAAAACCAGGCAGCCCGAGGTTATTTCTGCTCCACACATAGGTGCTTGTTCACAACGTCCAACTATAAAACGTCTCCGCTCCTGTTCACAAAGACCCTTGACATACCCTTCCACTTCAGTCAAAAAGATAGGATTTCGACTTCACCGCTTCTCCTTTCGAGCAGAAACTGATGCAGACCCTTCTGAAAGGCTTCTATTCCCCGACTGCCAGGACAGACACCGTAACAAAGCGAGGGGCAATCACCTCTCTCTTGTCACCAATTCCCATCTCGGCCTCGCTGCTACCAAGAGGCAAATTAGCCCAAATAATGCTGACAACTGCCCTTTCCCCCCCGCCCCCAAACCCGGGCCCTGGGTATCAAAAAGTCTCAAGTACTCTTCGGAGACTGAGGAGCAGCCCCGCGCCGCAGCTGAGCTCCAAAAGGGCATTAGACAACACCAGCCCTGTGGGCTGCAGGCCCCACACGCACGGGGGTGGCAAGGAAGGAAGTCTTTTTCGGGACGTGGACTCGACGTGAAGAGGAAGGCGGCGGGGTTTGGGCCCTCACGCCGGCGCCCGGCTCACCAGCACATGGTTCTCTCCGCGGCCATGTCTGCAGCCCCGGGGAGAGGCCGCCGGCGCCTCCTTCTGCCCTGCGTGTCTCCCGCCCCTCCGCCCGTTACTTCCTCTCTCGCTAACGAGAGAATAACGGGCGGGCGGCCGCTCGCCGAAGCGCGCTGCTCCGTCAACGCCTCAACGGCTGTTACCGCGCTCCCCAGTCCCGCCGCCCTCACAACGGAGGTAGCCGTTCGGTCGTCTCAGCCCGACACAGACAAAGAGCAGCCCCACCCGCTCCCGCTGGAGGGTAAGAGGGTAAGGGGCCACCATCCGCCGCCTTGAATTTCCCACTCCCGGCCGCATGCCCACGCCCCGGTCATCCGCTCCGCCCTAGTCCTCCCGTTGGAGCCCTGCCACTCACCCCCTTGCCCATGGTGGCAGGCGACTGGGTGCGGATCAGTCGTCTGAGAACGGAGCTCAATCGGCGCCACGTGTCCCGATGGGCGGCAGGTGCGGAACAACAGCAGCGCCCCAGCCGCCGCTCGCCTTCCTCCGCGACTCCCTCTCCTTCACCTCACCCCCCACGCCTGTCCCCCGGTCTGGGACGCTGCTCTCTGTCGCCGCAGCCACCCGCAGCTCCAAGAACCGCCGGCTTCCCGCCGCATAAAGAACCCTTGCCACACTGCCCCGCCCCGTTCCGCCCCTTCGATAGTGGCTGTGGGCGGGAGCGTTGCCCGCGGGCCCGGTCCCGGGTACACCTTGGGGCTCACCTCATCTGCCCTAGCCGCTCCTTGCCGGGCTGGGGGTAGGCGGGTCGGGTCGGGGCGGCTCCTTCCTGGACGGGGAAAGCTCCTCCCGCCCTCCCCGGGCGCGAGGCTGGCGGGGGAGGGGGCGCTGGGCTAGGCCACGGGGGCGCCGCCGCCGTTCTAAGTCCTCCGCTTCCCTCCCTCCCCCCCCTTCGCTGCCCGGAGGGATTCCCGCGGGTCTTGCCGGCACGACCCCTCCTCACGGAAGGGTACAGGACCTCCGGCGGTCCCTTGCCACTCGGACCTGAGCCTGTGCCTTGCTGCGTGGGTAAGCTGTGAAGGACAGGCGTAGGTGGCACGGCCCCTATGGAGCGTCCAAGTTTCTGAGCCGAAAACTGCGTCCCGCGTGTGCCAGAAATGCCCTTAAGGCGCGGCCGGCGCTGCCGCGGGACAGGCTCTCCACAGTTACCGGGCATCTTCCAGTGCCCTCTGCTGCTCGGAGAGCCGTAGGATCGTACAATCGTTCTGGTTGGAAGAACTTTCAAGATCACTGAGTCCAGCCGACGACCACCGTGCCCATTGAACCATGTCCTGAAGGGCCATGCCTACACGGTGTGCAAACACCCGCCGGGATGGGCAGCACGTTCCAATGCCTGACCACTTTTTCTGTACGGAAAGTTTTTTATTAACTCAATTTAAATCTCCTTCAGCACAACCTGAGGCCATTTCTTATCATCCTATCTCTAGTTACTTGGAAGAAGAGACCCACACCCACCTCACGACAACCTCCTTTCAGGCAGTTGTAGAGAGCGAGAAGGTCTCCTCCCCTCTACCTCCTTTTCCCCAGTCTGAACAACCCCCACAGCTTCTTCAGCTGCTTCTCACAAGACCTCTTCTCCAGACCCTTCACCAGCTTCCTTGTCCCTCTCTGGATCCACTCCAGCACCTCAATGTCCTTGTAGTGAGCAAAAGTGAACCTAGTAAAGGTGTGGCCTCACCGGTGCTGGATAAAGGGGGGACAATAATTTTGCTGGTTGCACTCCTGTTGCAACCAGCCAGGACACTGTTGGCCATCTTTGCCACTGAGCACATGCTGGCTCATGTTTTGCCAGCTGTCTACTAGCACCCCCAGGTCCTTTTCTGCTGGGCCACTTCCCAGACACTCTGCCTTAGGCCTCGAAGTCTGGGAAAGATGGATACAGAAGTTGCAACTGTGTTTGATCACTTTGCTCTTTATTTCTGCCTGGATTCTCTGGCGAGGAGTACCATCTGCTCTTTTTCATTCTTGACAGCTTAATAGAGCCTCCAGGATCCTTCATGAGCTTGGAAATGAGAAAATGTTTATTGCCTCTTCCTTGAAGGAGGCTTCACCTGCTGATGGTCCCCAAAAATAAGTTGGAAACTTTCTTGTGGAGGGGGAATGCAGTTACAGCATTCCCCTGCTCAGCAGGGCTTGAAGCTCCCCTCTGCAAAAGAGAGCTGGTTTCAGGCTTTAGACATCCAGCACAAGAGCTTGGTCATTGAACCGTTTGCCCCCAGTATGTAAAGGGAAGGGATGCCACTGCGACCGCCCCTGTTGTTTACAAGGTGGTGGGGATTTGTTCTGTTACTGTGCCATAGACCTGGTTTTAGAGATTCTGATGCCTATGGTGCAGGATGCTCCCTCTTTTTGTATCCAGCAAGACTTGTCAAAAGCTTGACCCAGTCAGTACTGAGGTGCTTCTGGGGCTGAACCTAGTGAACTTTACTAGCAGTGAGATCAGATGCAACTTCAGACAGCAGGCCAGTATCTCAGGGTTACTTTTTTAGTCTTTTGGATAAGCTCCATTTTGTGCCTCTGATGGTCTTTGTGCTCACAGTGGGAGACTGTGAGCTTTGGTTTGAGCAAGAAAATATATGGCTCCTGGGCAGCCATCTCCCTTCCAGGCTGCAATGTCTTAGCCCCGAGGCAGCATTCTAAGTTATCTGTCGTGACTCATCCTTGCAGTTTTCTAAGACTCCCCATGAAAGACTTGACTCTTGCCAGCAGGCAGGGAGAAGGCGATAAGAGTTAGAAACTGGCTAGAAGTGTCAGAGCCTGAAATCAGTTACTAATTTCATTTTAACTTCCTTAAGAGCAATCCACCTTACCAAACTTGGGTTTCTTTCTATGTTGCAGCAAAGCATCAATTAACAGGAACTCCATACAACGTGTGAGCTATATTGCCCCACGAAGTGCCATGTAACTGTTTTGGCACACCATCAGTTCGATCCATCTTTTGCCTTGGGATAGCTGATGCATTACCATGTCTTCACAATGTGAAACTGCAGAGTGCAACTGTGGTGCTGTCAACCCAGACCAAGCGTCTCTTTGAGGAGAAAAATGCATCTCAGTTCTGTTACTGCTGGTGATTTAAACAGAAAGCAAATCCATAATTGTCAAAGGAAATTTTATTATGTCAAACCAGGCAGGGAGGGTACAGTACTTGTGTTCTCCTCCAGTAATAGCTATCAGGGAGTTTAGCTTAAGAGAAATCAGAACAGCTCTGTTTTCAGTATCTACAAGCAATTACAAACTCTTTTTGATACCTTGGCAGAGCAACCAAGAGAAGCAGAGATAACATACAAGGAACTTTACTCCTGCCAGCGGGTCAGATGCAAATCATGTTTTAATACCTGAAATTTCCTGCTCTGTGGCTTGTGTGTCCCTCTCAGTTCATCCTGGGAGCAATCACGAGTCAGTGTTTTGCAGATTTGGAGCAATGCATCATGTTTTTCTTCAGACCACTCACTGTGGTGTGGTTGAAGGCTACTGAACAATAGTTCAATTCAAGGGGTAGGTGATACAGGATGCAATGAAGGGAGTGGGCCATAGGCAGGCAGTGCAGGGTGTCACATGAATGCCTGCTGCTGTGGACATCCTATGGCCCTTCTGCTGCCTATTTATTTGTTTGTTTGATGGCTCTGAGTGTTTTACAGCACAGATTTTTGTTGGGGCCGTTTTAGGGACAGGAAAATGGAGTCACAGAGAGGGAAGGCAGGCATGCAGAAAACCTTTAGCAGGTTGTAGTTAAGAGTCCGAGAGTCTGAAAGCCCTTTGCTCTTGTTGCTAGATATGACAGCTTCTGCTCAGACATATTCCTGTTTCCAGTTAACAGACTGCATGTAGCTCAGCGCAGATAAGCAAATCTTTATTTGTGCAACTGCCACAGCCTAGGGCTACATATGCTGCAAAAAATAGGATTCCAGCAATGGATAATATCCAGAATAGGAAAGAATGTAATTTCCCACCTGTTCCCTCCTCCCCCCCCGCCTTTTTGTTACATCTTCCATGTTCAGCAGCATTTTGCATGTGTTGCAACAAGCACCACACTTTGGCCTTCACCTTGGAAACCACAGCCACTCCTTCAGTGACAATTAATATGTAAACCCTGCAGTAATTTGCCTATGGACAGTACAGTGCCCTTCCCAGCAAAGAGGTAAAACTCCTGTGGCTCCCACTTAGCATGGGAAAAAAAGGAAGAGAGCTGGGCCCAGATAAACTATTTTCCTTTATCCACTTGTACCTTGTTGCAAGAGTCTTCAGAGGATGGGGTTACCCTCAGCAGACTAAGGCAGGCAACAAAAGCAGCAGTAGAGCAGATAAAGCAAGATGTGGGTTCAGAAAGGTGGTCAGCAGGGATTCATGATTTTTTGGGGAAAGTAATTCCCTTAAGAGTGGACCTCATGATTTTTTGGGGAAAGTAATTCCCTTAAGAGCCGACCCAGAGAGGATAAAATAGTTGTGTATACCTTTATTTATATAACTGGTGACCTTCCTTCTGTAATTGCAGGTCTCACACCTCCTGCTGTTTTTTCCTCTGCCTTTAGTGAGATCTCTTTAAGGGATAAAGCAGTGACTCCATTAAATGAGGGGAGGAAAACAGTATCTAAATAAGGGGGAGGGGGGAGCAAAGATCAAGATCTGCTATACCTGGCCATGCTTGGCTAAGCTTCTTCATGCACTTCCCCTCCCCCCCCCCCCCCCCCCCCACTTCTGGCTGAGGGAGACAAACATTTTACATTTTGGACAATATTTTGCATTTTTGTGAAGCCTTCCAAGTCCTTCAGATACTGTTGCAAAAACATGGCAGAGGCTCCTCAAAGGACCTGCTAACATTTTTGCTCTGGCTTTTGTCTCTGCGTATAAACAGTTTTACCTTCCTTCAGAGCGATGACACTGAGGGCTGCAGAGGCAAGGGGCAGAAATACACAGCATTCCAGTCATTTAAAGCGCTATGCCTGTTCAGAATTCCTGGGCCCTTGGCACTTCTGTAGGTGTTAACTTTGGCTGCTTAGCCTTTCGCAATAGTAAGCTCAAAGTGTTTCAGCCCAAGAACTCAAAAACTGTGGTTGTTTTGTCTTTTACCAGGGAGGAGGAGGTGGAGGCTTATTGGAGTCATGCAGTGAATCAGATCAATGTGTGGGTTTTGGGGAGAGCGTGGTTCCTGTCCAACTGCTAGCAGTTGGGGGTTTTGCTACTGGGTCATAAATCCCCAAAGACTAACTTGGAGGGAGGGATGCCGTGAGAGCACAAAAAGCAAAGCCATTGCCAGGAGATTGAAATACATGACACAAAGATTTGTTCTTTCCCAGGAATCATGTTTAGGAATCCACAGATCAAAAAAAGTGAAAGGTTCAACTCTTGCTCTGAACAAAGCTGTAACATGCATTGAGGAGACACTTCTTTTTGAAAGCCTAGAATCATAATCTATAGCTCTATTTTTAGTTACCAATGCTGGTTTTAATTCACCCTTCTCTGCCAGTCAGTTATCTGAGAGATAAAGCAGCTTTGAAATCCCTAGACTCCCTGGAACCACAGTGTGTATCTGTGTGTGCCCTTTGTCGTTCCAGAGCAGATAAATCGAGTGCTGTGCAACTTTCACCTCTGCAAATCATTTGAGCACTAGCGGCTGTAGGGGAATATATCTAAATAAGCTGAGGGTTGAGCCCAAAAATGTCTGCACATACTCTTTGTTTTTAACTTGTCCCTCCCATTTGCACCTGCCTCTACTCCATAGCACGTATACTACTTGCTCTCATAGCAAGTATACTACTTACTCTACTCCATAGCAAGTATACTACTATACTATACTATACTATACTATACTATACTATACTATACTATACTATACTATACTATACTCCATAGCAAGTATACCACTATACTACTACATCTAAGTATATGCAGGCTGGTGAAAAATGACAGATTTCTGTGTTTTTTTTTTTAATCCATACTTTGGCTGTTTTTTACCCAGCTGTGAGGACAGGTGGGGTCTATTGCTGGTAGGTAAGAGTTGAAGATTGTTGCTCCTGGGCGAATGAGGAGAAGTAATAAAATACAAGTTGCCATATTAGAAACAGCTCTGGCATTTTACTGTGCTACAGCTGTTCTGTCAGCGTTGTGAAAAGCATTGGTAACTGTCCATTTAAAATATTGGTTAGAAAAATACAACATTTCCAAAGAGAAACACCCCAAAGTCAGGATGTGCCAAAGCCCATCCTCTGCTGTCTCCACCAGCCTGCTGTGGTGCAGCTTTGCTGCGTCTGGCATTTCAGGTGGAATGGTGTTTGGAGAATGAGAAATAACCAACTTTAATAGACTGAGGTTTGTCTTCACCTGACATGAAGATTACTTTCCCAAGACTTCGATTCTCTGAGTTTGAGAGATCCTTTTAGCAGGGCAGCCTGAGGTGTTAAAGAGAGGAGAGCAGGCTGATGCGAACCCTCACTGGCTGCACCCTCAGAGACTGAGATAAGCACAGAACTCAGCGCCTTGCTTGTTGACTGATGGCCAAGAAAGGGTGATGGCAGGATCTTAAGACCTGTCTAGTGGTGCTCCACTGAGTTGATCATACTTTCTAGTGTCTAATCTGGCATAAATGAGGCCACACCTTGTTTTCTCATACCTTATGCAGCTAGTAGGGGTATTAAAGCTGGGAGTCTCTGGTAGGAAAAGAGAGAATATGGCTGAAACCTGGTAGGAAAAGAGAGGATATGGCTGAAACTTGCCAATATGAAATATCCTGAATGTGATGAATTTCTAAGCAAGCTACATAAGCCATCAAATTGACAGGGGTGCTGGGGGAGGACCAAGAATATTTTTCCCAGCATGACAGGGATGGATTTTCTGGAGGTGGTTGCTTCTGTTCCCGTAAAAATGATTACTTTAATACAATATAAAATCAACAATGTGAGTTTGGGCACCTAGGGTCTTAAATAGCCACATCTTTAATTTTCATTTAAGTCTGCATCCATCAATAAAATATTTGATCTTCTCCTCTAAGATAGCTGAGTTCTGCACAAGATGTTCATTCTGGCCCTGGTTCATCAAAACACTTAAGTGCTTTTGCTGAATCAGGGACTTGCTTCTCATTAGAGCAGGCACTTTTTATTCAAGGAAGGTGAGAGTGTGGTGCAAACTTACCTCACTGTGTGGGCTCTTTTGGCAAGTGCTGCACACTAATAAGTTGTGGATTAGGACGATGTTCTTAAGGCCCATACTCCCACTCCTCCACCATACACATTTTTAAGATGGTAGTTATCAAAGGAAGCTGGGGTTGTTTAGCCTGGAGAAGAGGAGGCTCAGGGGTGACCATATTGCTGTCTACAGCTACCTGGAGGGAGGCTGTAGCCAGGTGGGGGTTGGTCTCTCCTCCCAGGCAACCAGCAAGAGAACAAGGGGACACAGTCTCAAGCTGTGCCAGGGGAGGTCTAGGATGGATGTTAGGAGGAAGTTGTTGTCAGAGAGAGTGATTGGCATTGGAATGGGCTGCCCAGGGAGGTGGTGGAGTTGCTGTCCCTATAGGTGTTGAAGCAAAGCCTGGCTGAGGCAGTTAGTGCCATGGTCTAGTTGACTGGGCAGGGCTGGGTGCTAGGTTATACTGGATGATCTTGAGGTCTCTTCCAACCTGGTTGATTCTATGGTTCTATGACATGGGACTGCTTGAGCTTTGGAAAAGAGCTGGTTGTTGGTTAGAAGGGGTACTGGTTTCGGGATTATTTTTTTTTTGCCCATGAACAAGGGAAATAATTCTATGCATCCTCACAATTACAGAGAATGGGTTGAAAATACTTGGCTCTGAAATGGAGTCAGGTTCACTTCTGGGATAACTCAGCTCCTGCAAAAATTTTTGGAAGAAGCTAAAAAAAAAGGTATGCTAAGGCAAGTGCAGGCATCGTAGTGGTTGCCTTAAAAGCAGCATGTGGTAAGGAGGAAGCCAACATGAAAAAAAAAGGCATTCAAAGGATGTCTTGCTAAGAAAGAGGGAGGGCAACCTCATTATTCACAAGTCTGAAGCTGTGTCTGGATGTCCCAAACAATCCATCAGCAAGGGGCAAAGGCTGGTGTTACCTGCCCCCCCACTCTTGTGAAAATTACCCAGACTAGACTCAGCCAAGCTGGAAATTAGAATGAAGCTTTGTATTTACAGCTTAGCACAGTACACAAGCAGGTATTTACAGTCTACACAGCTATAGACAGAGATAGACAAGTTAAAAAAGTAATACAGAAACACAACAGCCCTCCCAGAAACCAGAGTCCCCAGGAGGGGCTCCCAACCACCCTTCCACCTCCTTTCAAGCCCTCTACCTTATCCCAGACTTTGCCTTTCGTTCAAGATGAGTTTGGAGAATCGGCCAGGGGGGTTAGGAAGCAGAAGGATTAGTTACACAGACGGAAGGTTGGGGAGAGAAGTGAGGCAGCCAGAGCCAGAGAGCAGCTCTGTTATCTATGTTTGTGTTCTTGTTTTTATACATCTCAGCAAGCCTATGAGTGCAGTAGACATCACCACTGTTTCCTTTTCACAGCCTATAATTTAATTCCCCTCACTAAAATATCCCAGCTAGGCTCAAACTAACACATCTCACCACCATAATCTCCTTTTCTTTTCCTTCTGCTGCCCTGGCACTTCCTAGCAGCTGTTTTGACTCAAGTGCTGTGGACAAAAGCTGCGAGAACCGATGCAGAAAGCATCCTCCATTTTTTCTCCCTTGGAGTCTTCTGTTTTAGGATCTACTCTTGTATCATGTCTACACAAACAGCGGTGCCAGCACAAGGCAACATTACCTTAAAGTGGTGTTGTGACCACAGCATGGAATCCAGGAGCCCTGAGATGCGCAGCTAATCAAGTATAGTTCCTGTAGGGGTCCTGTAGCTTATAATGGCCAACAGCTTCACAGCTGTTAGGATAAGCATCCTGCCCACCCAAAGTTGAAAAGGAAATTCTCTTGTCTTCTTAAGGCTCGGAGGCAGGGCCTAAGTCCTGCAGGAGTGACAGAGCTAGGGAAAGGGCTAGGAAACGCCTCATTCTCACTCCAGTCTGGATCTGGGACAGTCTGAGTATGGCCCTAATCCCTGACACTCCTGAATCCTGGAGTTTACATGCAGAAAAATTGCTTATCAGATTGGTGAAATGCACAATAAGCCTATGAAAGAGTAAGGATGTCATAAGGATGTCACCTGTACCAGCTGCAGCCATCCATCCCAGTGGCCAGAAGCTGCAGACTAACAGTAGTTCTAAACTGTGTTTGCAGAGGGACTTTTGTACCCTGGGAAACGCAAAGCACATACACATGGTTGGTGTTTATATCCAGGGCTATTTCAGGACAGTGTAACTGCTGGGAAAATGGATGATTAAAAAAGAGTTTTGATACAGACAAGATAGTTCCATAAAGTCTTCCACCGCCTGAGACACAAAGCCAGCAAAAATAAGCTTCACCAACAAACACAATTCATTCCAGCTCTTGTGGTGGGGAAATGAAACCAGAGAACTGCCAGAACAGTGGGTTGCAATTCATGGCATGAGTGCATCAGTATCATTATGGCTTTGAGATGAGCAGTTACTCTTAGCAAGAAGTGCACATTCAGCAGCAAAATTGTTCTCTGCAGATGGGCTGTAGCCCAAGGATGTGTTATATTCCCAGGGTTTATTGCCCAGAACAACTCAAAAAGGCATGAGCAAGCAGGGCACTGATCAGCTATAGAATTTGCCTTAAGCTTATGAGTCTTCGTTATCTGCAACACAACTTTAGTTCAGTAAAGATTTCTGTTTGCAGAACATCTTTCTCTCCAAGTATTAAAAACCCCACCTGTTTGCCCTGATCATTGTTCTGGGGTGAAAGAGCTTGGTTATCAACACTGTAATATTACTCCATGGGGGGGGTGGGGGTGTTATTAATTAAAATTAATTACAAAAAAGAGAATTGGTGAGTGAGAGAGAAAGAACTCAGATGACAGGCATAGCTGACAAGGTAGCGACAAAAAGGTAACTGAAAATATTTTCTGGCCATGTGTTCAGAACCCAAACAAGAGAGTCTAAGTAGCAGCCTCCACAGGCAGCAGCTCAGATCTTGAGAAGAGTTCCTCTGCATGGTAGAGAAGTAATAGCAGCTCTTTAAAAGTAAGAATTTAGGAATCCCATTCCGTCGATGGTTACAAGAGCTCAGCCTAATCCCCTTTCCATCACTGGCATTACTTGGGATTTCTACAGTCCACAAGAGCAAGTGCTAGCTCAGAGGTTCTCCCAGTGGAGTTTCACACAAATGCATGGCTCACCAAGGGACCTGGGGTTGTTTAGTCTGGACAAAAAGAGGCTGAGTGGAGATCTGGGCTCCTCAATTCCAGAGAGATGTCGAAGTACTGGAGCGTGTCCACAGAAGGGTGACAAAGCTAGTGAGGGGCCTGGAACACAGCCCTGTGAGGAGAGGCTGAGGGAGCTGGGGGTGTGCAGCCTGGAGAAGAGGAGGCTCAGGGCTGACCTCATTGCTGTCTACAACTACCTGATGGGAGGCTGTAGCCAGGTGGGGTTGGTCTCTTCTGCCAGGCAACCAGCAAGAGAACAAGGGGACACAGTCTCAAGTTGTGCCTGGGGAGGTCTAGGCTGGATGTTAGGAGGAACTTGTTGGCAGAGAGAGTGATTGGCATTGGAATGGGCTGCCCAGGGAGGTGGTGGAGTCTCCGTCCCTGGAGGTGCTGAAGCAAAGCCTGTCTGAGGCACTTAGTGCCATGGTCTAGTTGATGGACAGGGCTGGGTGCTAGGTTGGACTGGATGATGTTGGAGGTCTCTTCCAACCTGGTTGATTCTATGATTCTATGATCTGAAAGGAGGTTGAAGTGAGGTGTGTTGGCCTCTTCTTCCAAGTAGGATGAGAGGAAATGACCTCAAGTTGTACCAGTGGAGGTTTAGATTGAATATTAGAGGAAACCTCTTTACTGAAAGGGTTGTCAAACACTGAAATAGGCTCCCCAGGATAGTGGTTCCAAGATCATCCAGTCCAACCTAGCACCCAGCCCTGCCCAGTCAACTAGACCATGGCACTATGTGCCTCAGACAGGCTTTGCTTCAACACCTTCAAGGATGGCGACTCCACCACCTCCCTGGGCAGCCCACTCCAGTGCCAATCACTCTCTCTGGCAACAACTTCCTCCTAACATCCAGCCTAGACCTCCCCTGGCATAACTTGAGACACTGTCCCCTTGTTCTGTTGCTGGGTGCCTGGAAGAAGGGGTGGACCTGCACCCTTGTCCCTGGAGATGTTTAAAGGATGCAGAGATGTGGTGCTGAGGGACATGCTTTAGCAACAGATTTAGTAGAGTTAGGTAATGGTCGTATTCTATGTAATCTTAAAGATCTTTTCCACCCAAAACAATCCTGTGATTCTATATGGGGTTGCTTAAATTTTGAAGTAAGCTAGGGATGGCTGCGTGTTATAATGGTAGGGACAAAATGTAGTTCCCCTGCAGCTTCAGAAGTCCTTCATAAACCTTGTTTCACCTTCTCTGTGCATGAAGTTCATTAGACCCAGGAATACCAGAGCAAGGTCCCCTCAAGTGTTGTCTGCATTGCTGCTTACTCTGTGTAAAGACCAAAGAACATGGAAACTCTCCTGCTTTAGTGAGAGCCTGGAACGGGTTGCCCAGGGAGATGGTTGAGTCCCCATGGCTGGATGGGGCTGTGGGCAGCCTGCTCTAGGGTTTCCCTGGCCATAGCAGGGGATTGGAACTAGCTGATCCTTGTGGTCCCTTCCAACCCTGTCTGATTCTCTGATAGTCAGCTTCAGCATGCGTTGCAAAGGAAGGGTTTGAATGGCATGAACACGGGACATACCCACAGGAGGATGTCTAGACACCGCCAGCCTAGCGCCTCTGAGTGACCACCGAGGAGCACAGCCATAGTCTGACTGCAGAGCAAAGCAGCAGGGAGCTCTTTGTCTTTCCAAGTTAGCACAGAGAGGTGATGGGTTCAGATTCAAAACCAGAGAAAGACCTGGATTATCTCCTCCAGGCATGCAAGCCACATAATCTTTGCTGGCAGGGCAGGGCCAGCCTTGGAGGAGAAGCTCTGATGAGAACACTGCTCCTTTCCTTCACTTGCCCTAGGGCTCTGCAGGCCAAAGCGATTTACATCCCTGCTCTGAGGTGGCCTAAAGGCTGCTCTGAGCTATCTGTCCAGGTATCCTGAGTTAGGACTTTCAGGCTGTCCCAGGCAGCCCCCTGTACCAGCATGGCACCTTGGCAGTTTTGCTGTGCAGCTGAGCGAACAGGGTAGTAGGTCAGTTCTTCCTGACTAGAGGCCACCCATCTCTACCCCATTGTACCAGGCAGACTATCGTGCAGCTGTCACACTCTTCTGGCTGCTGTAGATAAAAAAGAGTTGCACATAACCAGAGGCTGTGAGGTTCTGTCTGAGGAATTACACCCACGTTAAAAACTGGGCCTGTGTTTAATCAAATTAGCAAAAGTATAAGTTGGTAGCTGACAGCTGCAGGTCAAGTGGGACCTGCAAGAGGTCCTTTACCTCTGTTCTGCCCTCATTTGGAGTCCTGTGCCCAGTTCTGGGCTTCCTGGCTCAAGGACAGGAAACTGCTTGAAAGACTATAAAGCTTCATTCTTCGATTTCCAGTGGCTGAGTCTAGTCCAGGTGATTTTCTTAAGTGTAGGGGGGCAGGTAACACCCAAACCGTCACAGAGATGTCAGAAGAACGAACTGCTTTTTGGAGAGGTGCTTTCTAGTAAGTATGAAAACAACACAAACCCCACCCTAGCCTCTCTGTGCTGCGTTTCTTTCTCCGTTCTGTACAATGTAGATAGTGGCACAATGATGTCCTTAGTGTGGGACTAAAACTGATTTGCCATTGGAATGGGCTGCCCAGGAAGGTGGTGGAGTCACCGACCCTGGAGGTGTTCAAGATAAGCCTGGATGAGGCATTTAGTGCCATGGTCTTGTTGACTGGACAGGGCTGGGTGCTAGGTTGGACTGGCTGATCTTGGAGGTCTCTTCCAACCTGGTTGATTCTATGATTCTATGATTCTATGATCAAAGCAGCTATGAGAGCATAGGTGAGGTCTCAGAGGGATGCACCTCTTGTTACTCATGGCAAATGGACACCATCCTCCTCTCAGCAGGCATTCCCTTGAGCAGCCAATGGAACCAATGCATTATAGGACAAGGAGCGATGGGTGTAAGTTGCAGCACAAGAGGTTCTGCCTCAACACAAGAGGGAACTTCTTTCCTCTAAGGGTCACAGAGCACTGGAACAGGCTCCCCACAGAGGTTGTGGCATCTCCTTCTCTGGAGCCATCCAAGGCCTGTCTGGATGTGTTCCTCTGTGACCTGTGTTAGATAGTATTGTCCTGCTGTGGCAGGGGGGTTGGACTCGATGATTTCCTTGGGTCCCTTCCAACCCCTAACATCCTGTGAGCCTGTGATAAATCCACATGATCTTCCCCAGAAATAACTTGTTTCCATGTACATGGTCTGTGGTCCTTCAGACCACAGATAACAGAATGACAGGGGTTGGAAAAGACCATCTGGAGACCATCTAGCCCAACTCTCCTGTTAAAGCAGGTTCACCTAGAGCGGGTTGCACAGGAACATGCCCAGATAGGTTTTGAAAGGTTCCAGAGAAGGAGATTCCACAAGCCTGTTCCAGTGCTCTGCCACCCTCAAAAGTCCTGCTTGGTCCTCCCTGTCCATGGGTACCTTGCCAGCTCCAACAGCTGATGGATGGTGAGAGAGAAGTGTGGTGTCTCTCTTCCACACATCTCAGTCCCTGGTCACTTAGCCTGACCAGCTCCATCTGAACACATCACCTCCAGAAACGTGCCAGACACAGATACAACTGTTCTGCTGATAGGCAGTGTAATGCTTTGTGTGTTTATCAGTCATCTACCTTGAGAAGGAGCTTCTTAATGCAGATCCTGCAAGACGGTGGCCAGCCAAGAGAGTTTTGCAGCTAGCAGTCTGAAATCAACCCCGGCAAACACCTGCATGAAGAAAGGATAAGGGTTTTGTGGTCTGAAGACCACCAGAGACTGGTCTCAAAGCAGCCAAATCTTGCAAAGTTCAAGCGGGACTCAGATCCATGCAGTGAGCTGTTTGATAGCAAAACTGTGGTGGTTTGGGTGTTCCCTGCACTTATGAATTCACCCAGAGTAGACTCAGCCGAGCTGGAAATCAGAATGAAGCTTTGTATGTACAGCTTAGCACAATGTACAAGCAGGTATTTACAATATATAGACAGCTATAGGCAGAAATAGACAAGTTAAAAAGTAATACAGAAACACAACAGCCCTCCCAGAAACTGGAGTCCCCAGGAGGGGCTCCCAACCACCCTTCCATCTTCTTCCCACCCCTCTACCTTACCCCAGACTTTGCCTTACGTTCAAGGTGAGTCTGGAGGATTGGCCAGGGGGATTAGAAAGCAGAAGGGTTAGTCACACAGACGACAGTTTAAAGAGAGAGAAGGAGGCAGCCAGAGACAGAAAGCAACTCTGTGCAGCCCCAAAGACAGAGAGAGACTCTGTGTTATTTATGTTTGTGTTCTTGTTTTTAAACATCTCAGCAAGCCTATGAGTGCAGTAGACATTACCATTGCTGCTTTGCACAGCCTATAGTCTAAGTCTTCTCACCAAAATATCTTAGCTAGGCTCAAACTAGCACAATCTCCCACCAAACCTAGGGTGAGGTATCTAAAAGATACTGTGTTTCTCTACTAACTTTGGGCCTGTCTCAAGACTGAAACTTTGGAAAGAAGCTAAAGTTAGGTCCCATGCATTGCACCAAAACTTACCTTGCCTGAGTTTCTTGGGAAATTCATGGCAGAGCTAAAACCTTCCCTTAATTTACTTGGAATTCCATCTGAAAGCCCAGCCCTCGCTTAGATGTTTATCGGGTCTTCATCGGAATAGCACTCATTCTTTTCAGTGTCCTAGCATTGGCTGCTTTTGGGCAAGTGCAGCTTTACATTCATGCAACATATATGTGTAGTAAAACCACAATGATGGGTTAACAGTGCCTGAACATGTGCTAAATCTGCTGATTTGTAGCTGGGTTTTTTTTAACCCTGATGAAGAGTGAGGTGCTCACTGTTATGCTTTGCTCCAGCTGCTCTCCTGTCCCACTCTTGGTTCTTCCCCACAGGCTGCTAAAAAAGCACTGTTCCCTGGGTCCACATCATTAACATCTAACACTCCAAGAGGCAGTTACCTTGGAGATGGTAGACCAAAGGAGCAGCCTGGAGGAATAGCACTGTCCCAGGAGAACGTGCCTTGCTCCTCCAAGGACATTGCTCTGTACAGTGCACAGATATCTGCCAAGTACTCGCAGTCCAGCTCCCTGGCCCCTAGTGACATCATCATCATCTTCTTCTTCTTCTTCTTCTTCTTCTTCTTCTTCTTCTTCTTCTTCTTCTAATTCTTCTAATTCTTCTTCTTCTAATTATTTTTTCTAAAAAAGATTATCTAGTGTTTAGATACTTTTAGACCTTGGCTTGCCACCACATAGCTATTGTCTGCACCGGCATGCCCTCAAGGAACAATGCAGAGAGTCCATTACGGTTAGTGATAGACCTGAGCTGCATAATTGAGATCCACCCTTAAGCCTCAAGATGTTCTGATCTAATGCTCAAATCCAGCAGATTCATCTTCATTGCAGATAAAAGTGCGAAAAAACCCCAAAACAAAACCAACCCAAAACCACACCAGGCTCAGAATTTTCAGAGCTGAATTTCATCAGTTCTAAAGAGAACTGAATGTTTTAGTTTGATCTGAGGGCTCTGTGACAGAGTTCAGGTCTTGTTGCCATAACTGAGTATCGAGGAGGAAATTATCTCCTGATGCTTGTTTCAAGCCAGAAGCCCCAGAGGGCCAAGCATTGATCCTAGGCTGCGTCAGGAGAAGTGTGGCCAGCAGGCTGAGGTGATTCTCCCCCTCAACTCCACTGTGCTGGGACCCTCAACTGGAGTACTGCACCCAGTTCTGGAGCCCCTATTACAAGAAGGATGTGGAGATGCTGGAGCATGTCCAGAGAAGGGCCACGAGGATGCTCAGAGGGCTGCAGCAGCTCTGCTGTGAGGACAGACTGAAAGAGTTGGGGCTGTTCAATGTGGAGAAGAGGAGGCTCCCAGGTGACCTTCTTGTGGCCTTTCAGTATCTGAAGAGGACTCTGTGTCAGAGCTCAGGTCTTGTCGCCAGAGCTGAGTATTGAGGAGAAAATTATCTCCTGATGCTTATTTCAAGCCAGGTCTCTAGTTCCATTTACAGTGGTTAGTGAGGGTGAGGTTAATCATGAATTGAATGAATACCTTGGAAAATTAATTTTAAGACAGGCCTGTAAAAGTCTTGTTCCTTTTTTTTTGGTGCCAGAACAGTAATATTGTTAAGGAGAATCTTTCCCTTTTTCCCCTGCCTTTTTTATTTTTCATTTTGGCAGAGAAGTTGACATTTTTGTAGTGCCCAAAACCTTAGTGCAAATGCTGTTGAACCCACTTAGAAGTCTTTTTGCCAATGTATAATCATCTTTGTTTCGATTACCAAAATCAGCTAAAGCAACAGGACTCTCTCATGACAGCAAAAACAGTACTCTCACAAGCAAGGTTTGCTAGGATTGCTCTTCACAGGCTCACAGGATGTTAAGGGTTGGAAGGGACCCAAGGAGAGCATCGAGTCCAACCCCCCTGCCACAGCAGGACAATGCTATCTAACACAGATCACAGAGAAACACATCCAGACAGGCCTTGAAAGGCTGCAGAGAAGGAGACCCCACAAGCTCTCTGGAGAGCCTGTTTCAGTGCTCTGTGACCCTTAGAGGAAAGAAGTTCCCTCTTGTGTTGAGGCAGAACCTCTTGTGCTGCAACTTACACCCATTGCTGCTTGTCCTGTCCCAGGCAGCAAGTGAGCAGAGCCTGTCCCCCACTTCTGGCCAGCCCTTGGATATTTATAAACACTTATCAAATCCCCTCTCAGTCTTCTCTTCTCCAGACTAAAAAGCTCCAAGTCTCTCAGCCTCTCCTCATAGCCCATGCCCTCCAGTCCCCTAATCATCCTCACAGCCTTCTGCTGGACCCTCTCCAGCAGATCCCTGTCCCTCTTAAATTGGGGAGCCCAGAACTGAACACAGTACTCAAGAAGGGCTCTCACCAGGACAGAGTATAGGGATAGGAGACCCTCCCTTGATCTGCTGGACACACTCTTCCTAATACACCCCAGGATCCCTCTTCTGGAATACTTAGACCTGGAAATGTTAAGAATAAGACCTCACTGAAGTAAAAATGTATAAAACCATTTGAATTGCAAAGAGCTTGTGAGGAAACCAGCTTGAGTCCAGTGTCTCCAAAGAACAGCCATGAGAAAGCTATGCCTTGCTTCCAGTTCCTATGTAAACAGTGGAGCTTCCTCTCTGTTATTTGTGCCTTGATGAGTAGGAAAACACCAGTAACAAACACTACCAGCCTTGTCTTCATTCTCAGCAGCTTATTAGCCTTGCATCACGCACACAGACTTCTCCAAGGGCATTGCCAAACTCACCAGACAGCTTCTCCAAGGTATGTTCTGAAGAGCTATTTCACGTCACGCCCATGCAATCCTCTTTTCCTGCATCTCCAGGCAAGGGCACGCGCCACACATAAAAGCATGCAAATCATTCCCTAAATATTGTACCAATGTGTATAAGTAAGTATTTCCTTGCCCTCAGGAAGTCACCAGCAATGAAGAGATGGAAAAGACTAGGGAAGAAGTGGAGGGGGGTCAGCTGTTCTCTTCTTGAAATAACAAGGGTCTGGAACTGGAACAGGCTTATTGAGAGGGAAGCCAAAACCATCATGCTAGCCAGCAGGAACAGTTTGTGGGGCAGAAGGCTTCCTTCCTGGTTTAGTGCACCTTGAGCTCATCAGCTGTGATGACCCTTGTCTGGGCCGAACCAGCAGGAGCAGGGTGGCTCAGATGCTGCACCTGGACAGGACCTGCCACTCAACTTGAACTAGCTTGGTTCTCTTGGTTATCATGGAGGGACTTCATCTAGCTAGGGATATGGCCACCAGCTTGGACCTAAGAAAAATATGTGACTTAGAATCATAGAACCTGGACAGGACCTGCCACTCAACTTGAACTAGCCTGGTTCTCTTGGCCATCATGGAGGGACTTCATCTAGCTAGGGATATGGCCACCAGCTTGGACCTAAGAGGAATACGTGACTTAGAATCATAGAATCAGTCAGGGTTGGAAGGGACCACAAGGATCATCTAGTTCCACCCCCCCTGCTATGGGCCAGGGAGACCCTACCCTAGATCACGATTTTGGGGGCTTTAGTGCCCAATAATACATTATTGCATCTGACTGATCAAAGGAGCTACCATGGTTATGAAGGGCACTGCTTGCAACCAGTTCCTTGCTGCTCACTTTTACAGGCTAGAACTACTGTAGAAAGAGCCTACTGAGTTTTCCAGATGTTTTTTAATCTTGCTTAACAGCTTGAAGAAATATCCTTTTTCCTCTTCCTTCTTTTTTTTTAGGGCAACATTTCCCAAGTATATGTCCAAACTCAAAACATAGGCTTCCTGATGCAAGCTGAGCCTATTGAGCAAGGAGCTGGCACTACTAAAATGGGGCAGTACCACCTCCTCCCAGAGAACCACAGTGGAGGAAACAGAAGTTTTTGTAGACTTAATCAATCAGCTGTACAGGAAGTCTCAAGACCAGATCCTATCCAGCCAAAGCACTGAATGCTTAAACAACAACGTGAGATGTTGATTACAAGGTGGGGGGGTGGGGGGGAGGGAAGGCCTTTCTTTTAAGTCTGTATTAGCCATTGCAGTTCAAAAAGGAGGCTTATTGTTCCCAGTGTATATACCAAGTGCAAGGTCCTGCCCAAGTGCAAGGTCCTGTCCAAGTGTGAGGTCCTGCATCTGGGTCAAGGCAATCCCAAGCACAACTCCAGTCTGGGCAGCGAGTGGATGTAGAGCAGCCCTGAGGAGAGGGACGTGGGGGTGCTGGTGGTGGATGAGAAGCTCAACATGAGCCAGCAGTGTGCACTTGCTGCCCGGAGGGCCAAGCAGATGCTGGGCTGCATCAGGAGAAGTGTGGCCAGCAGGTGGAGGGAGGTGATTCTCCTCCTCTACTCCATTCTGGTCATACCCCACCTGG
The DNA here is from genome assembly GCF_015220805.1 of Pogoniulus pusillus. NCBI lineage: Eukaryota > Metazoa > Chordata > Aves > Piciformes > Lybiidae > Pogoniulus > Pogoniulus pusillus. The sequence continues at coordinate 17,369,960 of NC_087268.1, read as the reverse complement.
AGTACTGCATCCAGTTCTGCAGCCCCCATTTCAAGAGGGATGTGGAGATGCTGAAGTGTGTCCAGAAAAGAGCCACGAGGATGCTCAGAGGGCTGGAGCAGCTCTGCTATGAGGACAGACTGAAAGAGTTGGGGCTGTTCAGTCTGGAGAAGAGGAGGCTCCCAGGTGACCTTCTTGTGGCCTTCCAGGATCTGAAGGGGGCCTAGGAAATAGCTGGGGAGGGACTTTTTAGGCTTTCAGGGAGTGACAGGACTAGGAGGAATGGAGCAAAGCTGGAGGTGGGGAGATTCAGAGTGGAAGTGAGGAGGAAGTTGTTGAGCATGAGAGTGGTGAGAGGCTGGAATGGGTTGTCCAGGGAGGTAGTTGTGGCCCTATGGCTGGAGGTGTTTAAGGCCAGGCTGGCTGAGGCTGTGGGCAACCTGCTGTAGGGTAGGGTGTCCCTGGGCATGGCAGGAAGGGGGTGGAACTAGATGATCCTTGTGATCCCTTGGGGTTTAGAACCAGATGATCCTTCTGGTCCCTTTCAACCCTGACTGATTCTGTGATTGTACTATAAATAAGGAGGTTCTTTGATGTTCTGAGAGTTGCACAACAGACTGCTTCACCAGATATTTCCAGAACTGGTTTTAGCATGAGTGAGGTGGGTGGTTCTCTGAGGTGTTTGATTTCATCAATATGCTGAGGCTTTTTGAAGAGCTTCCCCCCTAAGAAAGATGGATTTGTCATGGGTTTTCTGCCTCTCCCAGGCAACGGAGAGCAGAGAGGGTAGTAAAAGGACATAAACTCCTGAGAAATAGGACGGTAAACCAAAAAATAATTAACATTTAAAATTGTTCAGGTTAAAGAGGAGAGAAGATTTGTTTCTTACACTGCCAGAGAGGGAGCATGCTCTGCATTTGAGCTTTGGAAATGCTTTTTGACCATATTGCCAACACAGAAAGCAGTGTGTCCGAGGTCAGCTAGATTCTAGCAGTGCTTCCAGGGTACTTGACAGTGCAGCATAGATGCCTTGGTGATTCATGGCCATCCAGCATTCCTGAAACCAGATTATAAGATAAGGGGGGGAAGTAATCACAGGACAACAAGGACTGGTGTGTGATCAAAGATGACAGCTCCAGGCAGGGTGCCATGAGGCAGGCGTGGCAATCTGCAGCACAAGGGAAAGATGTCAGCTTTCCTTCTTCACCTGAAGGTCATTAGGAATGCAAAGAGACCTTGGGCATATCAGGTACTCCACCTCATGCTTTTAGCCTTCTAAATTTCCACTCTCTTGTTATGCCATGTAGAGCCTCATTTCCTCTGCTCTGGAACAGTGCAGTGGATTACAAAATGCCTCTCCCAGATGCAACACCATTACCAAATGCAATGGTCAGAGATGGCTGAGGTGAAAAACAGCTGTGCAAGTGGATGCAGGTTACACCTGGTTCCTTCTGGCAAGTAGTGCTTGTGCCTCCATAGATGCAGAATTTGTTTGTGTTTGTTTGATGTGGTTGGGGCAGGAAAGCCAAGCTCCTTGCTATCAGTCCATTCAAGTTAATGAATATGAACTGGGTTATTGCCACTAATAACATGGAATGCCTTGAAGGAAGATTGTAGTGTAATAAAAAAGATAATCAAAGTACTGCACCTAATTCTGTGATTAGTACTATATAGATGAGATGTTACTCACGCTTACTAGACCTTTGCATCAGACTGTGAGACTGGATTTCTACCCTACATCTGAAAGAGAAAGGTTTGTTTCAAAGGACAGGGGTTTAGAGCTGTACCATGAAAAAGATCAAATCATGAGCTTTTAGTGCACAGGCATTACTTTGCTTCTAGCAATGCTTCGATCTAAACCACCATCTGCTAGTTGGTGAGGATTAACCATGTAGCCTAGGAAACTCCAGCTACATCCTAAGTGGAAAACTGCAGCTCCCCACCGGGACACACACTTGCATACAAAGTGCCCCCATGCTTTCTCCTACAGTGGTACACTGGAGAGATGGCTGGCTCTCATCACCCAGCCCCACATACATAGCTGAATGCAGCGGATGCTGACGGAATACATATCCCACAGGCTGCCCTCCTCCGAGGAAAAAGCCATGGGATGTACTTAATTGCCTCAGCAATTAGCTCATGCTGATCTAACCCACCCATTGCTCTGAGACAGGATCAAGGATACCTACCGTACCCTTCCCGAACGACATAGACTTCTAACAACTGATGCGTGGTAGCCCAGCAGCAGAGGCTGTGGGTGCTGTTTGGAGGACTAGCAACCCTTAAATATTTCCCCAATGCTTACCATAAATACTCTTTATAGTAAATTAAGCCAGGCCTGGCTCAGGTTTGTGGCCATGAGGAATAATGCATTGTAACTTCTTACAAAGGGGACGTTTTCTGGCCTCTCCCCAGTTGTTGTGTCTGCAGGAAAGTGTGCTGGACTCCATGGCTCGTTCCTCAGAGGTCATGTTTTCTGAGCCCTCTGCCCAGCTTGCTGCTGTTCTCTTAAAGTTTTTCCTTACCTCTCTAAGTCTTTAACCCACCTTAATGCAAATTTGATCTGAATTCTGGCACAAACATTAAATTCCCTGCGGCTCTAAGTGAAAAATTTCCCTGGGGAAGGAATAGAAACAAAACTGAGCAATCAGTGCATCCATCTATGAAGACTGTACTCAGCACTGGTCAGGCCATTCCTTGAGTCTGTCTCCAGTTCTGGGCTCCTCAACTCAAGAGAGATGTTGAGGTACTGGAACGTGTCCAGAGAAGGGCAACAAAGGTGGTGAGGAGCCTGGAACACAGCCCTGTGAGGAGAGGCTGAGGGAGCTGGGGGTGTGCAGCCTGGAGAAGAGGAGGCTCAGGGATGACCTCACTGCTGTCTACAACTACCTGAAGGGAGGCTGTAGCCAGGTGGGGGTTGGTCTCTTCTGCCAGGCAACCAGCAAGAGAACAAGGGGACACCGTCTCAAGTTGTGCCAGGGGAAGTCTAGGCTGGATATTAGGAGGAAGTTGTTGGAAGAGAGAGTGATTGGCATTGGAATGGGCTGCCCAGGGAGGTGGTGGAGTCGTCCTCTGTGGAGGTGTTGAAGCAAAGCCTGGATGAGGCACTTAGTGCCATGGTCTAGTTGATTGGAAAGAACTGGGTGCTAGGTTGGACTGGATGATGTTGGAGGTCTCTTCCAACCTGTTTGATTCTATGATTCTATGGTTCTTTAAGTCTCTAAGTCTTTAACCCACTATAAAGCAATTTTAATCTGAATTCTGTCATGAACATCAAATTCTCTGCTGTTCTAAGCAAACAATTTCCCTAGGGAAGGACCTGAAACAAAACTGAACCATCAGTGCATCTGTCCATGAGGACTCTTGTCCCTTGATCATAACTTCATAGGGCCTTCTATTAAAAAAAAAAAAAAAAAGTCTGAGCTAGAATCCTGCTTTTAGCCATCTCCAAACTCTTAATAAGCTTACACTTGAAACGAGTACATGGGCCCAAGAGCCCAACCCACATTAATTCCTAAGCAAACATTAATAATGCAGGAGAATTAGAAACTTGGAACACTAGGCTTGATTTACCAAAAAGGTCATGCCCAAGGATTGAGTTGCAGCACTTAGCACTGAGGCTCCCAGGACTCCTCTGTGGTGGCAGAGGTGGAGGAGCCTTTGCAGGTGGCTTGCTTGCTTAGTCTCCCAGAAGCATGGGCAGCAGAAGGCAGAGTGTGTGTTACTGATCTGAGTTTCAGCACATCTACATATGGTAACTGGAGAAGCTGTAGCAGAGCCACGAGGAAGGCAAGCTGAAACTGATCTAAAAAACATGGGCAGTCCATCAGCTATCCTGTTGCAAATCCCAGTGAGAGGAAGTCAGTACAGCAGTATTGGGAGTTACTGAAGACCAAGCCTTTCACATTCTATAAAAAGCAAAAGAAGTGCAAACAGGTTTTCATCTTGTGTGTCTCTGTCTCTGAGGATCTGAGACACCATCTGTAGGAAAGTGATGATAAAGGAGCTGAATCTCACAGGTATCAGCTTGATTTCTGAAGGTTAGCATCCAAACCAGAGACTGACACATCTGGAGTAATACAGAGAGGAATCATCAGTCAAGTTGTCAGCCTTGGGTCTCAGCTGCACAGACCTCTGCATTCCCTCATGTGATGGGGAGGAAGGAGTTAACAGTCTAACCTGCTACAGCCTGAAGGCCCTTTATTTGCCTAGACTGAGAGGAGGATTGATGGGGCCCTCAGGCTGTTTAGAGAAAGGGATGGTTACAGGATGATGCCCTGGTTCTCTTGGGGAACCAAGAGCAGCACTGGTGCAGCTGCATTTTGTGCCAGCACAGCAAAGCCACCCCAAGTCCTCAGGCAAAGCAGATTGGGTTATTAATACTCAAAGAAAGCCATACCTGCCAGGCACACTGCTTGCCTGGGGTCCTTCCACTCCAGTAAGCCACATGCTGAAGGGAGCCAGGTGGGGCTTGGTCTCTTCTGCCAGGCAAGCAGCAAGAGAACAAGGGGACACAGTCTCAGGTTGTGCCAGGGGAGGTCTAGGTTGGATGTTAGGAGGAAGTTGTTAGCAGAGAGAGTGATTGGCATTGGAATGGGCTGCCCAGGGAGCTGGTGGAGTCTCTATCCCTAGAGGTGTTGAAGCAAAGCCTGGCTGAGGCACTTAGTAGCATATTCTTATTGATTGGCTAGGGCTGGGTGCTAGTTTGGCCTGGCTGATCTTGGAGATCTCTTCCAACCTGGTTGATTCTATGATTCTATGCCATACTTTTTAGCTCTGCACCTGCCCCAGTAGCTGGGGCACCTGGTGCTTCACCCAGTGTGCAAGTAGCTACATCAGTACCCACCCATGCCCCCACAGACCTTCTGGCCAACCTCTCACATACCCAGGTGCTCAGGCCTCACCTCCCCCACCCTGTTCCAAAGATAAGGATGCCTCAAACCTTGTATAGAGGGTGTGAAATACCTTTCTCTGCATTCATCTGCCTTTCCTACCATGCTGCAGGGCTTGCAGAAGACCTGTTTCCAGTGCTGGGCCTTATCTCTAAATCCCAATATCTCTCAGCTCTGTCCCATTAATCAGGAAAAGACATAGTGCTTGGAAAGAGTCTGCTGCCAGAGCCTAGCCCATGCATGACGTTACCTGGAGGAGAGAGGAAAGTGGACTCTGATCAGCGACATGAAATGAAGAGGAGGACTGCCCCTCATGCTTGCTGGCATTGGGAACTTCATGAGGGGCTGACCTGTAAAAAACACTGCTGGCAGAACTGCTCTGAAAGCTGTGGCTTCCTAATTCCAGGTTGCAGGAGCTATGTTCTCTCGAAGCATGCTTCTTGTCCCCTTCACTACACATTATAGCAACAGGAAGACTGACAGTTCTTCTGGTCCTTCACCAGAGTTACCTCAAAAGCAACACCTACCTGACATCTCCTGCTTTGGGGTGGTATTTTTCTGCCTAACTTCTGGACTTGATCCTGTTGTCTGCTTTACCTCATCAAATGACAAGAGTTAATGTCCTTATTCTCCCTAAATTGGGTAAATGTCCAGCTGAGCATGGAAATGGAGAAAGGACAAAAGATCATTAGCAGCCTCAGAATGATATATGAGAAATCATGGGATGCATCCCTTGCTCAGCTGGATCCCCACTTGTAAAACAAAGGTAATATCTCTTCTTGCTGCTGAGAGAAGGTTTGCTATTGCTTGTTAAGCCCTCCCAGGTTTTTGAAGGGCAAGTCTGCTGGCCAAACAACGTGAAGTCTGTCACCTGGCTGGAAGGCACTCTGTGACTTGAAATACAACAGCCCTTTGCAGGAGGGAGGATCACGAATTCCACAGGCACCAGATAAACTGCAGAAGGTGAAAAGACAAAAGGGCAGCTGAAATTTCAAGTGTCTTCCATCCCCTTCCTCCTCCCTCCCACTTTTGCCACAATAACAACAAGGATGTTGTGCCAGCCCCCTCCATCACTGCTCGGTACAAAATCAGCATGTGGTTATGCTGCACTGTATCCTGCTGCCCACAGAATGCTGCTCTCCTTCATGCTTGCTCCTCTTCCTTGGCCACTAGGTAGACAGCCTGAGTGGCCCTTCTCCTGGGAAAGCAAAAAGTAGTGATGGAGGGGAAAGACAGGGTTGGAAGGAGGAAGGGAGATGGAGGGTTACAGTATGGGGATGCTGGAGCTGAGCAGGAGAAGGTGGAGATCCTGGGGTAAAAGAGGGAAAGAGGAGAAAGGAGTACACAGACAGGCCTGAGAAAGGAAGGCTATGTGTGGAAGTATGGTGAAGGGCCTGACAGTGGGAGCTGGTAGTGCACACATTTCCTGGGAAGTGGAAAAAGATGGAAGGTCATGGAGAGCCTCCTTCTCATCACAGTGCATCTCTGGGCACATGCCTCACACACCAAGGTGGTAGCACTGAGATACACAGCAACCACCTGCTGGAGCAGAGTTTTGGGACTAGATCAAAGATCCACAAAAGTAACACTGCCTTCATTTACTGAAAGCAGTGCCCACTTTGCCCAGCTCTAGCTGACCGTGCCTTCCCTGGTGCAGGATGACCACGCAGTGGTCACCTAACTTGTTCTGCTACTTTGCTTGGTCACCAGGAAACAGTTACAGCAGCCTGGAGAGTTTCTCTGAGGGTAAAGACAAGGAAAACAAAGCTGTACTTTAGTGTTACCAGTTAAAAGAGTGGCTGTCAATGGCTCCATGTCCAAGTGGAGTGACTGGGCAGTGAGTGGCTGGAGAGCAGCCCTGAGGAGAAGGACTTGAGTGTGCTGGTGGATGAGACGCTCAACATGGGCCAGCAGTGTGCACTTGCAGCCCGGAGGGCCAACCAAATGCTGGGCTGCATCAGGAGAAGTGTGGCCAGCAGGGCGAGGGAGGTGATCCTCCCCCTCTGCTCTGCTCTGCTGAGACCCCACCTGGAGTACTGCACCCAGTTCTGGAGCTCCTATGGCAAGAGGGATGTGGAGGTGCTGGAGCATGTCCAGAGAAGGACCATGAGGATGCTCAGAGGGCTGGAGCAGCTCTACTATGAGCTGAGGGAGCTGGGGGTGTTTAGGCTGGAGAAGCAGAGGCTCAGAGCAGACCTCATTGCTGTCTACAACTACCTGAAGGGAGGCTGTAGCCAGGTGGGGGTTGGTCTCTTCTGCCAGGCAACCAGCAACAGAACAAGGGGACACAGTCTCAAGTTGTGTTTGGGGAGATCTAGGCTGGATTTTAGGAGGAAGTTGTTGTCAGAGAGAGTGATTGGCATTGGAATGGGCTGCCCAGGGAGCTGGTGGAGTCGCCGTACTTGCAGGTGTTGAAGCAAAGCCTGGCTGAGGCACTTAGTGCCGTGGTCCAGTTGATTGGACAGGGCTGGATACTAGGTTGGACTGGATGATGTGAGAGGTCTCTTCCAGCCTGGTTGATTCTATGACTCTATAATCTTATCAATGCTTGTTCTTTCAGGGTAGGTGTCAGGAGGATGGAGCCAGACTTTTTTCAGTGGTGCCCAGCAACCCGACAAGAGGTAACAGGCACAAACTTGAACAAAGGAAGTTCCATTTAAACATGAGAAGGAACTTCTTTAATCTGAGGGTGGTAGTGTGCTGGAACAGGCTGTCCAGAGAGGTGGTGAAGTCTCCATCTCTGGAGTAATTCAAAACCCACCTGGATGCAGTTCTGTGCAGTCTGCTTTAGGTGAACCTGCTTGATCAAGGGAGTTGGACTAGATGATCTCTAGAGGTGCCTTCCAATGTCTATAAGTCTGCAATTCTGTGAGCAGCTGTAGTAGCTATCCAGAAAAAGCCATGTCCATACTCCTGGGAGACTTCTCTGCTGCAGCTTGCCAGGACAGGTACAATCACAGAAGCAGGACAAATGCAGGGGCTCCAATAGCTTGGCTCCTTATGTTCTTGGACTCACCTCCAAACTCTCCTTCATCCAGAAACAATTAATTCCAGGCCCTCACTGACTGCATCCGTTTATCAGAAGCAATGCATGCTCAGGCCTGGAAAAACACTGGGCATTAATGGTTCCTTCTGTGACAGACAAGGGCTGCAGGCTCTTTGCAGCCTGTAGGCTGAAATCCACATTCCCCCAAGTGGAGGGTGAAAGAATTTGCCTCTTTGTTTCAGGAATTGTTTTCCCCAACCCTGAGCACAAGCTGAATATTCATGAACCTCCTATACGAATTAGCTACGTTCTAAAAGCGAGCACAAAGTCCACATTCTGCATGAGCTGCTTAGGTGCTGGACAAAGCCAAATGTCTGCTCTAGCAAGTGAGTTTCCCAGGGACTCCGTGTGCTGCCTTAAACCAGTTACCCTTAAAGCAGGATCAAAATTGAATAAAGACAAAGATCCTTCCAGAGCTGTTTGAGGCAGCTGCAGCTAGTTCAGACTTCTACATCTCTTGACCTAACATGACTCCAGGCTGCCACATTGTCTGGGTACAAAGCCAGAAGGGAAACTAATGTGATTTTTATTGTTAAGTGCTGCTTACCAGAGCAGTCAGCGTCAGTTTATGTTGAGTTCAGGTTGCTAAGTGGTTTGCTTGCCGGTGCAGAGGTTCAGATTCACATTTAAGTTGTATTTGTGGTAGAAACAGCTGGGTGTGTACCAGCACAAATGAGCAGAGGTATTCATGGTAGTATGCACCAGGAAAATGGGCATCTCTGAGTGGGAGCACTCTTGAGGTTACTGAGGACATCAAAGAATGGTTCATTGTATGCATGATGGAGCTGAAACAGTGGCATTTAAGAGGGAGGTATCACTGGGGAGGCAGACCCAGGTCCAATTAAGATGGCAAAAGCGTGCCAGATAATCCAAAAGTGAGAAATTGTGAGTGGGTGTATGAAAGAGACAAGACCTGCCTCCTGTCTGTACTGGGTCTATCTGGGATGGATGTCAACTTTCTTCATAGCTCTTCACCCTGTGCTTCGTATTTGTGGCTACAACAGCACTGATAGCACACCACTGTTTTGGCTACTGCTGAATGATGTTTGCACAGTGGTAAGACTTTGTCTTTCTCCTCTCTGCACCTCATAAATAAGTAAGCTGGGGCTGCAAAAGAGATTGGAAAGGGGTCACCTGGGACATCTGACCCAAACTGGCCAAAGAGATACCATGTATCATGCTCAGCAATGAAAGCTTAGGAAAAAGAATCATAGAATCATAGAATCAGTCAGGGTTGGAAGGGACCACAAGGATCATCTAGTTCCAACCCTCGTGCCATGCCCAAGGACACCCTACCCTAGAGCAGCCTGGCCTTAAACACCTCCAGCCATGGGGCCTCAACCACCTCCCTGGGCAACCCATTCCAGGCTCTCACCACTCCCATGCTGAACAACTTCCTCCTTATGTCCCCTCCAAATCTCCCCACCTCCAGCTTTGCTCCATTCCTCCTAGTCCTGTCACTCCCTGAGAGCCTCAAAAGTCCCTCCCCAGCTTTTTTGTAGGCCCCTTCAGATCCTGGAAGGCCACAAGAAGGTCACCTGGGAGCCTCCTCTTCTCCAGACTGAACAGCCCCAACTCTTTCAGCCTGTCCTCACAGCAGAGCTGCTCCAGCCCTCTCATCATCCTCGTGACTCTTCTCTGGACACACTCCAGCATCTCCACATCCTTCTTGTAATGGGGGCTCCAGAACTGGATGCAGTACTCCAGGTGGGGTCTCAGCAGAATGGAGTAGAGGGGGAGAATCACCTCTCTCAGGTGAAGGGGAGGAGGATTGCTCATAGTTATGGTATTTTTCTTCCCAAGCAACCACTATAGGTACTGAAGTGCTGCTCCCCAAAACGTGGCCTGTTGGTGGGAAGTAGTGAATAAATTCCTCTTTTTCCTTTTCTTCTGTTTGGAGCTTTTGCTTTTCTTCTTCAACTGACACTATTTTGGCCATGAGGGTTGTTGGGTTTGTTTGTTTGTTTGTTTGTTGGCCTGTTTGTTTGTGGTTTTTTTGGTCCCATCTCCTTTTCTCCCTCTGTTCTATTGAGGTGGGAGAGAATGAAAGAGTGACTGGGTGGACATCTGGCAGCCAGCCATGATCCATCTGCCACACTGTCCTTTTGTTCAGGTGGCCTGTATCCTTCCTGGCCCCCCATATGCAGACAGTCAGGTTTATTCAGGACACTTAGGAGGCTGGTGAGCAATTCAGGGGCCCGCGTGGGGAGCTGCCTGAGGCAGTGGAATGGGAAGGAGTTGCAGGGTCAGACTGACCTTGTGTCTGTATGCCTGAGAATGCAAGCGTCATTGCCCCTAAAAATACCACGGCAGTGCCAGTGCTGCAGAAGTATCCTGGTACAACAAATGCTTCTGGGCTGGTCTTGCCATTTAGGACCTTTTTGAGTTGCCAGGGATCCCTGTCCCTCTGCACAGTGTGGTGAGGGGGCTCATGGTGTGTGCTGAAGAGCATTCATTCTCACCTGTCAGACCTGCTGCATGTGAAGACTGCTCGCCTACGTGACAGTCCAGAGCAGTGGGGCCAGGAGCACTGGTCACACAGGTACCTTTGCCTCTGCTCTCTGTCATGCCTGGGGACACCAGCTTCATGGCCTATCTCTGCCACCGATTCCTCTCCAGCCCAAAGCAAACATCTCGTAGCAATCAGGTCTCCAAGGGCTGTCCTTTGTCAGTTCCTGCTGTGTATCCTCCCTGTCTTGTCTACAGATGGCAGACACACCATAGTGTTCCAGAGCACAGTACTGGCAGATGTCACCCAAATCAGAGCTTTGCTGGACTAGGAGTGTTTGGGCATGGTCTGAAGCTGTGCCAGGGAAGGTTTAGTTTGGATGCTGGGAAGCACTTCCTCATGGAAAGGATGATTAGGCACCGAAATGGACTGCCCAGGGAGGTGGTGGAGTCACATCCCTGGAGGTCTTGAAGAAAAGGTTGGATGTGGCACTTGGTGGCACAGTTCAGCTGATGTCATGGTGTTAAGCTATAGGCTGGACTTGATGATCTCAGAGGTCTTTTCCAGCCTCGGTGATTCTGTGAACCCACTTGCTCCCTTTTCCCAACCTCTAAATGGGCTCAGCCTTTACCCTCAGAAGTTGAAGGATGCCAGCTGTACAGCTAGCTCCATGAGCCAGCTCCACGGCACACAGAAGTAGGAAGGCACAGACATGATCATAATAGCATGGCTTATGAGATCCCTGGATGCAGATCTCTTCTCCAGTATGAGACCTTGACATACCTGCCATGCTTCAGACCCTCTTCCACATCCTCCCCACCTTTCTACTTGCTCCACTGCTTTCTCCACTCCTGCTCTACTTTCTCCACTGCTGCCCAACCATGTCACAAGATGTTATCTGCCTTCTCTTGGCCCCTCTCAGGCTGGCAACCTGTGGCTTTAGGAGGAGGATGAAAAAGAGGGACTGTTTCTCTCCCCATGTTTTGGATGCTCACAGGGAGAGGCTGGGCATAAATGGTGGGGCTCTGCTCTGCGTTCCCTCCTGGCTCCCTGTTCTTTCATTTTTAACCCTCTGACCTTCATCCTTTTTCTTCCATGAATTGACTCCATTTTTATTGCTCTCCTTCATGCCTCTCCTCCCCACCAATCCCAAGAGCTATATGGTTTAGTTAGAATCAGCTGACATCCATCCTAAGGGCTAGGGTTTTCCCCAGAGGTCCTTGGCTGGTGGCCACATGAGTGAAAGCAGCAGGAGGGTAACGTCGGGAACCCAATCTGGCATTAATGAGAGCGGATGGTTGTTGCATGACCGACTGAGCAGCAGCAGCCTGGCCAAACAGCAGCATACCAAGTGGCACCTTGTGTAGCAAAGCTCCTTGTTAGCATAACAGGGACTTCAGTTACACACAAAGCACTCAGTCCCCCCCTGCTTTGCCCTTTCCTAACCAGCCCACTTACATAAGGGAATATAAAAGACCAGGATGTACTTGATCCTTGCAGCAGTAAAACAGTTCTACTTTAGTTGTGTCTGTGCCTGGCACATTTCTGGAGGTGATGTGTCCAGATAGAGCTGGTCAGGCTAAGTGACCAGGACTGAGATGTGTGGAAGAGAGATACCACACTTCTCTCTCACCACCCATCAGCTGGTGGAGGGAGAACCAGGGCAGGATGTGAAGAGTTGTTAGATTTTGCTATCAAACAGCTCACTGCATGGATCTAATCCCTGCTTGCACTTTGCAAGATTTGTCTGCTTTGAGGCCTGTCTCTGGTGCTCTTCAGACCACAAAACCCTTATCCTTTCTTCATTCAGGTACTTGCTGGGGTTGATTTCAGGCTGCTAGCTGCAAAACTCTCTTGGCTGGCCACTGTCTTGCAGGGTTTGTGTTAAGAAGCTCCTTCTCAAGGTAGCTGACTGCTAAACCCACAAAGCATTACACTATCTATCAGCTGCAGTTTATTTCAGCTCCTCAATGTACAACACAGCTGAGTAAGCACATGGTGCTTCTTCACAGCCTTAACCAATACCAGATGCAGAGAAGGCCTGGTCCTGAAGTCCCTGATGTGAATGTGATTGGATATAATTGAATATATAGCTATTACTTTACCTCTGCACACAGCCATGGTCCCCAGTTGGAAGCTTGGAGGCAGTCATTGAATAGAGTCATAGAATCAACCAGGTTGGAAAAGACCTCCAAGATCATCCAGTCCAAACTAGCACCCAGCCCTGGCCAATCAACTAGACCATGGCACTAAGTGCCTCAGACAGGCTTTGCTTCAACACCTCCAGGGACAGAGACTCCACCACCTCCCTGGGCAGCCCATTCCAATGCCAATCACTCTCTCTGACAACAACTTCCTCCTAACATCCAGCCTAGACCCCCCCAGGCACAACTTGAGACTGTGTCCCCTTGTTGTCTTGCTGGTTGCCTGGCAGAAGAGACCAACCCCACCTGGCTACAACCTCCCTTCAGGTAGTTGTAGACAGCAATGAGGTCACCCCTGAGCTCCTCTTCTCCAGGCTAAACACCCCCAGCCCCTTCAGCCTCTCCTCACAGGGCTGTGATCCAGGCTCCTTACCAGCTTTGTCACCCTTCTCTGGACACGTTCCAGTATCTCAACATCTCTCTTGAATTGGGGATCCCAGAACTGGACACAGCACTCAAGGTGTGGCCTGACCAGTGCTGAGTACAGGGGCAGAATAACCCCCCTTGTCCTACTGGCCACACTCTTCCTGATGCAGGCCAGGATGCAGTTGGCTCTCCTTCCCACCTGGGCACACTGCTGGCTCGTGTTTAGCTACTATCTACCAGCACCCCAGCCCCCTTTCTTCCTGGCTGATCTCCAGCCACTCTGTCTCCAGCCTGTAGTGCTGCTTGGGGTTGTTGTTGCCAAAGTGTAGGACCCTGCACTTGGCCTTGTTAAATCTCATCCCATTGGCCTCTGCCCACCCATCCAGCCTGGCAAGGTCCCTCTGCAGGGACCATAACCTTTGTGCAATCTTGGGAACTGATTGCAGTCTGAGGAAGCTGCCATATCTGCAGGCCAGAGACATGTAAACAGGGTATTGCCCACAACACGTTGGGTTTTGGGTTTTTTTTGCAGTGGTGTTTGCTAAGGAGTGACATTATGTGGTCATATCTCTCATCTCTTTAGTTACACCACCAGCATAAATCAAAGAAGTTATGCCAGTAAAATTTCCCAAGTGGACAAGCCTCATCATGGTTTTCTGACAACCACAGAATGCAACTGCGCAGAGCAATGGAGCAAGCATCAGAGCTGGCTGTCAGCGTTAAGAAACCATCTGAATAAAAGCAGCATGTTACAGGGTAGGTCACCATCCAAGGGTTTTTCTAGAATAAGGAAATTAGTGAACGGTTTCTGCTCTTTTAGAATCTGAGTTCACAATACATTTTGTCAAGGACTTAAAAAAAGTAATCCTGATTTGAGTCTGAGAACTCAACAGAACCCAACGAGATAGGCAATGTTGGTCTCTGTGCATTAGGAGACTTTGTAATTGACAATCACATTCATGCAGTAGTGAGACAGCTGGTTGGGACCCCAGGAGGACAGCAGATCAGCATAGGAGTTCAAAGAATCATAGAATCAACCAGGTTGGAAGAGACCTCCAACATCATCCAGGCCAACCTAGCACCCAGCCCTGTCCAGTCAACTACACCATGGCACTAAGTGCCTCAGACAGGCTTTGCTTCAACACCTCCAGGGATGGCAACTCCACCACCTCCCTGGGCAGCCCATTCCACTGCCAATCACACTCTGGGAAGAACTTCCTCCTGACATCCAGCCTAGACCTCCCCTGGCACAACTTGAGACTGTGTCCCCTTGTTCTGTTGCTGCTTGCCTGGCAAAAGAGACCAACCCCACCTGGCTACAGCCTCCCTTCAGGTAGAGGTGAAGCTGTGCAGTGCTAAGGACAGGGCTGTCAGAGGCACTGCTGTCCCAGCTGCTGGAGCCATGGCATGATCCCCACACATGTCAGTGACCAATGAAAACCTGTCCAGCACCCAGGCCTTATGCTGGCGTGGCATGGCCTTTTGCAGACAGACCTTCCCCAGCAGTGCCAGTGTGGGTGCCATATCTAACTGCACCAGCAAAATCTTTTCTGGCAGAGGCAAGGAACACCTGGCAGAGGGAACTTACAGTTGGGCATTTCCCAGGCCACCTGTATGACCAAACCCACTGTTTATTGGTGGGTCAGAGGCTCCCCTTTCTGAGTGCATGAAGCAGATACCAGTACATGAACGTGTAGGTGATGCAGGCCATGGCTCTGGCCATTGGAGAAGCACAAGGCATGCTATGTTGTGGCAGAAAGAACACTGTGACATTGCACTGCAGCTAAGGGGAAACCTTTGGAGGACAGTGCCACAGTGGAAGGTCCTTTCAGCATGCAAAATTGAAGCTTTCCACATTTAGTCACCTTAAATCTGCCCTGATTAAGGAAAGCTGTTGAAATGTTACCTGCAAATATGATTGTATCCTGCTGAATACATCAGGACAATATTGCAGTCCACTGCAATACTGATGAGGTGACTCTGGGTCTGAAGTGTAGGAAGGTTAGCTAACAACATTAGAGGTAGAAAGCATGTCCATGCAATAAGTGAGATATGGAGCAATGTCCTGATGTAGTTTGGCCTCAACTAGGTAGAAGGCATCAGCTTTGTTGTATCCTGGCATTTCATTAACTTCAGAAGTGGCACTGACTCAGAAAATAGTTCTAGTTCTCTGTGGATGAAAAGGATCCACTTTCTTGTAACATGAGAGGAGCACTGTACCTGGTTGCTTCAGGGCTATGGTATTTGCAGCAGGGATGGGACTTTGGCAGGCCAAGGAGTAGGAGGCAAGAACAAGCCATGAGCTGTATGCCTGAAGCCACAACAACAGATAGGGCTGGAGGCAAACCATTAAGATGAAAATTGTCTATGGGTGAAGCAAAGAACTGCTTGCAAAGATCCATGTCTGAACATGCCCATGCAGATCCTCAGTCCAAGCCCTCCTGGAAGTTGAGTGGTGTAAGAGGTAAAGAGTCAGCACAGAAGAGATCATAGGGTTCAAGTTGTGGCAGGGGCGGTCTAGGCTGGATGTGAGGAGGAAGTTGTTGCCAGAGAGAGTGATTGGCATTGGAATGGGCTGCCCAGGGAGGTGGTGGAGTCGTCGCTCCTGGAGGTGTTGAAGCCAAGCCTGGCTGAGGCACTTAGTGCCATGGTGTAGTTGATTGGACAGGGCTGGGTGGTAGTTTGGGCTGGATTATCTTGGAGGTCTATTCCAACCTGGTTCATTCTATGATTCTATTCTATGGTTCTAAGTTGAGGGTACAGAGCAGGAAACATTCCAAATAGAGCAGAAGCTCCTTTGTCCTGTGACTCATGAAGATGAGGGGAGTTTTGCAGAATCATAGCTTCAGGCCTTTGGATGGTATACAAAAAGGTATCTTGGTGCTGATGCACGTGAACTGCTCTCTGTGACTACAGGGCATGGGTGGCGTTCAGCCTACCCTCTTTTGATCCACTCCCTCTGTATCATCACTGTCAGGGATGTTGGAAGAATTGCACAAAGGATTGCCCAGCTGCTTTGCCATCACAGCTCCCCTCTCCTCCCCTTCCTTCATTTCCAGTGGGAGTTCTAGAAAGCATGACTTGTGTGCTTTCATCCAGTCTACAAGAGACTGAGAGGAGCCACAGTAATAAGCTTCAAACATGTGAAAGGTCAGTGCAGAAGGCAAGGGGAATAACCTGTTCTCTTTTCTTACTGGGGAAAATCAGTCATGTGCCCAAAACACAGTAAGAAGATCCAGGTCAATACTGTGAACCACCTCTAAATAACAAGGTGAGTGATTCACTTTCCAAGTATGTTGGAGGACTGGAGACTCGTTAAAGACATGTCAGAAATATCTGTCAAGCATAGGCTACATTTAGAACCAGAGAATCATAGAATCAGTCAGGGTTGGAAGGGACCACAAGGATCATCTAGTTCCAACCCCCCTGCCATGGACAGGGACACCCTACCCTAGGTGCAGGGTAGCAGGAGCTGCACCCTACCCTAGGTGCAGGAGCAGGCTGCACACAGCCTCAGCCAGCCTGGCCTTAAACACCTCCAGCCATGGAGCCTCAACCACCTCCCTGGGCAACCCATTCAAGCTTCTCACCACTCTCATGCTCAACAACTTCCTCCTCACCTCCAGTATGAATCTCCCCACCTCCAGCTTTGCTCCATTCCCCCTAGTCCTGTCACTCCCTGAGAGCCTCAAAAGTCCCTCCGCAGCTCTTTTGTAGGCCCCCTTCAGATCCTGGAAGGCCACAAGAAGGTCACCTGGGAGCCTCCTCTTCTCCACGCTGACCAGCCCCAACTCTTTCAGTCTGTCCCCATAGCAGAGCTGCTCCAGCCCTCTGACCAACCCAGTGGCTCTTCTCTGGACACGCTCCAGCATCTCCACATCCCTCTTGGAGTAGGGGTTCCAGATCTGGATGCAGTACTCCAGGTGGGGTCTGACCAGAGTGGAGTAGAGGGGGAGAATCACCTCCCTCTACCTGCTGGCCACACTTCTCCTGATGCAGCCCAGCATCTGCTTGGCCCTCCGGGCTGCAAGTGCACACTGCTGGCTCATGTTGAGCTTCTCTTCCACCAGCACCCTCAAGTCCCTCTCCTCAGGGCTGCTCTCCAGCCACTCACTGCCCAGCCTGGATTTGTGCTTGGGATTGCCTCGACCCAGATGCAGGACACTACACTTAGTCTTGTTTAGTTAATCCTGCCTTGGAGAGAAGGATGAGTTAGCTGCTTCCAGAGTCCTTTCCTCTTCTGTGTTCGGTGATTTCACCCAGCTGCGTAGTACCCAAGGATCAAATGCAGCCATTAAAAGCTTTGTAAATCCCTGCTGGTTTGTGTTTCTTTCGTAAAAACAACACCCAACAGACTCACCCATGGTTTATTTAGGAAGGTCCATGGTTTATTTAGGAAGGAAATAGATATTCGGGGAAGGAAAACATCCTCCCATTTACTCCATAGCAAATACTTAAGGGAGGACTGTCAGAGGAACCAGGTCCCTGCAGTGCTTTCTCGAAGCAGGCAACATTTGTCCTTTGGGAACAATAGGTACACCACAGCCAGCACAGTCTTTTCTCCCACCAGTGCCTCCAATTTCTTGGACTGGTGGTTTTAAACCTTTCTGATCACAAATGTTCACAAGATTTTCTCATTTTGAGGATGTAGGTCACATGCCTCCAATGTAAACTGGCCAGCAAAATGCTTGGTGTCCTTAGTTACCTTCATGGACCTTTCAGAAATAGGAGGGGGGATGTGTGTTGTCAGATTGCAAGCCAAGGGTCATTGTCCTATAACCATAGAATGGTAGGGGACAGGAGGGACCTTTGAAGATTATTCAGTCTAACCCCCCCTGCTAGAGTAGGAGCACCTAGAGTAAATCATACATCTTCCTGGCACTCACCTTTTGTGGTAAGCATTAACAGTCAGTCTCCTTTTCTTCAGACTAAACAGCATTAGCTCTCTCAGCCTCTCCTCATAAAGTAGATGTTCCACGTTGCTGAGGAGAGCTCACTTTTGATCTCTTTAAAATCATAGAATCACAGAATCAGTCAGGGTTGGAAGGGACCACAAGCATCATCTAGTTCAAACTCCCCTGCCATGCCCAGGGACACCCTACCCTAGAGCAGGCTGCCCACAGCCTCATCCAGCCTGGCCTTAAACACCTCCAGCCATGGGGCCTCAACCACCTCCCTGGGCAACCCATTCCAGCCTCTCACCACTCTCATGCTCAACAACTTCCTCCTCATGGGCAGTCTGAATCTCCCCACCTCCAGCTTTGCTCTATTCCCCCTATTCCTGTCACTCCCTGAGGGCCTCAAAAGTCCCTCCCCAGCTTTTTCCTAGGCCCCCTTCAGATCCTGGAAGGCCACAAGAAGGTCACCTGGGAGCCTCCTCTTCTGCAGACTGAACAGCCCCAAATCATTCAGTCTGTCCTCATAGGAGAGGTGCAAGTGCAAGGGACCCAGCATCTGAAGGTGATATTGCCTGGGGGTCAACTGTGATTATGCCTTTAGGTATCATGTCCTCACCTTGCACTAGAGGAGGTTTAGATTTGGCTTTAAGAAGAATTTCTTTGCTGAAAGAGTGGTCAAGAATTGGGCCAGGCTGCCCAGGAAGATGGTGGAATCACCATTCCTGGAGGTGTAGTTGTATAGACATGGCACTCTGGGGCATGATTTCATAGAATAGAATCACAGAATCATAGAATGGTTTAGGTTGGAAGAGACCACAAAGATCATCCAGTTCCAACCCCCCAGCCATAGGCAGGGACATCTCCCACTAGAGCAGGTCTCTCAAGGCCTCATCTTAACCTGGCCTTGAAATGATACCTTGCAGTCTGAGCAGAAGACTCAGGAGTTGCTATTGGTAACAGCTGCCTGGCAGACTGGTCAGGCCACACCTTGAGTACTGAGTCCAGTTCTGGGCCCCAGTTCATGGGCATGGTGGTGCTGGGTTGATGGTTGAGCTTGATGAGCTGTTAGAGGTCTTTTCCAACCTCAATAGTTCTGTGACTTTGTAGTTTGAATCTGTTCTTTGGGACAGACCAAAAAGCCAGCAGTTGAATTTGAGAGGACTGTGGACAGGACAGAGGGAAGAATAACTAACTATCTTTTTGATTAACAGCAGCAGACTGGTCTATAACCCCCCTGGGGCTCATCAACAACCTCATCATAATTGCCATGCCATTTCTCACGCACTCAGGGCTGTAGCTGGCCGCTCGCTCCAAGGCTGGGACGTGCTGGCTTCCCAGGCCATTTGCAAGCCTCACAAAGTACCCTGACAGGCTGTGAGGGTTTGGGTGTTACCTGCCCCCCCCTTCCACTTTGGAAAATCACAGACTAGACTCAGTGGCTCTCGAAATTGAATGAATTGTAGAATCATAGGGTTGGAAGGGACCACAAGGATCATCCAGTTCCAAACCCCCTGCCATGCCCAGGGACACCCTACCCCAGAGCAGGCTGCTCACAGCCCCATCCAGCCTCGCCTTAAACACCTCCAGCTATGGGGCCTGAATCACCTCCCTGGGCAACCCATTCCAGGCTCTCACCACTCTCATGCTCAACAACTTCCTCCTCATGTCCACTCTGAATCTCCCCACCTCCAGCTTTGCTCCATTCCCCCTAGTCCTGTCACTCCCTGAGATCCTGAAAAGTCCTTCCCCAGCTTTTTTGTAGACCCTCTTCAGATATGGAAAGGAGGCTTTATATTTACATCTTAGCACAATATACAAGCAGGTATTTACAGTATATACAGTTATAGACAGAAACAGACAAGGTAAAAGGTAATACAGAAACACAACAGCCCTCCCAGAAACCTGAGTCCCCAGGAGGGGCTCACAACCATCCTTCCACTTTCTCCCACCCCTCTCTACCTTACCCCAGACGTTGCCTTATGCCCAAGGAAGACTGGAGGGTTGGCCAGGAGGGCTAGGAAACAGGTGGATTAGTCACACAGATGGCAGGTTAGGTTAGAGAGAGAGAGAAGTTCATCCCAAAGCCCAGACAGCAACTCTGTTATCTATGTTTATGTTCTTGTTCTTATTCATCTCAGCAAGCCTGTGAGTGCAGCAGACATCACCATTGTTTCCTTTTCACAGCCTGTAATCTAATTCTTCTCACCAAAATATTCTAGCTGGCTTCAAACTAGCACACAGACACATCTCATGGTGGTGACACCCCACAGCTTTGGACTCAGAGCAAAAGCTGGGTGGGTGAGGTTCCTCACTGCTGCATTTCCCCAGGGATGGTTTGCCAGCAGTTTCTATTTCAGCTGGTGCCCAGAGGGGACTACTGCAAGCTGTAGTGAGCACAGAACATTGTTAGCAGAGACTGGAATGGGTTGTGCTTGGCAAGTGCAGTGGAAAGGAAAATGAGGGTGACCTAGGAGCATTGCTGTTCTCACTTCATTTTTCCATTGCATTCACTGCCCTTTTTTTTTTTTTTTTTAACATTTTCCCCTATTGAGCCTAAAGAAAGAAACAGAACAGAAACAAAATATAGACAGCTTTTTTCAGCATAAGTGCTGCAGGAGGTCTCACTGTCAGAGAAAGGAAAGGAGTCACCATCCCTGTAGGTGTTGAAGAAGAAAAGCTTGGATGAGGCACTTAGTGCCATGGTCTAGTTGATTGGCTAGGGTTAGGTGCTAGGTTGGACTGGATGATGTTGGAGGTCTCTTCCAACCTGGTTGATTCTACAATTCTATGATTCTAAATTCTAGATTATAGTCTCCATCCTTCCACTCTCTCCCTTTTCTCTCTTTCATGCCCCTTGGACTCACTTTATCTCCAGCATTCCACCATTGCTGCCACTCAGAGTGCTAAGGTAGATGTTTGCACTGGTGTCTCTGAAGAGACATTTTTGGAAGCACCTTAGCTCTCCCTGCAGTGTATTGTCAGCAGATAACAATGGCTCAAATATGACAGCAGATGAAGGCAACAGGAACGTTATCGTGATCTGCATTGCTGGGAGCAGCTTCTAGCTGCTCAGAGGGGCCAGGAGTCTTTGAGAAGCATCCAGAAGCCAGTTGCTCAAACCTCAAACCTCATATAAGGTGCTTGTCCCCTTCAGCACCACTTCTAAACTGTCTTTGGCAGAAGATGTATGTCACTGGCATCTACCTCTCCTACAGAAACACAGCCTTTACCAATTGGTCTGATGTGGTTCCTCTTCTGGCCAGCTCAGCTGAATGGCCAAGGTGTGAGTGCCCCAGACAGACCCCATCTTGCTAAGGAGCACACATAGGGGAAGGTTGCTTTGCCACCACCTGGAGTAGGCTCTGCCTTCCCAAGGGCTACTCTTGCTGTGTGGGACTCAGGGACGTGATGTGTTCATCGGACAACCTGCTTGCCCTTCTGTGCTGGCAGCTTTCTTGCACCACCTGCCTCCTTCCATCCCTGTGCAGCAGGAAAGCAGAGCACATAAGTTGTCCAACTGTCCAGCACCTTCAACTACCCATTTCCATGACAGTCTCACGATCTGAAGGGATCTGCAGAGGACACAATGCCAAGAATGTCCCTGGAGAAGGTCTACGTGGAGAAGATTCTCTTTTGAGCCAAAATCTCACCCACAGGACTTGTGACAACTGATCTGCCCTAGAGCTGGATATAGGGAAAAGGGTTTTATTTTTCTGTGTTGGGCTGGTAATGTTACCATCCTGGCAATGGGCACAAGCCAGGATTTTACTCTCTAAGAACACAGATTCCTCTGCAAGACCGTTGCAGAAGGAGACCCTCTGGATTTGTGTCTGTGGCCCTTTAAATGCCTCTCCTTCATTTCAAATGGCTCTTTGCCATCCTCCTGTAACCTGAGCAGATGAAATTTGTGCTGGCACTGGAGAGCAATTACACAACATCCTTGAGGTGAAACCCTTTTGGCAGGTGGAGCTGAAAGGAGATATAGGTGGGAGTCTCTGGTCACTGGGGTGAACACCCACACATCCTGGGAGGAGTTAGGAAAAGAGGAGATGGATGAATCCATTTGAGTGACTACCTCTTTCCTGGCTGTTGTTCTCCCCCACCATCTGTGCCAGGAAGCATGGACTGATCTGGACAGCAAGGTGATGGCACTGGCAGTAAACAGGCCAAGCTAAACCTGTCGAAGTCCAAAAAGCCACCCGACAGGAGACCTGCGCAGATGCTGGTTACCCTGCATCACCTTTTGGTGCCCCAAGCTGCCAAGTCAGCCACATATTCCCTGAGCTACCTAACGGCTTCCTTCTCCCGGGGCAGCCTCAGCAGGGGGAGCATACAAAGTCAAGCGGCTTCCCCAGGCGTGCCCACAGCCCTCACCATGCACGGCGTGCCCCCTACCAGCCTGAGCCCTGCTGCTCCCGGGGGCACCTCGGCGGTGCCAGGCTGGCTCTGGCACCCGTGGGCAGCGGGCCACGGAGCCTGCTTCTCTGCGCGGGCTCGCAGCCGTCTGCGCGGCTGTGTGGCGGCGCTGGGACTGGGCAGGCTCAAGCTGCCGTCTCCTCTTGGGTGATGTCTGCTCCCACCCCTGCTGCCAGCATAGTTTGGCTAACCTGTAAAGGCATCGTTTTTCTCCAGCCATGCTCAAAGAAATTAAATCCTTAGCTGTGAGAAGAAAGAAAAAAACCCCACAGTAATCTATCACAGGCTCACAGGATGTCAGGGGTCGGAAGGGACTCAAGGAGAGCATCGAGTCCAACCCCCCTGCCACAGCAGGACCACACAATCTAGCACAGATCACAGAGGAACACATCCAGACAGGCCTTGAAAGGCTCCAGGGAAGGAGACTCCACAGCCTCTCTGGGGAGCCTGTTCCAGTGCTCTGTGACCCTTACAGGAAAGAAGTTCCCCTTTGTGTTGAGGCAGAACCTCTTGTGCTGCAGCTTACACCCATTGCTGCTTGTCCTATCCCAGGCAGCAAGTGAGCAGAGCCTGTCCTCCACTCCTGGCCAGCCTCCAGTTTTCCCCTGAGAAATACAACTAGTCAAAATATAAGGTGAGAGGGTCACTTCTCCCACACTTCTTAGCTCTCACTTCTCCAGCCATGCTGAGAGAGATTAAATCCTTAGCTGTCAGAATGAAAGAAAAAACCCAACAGTAATCTCTATCACTCAGTTTTCTGCTGAGAAAAATAGCTAGTCAAAACACAGCTAAGATGGGCACTTCTCACACACTTCTTAGCTCTCACTTCGGGCTGTGCTTCTTTCTGGCAGTCTGGTCTCTGTGGCTGACTCTGCCTTTAACTCTCTAATCCACCTAACCCCTTTTCTTCTAACTTCCTTGCTGTCTTTTTTTTTTTTACCCCAAATCTCCAGATCTATCCTGAGAGATATCCATGGGTTGATCTGGTTATTTTTCTGAAGGGAGGGAAAGTGAGGGGGGTTTGGGTTGGGAGCCCTCCTGGGGATTTGGATTGTTTCTGGGAGGGGCATTGTGTTTCTGTGTTGCTTTTAAATGTATTTAACTGTATCTGTTTGCGTCTATCTGCTTGTGTATTGTGCTAAGCTGTAAATATAGCTTCATTCTTAATTTCCAGCTTGGCTGAGTCTAGTCTGGGTGATTTCATAAGGCAAATTAATTTGCTAGTAACCAAGAAGGGTGATCTAACCAGTCCGCTGCATCCTCTACCCATGTCAGAGCCCCAGGGATTCCTGTCCTCCTTTTCTCCCTGTAGACACTGTAGCTGCATTCCCATTCCTCACTGGACAGACCCAGCTTCCAACACTCTCAGTTTGCCTGTGAATGAAACTCTGTTAGCTGCTTTCTTCTGCATGAGGCACCCCAAGTCTTTGCACCTTGGCTGCAGAAAGCCCTGCATCCTGCTTCTTCCCAGCCCTTGCACAGAAGCTGCTCTGCTTTCCCCTGCAGATGGGTCAAGCACGTTCCTTCCTCCTTCCCCACTTTGCTCTGCCCTGCAGCGACTTCCAAAACATTTTTGTGGCCTTCAAGAGTGGGAGACAAATTCACAAGATGTGGAGATGTGGTTTTTGTCACATGCCATTAGCTTTGTGTCCTTGCTGGTGCAGGGGCCAGTGTGTTTGTTTGTTTTGGTTGCTGCATCTGGGTTGAGGCAATGCCAAGCACAAATCCAGGCTGGGCAATGAGTGGCTGGAGAGCAGCTCTGAGGAGAAGGACTTGGGGGTTCTGGTGGACGAGAAGCTTAACATGAGCCAGCAGTGTGCACTTGCAACCCGGAGGGCCAAGCAGATGCTGGGCTGCATCAGGAGAAGTGTGGCCAGCAGGTTGAGGGAGCTGATTCTCTCCATCCACTCCGCTCTGGTGAGACCCCACTTGGAGTGCTACATCCAGTTCTGGAGCCTCTATTGCAAGAGGGATGTGGAGATTCTGGAGCGTGTCCAGAAAAGGGCCACGAGGATGCTCAGAAGGCTGGAGCAGCTCTGCTATGAGGACAGACTGGAAGAGTTGGGGCTGTTCAGTCTGCAGAAGAGGAGGCTCCCAGGTGACCTTCTTGTGGCCTTCCAGTATCTGAAGGGGGACTACAAAAAAGCTGGGGAGGGACTTTTGAGGCTGTCAGGGAGTGACAGGACTAGGGGGAATGGAGCAAAGCTGGAGGTGGGGAGTTTTGGAGGGGACATAAGGAGGAAGTTGTTCATCATGAGAGTGGTGAGAGCCTGGAATGGGTTGCCCAGGGAGGTGTTTGAGGCCCCATGGCTGGAGGTGTTTAAGGCCAGGCTGGATGAGGCGGTGGGCAGCCTGCTCTAGGGTAGGGTGTCCCTGGGCATGGCAGGGGAGTTTGAAGTAGATGATCCTTGTGGTCCCTTCCAACCCTGACTGATTCTATGATTCTATGTGTCCATGGGAGTGTGGGTGCTGGCTGTGCTCCTCACCCAAGGATTGGGATGTGCTCACTGTTTCACAGCTGACTCCTTTTATGCGGATTTGAATTGCTCCCCATGAGCTGATTGGGAAAATATTGTCTCTGCACTCTCTCTCTCCCCTAGGTTCCTGACAGTGAAAATAACAATTACATGGCCTGGGAAACAATGATTATTAACTATAGGCCTGGGAACTGCTTTTGCTATTCAGCTTTATGGGAATCCATATGGCTTTTGTGGAAAGGGATTATTTACCTAGGTCCTGAGAAAAAGCCACAGAGCCTGTGTGCTCCTTCTGGCTATTGTGTTGCTGAATCCCACGGTGGCGTGGCCAGAGAGCAGCTTCCTCTAGCTGTCATTAATCCTTGTGTAGATGAGTGCCTCAGCACGTGGCATCCTTTGGCTCACTGGCTGCTGGGAAGCTAGACCATTGTTTTGGGGGCTTTGTCCCTGATGGAGCTCTTGCTGGAGCTGAGGAGCCAGGCCTTGCAGGCATTATGGCATCACAAAGTGACTGGCTTGCAGCCCGATGGTTGTTCAGGCTCTTCCTACCTCTGCTGCTGGGAAGTCATCTGGATTTGGACCTGTTTTGGTGCTGTTGGAGGAAGGACTGGCTCCAGGATGTCTCAGTAGAAGCCATGCTAGGTTGGACTGGATGAT
Source organism: Pogoniulus pusillus (assembly GCF_015220805.1). Lineage (NCBI taxonomy): Eukaryota > Metazoa > Chordata > Aves > Piciformes > Lybiidae > Pogoniulus > Pogoniulus pusillus. The sequence goes on along the minus strand of NC_087268.1, from coordinate 17,344,576 downwards.
CTTGGAGGTCTCTTCCAACCTGGTTGATTCTATGATCCTATGAATCTGTGATTCTATGATACTATGCTCATCTCACATGAGTGCTCTTCCCTGCATGCTTGCAGCTGCAAGAGGGTGGTCCTAACAGAAGACCTCATGGATCGTGGGGTGGGGACACCCGGGACCTTCCACCCCATGTCCTCCTGGCCCCTAACTCCCACTATGGTCTTCTAGTGCCTGGAAGGGAGAAGCAGTAAGACCCAGTTTCGATTCAACACACAGATTGAAGCAAAAGAGACGTTCTCTTTCTCCAAGAATTAGAAGAAATATTGCACAGGAGGCTTTAGTGCCCATAGCATGCATTTGCACATGTGTATGGAAGGAGCTGGGGCATGCAGGGAAAACTAGATAGGCTCTTTGTTCCTTGCCATGGGCACGCAGAGGACTTTGTGTTTCCTCCTTCTCCAAAAGACGTCTGTGGGAGGTGGGAAAGAAAAAGGAAAATGTGGGAGACCAGTATCAGTGATTCAGCCATCAGTGTCATGAGCAAAACAAGTGGGCACACAGCAATACTCAAAAGCAAGCCTGCAATAACAAACCTGCACCAAAGGTCAGCAGGATGCAGGATCTCAAGCTGCCCTACAGTAACCAACCAGCATATCTTCTCCTAGGTGCAATCGTAGCATCATAGAATCGACCAGGTTGGAAGAGACCTCCAAGATCATCCAGCCCAACCTAGTGCCCAGCCCTGGCCAACCAACTACACCATGGCACTAAGTGCCTCAGACAGGCTTTGCTTCAACACCTCCAGGGATGGCAACTCCACCACCTCCCTGGGCAGCCCATTCCAATGCCAATCACTCTCTCTGCCAACAACTTCCTCCTAACATCCAGCCTAGACCTCCCCTGGCACAACCTGAGACTGTGTCTCCTTGTTCTGTTGCTGCTTGCCTGGCAGAAGAGACCAACCTCACCTGGCTGCTGCCTCCCATCTGGTGGTTGCAGACAGCAATGAGGTCACCTCTGAGCCTCCTCTTCACCAGGCTGCACCCCCCCAGCTCCCTCAGCCTCTCCTCATAGGGTTTGTGCCCCTCACCAGCTTTGTCACCCTTCTCTGGACACGTTCCAGTATCTCAACATCTCTCTTGAATTGAGGGGCCAAACAACTTACTGCTTCCCTGGCCAAGCCAGAATGAGAAGGACCAGCACTTGGGAAGGGCCCCAGCTTAACAAAGTGTGCCACCAACCTGCCAATCCTCAGCAGTCTAAAACTCCTGGGGCTTCTTGCAGCCCTGAGCTGCAAAGAAGCAAGTTCAGCAGCTTGTTTGCATGGTGGGAACATTACAGGGAGAAAAAGAAACCTGAGTGTTTTCTAAGTCAGGATTTAAATAGGTTTTACAGCTCTGGTGGGAAAAACCTCTTCTCGAGGTTGACTCTACCTCAGCTACTACTACACTTTAAGGCCAGCCTAGAAGGAGGCAAGGTGTGGGTATTTTTCCCTTTGGTGATAGCAGGCGATGCAGTGGTGAGCCTGGAAAGCGCTGCCTTTTCTTTCTGTAGGTGAGACACACAGTTGGGAATGCCTACCTGTGGGCAAGTCCCCACATTGCTGTCCCTGCCCTGGCTGTCTGCCATGGAGCAAGGCAGCCAGCCCTACTGCCTACCCAACTCTGCCATTACATTGTGACCAGCAGCTGTCCTCCTGGGCCTGCACCTGGAATCACTTTCTTCCTGACCTCTCCAGGGGCTCTGGGTGCAAATGCAGCTTTATGAGTGGCATCAACATTCTTTTGATGCTGCATTCATTTCTTTATGGTTGCTTATTGCTTTGTGAGGTGCTAGTGGATGAGGAATGGGCTGAGCAAGCCAGATCAGCAGTGATGTCAGAAGTGCAGCCAGAATCTGGAGGAGGTATGTATGATGGCCTCCATGAATGGAGTTGTGGTGCAGTCCCCTCCACTGCCACCCAGGCAAAGGACACAGGGAGACTCTATGGGCCTCCCCAACCCACGCAGCTTAGGGCTGCCTCAGAGAACTTTGAACTCCTGCATCTCACTGCCCTGTGCATGACGCAGTGCTGGGGCATGCCAGTGTGGCTTTGTGCCACGAACTAGGTACAAACTAGAGCACAGGAGGGTTCACTTGAACTTAAGGAAAGACTTTATTACTTTAAGGATGCTGGAGCACTGGAACAGGCTGCCCAAGGAGGCTGTGAATTCTCCTTCTCTGGAGACATTTCAAACCCACATGGATGTGTTTCTGTGCAACCTGCTCTAGGCAAACCTGTGTTAGCAGAGGGGTTGGACTAGGTTATCTCAAGAGGTCATTCCCAACCTCTGCCATTCTGTGATTCTGGGCTCTCTGCCCATATATCAAGTGTGGAGTTGGAGGTGCCCAACTGTGTGGCTGTCAGTGGACAGTCTCAAATCCTTGTGGGGATCATGAAGTACCAGCATGGTCCAAGGCTTCTGAGATTCCTCTGGCAGCCAGTGGCAGAGCAAGGGTCCAAACTCCAACCCAGGAGTGCCTTGTGAATGCAAAACCAACCTAGTCCCTGCAAAGCAGCACCATCTTTTGCAGTGCATGGGGACCAGGGTGATTCTGGTCTTGGACATTGATCCCTCCATCTGCTCCCTGATTTTGCCCAGCAAGCAAAACGTTGAAAAGCAGAGGGACACTCTTCCCCTCCCACATGCTCAGCAGATGCACAGTGCAATGGCAAGCAGACAGAGCTGCTTTCTCCAGCACAGTGCTGCTATTGTCCAGCTGGGCTCCAGGGCCTCTTTTCCCCACCAGGCAGGCACAGTTGAGACCTTGATGGTCCAGCAGCACAGATGACAAGGTGAAGGGGATGGAGGCATGCCTTCAGAGAGAGCAGCCCACCTTTGTGCCTCCCTGGCACAGCCTCACTGCTCTTTGGACTTTTGTATAAGACGTGTTGTGAAGGAGGATGCTAAGGTGTGGCTTTAAAAGTCTGAAGGAAGGGGAAAGGGAAAGGAGAGAAGATGATGCTGATATGAGGGGTGAGACAGAGCTGGTAAGGCAGAGCTGAGCTGGGAGCTGGAGAGGAAAAGCTGTGAGCCTCACGGGAGCCCAGCTGTGGGAAGAGACAATGTGACGAAGGGGAAGGAGCCAGCTTTTGCTGTGGGACATGTGAGCTCTGCGCAAGGCTGCAATTAGAGAGAGGAGACAGGGTGTCTGTCCAAGCTGGGAAGTCTCCCTCTGCCATGGACATTGGCTTGTGCACAGGCTGGTGCAGAAACGTGCTGCCTATTCCATGTCCCTCTTTGATCTGCGTCCTTAGGGGCTCCAAAGCCTCAAATACCCTGGATTTCCTCCAAGTTGCAGAGAGCTTTGCTCACCAGTGCCAGGAGGAGGTGGTCTGGTGGTAGCTTCATGCTTGCTGCTGTGGCTGCAGAACTGTACCAGATCCCCCTTCCTAGGTCAACCCTACTCTCCTGGCTGCCCTCAGCAACCTCCTCCTGCCTCCTAAAATAGCTGCTCAAGTACCAACATCCTCAGGGCAAGCAAGCTGATTGACCACCCACCTCTAGCAGCCAACAATGTGCCTTTTGAGAGGATTTTAGGATTTTGCCAGATAAGGGATGCTACAGACATCTGCAACTCCAGGGCACAAGCTCTGGTTTTAGTGTCCTCCTCTGCACTGCCATTATCCAGCCCCTGATGGAAAATACAAGGTTGTTTGGAGACAAAGTCTCTGGTGTGGTTTGGAAAGGCTGAAAAAAAAAGTTACACCAGGGTCACAAACTTTTAACCTGAACTGTGTTTGTCTGGAGCTGTACAAGAAGAGGGAGGAAGAGCAGGAATGGAGGTGGTTTTTGTTTGGCTGGGGAAGTCTTTGTACTTTACTCTCTCTGGTTATAAAGATCCAAGCCAAAAGGTAGGAGCTCTAAAAAGAAATTGAACAAACAACGAAGCCAGAGCAACTGATTTCCAGATTTGCTTTTTATGGCTTATTTTCACCAGCCAGCCAAGAGGAAGATGAAGCAGAGCTCCTGCAACCTTCCGCTGAAGTGAAAGCAAAGGGAGATGCTTGGAAGCAACCAGTAGCTCATGGCAGGAAGAGAGCCCTAATGAGACAACAGTAGGTTCCTTAAAATACAAAATCATAGAATCGGCCAGGTTGGAAGAGACCTCCAAGCTCATCCAGTCCAACCTAGCGCCCAGCCCTGTCCAATCATCTGGACCGTGGCACTAAGTGCCTCAGCCAGGCTTTGCTTCAACACCTCCCTGGGCTGATTGCTGAGTCTCCTCCTATTTAGAGCGGTGCAGCAATAACAGCTAATTTGTTTTCGCTTAAAGAGTCGTTAGGGTTGGTTTTGTTTCGTTTTAAATAAAGACATTTGTACTGCGAAGGTCATTTCCGCGGAATAACAATGCTCCTTTCAGAGAGGGGCACCGACAAGGTCTCCGGTACACGCAGTGCTCCCAGTCTGGTTTGAAAGCCGAGCTGTGGCTCAGCTGGGTGAGCATCTCCTTTACATGGCTGCAGCATTTGGCCATCCCAGTGCCTTCACCACTGAAAGCACAGGAGCCTGGGGGGGAGTTTTGGCTTCTCTGCTGGAGTGTACGTGGGCACCTGGTTCTTCCAAGTTCTTCACTGGGAGGAAGGTGAAACACTGCTACAGGTTGCCCAGGGAGGTGGTGGAGGCCCCATCCCTGGAGACATTCAAGTTCAGGCTTGATGGGACTCTGAGCAACCTGATCTAGTGGGTATGTCCCTGCATACTGAAGTGGGGTTGGACTAGATGACCTTTACATGTCCCTTTCAGTCTAATGCATTCTATGATTCCAAGTGAAGATGGTGTCCAGCCCTTCTCCCCCTTGCCCTGACCTCAGCCACAGCCCTGAGAGCGCTGCAAGAGGATTGTGCATCCCCGGCAGGTAATGTGCATTTCCCTCAGCCTCATCAAGTACAGCAGAAGCAGATCAGATCAGGTAAGACCAATAATGCTTATCCAAAAATAGTCCCTTTGCAGCATGTGAAGGTTTTCCAGGTGTTGTTGACTTAAGAAGGCAGGTGGACATGGCTCACCCACTCTGGTAAGTTTGGTTCCAGGTTCAGACTGGATGTGAGGAGGGAGTTGTTGAGCATGAGAGTGGTGAGAGCCTGGAATGGGTTGCCCAGGGAGGTGGTTGAGGCCCCATGCCTGGAAGGTCAGGCTGGATGAGGCTGTGTGCAGCCTGCTCTAGGTGTCCCTGGGCATGGCAGGGGGTTGGAACTCAGTGATCCTTGTGGTCCCTTCCAACCCTGACTGATTCTATAGTGTCATAATCTGTATCCCTGCAGGTAAGGTGAAGCAAGATGATCTATCCAGCTCATGCAGGAAGCTTTCAGTAGAGCTGGGAGAAAAAGCTCTGGTTCCCTGCTCCAGTTACACTTCTTTTCCTATATGCTTCCTAAGTAGCTTGCTCACCCAGGCTCTCAGTGTCAGAAAGTGATTGAGCTGTGAAAAAGCAGACTTGAGACTCAGGCTGTCAGTCAAACAGTCTTCGACGTTTCAGCTCACTTTACTTTCAAAGTGAATTGCCTTTCATGCTGTGTGGGGGAAAGAGTCTGCAGAAAGGCAAAGCAAAAAAGGCTTCAGGTTAAAAAAAGCTCCCCTCCTTAGCAAGCACTGCTGTTTGTCACCCTCTCAGAGATTTGTAAACTCTGTTCTCTGTATTTATCTAACTTTGCTATTTTTAGATCAGCCAGAGCCATCTGAGCCAAGTATGCGTGTACAGATGGGACAGAGCCTCTGCTCCTTGGATGGTGGTTTTGGTTGGTTCATCAGTCATTACTGGGAGCTTGGGTACCAAGAGAATGAATATGTGTCCAGTTCTGGGCTTCTCAGTTCAAGAGGGACTGGGAACTACTGGAGACAGTCCAGTGAAAGGCCATAAGGATGATTAAGGGACTGGAGCATCTGTTGTGAAGAGAGGCTGAGAGATGTGGGGCTCTTTAGCCTGGAGAAGATGAGACTGAGTGGAGATCTTTTCAAAAATTATCAATATGTAAAGGGTGGAGATGAGGAGGATGGGGCTGGGCTCTTTCCAGTGGTGCCCAGTAATGGGACAAGGGGCAACAGGTACAAACTAGAACACAGGAGGTTTTGACTGACCTTAAGGAGAAATTTCTTTCCTCTGGGGGTGACTGGAGCACTGGACCAGGCTGCCCTAGAGAAGTCTCCTCAATCTGGAGACTTTCAAAATTTGCCTGAGCACATTCCTGACTGGATAGGACTGGGTGATAGGTTGGACTGGATGATCCTGGAAGTCTCTTCCAACCTGGTTGATTCTATGATTCTATGCAACCTGCTCTAGGTGAACTTGGTTCAGCAATGGGTTTGGACTAAATGATCTCCAGAGGCCCCTTCCAACCCCAACTGTTTTGCGATTCTGTGATTCTATAATTCTATATTTCAATGATGCAGAAAGGATTCCTGGCCCCCCCATCTCTTTGCCTCCTCTTTCTCCTTGCAGTTTTGCCCTGCCCACTGGCCCAGAGTAGCTCAATGGTCCTCAGCTGAAATGGTCAGCAAAGATGCTGCCAGAAGTGCCAAGGGCTGGAGGAGAGGGAAGAAGGAGGCCAAGATGGCACAGCTATCTACAGTGGCACTGCCTGGACCTCTTCTCCCCACCCCAGCTCTCTTGTGGTTGCAGGAAGGCTTGCTCTGGCAGCTGAAGGAGCTGTGCACAGCTCTGTGTTCCGGGGCATGACATATGCAGCCACCACACAGAGAAAGGAAAGAGTTTCATTGTAGAATCACAGAATCATAGAATGAGTCAGAGTTGGAAGGGACCACAAGGATCATCCAGTTCCAAACCCCCTGCCATGCCCAGGGACACCCTACCCTAGAGCAGGCTGCCCACAGCCTCATCCAGCCTGGCCTCAAACACCTCCCTGGGCAACCCATTCCAGCCTCTCACCACTCTCATGATGAACAACTTCCTCCTCACAGTCACTCTGAACCTACTTACCTCCAGCTTTGCTCCATTCCCCCTAGTCCTGTCACTCCCTGAGATCCTCAAAAGTCCCTCCACAGCTTTTTTGTAGCCCCCCACTTCAGATCCTGGAAGGCCACAAGAAGGTCACCTGGGAGCCTCCTCTTCTCCAGACTGAACAGCCCCAACTCTTTCAGTCTGTCCTCACAGCAGAGCTGCTCCAGCCCTCTGAGCATCCTCATGGCCCTTCTCTGGGCATGCTCCAGCATCTCCACATCCCTCTTGTAATGGGGGCTCCAGAATTGGATGCAGTACTCCAGGTGGGGTCTCAGCATAGTGGAGTAGAGGGGGAGAATCACCTCCCTCACCCTGCTGGCCACCCTTCTCCTGATGCAGCCCAGGAGGTGGTGCATCAGCACACACCGCTAGACAGGGGGGTGCAAGTGTACACATATTGTATGTACACACATGCATGTATGTACTTTAGTACCCTGCAGTTCACAAGACAGTCATATGTTTTGTTGTCTCATCATGCTAGGGGCCTTCCCAAACCAGCTCCAGTTCTTGTTGACCCAGGCTGCCCTTTGTTTGAGACTGAGAATGTCTCACAGCACATGAAGATTCCCCTGTATACCCTAAATAGCATCAGTGCACATTTGCAGCTGAGATCAGGGAGTGAGCCCCAGCACCAGGCAGTGATTCACTCTTGTCCCCCTCGGCAGTGATGCCACAACAAGGGTGAGGCAAGCATGGTTCCCCTGCACTGTCCACAGAGCAGGAGCTGTCCTACCTCCAACAGGGCCACTGTACATCTACTACTCAGACATAAACATTTTCCCCGTTTCTTGGAGGTTAGTGGGAGCAATTTTTCTCCTCCTAGCTCCTGAATTTTGATTAGGGCTTGTCTTCCAGTAGCCAGTAGGTCACAGTGCCTGGATAGATCACAACCTGAACATCTGCATCCTATTACACAGCACAGTGATTATTTTTCAGCATTCCCCATGCCTTCTAGCAGTGACAGTAGTGATTAAAGCCCGGAGTGGATTCCTGAGTAGCATTTCTACTTCCTTTACTTTCACATCCTGACTGTAAACAGGAGAAGAGGGCTTTCCTTGGGCACTAGGTCAGGAAGCCCATGTGCCTTACAGTGATACCGATGCACTAATGAAAGCCCGGAGATGTCAACTGGTACAAAGCAGCTGAACAAACCTGCCAAGCAGTGCCAACAATAGCAGGATGTCACTGCAGCTTGCAGGGAGGATGTTTCCATTCAATGATTTGGCTTCTGTGCCAAAAGCCATCCACTGGTCTAAGGAATAAAGTCATTGTCTCCAGGAAGTGACCATGAGCAGACCATGGTGGCTCAGAGCATTTCCCATCTACAGTGCCAGAGCAGTAAGAGGAGGGGGTATGGGAGGCAAACTCTGGGCAGGGCACCCCTGGGCAGTCCCATTCACAGCTCCCACATCATCTGCAACTCCTATTACAAGGAGATTCCATAAACCTTCACGTTGGAGACAGGGATTTTATCATTTTTATCATTCTCCTTCTTGGAGGAGGGAGGAAAGATGCTCTGGGGAGATCAAGGAGCTAAGAAGAAAAGGTTTAGTTAGGTCAAGTCCCTAGCAAGAGATTGGAGCTGCCAAGCAAGTACTCCAGCTGTGAGACAGCCTCCAAAATTTCCCTTTCTCTCTTCATGTGAGGAGGCATTAATGAGCCTGCATTTGTAGGCCATCGGGTCTGGGCTTGTGCAGGTCAGCATTCAACCTTCAAAAGGCTTCTTTCCTTGTAATTTTTGCTGCAAGCTTTTGTAAAGCAGCCAAGGGCAGGAAACTGTCTACAAACGAGCTCGGCTGCTGCGGGTGGGTTCCAGCACTGAAAGCAGCTGCTGTCTAGGGTCTGGATCCAGCCAGCAAGGAGGGAGGGGGCCAGACTCTGTAGCTGCTCACTCTTTCCCTCGGGAGAAAGTGTCGTGAGCATACGCCTGTGCTCACGTCCTGCACAGCAGCCTCTGCCCACTCTCCATCCCCACGTGCCTCTGCAACTCTCCCCAGTTCTTGTCCCTCTTCACCTGCCTGGGATTTCTCTGCTTGTTTGTGCTTTCCTCTTCCCAGGCATTTGCAGATGTCTCTGCCTGCTTTAGCCCCAGGTGCAGGTCTTGCCCAGGTTTGCCCAATGGCTCCATGCACATCTAGGTGTGTCTGTATATCCCTGCTCAGTTACGCTCCTGTGCCTCTCTCGGCAGCTCCCTGCCTGCATCTCTGCTGACATCTGTACAGCACCTACAGGATGGGCAAGGGATCAGGCCCAGCCAGCATGGGTTTAGGAAGGGCAGGTCCTGCCTGACTAATCTGAGCTCCTTTTATGATCAGGTTCCCTGCCTGGTGAATGTGGGGCAGGCTGTACATGTAGTCTACCGGGACTGCAGCAAAGCCTTTGACACTGACTGCCACAACAAGCTCCTGGCCAAGCTGGCAGCTCATGGCTTGGACAGATTCACTCTGATATGGGTCAAGAACTGGCTGGAGGGCAGAGCCCAGAGAGTGGTGGTGAATGGTGCCACATCCAGTTGGCAGCTGGCACTAGTGGTGTTCCCCAAGGATCAGTGCTGGGCACAGTCCTGCTCAACAGCATTATCAGTGATCTGGACCAAGGGATTGAGTCCAGGATCAGTAAGTTTGCAGATGACACCAAGCTAGGAGCAGCTGTAGATCTGTTGGAGAACAGGAGAGCTCTGCAGAGGGACCTTGCCAGGCTGGATGGGTGGGCAGAGGCCAATGGGATGAGATTTAACAAGGCCAAGTGCAGGGTTCTACATTTTGGCCACAACAACCCCAAGCAGCACGACAGGCTGGGGACAGAGTGGCTGGAGAGCAGCCAGGCAGAAAGGAATCTGGGGGTGCTGGTAGATAGTAGCTGAAGATGAGGCAGTAGTGCCCAGGTGGGCAGGAGAGCCAATGGCATCCTGGCCTGGCTCAGGAACAGTGTGGCCAGTAGGACAAGGGAGGTTATTCTTGCCCTGTACTCAGCACTGGTTAGGTCTGACCTTGAGTGCTGTGTCCAGTTCTGGGCTCCTCAATTCAAGAGAGATGTTGAGATACTGGAACATGTCCAGAGAAGGACAACAAAGCTGGTGAGAGGCCTGGAGCACAGCCCTGTGAGGAGAGGCTGAGGGAGCTGGGGGTGTTTAGGCTGGAGAAGAGGAGGCTCAGGGCTGACCTCATTGCTGTCTACAACTACCTGAAGGGAGGCTGTATGCAGGTGGGGGTTGGTCTCTTCTGCCAGGCAAGCAGCAACAGAAGAAGGGGACACAGTCTCAAGTTGTGCTGGGGGAGGTCTAGGCTGGATGTTAGGAGGAAGTTTTTGTCAGAGAGAGTGATTGGCATTGGAATGGGCTGCCCAGGGAGGTGGTGGAGTTGCTGTCCCTGGAGGTGTTGAAGCAAAGCCTGGCTGAGGTCTAGTTGATTGGCCAGGGCTGGGTGCTAGGTTGGACTGGATGATCTTGGAGATCTCTTCCAACCTGCTTGATTCTATAATTCTATGCCATCTCCCTCCAGTGCCTCCTGTTGTCATGCCCAGCAGGACAGACATGTGCGTTCCAGCCGCGTGTGCTCCCAGGTCTGCTGGAGTCACACTGTGAGCTGAGAAAGAGGAATGAGGAGGAGGAGAAGGAGTTCAAAGGAGAGAGAAAAGCCTGTTGGAAAAGGCCTGAGGGACAGCCCACCTTCTCACTGCCACTGCACTGCTCTCATGGAAAAGATCCGGAGATAAGCCTGCTGCTTGTGACTGAGTACCCGCGGAGGTGTAAAGCCACCAAGCTGAAGAAGCATTTCAGCTCTCCTTCACCCTCCAATAGAGGCAAGGGCAAGGGCGGACAGAGGTTACCACCTCTCTGGGGCTGGTGGGAGTCGGGCGGGGGTGTGTACCAGTGTGCACCAGAGCTCAGCCAAAAGGGGAAGGTTGCAGGGGATTGGGAAAGACAGATGCAAGGCAAAAATATCCCAGTTTCAGAAAAATGCAGGATGAGCAATTAAGGCTGTTTAAAACAGGAGTGATGTTACATCCTGCATGACCTAGCTTGTGAAGACCTCCACAAAAGCCCTGGCTAAACTTTGTCCCCTGCCTCACCATGCTAGCAGCCACCACATCACGTGCCAGATGAATTGCCACCTGCGGCTCAGAGCTTCCTCACCTTGCCCACAAGTGTGGTGGGGCAGAGAGGAGGATGAGGAGGGAGCATGCTGCAGTGAAGGCACTGCAGGAGCTATAACAAAAAGCACTAAGCTAAGACTAGGGAGGCTGTGCCAGCTGCAGGCAGCTTGCAGAATGCAGATGACCCTGATGGGGCAAATTAGAGGATGCAGAGAGGCCAGAGAGAGACCCTGATGGCAGAAAGACCAGCAAGGTTTCTGGAGATGTATCTGGGAAGTGGGATGAAGCAAGCTGCCTCTTGCCTCTTGAGTGACACATGCCACACAAGTGGGCACAGCCACCTCGGGGTGCCAGCATTGCTGATGGCATTCACATGTGCAGAGAGACAAGGCAGTGGTTGTGCTTGGGTAAAATGCAAGGGTGGAGAGAGAGGAAGTGGCAGAGAGTAGGCACAGCCCTCAAAACAAGAAGAAAATGAGTCAGCTGCACCAGCTGACGACTAGGGGGTGGCCTGGAAGATGTCAACAGTTCTGTCTCACCTTCTGGAAAATACCCAGCCTTGCCCATGCTGCCCGATGGAAAACTACCGCAGCAGAAGTCACAAATGCGGCTGCAGACTGGGCTGGCAAGAGAGCTGGTGACACTGGCTCTGATGTCAGTGGGTGCTGCTCAAACTTGGCAGTGTCAAGCCCAGATCTGGTGCACACGAGGCACCCCCCTTCCCATCTGGCTATCTAGGTGCCCTTTGTCCCCCGCAGCTTTGATCAGCTCGCACAGTAGCTAACTCCTTTGCTTGGGCACCTCAGGATGCACAATTGTGTCCTTGTCTGCAGTCTCCTACCCTCCCCACAGGGGCACCCTCTCACAGACCAGCCTGTGAGGTCCACCAGTACTGAGAGCAGCACAGTTTGACCTTTTAGAATCATAGAATCAGTCAGGGGTGACCTGACTGGGGAGGGACCACAAGGATCACCTAGTGCCAACCCCCCTGCCATGCCCAGGGACACCCTACCCTACAGCAGGCTGCCCACAGCCTCATCCAGCCTGGCCTTAAACACCTCCAGCCATGGGGCCTCAACCACCTCCCTGGGCAACCCATTCCAGCCTCTCACCACTCTCATGCTCAAAAACTTCCTCCTCACATCCACTCTGAGTCTCCCCACCTCCAGCTTTGCTCCATTCATCTAGTCCTGTCACTCCCTGAGAGCCTAAAAAGTCCCTCCCCAGCTTTTTTTAGGCCCTCTTCAGATCCTGGAAGGCCACAAGAAGGTCACCTGGGAGCCTCCTCTTCTGCAGACTGAACAGCCCCAGCTCTTTCAGTCTGTCCTCATAGCAGAGCTGCTCCAGCCCTCTGATTATTTTTCCTTTGGCTAGCATGCTAATTTAAGGGTGGTTGTTTTTTCCTCCTCCTGCAGCACTGCTGATGCTTGTGTGGATTCAGTAAAAGCAATAAAACCACATGAAGAGCCTGGCAGCAATGCCTGGCTTCTGCCCCACCAGTGGAGAGCAGCCTGGTCTGTCTGGACCTCTTCTCCCCACCCCAGCTCTCCTGTGTTTGCAGGAAGGCTTGCTTTGGCAGCTGAAGAAGCTCTGCGGAGTTTTGTGTCCCAGGGGCAGCACACAGAGAAAGGAAAGAGCTTTATCATAGAATCACCAAATCATAGAATCAGTCAGAGTTGGAAGGGACAACAAGGATCAGCTAGTTCCAACCCCCCTGCCATGGGCAAGGACACCCTACCCTAGAGCAGGCTGCCCAGAGCCTGGCCTTTAACACCCCCAGGGGCAGGGCCTCAAGCACCTCCCTGGGCAACCCATTCCAGGGAGGAGAGGGATGCCTGCAGCTTTGAGTGTTCTTAAGCACAGCAGCAGAGGAGACATCTTCACTTCCCACAGAGGAAGGGTAAAGAAAATCTATCTCAGTATTTGCCTCTCCCTTAAGCACCTGTTTAAGTCCCTTTGCCTTCCACTTGCTTCTTGCTAATTAAATTTCCTCAGACGACAGTTTGTCAGGTCAGAAGGCTGGTGAGGGGGAGGCGCACAGGAAGGAGCATGTGTCCACACCCCCATGCTCTCCATATCTAGACTCTGTCCCCAGCTGCTTCGTAGAGTTGGATGGGAACAGAACCAAGGGCACACTGCAAGTTAGGAGATAAGCAACCTTGCCTTAATGAGGACATGATATACCTGGCAAGGCTATACCTGCCAGGGAGAACAATGAGCTCTTTCACTCTAGGAGTCAGCACAGCCAGGAGCAGTAGTGGGACAGAGGGAACCATGGACAATAAATCAGCTCAGAACCACCAGCCATAGGAAGCTGCCACATTGGCAGTCGTTGGGAAGCCCCCTGATGCCCCATGTTGAATTCCACCAGCAATCACAGCAGGACAGCAAATCCAGAGGGCCTTAGCTTTGCTAAACCCAGCTTTTTATAGGGAGAGCACAGAGAGGAAAGCTGTATTTCTGCCTCCAGTACCTTCCAAGGAAAGCCCAGACTGGAGGGAGAGGGCAGCAGTATCACACTGAGAGAGCTGCGCTTGCTACTTAGGAGGTAAAGTCCCCGCTGACAGAAGCCACATCTTTACTCTCCATATCTAAAGGCACTGAATTGTTAAGGAGAAGGAGTGTCTGGAGGCTGCAGGTGGAGCAGAGATCTCTACAGATGGGCTAGATCTTTACATTACATTTATATCACATTACATTTACATACATCTTTGCATGCAGATGGTCCAGATCTTGACATTAAGTGTAACGGACCTTGGATGAAAAACCATCTAACTGTTGCAGGATGGTTTCTTAGCTGTGAAGCAACTCAAGACAGCCAGAGTGAGGGTGGTGCAGATCATCACCACCTCAGGGTGTTACTGGGTTTTGTAGTCCATTGCAGCCTTGGGAAGCAATACAGTGGGCATGTGATGGAGTGATATCCCCTACTACTATGGTCTTCAAGCACATCCATAATCCAACCTTTGTTGAGCCCAAACCAGCCTGTTCCTGTCTCATCAGAGTAGGGAAATGGGTCTTGGCCTGCAGAGATAAAGCCTTTCTGAGCACTAGATAAGGCCAGCCAATGACACTTGACACGGAGGCATAGAGAAACAGTATCACTGTGCATTGCTTTGCGACGAGGCTGGGGAGAGGTCTGGCAAACATGACCTATGAGGAGCAGCTGAGGGAACTGGGATTGCTTAGTCTGGAGAAGAGGAGGCTGAGAGGGGACCTTATTGCTCTCTACAACTATCTAAAAGGAGGTTGTAATGAGGCTGGAGCTGGTCTCTTCTCCCCAGTTACTAATGATAGGACAAGAGGAAATGGCCTCAAGTTGCATCAGGAGAGGTTTAGGTTGGCTGTTGGGAGGAAGTTCTTTCCTGAGTGGGTGGTCAGGTGCTGGAACAGGCCATCCCTGGAGTGGTCAGGCACTGGAACAGGCTGCCCAGGGAGGTGGTGGAGTCACCATCCCTGGAGGTGTTTAAAAGGAGAGTGGATGTGGTGCTTCAGGCGATGGTATAGTCATGAAGGATGCTGGGATGAAGTTTGGACTGGATGATCCTGGTGGTCCTTCCCAACCCTCGTGATTCATAGTAATGAGATGTGCTGAGGGATTTGGTTTAGTCAAGGAGTTGTCAGTGTAAAACTAATGATTGGACTCCATGATCTTGAAGGGCTTCTCCAATCTAAGAAATTCTGTGATTCTGCATGGTGCTTGTCCAGGTCCAAGTGGGTACTGCACACAGAGCCTCAGGAGGTGTTCATAAAAAGACTGGAGGAGGCACTTAGTGCCTCTTCTCCCAGGCAACCAGGGAGAAGGATCAGCTGGGACAGATGTGTGCAGTGTTTGCTCTACAAAACTTGGACAGCTTGTCAGCAATGAGGAAATCCTCAAATACTCTGGAACCAGACTTCTTCCCACCCTCTTGCTTCCATGTGATTAAGGTCATGTAAGAGCCAGCTGTTGTTTCCAAGACTCCTCTGAATTTGCCAGAATTAGGCCGAATTTGTGGAAACTGGCTTAGCTGAGACCTCAGGCACTTCCTGCTTCAAACACCAGGCCAAAAACAACACAGCAGGGCTCGCTTCTCCCAAATTCTGGTATGGGTCCTTAAGTCCCACAGAGACTCACAAGTTACTAAACTCATTGCTTTTGAAATCTTGAAGGTCAAATATTTCAAGGCTGCCCAAGAAGAACATGATCGAATCATAGAATCAACCAGGTTGGAAGAGACCTCCAACATCATCCAGGCCAACCTAGCACCCAGCCCTGGCCAATCAACTAGACCATGGCACTAACTGCCCCATCCAGGCTTTGCTTCAACACCTCCAGGGACGACAACTCCACCACCTCCCTGGGCAGCCCATTCCAATGCCAATCACTCTCTCTGACAACAACTTCCTCCTAACATCCAGCCTAGACCTCCCCCAGCACAACTTGAGACTGTGTCCCCTTGTTCTGTTGCTGGTTGCCTGGGAGAAGAGACCAACCCCCACCTGGCTACAGCTTTTTTTCAGGTAGTTGTAAGCAGGAACCAGTTGCTAAGGCACTGGGTACTGGGAAATCTTGGAAGTAGATACCTCAAAGAAATGACATTCTTTTTTTCTGGTTGCTAACACCAGCACCAGGACAAGCAGCAATGAGTGTAAGTTGCAGCACAAGAGGTTCTGCCTCAACATAAGGGGGAACTTCTTTCCTCTAAGGGTCACAGAGCACTGGAACAGGCTCCCCAGAAAGGTTGTGGGGTCTTCTTCTCTGGAGCCTTTCAAGGCCTGTCTGGATGTGTTCCTCTGTGATCTGTGTTAGATAGTATTGTCCTGCTCTGGCAGGGAGGTTGGACTCAATGATCTCCTTGGGTTTCTTCCAACCCTAACATCCTGTGAGCGTGTGATCCTTTGCTATTAAATGGCACCCTGAGGTCAAGGGCATCTCACTTAACATTGAGGACTTGCAACAGTGCCACTTACAAAGATCACCAAGTAATGCTTTTGGAGACTTGAAGAGTAGGAAAGGACAAGGAAGCTGACTGCCCTGCTGTGCTTAGACAAGAAAGCCTTTGCTCCAAGACCTCATAATCAAATAGAAGGTGAACAAGAAAGATGGAATAACCAGAGAGGAGAGGAAGCCACGGTCTGGAAGAAAGTGTGATGTGTAGCAGAGCTGCAGGGACTGAGGCTTTCTATTCCTAATTAACGGACTCACTTGTCTGATTTTTTCTGCTCTAACCACCACATTAACCTTTTAAATATAGAAAGATCTTCCCTGGCTATGTACACAGCCAGCCTGGCACCACTGTCCAGCTCAGCTACATTGCCACAGGTTGTATTTTCAGAGTCCCTTGATGGGTTGATTAATGACCTCCTTTTTATTGCCAGCTCCTCAGTTTTCAGGGGTTGGAAGTGGGTAGGTAGTGTATATATATATATGCATATAAAAATATAAATATACACATAAATGAATAAAACACACTAAAAAACAAGTCATATGTGAGACTTTCAAGTGTCATGGTGATGGCTAAAAAAAAAAAAAAGCCAAGATTTGTTGTGCATTTTTTAAAGGAGGTTTTATTTGCTGCTTAGTTTGAGAAATGTGAGGCTTGTAGGCTCACTTTTCACACTTTCCCACACCCCCACCCCCCCAGGCCTGGAAAGACACTTGATTATTTATTTTTAAATGAAATGTGGTGATTTTCATAATTATATGGCTCCAAGCTCTGGAATTTTACTGGAGTAACTGCTAACTCTGGGTGCTTGGCAGTGCTGCTCAGCAGAGAAATCTGGAGGCTTCCCTAGCATTTGAGATGAAGGACAAAGTACCTCTTCCTCACCTGAAGAGCTTTGAGAAGTAACACTTAGTATGAAAAGCAGAGGAGAGATGTACAGGTGACTGTGGTTATGCAGGTTTGATGCAGAAAGCAGTACGAGCTGAAAAGGACTGTGTTGGTTGGTTGCTTTTTTGTTGCTTTTGTTTGTTTTTTGGGGTGTGTGTATATGTTTGGTTTTTCTTTTTCAAAGAAAGAAATGGAGGGAGGGAGAGGGAAGGAAGGAAGGAAGGAAGGAAGGAAGGAAGGAAGGAAGGAAGGAAGGAAGGAAGGAAGGAAGGAAGGAAGGAAGGAAGGAAGGAAGGAAGGAAGGAAGGAAGGAAGGAAGGAAGGAAGGAAGGAAGGAAGCAAAGGGAGGGAAATAAAGGAGGGGAGGGAGGGAAAGAGGGGAGGAAGGAAGGAAGGGAGGGAGGAAGGAAGGGACAGAAAGGAAGGGAGGGAAGGAAATGAAGGGAGGGAAAAAAAGGAAGAGAGGGAGGGAGGGAGGGAGGGAGGGAGGGAGAGAGGGAAGGAGGGAGGGAGGAAGGAAGGAAGGAAGGAAGGAAGGAAGGAAGGAAGGAAGGAAGGAAGGAAGGAAGGAAGGAAGGAAGGAAGGAAGGAAGGAGAGGGAAAGAAAGGAAGGGAGGGAGGGAGGGAGGAAGGAAGGAAGGAAGGAAGGAAGGAAGGAAGGAAGGAAGGAAGGAAGGAAGGAAGGAAGGAAGGAAGGAAGGAAGGAGAGGGAAAGAAAGGAAGGGAGGGAGGAAGGAAGGAAGGAAGGAAGGAAGGAAGGAAGGAAGGAAGGAAGGAAAGAAGGAAGGAAGGAGAGGGAAAGAAAGGAAGGGAGGGAGGGAGGAAGGAAAAGAAAGAAAGGAAGAAAGATAAAGGAAGGGAGGGAGGAAGGAAGGGAGGGAGGGAGGGAGGGAGGGAGGGAGAGAGGGAAGGAGGGAGGGAGGGAGGGAGGGAGGAAGGAAGGAAGGAAGGAAGGAAGGAAGGAAGGAAGGAAGGAAGGAAGGAAGGAAGGAAGGAAGGAAGGAGAGGGAAAGAAAGGAAGGGAGGGAGGGAGGGAGGAAGGAAAAGAAGGAAAGGAAGAAAGATAAAGGAAGGGAGGGAGGAAGGAAGGGAGGGAGGGAGGGAGGGAGGGAGGGAGGGAGGGAGGGAGGGAGGGAGGGAGGGAAGGAAGGGAGGAAGGGAGGAAGGGAGGAAGGGAGGAAGGGAGGAAGGAAGGAAGGAAGGAAGGAAGGAAGGAAGGAAGGAAGGAAGGAAGGAAGGAAGGAAGGAAGGGAGAGAGAGAAAGGAAGAGAGATCATTGTCAAGAAGGAAACTACCCAGCTTTTGAAGCCTCCCTATAGGTAACACAAACAGAACCCCAGTGGGATGCAGAAGAAGGTCTGGGTGCAGACTGAGGGGAAGACAGCAAACGGTGTGCACGGTGCTGGAGCTGAGGAGGGAGAATGATAACAACCAGGCACGAGTTGCCTCACCGCTGTCTGGCAGAACTGCAGCAAAGCAACGCTTCGGTCAGAAGCCCCCTGTCCGAGTTGATGTTTCTCGTTACGGACAACCAACCCCCCCCTTCTCTCTCCCCACTCCAACCCCCGAAGGACAGGGAGGGATTATTTTAACCTCTCGCTCAGAGCCAGGTCCCCAGGCGCGCTGCAGCACGCAGCACACTGATCCGATGCCGTTACGGCTGCGGCGCAGCTCCAGCGCCTGCTGCTGCTCCCGCCCAGCGCACAGCAGCTCCACTTGAGACCGCGGCAGCGCTCCAGCTGCGCACGAAGGCGAGAGAGCACTTTGGACACAGCCGCTCTGGCCACCGTGACTCAGCCTCAGCCTGCCCCGCTGATGACGCCTGTTATTCTGCGGAAGAAACAAGCTGACATGAGTCACTCACAGCAGCGCCAGGCCAAATGTTTGCGCTCCCTGCAGCATCTTCACCATGCTGGTTGCAACTGGGACACACTTCGCCTCTGCGGGTCTCATGTCTGCAGCTCAGAATCACACAATCACAGAACTTGAGAGGTTGGAAGGGACCTCTAGAGATCATCGAGTCCAACCTCCCTGCCAAGCAGGATCCCCTAGGGTAGTTCACAGAGAAACGCATCCAGACAGGTTTTGAAAGTCTCCAGAGATGGAGATTCCACAACCTCTCTGGGCAGCCTGTTCCAGTGCTCTGTCCCACTCACTGTAAAGAAGTTGAGATCATAGAATCATAGAATCAACCCATTGGAAGAGAACTCCAAGATCATCCAGTCCAAACTAGCACCCAGCCCTGGCCAATCAACCAGACCATGGCACTAAGTGCCTCAGCCAGGCTTTGCTTCAACACCTCCAGGGACAGTGACTCCACCACCTCCCTGGGCAGCCCATTCCAATGCCAATCACTCTCTCTGGCAACAACTTCCTCCTAACGTCCAGCCTAGACCTCCCACAGCACAACTTGAGACTGTCCCCCCTTGTTCTGTTGCTGGTTGCCTGGCAGAAGAGACCAACCTCCACCTGGCTACAGCCTCCCTTCAGGTAGTTGTAGACAGCAATGAGGTCACCCTGAGCCTCCTCTTCTCCAGCCTAAACACCTCCAGCTCCCTCAGCCTCTCCTCACAGGGCTGTGTTCCAGGCCCCTCACCAGCTTCATTGCCCTTCTCTGGACACCTTCCAATATCTCAACATCCCTCTTGAATTGAGGAGCCCAGAACTGGACACAGATGAAACCTTTTATGTTCCAGTTTGTAGCCACTGCTCCTTGTAGATCAAAACACCTGCCTGTGTCATGGAGACAGTGGTGTACAGGGAGATGTTAGGCTGTGGTTGGACTTGATGATCTTAAGGTCTTGTCCATCTAGGCAGTTCCATGATTCTATCACACATCTGCCTTGTAGGACAGGAGATGTGTGTGCTTGGAGACAGCCTGCATGTTCACAAGAGGCACCCATCTCACTGTCAACAGCCAGCTGCAGAAGGGAGCATACTTTTTACTGTGCCTCCCTTGAGTGGGGTGTACCTGTAGGAGCCAGGCGCCCCCCCCCAACATCATATTTCTCCTAACCTTTCATGTCAGGTGCAGCTGTCGGCTGTGCTGCAAGGGCATGTGTGGAGGTATCCCTGCTGGAGTCACTTCTTCCCAGCTGCACTCAGGGGCCACTGCAGGTTTTGGGATTGAACGGCAGAGGGAGGTGTTGCTGGCACACTGCAGGGGTGCAGCAGCCCTGGCACTGTTGCCAGGGCTGAGATAAGCTCTGCTGAGTGCCAGCAGGGAGTCACACCAACAGCTCTTTGTGCCTTGGCTGCTTGTCCCATGGAAAGTTGCCTTCAAAGGTCACATCATCAAGGGTTGGGTTGACTTGCTGACACAGGGTATGCCCTTGCTGAGCAATTAATTTGGATGCAGGCAGCATTTGCATGTCAATTACTCTGCTTAAGTAACACCATGTGTGGAGTAGAGTGAGTGCTTTCTCCCTACTCTGAAGTAATTCCATTTATAGACAAGCACTTGGAGATGGATAAACCTCAAAGCAAATGAGTTGCAGAATGGTGGTGGTTGGAAGGGATCTCTGGAGGTCATCTAGTTGAGATTAGCTCAGGGGTGACCTCATTGCTGTCTACAACTACCTGATGGGAGGCTGTAGCCAGGTGGGGGTTGGTCTCTTCTGCTAGGCTAGCAGAAACAGAACAAGGGGACACAGTCTCAAGTTGTGCCAGGGGAGGTCTAGGCTGGATGTTAGGAGGAAGCTGTTGGCAGAGAGAGTGATTGGCATTGGAATGGGCTGCCCAGGGAGGTGGTGGAGTCGCTGTCCCTGGAGGTGTTGAAGCAAAGCCTGACTGAGGCACTTGGTGCCATGGTGTAGTTGATTGGCCAGGGCTGGGTGCTAGGTTGTACTGGATGATCCTGGAGGTCTCTTCCAACCTGGTTGATTCTATGATTCAAGGGGATTCAGTTGGAGAAAACTGAGAATGGCCTTTGCTGGGGTTTCCTGAGTAAAAGGGCAAAGTTAAATACTGTAACACGGAGATGAGATCCTCCACTTCACATGGAAGAGCTTTGCTTTCATTAAATCCTAGCAAAAGCAAGCAACCACTTGCTACAGCTTCTCCGTGCTGCCTTCATGTTATCAGCTTTGCCAAAGCTGCTTGAAGAAGCTGCCTGAAGAAGCTGCTATTTCCTCCATGCCCCAGCTGCCTTCCTGTCCAAACCCACTGACGTCGCAGCCTCCATCACTCTGGCTCTACATGTGGCTGTTGAACATGCAGCAGGCAAAGCAAAGACCACCTCAGGTCTTCTCTTTCTTGTTATGAAGTCTTTTTAGCAGCTCTTGAAATACTTTAATTTGGTGGGACATTGGCACCCCACGTTTTCAGGCATTGCTCTCTCCTTTTTGCAGTCCTTAAGTCTCTGTGTGTCATGGGGTTTGATTTCATCAGCTCTGACGACGTTTCACTGCTGTGCCTCAGTTTCCCTTCTCTCAGTGCCTGCTGAAACCTAACTGAAGTCGTTTCCAGAAAGGTTCACGTGTGGCAGCATCTCCAAGAGGCATATTAAAGACTGGGACAGCTCTGCAGGGTAGGTCACTGCCTTTACAAGCTTTTAATACAAGAAGAGACAGCACCTGGGCACAGGCAGCCTTATCTGAAAAGGTCATCAGGGTAATGGGAGGACAATGTTTGATGGGGTCAGACTTCTCTCAGCAGTGCCCTTTGCACCAAGCTTTCAGAGGCACTGACCTTGGCTCCAGCTGGGTGCAGAGACAGGAAGAGATTGGGCTCTGCAATACATGGAGCTTGTGTGCCTGCAGAGTGACAGAGGAAAACACAGCCCAGGTCTGGCTAGGGTGGTACATAAATGATGTAATTGTATGCTGTATTACTGAGACTTCTGGGCGATACCAAGCTCACCATGAGCCAGCACTGTGGCCTCCAAAGGCCAGTGGTATTCTGGAGTGCATTAAGAAGAGCATGGCCAGCAGGTTGAGGGAGGTTCTACGCTGCCCTGGTGAGGCCACACCTGGAGTAATGTGTCCAATTCTGGACTCCCCAGTTCAAGAGAGAAAGGGAATTACTGGAGGGAGTCCAACAGAGGGATGCAAAGGTGATTAGGGCACTGAAGCTTCTCTTGTATGAGAGGCTGAGAGACCTGGGGCTCTTTAGGTAAGAAAGAGAGCCTGAGAGGGGATCTTATCAATGCTTATCAATATCTAAAAGGTGGAGGTCATAAGCATGGGACTGGGCTCTTTACAGTAGTGCCCAGTGACAGGACAAGGGGGCAATGGGTACAAACCAGAACACAGAAGGTTTCACTTCAATATAAGGAGAAACATCTTCCCTGGGAAGGTGCTGGAGCACTGGACCAAGCTGTTCAGAGAGGTTTTGAAGTTTCTTTCTCTGAAGACTTTCAAAACTCACCTGGACACATTTCTGTGCAATGCAGATGATCTCCAGAGGTCACTTCTAACCCCAACCATTCTGTGACTCTGTATGCATATTGCTTATAGAATCGTGGAGTGGTTTAGGTTGGAAATGACCTCAAAGATCAGCCAGTTCCAACCCCCCACCATAGGCAGGGACACTTCCCACTAGAGCAGGTGGCTCAGGGCCTCATCCAACCTGGCCTTGAACACATTCAGGGAGGGAGCAGCCACAACCTCCCTGGGCAACCTATGCCAGTGTCTCACCACCCTCACTGTAAAGAACTTCTTCCTAACATCTAGTTTGAATCTTCCCTCTGCCAGTTTAAACCCATTACCCTTCATCCTGTCATTACAAGACCTTGTAAATAGTCCCTCCTGTAGGCCCCTTTGAGATACTGGAAGGTCTCCTTGAAGCCTTCTCTTCTGCAGGCTGAAGAGCCCCAACTCTCATAGCCTGTCCTCATAGCAGAGGTGCTGCAGCCCTCTGAGCATCTTTGTGGGCCTCCTTTGGAGTTGCACTTCCTAAAACCTGTGATTCCTTTGCTGAGAGCAGCCTTTTTCACTATCAGGAATGCTTTTGAGACTGTGTAATGTCACAAAGGGAGCAGCTGTGGCGGGCACATAGGTGCTTTCACCTCACACAGCTCAGACTGCCACTACACTCAAGGCATTTCTGTCTCTGCTCCACTTCCACTATTACTGTGAGCTGAGCAGAAAAACCTCCAAGTGCTGCTGAATGGCTCTGCCTCTGGAGCAACTTCCTGAACTCCTCATGAGGATGGGAGGTTCCTCAAAGTCAAAATTCTTTGCAGAGGTCCTGAGGGCAGCCCAGGGCTCTGGCTGGCCTTAGTGGAGGCACAAGCACCCTTCTCTGCTGTTGCAAGATTAAGGAGTGTCACAGCTAGATTTATACTTTCCTGTTGTGCAAGTGCCCTGTCTCAGATTCTGTCAGGCAGCAGGAAGGGAAGACAATTTACTGGTGTCTTTCTTTGGTTGTAAATGTTGGGTGCAAGGTCCTCGGAGCCATATACTGAGCATCTGGCACTGCCATCCCATGGGTGCTGGCACTTCATCATCCCAAACCAGGAAGATCTACAACTACCTGAAGGGAAGCTGTAGCCAGGTGGGGGGTTGGTCTCTTCTGCCAGGCAACCAGCAACAGAACGAGGGGACACAGTCTCAAGTTGTGCCAGGGGAGGTCTAGGCTGGATGTTAGGAGGAAGTTGTTGGCAGAGAGAGTGATTGGCATTGGAATGGGCTGCCCAGGGAGGTGGTGGAATTGCCGTCCCTGGAGGTGTTGAAGCAAAGCCTGGCTGAGGCACTTGGTGCCATGGTCTAGTTGATTGGACAGGGCTGGGTGCTAGGTTGGACTGGATGATCTTGGAGGTCTCTTTCAATCTCATTGATTCTATGATTCTGTGAAGATGCCATTAGTGGTCTGCGTGGTTGTAGCACTGATAAGGATCAGGATGTGAGTTTCTCATCCATCTACTGTCCCCTCTAAGTGCCTCCTCATCAATCCAGAAGTCATCTTGGGTGGCTGGAAAAGCTTTGGCAGCTTTCCAGCTGTTTAGATCAGGATCTCCTACATTGCTCTGAGGTTTTGCTAGGGGGTTGCATGGTGTTAAGTTTCAGGAGGCACAATGAAACCGAACATCTTTCTATGCCAGGCTTCTGCCGTAGAAGTCTCTAGGGAATGGAGAGCAGACAAAGGAGAGGAAGAGAGTACAATATCCGAGCAAAAGATCAAGCTGATGAGCGAATACATTATTCATTCATTAAGTGTATTCCAGGACAAGTAAGTGTGGGAGAGAGCTTACAATTGTCTTAGCTAGAGTTCTAAAGAAAAGAAAATTATAGTCTCATTTTTATCTCCACTGAAATTGTGACAGTTGTCTGCTTCATTTAGAATTATAGAATCATAGAATCAGGCAGGTTGGAAGAGACCTCCAACATCATCCACTCCAACCTAGCACCCAGCCCTGGCCAATCAACTAGACCATGACACTAAGTGCCTCAGCCAGGCTTTGCTTCAGCACCTCCAGGGACAGAGACTCCACCACCAACCTGGGCAGCCCATTCCAATGCCAATCACTCTCTCTGACAACAACTTCCTCCTAACATCCAGCCTAGACCTCCCCTGGCACAACTTGAGACTGTGTCCCCTTGTTCTGTTGCTGGTTGCCTGGCAAAAGAGACAAACCCCACCTGGCTACAGCCTCCCTTCAGGTAGTTGTAGACAGCAATGAGGTCTGCCCTGAGCCTCCTCTTCTCCAGGCTAAACACCCCCAGCTCCCTCAGCCTCTCCTCATAGGGCTGTGCTCCAGGCCCCTCACCTGCTTCATTGCCCTTCTCTGGACACATTCCAGTATCTCAACATCTCTCTCGAATTGAGGAGCCCAGAACTGGACACAGCACTCAAGGTGTGGCCTGACCAGTGCTGAGCACAGGGGAAGAATAACCTCCCTTGTCCTACTGGCCACACTCTTCCTGATCCAGGCCAGGATGCCATTGGCTCTCTTGGCCACCTGGGCACACTGCTGGCTCATGTTCAGCTACTAGCTACCAGTATCCCCAGGTCCCTTCCTTCCTGACTGCTCTCCAGCCACTCTGTCCCCAGCCTGTAGCACTGCTTGGGGTTGCTGTGGCCAAAGTGTAGAACCCTGCACTTGGCCTTGTTCAGTCTTATCCCTTTGGCCTCTGCCCACCCTTGCAGTCTGGCAAGGTCCCTCTGCAGGGCTCTCCTACCCTCCAACAGATCCACACCTACTCCTAGCTTGGTGTCTTCTGCAAACTTACTGATGCTGGATCCAATCCCCTCATCCAGGTCATCAATAAATATATTGAACAGGACTGGGCCCAGCACTGATGCCTGGGGCACACCACCAGTGACAGCTACCAACTGGATGTGGCACAAACTGCCTTTCCTAACCTGCCAACTTATTGCTGCTTTTAATACTGGCCAAATCTGCTCAGAAGTGCTCATAAAGGAGAGGCTGAGGGAGCTGGGGGTGTGCAGCCTGCAGAAGAGGAGGCTCAGGGGTGACCTCATTGCTGTCTACAACTACCTGATGGGAGGCTGCAGCCAGGTGGGGTTGGTCTCTTCTGCCAGGCAACCAGCAAGAGAACAAGGGGACACAGTCTCAAGTTGTGCCTGGGGAGGTCTAGGCTGGATGTTAGGAGGAAGTTGTTGCCAGAGAGAGTGATTGGCATTGGAATGGGCTGCCCAGGGAGGTGGTGGAGTCGCTGTCCCTGGAGGTGTTGAAGCAAAGCCTGGCTGAGGCACTTAGTGCCATGGTCTAGTTGATTGGCCAGGGCTGGGTGCTAGTTTGGACTGGATGATCTTGGAGGTCTCTTCCAACCTGGTCAATTCTATTACTCTATGATTCTATGATTTCTAGCTGGTATATTTACACTGAGGGGCTCCTGATATCTTTTGGAGGGTGCCTACTATCCTCAGACTACTGAAGGACTTCCTAGGACACAGTGCTAAATGTGCTGGAGTGGGAAGGAACTGGGAAAAAGAGGCTCAGCTCAAAGGTCTGGGCCTCCAGCACAGAGATAATGAGAATTAAGTGGCTAGTGTCAAGGGCATCCCCCCTGCCAGAAGCAAGCATTACACTTCAGTACTTTGGCTTCTGGCAGTGTTTGAATCCTATGGGTTTTCCTTCCACATGCAAACCCTCAACTCAAGCCCTCATTTGGGAAACAGAGCAGCCTACACCTGTGCTAGTAGCTGCAGAGCTACCTCAAACCTGTGCTAGTAGCTGCAGAGCTACCTCATATTTCAAAGTGGTTGCTAAATCCCTTCCACTCAAAATTGAGGAAGGAGACAGTGAAAGATCTTCCCCAGCTTGAGCCTCTGCAATTGCTTTATACACCCCTCACCACCCCAAGCAGAGACAACCCTGCACTGTCAGATCAAATTAAAGTTTCTCTGTATTCTCCAGCCTAATCTCTCCCTCCACAATATGATCCTGAGCCTTAATCTGATTACGATCCCTCATATCACACAAGAACAAATGGCCCCAGCTGCCAAGCTGGGTGCTTTAATCAGACAATGTTTGCTATTGAATGAAAGGCAGGGGAGATACTGCAAACAGAGGCACTGCCTGGCCAGTCCCATCTCCTGGCCATGGTGTGCAGGCTGCAAGGAAATGCTTGTCAACTAACGAGAGGAGAGAGGGGAGAGAGAGAGGAGAGAGAGGATGGAAGGGGAGGAGAGGGAGAGAGAGGGGAGAAGAAGGGGAGAGGAGAGGGAGGGGAGAGCAGAGGAGGGGAGAGGAGAGAAGGGGAGATGGGGGAGAGGGAGGGGAGAGGTAGGAGAGGTGAGGAGGGGAGAGGGGGGAGAGGGAGGGGAGAGGTAGGAGAGGTGAGGAGGGGAGAGGGAGGGGAGGAGAGGAGAAGAGAGAAGAGAGGAGAGAGGGAGAGGGATGGGAGAGGGAGGGGAGGTGAGGAGGGGAGAGGGTGGGGAGGAGAGGAGGGAGAGGAGAGGAGAGGAGAGGAGAGGAGAGGAGAGGAGAGGAGAGGAGAGGAGAGGAGAGGAGAGGAGAGGAGAGGAGAGGAGAGGAGAGGAGAGGAGAGGAGAGGAGAGGAGAGGAGAGGAGAGGAGAGGAGAGGAGAGGAGAGGAGAGGAGAGGAGAGGAGAGGAGAGGAGAGGAGAGGGAGAGGAGAGGAGAGGAGAGGAGAGGAGAGGAGAGGAGAGGAGAGGAGAGGAGAGGAGAGGAGAGGCTCCCTGTCTGTAAGAGTTTTGTTGGAGAACTGTGCTTTAGCAGGCACGGTGGAGAATGGTGCCTGACTGGCAAGCCTGAGATAGAAACACAGCATTTGGGCCATGTGGGTCTGAGCGCAAGGCAGAGAGCACAGTTTGTCTTTGGTTAGATGTTATTACATCTGATCTAAACCCAGCAGCCTGAGAGGTATCACATGGCAAACCAATATCACTGTTAATCCAAATGCAA
The DNA here is from genome assembly GCF_015220805.1 of Pogoniulus pusillus. Classification (NCBI taxonomy): domain Eukaryota; kingdom Metazoa; phylum Chordata; class Aves; order Piciformes; family Lybiidae; genus Pogoniulus; species Pogoniulus pusillus. Next base: position 17,317,348 of record NC_087268.1, on the reverse strand, counting down.
TCAGACACATTTTTCCCCCCCTTCCTACCTAGATAAAACCCACCCTTCCCCCCGAGAAGTGCAGCCATAACGTAATTCCCTCTTGGCAGCTAATGGCATTCATAAAGTACTCTCCAGACCTATTGTTCATTTAATCCTTTTTGCTGCTATTAGCTCTGATCACTGATCTGTTGCCTCTCCACACTATGGTCTTTTAATGACACAGCTAGGAAACAGCCAAGCTTACTGGTAAAAAGCCAGGTCTCTGTTACAAGGAGGGATGGTGTCTACCACTGACTCGAGGAGAAGAAGTATGGGGGAAATAAAGCCAAGAGATGGCTGTCAACTTCAGGAAGGGAGAGAGGATCAGTCTGAAGCAGTCACTGATTCTAGCCTGAGCTTGGGTCTCGCTGAGATGATGAATCTGTTGGCTCACAGCCTTGGGAATTGAGTTAACTTCCATGGCAATTGAACCATGGCAAAGCTTTCAACCGGTCTAACCTGGTTTGGCAAAGGAAATCATTGACGACAGTCACTGCTGCTTTGAAGCTGTAGTTGTTTTTTAAGGGAACTTGACCCTTGGCTACATTTTCCTCTTCAGTACAGGGAATGTGCTGCATGGATTAGTACATGTGACATGCTGTTGCAGGAGGCATTAGTGAGACCCCATCTGCAATGCTGCAAAGCACCCTGGTTACCCATGCTGAGATGAATTACACCTGGAAAAGGTGCAGAGCAGGATTGGAACAGAGGTTTTATCAGAGAAGAGAGACCAAAGACTTTGGCGTATCCAGTCATGGTCAGCTAAAGCTACGGGAGCTTATGGTGACCCTTGTGATGGACAGCAAAACCTATGGAGGGAGAGCTGCAGCTTGAGCCTGCACTGGTACAAAACCAGACAACACTGGCTAGGAACATGTTTAAGCTGAGAGTTCAAAGAAGGCTGCTAATGAACCATGTGGGTCCAAAACATTCTGCCTGCCTGAGGATCTGAGACAGAGTATCTAACTCCCTTTTAAATATCCTGCATCTGGGCTGAGGCAATGCCAAGCACAAATCCAGGCTGGGCAGTGAGTGGCTGGAGAGCAGCCCTGAGGAGAGGCACTTGGGGGTGCTGCTGGTGGACCAGAAGCTCAACATGAGCCAGCAGTGTGCACTTGCAGCCCGGGGAGATTCAGGCTGGCCATGAGGAGAAAGTTGTTGAGCATGAGAGTAGTGAGAGGCTGGAATGGGTTGCCCAGGGAGGTGGTTGAGGTTCTGTCCTTGGAGGTGTTTAAGGCCAGGCTGGCTGAGGCTGTGGGCAGCCTGCTCTAGGATAGGGTGTCCCTGGGCATGGCAGAGGGGTTGGAACTAGGTGATCCTTGTGGTCCCTTCCAACCCTGACTGTTCTATGATTCTATCTCTGTTCATTTAGGAGAAAGGAGCAAAAAGAGTACTGGATGGGTTTCATGGCTGATGAGATCCCTCCCAGCCCTGTGTCCTTATCTGTTTAAAAGAGGATCACAGCAATTTGCAAGCAGATGTTAATTCCCATAGAAGCTCATTTTGCAAGGAATTTATTTCCTTGAGCTGTGTTTTCTTTTTGGTTCACTACTAGCTTGGAACTGGACTTTGATAAGGATGATTGAAATAGAAAAACTTCTATCCTGGAAAGCATTCCATAGTTTCCTCGAGTTACAGTGCATGCAGTATCACCCCTCACATCCCCAGGCTGTGTCAGGGTCAGTTTCTGGTATCAGAAGGGACTATGACCTGGGCTTTGCTGCTAGGATGCAGTGCAGAAGCAGATGGGTCTAAGCTTGCCTGCAATTGCTACAAAAGATTCAGAATCATAGAATCGACCAGGTTGGAAGAGACCTCCAACATCATCCAGGCCAACCTAGCACCCAGCCCTGGCCAAGCAACTAGACCATGGCACTAAGTGCCTCAGCCAAGCTTTTCTTCAACACCTCCAGGGACAACAACCCACCAGCTCCCTGGGCAGCCCATTCCAATGCCAATCACTCTCTCTGGCAACAACTTCCTCCTAACATCCAGCCTAGACCTCCCACAGCACAATTTGAGACTCTGTCTCCTTGTTCTCTTGCTGGTTGCCTGGCAGAAGAGACCAACCCCCACCTGGCTACAGCCTCCCTTCAGGTAGTTGCAGGCAGCAATGAGGTCACCCCTGAGCCTCCTCTTCTCCAGGCTGCACACCCCCAGCTCCCTCAGCCTCTCCTCACAGGGCTGTGTTCCAGGCCCCTCACCAGCTCTGTTGCCCTTCTCTGGACACATTCCAGAATCTCAACATCTCTCTTGAACTGAGGAGCCCAGAACTGGACACAGCACTCAAGGTGTGGCCTGACCAGTGCTGAGTACAGGGCAAGAATAACCTCCCTTGTCCTACTGGCCACACTCTTCCTGATCCAGGCCAGGATGTCATTGGCTCTCCTGCCCACCTGGGCACTCTTCTGCCTCATCTTCAGCTACTATCTACCAGCACCCCAGGTCCCTTTCTGCCTGGCTGCTCTCCAACCATTCTGTCCCCAACCTGTAGTGCTGCTTGGGGTTGTTGTGGCCAAAGTGTAGAACCCTGCACTTGGCCTTGTTAAATCTCATCCCATTGGCCTCTGCCCACCCATCCACTCTGGCACGGTCCCTCTGCAGAGCTCTCCTACCCTCCAAAAGATCCACACCTGTCCCAGATTGGTGTCACCTGCAAACTTACTGATGATGTTTTAGCTGTCTGAGTTGCTGGGAAAGAGATGGTACTTATCTTCTTGTGTAATGGCAAGAAATGTGATGGGCCAGATGCAACATGGCTATGGCTTAGGATCAGGCACTGGACTGTCCTGTATATGAAGTGGTGTTCTTCCAGGCTGAAGGAGGCTTCTGTGTGCTGTTGGCCAGTGTAGGTGCCTGATCCCAAGACTGGCTGGTCTAAGAAAGGAAACAAGAAGATATTCAGCTTTTTATTCCAGAAAACATCAAGCTGCACCAGGCACAGTTGTGCAGTTGGTACAATTACCACCACCCAGGGGAGCCTGAGAAGATGCCATTCTTTTTTCTTCTAATTACTACAAAGCCTTTTAATCTGATTAATTCTTTCCTCGATGCATTTCCTCATAATTTCTAATTGTGAGGGTGGCAAGGGTAAATTAGAGACTCTTTCCTGTGCAAAACACATTCTGCCTTCTCCACAGGTCTGGCCCCTGGTAGCATCTGTGCATTCCTCATCACCCACCCAGGAGATGCTTTCAGAGCCAAGCTCTGATCCTGTACTTTCTTTCAGACGGATGGTGTTTCTCAGAGCAGAACTAGTAAGTACCTCTGTAGTGAGAAAAGGCATCTCCCACATCTTTGTGCTACGAGAGCTTGGGTCAGAAGAGGCTAAAATACATTTGCTGCCTGGATCTGTTTAGTTTAGTTTGAGGCTGCACTTCCTCCTCCTCCAGTCAGAGAAGTCAGACCCCAAAGACATCAAGGGCACCACACGCCTCCTGTGGTTATAGCAAAGTTTGGGCCTGGTGAGGTGAGCAGAGTCTTAAACTGTGTCTTGAACATTGGTGCTGTGTCGTTGTCTCATGTGATGCTGCCTCAGACGACAGTCCTGGGGGTGTGGGAATAATAATAATAATAACAATAACAACAACAATCATTATATATAATAAAATAATATATAGTAATTTACAACATATTGTATAATATATAATACATTCTATAATAATACAGATTATATGGAATAATACAGAACATAATAAAATGTAATAACATATAATAAATGTATTAATGACATTATTATACTGTATTATATATAATATATACTATATATAATAAGATAGTATAGTACCTATAATAAGATAATATAGTATATATCATAATATATAAACTAATAATAATGGTAATAATAGTAGTAGTAGTAATAATAACAATATTTTATACATTTATAATGAATATTTTTCTCCTGAAATTTCATAATGAAGAAATTTATCCTGAAAACCACCAACCCCAGCACTGGTAGGGAGTCCAATTATTTAGTATGAAAGCAGAATTAGTCTGCTATTTGTCACTGCCCATGTCCAGTTTTTTGCTCAGAGGGGCCAAGCTGCTCCCACTGGGAGCATAGTTTGCAAGGTATTCCAGCCTCGTTGCTGAGCATCACTCCAAACTAAAGACAGGAGTGGGGGGGAGTAGGTGATCTAACCCAGCCTCTGTGTACACCTGCATCCTGTGATGCAGAATGATAAAATCGTTTTGGTTGCAAAAGAGCTTCATCATGTCCAACTGTCGACCTAGCACCACTGTGACATGAACTCAGAAATGATAATTCCCATACCAGAGCCAAATGGGTGGCAACAGAAAACCTGTTGGGAGAAAATCTGTCTTGAGGGTGGGGGGAGCAGAAGGAGAAAAAGGAGTAGATAGGTGGGAGTTATGATCACATTGACTTCTCAGCAGGTCCATGGACCAGCCTGATGGAGAGAGGGAAGGGCATATCATTGAAGCTCATTCAAAGCTTGGAGATAGCTAAAAGGAGAAGCTCAGTCTTTCTTTCCTTTTTTTTTTACAGAGGGCCCTGTGAAGCTATGACCAAGGCACACGAGTCCTCAGAGGCAGGTGCACTGATGGTTCAGGTTTTTTTCTATTCCTTCCCCTGGGAAACTGTCACTTAGATCTGCAGGGAATTTGATGTTTGTGTCAGACATCAGATTAAAATTGCATTACAGTGGGTTAGAGACTTAGAGAGGTAAAGAGTCAGAGAATCATAGAATCATAGAATCGACCGGTTGGAAGAGACCTCCAAGATCATCCAGGCCAACCTAGCACCCAGCCCTGGCCAGTCATAGAATCATAGAATCATAGAATCAAGCAGGTTGGGAGAGACCTCCAAGATCATCCAGGCCAACCTAGCACCCAGCCCTATCCAGTCAACTAGACCCTGGCACTAAGTGCCTCAGCCAGGCTTTGCTTCAACACCCCCAGGGACAGCAACTCCCTGGGCAGCCCATTCCAATGCCAATCACTCTCTCTGGCAACAACTTCCTCCTAACATCCAGCCTAGACCTCCCCTGGCACAACTTGAGACTGTGTCCCCTTGTTCTGTTGCTGGTTGCCTGGCTGCAGCCTTCCTTCAGGTAGTTGTAGACAGCAATGAGGTCAGCCCTGAGCCTTCTCTTCTCCAGCCTAAACACCCCCAGCTCCCTCAGCCTCTCCTCACAGGGCTGTGCTCCAGGCCCCTCACCAGCTTCGTTGCTCTTCTCTGGACACATTCCAGAATCTCAACATCTCTCTTGAATTGAGGAGCCCAGAACTGGACACAGCACTCAAGGTGTGGCCTGACCAGTGCTGAGTTCAAGGGCAGAATAACCTCCCTTGTCCTACTGGCCATATGCTTTGATGGAGCAGGGCAGCAGCTGTTCCTGCACGTTCTCTCCTTTGCAGCCTGCACTTTGCTTGTCAATGCTCTCCCCATACTGCTGGGAGGCAGTTACTGGAAGCCCATCGTTTGCTGCAGGAAACAACAGATCAGTATTCTGGCTTTTGGACGGGTTCAGGTCTTGCCGTTAGCTAGAAATCTCTCCCCTAGTCTCTGCACTCTCATTTTTGGCAATAGAAATTAACTTTAAATTAGTGGATTTCATTTGTCTCAAGTTCGGTGGTGACTAAGAAGATGCTGATCTGAAGAGCAAGTGAGATCCTGGCGTTACTGCCGTGTTTGAGAGAGACATTGCCCTCTAGTGACTAAAAAACACTCAGGTTTTAAGTGGCAACAGAGCAACACACTTCACATGAAACTTTCTGCTAGACAGGGCAGTACTGTTGGCGTTGAGGACTGAGAATGCCTCGCAGTGGTAAAGAAAGCCCTTGGCACCCACCACAAGTCCTCTCTTCAACATCTTTGTGTTCTCTTGAATAGCTTTATCAATGATCAGTGAGGAGTTTGCAGATGACATTAAGCGGGAGGGTAGAAAGCCTCTACCAAGGGATTTGGACAGGCTGGATCAATGGCCTGAGACCTATTGTATGAGACTCATAGAATCAACCAGGTTGGAAGAGAACTCCAAGATCATCCAGGCCAATCTAGCACCCAGCCCTGGCCAATCCACTAGACCATGGCACTAAGTGCCTCAGCCAGGCTTTGCTTCAACACCTCCAGGGACAGCGACTCCACCACCTCCCTGGGCAGCCCATTCCAATGCCAATCACTCTCTCTGGCAACAACTTCCTCCTAACATCCAGCCTAGACCTCCCCTGGCACAACTTGAGACACTGTCCCCTTATTATCTTGCTGGTTGCCTGGCAGAAGAGACCATAGAATCATAGAATCAGTCAGGGATGGAAGGGACCACAAGGATCATCTAGTTCCAACCTCCTTGCCAGGGGCGGGGACATCCTACCCTAGATCAGGCTGCCCACAGCCTCATCCAGCCTGGCCTTAAACACCTCCAAGGATGGGGTCTCAACCACCTCCCTGGGCAACCCTTTCTAACCCCCTCCTGGCTACAGCCTCCCTTCAGGTAGGTAGAGACAGCAATGGGCCTCCTCTTCTCCAGGCTGCACACCCCCAGCTCCCTCAGCCCCTCCTCACAGGGCTGTGCTCCAGTGAATCAACAAAGCCAAGAGCTGGGTCCAGGCTTGGGGCAGAGTGACTGGAAAGCTGCTGACTAGTGAAAGACCTGGTAGCATTGATTGACAGCTGGCTGTGTGCTCAGGCAGCAAGATGACCACCAGCACCATGGCCTGTATCAGTAGTGTGATGAGCAGGACAAGGGAAGGAATTGTTCCCCTGTACTCAGCACTGGTAAGATCACACATTGAATACTGTGCTCAGTTTGGGGGCCTTGACTCCAAGGAAGACACTGAGGTGGTGGAGAGGGTCCAGAGAAAGGCAGTGAAGTTAGTGAAGGGTCTGAAGCACAAGTCTTCTAAGGAGCAGCTGAGGGAACTGTCACTCTTTAGTCTGGAGAAAAGAAGGCTGAAGGGAGACCATGTCACTCTCTACAGCTCTCTGAAAGAAGGTTGGAGTGAGGTGGGTGTTGGTCCCTTCCACTGAGTAACATGATAGGATGAGAGAAAATGAGAGAAAGTTGCACCATGGAAGATTTAGATTGGATATTAGAAGAAAATTCTTCACTAAAAGAGTTTTCAAACCCTGGAACAGGCTCCCCAGGGAGGTGGTTGAATCCTCATCCCTGGAGGTGTTTCAGAGATATAGAGATGTGGTGCTGAGGGGCATGGATTATCAACAGCCTTGGCAGAGTTAGATAATGGTTGGACTTGGTGATCTTTTGCCACAGAAATGATTCTTCGATTCCCTGATTTCAGCACCTCTTGTCCCGTTTGAGGCATATACACCTCTCCTGCCCAAGCAGCAGCTGGCAACACGTTACCTTGAACTATTTCAAGCACCCTCAGTTAGCACTGTTCAAGCCCCATCACCTTGTGCAAAGGCCACAGTGTTCAGGAACTCAGCCACGAGTCAGTCAGCACTCCCTCGGAGCTTCAGTTTCATCTCTCCTGAACAAAGCATTTCTGCAGACACTCTCTGCACCCCATGTCTTCTCACAAACACACCTTTCAATGTATCCCCCTTTTGCTTATGTGGATGCTTTGGGAGTGTCTGTTGATCTTCAGAGCTGTGCTTCATGTGCATGCAGGACAGTTCCCCTCCAGACACTGTTTGCTCCTTCTTGTTTTAAAGACAATAATTCAGAGAAGGAGAGAAAGCAAAACAGAGAGGTAAGGAGAAAGTCCTAGAGAACCATAAAGAGATTATCATAAATCAGTCAGGGTTGGAAGGGACCACAAGGATCATCCAGTTCCAATGCCTCTACTATGGGCAGGGACACCCTACCCTAGAGCAGGCTGCCCACAGCCTCATCCAGCCTGGCCTTAAACACCTCCAGCCATGGGGCCTCTACCACCTCCCTGGGCAACCCATTCCAGCCTCTCACCACTCTCATGCTCAACAACTTCCTCCTCACAACCAGTCTGAATCTCCCCATCTCCAGCTTTGCTCCATTCCCCCTAGTCCTGTCACTCCCTGAGATCCTCAGAAGTCCCTCCCCAGCTTTTTTGTAGGCCACTTCAGATCCTGGAAGGCCACAAGAAGGTCACCTGGGAGCCTCTTCTTCTCCAGACTGAACAGCCCCAACTCCTTCCGTCTGTCCTCACAGCAGAGCTGCTCCAGCCCTCTGAGCATCCTTGTGGCCCTTCTCTGGACACGCTGCAGCATCTCCACATCCCTCTTGTAATGGGGGCTCCAGAACTGGATGTAGTGCTCCAGGTGGGGTCTCAGCAGAGTGGAGTAGAGAAGGAGAATCACCTCCCTCACCCTGCTGGCCACACTTCTCCTGATGCAGCCCAGGCTCTGGTTGCCCTCCAGGCTGCAAGTGCACACTGCTGGCTCCTGTTGAGCTTCTGGTCCACCAGCAGCACCCCCAAGTGCCTCTCCTCAGGGTTGCTCTCCAGCCACTCACTGCCCAGCCTGGATTTGTGCTTGGCATTGCCTTGACCCAGTTGATTATGAAAGTCAAGAATTCTTCTTTCCCTGGCAGTGCCTTTGGGAGCCAGCAAATACTTATGAAAACAATCAAAAAGAGGGGGAATGAGCAGTCATCACATTCCTTTGAGATACTCTGAACACAGGCAGAGCTTTTGATTAAATTTAAGGTACCCCAGGGGAGGCTGCATTTGTCAAGATGTTCATTGTTATAGAAGAAAAATTCAAACCATGAAATCTATAGAAAACAATTATTCTGTGGTCAGAACACAAGGTGATGCTCCTTTTCTTCTGGAGGAAAAAACCTTGGGATAATGGCATGGCTTTGCAGTTGGGCTGAATGTATATGCTAAAAGCTATTTGCAGAAAGTTGATTGTGGTAAGAAATTCAACCAAATATGCTTGGCAAGGTTGTTTTCTTTTTATCAGAGACCTTCTGTGCAACTTCCCCATCACCAGCACAAAAAAATGCCTCACAAAGAGCCACAGCACACCCAGTCAGGCTTGCACTCAAAGAAGCACTGTAGTTGGAAAATCATAGAATCAACCAGGTTGGAAGACACCTCCAAGCTCATCCAGTCCAACCTAGCACCCAGCCCTGGCCAATCAACTAGACCATGGCACTAAGTGCCTCAGCCAGGCTTTGCTTCAACATCTCCAGGGACGAAGACTCCACCACCTCCCTGGGCAGCCCATTCCAGTGGCAATCAATCTCTCTGGCAACATCTTCCTCCTAACATACCAGCCTAGGCCTCCTCTGGTACAGCTTGAGGCTGTGTCCCCTTGTTCTGTTGCTGGTTGCATGGCAGAAGACACCAACCCCCACCTGGCTACAGCCTGCATTCAGGGAGTTGCAGACAGCAATGAGGTCTGCCCTGAGCCTCCTCTTCTGCAGCCTAAACACCCCCAGCTCCCTCAGCCTCTCCTCACAGGGCTGTTCTCCAGGCCCCTCACCAGCTTTGTTGCCCTTCTCTGGACACCTTCCAGTACCTCAACATCTCTCTTGAATTGAGGAGCCCAGAACTGGACACAGCACTCAAGGTGTGGCCTGACCAGTGCTGAGTACAGGGGCAGAATAACCTCCCTTGTCCTACTGGCCACACTCTTCCTGATCCAGGCCAGTCCTGATACAGTCTCACCCCCTGCCAGAGCAGGGCCACATGATTTATTGAAGGTCACACAGGAATGCAGCCACATGGGTCTTGAAACTCCCCAGAGAAGGAGACAAAAATTTTAAGGAGGCTTCTCCGTGACCTTGCATGGTGCCAGAGTGAAGCATAGAATCAGACAGGGTTGGAAGGGACCACAAGGATCATCTAGTTCCAACCTCCCTGCCATGCCCAGGGACACCCTACCCTAAAGCAGGCTACCCACTGCCTCATCCAGCCTGACCTTAAACACCTCCAGCCATGGGGCCTCAACCACCTCCCTGGGCAACCCATTCCAGCCTCTCACCACTCTCATGCTCAACAACTTCCTCCTCATGGGCACTCTGAATCTCCCCACCTCCAGCTTTGCTCCATTCCCCCTAGACCTGTTACTCCCTGAGATCCTCAAAAGTCCCTCCCCAGCTTTTTTGTAGGCTCCCTTCAGATCCTGGAAGGCCTTGATTTGGTTTCTAAGGTACAGGGTAGGGAAGGTAGAGAAAGCAGCTGGTTGCAGTACAGCTCTCTGGACCTCTTTGTGCCCAGGGAATGAGAGATCTGAAATGCTGTATGAGGCAGTATTGTGTTGTTATTGAACTGCAAATAACACCTAAATACACTCTTTATGTGTTTACTGCTTTTCATGCTTTCAGATTCAGTCTACCTTTGTAAATATGATTTAATTTAACTTCCAAAATTCTGACTAATTGTGGTAAATTTACTCCGGGGTGGGGGGAAATGAATTTCCAATATAAGTTCTGAATAAGTTCTGAATCAAACAGGTTGAAAGAGACCTCCAAGATCAACCTAGCACCCAGCCCCATCCAATCAACTAGACCATGGCACTAAGTGCCTCAGCCAAGCTTTGCTTCAACACCTCCAGGGATGGTGCCTCCACCACCTCCCTGGGCAGCCCATTCCAATGTCAATCACTCTCTCTGACAACAACTTCCTCCTCACATCCAGCCTAGACCTCCCCCAGCACAACTTGAGACTGTGTCCCCTTGTTCTGTTGCTGGTTGCCTAGCAGAAGATAACAACCCCCATCTGGCTACAGCCTCCCTTCAGGTAGTTGCAGACAGCAATGAGGTCAGCCCTGAGCCTCCTCTTCTCCAGCCTAAACACCCCCAGCTCCCTCAGCCTCTCCTCACAGGGCTGTGTTCCAGGCCCCTCACCAGCTTCGTTGCTCTTCTCCGGACACATTCCAGAATCTCAACATCTCTCTTGAATTGAGGAGCCCAGAACTGGACACAGCACTCAAGGTGGTGCCTGACCAGTGCTGAGTACAGAGGCAGAATAACCTCCCTTATCCTACTGGCCACACTCTTCCTGATCCAGGCCAGGATGCCATTGGCTCTCCTGCCCACCTGGGCACTCTTCTGCCTCATCTTCAGCTACCCTCAGGTCCCTTTCTGCCTGGTTCCTCTCTCTCAGCCACTCTGTCCCCAGCCTGTAGCACTGCTTGGGGTTGTTGTGGCCCAAGTGCAGAACTCTACACTTGGCCTTATTGAATCTCATCTCATTGGCCTCTGCCCACCCATCCAGCCTGGCAAGGTCCCTCTGCAGAGCTCTCCTGTTCTCCAACAGATCCACAGCTGCTCCTAGATTGGTGTCATCTGCAAACTTACTGATGCTGGACTCAATCCCTTGGTCCAGATCATTGATAATGTTATTGAGCAGGACTGTGCCCAGCACTGATCCTTGGGGCACACCACTAGTGACAGCTGCCAACTGGATGTGGCACCATTCACCACCACTCTCTGGGCCCAGCCCTCCAGCCAGTTCTTGACCCATATCAGAGAGAATCTGTCCAAGCCATGAGCTGCCAGCTTGGCCAGGAGCTTGTTGTGGCAGATGGTGTCAAAGGCTTTGCTGCAGTCCCGGTAGACTACATGTACAGCCTGCCCCACATTCACCAGGCAGGGAACCTGATCATAAAAGGAGATGTGTTGGGGTACAAACCCAAAGTACAGCATGCATGCAGAGAAAGAAGGCATCGTCCAGCCTGAGGGGGACAGGCTGTGATGTGACCATGGCCTGAAGTGCTGGCAAAGGTTCCATAGTGAGGTGTTTATCTGAGTGCCTTGAAGCAAGAGACTGGAGCAGGGCGTGTTGGCCTCCCAGCACCACTGTGCTCCCTTCACCACATTCACTTTCTGTCCTGCTTGTGCTTTGTAGGACTTGAGTCTGTGGCAAGCCACGTGACACAGATCTTTTGCAAGACCTTCTTGTGGCCTTCTGGTATCTGAAGTGGGACTACAAAAAAGCTGGGGAGGGACTTTTGAGGATCTCTGAGAGTGACAGGACTAGGGGGAATGGAGCAAAGCTGGAGGTGGGGTTATTCAGAGTGGAGGTGAGGAGGAAGTTGTTCAGCATGAGAGTGGTGAGAGCCTGGAATGGGTTGCCCAGGGAGGTGTTTGAGGCCCCATGGCTGGAGGTGTTTAAGGCCAGGCTGGGTGAGGCTGTGGGCAGCCTGCTCTAGGGTAGGGTGTCCCTGGGCATGGCAAAGGGGTTGGAACTGGATAACCTTTGTAGTCCCTTCCAACCCTGACTGTTCTATGATTCTATCTCTGTTCATTTAGGAGAAAGGAGCATAAAGAGTACCAGTTGGGTTTGATGGCTGATGAGATCCCTCCCAGCCCTGTGTCCTTATCTGTTTAAAAGAGGATCACAGCAATTTGCAAGCAGATGTTAATTCCCATAGAAGCTCATTTTGCAAGGAATTTATTTCCTTGAGCTGTGTTTTCTTTTTGGTTCACTACTAGCTTGGAACTGGACTTTTGTAAGGGAGGTGGTTGAGGCCCCATCCCTGGAGGTGTTTAAGGCCAGGCTGGATGAAGCTGTGGGCAGCCTGCTCGAGGGTAGGGTGTCCCTGGGCATGGCAAGGAGTCTAGAACTAGATAATCCTGGTGGTCCCTTCCCACCCTGACTGATTCTATGATACTTAAATAATAAAACTCCTTCCCTGGAAAGCATTCCATCGCCTCCTTGAGTTACAGCACATTCATGATCACCTCTCATGTCCGCAGTGGGGGCTGGAACTTGATGATCCTTGTAGTCCCTTCCAACCCTGACTGATTCTCTGTTTCCATGCTAAGCCATGCATGTCAGACCACAATCTGACACAAGGGGGAGATGCTCTGCCACGAATCCTCATTTTGCAGGCCACCCACTCCAGCAATTCCCTGGAGGATGGGCTGCAAATCCTCTTTGCCCCCTCCCTTGGCAAAGGAGATACTTTGTGATTTTCCCGTGTAGGTGTAAGGAGTAAACAAAATCGACCCACTTTGGTTCAGCTTCAGAGATTTCATAGCATTGCACTTGACGTTCATCAGACTCACTCCAGAACTTAGCTCTTTTCACAGTATCACAGTATCATCAGGGTTGGAAGAGACCTCACAGATCATCAAGTCCAACCCTTTACCACAGAGCTCAAGGCTAGACCATGGCACCAAGTGCCACATCCAATCCTGCCTTGAACAGCCCCAGGGACGGCGACTCCACCACCTCCCCGGGCAGCCCATTCCAGTGTCCAATGACTCTCTCAGGGAAGAACTTTCTCCTCACCTCCAGCCTAAATTTCCCCTGGCGCAGCCTGAGGCTGTGTCCTTTTGTTCTGGTGCTGGCCACCTGAGAGAAGAGAGCAACCTCCCCCTGGCCATAACCACCCCTCAGGTAGTTGTAGACAGCAATAAGGTCACCCCTGAGCCTCCTCTTCTCCAGGCTAACCAATCCCAGCTCCCTCAGCCTCTCCTCGTAGGGCTGTGCTCAAGGCCTCTCACCAGCCTCGTTGCCCTTCTCTGGACACGCTCAAGCATCTCAATGTCCCTCCTAAACTGGGGGGCCCAGAACTGAACACAGCACTCAAGGTGTGGTCTAACCAGTGCAGAGTACAGGGGCAGAATGACCTCCCTGCTCCTGCTGACCACACCATTCCTGATGCAGGCCAGGATGCCACTGGCTCTCTTGGCCACCTGGGCACACTGCTGGCTCATGTTCAGGCGGGTATCAATCAGCACCCCCAGATCCCTCTCTGTCTGGCTGCTCTCCAGCCACTCCGACCCCAGCCTGTATCTCTGCATGGGGTTGTTGTGGCCAAAGTGCAGCACCCTGCACTTGGAGCTATTGAACCCCATCCCATTGGACTCTGCCCATCTGTGCAGGCGGTCAAGGTCCCGCTGCAGAGCCCTTCTGCCTTCCAACTCAGTCACATCTGCCCCCAGCTTAGTGTCATCTGCAAACTTGCTGATGACTGACTCCATGCCCTCATCCAGATCATCTATGAAGATGTTAAAGAGGATGGGGATGGGGCCCAGCACTGAAACATCAAAACTGATTTTCTTTCTGAACTTCTATAATGTTAAAAGCACTGCTTGGGTTTGGGAGCTAACAGGCTTTGAAAAACGTTCTCCTTCTGTACACTGCTCCAAAATACATGGCTGCTAACAACTAGGGAAAGACCTGCTCCACCTCCAGCCTGCTGGATCAAGCTAGGGGTGGGAGTGAAATTCTGCTCTGGCAAAGCCCCAGGTTGCATGATGTAGAATCATAGAATCAACCAGGTTGGAAGAGACCTCCAAGATCATCCAGTCCAACCTATCATCCAGCCCTGTCCTTATTTGATGCATACTCAGCCCTCAAATTGTCTTTTAGAAAAGGTAGATTTCGTGGAATTTTTTTGCATACCTGCCAGCTCCTGCAGGTTTTTCTCTCTTGGGGCTCAGACTGACCAGAGGCACAGCAGACATGTATGTCGGGAAGAGAAAACGCATTGCTGTCACAGGTAATGCTACTCCAGGGGTTAGAAATGGTAGTCCAGGGTACTGCTATATCCACAGCTGCTGCAAGGCTCCTAGGTGTGTGAGCAGGCCACAAGCTTGAGTTGGAGGCTAATGGATGCCCTGTAGCTCAGGGGAGTCTGGTATTTTGTCTTCTACCTGTCATAGAATCAATCAGGTTGGAAGAGACCTCCAACATCATCCAGTCCAACCTAGCACCCAGCCCCATCCAGTCAACTAGACCATGGCACTAAGTGCCTCAGTCAGGCTTTGCTTCAACACCTACAGGGATGGCAACTCCCCCACCTCCCTGGGCAGCCCATTCCAATGCCAATCACTCTCTATGCCAACACCTTCCTCCTAACATACAGCCTAGATCTACCCCAGCACAACTTGGGACACTGTCCCCTTGTTCTCTTGCTGGTTGCCTGGGACTAACACAACTGACAAAGGAAACGTGAGGAAAACATATTTGAAGCAACTGGAAGAAAAGTGGAAGTGGAGGAGAGACAAATCAGGAGGAAGCACAAACCACTGCTCCCCCTCCTGTTTCCATTGAGCCTAGTGACACAGTTATCTTCACACAGGAGCAGCATCCCGTTTAAATTGAAGATGGAGGCATCAAAGTGCCCCTGAGCAAGCTTCCAGCTACAGTGCACTTCAGAAACGTTCCTCTGCTCTGGCCTGTGAGGAAGAAGGCAGCAACAACAATCCTTATGCTAGGTTACACAGCCAGTAGGCAGCACAGTGAGACTTCTTTGCACTGTCCTTCTGCTCAGGTGCCACACGGCTAGGGATGGAGAACAAGGCAGTTGCCTGCTCTGACTGACAAGGAAAGTTGGGTTTTGCTGGCTGTAGCTTCCGGGCAGACTGTCACTGTTGAAAGCAAATTAGATCAGCTGGGCATCAAGTGATACCTCCCCATCAGTTTTCACCACCCACTGCTGCCAGCTTGAGGCTTCTCTTCCGCGCCGCATGTGCCAACTGTCTCCCAAAGCCAGCTGCAGCATCTACTGGAAGGACAAGAAGAGCTAGCACAGGTGGGGCGGGAGGAGGTGGGGGTTTGGATCAGGAGCGGGGCGAGGACGCCTTTTCCTGGCTTAGTCCAGGCAGAAGCCGGGGTTCTCCAAGAAGAGGGCGAGCTTGCTGGCCACCAGGTCCAGGTCACTGGTGTTGGCATATTTGAGCAGATTGGTGTTCTTGACAAAGTAGTGCTTGAGGAAGTGCTGGCTGACACACTTGTGCAGCTTCTGCACCAGCCGCAGGAAGGCTTCGGGGAAGCGGCGCCAATCCTTGCTGCGTGGGTATTTTTCACACGTCCAGAATAGCACTGTCTGCAAGAAGCAGATGGGAGAGAAGAGGTGTTAGAGGTTCTGCTGAGGGATCACACACAGCTTACTAAGGCACTTCTGCTGGTGAGTGGTTGACAGCCTTAGAAATCAGAGGAGTTGTGTTGCTGTCTCCTGGTCTTAACATTTCTGTGACGGAGACAACGCATCTAGGGATGAAGCAGGACAGGTCAGATGTGCTTGCTTAGGATCACTCCCCAGAAGAACTCCGTTTCATTGACTGCAGGAGAAGCACAAGGACAATGGTCTTGGCCTATCTGCCATCGTCTGGCAGGAGGCTCTGTAGAAATCCCAGGCATTTTAGGCTGCAGAAAACAGCCTGTTCTAGAATCGTAGAATCGATCAGGCTGAAGGGATCACAGGATGCTAGGGGTTGGAAGGGACCCAAGGAGAGCATCGAGTCCAACCCCCCTGCCATAGCAGAACAATGCTATCTAGCACAGATCACACAGGAACACATCGAGACAGGCCTTGAAAATATCCAGAGAAAGAGATTCCACAACCTCTCTGGGGAGCCTGTGCCAGTGCTCTGTGACCCTTGAGGCAGAACCTCGTTTGCTGCAGCTTACACTCATTCCTCCTCGCCCCATCCCAGGCAGCAAGTGAGCAGAGCCTGTCCCCCCTTCCCAAACAGCCCTCAGATATTTATAAACATTTATCAAATCCCCTCTCAGTCTTCTCTTCTCCAGACTAAACAGCCCCAGGTCCCTCAGCCTCTCCTCATAAACCATGCCCTCCAGTCCCCTAATCATCCTTTTAGCCCTCCACTGTCCCCTCTCCAGCAGATCCCTGTCTCTCTTAAACTGTGGAGCCCAAAACTGAACACAGGATTCAAGATGAGGTCTCACCAGGGCAGAGTAGAGGGGCAGGAGAACCTCCCTTGATCTGCTGGACACACTCCTCCTAATACAACCCAGGATGCCATTGGCCTTCTTGGCCACAAGGGCACATTGCTGTGCCATGGTTAATTTGTTCTCCACCAGGACCCCCAGGTCCCTCTCCACAGAGCTGCTCTCCAGCAGATCACCTCCCAGCCTGTACTGCTGCAGTTTATTATTCCTCCCCAGGTGCAGGACTCTGCACTTGTCCTTGTTGAACCCCATCTGGTTCCTCTGTGCCCAGCTCTCCAGTCTGTCCAATTCTCTCTGGATGGCCACACAGCCTTCAGCTGGATCAGCCAAGCCTCCCAGCTTGGTGTCATCAGCGAACTTGTTGAGCAGACTCTGTCTGTGCCCTCATCAATGTCATTGGTGAAAATGTTGAAGAGGACTGGCCCCAGCACTGATCCCTCCAAGATCATCCAGTCCAACCTATTACCCAGCCCTGTCCAATCAATTAGACTATGGCACTAAGTGCCTCACCCAGGCTTTTTTTGAACACCTGCAGGTTGTACAGGTGTAGGAGCCAGTAGGTGCAAGAAGGGAGGTAATAAACAGATCAGCATCATTATGTGTTAACTCAGCTGTATTTGTGCTGATGCTGTTCACAGATTTACAGCCCTAGACTGAGATTCCAAGTGACTATTGCAGGTGCAGATGGAGGGAGGTTGTCTTCCCGGTCTACTCTGCCCTGGTGAAGACAGACAGGGAATACTGTGTCTAACTCTGGGTTCTCTAGTCCAAGAGAGACAGGGAGAAAATCTCGTGGAGGGCCATGAAGATGATGAGGGAATTGAAGCACCTGTTTTATGAGGAGAGGGTGGGACACTTGGGGGTCTTTAGCCTGGAAAAGAGAAGACTGAGAGTGGATCTTATCAATATGTGTGGCCAGCAGATCGAGGCAGGTCTACTCTACTCTAGTGAGACCCCACCTGGAGTACTGCATCCACCTCTGCAGCCCCTATTACAAGAGGGATATGGAGATGCTGGAGTGCATCCAGATAAGGGCCACAGGGATGATGAGAGGGCTGGAGCAGCTCTGCTGTGAGGACATACTGAAGGAGTTTGGGCTGTTCAGTCTGCAGAAGAGGTGGCTCCCAGGCAACCTTCTTGTGGCCTACCAGGATCTGAAGGGGGCCTACAAAAAAGCTGGGGAGGGACTTCTTAGGCTCACAGGGAATGACAGTACTAGGGGGAATGAAGCAAAGCTGGAGGTGGGGAGATTCAGAGTGGATGTGAGGAGGAAGTTGTTGAGCATGACAGTGATGAGAGCCTGGAATGGGTTGCCCAGGGAGGTGGTTAAGGCCCCATGGCTGGAGGCGTTTAAGGCCAGGCTGGATGAGGCTGTGGGCAGCCTGCTCTAGGGTAGAGTGTCCCTGCCCATGGTAGAGGCGTTGGGACCAGATGATCCTTGTGGTCCCTTCCAACCCTGTCTGATTCTATGACTCTAATATCTAAAGGGTGGCAGTCAAGAGGGCAGGGCTGGGCTCTTTTCAGTGGCATCCAGTAACAGGACAAGGCACAATAAGCACAAATGAACACAGGAGGTTTCACTTGAACTTAAGGCAAAACTCCTTTACTTTGAGGGTAACAGAGCTCAGGACTAGGCTGCACAGAGAGGCTGCAGAGTCACCTTCTCAAGAGACTTTCAAAACCCTCCTGCATGTGTTCCTGTGCAACCTGCTCTAGGCAAACTTGCTTTAGCAGGTGACCTCCAGAGGTCACTTCCAAATGCTACCACTCTTATCCTGCACACGCTTTTGGATCGAGTGCAGCCTGTTTTTTTCTGGCGTGTGATACCTACAGCATGTGCAATGCTCTATTGCCCCTACATTTATTTCATGACATTTGAGAAACCCAGAGTTGAAACAGCAGAATGCCTGTGATTACTGCTCTTACAGTGTTACTTGTGTTTCCTATGATTGAATCATAGAATCATTTTCGTTAGAAAAGACCTTTTAAGATCACTGAGTCCAACTGATCTCTAACTCTGCCAAGCCTGGTGCTAATCCATGTCCCTCAGCACCGCATCTCTATTCCTCTGAAACCTTCAGGGATTGGGATTTTCCATCTCCTTGGGGACTCTGTTTCAGTCTTTGAGAATCTTTTCAGTGAAAAAGTTTCTTCCAATGCTCAATTTAAACCTTACCTGGTGCAACTTGAGGGCATTTCTCCTTGTTACGAGAGAGAAGTGACCCCCTCCTCCTCCTCCCTCCAACCTTCTTTCAGGTAGTTGTAGAAAGGGAGAAGCTCTCTCCTTATCCTCCTTTTCTCCAGACTAAACAAACCCAGTTCCTCAGCTCCTACTCAAAACCTGTTCTCCTGACTCTTCATCAGTTTTGTTGCTCTCCTCCGGACCCATTCCAGCACCCAAATGTCTTTCATGTAATGAGTGCCTCTGGTAGTTCAAGGCTTATTGGGATTTTTTTAATGGTTTAGGTTGGAAGAGACCTCAAAGATCAGCCAGTTCCAACCCCCTGCCATAGGCAGGGAGACCTCCCATTAGAACAGGTCACTCAAGGTCTCATCCAACCTGGCCTTGAACTCCTCCCGGGAGGGAGCAGCTACAACCTCACTGGGCAACCTGTGCCAGTGTCTCACCACCCTCACTGGAAAGAACTTCTTCCTAACATCCAGTTTCAATCTCCTCTTTAAATCCATTGCCGCTTGTCCTGTCATTAGAAGACCTTGTAAATAGTTCCTCCCCAGCCTTCCAGTAGGCCCCCTTCAGATACTGGGAGCTACTCTAAGATCTCCTCAAATCCTTCTCTTCTGCAGGCTGAAGAGCCCCAACTCTCAGAGCCTGTCCTCACAGCAGAGCTGCTTCAGCCCTCTGATCATCTTTATGGCCCTCCTCTGGACTTGCTCCAACAGTTCCATGTCCTCTTTGTGTTGGGTGCTCCAGAACTGCACACAGTATTCCAGGTGGGGTCTGAGGAGAGAAGAGTAAAGGGGGAGAATCCCCTCCCTTGCCCTGCTGGCCACACTGCTCTTACTGAAGCCCAGCACATGGTTGCTGTCTGGGCTGCACATGCACACTGCAGGTTTATGTTGAGCTTTTCATCATCCCAGACCCCCAGGACCCTTTCCTCAGGGCTGGCTCTCAGACATTCACTACTCAGACTGGAGTTGTGCTTGGGATTGCACCAACTCAGGTGCAGGACTTTACTCTTGGCCTTGTTGAATGTCATGAGATTGGCCTGGGCCCACCTCTCCATTCTGTCCAGGTCTCTCTGGATGGATCCCTGCCCTCTAGCAAGTTGACTGTGCCACACAGCTTGGTGCCATCTGCAAACTTGCTGAGGGTGCACTCGATTCCTCTATCCATGTCACTGACAAAGATGTTAAGTGGCACTCATGCCAGCACTGACGTCTGAGTGATGTCACTTGGCACTGGTCTCCAGGTGGACATTGTGCCCTTGATCACCACTCTCTGTGTGTGACCATCCAGCCAATTCCTTATCCAGCAGTGCTCCATCCATCCAGTCTGTGTTTTTCCACATGACCAGGATGTCATATGGGACAGACTCAAATACCTTACTCAGGCCCAGGTAGACAACATCAGTTGCCCCTCCCTTAGAATCATAGAATCAATCAGGTTGGAAGACACCTCCAAGATCATCCAGTCCAACCTAGCACCCAGCCCTGGCCAATCAACTAGACCATGGCACTAAGTGCCTCAGCCAGGCTTTGCTTCAACACCTCCAGGGATGGTGACTCCACCACCTCCATGGGCAGCCCATTCCAATGCCAATCACTCTCTCTGGCAACAACTTCCTCCTAACATCCAGCATAGACCTCCCCCAGCAAAACAGTATCACAATATCACAGTATCACCAAGGTTGGAAGAGACCTCACAGATCATCAAGTCCAACCCTTTACCACAGTGCCCAAGGCTAGACCATGGCACCAAGTGCCACATCCAACCTTGCCTTGAACTGCCCCAGGGACGACGACTCCACCACCTCCCCGGGCAGCCCATTCCAGTGTCCAATGACTCTCTCAGGGAAGAACTTTCTCCTCACCTCCAGCCGAAATTTCCCCTGGTGCAGCCTGAGGCTGTGTCCTCTCGTTCTGGAGCTGGCCACCTGAGAGAAGAGAGCAACCTCCTCCTGGCCACAACCACCCTTCAGGTAGTTGTAGACAGCAATAAGGTCACCCCTGAGCCTCCTCTTCTCCAGGCTAAACAATCCCAGCTCCCTCAGCCTCTCCTCGTAGGGCTGTGCTCAAGGCCTCTCACCAGCCTCGTTGCCCTTCTCTGGACACGCTCAAGCATCTCAGTGTCCCTCCTAAACTGGGGGGCCCAGAACTGAACACAGTACTCGAGGTGTGGTCTAACCAGTGCAGAGTACAGGGGCAGAATGACCTCCCTGCTCCTGCTGACCACACCATTCCTGATGCAGGCCAGGATGCCACTGGCTCTCTTGGCCACCTGGGCACACTGCTGGCTCATGTTCAGGCGGGTATCAATCAGTACCCCCAGATCCCTCTCTGTCTGGCTGCTCTCCAGCCACTCCGACCCCAGCCTGTATCTCTGCATGGGGTTGTTGTAGCCAAAGTGCAGCACCCTGCACTTCGAGCTATTGAACCCCATTCCATTGGACTCTGCCCATCTGTACAGGCGGACAAGGTCCTGCTGCAGAGCCCTTCTGCCCTCCAACTCAGTCACATCTGCCCCCAGCTTAGTGTCATCTGCAAACTTGCTGATGACTGACTCCATGCCCTCATCCAGATCATCTATGAAGATGTTAAAGAGGATGGGGGCCAGCACTGATCCCTGAGGGACACCACTAGTGACTGGCTGCCAGCTGGATGTGGCACCATTCACCACCACTCTCTGGGTCCGGCCCTCCAGCCAGTTCCTAACCCAGCACAGAGTGTTGCCATCCAAGCCATGGGCTGATAGCTTAGCCAGCAGTTTGCTGTGGGGGACAGTGTCAAAGGCCTTGCTGAAGTCCAGATAGACCACATCCACAGCCTCCCCACATCCACCAAGCGGGTCACCTGATCATAGAAGGAGATCAGGTTAGAAAGGCAGGATCTGCCCTTCCTAAACCCATGCTGGCTGGACCTGAGCTCTTTGCCATCCCTCAGGTGCGCAGTTATTGGCCCCAAGAGAACCTGCTCCATCAGTTTCCCTTGAGACTCTGTCCCCTTGTTCTGCTGCTGGTTGCCTGGCAGAAGAGACCAACCTGGCAGAAGAGACCAACCCCCCACCTGGCTACAGCCTCTCTTCAGGT
Source organism: Pogoniulus pusillus (assembly GCF_015220805.1). Taxonomy (NCBI): domain Eukaryota; kingdom Metazoa; phylum Chordata; class Aves; order Piciformes; family Lybiidae; genus Pogoniulus; species Pogoniulus pusillus. Next base: position 17,295,497 of record NC_087268.1, on the reverse strand, counting down.
AGTTGTAGACAGCAATGAGGTCAGCCCTGAGCCTCCTCTTCTCCAGGCTGCACACCCCCAGCTCTCTCAGCCTCTCCTCACAGGGCTGTGTTCCAGAACTCTCGCCAGCTTCATCACCTTCCTCTGGACACTTTAAGGGGGTATACCAAGAAAGCTGGTGAGGGACCTTGTGGGATGTCAGGTAGTGATAGTTCCAGGGGGAATGGAGCAAAACTAGAAGTGGGTAAATTCAGATTGGATGTTAGGAAGAAGTTCTTCAGCACGAGGATGGTGAGGCACTGGAACAGGTTGCTCAGCAAGGTGGTGGAATCCCCATCCTGGAAGTTTTTAAGGCCAGGCTGGATGAGGCTCTGAGCAACTTGATCTAGTGTGAGGTGTCCCTGTGCATAGCAGGTGTGTTGGAACTAGATGATCCTTGAGGCCCCTTCCAACCCTGACAATTCTGTGGTCCTGAGTAGAGATCCTGCTGGTCACACTAGTTGTAAGACAAGACTGGACATGAGGAAGAAGTTGTTCAGCATGAGAGCGATGAGAGCCTGGACTGAGTTGCCCAGGGAGGTGGTTGAGGCTCCATCCCTGGAGGTGTTTAAGGCCAGGCTAGATGAGGCTGTGGGCAGCCTCCCTGGATGTGGCAGGGGGGTTGGAACTAGCTGATCCTTGTGGCCTTGTGGTCCCTTCCAGCCCTGACTGATTCTCTGATTCTAAGACTTTCCTCAAGGTACTTACATTTACCAACCAAAACAACTCTGTGATTCTATACTGCTGACAAGTTTCTTCCCAGACAGCTTTGGAAAAGTGGACAGGTTTTTTTTTTAATTCACAGCTGCAAGAACCAGAAAGACTTTTGTAATGTTGCCAGAGCACACAAGACATAGTGAGGAATTCAAGCTGTAATCCTGGAAGAGCTACTCCTTGGAGACTGGCAGAGCAGTTACCTTTTCGTTACACTAATACTGCTTCAGCAAGATCCATGGGCAGCAGCTGCAATGCAGTTTCTGGAGGCAAGGGAAATAGGCCTGCACTTCCAGTCAGGTGCCACACAGGTCGTCCATGCCCAGCATCTACTGACCCTTCCCTTACTACCAGCTGCCTATCAGAAGCATAGAGTTAGCTTTCAAAGCGTGCCTAAGACTTTCTGGACTTCCTGGTCTTGGACTTAATTCTTTTGGAGGTAAGCTTAACAAGTGTGCTTGCTTGGTCCTCTAAGGCTGTCAGAACGTCTCTGGGGCAGGATTCCCTCTGTCATAAAGGGCCTTTTTCATGTGGAGTCTTTTCAAATTGTCAGATACCTCCAACAGGTGGAACCTCATAATGTGAAGAAACCCAACACTAAGCTTCTGTTCAGCTGCTGGTTTAGCATAGAATCATGGAATCAGTCAGGGTTGGAAGGGATCACAAGGATGCAGTTCCAACCCCCCTGCCATGCCCAGGGACACCCCACTCTAGAGCAGGCTGACCAGAGAACCATCCAGCCTGGCCTTAAACTCCTCCAGGGATGGGGCCTCAACTACCTCCCTGGGCAACCCATTCCAGCCTCTCACCACTCTCATGATGAACAATTTCCTCCTCACATCCATTCTGAATCTCCCCACCTGCAGCTTTGCTCCATTCCCCCTAGTCCTGTTGCTTCCTGATATCCTGAAAAGTCCCTCCCCAGCTTTTTTGTAGGCCCCCTTCAGATACTGAAAGGCCACAAGAAGGTCACCTGGGAGCCTCCTCTTCTCCAGGCTCAACAGCCCCAGCTCCCTCTGTCTGTCCTCAGAGCTGCTCCAGCCCTCTCATCATCCTTGTGGCTCTTCTCTGGACACACTCCAGCACCTCCACATCCCTCTTGTAATGGGGGCTCCAGAACTGGATGCAGTACTCCAGGTGGGGTCTCAGCAGAGTGCAGTAGAGAGAGAGCATCACCTCCCTCAACCTGCTGGCCACACTTCTCCTGATGCAGCCCAGGCTCTGGTTGGACCTCCAGGCTGCAAGTGCACATTGCTGGCTCATGTTGAGCTTCTCATCCACCAGCAGCACCCCCAAGTCCCTCTCCTCAGGGCTGCTCTCCAGCCACTCACTGCCCAGCCTGGAGTTGTGCTTGGCATTGCCTCAACCCAGATGCAGGACCTTGCACTTGGCCTTGTTGATCCTCATGAGGTTGGCTTGTGCCCACCTCTCCAGCCTGTCCAGGTTCCTCTGTATGCCATCCCTTCCCTTCAGCCTGGCTGCTGCACCACACAGCTTGGTGTTGTCAGCAAACTTGCTGAGGCTGCACTCAATGTCTCTCTCCATGGCACCAACAAATATCTTGAACAAGACTGGTCCCAAAACTGATCCCTGAGGGACTCCACTTGCCACTGGCCTCCACTTGGATATGTACCCGTTGACAGCCACTCTGGTGCTCCATCCATCTAACCCATGTGTCACCAGCTTGGAGACCAGGATGTGGTGTGGGACAGTGTCAAAGGCCTTGCTCAGGTCCAGGTAAATGACCTCAGTCTATTCACTGACTGTTTCTGTCACTTGTTTTTTCTGTATGTTTCCTTTACATTAGCAGTATTGCAGCACTCCTTCTGCCTGGTAAACCACTCCTCTTGTGCAGTAAAAGCCTGAAATACATGTAAAGAACTGAAGAGCTTCTAAAGAGCTTTTTACCTCGATCAAGGGTCCATGCAACAGCACTTTTTGCTCCTCTTCTTCGTAAGCCAGAGAAAGAGATTGTTACTAATGGTTCAATGGTTTCCTACTTTCTCCTACCCAGGACAGGTTTTCCCACCAGGTTGTTCGTACAGGCACCAGGAAGCTCTGCATTCTGCTAAGCTATAATCAGCCTCCTCAACTCTTGGCATTGCATCTCTTCAGGATAGCAAACAGTTAGTAGCTGGAGGCTTCAAGGTGGGAGAAGAGAAGCCATTCCCTAGAGGCTCCAAGAAGAGAGAGGCCCAGAAAAGAGAGTTGTTCTGCTGTCTCATAAATCATGCTGCCTGTAGTCCACATGCTGCCAGACATGGGGACAGTCAGAGAAGAACCTTCTATCTTTCTTTCATGAATATTACTTTGAGCCATCTTGAATCCTGAAGTATGCACAGGGAGAATCCTACCACCCCTTAATCTCTTTCTTCTCTTCCCATCTTGGGTGAAACAATACCAGAACTGCAGCCTGCACCTCCTTCATGAAATAACATTCACCCAAGAGAATTTTGTTTGGTGTAAGTCCACAAAGGCACAATTTTCCTCCAGACAGATAAATGGATATCCATGGCTGGGATAGTCAAGAAGCAGGAGGAAATGATCCAGTCAAAGGCAATATTACCCATAAGAAATTGAAAGGGAGCAGAGACTTTGACTCTAACATGATTTATGCTGCTGCAATCATAACGTTTCTCCAGGTTTTAGTATCTTGGAATGTCTATTTACTGAACTTCTTGCCATTTAAAGCAATGAAAGGGTACAGCAGTTCTGACAAGTCACCTCAGAATCCACGTAGATGCCACAGTGATTTACACCGTGGTACTTTGACAGTAGTGCACAGAAGCCATGGCAACAGATACTGAGACTGTATCTGGGTATCATAGTGATGCCTACCTGAAGGTGATAAGCTGTGATGACAGGCTTATTTCCAGCACACCAGACATCTTCCTTCATCTGCCTCATGACCCTGAAGCACTTCATGCGACAACCACCATCTTCATCAAGTCCTTCCATGAGTATGTGCTCAGCACGGGAGAAGCACAGCTGCCAGTGATAATTGGAGCGGGCCAAAAGGTCAAACCCAAGAGACTGTGAACAAAAGGGGTAAGTGTGACTTCAGATCAGAGCCAAAATTCTCTGAGCAAGGCAGAGAGATGTTGCAAAAAAGGATGCATGACATCTCACAAAGCGTGTTCCAAATGGGGTTACCAGAGCCAGTAAACAAGAATCATGCTCCCATCCTAATTCTTAGCTAAACAAACAGGCAGTTTGATTTCTGGCATGCAGCTTTGGTTTATTTCCTTGTGTGCTGAACGCTATTATTCCCAGGAGATTCAGGTACAGCACCAGCAGTGCTAGTAATCATAGAATTGATCAGGTTGGAAGAGACCTCCAAGATCATCCAGGCCAAACTAGCACCCAGCAATGTCCATTCAACTACACCATGGCACTAAGTGCCTCAGCCAGGCTTTGCTTCAACACCTCCAGGGACAGTGACTCCCCCACCTCCCTGGGCAGCCTGTTCCAGTGCCTGACCACCTGCTCAGGAAAGAAAAGGAAAAAACCCTTCAAGATCATGGAGTCCAATCATTAGTTTCACACTGACAAGTCCTTGACTAAACCAAATCCCTCAGCACAACATCTCATCACCATGAATCGCTAGGGTTGGAAAGGACCACCAGGATCATCCAGTCCAACCTTCATCCCAGCAGCCTTCATCACTACACCACAGCCTCAAGTGCCACATCCACTCTCCTTTCAAACACCTCCAGGGATGGCAACTCCACCACCTCCCTGGGCAGCCTGTTCCAGTGCCTGACCACCTGCTCAGAAAAGAACTTCCTCCCAACAGCCAACCTAATCCTCCCCTGACACAACTTGAGGCCATTTCCTCTTGTCCTATCATTAGTAACTGGGGAGAAGAGACCAGCTCCAGCCTCACTACAACCTCCTTTTAGGTAGCTGTAGAGGGCAATCAGGTCCCCTCTTAACCTCCCCTTCTCCAGACTAAACAAGCCCAGCTCCCTCAGCAGCTCCTCATAGGTGATGTTTGCCAGATCTCTCCCCAGCCTCATTGCCCTTCTCTGCACCTGCTCCAGCACCTCAATGTCCCTCCTATACTGTGGTGACCAAAACTGGACACAGTACTCCAGGTGTGGTCTCATGAGTGCTGAGTGCAGGGGCATGAGCACCTCCCTACTGCTGCTGGTCACACCATTGCTGATCCAGGCCAGGATGCTGTTGGCCTTCTTGGCCAGACACCCTCAAAGAAAAGAAGCTTTTCCTTAAGTTCGAGTGAAACCTCCTGTGTTCTAGTTTGTACCTGTTGCCCCTTTTCCCACCACTGGACACCACTGAAAAGAGCTCAACTCCATCCTATTGACCTCCACCATTTAGATACTTATACCCTCTTGGTACTTTCTAGGCTGAAGAGCCCTAGGGCTCTCAACCTCTCTTTATAAAAGGGATGCTCCAGTCCCTCCATTATCTTCACAGCCCTCCACTGGACTCTCTCCAGTACTTCCCTGTCCATCTTGAACTGGAGAGCCCAGCACTGGACACAATACTCCAGATTACAGAATCATAGAATCAACCAGGTTGGAAGAGATCTCCAAGATCAGCCAGTCCAACCTAGCACCCAGCCCTATCTAGTCAACTAGATCATGGCACTAAGTGCCTCAGCCAGGCTTTGCTTCAACACCTTCAGGGATGGCAACTCCACCACCTCCCTGGGCAGCCCATTCCAATGCCAATCACTCTCTCTGGCAACAACTTCCTCCTAATATCCAGCCTAGACCTCCCCCGGCACAACTTGAGACTGTGTCCCCTTGTTCTGCTGCTGGTTGCCTGGCAGAAGAGACCAACCCCCACCTGGCTACAGGTTGTAGGCAGCAATGAGGTCACTCCTGAGCCTCCTCTTCTCCAGGCTAAACACCTCGAGCTCCCTCAGCTTCTCCTCATAGGGCCTGTGATGCAGCCTCAGAGGGCAGAACAGAGAAGAGCAGAGAGGCAGAAGCACCTCCCTTGACCTGCTGGGCATTCATCCTAAGGCAGGAATACCATTTGCCTTGGTCACAAGGGCACATAGATGGCTCATGGGTTGCTCACAACCAGAGGCACCACAGCTGAGGAATCAGCTGAACACTGGCCAGCAGGTGGTAGGCAGTGGTATTGTGCATCACTTTGGTTTCTATGTTCTGTAATAATAACTGTTATTACTATAGCTGTTTTCCTTCCCTTGTCTGCCCTGTTAAATGGTCTTTATTTCAACTCATAAGCTTTACTTCTGCTTTGGTTCTTTTTTTCCAGTTCACTCCCCCATCCCACTGGGTGGGGGGAATAAGTGAATTGCAAGGTGCTCAATTGCCATCTGTGGTTAAACCATAATAAGGGGGGTAAAAAATCCCAATAAAATCTGTCAGGATACTTTGAAATGTTGCTTCTCTAGAGAATATCTCTTCCAACTGTGCTGCTGCCTGCCACCACCATGCAGTCCTTCACTTGGAAAGTCACTGCCAGACACCCGTGAGGTAAATTCTGGCACAGAGTCAATAGTGGGTTTAAAAACCTCTTCACCTTGATGCACTGCACTTTTTCCTGGGAAGGCCAACGCTTAAGGCAACGAGGCCACTGGGCTTTCTCAGGCCAGCAAGTTGGGATCTCCACAGCAGGGACCAGCTCCACCTCCACCTGGGATTCTGATGTTTCCACAGCCACCCGGACCACTGAGCTGAAGCTCTCCAGCACAGTCACTTTACCTGTGAAGGAAGAGCAAGAGAAGATAAAAAAAGAAGACAAGGTTCTCTTCCACAAGCCAAGAAAGATGCTGTCTAGAGCCTTGCAGTTCTATTCTTCTGTCTAAACAGTTTCTCTTCAGTGCTTTAAGCAGAATACAAGAGAAAAACTTATCATCAAATCATAGAATGCATTGGGTTGGAAGGGACCTTTAAAGGTCACCTAGTCCACCTCCCCTGAAGTAAACAGGAACATCCCAAACCAGACCAGGCTGCTCACAGCCCCCTCAAGTCTGACTTTGAATGTCTCCAAGGATGGGGCCTCCACCATCTCCCTGGACAACCTGTTCTAATGTTCCACCACACTCACAGTAAAGAATGTCTTCCTAATGGTCATCATCCTAATTTACTCTGGAGAATATGAACAGAAAGGAGAAGGAAGAACAACTACAGGCTGGATGTTAGGAGGAAGTTGTTGCCAGAGAGAGTGATTGGCATTGGAATGGGCTGCCCAGGGAGGTGGTGGAGTTGCCGTCCCTGGGGGTGTTGAAGCAAAGCCTGTCTGAGGCACTTAGTGCCATGGTGTAGTTGATTGGCCAGGGCTGGGTGATAGATTGGATCTTGGAGGTCTCTTCCAACCTGGTTGATTCTGATTCAATTTTATACTCAGTTACCTTGCTTTTGTTTCAATCTGTGGGTCCTCTTAAATCCTAGGACCAGCCTAGATAGACCACTGGCACAACTTGATATCTCTAATGGCACAGCTCAACAAGGAGCCCACTGCAAATTAGAAGGGACCAGATGAACATGTCTAAAGATCACCTTATTCCTTCAGACCAAATGACTTACTATTGGCAGTCATTCAGAATGTTTTGTGGAATATTCCAAAGTTTTATTTCTGGAGATGCAATTCCACAGAAGACAATGCTGGAATTCATGCCCTGTTGTGCAAAGCAGTCATACAGAAAGGGCTAACTGCTTGGACTGGCAAAAAGAGTAAGTTCTGTAGGGATTGGACAAAAGAAGTCTCCTTGGTGAAAGAAGAGAATAATAAATTCAAGCAGGTTGGAAGAGACCTCCAAGATCATCCAGGCCAACTTAGCACCCAGCCCTGTCCAATCAACTAGACCATGGCACTAAGTGCCTCAGGCAGGCTTTGCTTCAACACCTCCAGGGACAGAGACTCCACCACCAACCTGGGCAGCCCATTCCAATGTCAATCACTCTCTCTGCCAACACCTTCCTCCTCACATCCAGCCTAGACCTCCCTGACACAACTTGAGACTGTGTCCCCTTGATTCTGTCGCTGCTTGTCTGGCAGAAGAGACCAACCCCACCTGGCTACAGCCTCCCTTCAGGTAGCTTCCTCCAGGAAGCACAGAGGTGAATTACCTTGCAAATAATGGAGCACTTCCCAATGAGAACTTGATAACACTCAGTAAAATCTGCATATTAAAAACCTGTTGAGCCAGGTCTGACACCAAAGCAAGAACCATACTGCTCTCAAGCCCCACAGGAGGACTCCCAAACACCTGAAAAGTATTAGAGCAGCTGATGTGTCAGCATTTAAATACAATCACAGCATCTCCAAGCCTGGCTTTGGAATTGGGCTCCTGGTTTTCCACCCATGAAGAGTGAGACACCTCAAACCTCTGGTTCTGCTGGCACTCAAAGAGTTCAAAAGTAGGGAAGCAAAGAAACCAGGGAAGTTTTTCTGTAAGTTTAGTTGTGCTGTGTGGTGAAGTTCAGTCTTCACAGAAAGGAATAAAAATGGCAATTACATCTCCTGATTCCATCTTAGCTCATCTCCTCTGTGTAAATTTCCTTCCAGCTGGCCTTACAAAAAACAGGCAGCTGAATCATCAGCCCAAACGTCGCTCCCCAGGTCCCTTGGTAGTGGCTCTACAACTTGAGGTACTGCTGCTAGACACAGCATCAGGTTTTTCACTTTAGCACAATCCCTTTCATACAACTAAACCCTCAGATGCAAGCCTATTCCATCTGCTCTTTCCTGTGAACCTCAATGGCAGAATTTCATTGCCATCAACCTTTCTGTAATAACAAACATATTTCCTGGAAGAATGCAGTGATGCAGCTGAGCTGGACTTCAAATGTTTCCTCCTGTAACTAAAATTCAGTGTGCTATCAGATGAGTGGAAATGGCTCCCATTTCTTTGGGATACAGGAGACCCACATCAGACTGCTGCAGAGAAAAATCATCCTGGAAACACAGAATCACAGAATCAAGCAGGTTGGAAGAGACCTCCAAGATCATCCAGGCCAACCTAGCACCCAGCCCTGGCCAAGCAACTAGACCATGGCACTAAGTGCCTCAGCCAGGCTTTGCTTCAACACCTCCAGGGACAGTGACTCCGCCACCTCCCTGGGCAGCCCATTCCAATGCCAATCACTCTCTCTGCCAACAACTTCCTCACAACATCCAGCTTAGACCTCCCCCAGCACAACTTGAGACTGTGTCTCCTTGTTCTCTTGCTGCTTGCATGGCAGAAGAGACCAAGCCCCACCTGGCTACAGCCTCCATTCAGGTAGTTGTAGACAGCAATGAGCTCACCCCTGAGCCTCCTCTTCTCCAGCCTAAACACCCCCAGCTCCCTTAGCCTCTCCTCACAGGGCTGTGCTCCAGGCCCCTCACCAGCTTTGTCACCCCTCTCTAGACACATTCCAGTATCTCAACATCTCTCTTGAATTGAGGAGCCAGAACTGGACACAGCACTCAAGGTGTGACCTGACCAGTGCTGAGTGCAGGGCAAGAATAACCTCCCTTGTCCTACTGGCCACACTCTTCCTGATCCAGGCCAGGATGCCATTGGCTCTCTTGGCCACCTGGGCACACTGCTGCCTCATCTTCAGCTACTCTCTACCAGCACCCCCAGGTCCCTTTCTGCCTGGCTGCTCTCCAGCCACTCTGTCCCCAGCCTGTAGCACTGCTTGGGGTTGTTGTGGCCAAAGGGCAGAACCCTGCACTTAGCCTTGTTAGATCTCATCCCATTGGTCTCTGCCCACCCATCCAGCCTGGCAAGGTCCCTCTGCAGAGCTCTCCTACCCTCCAACAGATCCACACCTGCTCCTAGATTGGTGTCATCTGCAAACTTACTGATGCACCATTCACCACCATTCTCTGGGCCCAGCCCTCCAGGCAGCTTTTGACCCCTATCAGAGTGAATCTGTCCAAGCCACCAGCTGTCAGCTTGGACAGGAGCTTCTTGTGGCAGACGATGACAAAGGCTTTGCTGCAGTCCAGGTAGACTACATGCACAGCCTGCCCCACATTCACCAGGCAAGGAACCTGATTATAAAATGGGATCAGGCACATGCTATGAGAAAAGTCACCACTATCTGGATTAGATCTTGTCACAGGACCTTAACATGAGAAGTTGGATACAGACTATTCAGCTTGGACTGATCCAAATGCTTGTTAGCTGAAGTGTATCACATGCCTCTAGGATGCTAAGAATTAAGCTTGAGGATAACTGTTAAGGCAGCATCTTGCTACAGATGTTGCAGCTATGAACACTTTGGGGTTGCTCATGGAGGGATCACCACTGCTACTGAAAGGTAACTTGCTGAGTTCTGTTCTTTTGAACAGGACTAGTGGAGCCTGGGGAGTGGGAAAAGACTACTTGTCCAACTTTGCTTAAGTAGAATCATAGAATCAACCAGGTTGGGAGAGAACTCCAAGATCACCCAGTCCAACCGAGCACCAAAGCCCATCCAGTCAACTAGACCATGGCACTAAGGGCCTCAGACAGGCTTTGCTTCAACACCTCCAGGGATGCAAATCTCTCTCTCTGGCAAGAACTTCCTCCTAACATCCAGGCTAGACCTCCCCCGGCACAACTTGAGACTGTGTCCCCTTGTTCTGTTGCTTTTACTTAGTTCCCACTACACCATGCTGGAAAGCCACAACCAGTTAAGGTTTCATACAATCAGAACCAGGTTGGAAGATACCTCCAAGATGATCCCCCAGAACATTATCTGCCTTACACAACTCTTCAAGCACTTTCACCTCAGACTTACGCAACTGTCCTGCATTAAATTTTCCTATACTCTCTTCCTTAATAGTGTAGACATAGTTCAGGTGCTGCAGTAGAAAAAATTGTTCCTCAGACTGTGCTAGTTTGAGCCTAGCTGGCATATTTTAGTGAGAGGAATTAGATGATAGGCTGTGAAAAGGAAACAATGGTGATGTCTGCTGCACTCATAGGCTTGCTGAGATGGATAACAAGAACACAAATGTAGATAACACAGTTGCTCTCTGGCTCTGGCTGCCTACAATTTTCTCCCCAGCATGTTGTCTGTGTGACTAATCCTTCTGCTTCCTAACCCCCCTGGCTGATCCTCCAAACTCACCTTGAATGTAAGGCAAAGTCTGGGGTAAGGTAGAGGGGTAGAAAGGAGGTGGAAGGGTGGTTGGGAGGTGATCCCAGGAGGGGGAATCTGTTTTCTGGGAGGGCTGTTGTATTTCTGTATTGCTTTTTAACTTGTCTATCTCTGTCTATAGCTGTATAGATTGTAAATAGCTGCTTGTATATTGTGCTAAGCTGTAAATGTAAAGCTGTGTTCTAATTTCCAGCTCAGCTGAGTCTAGTCTGGCTGATTTTCATAAGAGTGGGGGGGGGGGGGGGGGGGCAGGTAACACCCAAACCATCACACAAACAAACTTCTAAATGTTCTGAAAATCAGAGTTGCATCTTGGTAGGTCTGTCAGGGTGATGCTGATGGACATCTCACCCCAATTTTTAAGAAAGAAGCAACATCTCATAGAATCACAGAATCATACAATCAATCAGGGTTGGAAGGGACCACAAGGATCATCAAGTTCCAACCCCACTGCCATGCCCAGGGATGTCCTACCCTAGAGCAGGCTGCCCACAGCCTCACCTAGCATGGCCTTAAACACCTCCAGGCATGGTGCCTCATCCACCTCCCTGGGTACCCCATTCCAAGCTCTCAACACTCTCATGCTCAACAACTTCCTCTCCACCTCCAGTCTGAATCTCCCCACCTCCAGCTTTGCTCCATTCCCCCTAGTCCTGTCACTACCTGATATCCTGAAAAGTCCCTCCCCAGCTTTTTTGTAGGCCCCCTTCAGATCCTGAAAGGCCACAAGAAGGTCACCTGGGAGCCTCCTCTTCTCCAGACTCAGATATGAAGAGCCAAAGAACTACTTAATAGAATCATTAGGGTTGGAAAAGACCTCTAAGATCAAGTCTAACCATCTACCCAACTCCACCATGCCCATTAATCCATGTCTCAAAAGTGCCACGTCCACATGTTCTTTGAGCACCTCCAGGAATGGTGACTCCACCATTTCCCTGGGCAGCCTATCCCAATGTTTGACCACTTAACTGTATCTTCAGTGCAGGTTACATGCATCAATGCAGTGGGGCTAAATGCTCCTTGACTTTGTGTGATGGTTTGGGTGTTACCTGTCCCCATCCCCATCCCCCCCCCTTAAGAAAATCACCCAGACTAGACTCAGCCTCTCTGGAAAACTGAATGAAGCTTTATACTTACAACTTAGCACAATACACAAGCAAGTATCTATAATATCTACAGCTACAGACAGAAATAAACAAGTTAAAAAGTAATACAGAAACACAACAGCCCTCCCAGAAACCAGAGTGTCCAGGAGGGGCTCCCAACCACCCTTCCACCTTCCTCCCACTCCTCTACCTTACCCCAGACTTTGCCTTACGTTCAAAGGTGAGTCTGGGGCATCAGCAGGCAGATGGATTAGTCAGGCAATAAGTTCAAGAGAAGTTCATGAAGCCCCAGAGACAGAGAGCAACTCTGCTATCTATGTTTGTGTTCTTGTTCTTATTCATCTCAGCAAGCCTATGAGTGCAGCAGACATCACCGCTGTTTCCTTTTCACAGCCTATCATCTAATTCTTCTCACCAAAACATCCCAGCTAGGCTCAAACTAGCACACTTTGGAAAGGTTTGCTGGTTTTTAACTTCTGACCACATGAGCTAAACAAAAACTCAGTGCATGATGGTTCCCCCTCTCTCAGCTGCAGAAGACAACCAGTTCTCTTTACACCTCTCCCCACCAAACTCACTGGAAAGGTTACAGGAGATAATTGACTTCTCCACCAGCTCCCGGAAGACGATAAGGACTTTGGCTGGAACCAGATCACCTTCGACGTTCACATCCTTTTCGTGCCACTGCTGAAGGCTTTTTGAGAACTGCTCCACCTCCAGCCACTGATGCAGCTCCTCAGGGTCTCGCACGGAGGAGAGGAGCTTGGCTCCACGCACGGTGTAATAACGCCAGTGCCGTACCTGGCATTCCCTGTAGCCAGTCAGGCCACGCAGAGGGACTGTGATGAGGAATTGGCTGGGTGCTAAGACCTAGGAGAGTTCAGAGAGATTGAGAGAGGAGACAAGGGCAGATCTGTGAGCCTGAAGTAAAGAGAGCTAAGGAAGTACAGGTAAAAGTGTGGGCTTTGGAGAGAAGGAAAAGCCATGGTACAGTGGGAACAACTGAACATAGCCAGGACCAGCTGCATGCCTGTCTGAGGGTTTCTTTGGAGGTACACAAACTAAAGGACAATTGTCTTAGGAGTCTGATGTGACAGCCATGGCCCACAGAAGACAAGAAGCAAGCTCACTGATTTGCAATAACACCTGACATGGTTTTGCCTATTCCTTGTTGTTTGTAGCGCACAGCTGCAGGAGGTGCAACAAACAGCAGCTTCCAAGGAGCGGGAGAGCACCAAAGAGGAAGAATTGAAATCCAGCAAGAGGCAACAGAATAATGGGAGTTACTACCTCAGAACAGCTACTAGAGCTAAGCCTAGAACTCAACAGTAGCAACTAAGGAAAAAGTGCATTTTTCTGATCTCTGGCAAAGTCCCCTACAGCTACGAGTAAAACAAGGCTCTGGCCCACTCATTTCATCATAGAATAGAATCACAGAATCAAGCAGGTTGGAAGAGACCTCAAAGATCATCCAGGCCAACCTAGCACCCAGTCCCATCCAATCATCTAGACCATGGCACTAAGTGCCTCAGCCAGGCTTTGCTTCAACACATCCAGGGATGGTGACTCTACCTCCCTGGGCAGCCCATTCCAATGCCAATCACTCTCTCTGCCAACAACTTCCTCACAACAACCAGCCCAGACCTCCCCCCAGCACAACTTGAGACTGTGTCCCCTTGTTCTGTTGCTGGTTGCCTGGCAGAAGAGACCAACCCCCACCTGGCTGCAGCCTCCCTTCAGGTACTTGGAGACAGCAATGAGGTCACCTCTGAGCATCCTCTTCTCCAGGCTGCACACCCCCAGCTCCCTCAGCCTCTCCTCACAGGGCTGTGTTCCAGGCCCCACACCAGCTTCATTACCCTTCTCTGCACACATTCCAGTATCTCAACATCTCTCTTGAATGGAGGAGCCCAGAACTGGACACAGCACTCAAGGTGTGGCCTGAGCAGTGCTTAGTAGAGGGGCGGAATAACCTCCCTTGTCCTACTGGCCACACTGATAGTGAGCCAGACCAGGATGCCATTGGCTCTCCTGGCCACTTGGGCACACTGCTGGCTCATCTTCAGCTACTCTCTACCAGTACCCCCAGGTCCCTTTCTGCCTGGCTGCTCTCCAGCCAGTCTGTCCCCAGCCTGTAGTGCTGCTTGGGATTGTTGTGGCCAAAGTGTAGAAGCCTGCACTTGGCTTTGTTAAATCTCATCCCATTGGCCTCTGCCCACCCATCCAGCCCTGGGAGAAGAGACTGACCCCTACTTGGCTACAACCTCCCTTCAGGTAGTTGTACAAATGTTTCACTCTGCATGACTGCCTTTGAAAAGACAGAGGCATGAGGCAAGTGACGTGACATGCCCAAGCCTCCATGGGCAGTGGCACTCTCGGCCAGCCCTACAGTGTGAAGTTGCATCTCCTGCTAAGCAGAAGACAGCAACAGTGTAAAGATGGAAATAGTAACTGCTGGGTATTAAACACAGAAGCTGGTCTGTTTCAAGACAGTAACTGGCCTTATTTTTGAGGATGACCATTTTCATAGATCTTTAAGACGATTAAATCCAACCACCATCTAACTCTAGTGAGTCTGGTGCTAAACCATGTGCCTCGAGCACCACACCTCTGAGTCTTTTTAACACCTCCATGGATGGCGACTCAACCTCACTGGGGAGCCTGTTCCAGTCTTTGAGAACCCTTTCAGTTGAGAAGTTTCTTCTCATGCCCAATACAACTAGCGCTGAATCAGTACTTGCAAAGAGTGAATAAGGTGACACCAAGACCATGAAACCTTCCTATTGACCCAGGGGATTAGCTAGACACATCCAAAGACTACTTTGGAAGCATGTGGTGATGAGGACATTCAGTGAGGGTGTTCAAACTCTTTTCAGACTTTTACTGTGTTGACTCAGAAGCTTTTCAACTCCACTTGCTACTGAGCCTAACTTACATTGGCATTAACAAGGAGAAGCTGCGGTAGGAGCAGGATGTGAAGTGACAGCTGTTGCTGCAGGGTGGACACACCGGAGCTGAATGAAGCTCACTTGTCCCTCTTCTGGAATAATCCAACACATTCTGTTAGCCTTCCTGGTAGCTTAGCTGATTTAAAAGTGCCAGAGCCCTCAGGGCACTAACAACATTTAATGGCCCTAAGTAGTCTTTCTGGGGACTCTACCTATGCCTGTGGGCGTAGGACCTCTGTTTCAGTTCAATGTTGGGCTACATCATAGGAGTGCTGGTCTCCAGCTGTGTGAGAGCTATGCCTGTGCCTGGCCATAGACCTTGTTGTCACAGAATCAGAGAATGGTGAGGGTTGGAACAGATCTCTGGAAATTCTCTAGTCCAACACCCCTGCAAAACAGGCTGACCTTGAGCAGGTTGCACAAGTGGGTTTTGAATGACTCTACAATGGAGACTTCACTGCCTCTCTGGGCAGACTGTTCCAGTGCTCTACCACCCTCAAAGAAGCTACTCCTCAAATTTAGATGGAATGTCTCATGTTCAGGTTTGTACCTGTTTCCTCTGACTTCAGATCAAGCTGGCCACTCTGGACTTGCCTGGCGATCAGTAGGCTGCATCTGACTGCAGTTACAATTGCAGGGCCTGATCTTGACACCAATGAGTGCTCCTGGTTTGATCTTAGACCTGCCTCATCAGCACAAACTTGCCTGATGATCCAGAATCTTGGCTGACCCCAGCTGCTCTCCCTAGGGCCTCTATTCAGGGATCATAGGGCAGGTGCTGCCATGTTCTCATGCTCCCCTCCCAGCTCCTTTCCCCACAGGGAGCAGCTGGTCTATGCTCCTTGACAAGACATCTGAAATACAAAACATGGCCAGCAAGAGGCACAGAAATGGCAGAGGAAACAGAAGACAGCCTTTCTTTTGTCAAACATAAACTGCCTAAATGCAGGAGGAATGTGGAAGCATCAAATTGCAGGTCAAGCTGACCTGTACAAGTCAGGTTTGGTATGGCTGAGAAAAACTGTGAGCACCTCAGGAACAAGGTCTAATGCTCCATGAAGAAAAGATACAACAGCTCTCATGCAGCTACAGCTCATCTCATTGCCTTGGCTACATTATGTTCAGATAAAAACAGCCATCCCTTCCTATAGCAAGGTGCTGACTTGTACACAACAGGTTTTAAAGCAAAGAGTCACAGATGTTTCTTTACTGGAAGAGTTATCAGTCATTCAACAGGTTGCCAAGGGAAGGGTTGGTATCAGCATCCCTGGAGGTGTTAAAAAAGGGTGCAGACACGACTTAGTGGCTGTGCTGGTGTTATGTTAACAGTTGGACTCAATGATCACAGGATGTTAGGGGTTGGAAGGGACCCAAGGAGAGCATCGAGTCCAACCTCCCTGCCACAGCAGGACCACACAATCTAGCACAGATCACAGAGGAACACATCCAGACAGGCCTCGAAAGGCTCCAGAGAAGGAGACTCCACAACCTCTCTGGGGAGCCTGTTCCAGTGCTCTGTGACCCTTACAGGAAAGAAGTTCCCCCTTGTGTTGAGGCAGAACCTCTTGTGCTGCAACTTACACCCATTGCTCCTTGTCCTATCCCAGGCAGCAAGCGAGCAGAGCCTGTCCCCCCACTCCTGGCCAGCCCTCAGATACTTATAAACATTGCTTTAATCCCCTCTCAGTCTTCTCTTCTCCAGACTAAAAAGCCCCAGGTCCCAGAACCTCTCCTCATCAGCCATGCCCTCCAGTGCCCTAATCATCCTCATAGCTCTCTGCTGGACCCTTTCCAGCAGATCCCTGTCCCTCTTCAACTGGGGAGACCAAAACAGAACACAGGATTCAAGATGAGGTCTCACCAGGGCAGAGCAGAGGGGCAGGAGAACCTCCCTTGATCTGCTGGACACACTCCTCCTAATACACCCCAGGATGCCATTGGCCTTCTTGGCCACAAGGGCACATTGCTGTGCCATGGTTAACTTGTTCTCCACCAGCACTCCCAGGTCCCTCTCCACAGAGCTGCTCTCCAGCAGATCACCTCCCAGCCTGTACTGGGGCAATTTATTATTCCTCCCCAGGTGCAGGACTCTGCACTTGTCCTTGTTGACCTTCATCTGGTTCCTCTGTGCCCAGCTCTCAGTCTGTCCAGGTCTCTCTGGATGGCCACACAGCCTTCAGCTGGATCAGCCAAGCCTCCCAGCTTGGTGTCATCAGCAAACTTGCTGAGCAGACTCTGTCTGTGCCCTCATCAATGTCATTGATGAAGATGTTGAAGAGGACTGGTCCCAGCACTGGTCCCTGAAGGACACCACTGGTTACAGCTCTTCATTCTGGACCTGGCACTGTTGATCACCACCCTCTGAACTCTATCTTGTAATCAGTTCCTAATCCACCTCACTGCCTGCTCTTCCATGCCACACTTCCTGAGCTTGCTCACTAAAATATCATGAGAGTCATGATCTTAAAGCTCTTTTCCAACCAACGTGATTCTACAGTTGGGTGTTGCATGAGTGCCTTGAAATACAAGTCACAAGGCTCCTACAGCTGGGGCTTACCAGGCACCACCAGAAACCACAAGGTTGGGGGTGGCATTTTAAAGATGGGTAGATGGTAACCTCTCAGCCTAACAAATCCCAGTCCCACACCTATGCTCTGTCACACAACCAATGTGCACATCATATGGAGGCCAGAGACCCCCAGGGAGTCTTCTTCTGAAGAGGTGCATCAAATTCTGGGGTGTGTAACTGCTGGCCAATTTTGTTGTATTAAAAACCTGCCTACATTATGCTGGGCCAACAAAATACATTCCTGTAGTTCTGCTCAGGATATGCCAAGGAGGTAGAAGCATTAGAGTAGGGATAAAATGGTTATATTACAAGCAAAAAAGCAAGTCCCTTGCAGAGGGGATGGAATAGTCACAAGAGGATCAGGTGAAGCTGTCTGAAGAAGGTGGTGGGTGAGGAGGAAGCAGGCACACTGACTGGCAGACAGCAGGTGACAGGAAGGCTTTGTACCTGGATGGATGGGTGGAATGGACGCTTGCCCCGAAGCATAGCTGACCACTTGGCCAGTAAAGCTGGTTGATCCTGAGAGAAGCAGAGAAGGAAACAAGAAGTACACAGAACAGAGAAAGCATGTGCCATGTCATTTGTTCAGAGAGCAAAGCTGCAAGCTTCCTTTGAGGCCATCAGCTAGAGGAAAATCCCACCTCCCCCCACCACTACAGAGCTGAACAGTGTTGGGCAGTGCTCTTCTAGGAACTACTCTGGGCTCTAACCATCTCATCACACCTTACCAAAGCCTCCACAGCTTTTTCATCAGCCCTGCACTGTGGACAGCAGCACAAATGGTGGGCTACAATTAAAACAAATGCTTAAAAATGTTAACAAGAAAATATTCTGGAGTTTTCCCCATTTTTTCTCCCAGGTTTTTAAAGATATTGAATTTTTGCCCCCCCCTCCCCACCATGTTACACAGCAACACTGAATATCTAAAGACTTTTCTTATCTATTCCCCACTCAAGCCTGCATGTTTAGAAGGGGGCTTGTAGCTTCTCAAGCAGTATAGAACATAGAAACTATGTACTAATTGTTTTAAACTAATTCCTTTTAAACCAGGAGTTCTGAAAACCCACTGCAGATTCAACTGACAGGGGAAAATAAAACAGAGAGTCAGCAGCAAAATTCCACACAGAAAAATAATACACAGGTTTTCCTTTGACACAAGGAAACATTCCAGACAGTAAAATTAATACACAGGTTTTCCTTTGACACAAGTCTCCTCTAGGTTATGTTAGCAATGCTGTTTAAAGATTCTGTTGTTTCGGATGCAGAAGAGGCCCAAGAAGAAAAAAACATCTTCTCATTAACCTGCATATAGAATGCATTTAAAATCAACCAGATTGGAAGAGACCTCCAAGATCATCCAGGCCAGGCTAGCACCCAGCCCTATCCAGTCAACTAGACCATGGCACTAAGTGCCTCAGCCAGGCTTTTCTTCAACACCTGTTCTCTGCTGCCCCATCCCTAGGGGATGAAGATAGTCAGGCCCTCCTTGTGTGAAGTGCACAGATTTATAGCAGTGGTTTCACAGGCTCACAGGATGTTAGGGCGTGGAAGGGACCCAAGCTGATCATTGAGTCCAGCCCCCCTGCCAGAGCAGAACCATACACAGATCACACAGAAACACATCTAGACAGGCTTTGAAAGTCTGCAGGGAAGGAGATTCCACAGCCTCTCTGGGCAGCCTGTTCCAGTGCTCTGTGACCCTTACAGGAAAGAAGTTCCCCCTTGTGTTGAGGCAGAACCTCCTGTGCTGCAACTTACACCCACTGCTCCTTGTCCTATCCCAGGGAGCAAGTGAGCAGAGCCTGTTCCTCCCTTCCCAAACAGCACTCAGATATTTATAAACATTTATTGAATCCCCTCTAAGTCTTCTTTCCTCCAGACTAAAAAGCCCCAGGTCCCTCAGCCTCTCCTCATAAGGCAGCCCTCCAGACCCCTAATCGTCTGCTGGACTCTCTCCATCAGATCCCTGCCCCTCTCAAACTGAGGAGCCCAAAACTGAACAGAGTATCCAAGATAGGGTCTTAACAGGGCAGAGTAGAGGGCAAGGCGAACCTCTCTTAATCTGACTCAAGTATGTACAGCTTTGAATCAGTAAGTTTCAGTTAAGTAGGAATAACAAACCCATTACTTTTAATGAAAATACAGTTCAAGGCTTTCTTCCAAGCAGAAGTTGTTCAGCTCAGCCTACCCTAATATCAAATTACTGCTCAGAATAGATTGCCTCGGTTTTGTTCTGCTTTGTTCTCCAGAGCAGCAGTTTAACCCTGACCCTGGTCCTGTCAGACCTCATTAGCCAAGCAGGTTTGTTCCAGTATGAGAGGTGGATGGCAGACTGTGGCACTAAGGAACACGTGGACCAGGATGTGGCACTGTTTTACACCACTGTGGTCATTCCTACTGGCATATCCACAGTCCACATGCCCTGGGATACATGAAATTCCAGAAAAGATATACATCCAAGTATGTGTGGGGGAGTTCCTGGAGCAAAAGCCACATTGCAGACTGGATGATTATATTCTGCCTCCACCTCAGTGCCCATCCAGCAGCAAAAGTCACCTCATGCTTTTAGATGTTTGCTATGTTTTGATCAGTGACTGGTTGCATTCTAATGCTATCTAATTCCCTCTACTCTGCTCTGCTGAAACCCCACCTGGAGTACTGCATCCAGTTCTGGAGCCCCCATTACAAGAGGGATATGTTGATGCTGGAGCATGTCCAGAGAAGGACTAGGAGGATGCTCAGAGGGCTGGAGCAGCTCTGCTATGAGGACAGGCTGAAAGAGTTGGGGCTGTTCAGTCTGCAGAAGAGGAGGCTCCCAGGTGACCTTCTTGTGGCCTTCCAGGATCTGAAGGGGGCCTACAAAAAAGCTGGGGAGGGACTTTTGAGGCTCTCAGGGAGTGACAGGACATGGGGGAATGGAGCAAAGCTGGAGGTGGGGAGATTCAGAGTGCCCATGAGGAGGAAGTTGTTGAGCATGAGAGTGGTGGGAGGCTGGAATGGGTTGCCCAGGGAGGTGGTTAAGGCCCCATGGCTGGAGGTGTTTAAGGCCAGGCTGGGTGAGGCTGTGGCCAGCCTGCTGTAGGGTAGGGTGTCCCTGGGCGTGGCAGTGGGGTTGGAACTAGATGATCCTCGTGGTTCCTTCCAACCCTGATTGATTCTTTGATTCAAAGGTTGACATAGTTCAGAGCATGGAACCTGGCTCAGATGAACTAGTTCATTTTCATCTGCAGTTGCCACTGCTGGGACTTTTTTCTTCTGTTCTCATACTAGTCATTCCTGTGTGAATCAGTCACAAGAAATAACCAGTCTCCTGTCACAGCTGGGACAGCATGTCACTATTTTAATATATGATGGTCTAAAATAGAACACACTCAATTTCTCCCACTAATAAGCATATTTCTGCTCAGAAAAAAAAAAAAAAAAGAAGTTCCAATCCATGACCAAGAAAAAATATTTTTTCTGATAGACCTTAGTGAAATTCACAGCAGAAAGAGGAGCTTTGATTTTTTTTTAAAGTGAGTTGACAGGTTTTCCACCTGTGAAAAATATGAGTTATAGTTTAGGAAGGCATAAGCATCTTTTGCTACTGCTGCACAAGTTTTTCATTCTGCCTCCTAAAGAGCTTTGGCTTCTGCTTGCAGATTGACAGCTCTGGCAATAGATGCTTTTCATAAAAGCAGCAGCTGTAAAAAGAGCCCTCTCTGATGCTCCTCTAGTTGTAAGATGTCCGTAAGTGCTCATGATTCAGGCAGCCACAAGTAGAGAATCACAGAATCAGTCAGGTTTGGAAGGGACCACAAGGATCATCCAGTTCCAATGCCTCTACTATGGGCAGGGACACCCTACCCTAGAGCAGGCTGCCCACAGCCTCATCCAGCCTGGCCTTAAACACCTCCAGCCATGGGGCCTTAACCACCTCCCTGGGCAACCCATTCCAGCCTCTCACCACTCTCATGCTCAACAACTTCCTCCTCATATTCGCTCTGAATCTCCCCACCTCCAGCATTGCTCCATTCCCCCTAGTCCTGTCACTCCCTGAGAGCCTCAAAAGTCCCTCCCCAGCTTTTTTGTAGGCCCCCTTCAGATCCTGGAAGGCCACAAGAAGGTCACCTGGGAGCCTCCTCTTCTCCAGGCTCAACAGCCCCAGCTCCCTCTGTCTGTCCTCATAGCCGAGCTGCTCCAGCCCTCTCACCACCCTTGTGGCCGTTGTCTGGACACTCTCCAGCATCTCCTCGTCCTTGCAATGGGGGCTCCAGAACTGGATGCAGTACTCCAGGTGGGGTCTCAGCAGAATGCAGTAGACGACCTGCTCAACCTTCCTTGCTCTGCTGGCCACACTTCTCCTGATGCAGCCCAGGCTCTGGTTCGCCCTGCGGGCTGCAAGTGCACACTGCTGGCTCATGTTGAGCTTCTCATCCACCAGCAGCACCCCCAAGTCCCTCTCCTCAGGGCTGCTCTCCAGCCACTCACTGCCCAGCCTGGATTTGTGCTTAGCATTGCCTTGACCCAGATGTGGGACCTTACCCTTGGTCTTGTTGATCCTCATGAGGTTGGCTTGTGCCCACCTCTGCAGCCTGTCCAGGTCCCTCTGGATGGATCCCTTCCCTCCAGCCTGGCTGCTGCACCACACAGCTTGGTGTCGTCAGCAAACTTGCTGAGGCTGCACTCAATGCCTCTGTCCATGTCACTGATAAAGATGTTGAACAAGACTGGTCCCAGGACTGATCCCTGAGGGACTCCATTTGTCACTGGCCTCCACTTGGCCATGGAGCCATTGACAGCCACTCTTTGGGTGCAGCCATCAAGCCAGTTCTTTATCCATCTCGTGGTCCACCCATCAAACCCATGTGTCACCAGCTTGGAGACCAGGATGTGGTGTGGGACAGTGTCAAAGGCCTTGCTCAGGCCCAGATAAATGACCTCAGTTGCTTGCCCCTCATCTGTTAATGTTGTGACCTGTTCATAGAAGGCCACCAGGTTTGTCAGGCAGGATTTGCCCTTGGTGAGGCTGTGCTGATTCTAGCCAATCACCTCTTCACTATTCTCCTGTCTCAGTACTTTCACAGTGAAGTGTCATGCCACCAGCTGTGGTGTTGTGGGTGAGGTCCCTGTCCATACCACACTTACACAATGCAGAAATCACTTACTGATTACCTAGAAGCCACCTGAGAGTTTATCAGTGCTCTTGTTCATACCTTAATATTGTCATTATGAATGCCAGAGTTGGAGATAGCCTGGAACCGCGTGGCCTTATAGCTGATCTCTGCAGTCAGCTGCTGGATGATTTTCTGCACCTCCTCTACTGCTTTGGAAACCAGACAATGTCGCGGTTCCACCTGTCGGCCCCAAGAAAGACACATCAAATTACAGGTAACTCCAGTCTTTGCTGCCCTCAGCAAAGAGACAATCAGCTTAAGGCCTCCTGAAACATTCCTGCCTGTGCTGCCCTGGGAAGATCATTTCTCATTCTCTTTGTTACAACCAACTTACCACACAGAATCATAGAATCAACCAGGTCGGAAGAGACCTCCAAGATCATCCACTCCAACCTAGTACCCAGCCCTGGCCAATTAACTAGACCATGGCACTAAGTGCCTCAGCCAGGCTTTGCTTCAGCACCTCCAGGGACAGCGACTCCACCACCTCCCTGGGCAGCCCATTCCCGTGGCCACAAGACAGAGCTGGTAAACACCAAAGACTGCTAAGCATTAATTGATATTTCCATGCCAATACTGTCAGATGACAGGGAAAGAGTTCATTACAAAGAAAAAATTATTATCAGTCAGCTACAGTGCCCAGGTTGGCAGGAGACCAATGGCATCCTGGCCTGGATTGGGGAGTGTAGCCAGTAGGACAAGGGAGGTTATTCTGCCCCTGTACTCTGCACTGGTCAGGCCACAGCTTGAGTGCTGTGTCCAGTTCTGGGCTCCTCAGTTCAAGAGAGATGCTGAGATACTGGAATGTGTCCAGAGAAGGGTAATGAAGCTGGTGAGAGGCCTGGAACACAGCCCTGTGAGGAGAGGCTGAGGGAGCTGGGGGTGTGCAGCCTGGAGAAGAGGAGGCTCAGGGCTGACCTCATTGCTGTCTGCAACTACCTGAAGGGAGGCTGTAGCCAGGTGGGGTTGGCCTCTTCTCCCAGGCAACCAGCAAGAGAACAAGGGGACACAGTCTCAAGTTGTGCCACCAGGGGAGGTCTAGGCTGGATGTTAGGAGGAAGTTGTTGCCAGAGAGAGTGATTGGCATTGGAATGGGCTGCCCTGGGAGGTGGTGGAGTCAATGTCCCTGGAGGTGTTGAAGCAAAGCCTGGCTGAGGCACTTAGTGCCATGGTCTAGTTGATTGGATAGGGCTGGGTGCTAGGTTGGACTGAATGATCTTGGAGGTCTCTTCCAACCTGGCTGATTCTGTGATTCAGCAATTTGATAGTGTATTTTCAGTTATTCTCCTGCATATACTAACCACCCAGGATATGCTCTGTTCCAAGAGCTGTCTGTGCTCTAGTGAAGTTGTAAGTGTATGTGGCAGCATTTAGATGGCCTTATTATATGATAAAAGTATCCTTACTGTCTTCATATCTGAAGTACAGATGAGAATCTACTCCTAGATGGTGAGAAAGTATCTGTCCAAAGCCAGTCTGGCTGGGGACTAGGTGTTTGTTTGACTTAACGCACAGTTCCTCAGTTCAAGAATTGGTAACATGATTATTTATTGTAAATTATTTCAATGCAAGATTTGACTCTTGGAATGGTGTGCTAGTTTGAGCCTAGCTGGGATATTTTGGTGAGAGGAATTAGATGATAGGCTGTGAAAAGGACACAATGGTGATGTCTGCTGCACTCATAGGCTTGCTGAGATGAATAAGAACAAGAACACAAACATAGATAACAGAGTCTCTCTCTGGGCTCTGGCAGCATGCACTTTTCTCCCTAACTTGCTAACTAATCTTTCTGCTTCCTAACCTGCCTGGCTGACCTCCCAAACTCATCTTTGAATGTAAGGCAAAGTCTGGGGTAAGTTAGAGGGGTGGGATGAAGGTGGAAGGGTGGTTGAGAGCCCTTCCTGGGGACTCTGGTTTCTGGGAGGGCTGCTGAGTTTCTCTATTACCTTTTTAACTTGTATATGTCTATATATATAGTAAATACCTGCTTGTATACTGTGCTAAGCTGTAAATATAAAGCTTGATCAATTTCCAGAGCTGCTGAATCTAGTCTGGGTGATTTTCTTCTTAAGTAGGGGGGGAGGGAGGGGGGGACAGGTAACATCCAAACCATCACAAAGGGCTGAGGTGAATTATGGACAACCCAGAAAAATGTAGGATGAACATGAATCTTCACTTAGGACTAAAGATGAATGGAGCATAAAGGGTTGGTCAAAATCTGAGCAAGGATTTTCAACAGTAGGAACTGTTGAAATTTTCAACAGTAGGAACAAAGGAATCACACAAGTAAAGGACATGAAAGGTCCTTACACATTTACCAAAGTGAGAAGGAGGTTTAGCTACTGTTAATGAAGCTCACAAACCTATTCCTCATTACTTATTCATCCAGAACTACTTACGCAGAGTGCACAAAAAGTACATGGGTAAAAATGAGAGCTCTCACAGAATTAGAATCATAGAATCAGTCAGGGTTGGAAGAGATCACAAGGATCATCTAATTCCAACCCCCCTGCCATGCCCAGGGACACCCTACCCTACAGCAGGCTGGCCACAGCCTCATCCAGCCTGGCCTTAAACACCTCCAGCCATGGGGCCTCAACCACCTCCCTGTGCAACCCATTCCAGCCTCTCAGCACTCTCATGCTGAACAACTTCCTCCTCATGACCACTCTGAATTGCACCTACTTGTCACCAAAACATTTCCATAGATAAAACAAACCTTTCTCACCATCCCTTTTTGTGGCACTGGAGGATTTCATCCTGTACAGAAAAGGAATCATTACTGTTTTCCATTTTGAAATGATTTCTCACTTTACTGCCTTGCATTGTGTTGAGGAAAGCAGGACTATAAAATAGGATCTACCTAAGCACCGTGATAAAACGTGTCAGCCTTAAAAGAAATTGTTATGGCTCACTTAGAGCTACTTTTATTAGACAGCAATTTTTTTCCATTCATGATTTTATTCTGCTTTACTTCATTGCGTAATGGGGAAAAAACCTTCTGGAATCTCTCACAAAATGGAAAATATAGTCCCAGCCTGCATGTGCTAATGAGATGTTATTTCAGTCATGGCATATAGAGAAAGCAAGGTGACAGACGGATGGGTGAAGTCTAACAATAATCTGTCTCTAAGCTCCACACACATCTTTCTTAGAGGCAATTCAATATGTAGTTTTGGGCTTGTTTCTGGCAAGCTAAGACCACAGGGCATGGGGAAAAGGCAAACATCTTTCCTTAGATGGAACACTTAGACTCACATCTGGAATTCCAGACCAGGAGCAAAAATTCAGAACATCTGAATCATAGAATCAAGTAGGTTGGAAGAGACCTCCAAGATCATCCAGGCCAACCTAGCACCCAGCCCTGGCCAATCAACTACACCATGGCACTAACTGCCCCATCCAGGCTTTGCTTCAACACCTGCAGGGACGACGACTCCATCACCTCCCTGGGCAGCCCATTCCAATGCCAATCACTCTCTCTGCCAACAACTTCCTCCTCACATCCAGCCTAGACCTCCCCTAGAGGCACAACTTGAGACTGTGTCCCCTTGTTCTCTTGCTGCTTGCCTGAGAGAAGAGACCACCCCCACCTGGCTACAGCCTCCCTTCAGGTAGTTGTAGACAGCAATGAGGTCAGCCCTGAGCCTTCTCTTCTCCAGGCTAAAGATCCCCAGCTCCGAGCACACTGAAAAATTAGGCTAGCAGCTGAGATGATCCCTGGTAACATTCTGCAACAGAAACCTGGAAATCTCATTGGAAATGCAGCTCTCATGAAACTTCACTCAAGCTTGCCTCTGAGGTGAAGACAGCAAGCGAGCAAACTAACTGTCAAGTTTGGCACCCTTTGGAATCAACACCTAGCGTGTGAGACAGAAAATCTGGATGGATAGAGCCTTCCTTACCTTGCTCTGGATGTAGATCTCTACATCTTCATCTGTGAACGGTTTCATGGCAAGATGATCTTCGCTGCTCTCTAAAGCGTGAATTCACTCTTCGCTCATTCAGCTGCCTGCAGAAGTAGAGGGACACTCAGTGAGCCTTGGTGCCCTGTGAAGTGCAGGTCACCTAATTCCTCTGCGGATGAAGAAGAGGAGAGAGAAGCAAGGAAGTCTGGCTATTCTTTCTCAAATGATATCTTTTCTGCTCCAAATCAGAAGGGTGATGCCCAGCTGCTCTAGACAACTAGCTCCAACTCCTGTTTTCAAAGTTCAAGCCTCAGTACTCCTCTCCATGAGTTTGAAATGGCAGGTCTCGCGTGCAGGCGCACCCAGAAAGATCCCAGCTGCTGCTCTCTGTCTCGGGGCACAGCTGGGAGTGCTGTTCAGATTGCCCTGCAGCTTCAGCACACTCATGCACAGCATTGTTAGCCTGTGTGCCACAAGCGCTTCCCTGCCTCGCCAGCCCTTCGCTAAAGCATTTGTTAACCTCTCTCAGCCATCCCTTGGCGACTTCGACGCACCCACTTTCCGTCTGAAACTGTGGGAGTCTTTACACTCAGATCATTTGTTTGGGTTGCAGGCTGCAGCCTCTGCTCCCTTCTCCTCCTCCTTCCTTATATCTCCTCTCTCTCTCCGGCTGTATTGACAGTAAATATCCTGCAGCCTGTCTCCTCCTGTAGTTTGCTCTGCTTCTTTACAGTAAACAGGCAGAAAGCTGCCTCTCGTTTTCTGCCAGCAGCTCAGCTAACAACCTCATATGGGTAATTCAGAGGGAAAAACAATTGATCAGGCCTCATTGATCCAATGAGGGTTGGTAGCTTTTAGAAAGGGTACATGGAAGGGAGTGAAAAAGGACAGGGATGAGATCCCATGCTACTAAGTGTCCTTTACCAAGCGAAGTATGCTCTGCTTTTGAGTGAAATCATCATTTGCCCAGGGAAACTGAACTTTGGCATCTCCTGACTGATTTATTACCTCTCCAGCAGCTGGCAAAATGCAGCACTTGGGTGGCATGAGGGAGTTACCCTGGGGCAGACACTGTTGTTGCTAATTATCTTTTGCAGAATCACAGAGTGGTTAGAGATTGGAAGAGACCTGTGGAGATCATCTAGTCTAACCTCTCTGCTACAGCAGGACCGTTCAGAACAGGTTGCACGGGAACACATCCAGGCAGGTTTTGAAAGTCTCCAGAGAAGGAGAACTCCACAACCTCTCTGGATGTGATGGCTTGGGTGTTACCTGCCCCCCCGACACACACACTTAGGAAAATCACCCAGACTAGGCTCAGTCGATCTGGAAATTGAATGAAGCTTTATATTTACAGCTCAGCACAATGTACAAGCAGGTATTTACAACAGAAACAGCTATAGAGAGAAATATAGAATCATAGAACCAGTCAGGGTTGGAAGGGACCACAAGGGTCATCAAGTTCCAACCCCCATGCCATGCCCAGGGACACCCTACCCTAGAGCAGGCTGACCCCACCCAGCCTGGCATTAAACATCTCCAGACATGGGGCCTCAAACACCTCCCTGGGCAACCCATTCCAGCCTCTCACCACTCTCATGCTGAACAACTTCCTCCTCACATCCACTCTGAGTGTCCCCACCTCCAGCTCTGCTCCATTCCCCCTAGTCCTGTCACTCCCTGACATCCTGAAAAGTCCTTCCCCAGCCTTTTTGTAGGCCCCCTTCAAATACTGAAAGGCCACAATATATCAGTTAAAAGGTAATACAAGAACACAACAGCCCTCTCAGAAATCAGAGTCCTCAAGAGGGGCTCCCAACCACCCTTCCACCTCTCTACCTTACCCCAGATTTTGCCTTACTTTCAAGGTAGTTTGGAGGGTTGGCCAGGGCGGGTAGGAAGCAGAAGAATTAGTTAGCAAGTTAGGGAAAGTGCCCACAGCCAAAGCCAGAGAGCAACTCTGTTATCTATATTTATGTTCTTGTTTTCATTCATCTCAGCAAGCCAGTGAGTGCAGCAGACATCACCATTGTTTCCTTTTTACAGCCTAGCATCTAATTCCTCTCACCAAAACATTCTAGCTAGCTTGAAACTAACGGACTGGGCATCTTGGTTTCAGTGTTCCACCACCCTCAAAAGAAAGACTTTTCTCCTTAAGCTCAAGTGAAATCTCCTGTGTTCTAATTTGTATCCATCTCCTGTTGTCCTATTGCTGGGCACCATGAAAAGAGCCCAGCCTCATCCACACAACCTCCACCCTTTAGATATTGATATACATTGATAAGATGTCCTCTCAGTCTTTTCCTGATGAAAGAGCTGCAGCTCTCTTAGCCTTTCCTCCTCACAGAGATGTTCCAGTCCCCACAGCATCTTTGTAGCCTTCACTGGACTGTTTCCAGTAGTTCCCTGTCCCTCTTGAACTGGGGAATCTGGAACTGGACACCAATATTTCAAGTGCAGCCTCACTACGGCAAAGTAAAGGAAGAGGAGAAGCTCCTGACCTGCTGGCCACACTCTTATCATAGAATGGCCTAAGTTGTAAGGGACCTCAAGGATCATCCAGCTCTAACCCCCCACCGTAGGCAGGGACACCTCTCACTAGAGCAGGTTGCTCAAGGCCTTATCCTACCTGGCCTTAAATACCTCCAGGGAGGAAGCAGCCACAGCCTCCTTGGGCAACCTGTGCCAGTGTCTCACCAAATCAGAATCATAGAATCAACAAGGTTGGAAGAGACCTCCAAGCCCATCCAGTCCAACCTAGCACCCAGCCCTATCCAGTCAACTAGACCACATCACAACGTGCCTCATCCAGTCTTTTCTTCCTCTTCATGATGCTCCTTATTAACAGTCTAATACTAACTACACGAATGGAGTACCCAAGCCTGCAGGGCATTTGACTTCCCAAGTGTTGCATCTGCCTTTGTCTTTTTGCTGAGGGACTTGAGGAGTCCTTCACAAAGATGTATGCCTTTACTTCCCAAAACAGCTTCCATGAGACCTGGGCACTGAAAACAGGAGCCCTCCAATTTTTCAGGGAGCCACACCTCATCCTTGCTCACATACTGGCTGTCTTTTACCTAAGGGTCCAGCAGCGTATGTGAGCTCTGCTAGGGAAGCCAAACGAAAGGCAGGTTCTGCAAGCTGAGTGGAACAACTTAGGAAGAACTTGTACTGCGGATTGGATGGGATAAAATCCAAGCAGAGAATACAAGGGAGAAGGATGAGCCTTTTAAATGGTCCAATTCCATCAGAACTCTGTCTCTAAAACATTTAATTCCCTTGCACCCTCTCAGCTAGAAGAATGCACAGAACACATCTTAATTAACACTCCTGATACCATACATTCATATCAAGAACAGCAGATGTATGTTAGGAAGCAAGGAGAGATTAAGGGTCTTTCTTGCATCTCTAACAATAGAATCAAGCAGGCTGGAAGAGACCTCCAAGCTCATCCAGTCCAACCTAGCACCCAGCCCTGTCCAGTCAACTAGACTATGGCACTAAGTGCCTCAGCCAGGCTTTGCTTCAACACCTCCAGGGACAGCAACTCCACCACCAACCTGGGCAGCACATTCCAATGCCAATCACTCTCTCTGCCAACAACTTCCTCCTAACATCCAGCCTAGACCTCCCCCAACACAACTTCAATCTGTGTGCCCTTGTTCTGTTGCTGGTTGCCTGGGAGAAGAGGCCACCCCTCACCTGGCTACAGCCTCCCTTCAGGTAGTTGTAGACAGCAGTGAGGTCCCCCAGAGCCTCCTCTTCTCCAGGCTAAACACCCTCAGCTCCCTCAGCCTCTCCTCACAGGGCTGTGCTCCAGGCCACTCACCAGCTTTGTTGCCCTTCTCTGCACATGTTCCAGTACCTCAGCATCTCTCTTGAATTAAGGAGCCCAGAACTGGATACAGGACTCAAGGTATGGCCTGACCAGTGCTGAGTACAGGGGAACAATAACCTCCCTTGTCCTGCTGGCCACACTCTTCCTGATTGCATAGGGTTAACCCTCCAGGGGGAGTAACTCTGAACCTGAGCCTAGTTGGTCTTGACCCCTCCTCAGTGGTGGGTCTGAACACTACCAGGTGATGGTTAGCCCACTTTCCCTTCCTATCTAAAGATCCATAGAAGCAGGGGGACTGTCTGTTTTTCTCTCTCTCTGCTCTCTCTGCCTCCATGCTTGCCACCATCACCATCCTGTTCCTGTTTTCTCTTTGTTTTACCATGTGGCCATCACCCACGAGGCAGACAAAGCCATCACCATCAAAATCATGTTGTATTTATACATTTTGTATTTGCTTTCCCTTCCCTATACCCTTTGTAACTTCCCTACCTCAGATGCCTTTTTAAGTTATTGTTAAACTTTTCTTTTTTTTAACTTCCAAATCAAGTGAGATACATTTATTTGGGTGTGTTTACCTTTTCCTCTCTACATCTAATCCCTTTCTTTTGGGAAAGAAGGGGGAAGGGCACTCTATAAAAAATGTTATTGGTTCTATCAAATTTATTTCAGTCTCAGAAAATTTAAATTAGAACCAAGACATTGATCCAGGCCAGGATGCCATTGGCTCTTCTGGCCACCTGGGCACTGCTGCCTCATCTTCAGCTACTATCTACCAGCACCCCCAGGTCCCTCTCTGCCTGGCTGCTCTCCAGCCACTCTGTCCCCAGCCTGTAGCACTGATTGGGGTTGTTGTGGGCTAAGTGTAGAAGCCTGCACTTGGCCTTGTTAAATCTCATCCCATTGGCCTCTGCCCACCCATCCAGCCTGGCAAGGTCCCTCTGCAGGGCTCTTCTATTCTCCAACAGCTCCACACCCGCTCCTAGCTTGATGTCATCTGCAGACTTACTGATGATGTACTCCATGCCCTGGTCCAGATCATCAATAAAGATGTACCTTCTTGTGACAGCTGTCCAGAGACACAGGTGATGAACACAAATAAAGCAGTAGTTTTGGCCATTTTTCTTATACACAGTAACATACCTTATGTTCATAATCCTTTTTCTGCTGGGAAGCACTTCTTCAAGAGGGTCTAGGTGTCCACACTCCTCACAGTAAGGGAAGGTAGCATAAAGTCTTAGACAAGGACTGTCTTTTTGGTTTATGATGAAGAATATTTAAGTTCAAGCCAAAGTTTATGCTGAAGTCCAAGGATTTGAGCAACAGGCCTCACTTCTTCCTGACATCTGAAGAGAAAAAAATTCCACTCCTTGATCATCACTGTTAATAAACGCAAGAGGAGATGACAAAGGATAAAACAACAGTATCAAAGTAACATTGAGCAACTGGGCAACACAGCAGTGTGCCCAGGTGCCCAAGAAGGCCAATGGCATCTTGGCTTGGATCAGGAATGGTGTGGCCAGAAGGACCAGGGAGGACATTCTGCCCCTGTACTCAGTGCTGGTTAGGCTACACCTTGAATACCGTGTCCTCTTCCAGGCTCCTCAATCTCAGAAAAATGTTGAGGTGCTTGAACATGTCCAGAGAAAGGCAACAAGGCTGATGAGGGGCCTGGAGCACAAGCACTATGAGGAGAGGCTGAGGGAGCTGGGGGTATTTATCCTGGAGAAGAGGAGGCTCAGGAGTGACCTCATTGCTGTCTACAATTACCTGAAGGGAGGCTGTAGCCAGGTGGGGTTGGTCTCTTCTCCCAGGCAACCAGCAACAGAACAAGGGGACACAGTCTCAAGTTGTGCTGGGGGAGGTCTAGGCTGGATGTTAGGAGGAAGTTGTTGTCAGAGAGAGTGATTGGCATTGGAATGGGCTGCCCAGGGAGGTGGTGGAGTCACTGTCCCTGGGGGTGTTGAAGCAAAGCCTGGCTGAGGCACTTAGTACCATGGTGTAGTTGATTGGCCAGGGCTGGGTGCTAGGTTGGACTGGATGATGTTGGAGGTCTCTTTCAACCTGGTTGATTCTATGATGATAATTGGACTTTTTCAACCTTAATGATTCTATGAAGAATCCAGGCTTCTCACATGACAAGGGACATGGTTTATTGGCATGGTGGTGTTGGGCATGGTTGTTGATAATTGGATTTGATGATCTAAATGACCTTAATGATTCTATGAAGCATCCAGGCTTACTCAGATGAGATCCCTGAGCTGATGTGGTGTTGTTGCAGTGAAACCTTCATGTAACTTCAGCCAGTAGTCATGGCTTTTGTAGGTCACCCCATTCAAAGCTCAGGATTTCTAGATGACTTTTTGTTTTGTGCTTTCTCCAGCTACCAACACTACAGGAGCAAACAAAAAGCCTGGATGAGGCACTTAGTGCCATGGTGTAGTTGACTGGCCAGGGCTGGTGAGAGGTTGACTGGATGATCTCGAATGTCTCTCCCAACCTGGTTGATTCTATGAGTCTATGATTCTGTGTTCCAGGTTGGTCATTCTCTGAGTACATTTATCTTGACAATACTTATATTAGAAAGCAAGAATACAACTGGAGGAAACCAGAGACAGACACAAGATCCAAAGACTAATGAACATCATCTCCTGAGAAAACATTTTCTCTGAGCCTGCAACAATTTAATGCCCCACGAACACCAACAAGAGGGAGTGGAAAAAAGGCTGTTTCTTGTTTCCCACTCTTAGAGAGGCACAGAAGGAAAGAACATCTCTCCTGTCACTTAGACTCTTTCTTTCTCCAGGTCCAGACATATTGTGTTCCTTGAAGGAGAACACTTGCTAACTTGCTTTTTGAACAGCTCACACTGTTCTAGCACTCTCTGAGCCACGACCTGCCACAGAAATGTGTCTTCACTGAGCACCAGCCAGGGCCATGTGCTCCTACCCAGTGAACAAGTTTCAGCCTGACAGCCAAGCCAGTCATAGTCTGAACTGATGGAAAAGCTCACAACTGCTTCTTGAAGATATAAAGCAACCCACCAAAGCTAGGCAATGACATGAAGGTGTAAACAGAAAAAGTCCTCTTTGGTTTGAATTATCTCACAATCCATCAGACATCACGGATCTGAGTTAAAGCAACTTCATAGAATCACAGAATCAACCAGATTTGAAGACGACCTCCAACATCATCCAGGCCAACCTAACACCCAGACCTCTCCAATCAACTAGACCATGGCACTAACTGCCCCATCCAGGCTTTGCTTGAACACCTCCAGAGACAGTGACTCCACCACCTCCCTGGGCAGCCCATTCCAATGCCAATCACTCTCTCTGCCAACAACTTCCTCCTAACATCCAGCCTGGACCTCCCCCGACACAACGTGAGACTGTGTCCCCTTGTTCTGTTGCTGGTTGCCTGGCAGAAGAGACCAACCGTTGTGGAGGCAGGGAATTGATGTGGCCAAGTCAGGAATATATATGAAAATGGAATTATTTTATATTCCTGAAACCCCCACCCCCAAAACTACATACAGAAATTAATTCAGTTTAATTAGCAGACTCAGTTAATTGAGAATATCTTACAAAGGATGCTATAGCTAAATTTGGCTATTTTAGAAGTCAGAAAATGGAGAAGACTAAGCTATAAACACAGCTTTCTGAGTATCAATCAGGCTGAGCAGAAAGTTCACTACTCACAGGTTAGTGTTACAGAGGAGGATTCTCAGCACCTACACCTGTTTTGGTGGAGGGGAGAAATTAATTGGGGTGAGATAATTTTATATAAAAATACATATTTATTAATCTCAATGTTCTGGACTCTTGCCACCCCCAATCACTGCATATTAATATTAAATTGTTCTTTACATGGTTATGAAAACAATTTAGGATAAAATATGTGCAGGAATTTGTTAATTAACTAGCAAACATTCAAACTACAAACAGAGAGAGGAGTTTTCCCTGTGGCTTAATGCTGTTTGGGGTCTCTATGTTATTTGCCTAGAAGGGCGGGCTGAAACTGATGCTGCTCTATGGCAGAGGCAACTTATATTACAGAGGTATTAAAGCTTTTACTCACAACTCTTATTAATTATTAAACACCCTCCGGGGCCACGTCAGCCTGTGTCTAATGTCCAGACTTCAGGGGATCTCTACCCATGGACTTGGAGGCTGGAATCTTCCCAGCTTGAGGGGAAAGGATGAATCTTCCCAGTTTGTGGCAGGATCTCAGGAGCAGGAGAACATTGTGCTGTCTCTGGCACGGTTGTCACAGCTAGCAGGCCGTGTGTGTGTGCAGACAATTCAAAGCCTGCTCCCTGGTTATCTCAGCAGCAACGGCACTTACCAGGCAATCACAGTATCACTAAGGTTGGAAGAGACCTCACAGATCATCAAGTCCAACCCTTTACCACAGTGCCCAAGGCTAGACCATGGCACCAAGTGCCACATCCAACCTTGCCTTGAACTGCCCCAGGGACGACGACTCCACCACCTCCCCGGGCAGCCCATTCCAGTGTCCAATCACTCTCTCAGTGAAGAACTTTCTCCTCACTTCGAGCCGAAATTTCCCCTGGCACAGCCTGAGGCTGTGTCCTCTCGTTCTGGTGCTGGCCACCTGAGAGAAGAGAGCAAGCTCCCTCTGGCCACAACCACCCCTCAGGTAGTTGTAGACAGCAATAAGGTCACCCCTGAGCCTCCTCCTCTCCAGCCTCTCCTCATAGGGCTTGTGCTCGAGGCCTCTCACCAGCCTCATTGCCCTTCTCTGGACACGCTCGAGCATCTCAGTGTCCTTCATAAACTGGAGGGCCCAGAACTGAATGCAGTACTCGAGGTGTGGTCTAACCAGTGCAGAGTACAGGGGCAGAATGACCTCCCTGCTCCTGCTGACCACACCATTCCTGATGCAGGCCAGGATGCCACTGGCTCTCTTGGCCACCTAGGCAGCAGGCATGCAGGGTGTGTGCGGCTGCTGGGAGTCTGAGCTCTGTAGGTAAATGCAATGCAGGATCTGGTCCTGGTAACACAGCAGCGAGCAGATGTGCACAGCTGGCTTAGGAGACTATAGGCTCCTCATATATATATTATAGGCAGGCTTAAATGAGCTCTGCAAGAAAGATAGGCAGGTAAGTGAGCTGTGAGTGAGTCAAAGCATGAGGGTCTGAGCCTCTGAGCATTGGAGCTATGCAATGGAGTCCGAGCTTGGGGGGTCTGACTGGCTGAGCACTGCTAGTGAGGGTCAGAGCACGTGTCTGAGCTGTGCAGGGGTCTGAGCTGCAGATGAGGGTCAGAGCACTTTGTTTACCTGTGCACCCCTATTTATTGAATGTGGGCCAAGATTAATGGGCCCTTTGGCCACTAGAATGACCAATCAGGCTGGCAGCTAGCCAAACCTTACCATAATAGGCAAAAGCTGCTTGCCTGGACTTTCCCAAATATGGGGATCACATGGGCTTACCCCAGGGAGACACAAGCTGGGTGTGTGGGGGCTTACACAACCTGTTTACAACCAAGGGTCCTGGCAGAAAGACATGTCCAGGCAAGGCATAAGCAAACCTGTTTTTGGGCCTACAGGCCCTCCACGACAGTTAGTTGGGCTGTCCGACAGAAAGGGTGGGCCAGATGCTTGTCACCTCTCTCTTTCAAAGGACATCTGAGGCTTGTTAGGCCTACTAAGCTTGCACAAAGGGTGCTTATGGTGGGGAGCCATCCTGAGCAGGAACGGTCCAGTACCTCAGGAACTTGTCCTTCACAGTGCCAGAGGACTCCTCACCTCCATCCCCGGAAAAATGATGGAGTGGCTCCTATTGGAGGGCTTCTCAAGGCACTTGGAAGAGAAGGTTATCAGGAGTAGTCAGCATGGATTTAACAAGGGGAAGTCAAGCTTGACTAACCTGATAGCATTTTATGATGCCATAAATGAATGGGTAGATTCTGGGAAACCAGTGGATGTAGTCTACCTTGACATTTGACACTGACTCCCATGATATTTTAGTGAGCAAGCCGAGGAAGTGTGGGATGGAAGAGAAGGTAGTGAGGTGGGTTGGGAACTGGTTGCAAGATCGAGTTCAGAGGGTGGTGATCAATGGTGCCAGGTCCAGCTGGAGAGCTGTGACTAGAGGTGCTCCCCAGGGATCAGTGCTGGGGCCAGTCCTCTTCAACATCTTCATCAGTGACATTGATGAGGGCACAGACAGAGTCTGCTCAGCAAGTTTGCTGATGACACCAAGCTGGGAGGCTTGGCTGATCCAGCTGAAGGCTGTGTGGCCATCCAGAGAGAATTGGACAGACTGAGAGCTGGGCACAGAGGAACCAGAGGAGGTTCAACAAGGACAAGTGCAGAGTCCTGCACCTGGGGAGGAATAATAAACTGCACCAGTACAGGCTGGGAGGTGACTGCTGGAGAGCAGCTCTGTGGAGAGGGACCTGGGGGTCCTGGTGGAGAACAAGTTAACCATGGCACAGCAATGTGCCCTTGTGGCCAAGAAGGCCAATGGCATCCTGGGGTGTATTAGGAGGAGTGTGTCCAGCAGATCAAGGGAGGTTCTCCTGCCCCTCTACTCTGCCCTGGTGAGACCTCATCTTAAATACTGTGTTCAGTTTTGGTCTCCCCAGTTTAAGAGGGACAGGGATCTGCTGGAGAGGGTCCAGCAGAGGACTAAGAGGATGACGAGGGGACTGGAGGGCATGGGCTATGAGGAGAGGCTGAGGGACCTGGGGCTTTTTAGTCTGGAGAAGAGAAGACTGAGAGGGGATTTGATAAATGTTTATAAGTATCTGAGGACTGGCCAGGAGTGGGGGGACAGGTTCTGCTCACTTGCTGCCTGGGATAGGACAAGGAGCAATGGGTGTAAGTTGCAGCACAAGAGGTTCTGCCTCAACACAAGGGGGAACTTCTTTCCTGTAAGGGTCACAGAGCACTGGAACAGGCTTCCCAGAGAGGTTGTGGAGTCTCCTTCTCTGGAGCCTTTCAAGGCCTGTCTGGATGTGTTCCTCTGTGATCTGTGTTAGATTGTGTGGTCCTGCTGTGGCAGGGGGGTTGGACTCAATAATCTCTTTGGGTCCCTTCCAACCCCTAACATCCTGTGATCCTATGACTCTTTCTGCAGGAACTATCCAGGTGGGGGAGAACTCTAAGGTGAGAACCCCAAGGCGAGAAGTACTCCAATATTTATACCTGTCCTAGACAAAGAGTCAAGCTACCACTTCCTAGGGACAAAGCACACAGCTAATCCTCAGCCCGATTCCAGCACGGGGCACCACTTGTGCCAGAAGGGCCCTTTGCTCCCCCCCTCCCCACCGACAGGGCAGGGTGGGAAACAGGTTTTTCTTGCCTTTCCTTTCCCATTCAAACCACAGAGGGAGAGGAATTTTGGGGTATCCAGGACTCCAGGACACCAACCCCACCTGGCTACAGCCTCCCTTCAGGTAGTTGTAGACA
The DNA here is from genome assembly GCF_015220805.1 of Pogoniulus pusillus. Lineage (NCBI taxonomy): Eukaryota > Metazoa > Chordata > Aves > Piciformes > Lybiidae > Pogoniulus > Pogoniulus pusillus. The sequence continues at coordinate 17,257,724 of NC_087268.1, read as the reverse complement.
ACAATGAGGTCACCCCTGAACCTCCTCCAGGCTGCACACTCCCAGCTCCCTCAGCCTCTCCTCACAGGGCTGTGCTCCAGGCCCCTCACCAGCTGTGTCGCCCTTCTCTGGACGTGTTCCAGCATCTCAACATCTCTTTTGAATTGAGGGGCCCAAAACTGGACACAGCACTCAAAGTGTGGCCTGACCAGTGCTGAGTGGTTTTGTATTCTCATAGGTATGACAAACGTATCTCAAAACTACAGTCAAACATAATCTGAACTGTGGACACCAGCAAAACCAATCACCAACATCCCATCAGTAAGAGCAGTGGTATTAACTGTCTGGGGAAGTCCAACAGGGTGATTTTTTCTGTTTGGCAACTCTTCAGCCAACCTACTTACACGGAACAGTAAGCACAAGTTAAAGAGCCTCTGCTAAATCACACAAATGAGTCAGTTCAATCTACCGCTTGTAGACTTGCAGATGATCTGCAGTGGCAACAAATAAACCCTGTTGAGGATGCTGCCTCCCAGATGAAATACAACCCTTAATTTGTAGTTGCTAACGATGACCCATCACTTCTTGCTCTAATTACCAGAGGCATCGAGTCTGTTGCATTAGCTGAAGCATGTACTTGGGTCAAGAGAGACTACCAAAACAAATCATCCCAGTAGATTTGATACATGCTGACAGTTCTCTTGCCTTCTTAAACTGCTGGCCCATTTCTCCCCATTAGTGGATTAAAGCGACTGTACTAAATGACTAATTGTAGCTTGGATCCCTTATAACATTTATGCTGCAACAGTCTTTAGCAGTGCTGGTTCAGTACTGTCAGAACCTCCGTTCAGAGGCCACCAGCATAAGCTGAGCAGGTTTTTTGCGGTGCACAAGTGCCGTGAATGCATTTGTGGCTCTTCTCGTTTTATCTTTTAACAAGTAGATATGGGCAATGGGGATGCTTCAATGACAAAAGCCTGGGATGGACTACAGGGAAAAAGAAAGTGCTGCTAATTCACTGTGACAGCATCAGAATCACATATGGATGCCAAATTGAAATGCTTCTCCACTCATTCCCACCCCTCCCCGATCAATACTTGGCAGGCTCATAACCGCTCCAAATGCCTGTGCCGTTTGTTCTCACTGCCAGATGTTCTCACATTAGCCTTGGACCTACACCTTGTAGCAAGTATGGTAAAAGTTGATCTCCTTTCCAAACTAAGCATAGCATTGGATCATGTCCACTGGTTTAATCAACCTTGACATTTGTGTCCAGACAGGGGAGGTCAGAAAAAGGCTGACAGCCTTTGCTAGAATGGCATGCTCTTAATTTGGGAAGAATCATAGCATCAACCAGGTTGGAAGAGACCTCCAAGATCATCCAGGCCACCCTAGCACCCAGCCCTGTCCAGTCAACTAGACCATGGCACCAAGTGCCTCATCCAGTCTTTTCTTGAACACCTCCAGGGATGGTGACTCCACCACCTCCCTGGGCAGCCCATTCCAATGCCAATCACTCTCTCTGGCAAAAACTTCCTCCTAACATCCAGCCTAGACCTCCCCTAGGGGCACAACTTGAGACTGTGTCCCCTTGTTCTCTTGCTGGTTGCCTGGCAGAAGAGTGCACCTTCAGCAAGTTTGCTGACAACACCAAGCTGTGTGGTGCAGCAGACAGGCTGGAGGGAAGGGATCCATCCAGAGGGACCTGAACAGGCTGGAGAGGTGGGCACAAGCGAACCTCATGAGGTTCAACAAGACCAAGGGTAAGGTCCCACATCTGGGATGAGGCAATGCCAAGCACAAATTCAGGCTGGGCAGTGAGTGGCTGGAAAGCAGCCCTGAGGAGAGGCACTCGAGGGTGCGGCTGCTGGAAGAGAAGCTCATCATGAGCCAGCAGTGTGCACTTGCAGCCTGCAGGGCCAACCAGAGCCTGGGCTGCATCAGGAGAAGTGTGGCCAGCAGGGTGAGGGAGGTGATTCTCCTTCTCTACTCCACTCTGGTCAGACCCCACCTGAAGTACTGCATCCAGTTCTGGAGCCCCCATTACAAGAAGGATTTGGAGATGCTGGAGTGTGTCCAGAGCAGGGCCACTGGGATGATGAGAGGGCTGGAGCAGCTCTGCTATGAGGACAGACTGAAAGAGTTGGGGCTGCTCAGTCTGGAGAGGAGGAGGCTGCGCGGTGACCTTCTTGTGGCCTTTCAGTATCTGAAGGGGCCTACAAAAAGGCTGGAGAGGGACTTTTGAGGCTCTCAGGGAGTGACAGGACTAGGGGGAATGGAGCAAAGCTGGAGGTGGGGAGATTCAGAGTGGAGGTGAGGAGGAAGTTGTTCAGCATGAAAGTGGTGAGAGGCTGGAATGGGTTGCCCAGGGAGGTGGTTGAGGCCCCATGCCTGGAGGTGTTTAAGGCCAGGCTGGCTGAGGCTGTGGGCAGCCTGCTCTAGGGTAGGGTGTCCCTGGGCATGGCAGGAGGGATAGGAACTAGATGATCCTTGTGGTGCCTTCCAACCCTGACAGCCTCTCCGATTCTGTGAAACACAGAGTACCAAGACCCTCAGACTGCTTTAAAACGCATGGTTAGAAGAACAGCATCTGGAGCAAACATGATGTCTGGCAGAGCACATTTCAGCTACATAAACATTTAGCACTGAAATTCTTCGGCAATATCACAGAACCACAAAATCACAGAATGGTAGGGTTTGGAAGGGACCTCTGGAGATCACCTAGTCCAACCTCAATGCTAAAGGAAATTGACCTACAACAGGTTGCACAGCAATGCATCCAGGTGGGTTTTGAAAGTCTCCAGAGGAGGAGACTCCATAGCCTTTCTGTGCATCCTGGTCCAGTGTTCTCACACCCTCAAAGAAGGAGAAATTTCCCCTTACGTTCAAGTGAAACCTCTTGTGTTCTAGCTTGTAGACATTGACCCTTGTCTTGGGTACCACTGAAAAAACAACAACCCCAAGCTCATCCTCACTGCTACAGGTTCAAGAACCACACAGGTTCTGAAGACCTGAAGTAGCAGAGAGTACAAGGGGGGAGACACTGGAAAATGTAATCTTTGCTATTTGATTGCCATCAGCCTGCACCCCTGTATAAGTGGACAATACTGTTTGCTCTGCCCTCTTCTCCCTATCTCTGCTCCCAATGTGTGTTGGCTCTTACCTTGTTCAGTATTTCAGGTGAGGCTTTCAGCCTTGAGCAGCCAGGCCAATTTTTTGCTGTGTGATTTAGGCCTGCTATAGGGGGGATGCAGGAGGGTTGGGGTGGGTGGCATTGAGGCCTGATCATAGAATCAACCACGTTGGAAGAGACCTCCAAAATCATCCAGTCCAACTTAGCACCCAGCCCTATCCAGTCAACTAGACCAGGGCACTAAGTGCCTCAGCCAGGCTTTGCTTCAACACCTCCAGGGACAGTGACTCCACCACCTCCCTGGGCAGCCCATTCCAATGCCAATCACTCTCTCTGGCAACAACTTCCTCCTCACATCCAGCCTAGACCTCCCCTGGCACAACTCAAGACTGTGTCCCTTCTTCTGTTGCTGCTTGCCTGGCAGAAGAGACCAACCCCACCTGGCTACAGCCTCCCTTCAGGTAGTTGTAGACAGCAATGAGGTCACTTCTGAGCCTCCTCTTCTGCAGGCTGCACACCCCCAGCTCCCTCAGCCTCTCCTCACAGGGCTGTGTTCCAGGCCCCTCACCAGCTTTGTTGCCCTTCTCTGGACACATTCCAGTATCTCAGCATCTCTCTTTAATTGAGGGGCCCAGAACTGGACACAGCACTCAAGGTGTGGCCTGACCAGTGCTGAGTACAGGGGCAGAATAACCTCCCTTGTCCTACTGGCCACACTCTTCCTGATCCAGGCCAGGATGCCACTGGCTCTCTTGGCCACCTGGGCACACTGCTGGCTCATCTTCAGCTACAATCTACCAGTACCCCCAGGCCCCTTTCTGCCTGGCTGCTCTCCAGCCACTCTGTCCCCAGCCTGTAGTGCTGCTTGGGGTTGTTGTGGCCAAAGTGTAGAACCCTGCACTTGGCCTTGTTAAATCTCATCCCAAATTTTAGGCTTGGTTTCGGGGGGAAGCTTTGACCTAATGAGATTGTGGTAAACTCAGGTTAGAGGACTGGGCTGTGGCTCAATATGATTTTGAGTCTATATATATGGGTAGGATTTCCACTTAAACTTCCAATCCAGTGTGGAGGGATTTTATTTTACTCCATTGGAAAGGGGCAAAACAGCTTCTGTCTGCTCACAGCCAAGACACTCCTGACTCCCACTTCCTAGATATTGGTAAGGTCCCCTCTCAGTCTTACCTAGGCTTAAAAGCCCCAGGTCTCTCAGTGTCTCCTCATAACAGTGGTGCTCCAGTCTCCTCACAGCATCTTCACGGCTCTCTGCTGGAATCTCTCCAGTAGCTGTCTGTCTCTGTTGAACTGGGGAGCCCAGAACCTGACACAGGACTCAACCATTCTGTGAAATACAGAGTACTAAGAATCTCAGACTGCTTTAAAATGTGTGGTTAGAAGAACAGCATCTGGAGGAAACATGATGTCTGGCAGAGCACATTTCAGCTTGGGCTCTTGGTAGGCTGATTGCTCTCAGCTGACAAGAACAGCACTTTGAATTTAAATAAAGCCTAACTCTGGGTCAGAGAGACCACAGCCAAGATTTACAAGAGCCAGAATGAGAAGCCTGTTCACAACGATGCTTTGTTGATCTGACAGGCAGAATCAGATGGGACCACAGCATTTGTAGCAGCTAGTGATTTCCCCTGCCTGCCCTCCAGAGCACAAACAGTGTTAGCTTCTATCATTTTTACACTTTGCTGAGGCATCCAAACTTAGGCAATTCAGCTTTTATTGCTTGAAGTTTGAAAAGCACTGAATAAATGGCCAGTGCCAAATGAGAATAGTCACTCCAGCACAAACTCACTTGGGAGAGGGAAGACTCACACTGGCATCCCTTGTGCCACTGAATGTGCTTCATGCAGAGACTGACAACTAAAAAAAAGTACAAATGTTTACAGGAGCCATGACTAGAAATCAGGTCTCACAGCTCACTGGTCAGTGATTGCTACACACTTCTGTGAGCTGTTGCTTTCTCTGGGAAAATATAATTGCAGAAGAAACAGGTCAAGTTCAGCAAGCAATGGAGATACCTTTCCAGATCCAAACATCCTGGCCCATGTGAACTACTTCTGAGTGATGGGAGATAGATTTGTATGGAAGGGGGTCAAGACTGAAAACAACAACCCCACAATATCAAAACAGAGTGAAGAGGGTTGGACAGCTACGTTGTGCAAGAGCCTGAACCATTTCAAAGCAGCTGAATGGTCTTGATTAGCAGCATGGCCAATCTATTGTACAAGCTGCCTAATCAAACTCCTCAGCTTGTGTCAACTCACACAACAGGCAACAGATATCAGACTTAGAACTAACACATGAGCCTCTATTACAAGAGGGATGTGGAGATGCTGGAGTGTGCCCAGAGAAGGGCCACGAGGATGATCAGAGGCCTGGAGCAGCTCTGCTCTGAGGACAGACTGAAAGAGTTGGGGCTGTTCAGGGGGTGTTATCCTTCCCCTGTACTCAACGCTGTTGAGGCCACACCTTGAGTGCTGTGTCCAGTTCTGGGCTACTCAATTCAAGAGAGATGTCGAGATACTGGAACGTGTCCAGAGAGGGCCAACAAAGCTGGTAAGGGGCCTGGAACACAGCCCTGTGAGGAGAGGCTGAGGGAGCTGGGGGTGTGCAGCCTGGAGAAGAGGAGGCTCAGGGGTGAGCTCATTGCTGTCTACAACTACCTGAAGGGAGGCTGTAGCCAGGTGGGGTTGGTCTCTTCTGCCAGGCAACCAGCAACAGAACAAGGGGACAGAGTCTCAAGGGAAGTACAGGCTGGATGTGAGGAGGAAATTGTTGCCAGAGAGAGTGATTTGCATTGGAATGGGCTGCCCAGGGAGGTGGTGGAGTCACCGTCCCTGGAGATGTTGAAGCAGAGCCTGGCTGAGGCAATTAGTGCCATGGTCTAGCTGACTGGACAGGGCTGGGTGCTAGGTTGGACTGGATGACCTCAGAGGTCTCTTCCAACCTGGTGGATTCTAAGCAGTCAAATGAAGATTTTATGCAATGACAGAATTGTTTCAGTTGGAAAAGACCTTTAAGATCATCCAGTCCAACCATTACATTGATAGTATTCATGTTAAGAAAGGAACAGGGAAAAGGCCAGACAACTTCATGCTTTGGGTGGGAAGGAAGGAATCAATCCTTGAAACTACAGTGTGGGGGCCCCAAAGGCAACAATTGCCATGAAGGAGCAATTACTGCATAGAGAAGAATGAGAGCAGAAGGGAGAAACAGACACTTTTCATAGAAGTACAAAGACGCAGATGAAGAGATCCAGCAGACAAATTAACAAGAGCCAGCCTTCTCTGGCAGAAAAAAAATCTAAACAGAGGCTTCAGACAAGTCCTTTCAGAGACATTCTAGACAGGTCAGATTATGACCTTACACTGGAAAATGAGCTAACAGCTTTCCAGTCCAAGCTGTGTCTTGACTGCTCTTTCAGTTGGCAGCTTCTAAAAACTACTCATCTTCAGGAACGAGGCAGCAGGAGAAAAGAGGAGGAATGCAATTGTATTCTTCAAGCAAACACTACCCCCTCTATCTTAGACCATAAAACTAAACAGCCTCCAGCTAGTCCCAGTAATCATCTGCCCAGCCCTTTCCACTTTATTGGCTGTTTTGTGAAAGTCAGAGCCAAATTGCCAAAGGGAGAGGGTCAATCGTTCGTGCTGCATCTGCTGTAGGCAGCGACAGGACACAGGGCAGAGATTTAGGACTAGAACTAGTTAAATGCAGATTCAGGGCACTGAAAGCAGGAGTCAGTGAGAAAACAATCCTGGAATAAAAGCACTGGCAATATGTGGAACAAGCTGCTTGGCCAGGATAGTGCATGAATCATAGAATCAACCAGGTTAGTAGAGACCTCCAAGATTATCAAGTCCAACCTAGCATCCAGCCTTAGCCAGTCAAACAGACCATGGCACCAAGTGCCTCATCCAGTCTTTTCTTGAACACCTCCATGGAGGGCAACTCCACCACCTCCCTGGGCAGCCCATTCCCATCTCTTTGCAACTTGGGCACTCATGCAAGTGGAGGAGGGCAGGTGGATGTATGTGTAGGAGAAGAAACAAGGTCAATAAAACTACCAGTTGTCTGGTAGGAAAAGGTAGGACTGATTTTCCACCATGATGAGCTTGGGTCAGAAAGGAAGAGGAAATGAAATCACATTCATAAGAGCACAGGGTCAATCAGTCATAGAATCAAGCAGGTTGGAAAAGACCTCCAAGATCACCCAGTCCAATCTAGCACCCAGCCCTATCCAATCAACTTGTCCTGTGCCTGCTATTGAGGGACAACAACGATGGTATCTAAGTGAACTTTTACTCTGTGCACTGCTCTCGAGCAAGCCAAAGGTTAGCAGGGAAAAAGACCAAATGGCCACAACTCTATTTCAGAATTTTTGAGGTGCTAATGGATCCTCAATTCAAACAACCCAATATTCCTGAGTAAAGGTCACTGTATATTGCCTTTCCCCTGCCCTCATGTATGCTGCTTCTGAAAGCCACACCATCCCAAAAGCTCTCCCTCCCTATGTAGAAGGATGATGGCAATGATAAAAGCAGTTTCTGTATGAAGTCTTCATGTCAACTTGAACAGAGAGGCACTCTGTCCAGCATTGTCATTATCAACACCAACAGAGCATAACTCAGGATCTGACAAATTCACACTGGCTCCATCATATAGATAGAAGTAGGGTGGAGGGTTCATGAAAGCAACAAACATTGGTGATTAAAAAAACAAACTTACTCAGAGCTGGTGTCAATTTCAGTTGTAGTATGCAAAGGTTCTGTCCTAAACACTGCACCAGTAGTGTATTTGCTGGTAGGCCTCGAGAAGATAGAATCATAGCATCAGTCAGGGTTGGAAGGGACCACAAGGATCATCTAGTTCCAATAACCCTGCCATGGGCAAGGACATGCTACCCTAGATCAGGCTGCTCACAGCCTCAGCCAGCCTGGCCTTAAACACCTGCAGCCATGGGGCCTCAAACACCTCCCTGAGCAACCCATTCCAGCCTCTCACCACTCTCATGTTCAACAACTTCCTCCTCACATCCACTCTGAATCTCCCCACCTCCAGCTTTGCTCCATTCCCCCTAGTCCTGTCACTCCCTGAGAGCCTCAAAAGTCCCTCCCCAGCTCTTTCGTAGGCCCCTTCAGATCCTGGAAGGCCACAAGAAGGTCACCTGGGAGCCTCCACTTCTGCAGACTGAACAGCCCCAACTCTTTCAGTCTGTCCTCACAGCAGAGCTGCTCCAGCCCTCTGAGCATCCTCATGGCCCTTCTCTGGACACTCTCCAGCATCTCCACATCCCTCTTGTAATAGGGGCTCCAGAACTGGATGTTTCTCTGCTTCCTTAATCTGGTGTGAATTAGACATTTCAAAGGCTCCCTGGGGAGGTGGTTGAATATCCATCCCTGGAGGTGTTTAAAAGAGGCAGAGATGTGGTGCTGAGGGACATGGTTTAGGACCAGACTTGGCAGAGTTAGAAAATGTTTGAAATTGATGATCTTAGAGGTCTTTGCCAACCAAAACAATTCTATGGAAGTATCAAACAAACTAGAGAGTTTGACACAAACAAAAGAGGGCCTGTGCAAGTCCAAGACTGGCACTGCTGTTTAAGAAGCAGTGAGGTTGTTGCTCAGTACCCACTGCAAGCATACACATGGGTCAGGACATGCACCAGAATTGGTGAGGTGTCTTCATGCAGGGTTAAAAGCAGAGAGAGGGAAAAAAACCCCAAACCACTATGTGAAGTACAAAAAGGCACTTCCAATGTTACAGAAAAAACAAGGGTGACTGCAGAGCAGGTAACCAGCGCCATAAAAACCCGAAAGCAGCACTGTAGGCTGGCAGAGCAAATTTTCAGTACTGTGTCCAGTTCTGGGACCATCAATTCAATGTTGAGATACTGGAAGATGTCCAGAGAAGGGTGAAGAAGGCAGTGAGAGGCCTGGAGCACAGCCCTGTGAGGAGAGGCTGAGGGAGCTGGGGGTGTGCAGCCTGGAGAAGAGGAGGCTCAGGGGTGACCTCATTGCTGTCTACAACTACCTGAAGGGAGGCTGTAGCCAGGTGGGGTTGGTCTCTTCTGCCAGGCAACCAGCAACAAAAGAAGGGGACACAGTCTCAAGTTGTGCCAGAGGATGTGTAGGCTGGATGTTAGGAGGAAGTTGTTGGCAGAGAGAGTGATTTGCATTGGAATGGGCTGCCCAGGGAGGTGGTGGAGTCACCATCCCTGGAGACCCTTAGTGCCATGGTCTAGTTGATTGGCCAGGGCTGGGTGCTAGGTTGGCCTGGATGATGTTGGAGGTCTCTTCCAACCTGGTTGATTCTATGATTCATGAAGGGGAGTATGGGTCTGTTGCATGATGGAGCCCTGCACCCACACATTTTGGCTGCTGGATGAGAATACTTCCTCTATCAGCTTCTACTTTTACAGGAGCCCAGAGTTTGGGAGACAGCCCTTCCTGTTTGGGGAAGAGGTAGAAATGGTCAGTCAGTTCTGAGGACTTGTGCAGAAGTAGCCTCTACTATTTGGTGCACAAACCATCTGAAATGAGGTAGAGGACTTCTACGAAAACCAAGGGCTACTCATAGCTTGAGGAGATGACAAAGCCCTGCAGGAGCTCTTGGAAGAAGCAGCAGTTGAGCCAGAAAGAATTTCCCTATGCTGAGCAACCACCTTTATCAGTAGTGTTCACTCACACAAAGTACCTGCACGCTGCTTGTGCCTGTTTCTCTGCTTGTGTTAAGCACATCCTGGTAACAGCTCCATCAAGACATTAGGAAAGGCATCACCTTGTCCTGGTACGGCTGGCAAGAAGAGCATCTGGCTTCCCTAACCAGGAGTCTCACACTGCAAGATTCAGGATAAGAGCTAACAACAAGTCCAAATAAAATCACTAACCCACACACATTAGAGCACTCCATCTTCGGAACTTGCTCTGCAGCTCAAACCACAGCCCAGTCAAAATAAAGCTGAGCAAGTTCTGTAATTGTTTCTGAACCTGCTAACTTCCAAGTTATCCCATCTGCATGGATCAAGTCAGCCTTCCCCTTCAACAAGTCCTCACGTCACTCCCCATGGTAATTTTGCCAAGGTACCACATGGATTACACAAAGTGCAGAGAAAGGAACAAAGTTGCCCACTTTTAGCTGCAGAACAGATTGCAGGACTGTCATAGCTTAGCTACCTCTCCGCAGCAGAAGTGTGGAAGGGAAAATGAGATTAAAAGAAATGCTACTTTCTTTCTGGTGCATGTTACCTGTTCCCTCTCCAAGACACAGACAAATCCAATCAGCTGCACCTTTGTCATCTCTTCTAGTGAAGGAAATGGCAAGAATAAATCACTCAAGAAACACTTTTCCAACTATGACATTGTATTACCTGCTGTTATCAAGGCTGATCAATAAGCTGAGGTTCCCCACTTCTCCCTACATCAATGACTGTTCACTGAAGGTGCTCTTATGGAAGCAATAGATGAGGGTTAGAGACCTTTATCTGCCAAGACAGGGAGGATTTGACCACAAATATTTGTCTTGCCCCTAGGTAACCAACAAGATGCAAGATGACAATGCTGGAAAAGGCAGAGATCAGTCTCTCACAAAAGTGCACATCTTGAGTACTGTGTTCAGCTTTGGGCTCCTCACTACAAGACACTGAAGTCCTGAAGTGTGTCCAGAGGACAAAGCCAGTGAAGGGTCTGGGGAACAGGTCTTGTGACAAGCAGCTGAGCAAACTGGGACTGTTTAGCCTGGAGAAATGGAGGCTCAGGGGAGATCTTCCTGCTCTCTACAACTGACTGAAATGAAGCTGAAGCTTCTTGGATGTTCCAGAGCTGGGGAAAACTAAGGTGCTTTTCCTGCACAAGCACCCAGGACCCTGCTGCACGTGTCACAGGAACAAGGACTTTCTCCAGGGATGTGCAGCCACAACTCTTGTGCACAGGAACTTGTCCAAGAGCCACAAGCTCTCATGTCCCACCCTGACAGAGTGCCAGTGCAAAGATACTGATGATGTCTTGAATGTCTCTCCACCTCTCATTTGGTGCTGCCCATTTCCCCTCATTCCTTCCCATTCGGTGCTGGATGTTTCTCAGAGGCTCAAGTAACTGTCCACATGGTTTCCTGGCATACATTTGAGCAGAGCCTGGAGGAGCTGAAGATCTTCTTCACTGTAAGGGTCTCAGAGCACTGGAACCAGCTCCCCAGAGAGGATGGGAAGTCTCTTTTCCTGGAGCCTTTCAAAGCCTGTCTGGATGTGATCTGTGCCAGACTGTGTGGTCCTGTTCTGGCAAGGGGGTTGGAGTCGATCATCTCCTTGGGTCCCTTCCAACCCCTAACATCCTGTGAGCCTGTGAGATGTTAGTCTCATCTCCCTATGTAAAGGGCAATGGGACCTCACATTGTACTAGGAGAGGCTAGATTGTCTGTTTGGAGAAAGTCCTTCATGGAAAGGGTTCTCAAACACTAGAATAGACTCACCAGGGAGGTGATTGAATCCCCAACCCCATGAGGTGTTTAAAAGTGGTAGAGACGTGTTGCTGAGGGACATAGTTTAGTGCCTGCCTTGGTAGAGTTAGATAATGGTCAGACTCTGTTCTTAAAGGTCTTCTCCCACTGAAATCATTCTGTAATTCCACGAAATAGTCTGTTCCAGTAAAAATAAGATAACTTCAGTTAGACTGGAGCTTGGTGCAGCTTGGAAGAACAGAGTAATTTTGTCTAATAGCTGCTTGCCAGATAGTAAGCAGCTTCCATCTCAGCACCAGTGCAGGCACCGGACAAAACATCCCTACTTTCATGGGATGGCACTTCAGTGCCACACTTCCCATTTGATGACTTCCAGTGGTGTCTTCCTCTTTGTCAGTGTGAAAAGTTACTGACAGCAGAAGCACCACAAGAAAGCAAGGTTAAAGCCACAGTGATTAAAAAAGACAGTCTCATTCACATATGCAATTTGTGGACTCTTCCAGAGACCATTCTGGTCTCCAACCCTGATTTCTGCACCCTGGCCCAACAAGGGGTGCAATGCAATGGCTTGGTAGTCAAACAGGCTCCAGCTACAGTGAGATACAACCACTTCTCAAAGCATATGCAAGTAAAGCTGTATTTAAGAGCAGCCCAAGTTAAAGCTGCATCAAAATAAACCAGCCCTTGGATACATCAGATCACACTGCTGCACCCAGTGGCTGCTCACAGAAACACTTCTTATGCTCATGTAGATGACAACAAACAAAGTATTTCAGGCCAGCAGATGCCCGCAGCACAAAGCTGAAACACATTAGAGGGGAGACAACAACAGATCTATGCTATGGGCGGAACCATGCAGAGCATCTGAACAACTCATCTTCAATCATCACATCCACGGGGAGACAGCAGCAGAAGTGTTCTGAACTCCATGTTAAGGAAGAAGGAAAAGCAACACAAAACAAGATCATACCACGTTCAGGGTTGGAAGGCATGTCCAGAGATCATAAGGTCCAAGTCCTTTGCCAAAGCAGGGTCACCTAGGGCAAGCTACACAAGAACACATTCAGGTTGGCTGTGAAAGCCTCCAAAGATGACCACCTCTCAGGGCAGCCTGCTTCAGTGCTCCATCACCCTCACTGTAAAGAATCATACAATCGAGCAGGTTGGAAGAGGCCTGCAAGATCATCCAGGCCAACCTAGCATCCAGACCTGGCCAATCAACTACACCATGGCACCAACTGCCCCATCCAGGCTTTGCTTCAACACCTCCAGGGACAGAGACTCCACCACCTCCCTGGGCAGCCCATTCCAATGCCAATCACTCTCTCTGCCAACAACTTCCTCCTCACATCCAGCCTAGACCTCCCCTAGAGGCACAACTTGAGACTGTGTCCCCTTGTTCTGTTGCTGGTTGCCTGGCAGAAGAGACCAACCCTCACCCTTCCTGTGTCCTGGTAACATTGTCTGTCATGTGGACCACTTGCTTTCTTTAGTGCACACGCATCAAAAGCCTAGGGTCATTCTCCCCATCCTCCTACCTAGCTTCAGACAATATTTCTTTGTCACTGAAGAGCGGAGGGGAAACACAGTGAAGCTATTTATCACCTCATTTGCAGGTAACAAAGACAAACGTTCAAATTCTGCCATTCCCTGCCAACATGTTTCTGCAGAAGCCTTGAGGACAGGACTATGATTTTGTGTACTTGCACTTTAAAAGGTGTGTGGGGGGGCATTAAGTGCCAGCTCTTGCTGGTGGGAACTCCCCCAGTAAAGACGTTACCAACACCGCAGACGTTTTGCTGTGCTAAACCCCCTCCAAGTGTTTTCAGTCTTTCAACATCAATCAGCACAAAGTGAAGCCAGTAGTAAATTGCTTCTCGCGTTCCGCTGGTGCCGGTTTTTGTTAGCAATGATTTGTGATAGATACAGTGGAATATATTGATTAGGACTGACAGTCCCAGTTTCCCAGGCGCTTTTGTAGCGCTGCCATTCCAAAATGACCTGCTTTTCCACCTTGTCAATTTTCTTCTGCAGAATCTGTTATAAATATCTATTCTATTATGAGAGCTTCAGCCCCAGCTCCAGAAAACCAAACAAAAGGGTCAGGCAAGTAAAGAAAAAAAATCATCATCATCATAATGACCAGAAAAAATAATCAGTGCAATAAAACAGGTTTTCAGTGTTGCAAAAGAGCTTTGTGGTTTTATTGAGAGGCTGTGTCAGGGGAAGAAAAGGCACAAAATAAGTTACAAAGACATTGTAGGAAACAGAGGCAGTATTAGAGCTGTTACAGATGACCTAAAAGTTGACTGATTTACATGGGTTAGCTCCTACAAAAATCTTACAAGAAGACAACGCACAAACATATTTCAAGTGACCAAAAAAGACTGAGAATGCAAAGACCACCAATATTAACTTTGGAATAACTCACCCAGCCTCACCATCATCACCCTCTCTCTCAGAAGAGAGCTATCACTGGAAAATAGGAAGCATTACAGAGGGATTTTAAACATTCATTCCCACTTCTATAAGTTAAAAACCTTTTGTACCTCCAGTGAAGTGCAAGCACATACAGGTAAGGCTTAGTAAGCACAGGAAACAGTAGGAAAACAGAAGAGGTTAAGTGTAGGTTAAGTTTTGAGTATTCCAACACCTCTTACGGCCTCCCCAACACCTATGGCAAAGGACATCAGGATTAAGTGAGAATGTAAAGACCACCAATATTAACTTTGGACTAAATTCACCCAGCCTTGCCACCATCACCCTCTCTCTCAGAAGACATGTATCACTGGAAAATAGGTAGCATTCCAGAGAGATTTTAAACATTCATTCCCACTTCTATAAATTAAGAACCTTTTGTATCTCCATTGAAGTGCAAGAACATACAGGTAAGGCTAAGTAAGCATAGGAAACACAGCAGGAAAACAGAACAGGTTAAGTTCTGAGTATTCCAACATCTGTTATGTCCCCCCTCCTCACACACCTACAGCAAAGGACATCTGAAGATCAGTCCAACACTGAACATATGACTGAGCACCACCACAAAAGGGGTGCTGTGGAAAAGCTTATGCTGCCTTCACAGGCTCACAGGATGTTAGGGGTTGGAAGGGACACAAGGAAATCGACTCCAACCCCCCCTGCCACAGCAGAACAATACAATCTAGCACAGTTCACACAGGAACACATCCAGACAGGCCTTGAAAGGCTCCAGAGAAGAAGACTCCACAACCTCTCTGGGAAGCCTGTTCCAGTGCTCTGTGACCCTCACAGTAAAGAAGTTCCCCCTTGTGTTGAGGTAGAACCTCTTGTGCTGCAGCTTACACCCATTGCTCCTTGTCCTATCCCAGGCAGCAAGTGAGCAGAGCCTGCCCCCCCACTCATGGCCAGCCCTCAGGTGTTTATAAACATTTATTAAATCCCCTCTCAGTCTTCTCCAGACAAAACAGCCCTGGCTCCCTCAGCCTCTCCACATAAACTGTGCCCTCCAGTCCCCTAAAAATGCACATACCAAATGCATACAAATAGTCAGATTAAGTATTCTAAAAGCAGACTTTTCAGCAGTACACCTCTGAGTTAACAGCAGCAGAGGAATACAGTCAAAGTAAGAGGAAATAGTGAAAGACATCAGTTCTCATTTTAACATAGGAAGGTTCATGACACTCAACATTCAAGTCATCCAAATGGCATATTTAAAAATGCACAAACGAAAGGCATACAAATTGTTTTGTTTGAAACAGTGAATCTATTCCCCCACCCCACCCTTTAGCATTTCTCACTATCCTGTTACTCAGATCTCAACTGGCAAGGACTTTGGTTTGTTCAAATTAAACTGGCATACAGAAACAATACAAAATCTACAGGACAAAGAGTATACAAAAGGTTTGTTTTCATGATGAAGGGTTGAGCAAAAAATGTAGTTCACCCCTTTGGCTGCTCTTCTGGTCAAGTGGAGCTCTAAGTTCTGTCTTCTGAAATCAGCAGGGATGCAAATGTATCTAGACACAGAACTCAACTATAAATGTCTGATTATGTCCTTAGGAGTTCCATTTACTTGACCCAAGACGACAGTAACACAGAGAAGGAACATGGGACCAACCACCACTAACAACAACTGTCAGCATGGACTGTAAGGGCTTGATTTGGAAGCTTAACTGTCAGGGTTTGGGTAGTGAGTGGGCTGTAGGGTGTCTTCCGAGGGAAGAGGCCAGAAACTGCCCTGCACTGGCCCCCAGCCAGCTCAGCAACAGGCAGCACAGAAAACACAGAACAGCTGAGGTTGGAATGAACCTCTGGAAGTCATCTGCTCCAATTCTTTGAATCATAGAATCAAGCAGGTTGGAAGAGACCTCCAAGATCAGCCAGTCCAACCTAGCACCCAGCCCTGGCCAGTCAACTACACCATGGCACTAAGTGCCTCAGACAGGCTTTGCTTCAACATCTCCAGGGACGATGACTCCACCACCTCCCTGGGCAGCCCATTCCAATGCCAATCACTCTCTCTGCCAACAACTTCCTCCCCACATCCAGCCTAGACCTCCCTCAGCACAACTTGAGACTGTGTCCCCTTGTTCTCTTGCTGCTTGCCTGGCAGAAGAGACCAACCCCACCTGGCTACAGCCTCCCTTCAGGTAGTTGTGGACAGTCATGAGGTCAGCCCTGAGCCTTCTCTTCTGCAGGCTGCACTCCCTCAGCTCCTTCAGCCTCTCCTCACAGGGCTGTGGTCCAGGCCCCTCACCAGCTCTGTCGCCCTTCTGTGTGCACGTTCCAGCATCTCAACATCTCTCTGAATTGAGGGGCCCAGAACTGGACACAGAGCTCAAGGTGTGGCCTTGTGCCAGCAGGGCCACCTGCTTAGGCTGCCTCAGACTAGGTCCAGGTAACTTTTCAGTACTTCCACACATGGAGACTCCACAGTCTCTACAGCAAACCTGCTCTAGTGTTTTATCACCCTCACAGTAAATCATACTTCTCTATGTTCAGGTGGATCCTGCTGTGTGCTTCACTGCTGCCTCTGGAGCACAGTGTGGGTGCTGACCTGCCGCACTCCAACACTGCCTGAACTGTTCTGGCACTTCTGCAAAAGCATGTTTAAGAAAAGGCAGTAAGTGCCAAGAAAAAGAGGCCACAGTGCTACAGCAGGAGGAGAAAAAAAGTTGATAAGTCCATGCCAGCACAAGAGAAGCTGAGAGACAACTGAGCAGGAGGATGCCAAAGGAAAATCACAGGCTGAGAGTAGACTCAGGAGGAGCTACAACTCTAAAGGTAGTGTGGCTGGTGAAGAAGCCCACGTAAGAGCAGCTGAATAAGAAAACAAGGACAGTGAAATGACAGCAAAACAAAACAGGCTGATCCCAATCTCCTGTGATGCCTGGTTGAAGGGATCAGTCATAACATACAGGCAAGGAATTGGAGACCACTGTGGGATGGAGAATAGCATGGAGGGAACAAAGGGAAGGAAGAAGCAGTGTTTTTCTTAAGTGTTGTATTTATTTTCTTTCAACAGCAAACCCAGTAACTAAAAGCTCTCTAACTGGCAATAAATTAAATTGATTAAAACTCCCCAAGTCTAAACAGGAAAAGTCTCTTCCTCAATTGTGAGTAATAAAATTGAGGGCTTTTTGGCTCTTCTAAAAGCAAAAAGTACATCCAGGAGAGAATCACAGAATTTCTTAGATTGGAAAAGCCCTTCAAGATCATGGAGTCCAATCATTAGTTTCACAGTGGTGGAGGCACCGTCCCTGGGGGTCTTCAAGAAAAGACTGGATGAGGCACTTAGTGCCATGGTCTAGTTGATTGGATAGGGCTGGGTGATAGGTTGGACTGGATGATCTTGGAGGTCTCTTCCAACCTGGTTGATTCTATGATTCTATGAACTCCTTGACTAAACCAAATCCCTCAGCACAATATCTCATCACTAGGAATCGCTGTGGCTGGAAAGGACCACCAGCATCATCCAGTCCAACCTTCATCCCAGCAGCCTTCATGACTAGACCATAGCCTCAAGCACCACATCCACTCTCCTTTTAAACACCTCCAGGGAAGGTGACTCCACCACCTCCCTGGGCAGCCTGTTTCAGTGCCTGACCTCCCGCTCAGTAAAGAACTTCCTCCCAACATCCAACCTAAACCTCTCCTGACGCAACTTGAAGCCATTTCCTCTGGTCCTATCATTAGTAACTGAGGAGAAGAGACCTGCTGCAAGCTCACTACAACCTCCTTTTAGGTAGCTGTAGAGGGCAATCAGGTCTCCTCTCAGCCTCCTCTTCTCCAGCCTAAACAAGCCCAGCTCCCTCAGCCACTCCTCATAGGTCATGTTCAGCAGACCTCTCCCCAGCCTCGACGCCCATCATCTAAGTGTGCAATGATTCTCCTCCTTCAAAAGCTTAACTCGTAACTAAATTTAAAAGGCTTAAAAAATACTTCATAAAGAAAGAAGGGACTTGTGGTCTTTAAGTCACAGATTCCTACAGAAACAAAAAGGAAATGATTTTCAGTTCCTTAAAAAAATAAAAATAAAATAAACCAATGAAATCCAAAAGTGATAAAAAAGCTCAACACAGAGGTAGCTTTAAAAGCAATCCAAATATTATTAGACTGAAGAAAGACAGGTAGTGCAGTGAAAATATCCATATGAAAAATACACTTCCAACACCTACACGGCTTACACAAACAGCAACAAAATTTGTGTGAGACTTTGGCTTTGAGTATTTGATCCATGTCACTTCCCACTCTTTCAGAGGCATACTTGAAATCACAGCAACCACACGAAATTCTTCTCTCAGGAATCACCCAGCAGTTGTCTGCTGTACAACAACTTCCACTGGTGGCTGCAATGCTGATTCACTAAGCTTTTTTCCCTACAAATGAAGATAGTATCACAGAAACAACCAGGTTGGAAGAGATCTCCAAAATCATCCAGTCCAAACTGTCACCCAGCCCTGGCCAAGCAACTAGATCACGGCACTAAGTGCCTCAGCCAGGCTCTGCTTCAACATCTCCAGGGACAACAACTCCACCACCTCCCTGGGCAGCCCATTCCAATGCCAATCACTCTCTCTGACAACAACTTCCTCATAACATCCAGCCTAGACCTCCCCCAGCACAACTTGAGACTGTATCCCCTTGTTCTCTTGCTGGTTGCCTGGCAGAAGAGATCAACCCCCACCTGGCTACAGCCTCCCTTCAGGTAATTGTAGACAGCAATGAGGTCACCCTGAGCCTCCTCTTTTCCAGCCTAAACACCCCCAGCTCCCTCAGCCTCTCCTCACAGGGCTGTGCTCCAGGCCTCTCACCAGCTTCGTTGCCCTACTCTGGTCACGTGCCAGCACCTCAACATTTCTCTTGAATTGAGGAGCCCAGAACTGGACACAGCACTCAAGGTGTGGCCTGACCAGTGCAGAGTACAGGGGCAGAATAACCTCCCTTGTCCTGCTGGCCACACTCTTCCTGATCCAGGCCAGGATGCCATTGGCTCTCCTGCCCTCCTGGGCACACTGCTGGCTATTAAGCAATGCCTCAGACTATTTTATAGAAATATTCCAGATGTCATGAAGCTGCATGCAAGCTGTTGTTAGCAATTCTTATTTGTATGGCTGATGGACAAAGTAAAATGTCAACATGAAGGGTTTTAGGCATGTCTTAACAGTCTGAAGTGTAGGCTTTGATATTTGAAACTCAGAAGCAAATAAGCTCAAGAATCCTCCATAATGTTATAAATTCTGTGTGTTTGTGGAGTCACAGAGTCACTCAGGGTTGGAAGGGACCACAAGTTCCAAATCCCCTGCCATGCTCAGGGCCACTTTACCCTACAGCAGGCTGCCCACAGCCTCAGCCAGCCTGGCCTCAACCACCTCCCTGGGCAACCCATTCCAAGCTCTCACCACTCATGTGCCACAACTTCCTCCTCACCTCCAGTTTCAATCTCCCCACCTCCAGCTTTGCTCCATTCCCCCTAGTCCTGTCACTCCCTGAGAGCCTCAAAAGTCCCTCCACAGCTTTTTCCTAGGCCCCCTTCAGATAGTGGAAGGCCACAAGAAGGTCACCTGGGAGCCTTCTCTTCTCCAGACTTAGCCCCAACTCTTTCAGTCTGTCCTCATAGCAGAGCTGCTCCAGCCCTCTGACCATCCTTGTGGCCCTTCTCCGGACATGCTCCAGCATCTCCACATCCTTCTTGGAATAGAGGCTCCAGAACTGGATGCAGTATTCCAGGTGGGTCTCAGCAGAGCAGAGCAGAGGGGGAGAACCACCTCTCTTGCCCTGCTGGCCACACTTCTCCTGATGCAGCCCAGCACCTGCTTGGCCCTCTGGGCTGCAAGTGCACACTGCTGGCTCATGTTCAGCTTCTCATCCACCACGTGTTCAGCAAAACCTGCACTTTATCTTAAACCCTTCCTTTAATTTCTTCAGTTTCTCATAAACAAAAGCTACTGAACTGAGTAACGAAAGACAAGCAAAGGTAACTCTTTCTGTTCCCTAAAGTTGTGGGGAGGCTTGTAAATACCAGTTTTAGCAGGTTGCATAGAAGAATTCCAAGTGAATGCAGCTAGAACTAGTTTTTAACTACTGCTTTCCAGCAGAAGCCATCTTAGGCACTCACACAATGCAATTTTATGATGTTACTTTACACACAGTCTCGTGTAACATTGGCTGAGGAAATTAAAAGACAACTCTTCCACAAAACAGGCACTCCAAATTAAAACAGAAAGAAACTGCTTCCCACTGGGCCAATCAGGAGTTTTGGTTTTTTTTCCAGAGTGACAGAAACAGCAAAGACAACCAAAAACAAAGTTGAGAAATTTCAGTAGATTCAGACCATCAGGATCAATCTTCTATTCAGCTCTGTTAAGACTTACATGACAACAGCACCCAGAAAACCTGAAGGCTACAGCAAGGATGATGAGGGTGATTAGGGAACTGGAGGGCATGGCTGATGAGGAGAGACTTGGGACTTTTTAGTCTGGAAAATAGAAGACTGAGAGGGGATTTAATCAATGTTTATAAGTATCTGAAGCTGGACATGAGGAGAGGACAGGCTCTGCTCACTTGCTGCCTGGGATAGGACAAGCAGCAATGAGTGTAAGTTGCAGCACAGGAGGTTCTGCCTCAACACAAGGGGGAACTTCTTTCCTGTAAGGGTCACAGAGCACTGGAACAGGCTCCCCAGAGAGGCTGTGGGGTCTCCTTCTCTGGACCCTTTCAAGGCCTGTCTGGATGTGTTCCTCTGTGATCTGTGCTAGATAGTACTGTCCTGCTGTGGCAGGGGGGTTGGACTCGATGCTCTCCTTGGGTCCCTTCCAACCCCTAACACCCTGTGAGGCTGTGAGATGTTGAAGGTATAGAAAAATTCTCTATAAATTTGTTTGCTCTCCAATTCCACATTTAGATCCATCCTAGGTTTGCTTACAGAATTATAGAATGGTTTAGGTTGGAAGGGACCTCAAAGCTCATCCAGTTCCAATCCCCTGCCATAGGCAGGGACACTTCACATTAGAACAGGCTGCTCATCCAACCTGGCCTTGAACACCTCCAGGGAGGGAGCATCCACAACCTCCTTGGACAACCCGTGCCAGTGTTTCACCATCCTCACTGTGAAGATCAGCTTCCTAACATTAGTTTGAATCTCTCCTCTGCCAGTTTAAACCCATTACTCCTCATTTTGTCATTACAAGACCTTGTCAATAGTCCCTCCCCAGCCTTCCCGTAGGTCCCCTTCAGATACTGGAAGGCCACTGTAGGTGTTTTTCTTCCACTTAGTACTTCCTGTACTATGATGCAAGCAAGACTCGAAATATAGTTATAACCTAAGCCTCCTGTTTGGTAAACAGCTGAATATGGACATTTGACACAGGCGTGAAGTGTGTCAGGCCAGACTCGCTTCCATCATCAAATGACAAGCACTGCTTTGGGGCTTCTCTGACATCTTTACTGCAAGGCTCACAACTTGCATGCACAAATGTCTATGTCTAGAATGAGCTGTGTCAAGGAGCATGATCAAAGAAGCTCCAACAGACTGCAAAAAAAGAAGTATACATGGTGCAACATCTTCCAGCTAAAACAAAACAATGCTAACTGAACCTGCAGTCACAGGTGACATAGAAGATGTCACAGAGCACTGGAACAGGCTCCCTAGAGAGGTTGTGGAGTCTCCTTCTCTGGAGCCTTTCAAGACCTGTCTGGATGTGTTCCTCTGTGATCTGTGTTAGATAGTATTGTCCTGCTGTGGCAGGGGGGTTGGACTCAATGATCTCTTTCGGTCCCCAGCACTTGGATTTGTCAAATCACTGGTCAGGCCACACCTTGAGTGCTGTGTCCAATCTCAATTAAAGAGAGATGTTAAGGTGCTGGATTGTGTCCAGAGAAGGGAGACAAAGCTGGTGAGGGGCCTGGAGCACAGCCTTGTGAGGAGAGGCTGAGGGAGCTGGGGGTGTTTAGCCTGGAGAAGAGGAGGCTCAGGGCAGAGCTCATTGCTGTCTACAACTCCCTGAAGGGAGGCTGTAGCCAGGTGGGGGTTGGTCTATTCTGCCAGGCAACCAGCAGCAGAAGGTGGTGACACAGTCTCAAGTTGTGCCGGGGGAAGTATAGGCTGGATGTTAGGAGGAAGTTGTTGTCAGAGAGAGTGATTGGCCTTGGAATGGGCTGCCCAGGGAGGTGGTGGTGGTGTCACCATCCCTGGAGGTGTTCAAGAAAAGACTGTCTGAGGCACTTAGTGCCGTGGTCTAGATGACTGGGTAGGGCTGGGTGCTAGGTTGGACTGGATGATTTTGGAGATCTCTTCCAACCTGGTTGATTCTATGATTCACTTGGCACTCCAACCTGAACACCAAGTCACCTGTGGCCTTCATTTTAAACACACGTTTGAAGTTTCTGGTATGTTGGGGAGTATCTAGGCAGCATATTCTCAATCCCTAAATGGAAAGCACTGGCTTTGATTTTAGAGAAAGTTGTTTAAAAAACACAAATTTGTCAAATGACCTCCCTATTCTACAGTAAAATTAGCCAGGCAGTATAAACCTCTTAGAAGGAAGTCCAAAGTCCTTTAAGTTCAAGTACATCAAACAATAAGTTGTGTCATAAAAAAATGCATCAAGTAACTCTAATCTGTCTTTCCAAAGGGAAGATGATAAATTCTATGACACAGCATTCTCCACAAGATGGCTTCAAAAATTGTAATGATTATAGTGACAGAGAAGCTGAGCCCAAAAAGAAAACTCAAGTGAGCCACACTTGATATTGATCCAAAGAAATGATTCCACTGAAGCAGTAAAGCTGAACAAAGGTGACATGAAAAAGGAAATGATGAAACTGGTGTCCCAAATGGCACATCCTGAAACCAATGCTAACTAGGAAAAGAAGCTTCAATATAAGCATCAAGAAGGAACAGTGTGGTCAGTAGGACAAGGGAGGTTATTCTGCCCCTGTACTCAGCACTGGTCAGGTCACACCTTGAGTGCTGTGTCCAGTTCTGGGCTCCTCAATTCAAGAGAAATGCTGAGGTACTGGAGCCTGTCCAGAGAAGAGCAGCAAGGCTGGTGAGGGGCCTGGAGCACAGCCCTGTGAGGAGAGGCTGAGGGAGCTGGGGGTGTGCAGCCTGGAGAAGAGGAGGCTCAGGGGTGACCTCTTTGCTGTCTACAATTACCTGAAGGGAGGCTGTAGCCAGGTGGGGTTTGGTATCTTCTCTCAGGCAACCAGCTAGAGAACAAGGGGACAGAGTCTCAAGCTGTGTCTCTAGGGGAGGTCTAGGCTGGATGTGAGGAGGAAGTTGTTGGCAGAGAGAGTGATTGGCATTGGAATGGGCTGCCCAGGGAGGTGTAGTCACTGTCCCTCGAGGTGCTCAAGAGGGGGCTAGATGAGGCACTTAGTGCCATGGTATAGTTGACTGGGCAGCGCTGGGTGCTAAGTTGGACTGGATGACCTTGGAGGTCTCTTCCAATGTAGCTGATTCTATGATATAGCTTCAAAGTCACAAGTTCTCTCCAACCTCAGCTTTCAAAGAACACAATTGTGAG
This sequence comes from Pogoniulus pusillus, assembly GCF_015220805.1. NCBI lineage: Eukaryota > Metazoa > Chordata > Aves > Piciformes > Lybiidae > Pogoniulus > Pogoniulus pusillus. Next base: position 17,234,144 of record NC_087268.1, on the reverse strand, counting down.
ACCTATTACAGCAGGCACTGTTCAAGTGAAGAACTTCTGCTTAGTGATAATCATAGAGCAAAGCTTCATCTACATACAGAAAAATGACCACATGGGCTGCAAGGCACTGTGCAGCATCTCTCCTGAGTGAATTCTTTATGTATCACAAGTATCTTAATATCATTAAATATTGCACTCTGAGTAAGAAAAAAATGCTTTCTGCACATAAACCAAACCTCTCTTCAAAAGAAACAAACACTCCCCATTGGATTCAGACTCTGACATAAAGAGGGAGAGGAAATAACTGTAAGAAGCCTGGCACCCTACTGCTGAGTACCTCAAGCAACTCCTGGAGAGATTCTCTTCTAAAAAATACTTACCTTAACTGGCCAAAGAAAGTAACAATAGATGGTTCCTATGGGTGACACACACACCAAAGAAGATGCTGACCTTTAACATTGCCAAGGTGCAATCACAAGACAAAAAGAAACCCCAAACTACAACCAACCTGCTGGTGTTCTCTTCCCTCTTGTTTTTTTCATGTGATTACAAAAAGTGCATGCATGAAGAGGTAAGTTTAATTTTAAGTTAAGCACCATCTCAAGCTTCAGTTCAGTTCCTACAAGCCATGAATCTCCTCCACTTGAACCATTACTGCATCCTGCTCCTGTAATGAAAATTATGTTGAGGCACCTCAAGGCATGACTAGGGCTGGCCACAATAGATAACGACAGTAAAGCGCTGAGAGCAGGAAGGCTAACAGTGCCTGTCTGTCTCTCAGATGACTTACTCCACCTACTGTCCGAAGAGGGACGGATCACAGAATCAACCAGGTTGGAAGAGACCTCTAACATCATCCAGCCCAACCTAGCACCCAGCCCTGGACAATCAACTACACCATGGCACTAAGTGCCTCAGCCAGACTTTGCTTCAACACCTCCAGGGACAGCAACTCCACCACCTCCCTGGGCAGCCCATTCCAATGCCAATCACTCTCTCTGACAACAACTTCCTCCTAACATCCAGCCTAGACCTCCCACAGCACAACTTGGGACTGTGTCCCCTTGTTCTGCTGCTGGTTGCCTGGCAGAAGAGACCAACCCCCACCTGGCTTTAGTCTCCCTTCAAGTAGTTGTAGACAGCAATGAGGTCACCCCTGAGCCTCCTCTTCTCCAGGCTGCACACCCCCAGCTCCCTCAGCCTCTCCTCACAGGGCTGTGTTCCAGGCCTCTCAGAAGCTTCTTCACCCTTCTCTGGACACGTTTGGTCCTGCCAAGTTTACTGTCAGCTCATAAATAAATATAAGCTGCTTGCTTAGAAGCAATCAGCCACAAAAAGTAATATTTTCAGCTGTCCATAACACAAAGTGTGAATGTAAAGCTAAAAAGATTACTAGAACAAATAGATTCAACTGTTCCAACTATTTACAAGTACCTTTTGTGGAGCAATTCTGCATACAAGGAGTCAAATAAAGCATAAAGCTTGTCCAGGATGGGTTTAAAGGTGTCCTGCCATACCTACAACAGCTATTCAACAGTCTGGAAAAAAAACAAAGCAAAGATTGCAGGCTGGAATTCTTCTAGTGAAGCTCCCATCACAGACAACACCCACAATCCTTACACATGGTCCATAGGGATTAAAGTTCCCATCTTTGCTCTCAGTCAGTGCCTGGATCAAGCTCAGGCCAAGTGGGAGTAAATCCACAAACTCTTGAGCTGCTCTCTGCACTCAAAGCAGAGTAGTTGCACTTTGCTCAGAGTTAAGAGTTCCTGGTGAAGAAAGTTCAAGCAGCTAAGCTGCAAACTTCAGATGTGTTTATTTTCACTTCCTTTCAGAGAAAAGGAGCTTTCTAATTTAACCAGAAAGATATCACAGCATCATTCAGGCTGGCAAAGACCTCCGGGATCATCAAGTCCAACCTTCTACCCAACACCTTTGTCACCACCAGACCCTTTCTTCACCTTTCCCAGCAGTGGAGGAATTCTTAAGACTTCCAAGACTTAAGACACCAAATTCTTAAGACTTCCAGGTACTTTAGGAGACCTTTGTGCGTATTTTGCAGTTAGGTTTTTAATGTCTTGAGATCCTTTTGCTTTTAGTCTAATATCCACCAAAAATGGCTAGCAAGCCTGACTGCCATTGCGTGGCACTTCACTCTGAACTCCAAGTATAAAGACTAATAAAACTTGTGTGGAAATCAATCTTAATGGAAAGCCATGGCTTAGGGAATGAAGATGAGAGCGTAATCAATAGAACTGATTCCATGGAAGGCCTCATCTCTGTAGTGGGAACATTTCATATGTTCATGTTTCTTATTGCAAGATCAAATATCCCTCTAATGAAGCACTTAAAGCTCAGTGTAAACAGGAGACAGAAGTGTCTTCCTTAAGAAGGTCAAGTAACTAAGTGCTTGAACAAACATCTCTTTAAGAAAAAACATCAAGCAACCAAACCCAAAGAGGTCAGGCACCCCCTTCTTTCAGGATAGGACTTTTTAGGATATCAGGGAGTTACAGGAGTAAGGGGAATGGAGCAAAGCTGGAAGTGGGGAGATTCAGTGTGGTGAGAGCCTGGAATGGGTTGCCCAGGGAGGTGGTTGAGGCCCCATCCCTGGAGGTGTTTAAGGCCAGGCTGGCTGAGGCTGTGGGCAGCCTGCTCTAGGGTAGGGTGTCCCTAGGCATGGCAAAGGGGTTGGAAGTAGATGATCCTTATGGTCCCTTCCAACCCTGACTGATTCTATGATTTTTTTGGTTGTTTTTGCTTTCCTTTTTTTAAAAAAATAAGAGTTTTATCTACACACAAGTCTTTAAAATAAATACTAGCAGCTTCCTGGCAATAACTCTCAAAATGTAATAGCAACCTCCCTGGGCAGCCCATTCCAATGCCAATCACTCTCTCTGGCAACAACTTCCTCCTCACATCCAGCCTAGACCTCCCCTAGAGGCACAGCTTGAGACTGTGTCCCCTTGTTCTATTGCTGGTTGCCTGGCAAAAGAGACCAACCCCACCTGGCTACAACCTCCCTTCAGGTAGTTGGAGACAACAATGAGGTCACCCCTGAGCCTCCTCTTCTCCAGGCTGCACACTCCCAGCTCCCTCAGCTTCGCCTCACAGGGCTGTGTTCCAGGCCCCTCACCAGCTTCTTCACTGTTCTCTGGACACGTTGTGTCTTGGCAAGTTCACCTCTTACTACTTGAGAGTTAAGTATCTTCCAGAAACAAGAGGTCCACAAAAATGAGCTAGATACTCTACCACGTACCTCAGACACACAGTATGTGACAAATACCTCGCTTATGTTCCACCCATGAAATTATATCCTTCACAGAGGAGTTGCTGATCTTTGATATTTAGGGCACAGTGAACGCAAGGTAAAAGCAGGCAAAGCTATAGACAGCAGTGCTGAGATTTGGGGAAGACATCGCCAAGACAGTTCAAGAAGATGCTTGATAGATGAAAAGAAGTAAAAAAGAGCAGTCAGGAATGTCTTTCACATCTGCAGGCTTCATGGTTGCTCTTCTCTGCATTTTATTCCCTCTTGGCCTTCCATTAAGTTAGTGCACAGCTCATGACTAACCAGCTGCACCCTGTAACTCTCTACAGGTGTCTACATGCAGAGATAGAAACCTTCTGTTCACAGTTGCCTTTTTGCTACCCAATAAGCAGAAGGCATTTTAACATCCCATGTCAGGAACCTGTTCCCACTGGAGTAGGACATGGCAAATCCTGTGACCACTTCCAGTCTACACAAAACAAAGAGTGGATTTCTTTATGTTTAGCAATTTATATTGAACCAAAATGAACCACCTGGAAAATAAAATAGAAACATGTGCATTGATGAGCTGTCCAAGGTAATTCCCTAGAATTCAGAAATGCACCATTCCATCCTTGCTGCCTCACCTGCTTCCATGCATTGTCACTCTGAACTACAGGAATTTGAACAGCTGTCTTGTAGGGAGAGCATCAGTGGTGTAATTAGTCCAAACAGTACTCAAACCCCTCTATCCCACTCAGGAAAAACACAGGCACCTGCCCAAGGACATTCCCTGACATATGAGCTCCACAGTACTTGTCCAGTCAGTCCAGCTGTAAGACAAGTAATAAAAGGCATAAAATAGGCCAGTGTTTCTTCTTTTCATTACTTGATCATGTGAGTCTCTTCATCAGCATCATAAAACTCTTCATCTTCACTTCCACTCCCTGCAGAACTGTCTTTGTCTCCAGACTGGAAACAAAAATGAAATTGGTTAGTGCAGAAACCACTAGAGTGATCCCAAAAGTACATCAGCATGAATCATTACACTTCTGTGTAAAGGGGGAGGAGGAAGAGACAGGTCAAATGAGTGTATTACAGCTCTGCAGAAGACGTTATTCACAGATTCATGGATTGCATCAGTTTGGAAGGGACTCTCAAAGGCTATCTTGTCCAATCCCACTGCACTGAGCAGGGACACCTCCAACCAGATCAGGCTGCCCAGGGCCACATTAAATCAGATTTTAGATGTCTTCAGGGATGGGGCCTCGACTTCATCCCTGGGCAACCTGTTCCAGTATTTTACCATTCTCACTGTAAAGAGCTTCTTCCTTATGCCCAATCTAATTCTACCCTGCTTTGGATTGAAACCATTGCCCCTCATCCTATTTCCACAAGGCCTTCTGACAGTCCTTCCCTAGCCCTCTTGTAAGTCCTCTTCAGAGGACTTGAAATGTTGTTATAAGGTCTCCCTGGAGTTTGGTAACTTAATCAAGTACAAAGACTCTGATTTGATATGAGGAATTCAGTTGTTCCTTTGAGGAAAAGATTTTTTTGTGTGTGTCCTTGGTTCAGCATAAAATTCATAGAATCAGTCAGGGTTGGAAGGGACCACAAGGATCATGTAGTTCCTATCCCTCCTGCCATGCCCAGGGACACCCTACCCTAGAGCAGGCTGCCCACAGCCTCAGCCAGCCTGGCCTTAAACACCTCCAGCCATGGGGCCTCAACCACCTCCCTGGGCAACCCATTCCAGCCTCTCACCACTCTCATGCGCAACAACTTCCTCCTCACAACCAGTCTGAATCTCCCCACCTCCAGCTTTGCTCCATTCCCCCTAGTCCTGTCACTACCTGAGAGCCTAAAAAGTCCCTCCACAGCTTTTTCCTAGGCCCCCTTCAGATACTGGAAGGCCACAAGAAGGTCACCTGGGAGCCTCCTCTTCTCCAGACTCAACAGCCCCAACTCTTTCAGTCTGTCCTCACAGCAGAGCTGCTTCAGCCCTGTGAGCATCCTTGTGGCCCTTCTCTGGACATGCTCCAGCATCTCCAAATCCTTCTTGGAATAGGGGCTCCAGAACTGGGTGCAGTACTCCAGGTGGAGTCTCAGCAGTGTGTAGTAGAGGGGGACAATCACCTCCCTCGTCCTGCTGGCCACACTTCTCATTCAGCCCAGGCTCTGGTTGACTCTCTGGGCTGCAAGTGCACACCGCTGGCTCATGCTGAGTTTCTCAACATGATCCAGGACCTTACCCTTGGCCTTATTGAGCCTCATGAGGTTGCCTTGTGCCCACCTCTCCAGCCTGCCCAGGTCCCTCTGGATGGATCCCTGCCCTTCAGCCTGTCTGCTGCACCACACAGCTTGGTGTTGTCAGCAAACTTGCTGAGGCTGCACTCAATGCCTCTGTCCATCAAAATCTCTTTGTAAGTGATGGGCTTCTAATGGATGGATTTTCTCTACTTCATTTGTACACTACTTGCAGGAGAGAGACTGGTTGAAATGGTTCTGAAGGGATAATCCACTTGAGTCATAGGTCTAGAAACAGAGGTGGTGAGGTACTGGAACCAGAGACTTAGAACACAGATTACTTGATCAGGCAAGAGCTTCTCCATCCCAAATTACTATTTCCATGTGCAGCATGAGCATTTTCCTACACGAGTTGAATTATTAACTGAAGGTCTCGTGGAAAAGGGAAAAAGCATTACTGCTTCATAGATTCTGAAACAAAACCACAGCCACGCTCCTTTTAACAACAGATTTTATATTGTGTACCCAAACTAAACTCAGCTATTGCAGCTAATTGTTTTTTATCTGGCCAGTGCAGCCTTTCTGACATAAATCACACCACTTTAAAGGATTCTCCTGCCAGTATAAACTCCATCTAGTTGAAGTACTTAGATTTTTTTTTTCCCCCTCTTAGTATGCTTGCAGCCACCCTAAGTCTTCTGCCTCATCTAGTCATATGCAATGAAGGGTGAGAGGGTGAAAAAGAGAAATGAAAGTCATGTTCCTGACTGGCAGCACCAGGCAAGAAAAATCTGTACTTTTAGATCCGTCTTCAGAGGAGTTATGCTACGGCAACGTGCGCTAACTGCAAAGGAAGTTCAAGCAGTCTGAACACTAAGACCTATCAGAAGATATAAAGGGAATCACATTAAGCCTTTTTTCTAGATTTCCAAAATTATTGGAAGGAAGTCAGGCTATAATTGGATGCTGTCCAAATTGAATATCATATCAGAATATGATCACAGGGACATAAGAATATGTTAATAGGGACAAAACCTCCATTCTGGGCGATCAGAACATGTTACCTTCAATATGAATCATAGAATCAACCAAGTTGGAAGAGATCTCCAACATCATCCAGGCCACCCTAGCACCCAGCCCTGGCCAATCAACTAGACCATGGCACTAAGGGCCTAATCTAGTCCCCTCTTGAACACTTTCAGGGACAGAGACTCCACCACCTCCCTAGGCAGCCCATTCCAACGCCAAACACTTTCTCCGGCAACAACTTCCTCCTAACATCCAGCCTAGACTCCCCCTGGCACAACTTCAAACTCTGTCACCTTCTTCTGTTGCTGGTTGCCTGGCAGAAGAGACCAACCCCCACCTGGCTACAACCTCCCTTCAGGGAGTTGTAGACAGCAATGAGGTCACCCCTGAGCCTCCTATTCTCCAGGCTAAACACCCCCAGCTCCCTCAGCCTCTCCTCACAGGGCTGTGTTCCAGGCCCCTCACCAGCTTTGTTGCCCTTCTCTGGACACATTCCAGTATCTCAACATCTCTCTTGAATTGAGGAGCCCAGAACTGGACACAGCACTCAAGCTGTGGCCTGACCAGTGTTGAGTCCAGGGGAAGAATAACCTCCCTTGTCCTGCTGGCCTCACTGTTCCTGATCCGGACCAGGATGCCATTGGCTCTCTTGGCCACTTGTGCTGCCTCATCTTCAGCTACTATCTACCAGTACCCCCAGGTCCCGTTCTTCCTAGCTGCTCTTCAGCCACTCTGTCCCCAGCCTGTATGGTACAATGATTCCACAGGGAGAATTCAGGGTATGCAAAATAAACTTTACATCTTTTTTTATAGCAGCTCCATAAGACCTCTCCATGGCCTTGTCAGATAGGGTTGATGCTTATCAACTTTCCATTTTATCAGCACTTTCTTTGTGAGCTTTAAAATAAATCCATCATGTGTCACAGACATTCCGGATGTAACCCCACTGAAGTTACAGGATTAGTTCAGGCTTAAACCAACAATTTTTTTTTCTCATTTAAAGAAATTTTAATCCATTTGGGATAAAGTGTTCCTGTAGAAAGCTCTCTAATTTATCACTGAAACTTTTTCCCCACCTCCCTCTCCTTTTTGTGGATCCATTTGAGGTTAGGATTTTAAGGAAACCCACAGAAGCGCAAGCAGGGAAGATTTAAGTCTGGGAAGACTGCTTGAAGTAGCTAAACCACGTTGGGCAAACACAGATGGACAGACCACAGGATGTCAGGGACTGGGAAGGACCTCCATGGATCGAGTCCAGATAATAATCATCACACCAAAAGTGAAATATAAAGGGAAAAGGGGAAACACAGAATCAGTTAGGGTTGGAAGGGACCACAAGGATCATCTACTTCAAACTTCGCTGCCATGCCCAGGGACACCCTACCCTACAGCAGGCTGCCCACAGCCTCAGCCAGCCTGGCCTTAAACACCTCCAGCCATGGGGCCTCAACCACCTCCCTGGAAAGCCCATTCCAGCCTCTCACCACTCTCATGATGAACAACTTCCTCCTCATGGCCACTCTGAATCTCCCCACCTCTAGCTTTGCTCCATTCCCCCATGTCCTGTCACTCCCTGAGAGTCTATAAAGTCCCTCTCTAGCATTTTTGTAAGCCCTCTTCAGATCCTGGAAGGCCACAAGAAGGTCACCTGGGAGCCTCCTCTTCTGCAGACTGAACAGCCCCAACTCTTTCAGTCTGTCCTGACAGCAGAGCTGCTCCAGCCCTCTGAGCATCCCAGTGTCCCTGAAACATAACTCCCTTTTCAAAAAGGGTAAGAAGGAGGAGCCAGGCCAGTCAGTCTCACCTCTGTGCCTACTAAGATTACAGTGAAGTAAGAAAGATAGCGAAGAGGTGATTTGGTACATTCAGCATGGCTTCACCAAGGGCAAATCATGCTTGAACAACTGATGTCATTTACCTGGACCTCAGCAAGGCCTTTGACACTGTCCCACACCACATCCTGGTCTCCAAGCCGGTGACACATGGGTTTGATGGGTGGAGCACGAGACAGATAAAGAACTGGCTTGATGGCTGCACCCAAAGAGTGGCTGTCAATGGCTCCATGGCCAAGTGGAGTGCCTCAGGGATCAGTCCTGGGACCAGTCTTATTCAACATCTTTGTGGGTGCCATGGACAGAGACATTGAGTGCAGCCTCAGCAAGTTTGCTGACAACACCAAGCTGTGTGGTGCAGCAGACAGGCTGGAGGGCAGGGATGGCATCCAGAGGGACCTGGACAGGCTGGAGAGGTGGGCACAAGGCAACCTTATGAGGATCAACAAGGCCAAGGGTAAGGTCCTGTATCTGGGTCAAGGCAATGCCAAGCACAAATCCAGGCTGGGCAGTGAGTGGCTGGAGAGCAGCCCTGAGAAGAGGCATTTGGGGGTGCTGCTGGTGGATGAGAAGCTCAGCATGAGCCAGCAGTGTGCACTTGCAGCCTGGAGGTCCAACCAGAGCCTGGGCTGAATCAGGAGAAGAGTGGCCAGCAGGGTGAGGGAGGTGATTCTCCACCTCTACTCCACTCTGGTGAGACCCCACCTGGAGTACTGCATCCAGTTCTGAAGCACCTATTCCAAGAGGGATGTGGAGATGCTGGAGCATGTCCAGAGAAGGGCCAAGAGGATGGTCAGAGGGCTGGAGCAGCTCTGCTATGAGGACAGACTGAAAGAGTTGGGGCTGTTAAGTCTGGAGAAGAGGGGGCTCCTCAGTGACCTTCTTGTGGCCTTCCAGGATCTGAAGGGGGCACAAAAAAGCTGGGGAGGGACTTTTTAGGCTCTCAGGGAGTGACAGGACTAGGAGGAAATGGAGTGAATCTGGAGTTGGGGAGATTCAGAATGGCCATGAGCAGGAAGTTCATTTAGCATGAGAGTGGTGGGAGGCTGGAATGGGTTGCCCAGGGAGGTGGTTGAGGCCCATGCCTGGAGGTGTTCAAGGCCAGGCTGGCTGAGGCTGTGGGCAGCCTGCTCTAGGGTAGGGTGTCCTGGGCATGGCAGCAGGGTTGGAACTAGATGATCCTTGTGGTCCCTTCCAACCCTGATATGAAAAGGCAATACTGGTCTTACCTGGGTTAGGAAGGACAATAAAAACATGACTTTCCCTGCTTTAAGCTGTACTATCTGCATGTTTGCTAGAACTGTTTTTTGACAGTAAGCCATCTGCACAGTTAAGATGTAATAATGCTGTCATTATCAAAATAACAGCTGGCATAAACTCGATGTATACAACAGAATTGCGTAACAGAAGGTATGTGGTGCCAGGACATGTTATACAGTATGCTTAAAAACATTTGTAAAGTCTGCCTGTCACGTAGCTAAAATACAGAAGAGTTACAGGGCTGCCTCTTTCAAATTGCCTCTTTCAAGCTTTCGTCACCTGTGCTGTCTTGTCAAGAATTATTACAGCTAAGATTGGTAGACAAGGAAATACGTCAAAGGCTTCAGAAGAAAGCAACTGTTCTCACCACAGACATAAACATTACCCTGCCTCCTGGTTTGTGTGAAATCAGGTTTGACTACCTGTGAAGCTCACACTGCCTGACCAAATCGAACTAAAAGGTGTTAAAAGGATCCCATCTTATCTCACCCTAATGGGACAACTGTCACTTTTTCTTATACGCTGTCCTTCGAGTCTTCCGATTGCTGACCACAGTTCTGGGCTCCTCAGTTCAAGAGAGATGTTGAGGTGCTGGAACATGTCCAGAGAAGGGCAACAAAGCTGGTGAAGGGCCTGGAACACAGCTCTGTGAGGAGAGGCTGAGGGAGCTGGGGGTGTTTAGCCTGGAGAAGAGGAGGCTCAGGGATGACCTCATTGCTGTCTACAACTACCTGAAGGGAGGCTGTAGCCAGCTGGGGTTGGTCTCTTCTGCCAGGCAACCAGCAACAGAACAAGGGGACAGAGTCTCAAGTTGTGCCACCAGGGAAGGTCTAGGCTGGATGTTAGGAGGAAGTTGTTGCCAGAGAGTGACTGGCATTGGAATGGGCTGCCCAGGGAGGTGGAGTCACTGTCCCTGGAGGTGTTGAAGCAAAGCCTGGCTGAGGCACTTAGTGCCATTGTCTAGGTGACTGGCCAGGGCTGGGTGCTAGGTTGGACTGGATGATCTTGGAGGACTCCTTCAATCTGGTTGATTCTGTGATTCTTATTAGTCCATCAATAACTTCACACTTGGGAGTTTAAACAGAACACCTCACCGAAATTCAAACACTCTCCTTCAACTTCTTTACCTACTTCTCTCTAATCCCACCCTACTCAGAGAGGTGCAGCCACAAAAAAAAAAAAAAAAAAACCAAAAGCCAACAAACAACAAACCCTGCACACATCTGGAAGTTGTAAGCAGCTCAGAAGGTGCTCCCTAGGTGGATAAAATGAAGTAAAAACTGATATGAAGTAAAAAACTGATGAGAAAAGAGAACAGCATTGAAGGAAACCTCACTGAAAAACCTTCTGCCACCATAATTTTGGCCTGAGAATTTTTTTTAGTTTCAGTGTTTCCAATGAATCTCATCTCACAGAATCAGTGGGACATATCTCAGAGGTTGGTCCAGCTTTAACTCACTTGAAGACTGAGACAGACTTAACAATTGACACTGCAGGACAGACAGTGCAGGTCAGGCCAGGAGTATAGTGTGATGCCTTTGAGAACTGCCCTTCACAAACAGGCTTCTGTTTTCTGTAACATCTAAGGCTTCTCAGACTCAGCTTTGCATGAAGCATGCTGCAGCAATCTGTCTCAGATTACAGAAGCACAGACATCATCAAGTCCTCTATCCCAAAGGAAAAAACTGCAAGCTTTTGGCCTTGAAGGGATGAATTAACCTAGCTATGTTTCAGCCTGCATTTCAAGACAACATTTCAGATATACTGATAAGGTTACTAAACTATCTTCTGTATCTCCTTAGGGCCTATTGTGATGGTTTGGGTGTTCCCCCCCACCCCCCCACTTTTGGAAATCACCCAGACTAGACTCAGCTGGCTCTGGGAATTTGAATGAAGCTTATATTTACAGCTTAGCACAATATACAAGCAGATATTTACAGTATATACAGTTATAGACAGAAATAGACAAGGTAAAAGGTAATACAGAAACACAACTCCCCTCCCAGAAACCTGAGTCCCCAGGAGGGGGTCCCAACCACCATTCCGCCTTCACTCACCCCTCTACCTTACCCCAGTCCCAAGGAAGAATGGAGGTTCAGGCAGGGGGTTAGGAAGCAAAGTGGATTAATCAAAGAAATGGCAGAGAGGCTAGAGAGGAAAAGAAATGCATCTCCAAGCTCCCCAGCAGAAGAAGCAGCGTCTCCCTTATCTATGTTTGGTTTCTTGTTCTTACACCTCTCAGAAAGCCTGAGTGAGGTAGACATCAGCCTTGTTTTCCTTTCACAGCTTGTAATCTAGTTCTTCTCACCAAAACATTCTAGCTAGCTGAAACTAGCACACCTATACTGCAACAAGCCGAGAATCACTGTCCTCATCTGTTTAGAGTGTGACATTTAAGCTGACAGCTGAAATAAACACAATAGAACAGTACTAGGTAAAAAAGAAACAGAATATACCTGTGAGCCATCTAGGGCTTGCAGTGACATAGCTTCATCACCCAGCCTCCAGTACGAGCATACCTGCAGGTCTGAAATAGTTTCTAGCAAAGGGCTGTTTAAGGTCTCTGGCAACAATAAACTTAAGAGCCCAGACAAAAGACCTGTTGCTCCAAACACAATGTAAGGCAGAGACCACTGTACAGCTTTCTAGAAAACAAAAGAACAGAGGAAGTTAGCGTTAGACTGGTTTCCTCTAGCTCATACTACAGATTCAAACATCACCTTCACAATCATTCTCACCTGCCCAAGTACTTGTTGTCATATTTAGCACAGAAGTTACTGATTCTACTGTTTGGTGGTTCAATCAATATTGTCAATACCATTAAATCCACACAGACTTTAGTATGAACTTTGAAAGAATATATCACTGCTGAATTGTCCACCTGGAGACCAGTGACAAGTGGTGTCCCTCAGGCATCAGTGTTGGGACCAGTGCTGATTAACATCTTTGTCAGCGACATGGACAGAGGAATCAGTGCACCCTCAGCAGGTTTGCAGATGACACTAAGCTGTGTGGCACAGTCGACTTGCTAGAGGGCAGAGATGCCACCCAGAGGGACCTGGACATGCTGCAGAGGTGGGCCCAGGCCAATCTCATGACATTCGACAAGGCCAAGTGTAAGGTCCTGCACCTGGGTCGGCACCATCCCAGGCACAGATACAGACTGGGTGGTGAATGGCTGAGAGCAGCCCTGAGGAAAAGGACCTGGGGGTCTGAGCTGATGAAAAGCTCAACATGAGTCTGCAGTGTGCATAGGCAGCCCAAACAGCAACTGCGTCCTGGGCTGCATCAAGAGCAGTGTGGCCAGTAGGGCAAGGCAGGTGACTCTCCCCCTTTGCTCTGCTCTCGTCAGACCCCACCTGGAGTACTGTGTGCAGTTCTGGAGCCCCCAACACAAGAGGGACATGGAACTGTTGGAGCAAGTCCAGAGGAGGGCCATGAAGATGAGCAGAGGGCTGCAGCAGCTCTGCTATGAGGACAGGCTACAAGAGTTGGGGCTCTTCAATGTGGAGAAGAGAAGGATTCAAGGAGACCTTATAGTGGCCTTTCAGTATCTGAAGGGGGCCTACAGGAAGGCTGGGGAGGGACTATTGACAAGGTCTTGTAATGACAGGATGAGGGGGAATGGGTTTAAACTGGCAGAGGGGAGATTTAGACTAGATGTTAGGAGGAAGTTCTTTACAGTGAGGGTGGTGAGACACTGGCACAGGTTGCCCAGGGAGGCTGTGGCTGCTTCCTCCCTGGAGGTGTTTAAGGCCAGGTTGGATGAGGCCTTGAGCAACCTGCTCTAGAGGGAGGTGTCCTTGCCTATGGCGGGGTGTTGGACCTGGCTGATCCTTGAGGTCCCTTCCAATCTAGACCATTCTATGAATTTATACTCTTCTCTTGCCCATAACATACATACTTTTTGATAAACACATCACTTTGTTGTAAGGAAGAGATCAGAGAATCACAGACACTGATTGGAAGAGATCTCTTAGGGTCAATCTACACCAACCGCCTATTCTAAACATGACTACAGCCAGCATTGGACCAGGTCAGTAATAGCTTTGTGTAACCAAGTATTAAAAGAACTCCAATGATGTAGATTCCTCCTCCAATTTGACTGTTCCAGAGCTCCATTAAGCCTCTCAGGAGGAATATTTGCTATTTAATCCCCATCCCACTTGCAGCGTTTGAACCCATGCTGAAATGTTCCATGCTGCTAACAAGACCAAAGGTGCAATATTCCCACAACTTTCCTCCCAAGGCAGTTGCTCTAGGCCCCTGACCATCTTGGTTACCCTCTAATGGACCCTTCCCATATTTTTCAACATCCCTTTGGAACTGGAAGGGAACTTAACCTGTGGGCCACATACTGAGTTAAGACTTACCTAGCTCAGAGTGAACTTTGCCTGTTTGTGATAAGAGAATGCTGCCAGGTCCCATTTGTCATCCATTGTTGTACCCAGGTCTCTTCTAGCATGTCTGCTACTCAGCCAGTTGGTTCCCACAGCCTGTACTGACTATGTCCACACCAGAAACAATTTATTCTTCCTGTTGGCCTTTATGAGATTTTTATTGGCTCAAAAGGTTTCACTGGACTCAAGAACTACTACTTCCTATGTCAACCACTCCTCATTTGGCATCCTCTAAAAATATCACAGTATCATCAGGGTTGGAAGAGACCTCACAGATCATCAAGTCCAACCCTTTACCACAGAGCTCAAGGCTAGACCATGGCACCAAGTGCCATGTCCAACCTTGCCTTGAACAGCTCCAGGGACGGCAACTCCACCACCTCCCCGGGCAGCCCATTCCAGTGCCCAATGACTCTCTCAGTGAAGAACTTTCTCCTCATCTCCAGCCTAAATTTCCCCTGGCGCAGCCTGAGGCTGTGTCCTCTCATTCTGGTGCTGGCCACCTGAGAGAAGACAGCAACCTCCTCCTGGCCACAACCACCCCTCAGGTAGTTGTAGACAGCAATAAGGTCACCCCTGAGCCTCCTCTTCTCCAGGCTAAACAATCCCAGCTCCCTCAGCCTCTCCTCATAGGGCTGTGCTCAAGGCCTCTCACCAGCCTCATCGCCCTTCTCTGGACACGCTCAAGCATATGAGGAGGATGTATTCTGTCTTGTCTCCCACTTGTCACCAGCCACCAAATACTGTGCCTGTCACTATCCCTTTGAGCCTGGTGCAGCATTCAAACCTAATATTCCTTTCACCCAGAATGAACTTCCTCAGCTTCCAAACAAGAATGCTGTGGGACAGCGCCAAAAGTCAGACAAAAGCCTTTCCTGATCTCCTCCCTTTCTTCATCCATGCTGCCTTCTGTGATGAAATGATTGATAAAAAAACTGGCTGAGAATGATTTGTCCTTAGTAAAACCAAGTTCAGCAACCTCAATTACCTTCTTGGCTTTCACATGATCAGAAGGACTCTAAGATGTAATGCCCCACGATGTTCCCAGAGACTGAATCTGAGCTACTCAGCCTGTAACTGGATCCCTGGATTCACTTTCTGATAAATAAAACTGGCTGAGAATGATTTGTCCTTAGTAAAACCAAGTTCAGCAACCTTGATTACCTTCTTGCCTTTCACATGACCAGAAAGACTCTAAGACGTAATGTCCCACAATGCTCCCAGAGACTGAATCTGAGCTACTCAGCCTGTAACTGGATCCCTAGATCCACTTTCTGATCTTAAAGAGGCACACAGCATTAACTCTTTGTTCCCCCACTGTTATCAGCCACCTTTCTTTATAGCAATGGTTTACCACAGATGATGGACACTTGCCTCACTATCACAGCCAGGTCTTTCACCATCTCTTAGGGACTCTTATCCCATGGGATGGAAAGCTTTCAACATGAACCTACTGTTCCTCCACTGTTTGCTTGCCCTCTGCTTCCTCAAGTGTGCTGATGTGCACAGTCTTGGGGTCAGGCTTTGCCTATGAAGACTAAAGCAAAAGTATTAAGAATTTTGGCTTATGCCATCTCAGGACGTCCATTCCATTCAACAGGCTAAACATTTTCCCTTTCTTTCCCTGATGGAATTCCTATTTATGCTACTTTTAGCTTCAACTAAGCTTTGCCCCTCCTGTCATCATCCCTGACGGCCTAAGCAATATCTGTACTCCTTTGATACTGTCTGTTTTCACATGGCTTGTTACAAGCCAAACTACACTGAGGAAAGTTGTGTGTAAATGCACCAGTAACTTACAACAGAGCTCCAAAGCATGTACTCTCACAGTGCAAATGCACCAGTAACTTACAACACAGGCCACACCTTGTGTACTGTGTCCAGTTCTGGGCCCCTCAATTCAAGAAAGATGTTGAGGTGCTGGAGCATGTCCAGAGAAGGTCAACAAAGCTAGTGAAGGGCCTGGAACACAAACCCTATGAGGAGAGGTTGAGGGAGCTGGGGGTGTTTAGGCTGGAGAAGAGGAGGCTCAGGGGTGATCTTATTACTGTCTACAACCACCTGAAGGCACGTTGTAGCCAGGTGGGGGGTGGCCTCTTCTGCCAGGCAACCAGCAACAGAACAAGGGGACACAGTCTCAAGCTGTGCTGGGGTAGGTATAGGCTGGATGTTAGGAGGAAGTTCTTCACAGAGAGAGTGACTGGCATTGGAATGGGCTGCCCAGGGAGGTGGTGGAGGCACCGTCCCTGGAGGTCTTCAAGAAAAGAGTGGCTGAGGCACTTAGTGCCATGGTCTAGTTGATTGGATAGGACTGGGTGATAGGTTGGACTGAATGATCTTGGAGGTCTCTTCCAACCTGGTTGATTCTATGAACAGAGCTCCAAAGCATGTACTCTCACAGTGCAAATGCATCAGTAACTTACAACAGAGCTCCAAAGCATGTACTCTCACAGTGTAAACAGAGCTCCAAAGCACGTACTCTCACTTTCAGATGCTCAGTAAAGTGGGCTCATTCTAACAAAAGGCATGAGTTTAGCTGTTTGTTTCAAAACCTCACTCGGTACAGCAAAGAACAATTCTAAATTGAGAGAATGAAAGGCTGTGACCAAATACAAGAGCAACCTTTCATCCCTAATCTCAGCAGTTAACTTTTTCCATTCCCATCTTTTTTCCTAAGATCCCCAGAGAAAAAGAATACTGAAAATGTATTTAAATAGTTCACAGGCTCACAGGGTGTTAGGGGTTGGAAGGGATGCAAGGAGATAGAGTCCAACACCCCTGCCACAGTAGGACCACACAATCCAGCACAGATCACAGAGGAACATATCCAGACAGGCCTTGAAAGGCTCCAGAGAAGGAGACTCCATAACCTCTCTGGGGAGCCTTATGTTAAGGAAATCCTTCATTTATTCCTCAACCTAGTATCAATTTTCATTTAAAGAGAGCTATTGTCACTTTCATGGGACCCCTTTAAACTTGATTATCCAAGATTTGTCTCCTGCAGTGCCAAATCCATTATAGTCTGTTTAGCAGAGATGTCCCAGCTGTTGCCTAAAAGCTGCCTACTGAATTTGCCTGGAAGACCTGCACCAGTCTTGGTTTTGCCTGTTGTATCCTAGAGGTGCTCAAGCTCTCACCTAGCCAGTGTTTCACTCTGCAGACTAAAAGGCTCACTGTACTTATCTGCTCTTTTGCTAGCCCTCTGCCTGACATAACAAGACAGCAAATGGCAGAGAGGGGAAGTTATTCCAGATGAAATCTGTCATACTAAAGACGTTATCAGCTGACATGAGCAAGCAGTTTGCGTGGACTGGAACACTCCTTTACCTGCACACACAGAAGAAAAGTACCAGTATCACCCTCACACTTTGTTCTCCAGAATTTTTCCTTGCTGTGGCATACTGCTGTGAGGTGTGTGTTTAAAAGCCTTGCCAGTGTATCAGCCCTCATCATCATCACCTTCATGCACCAAAAGAAGTTATTTTCCTGATAATGACAATCCATGGATATTCTGTGCACGGATTAGTAAATGCATTGAATTTATTCTCAGAATGATGACTTACTGAGCTCATATGTTTTAACTTGATTTTTAACTATGTGAGAATCACATAGAATCACAGAATGGTTTAGATTGGAAGGGACCTTAAAGCTCATCCAGTTGCAACCCCCTATCATAGGCAGGGACACCTCCCACTAGAACAGGTCACTCGTTTGCTTAGGATTTGAAATGGGAGCATTTATCATCTTGGTACTTTGAAATCTGTATATTGCTGAAGTCTCCTAGCTAAGCCTTAAAGTTCTTACAGGGCTAAAACGTTTTCTGACCTAAATGATGTTGAGGGTTTGTCTCATGACACAGATTTTATGGCAATGCCTTTGGCCTACCCTGATCCTGCTATAGACACATGATTTATGTATCCTCCCAGGCAATCAGCGATAGAACAAGAGAACACGGCCTCAAGTTGTGCCAGGGGAGGTCTAGGCTGGATGTTAGGAGGAAGATGTTGTCAGAGAGAGTGATTGGCATTGGAATGGGCTGCCCAGGGAGGTGGTGGAGTTGCCGTCCCTGGAGGTGTTGAAGCAAAGCCTGGCTGAGGCACTTAATGCCATGGTTTAGTTGACTGGATAGAGCCGAGTGACAGTTGGACTGGATGATCTTGGAGGTCTCTTCCAACCTGGTTGATTCTATGACTTTATGAATTTATAACACAATATTTATCTAAAATATTCCCACCTCTCTAAGCCTCTGATACATCAGAGCCACACAAACGAAAATATACATAACAGCAAGAAGTTCAGACAAACCAACGAAGGGACGAAAGGAGCAATGATTCCACCAACACGGGAAAACATGGAGCAGGCACCCATTCCAACATTTCTACAAAGAAAACAAAAGTCATTCATCAGTGACATTTGCAGAGCAGAAACTGTGACTTTTGAAAAGAGCCATAGAAGGAGAAAAACAACCTCAGCCATGACTCTGACATAGGGAAGATGCTAACTGAATGCATCTTGAGATAGGGATTAGAACATGCTTTGTGCTTAAGAGAAGCAAAAATCTCCTGCGCGCTCAGCACACACAGAGAGGTGAAAAAAATAAGTGACTTCACATAATACATCTAATACCTGCCTTAAACTCCAGCTGAATTCCTTTATCCAAATGCTATTTTGCCAGCAGACATTGCTCATCTATGAAGAACACCACAGTACAGTTTTGTTGGCTGACAACTGACAACGATACCTGGTTAAAATAGCTATGAATAATTGGACCTGTATGAGAGATGCTTTTGTCTGCTCTGCCAGCACAAACACAGGATACTTCTGCCTCCAGTGAGTGAAACTGTACTGCTGCTTACAGATGGCCCACAGAGCATCAAATTACATTTACAAAGTTTATTGAGTAGTCAACTTCAGTGTTGCTGGTTAAGCAAGTATGAATGTTTAAGAGAGCAGTCTGGTCCATAAAGCACTGAAAAAGTTACTTCTTTAGTGAGTCATATCTATATATGGTTATATCTATATATCTATAATAGGTTGGACTGGATGATCTTGGAGGTCTCTTCCAATCTGATTGATTCTATATCAGCAGTACTACTGTTATCCTCATTAGTGGAGAGAGGGCCAAGCACCCAAAAAACTATTATACTGGTGCATAAACAATATGGTTAGTCCAAAGAGAACACTGCAAGGGAAGGAGTGACAAGGAGACAAGAGAAGAAACTTAGCATATAAAGCTGTAGGTGACAACTATATGTAACTGAAATTCTCAAACAAAAAGGTACAGTTAACATAAAGTAACAGAATTAAGAAGTGATCAGGTAAGAGAACCAGGAAAATGAAGACCTTAAAATTTACTTGTGTTACCTGATCACTGTGGGGTAAAGTTCTGATGTGTAGATGTAGACAATGTTAAAAGCAGCACTGATTGTCAGCTTCCCCAGCAAAGACAAGGAGCGGCTATTCACCACTGCGAACACTCCGGTATCTGACAGAGAAAACATGACCCTTGTAAGGCTTTTGAACACTCAAATACATCTCTGGAAATCATTCCAATCACAAACCAGTATGGAGTGAAAAAAAATAAACCATCTACTGAAGAATTTGCTATGACAGCCAAGTGTTTTATTGTCCAAGGAAACAATGTGTACCTTCAGGAGAGATCTCGAAGCTCAAGAGAATTTAAGGAGCTTTCCTTTAGGCAGCAATGTCAGAAAACATCCAACTTAACTTAGGGGTTTTTTTTTGCATACATATTTATTACCATCACCTGTGCAATGAAATTTGTACATGGAGAAAAACTCTATAAATACTCCAAAAGTCACATGAATTAGCAGAGAAACACAGTATATTACGGGATGGAAGGGACACAAGGAGAGCATCGAGTCCAACCTCCCCGCCAGAGGAGGACCACACAACCTAGCACAGATCACAGAGGAACACATCCAGACAGGCCTTGAAAGGCTCCAGAGAAGGAGACTCCACAACCTCTCTGAGGAGCCTGTTCCAGTGCTCTGGAACCCTTACAGTAAAGAAGTTCCCCCTTGTGTTGAGGCAGAACCTCCTGTGCTGCAACTTACACCCACTGCTCCTTGTCCTATCCCAGGCAGCAAGTGAGCAGAGCCTGTCCCCCCACTCCTGGCCAGCCCTCAGATATTTATAAACATCTATCAAATCCCCTCTCAGTCTTCTCTTCTCCAGTCTAAACAGCCCCAGATCCCTCAGCCTCTCCTCATAAGCCATGCCCTCCAGTCCCCCAGTCATCCTCGTAGCTCTCCGCTGGACCCTCTCCAGCAGATCCCTGTCCCTATTCAACTGGGGAGCCCAGAACTGAACACAGGATTCAAGATGAGGTCTCACCAGGGCAGAGTACAGGGGGAGGACAACCTATAAATACCCAAAAAAAATATAACCATTGAAAAAATTAAATTCAGGGCAGACTTGCTACCAGCCCCAAAATCATCTCTGTTAAATAAAACCCAACATTAGAAGACTGGATTACGTGACTGAACAGACTCAAAGAGTACAAAATGACACTACTGCTCAATAGAAAGGCAATCTGAGCTTTCCTTTCCAAGTCCTCATGGTTACAATAGGTGACATATTTAATCCTGAATCAAGGTTCTGCTCAGAACACAAAACTTTACGACAAATTAAAGAACTGGCTTGGTGGCTGCATCCAAAGAGTGGCTGTCCAAGTGGAGGCCAGTGACAAGTGCAGTCCCTCAGGGATCAGTCCTGGGACCAGTCTTGTTCAACATGTTTGTGGGAGCCATGGACAGAGGCACTGAGTGCAGCCTCAGCAAGTCTGCTGACAACACCAAGCTGTGTGGTGCGGTAGTCAGGCTGGAAGGAAGGGATCCATCCAGAGGGACCTGGGCAGGCTGGAGAGGTGGGCACAAGGCAACCTCATGAGGATCAACAAGGCCAAGGGTAAGGTCCTGCATCTGGGTCGAGGCAATGCCAAGCACAAATCAAGGCTGGGCAGTGAATGAGCAGTGAGCAGCCCTGAGGAGAGGGACTTGGAGGTGCTGTGGGTGGACAAGAAGCTCAACATGAGCCAGCCCAGAAAGCCAACCAGATCCTGGACTGCATCAGAAGTATGGCCAGCAGGATGAGAGAGGTGATTCTCCTTCTCTACTTCACTCTGCTGAGACTCCACCTGGAGTACTGCAACCAGTTCTGAAGCTCTATTCCAAGAGGGATGCGGAGATGCTGGAGTGTGTCCAGAGAAGGGCCACAAGGATGCTCAGAGGGCTCGAGCAGCTCCGCTATGAGGACTGACTAAAAGAGTTGGAGCTGTTCAGTCTGGAGAAGAGAAGGCTCTGAGATGACCTTATTGTGGCCTTCCAGGATCTGAAAGGAGTCTACAAAAAAGATGGGGAGGGACTTCTGAGGCTCTCAGGGAGTGACAGGACTAGGGGGAAATGGAGCAAAGCTGGAGGTGGGGAGATTCAGAGTGGACATGAGGAGGAAGTTGTTGAGCATGAGAGCGGTGAGAGCTTGGAATGGGTTGCCCAGGGAGGTTTGAGGCCCCATGGCTGGAGGTGTTTAAGGCCAGACTGGACGAGGCTGTGGGCAGCCTGCTGTAGGGTAGGGTGTCCCTGGGCATGGCAGGAGGGTTTGGAACTAGATGATCCTTGTGGTCCCTTCCAACCCTGACTGATTCTGTGATTCTCCAACTTCAAAACTGAGACTCACACATGGTATGAGGCTAACATACTGGCAAAAAGTGCTTAGGCTGCAGGATGCTGTGATTACCAGTTCTTACCATCTACTCCAGAAAGAAAATGAAGTACTTACCTTTCTTTTTAGGAAGAAACATGACGATAAGAGAAGCCAGTCCTCCCAGGAACAGAAACGCGCTCAGCGTTCGCTTCCGGCCAAACCTGATGCACGAGGACAACAAAGGCTTTATTCTGCATTAGACCTGCAGCTCACAGATCAATGAGCCCTCTGCATTTATGTTTTCTCTATTTTTCCAGCTGGAAATTCCGAATGCCATCTCCCACAAACACTTCCTCCCACAGTGTTTTCAAACAAGCTTCTGCAGTGCTCTTAAAACGAGAACCAAGAGGATTCTGTGCAGGGATGGACAATTTTTCTAGGATTCTTATCACTTCCCACTGCGTATCTGTGAAGCTCCTCAGGTGATGTGAGGAGATGGGGAGGGGAGCATTGCCTTCTCCCCAGGAGAGAAGGGAAGAGAGGGAGAGAATTCTCCCCTAGGAGGGGTGTGATAGAGAGAGTTCTGCCCTAGGAGGGGAGTGAGAGGGGAGGGGGAGCATTCTCCCCTAGAAGGGGAGGGAGAGGGAAGGGGGGAAGGGAGGGAGGAAGGGAGGGAGAGGGAAGGGGGGAAGGGAGGGAGGAAGGGAGGGAGAGGGAGGGGAGAAGAATTCTCCCCGAGGAAGGGAGGGAGAGGGAGGGGAGAAGAATTCTCCCCGAGGAAGGGAGGGAGAGGGAGGGGAGAAGAATTCTCCCCGAGGAAGGGAGGGAGAGGGAGGGGAGAAGAATTCTCCCCGAGGAAGGGAGGGAGAGGGAGGGGAGAAGAATTCTCCCCGAGGAAGGGAGGGAGAGGGAGGGGAGAAGAATTCTCCCCGAGGAAGGGAGGGAGAGGGAGGGGGGAAGAATTCTCCCCGAGGAAGGGAGGGAGAGGGAGGGGAGAAGAATTCTCCCCGAGGAAGGGAGGGAGAGGGAGGAGGGAAGAATTCTCCCCTAGGGGAGGGTAAGGGAGAGGGAGATGAATTCTACCAAAAGAGATATCGTACAAAGAATTTCGGCTAGGAAAAGGCTAAACACCTGAATAAGTAGCTCTGCCGACACACTAGTGCACAGAGCAACTCTGACAAACCCACACGTCAGCCTCAGCTGAGTTTAGCTGCAATGGCTTTCCCCCAAGAGTGAAAGGAAGGCAGGGGTGGGACGATCGCCATCTCCTGCTAGCACACAGTCAGCACACCTAGGGTGGCATCGGCCTCATCTCCAAGCCAGACCGAGCGAGCTACGGAGGACTGGTCAAACGTGCTAGAAAGGAAGCTTAACAGCGCCAGAATCCCCACGCTGCAGACATAAGCGAGGAGATGCAATGCACAAGCAACCCAGCTTTGGGCACAACTGTAATCAAAAACCTCTGGAGTGCGTTAATGTCATACTTACCATTTTTGATTGATCAAGTAAATGCAGATTGGGTATGCTGGGATTTCTACCAACCCTGAAAGGGCTAAATTGGCATAAATACTTCCACCTAAGTCACCCACGTTAAGGGTAAGACCATAGTAAACCAAGCTGCACACAAACCTGCAGAGAACAGAATAAGAGTAAAATCAGAACTGTACATTTCCCTGCCAATTCAAAGCAGGTCTAGCACAACACATTATAAACTGGATGGCCAAGGGATCAGGCCCAGCCAGCATGGGTTTAGGAAGGGCAGGTCCTGCCTGACCAAACTGAGCTCCTTTTATGATCAGGTTCCCTGCCTGTTGAATGTGGGGAAGGTTGTGGATGCAGTCTACCTGGACTGCAGCAAAGCCTTTGACACCATCTGCCACGACAAGCTCCTGGCACAGCTGGCAGCTCGTGGCTTGAACAGATTCACTCTGATATGGGTCAAAAACTGGCTGGAGGACCAGGCTCAAAGTGTAGTGGTGAATGGTGTCACATCCAGTTGGCAGCTGGCACTAGTGGTGTTCCCCAAGGATCAGTGCTGGGCACAGTCCTCTTCAGTATCTTTATTGATGATCTAGAGGAAGGCATTGAGTCCAGCAACAGTAAGTTTGCAGATGACACCAAGCTAGGAGCAGCTGTGGATCTGTTGGAGGGTAGGAGAGCCCTGCAGAAGGACCTTGCCAGGCTGGATGGGTGGGCAGAGGCCAGTGGGATGGGATTTAACAAGGTCAAGTGAAGGGTTCTGCACTTTGGCCACAACAACCCCAAGCAGTGCTACAGGCTGGGGACAGAGTGGCTGAAGAGCAGCCAGGCAGAGAGGGACCTGGGGGTGCTGGTAGATAGTAGCTGAAGAGGAGGCATCAGTGTGCCCAGGTGGCCAAGAGAGCCAATGGCATCCTGGTCCGGATCAGGAACAGCGCAGCCAATAAGACAAGGGAGGTCATTCTTCCCCTGTACTCAGCACTGGTCAGGCCACATCTTGAGTGCTGTGTCCAGTTCTGGGCTCCTCAAATTCAAGAGAGATGTTGAGATACTGGAACATGTCCAGAGAAGGGCAACAAAGCTGGTGAGAGGCCTGCAGCACAGCCCTGTGAGGAGAGGCTGAGGGAGCTGGGGGTGTGCAGCCTGGAGAAGAGGCTCAGGGGTGACCTCATTGCTGTCTGCAACTACCTGAAGGGAGGCGGTAGCCAGGTGGGGTTGGTCTCTTCTGCCAGGCAACCAGCAACAGAACAAGGGGACACAGTCTCAAGTTGTGCCACCAGGGGAGGTCTAGGCTGGATGTTAGGAGGAAGCTGTTGGCAGAGAGAGTGACTGGCATTGGAATGGGCTGCCCAGGAAGTGGTGGAGTCACCATCCCTGGATATGTTCAAGTTGGTGGTCTAATTGATTGGATAAGGCCCTGGAAGTGTTGAAGGGACTGTCTGAGGCACTTAGTGCCACGGTCTAGTTGATTGGCCAGGGCTGGGTGCTAGGTTGGCATGGATGATGTTAAAGGTCTCTTCCAACCTGGTTGATTCTATGATTCTCGATTTTGTGTTTCAGAAGGTAGGGGCAGAATGTTTCTCTATAGATGTGTGACGCTTTTTAGGTAAAGAAAATGTTTTGTCTCTGCAAATGCAATTCTTAACTTGTAAGTCTTAAACTTTAAGCTCCACTGACAGAAAAAGGTGCATAAACCAAACTATAGATATGATCATATTACTTGACTTCAGAAATGTCCTTTTACTTTTTGATCAGATTTTACTTCTGTCCCATTTTACAATGGTTTGTAAACCATTTCCCAAACAGTTCAGATCACAGAATCACCTACCAAAGGAGAATGGACAGGATCTCTGGAGTCCAGCACCCTGCCAAAGGAAGGTTCACCTAAAGCAGATCACATAGGAATGCATCCAGTTTTGAAAGTCTCCAAAGACTCTGCA
Organism: Pogoniulus pusillus; assembly: GCF_015220805.1. Taxonomy (NCBI): domain Eukaryota; kingdom Metazoa; phylum Chordata; class Aves; order Piciformes; family Lybiidae; genus Pogoniulus; species Pogoniulus pusillus. The sequence goes on along the minus strand of NC_087268.1, from coordinate 17,209,063 downwards.
ATCCCCCTGGGTAGCCTGCTCCAGTGCTCCAGCACACTCAAAGAAGTTTGTCCTAAATTTTAAGTGAAACTACCTGTGTTCCAGTTTGTGCCTAATGTCTCCTGTCCTATCACTGGGCACCACTGAAAAGATCCCAGCCCCATACTCATAACCTTCACCTTTTAAATATTGGTAAGTATTGATAAAATCCCCTCTCAGGCTTCTCTCCCATAGGCTAATCTGCCCCAGGTGTCACAGTCTTTCCCTCATAAGAGAGATGTTCTATTCCCTTAAATGTGCAATGCCAAGCACAAATCCAGGCTGGATGGTGACTGGCTGGAAAGCAGCCCTGAGGAGAGGGACTTGGGCATGCTGCTGCTGGATAAGAAGCTCCACATGAGCCAGCAATGTGTACTTGCAGCCCACAGGCCAACCAGAGCCTGGGCTGCATCAGGAGAAGTGTGGCCAGCAGGGCGAGGGAGGTGATTCTCCACCTCTACTGCGCTCTGGTGAGACCCCACCTGGAGTACTGCATCCAGTTCTGGAGCCCCTATGACAAGAGGGACGTGGAGATGCTGGAGAGTGTCCAGAGAAGGGCCACGAGGATGATGAGAGGGCTGGAGCAGCTCTGCTACGAGGACAGACTGAAAGAGTTGGGGCTGTTGAGTCTGGAGACAAGGAGGCTCTCAGGTGACCTTCTTGTGGCCTTCCAGTATCTGAAAAGGGCCTCAAAAAAAGCTGGGGAGGGACTTTTGAGGCTATCAGGGAGTGACAGGACTAGGGGGAATGGAGCAAAGCTGGAGGTGGGGAGATTCAGAGTGGCTGTGAGGAGGAAGTTGTTCAATGTGGGAGTGGTGAGAGTCTGGAATGGGTTGCTCAGGGAGGTGTTTGAGGCCCCATGCCTGGAGGTGTTTAAGGCCAGGCTGGCTGAGGCTGTGGGCAGCCTGCTCTAGGGTAGGGTGTCCCTGGGCATTGCAAAGGATTTGGAACTAGATGCTCCTTGTGGTCCCCTCCAACCCTGACTGATTCTATGATTCTGTGCTCCTAGCCCTTCATTGGACCCTCTCCAGTAGCTGCCTGTCTCTCTTGAACTGGGGGAGTCCAGAAGTGGACACAATACAGCACTTCCATCACCTCTTTTTTTTCCCACCCTGGATCAGTATTTTTCATTCTCCAATTCTGTTTATTCACTTTTTTTTTTGTAACTCTGACTAGCTATCATCCTTACATAGAAGAAAGGAACAGGCCACTAATTTGTTATGCAAGAAATCAGTAATTTTCACTAAAGGAACAGAAAAACCAATTACTCTGGAGTAAGCATTTGAAAAAGCAACAGGAAAACAGTTCTGTGCTGTCTACTGACAAGATAATGCCATTTAAGTTTCTTCTTAATCAATAATTCAACAAATATATGCATTATAAAAGCAGCTCTATGAAGACTAACACCAGAAGACTCACATACCATGTCAGAAATAAGGTTTACTTTGAAGACAAGGCAGACCACTCACCTGCTAATGGGCTACTCACACAAAAACCAAAGAAAAATCCATCTGACTGAAAGTATTGATAGAACTCTGAGACAAAGAGGAATAAAGCTAAGATCAGCAGTCACAGAATTATAGAAACAACCAGGTTGGAAGAGACCTCAAAGATCATCCAGGCCAACCTAGCACCCAAACCTGTCCAATCAACTAGACCAAGGCACTAAGTGCCTCAGCCAGGCTTTGCTTCAACACTTCCAGGGATGGTGACTCCACCACCTCCCTGGGCAGCCCATTCCAATGCCAATCACTCTCTTTGACAACAACTTCCTCCTAACATCCAGCCTAGACCTTCCCCAGCACAACTTGAGACTGTATCCCCTTGTTCTGTTGCTGGTTGCCTGGCAGAAGAGACCAACCCCCACCTGGCTACAGCCTCCCTTCAGGTAGTTGTGGACAGCAATGAGGTCAGCCCTGAGCCTCCTCTTCTCCAGGCTAAACACCCTCAGCCTCTCCTCACAGGGCTGTGTTCCAGGCCCCTCACCAGCTTTATCACTTTTCTCTGGACACATTCCAGTACCTCAACATCTCTCTTGAATTGAGTAGCCAGAACTGGACACAGCACTCAAGGTGTGGCCTGACCACTGCTGAGTACAGGGGCAGAATAACCTCGCCTGTCCTACTGGCCACACTCTTCCTGATCCAGGCCAGGATGCCATTGGCTCTCCTGCCCACCTGGGCACACTGATGCCTCATCTTCAGCTACTGTCTATGAGTACTCCCAGGTCCCTTTCTGCCTGGCTGCTCTCCAGCCACTCTGTCCCCAGCCTGTAGTGATGTTTTGGGGTTGTTGTGGCCAAAGTGCAGAACCCTGCACTTGGCCTTGTTAAATCCCATCCCACTGGCCTCTGCCCACCCATCCAGCCTGGCAAAGTCCTTCTGCAGGGCTCTCCTACCCTCCAACAGACCCACAGCTGCTCCTAGCTTGGTGTCATCTGCAAGCTTACTGTTGCTGGACTCAATGCCCTCCTCCAGATCATCAATAAAGATACTGAAGAGGACTGTGCCCAGCACTGATCCTTGGGGAACACCACTAGTGCCAGCTGCCAACTGGATGTGGCACCATTCAGTACCACTCTCTGAGCCTGGTCCTCCAGCCAGTTTTTGACCCATATCAGAGTGAATCTGTCCAAGCCATGAGCTGCCAGCTGTGCCAGGAGCTTGTCGTGGCAGATAGTGGCAGACAGGAATAGATAGCTCTCCACTATTTAGAGGCTCAAAATGCACAACAAATGTCACAGACACCTCAACATTAGACTGCAAAAATGGCTTAATGTTCAAACTACACTAAGGAAACTTGCTCATCACTGATGAGGCCACACCTGGGAGTACTGGGTTCATTTTTGAGGCCTTCACCTCAAGGAAGACACTGAGGTGCTGGAGTTCGTCTAGAGAAGGTCAATGAATCTGGTGAAGGGTCTGAAGAAGAGGTCTTTTGAGAAGCAGCTGAAGGTTCTTGGGCTGTTTAATCTGGAGGAATGGAAGATGAGGAGAGACCTTCTTGCTCTCTACAACTACCTGAAAGGAGGTTGTGGTGAGGTGGGTATTAGTCTCATCTCCCCAGTAACAAGTAACAAGATAAGAAGTGGCTTCAAGTTGCACCAGGGGAAGTTAAGGTTTGGTGTTAGAAGAAACTGTTTGACTGAAAAGGTTATCAAAGACTGGAACAGGCTCCACAAGGAGGCACTTGAGACCCCATCCCTAGAACTGTTTAGAAGAGGCAGAGATAATGTTTGGACTCAATCTTAAAGGTCTTTTCTAACTGAAATGATTGCATGAAATACTCTAATACAGGGATCCTTCTTAGATACAGTGTCCTTAGTGACCCAGGCTGAGCTAAGTACAGGCTGCAGGATGAGCTAATTCTCAGCAGTGCACTCTCCCAAAGACTTAAAGAGAGAACAGGAGCCCATGCAGGGGTACAAAGTATTTGAAGTACCAGGTAAACATCATGATCAAGGTGCGTCCCAAGAGGATCTTATATCGAAACAGATCCAAGAAGCTGCCAGCCTCTCTGGAGCTCCTCTCTGCTGGCAGCTTCAGTGAAAAAGTGCACTTCTGCTTGCGGTTCCTCCTGGCAATGAGGTAGAGGGCATCTTCTGCTTCGTTCAGCCGGCCTTGTGAGTACAGCCAGCGGGGAGACTCGGGAATGAATCTGAAATACACACACACACACAGAGAGAGAGCTTCAGGGCTTTGCTTTTCTACAAGGCTGGACTTGGCTATGGAAATAAGGCTGAAACATATTTCAGTATAGCAAAGAGTTTTCCTAACAACCCTGAAAGTGCAAAACCCACTTTTTGAAACAGACAGAACACACTGAAAAAGAAGAGAAGGTAAGTCATATGTGATTTAGACACCAAGAACTTTCATTGGATATGTATACACACTCACACATACACATGTGCACAATGCCACCAGCTGGGAGGCTTGGCTGATACAGCTGAAGGCTGTGCAGCCATCCAGAGAGACCTGGGCACAGAGGAACCAGATGAAGGTCCACAAGGAAAAGTGCAGAGTCCTGCACCTGAGGAGGGATAATAAACTGCACCAGTACAGGCTGGGAGGTGATCTGCTGGAGAGCAGCCCTGTGGAGAGGGACGTGGGAGTGCTGGTGGAGAACAAGTTAACCATGGCACAGCAATGTGCCCTTGTGGCCAAGAAGGCCAATGGCATCCTGGGGTGTATTAGGAGGAGTGTGTCCAGCAGATCAAGGGAGGTTCTCTCCCTGCTCTACTCTGCCCTGGTGAGACCTCATCTTGAATATTATGTTCAGTTTTGGGCTCCCCAGTTTAAGAAGGAAAGAGATTTGCTGGAGAGGGTCCAGCAGAGGGCTACGAGGATGATGAGGGGACTGGAGGGCATGGCTGATGAGGAGAGGCTGAGAGACTTGGGACATTTTAGTCTGAAGAAAAGAAGACTGAGAGGGGATTTGATAAATGTCTAAGTATCTGAAGGCTGGCCAGTAGCTGGGGGACAGGCTCAGCCCACTTGCTGCCTGGGACAGGACAAGGAGCAATGGGTATAAGCTGCAGCAAAAGAGGTTCTGCCTCAACACAAGGGGGAACTTGTAAGAGTTCCAGAGTACTGGAACAGGTTCCCCAGAGAGGAAGTGGAGTCTCCTTCTCTGGGGACTTTCAAGGCCTGTCTGGTGTGTTCCTTTGTGATCTGTGTTAGATTGTGTGGTCCTGCTCTGGCAGGGGGGTTGGACTTGATGGTCTCCTTGGGTCCCTTCTCACCCCTAACATCTTGTGATCCTGTGAAGTTACAGTATCATTAGAATCCTATCAAATTAAGGAGGTATCACACTACTAGACAGGGTGTTTGTGTCAAAACTAGCCATCCTTCAGTTAAACTGATGATAGGAAGAAAAAAAAAATTCAGTTTAAAGAGCAGCTGAAGTTATTTTCTTCTTTCAGTTACAGAGATTCTGCTGTCAGAAAGTACATCTAAGAAAAGCACACTGCATGACACAGAATCACAGAAACATTCAGGCTGGAAAAGACCTTCAGGATCACAAAGTCCCACTGATAATCCTACTTTACAAGGTTCACCATAAACCATATCCTCAAGCACCACATCAAATGACTTCTACACACATCAAGGGTTGGTGACTTAACCACCTCCAGTTTCAATGCCTAACCACTCCCCCTGTGAAAAAAAAAATTTCCTAAAATCCAGTCTAAAGCTATCCAGTTGCAGCTTGAGGCCATTCCCTCTTGTTCTATCACTAATTATCTGTGAGAAGAGACCAGCACCAACCTCTCCACAATGTCCTTTAAGGTCTCCCTTCAGCTTCCTCTTCCTCAAACTAAACAGCCCCAGTCACTCTTCATAAGAACCATTCTCCAGGCCCTTCACCAGCTTTGTTGCTCTCCTCTGCACTCGCTCCAGTACCTCAATATCTTGCTCTGAGGTGCCCAAAACTGAACACAATTGTCAAATGTTCAGCACAAACATGAAACCCCTACTATCTTAATAAAACCACCTTATCATTTTTTCCTAAGCCCCTTTAATAAAAAGGAAGATGCCCATTTTCACTTTTGCATGTCATTAAGACTGCATGTGCAAGCAATTTTGATTGTCATTCCCAAGCAAATCTAAGAAGATAAACATCATGTTATCACACAGCCACAGAAACATAGAATCATAGAATCAACCAGGTTGGAAAAGACCTCCAACATCATCCAGGCTAACCTAGCACCCAGCCTTATCCAAACAATTAGACCACCAACTTGAACATATCCAGGGATGATGACTCCACCGCCTTCCTGGGCAGCCCATTCCAAGGCCAATCACTCTCTCTGACAACAACTTCCTCCTAACATCCAGCCTAAATCTCCCCCAACACAACTTGAGACTGTGTCCCCTGGTTCTCTTGCTGCTTGCCTGACAGAAGAGACCAACCCCCACCTGGCTACAGCCTCCCTTCAGGTAGTTGTAGACAGCAATGAGCTCACCCCTGAGCCTCCTCTTCTCCAGCCTAAACACCCCCAGCTCCCTCAGCCTCTCCTCACAGGGCTGTGTTCCAGGCCCCTCACCAGCTTTGTCACCCCTCTCTAGACATGTTCCAGTATCTCAACATCTCTCTTGAATTGAGGAGCCCAGAACTGGACACAGCACTCAAGGTGTGGCCTGACCAGTGCTGAGTACAGGGCAAGAAGAACCTCACTTGTTCTACTGGCCACACGCTTCCTGAGCCAGCCCAGGATGCCATTGGCTCTCTTCACCACCTGGGCACACTGCTGCCTCATCTTCAGCTACTATTTACAGCACCCCCAGGTCCCTCTCTGCCTGGCTGCTCTCCAGCCACTCTGTCGCCAGCCTGTAGTGCTGCTTGGGGTTGCTGTGGCCAAAGTGCAGAACCCTGCACTTGGCCTTGTTAAATCTCATTCCATTGGCCACTGCCCATCCATCCAGTCTGATTCCAAACACATGCACATCAGCTACAGAATTCCAAACAGACACACACCAGCTACAGAACTGGATGAGATGTGCTTCTACACCACTCTTGAGATTGTTTCTATCTACAGTGATAACGTATCTTCATCTCTAAACATCTGAGCTGTGGTATTTGAAGAAAGCACAGAATGTGGTGTGGTAAAACTTGAGAGAAATAGCTTAGTTACAGTATTTCATGCTATCCTAGAAAGGTACCTTGACATAGCTGTTCAATTTGTTCTTTGAGTTTGTGTTGCTTTGTTTCTTTTTTGTTGGAGCTTTGATTGTTTGGGGGATTTTTTTGGTTTGTTGTTGTTTGGGTTTTCTTTGGTGGTGGTGGTGGTTTGGTTTGCAAGTTTTTTTGACATCTTTCTTGATGAAAATGACTTTGAAAAATAACTTACAGAGAGAGAAGAAAGACGACTGTTCCTTCCAGGTTAACCACAACAGCCAGAGTCCTCCAGGAACGAATAAAGTACCCTAACAAAGCATACTGGGCAATTCCCACAGCAAAGAACAAGCCACCAATAGAACCTAGCATACAGTTAAAAACAAAACAAAACAAAACATTATGACTCCTTTAAGGAACATTAACAACTCTCAGCACACAGAAACAGAGAGAAGCTAACATTTCATTACAATAAACTCATTTGGCAATACTACCAAAATCACAGCTACTTGACCAAACAATATTCTGTCCTTCACAGATACAGATGTACTTTATCTAATTGCAAAGATAAACACAAGTACAAAAAGCATTGTTCTGCATTCTTTTCATCCAACAAAATCCACGAGTAGCCAAGTCTTGCAATAACCTATGCTTCCACTGTCTAGGTGTAGAAATAAACACCACAAACCATTGAAAGACTGGCCTTTTTAGGAATACATAGCACTCATTTGTAGCTCTCATGATCTATAAGACATTCTGTTTTAGAACAGTCTCATCACAGCACTTCTTTGGCACTTGTCAAGGTGTCTCAACACTTGGCGTGTCCCAGGGATGTAATATGTGTCCAGACCCCAGGATTCCAGAGAGAAGCAAAAGGATAGGCAATGATTTCAGGTAAGAACCTTTTCTGTCTTTCTGTATGTTGCAAAGCTCCTGTCTGTCCCTGTGGGGTCTGCTCCTTGGCCTTGTATGGGCTGTTTTCGGAGCTCATCTGCACACCTTTAAATGTGTTCTGCCCCCAAAGCTTGCTGGGACACTGATGTAAAAAAGCAGAAGTGTGCAAATGTGCAGCTGTGTGGGTGGGAGACCAAGGCCGAGGTCAGAGATCTGTTGGATGGTTTGGGTTGGAAGGGACCTTAAAGGTCATCTAGCTGCACCCTCCTGCAGGGACACCTCACCTATGTATGAGACTATATAAAAGACACTTCTGATGTCTTTTTGATAACTCCAAAGAATTAAATATTTGACATTTAGCATATTGAGCATACAAACACAAAGTTCTTTTTGGCAGAGACCAAAATTGCAATGGATAGAGCTCAGCTAACACGAACCTTGGATGCATATTTAGCTGTGTAACATTCACAGGGGTTGTTTCAGCTGAAGCTTAGTCAAGCGGAGTGATGAAGAAATCTAAATGGCCCCAAGTCATCTACTATGCTTGCCTAAGTTTTGTATTAAACAAAGCAGGGCTCTAAACTGTGGTTCACATAGATGCTCAAGTGGAGCTAAATGAGCTGCTGCTATGGTGTTAGCTTTGATGCATTTCAAGCAGCGTGCGAGTCTGAAACCTATAAACTGTAACAATAAAGACAGTGGCAGTCAAATTGTACCTGCTAATGCCCAGTAGGCAGCACCTACACACTCATTCAGCAGAACAAAGGCCACCAGTGACATCCCACCATTCATCATTCCTACCAAGAAGCGAGAGATGGCAAAGAATTCATATGAGGGCGAGAATCCATTTGCAATGGCAAACAAGATGTCAAGAGCAAAACCTGGAAGACAAGGCAAAAGGTTTAATTTCAGAAGAGTACCTAAAGCAAAACAGAAGCATTTATCAGCATTTTTTCTTGATATTCAGTGGCATCTGTCTCAAGTAAACAGTTAACAACAGCAGCAGCACCATTTCAGGTAAAAATTTAGGTACCTGAAGTAGTATCATGAAAGGAGGGAAAGACAGGAGGAAAAAGATATAGTGTCTGATACAAAAAAAACCCAAACAATCAATATCATAAAAGAAGGGGAGGACAGGGCAAAAAGGAATGGAATTTGCAGTACTAAACCTTCAAGTTGAGCAATCATTTTTTTTGTATGTTCAGAACTACTGCCTGGCTCCAGTTCAGACAGCTTGACATTTAGCACCATAGTGAAGCCACAGATTAAATACATGATCAAAGAACTCTCCTCATTTGTGGAAAGTAGCCCTCACAAACTAAGGAAGAGAAATGTTAGCATGGGACAGTACATGGGGATTTTGCACTGAATAGAAGGTTGACCTTTATTTACTTGGAATGAAGTTGCTCATTTAAAAATCAAGATGCTGGTTTTCAATTCTGTATTCTTATCCATCGACCAAACACTTTATACCTCCACACACAAGACATGAAGTTCCAAATGCTGCTTGATCAGGGGCACTAGAAAAGGTTATGAGCTCTAAAACATGGTGAGGATCACAAATACATAAGAATGACATCATTCGGACAGCAGGGAAAATGTTCCGATTCCTAGAAGGTTGTGTACATACAAACACTGCTAACCAATGACTAGAAACCTTAACTGAAACCTCTTGAGACCCCATGAGCTTGACATGTATGAGTATGAGCCCTTACAGGACCATTACTGAATACAGACTATCTCCCAGATGTTAATTTCTTGTCCTTGCTTATATTCCTGAAGTATACAGGAAGGGCAAAACAATCTAGTTGATTGGACAGGGCTGGGTGCTAGGTTGGACTGGATGATCTTGGAGGTCTCTTCCAACCTGGTTGATTCTATAAACAATAAAAAAAAAAAGACAGCACACAATTCACTGCTGCCTATCAAGGCACAGATGTGGTGTTGAAGGACATGGTTTAGCACCAGATTTGGTAGAGTTAGATAATGGTTGGACTTCACCGAATCATAGAATCAACCAGGTTGGAAGAGACCTCCAAGATCAGCCAGGCCAACCTAGCACTCAGCCCTATCCAGTCAACTAGACCATGGCACTAAGTGCCTCATCCAGTCTCATCGTCAACACCTCCAGGGATGGTGACTCCCCCACCTCCTTGGGCAGCCCATTCCAATGCCAATCACTCTCTCTGAAAACAACTTCCTCCTAACATCCAGCACATCTCCTGGCACAACTTGAGACTGTGTCCCCTTGTTCTGTTGCTGGTTGCCTGGCAGAAGAGACCAACCCCCACCTGGCTACAACCTCCCCACAGGTAGCTGCAGACAGCAATGAGGTCAGCCCTGAGCCTCCTCTTCTCCAGCCTAAACACCCCCAGCTCCCTCAGCCTCCCGTCATAGGGCTTGTGTTGACGATCTAAAGGCCTTTCCCAATCAGAACAAGCCTGTGAATCTATGAAATCAAGCTCTCAGCAGAAGCTGGGCTCTTGCACTGATCTTTAGGAACACTCCACCTCCACTTCAATCATTTTGTTAGTTGGCAGCAGTTACCTGTGAGATAGACTTTCTTCCTCCCAAAGCGATCTGAGAGCTGGCCAAAGGAGATTGCTCCAAGAAACACGCCGCTGAAGTAGAAGGAACTGGCAGCACTGACTTTGTATGATGTGTTGCCAATTAAAAACCACTGGAGGAAGAAGAAAAAAGAAGGATGGGGGGGGGGAAGGCAAATGAAGCATAATTCAAGTAGTTCAGCAGTTCACCAAAAGCTAATGGCTGAAGAAGGCTGACACATACTTTAAGGAGGATCAAACCTTGCATTGCATTCAGTCAGCTATTAGATAGTACTTGTGTTGTGGTGACCTTCTTGTGGCCTTACAGTATATGAAGGGGTCCTCCAAAAAGGCTGGGGAGGGACTTTTAGGCTCTCAGGGAGTGACAGGACTAGGGGGAATGGAGCAGAGCTAGAGGTGTGGAGATTCAGAGTGGACATAGGGAGGAAGTTTTTCAGCATGAGAGGCTGGAATGGGTTGCCCAGGGAGGTCGTTGAGGCCCCATGGCTGGAGGTGTTTAAGGCCAGGCTGGATGAGGCTGTGGGCCGCCTGCTCTAGGGTAGAGTGTCCCTGGGCATGGCAGGGGGGTTGGAAGTAGATGATCCTTGTGGTCCCTTCCAACCCTGACTGATTGTATGACTATCTTCCAGACCCTGAGTGGTATCAACCAATTGCACAGTTCCCCCAAAATCACATGCAATCCTTGATTCTGAAACCAAGGACAGATTCCTCAGAATACTGTAATTCTTGCAACATTCTCCCACTCTCCCTTTTATTGCCTTTTCTCACTGTGCTAGTTTGAAGCTAGCTAGATTATTTTGATGAGAAGAATTAGATTACAGGCTGTGAAAAGGAAACAATGGTGATGTCTACTGCACTCATAGGCTTGCTGAGATGTGTGAAAATAAGAACATAAATACAGATAAGGCACAGAGTTGCTCTCTGGGACTGCATGAATTTCTCTTTCTAACCTAACCTGCTGCCTGACTAATCCTTCTGCTTCCTAACCCTCCTGGGCAACCCTCCAAACTCACCTTAATACATAAGAAAATGTCTGGGGTAAGGTAGAGAGGTGGAAGAAGGTGTAAGGGTGGTTGGGAGCCCCTTCTGGGGACTCTGGTTTCTGGGAGAGCTGTTGTGTTTTTGGATTACTTTTTAAACTTGTCTATTTCTGTCTATAGCTGTAGATATATTGTAAATACCTGCTTGTGTATTGTGATAAGCTGTAAATATAAAGCTTCATTCATTCAATTTCCAGATTGACTGAGCCTAGTCTGAGTGATTTTCTTAAGCAGGGGGGGGCAGGTAACACCCAAAACATCACAGTTATCTTCAGTAGACTCAGTCCTACCTCTTGACATAGGTTGTAGAAGCCTGTAGGCACACTAGGCAAAGATAAAAAGCGCAGGTTATGTCCAGAGGTAATCCTGCATATGCCCTTCCTTATCAGTAGTCTTGTCACTGAGAAATACTTTTGACAGGTTTTCTGGTATTAAAAGCAGTGTGTCATTTACTTTGTGTCATTTCCAGTTCTTCCAAATTGCAAATACAAACCAAATCTTCCTATTTTTGAGTCTTACAGACTTTAATGGCTCAGGTTAAACCTGAGAGGAAATTAATTTCCCCACAAAACTGTAGAACAAATATAACACCATGCTCTGACTGTCCAGAAGTCATCTCCTTTTGTATTCTAAAAACTTCACATATTGTGCTCTTCTCTTTTTCTATTCCTCTTGCATTTGAGCTAATGTTGCCTTTAAGTGACATCCAACTTTTCGTCCTGCAGTGGTTATATGGTGATTATGTCAGTATCCCTGCAATGACACACTGATCTTCTCATCATAATCTATTCCTCCTCTATCAAAATCCCATCAGATATCCTTTCTAGCAAAGCCTCTATGATTTCAAACCTCAGTTACAAACTACCCCACAATAAGAGCAAAGCCACATAATTAAACCTCACCAAGATCAAGGAGCTAACAAAACAAAGTCATTCAGAAGCACCATGAAAATAACTCACATACCTCCCAATATGCACTTCATTCTGAATTGTCACTTGAACAGTGAGGTGCTCACTGATAGGACAGGTAATGAGTCCATGAAGCATCAAGATGAGCAAAACTCAATTCTAAAATAACCACGTGACCACCATTCAGCTTCTGAAGCTCCTTTAGAAAAACAAATCCCAGAAAATTACAGAGGCCAATGGGATGAGATTTAACAAGGTCAAGTGCAGGGTTCTGCACTTTGGCCACAACAACCCTAAGCTACAGCGCTACAGGCTGGGGACAGAGTGGCTGGAGAGCAGCCAGGCAGAGAGGGACTGGGGGTACTGGTAGAGAGTAGCTGAAGATGAGGCAGCAGTGTGCCCAGGTGGCCAAGAGAGCCAATGGCATCCTAGGCTGGATCAGGAAGAGTGTGACCAGTAGAACAAGGGAGGATATTCTTCCTCTGTACTCAGCACTGGTCAGGCACCACCTTGAGTGCTGTGTCCAGTTCTGGGCTCCTCAATTCAAGAGAGATGTTGAGATTCTGGAATGTGTGCAGAGAAGGGCAACAAAGCTGGTGAGAGGCCTGGAACAGAGCCCTGTGAGGAGAGGCTGAGGGAGCTGGGGGTGTGCAGCCTGGAGAACAGGCTCAGGGGTGACCTCATCCCTGAATAGAATTAACCAGGTTGGAAGAGACCTCCAAGATCATCCAGGCCAACTTACCAACCAGACCTCTCCAATCAACTAGAACATGGCACTAAGGGTCTCACCCAGTCCCTTCTTCAACACCTCCAGGGACAGCAACTCCACCACCTCCCTGGGCAGCCCATTCCAATGCCAATCACTCTCTCTGCCAACAACTTCCTCCTCACATCCAGCACATCCCCTGGCACAACTTGAGACTGTGTCCCCTTGTTCTCTTGCTGGTTGCCTGGCAGAAGAGACCAACCCCCACCTGGCTACAGCCTCCCTTCAGGTAGTTGCAGACAGCAATGAGGTCACCCTGAGCCTCCTCTTCTCCAGCCTAAACACCCCCAGCTCCCTCAGCCTCTCCTCACAGGGCTGTGTTCCAGGCCTCTCACCAGCTTCATTGCCCTTCTCTGGACACATTCCAGAATCTCAACATCTCTCTTGAACTGAGGAGCCCAGAACTGGACACAGCACTCAAGGTGTTGCCTAACCAGTGTTGAGTACAGAGGAAGAATAACCTCCCTTGTCCTGCTGGCCACACTCTTCCTGTTAGAAACATGCAGAAATTAAAACCCACAAAAGCCGTCAAGAAAAAGAGCCGTGAACTGGACGAAGGACTCAAGGTGTGGCCTGACCACTTATAAATATTATAAGCCAATAAAATAATAAACATTAATAAAATCTCCTCTTGGTCTTCTCTTCTCCAGGCTAAATTAGGTCAAGGTCTCCCAGCCTTTCCTCATAAGAAAGATGCTCCAGTCCATTAATTGTCCTTGTAATCCTTCTTTGCAGCACACTTGTCCAGTACATCCCTGTCCTCCTTGAACTGGGGAACCTAGAACTGGACACAATCATGCCCTAATTATCAGTATAAAAAAATGTCATGCCCTAGCTTTTGGTATAAATATTTTAAAAGCTACCTGTAGTGAAACTCAGTGACATTAGAATCATAGAATCAGTCAGGGTTGGAAGGGACCACAAGCATCATCCAGTTCCAACCACCCTGCCATGCTCAGGGATGCCCTACCCTAGAGTAGGCTGCCCACAGCCTCAGCCAGCCTGGTCTTAAACACCTCCAGGCATGGGGCCTCAACCACCTCCCTGGGAAACACAGTCCAGCCTCTCACCACTGTCATGTTGAACAACTTCCTCCTCACGGCCACTCTGAATCTCCCCACCTCCAGCTTTGCTCCATTCCCCCTAGTCCTGTCACTCCCTGAGAGCCTCAAATGTCCCTCCCCAGCTTTTTTGTAGTCTCCCTTCAGACACTGGAAGGCCACAAGAAGGTCACCTCGCAGCTTCCTCTTCTCCACACTGAACAGCCCCAACTCTTTCAGTCTGTCCTCATAGCAGAGCTGCTCCAGCCCTCTCATCATCCTCGTGGCCCTTCTCTGGACACTCTCCAGCATCTCCACATCCTTCTTGTAATAGGGGCTCCAGAACTGGATGCAATACTCCAGGTGGGGTCTCAGCAAAGGAAAGTAGAGGGGGAGAATCAGCTCCCTCAACCTGCTGGCCACACTTCTCCTGATGCAGCCCAGGGTCTGTTTGGCCCTCTGGGCAGCATCATATCCTTTCTGAATGAATCATGGATTCAGGGATACTTTGCTTGCAAAGCAATACTTGTTTTGCAATGTAATTCTGAGAGCCACAAAGCCCTTTACAGGGCTTAAGGTCTTTCTCTTTAACCCAAAAGATGTTACATATGTATGCCTAATATTTATAAACCAAGCTTTTTACATCAGAATATTTTTCAGTGTGTATTTGCTGTGATCATGTTATTAATAAGTGATGCCATGAGATAAGCATTATAAGTATCTTCCTCAAATGTAGAAAAAGCTTCTTTATACATCAATAATAAAACAAGGCATCCCTCAAATAAGCATGTTCAAACTAAAAAAAACAAAGGATTTATCAGATAGCTCAATTTGCAAATAAACAACAGAAGTCAGATAAGAAATTTCACATTACTGTGGCCTGACAAGAGCTGAGTAGAGGGGTAGAATAACCTCCCTTGTCCTACTGGCCACACTCTTCCTGATCCAGCCCAGGATGCCATTGGCTCTCCTGCCCACCTGGGCACTGCTGCCTCATCTTCAGCTACTCTCTACCAGTATCCCCAGGTCCCTCTCTGCCTGGCTGCTCTCCAGCCACTCTGTCCCCAGCCTGTAGCGCTGCTTGGAGCTGTTGTGGCCAAAGTGTAGGACCCTGTACTTGGCCTTGTTAAATCTCATCCCATTGGTCTCTGCCCAGCCATCCAGCCTGGCAAGGTCTCTCTGCAGAGCTCTCCTACCCTCCAACAGATCCACACCTGCTTGGTGTCACCTGCAAACTTACTGATGCTGGACTCAACCTCCTTGTCCAGATCATCAATACAGATATTGAACAGGACTGGGCCCAGCACTGATCCCTGGGGCACACCACTTGTGACAGCTGCCAACTGGATGTGGCACCATTTACCACCACTCTCTGGGCTCTGCCATCCAGCCAGTTCTTGACCCATATCAGAGTGAATCTGTCCAAGCCATGAGCTGCCAGCTTGGCCAGGAGCTTGTTGTGGCAGACAGCGTCAAAGGCTTTGAAGTCCAGGTAGACTACATGCACAGCCTTCCCACCATTCACCAGGCAGGGAACCTGATCACAAAAGGAGATCAGGTTGGTCAGGTGGGACCTGCCCTTCCTAAACCCACATTTTACATACTTTTAAATGGTTATGAGGTCTCCCCTAAGCATTCTTTTCTCAAGACTGAACAAACCCTATTCTCTCAGCCTAAATATGCTAAACAATCAGAAAGCAGAAACTACACAAGTGGCTGTTGAGAATTTTTTTTGAGCTTTGTGTTTTTCAAGCAAACTTTTCTTTACCTGTATGTCTTTCTTATACAACTAAAATGCTTGCTTAAGAACTCCTGCAAGGTTGATGTCCTAAACCACTGCTAGTCCCTGCAAACATATCTGACATGTCAAGTTTAAGAGAATAAAAGACTCTCATATGAATTAAAAAAACTAAATCCACCATCCTTCAGGATTTTAATTTAGACAGAGATATTAAGTACGCACATCCTCTTTATTACTAGAAGAAGCAGCAATGCCTGTTGTGCATAACTGCTTGGAATTATTCCAAACTGGCAGTTTTAGTTAATAGGCTCATAAGCAATAAAGTTAAGTGTTTTATAGGAGTACTTCAGATAGCATTAGGATGTTAGGGGTTGGAATGGACCCAAGGAGATCGACTCCAACTCCCCTGCCACAGCAAGACCACACAATCTAACACAGATCACAGAGGAACATATCCAGACAGGCCTTGAAAGTCTCCAGAGAAGGAGACTCCACAACCACTCTGAGGAGCCTGTTCCAGTGCTCTGGGACCCTTACGGTAAAGAAGTTCCCCCTTGTGTTGAGGCAGAACCTCCTGTGCTGCATCTTACACCCATTGCTCCTTGGGTATCCCAGGCAGCAAGTGAGCAGAGCCTGTCCCCCCGCTCCTGGCCACCCCTCAGATACTTATAAACATTTATCAAATCCCCTCTCAGTCTTCTTTTCTCCAGACTAAACAGCCCCAGGTCCCTCAGCCTCTTCTCATAAGCCATGCCCTCCAGTCCCTTAATCATCCTCATAGCTCTCTGCTGGACCCTCTCCAGCAGGTCTCTGTACCTCTTAATCTGGGGAGCCCAAAACTGAACACAATATTCAGATGAGGTCTCACCAGGAGAGCAGAGGGGCAGGAGAACCTCCCTTGATCTGCTGGACACACTCCTCCTAATACACCCACACTGCTGTGCCATGGTTAACTTGTTCTCCACCAGCACCCCCAGGTCCCTCTCCACAGAGCTGCTCTCCAGCAGATCACCTCCCAGCCTGTACTGGTGCAGTTTATTATTCCTCCCCAGGTGCAGGACTCTGCACTTGTCCTTGTTGAACCCCATCTGGTTCCTCTGTGCCCAGCTCTCCAATCTGTCCAGGTCTCTCTGGATGGCCACACAGCCTTCAGCTGGATCAGCCAAGCCTCCCAGCTTGGTGTCATCAGCAAACTTGCTGAGCAGACTCTGTCTGTGCCCTCATCAATGTCATTAATGAAGATACCGAACAGAATTATCATGTGAAACTACACTTGACTCAGCTGTACAGCTCTATATCCAGGTCTTGTAACAGTCAGGTAGGGTTTATTACAGATTTTGACATTAAGAGTTACTGAAGTTCCAAGGAAAGCCATGTTGTGCACATCACAGAGTCACAGAACTTTGAAGGTTGGAAGGGACCTCCAGAGATCATCGAGTCCAACCTCCCTGCCAAGACAGGATTCCCTAGGGTAGTTTGCACAGGAACGCATCCAGGTGGGTTTTGAAAGTCTCCAGAGTTGAAGACTCCACAGCCTCTCTGGTAAGCCTGTTCCAGTGCTCTGTCACCCTCACTGTAAAGAAGTTTCTCCTCATGTTGAGATGAAACCTTCTGTGTTCCAGTTTGTAGCTGTTGCTCCTTGGCTTATTGCTGATTACTACCAAAAAGTGATTGGCCCCATCCACTTGACACCTGCCCCTCAATTACATGTCAAAAAGTACTGTTTAAAATCAGTTCTTGCCTCTGTAAGTGCAGCTGCCATGCAGAATAAAGAGACTGCCAATTTATGTCAACTGGGAAATATACATCAGTGCAGAGTCCAGAATCATTTCAGTAGGGACCGCAGCTAGACCATGAAAGAAGACACTCAGAACACAGGGGCCACATCAATAAAGCTAAAGATTGTTTTGGGATAGAGTGGGAGGGAGTTGCACTGTTCACCTGAGGTCTCACTGCTCTCTTCTTCCTTCATATTCGAAGTTGCAATAACTGCAGAAGCCTCTTCCTCTCCAGCTCCTTCCCTGCTTGCTAACTGCACGAGGAATGCACTACGTGCATTTGACCTACATGCATTTGAGCCAGCAGTGTGCACTTGCAGCCCGCAGGGCCAACCAGAGCCTGGGCTGCAGCAGGAGAAGTGTGGCCAGCAGGTCGAGGGAGCTGATTCTCCCCCTCTACTCCACTCTGTTGAGACTCCCACTTGGAGTACTGCATCCAGTTCTGGAGCCCCTATTACAAGAAGGATGTGGAGATGCTGGAGTGTGTCCAGAGAAGGGCCACGAGGATGATGAGAGGGCTGGAGCAGCTCTGCTATGAGGACAGACTGAAAGAGTTGGGGCCGTTCAGTGTGGAGAAGAGGAAGCTGCGAGGTGACCTCTTGTGGCCTTCCAGGATCTGAAGGGGGACTACAAAAAAGCTGGGGAGGGACTCTTTAGGCTCTCAGGGAGTGCCAGGACTAGGGGGAATGAAGCAAAGCTGGAGGTGGGGAGATTCAGAGTGGCCATGGGGCGGAAGTTGTTGAGCATGAGAGCAATGAGAGGCTGGAATGGGTTGTCCAGGGAGGTGGTTGAGGCCCCATGCCTGGAGATATTTAAGGCCAGGCTGGATGAGGCTGTGGGCAGCCTGCTGTAGGGTAGGGTTTCCCTGGGCATGTCAGGGGAGTTGGAACTAGATGATCCTTGTGGTCCCTTCCAATCCTGACTGATTCTACGACCTTATAGGAAAATCATATGAGATGTCCAGAAAGATCTTAGAGTCTGTGAAGGATTATGAACACTCTAGTAAAACAAGTGGCACAATTCCATCTCAACTGTAGGACCAGGCTACATGATCCAAACAACTCTCACATGGAAAAGGTGGGAAGTTTTGGAGCAGAACCTTGCCCAAGATCTGCAGGGTAAAAGAAAGATAGATTTTCTTGCCAGTAAAGATGTAAGTACCTGCTCTCTACCTGAAGGCAGTGCCTGTTTAATTTGCTAATCAAAATGTGCATTAGTAAGGAAGAAAGATGCAGCCTCCCAACAACTAACCCACTAAGATTTGCCACTCACACAATGGCAGCAGAACATTTCAGTCTTACCTCAGAGACGATGGATGTGAAACTGCTGCTGAAGTGTACGTGCTCGTGCACCTCACTGCCATTGGCGGTCAGAAGCCATTCCCCAAACGCCCTCTGTTCACTCACTGACTGGTTGCTACGGCTCTGATTAGCTGAGAGCTCCTGGAGATCCCAGTGGTAGGGAGGAGTTGCACCCACCAACGCGATGAGGATGGCTTCAGTGGCGACATAGAGCTGCCAGGAAACACAAAAAGACAAAGATGTGAGAGGTAGTCAAGCAATGTTTCCTCTGTAGCTGGATCACATCAGAGTAAAAATAGTGTTCCTGTTTTGTATTAACCATCTACCACCTTACAATGCTCCTGTCTACTAAATATCACTTGTGCTAGTTTGAGCCTAGCAGAGATATTTTGGTGAGAAGAATTAGATGATAGGCTGTGAAAAGGAAACAATGGTGATGGCTGCTGCACTCATAGGCTTGCTGACATATATAAAAACAAGAACACAAACATAGATAACAGAGCTGCTCTCTGGCTTTGGCTGCTTCCCTTCTCTCTCTAACCTGCTAATCCATCTGCTTCATAACCCTCTGGGGCAATTCTCCAAACTCATCTTGAACGTAAGGCAAAGTCTGGGATAAGGTGGAGGGGTGGAAAGGAGGTGTAAGGGTGGTTGGGAGCCCCTCCTGGGGACTCTGTTTTCTGGGAGGGCTGTTGTGTTTCTGTCTATAGCTGTATGGATTGTAAATACCTATTTGTATACTGTGCTAAGCTGTGAATATAAACCTTCACTCTTTAATTTTCATCTGCTGAGTTTAGTCTGGGTGATTTTCCCGAGGGGGGAAGGGGAAGGTAACACCCAAACCATCACATCACAGTGGTTCTTGCACTTTTTGTCCATTGTTTGACAGGAAAGAAATTCCTCTCCTGACACTCTTCCCTTAGTCAGAGGACCCCCAACTCCCACATACAGCAAGAACACCTCTTGGATGCACAAAAAATTGTTAACAGTATCAAGGAGACAAAATAAAACTATGCCTTTATGCAAGCATATTACTCTAATATCCTCTCCTTCTACTCACTTTGTCCATTCCTCTACTGGAACAGATCTCTTCCTCATACTCATTCTTTACCAGTTTTACACAATTCTTCTCTATTTTTTAATCTTTTGTGAACCTGTTTTGCTGTATGAACATACATGTAACATATATGTACATACATAACATACATGAACAGCCAGCAGCATGCACTTGTGGCACGGAGGGCCAAGCAGACCCTGGGCTGCAGCAGGAGAAGTGTGGCCAGCAGGGCGAGGGAGGTGATTCTCCCCCTCTACTCTGCTCTGCTGAGACCCCACCTGGAGCACTGCATCCAGTTCTGGAGCCCTATTCCAAGAGGGATGTGGAGATGCTGGAGTGTGTCCAGAGAAGGGCCACAAGGATGCTCAGAGGGCTGCAGCAGCTCTGCTATGAGGACAGTCTGAAAGAGTTGGGGCTGTTCAGTGTGGAGAAGAGGAGGCTCCCAGGTGACCTTCTTGTGGCCTTCCAGTATCTGAAGGGGAAGGGACTTTTTAGGCTCTCAGGGAGTGACAGGACTAGGGGGAATGGAGCAAAGCTGGAGGTGGGGAGATTCAGACTGGTTGTGAGGAGGAAGTTGTTCACCATGAGAGTGGTGAGAGGCTGGAATGGGTTGCCCAGGGAGGTGGTTGAGGCCCCATGCCTGGAGGTGTTTAAGGCCAGGCTGGCTGAGGCTGTGGCCAGCCTGCTCTAGGGTAGGGTGTCCCTGGGCATGGCAGGGGGGCTGGAACTAGATGATCCTTGTGGTCCCTTCCAACCCTGACTGATTCTATGATTCTACATATGCATTTGTGTTATATCTACACCTTTATACAGACACGAGAGGTCTAAATACACTGGTTAAGAGCTGGCTTTGTTCAGGGAATAATAAAACCACTGCAAACTCAGATATTTCAAGCCTAGCGCAGAGCTGGGTCACTGCTGCTTGGTCAGAACACTGATGAGCCAATGCTTCAAAAGGCTAAATTACAGCTCAATCTTAAAACCCAGGCTTATTTGACCTGTTTAAATACACAAGTACCTCAATTCTGCAATAGAGGACAGATTAGGACATGATCTGAGAGACAAAAAGATGCTGGTAACAATATGAAGGCCTTTCCCATACGCTCAAGTAAGACTGCCTCATTTCACACCCTCACTTGTATACTAAGCACACTTGCTTCTATGACTAAAAAAAGGAGCAACAACAAAAAAGGTTGATTCTGTTGCTTCTCCTGCCTACTACTTGGCCCATACAACCCCCTCAGTCATGCCACTCCATTCCTCACTTCATTTCAGCTACCTCCTGAATTCAGTTCTTGCTCTGCTCGCAACATCTCCTCTCAGTTGGGAAGAATGCACCAGACACAAAACGTGTTCTCTCTGAAGGCAGCTACACAATGCTCAAAACTGAGGCATAGGGAAAAAAGATATGTATCTGGCAAATTCTTAATTCTGAAGCTGACAACACCAGGTAATCCTAATCTGTCCTCCTTAACATCTGAGCAGTCAGAGTCACACCAGAAGCATTTTCTTTCCATCAGCTCCTTTTTGCATTCTACATGATAAACTTCTATTCTTGTAGCAGGAGGTAAACACATTTTGTTTAGTTGCCCTAACTGCTCTGGGCACCCTAAATGCTCTGGTGTTATCAAATAGTATTCCTTTGAATTTAAGTTTAATTGAGTCACTGCTGACACAGGACTGTTTTTCCACCTGTCTTGTACTTTAGGTAAAACCTCCTCTTTTTTTCATTGCAAAACTAAAACAGAATCCACAAACACCCTACAAAATCCATTTACAATTCTGGAGACCAGAAACATTGTTCTAGATGTTGCCATCCCTGGAGATGTGCAAGAAAAGGCTGGATGAGGCACTTAGTGCCATGGTCTAGTTGACTGGATAGGGCTGGGTGCTAGGTTGGACTGGATGACCTTGGAGGTCTCTTTCACCCTGGTTGATTCTATGATTCTAACGCAAGAAAGCAAGCTCTACAAAGTTACAAGAAATTCAAAGGAACGTTTTTATTGTTCAAATAAGAGGTTCTCCCCTTCAGAATTCAAAATGTGTGCACTAAGTGAGAAGGGCAACAAAGCTGGTGAGGGGCCTGGAGCACAGCCCTGTGAGGAGAGGCTGAGGGAGCTGGGGGAGTGCAGCCTGGAGAAGAGGAGGCTCAGGGCAGACCTCATTGCTGTCTACAACTATCTGAAGAGAGGTCATAGCCAGGTGGGGGTTGGTCTCTTCTGCCAGGCAAGCAGCAACAGAACTGGTAGACTGATGATCAACATGAAATGTTATCAAATCAAATAGAAATATAATATAACAACTTCATAAAGGACAAAATGTCTACATTATGTGCAATGTGGCAAAGAAAACCTTTCTTCTTTTATTTGTCCTATAACCCCAGTCAAGCCAAATTTACACATTTTAATGTAGACTTTCTATTCATAAAACATTTTCTCAGTCTCCATGTGGATGTTAACAGTTCCCTGCTGAATTCCCTGCACTGATCTGGATTAAATCAAGATGAATACCAAGTGCAGAGAGAAGAGGCATCAGTTTATAGTCACTGATAATGAAATGTGAATTTTGTTAGATTGCTTTAAGTTTGTCCTATTTGTTTATATTCTCTGTATGTTGAAATTCTGCAGTCTTTCCAGGAAAGAAGTCTAGAGTGTATGGAGATTTATTAAAGGCAACTCCTTAACCTGGACCTTTTCACTTTCTCTGCTAAGTAAAGGAAATTTTATTTTGCCAATTATAACTATTTCATTAATAGGTTTTGAGATTATCTTCAAACACAACCTTTTGAAATTAATATTAATAGAAATGCCTGGAATGCACTGATCAGCTTTCTTGAGGTTCCATTTTCATAATAAATTTCCCAAGAAAAACATAGACTAAGACAAGCAGAGGGCAGGAAGGAAGAATTTAAATAGTATAACAGAATCGACCAGGTTGGAAGAGACCTTCAAGATCATTCAGTCCAACCTAGCATTCAGCCCTGTCCAGTCAACTAGACCATGGCACTAAGTGCCTCAGACAGGCTTTGCTTCAACACCTCCAGGGACAGCGACTCCACCACCTCCCTGGGCAGCCCATTCCAATGCCAATCACTCTCTCTGCCAACAACTTCCTCCTAACATCCAGCCTAGACCTCCCCCAGCACAACTTGAGACTGTGTCCCCTTGTACTGCTGCTGCTTGATTGAATTGAGGAGCCCAGAACTGGACACAGCACTCAAGGTGTGGCCTGACCACTGCTGAGTACAGGGGAAGAATAACCTCCCTTGTCCTACTGGCCACACACTCTGATCCAGGCCAAGATGCCATTGGCTCTCCTGGCCACCTGGGCACACTGCTGCCTCATCTTCAGTTACTATCTACCAGTACCCCCAGATCCCTTTCTGCCTGGTTACTCTCCAGCCACTCTGTCCCCAGCCTGTAGTGCTGCTTGGGATGGTTGTGGGCAAAGTGCAGAACCCTGCTCTTGGCCTTGTTAAATCTCATCCCATTGGCCTCTGCCCATCCACCCAGCTTGGCAAGGTCCTTCTACAGGGCTCTCCTACCCTCCAACAGATCCACACCTGCTCATAGCTTGGTGTTATCTGCAAACTTACTGATGATGGACTCAATCCTCTTGTCTAGATCATCAATAAAGATACTGAACAGGACTGGGCCCAGCACTGATCCTAATAATAATTATATACACATAAAAACAATTTAATAAAGTCTTGTAACCCACATATTTTACCCACTATGAAGCACAAAACAAAAATAAAATGGGGACTTAAATTCTACTGAGAAGTGCTGTTAATCTTCTTAATCAGCTCATCAGCAATTCACACTCAGCCTGGTGATTCTCCATAAGTACCATCTGAAGCATTTACTGCTGATGAAGTTAACGAGTGAACCACTAACTTCTGACCTTTCAAAAGGCAGAAACATTCAAACTGCACCTTAAGAAAAGACAGAAATTAAGGAAGAGCAACACAAGACTTTGCTCTGGTAGAATGCCATGATGAAGAGATGGTGACATTTTACAGAATCACAGGATTTCTTAAATTGGAAAAGCCCTTCAGGATCATGGAGTCCAATCATTAGTTTCACACTGACAACTCCTTGACTAAACCAAATCCCTCAGCACAACATCTCATCACTATGAATCACGAGGGTTGGGAAGGACCACCAGGATTATCCAGTCCAACCTTTATCCCAGCATCCTTCATCACCAGACCATAGCCCCAAGCACCACATCCAATCTCCTTTTAAACACCTCCAGGGAAGGTGACTCCACCACCTCCCTGGGCAGCCTGTTTCAGTGCCTGACCTCCCGCTCAGTAAAGAACTTTCTCCCAACAGCCAACCTAAACCTCCCCTGATGCAACTTGAAGCCATTTCCTCTTGTCCTATCATTAGTAATTGGGGAGAAGAGACCTGCTGCAAGCTCACTACAACCTCCTTTTAGGTAGTTGTAGAGGGCAATCAGGTCCCCTCTCAGCCTCCTCTTCTCCAGACTAAACAAGCCCAGCTCCCTCAGCCACTCCTCATAGGTGATGTTTTCCAGACCTCTCCCCAGCCTCGACGCCCTTCTCTGCACCCACTCCAGTGAGCTCCATTTTAGTACTCAAGCAAATTCCCCTGGACTCATGCCAAGCAGCTTAAAAAATTGAAGGGCCACCTTATTTTTGTTAGTCTGCTCATCTCATCTGCTTGCAGTTATTTCAATTTGCATGACTTCCCCCCCAGCCCCAGCCAGTAACTCCTTTATGTTGAAACAAACTCTGTAATGTCTTCCTGAAGCAAAATCATCATCTGCTGCTGGCACTCCTCTACCAAATTGTCTTTCGTCTCTCAGTAGGGCAGGAAGAGAACACACCTTAAAGACAGAAGGGAAGGGTGCTGTAGTTAAAGCAAACAATCACCATGTGCAGCACACATCAAACTCTTTCAAACACTTAACAATCCCAATCCCATTCTGACAAGAAATATTATTCTCCACGAACAATGGCACCACTGTTACTATCTGTGCCAACTCTGTTGACACAGTTCCTTCCAAGTGAAAGAACTCTGGGTTCCTGTCAAGAAGCTAAGAAAACCTACCTAATTCAGTTTTTCAACCTTAAAATGTAGGCATTCAGAACCCACAGAAAGAAGTTTAAAGTCTGTCCAAAATTGAACATAGCTTTATCCTAAAAATCCTTTAACACCCATGTTGAAATTGGATCATTAAGGCTGACAAAGACTTAAAAGACCATCAAGTCCAACCAAAGACCCAATACCACCATGCCCACTAAACCATGCTCTCAAGCACCATATCTACACATTTTTTTGAACATGTCCAAAGCATTCCAATTTTAACACTCTACAGCAAGCCACAGCTCTCAGAGCCTCAGTTCCTGCAGCTTCTCTTAGATTCCCCTTCTTCTCTGACCCAACCATTCAAACACACACAAATTTCAACTCTGTTTCATGCTCAATATCGTTTTGTTGGGCAATAGCAGTGCTTGACAGGTCCACAGGAATCCTGCACACACCTTGTAGATGCACTCCAGCCTACCCAATGATGACAAAAAACAGAGATGGCATTAGTAACAGGACTGCAGGACACACACTCATGTTCTCATCTCCTCAAGTCAAGCTGATATAATAGTTTTGTAGCCAGCAGCAGGAAAATGAACCAACCCTTTTTGTGACAACACACAGAAGTCATCTTTACCAGAAAGATGTAGTGCTTTCAACTCTGGGCTTTTGTCATTTCAGCCATAACCATAAACTAATTTAATTCTGATTAGGAAGGGCAGGTCCTTTTATGATCAGGTTCACTGCCTGGAGAATGGTGGGAAGGCTGTGCATGTAGTCTACCTGGACTGCAGGAAAGCCTTTGACACCGTCTGCCACAACAAGCTCCTAGCAAAGCTGGCAGCTCGTGGCTTGGACAGATTCACTCTGATACGGGTCAAGAACTGGCTGAAAGGCTGAGCCCAGAGAGTGGTGGTGAATGGTGCCACATCCAGTTGGCAGTTGGCACTAGTGGTGTTCCCCAAGGATCAGTCCTGGGCCCAGTCCTGTTCAATATCTTTATTGATGATCTGGAGGAGGTGATTGAGTCCAGCATCAGTAAGATTGCAGGTGACACCAAGCTAAAAGCAGGTGTGGATCTGTTGGAGGGTAGGAGAGTCCTGCACAGGGACCTTGCCAGGCTGGATGGGTGGGCAGAGGCCAATGGGATGAGATTTAACAAGGCCAAGTACAGGGTCCTACACTTTGCCCACCACAGCTCCAAGCAGCACTACAGGCTGGGGACAGAGAGGCTGGAGAACAGCCAGGTAGAGAGGGACCTGGGGGTACTGGTAGATAGTAGCTGAAGATGAGCCAGCAGTGTGCCCAGGTCGCCAGGAGAGCCAATGGCATCCTGGCCTGGATCAGAAACAGTGTGGCCAGTAGGACAAGGGAGGTTATTCTTCCCCTGTACTCAGCACTGATCAGGCTCCACCTTGAGTGCTGTGTCCAGTTCTGGGCTCCTCAATTCAAGAGAGATGGTGAGATACTGGAACATGTCCACAGAAGGGCAACAAAGCTGGTGAGGGGCCTGGAACTCATCCATGTGAGGAGAGGCTGAGGGAGCTGGGGGTGTGCAGCCTGCAGAAGAGAAGGCTCAGGGCAGAGCTCATTGCTGTCTACAACTACCTGAAGGGAGGCTGTAGCCAGGTGGGGGTTGGTCTCTTCTGCCAGGCAACCAGCAACACAACACAACAAGGGGACACAGTCTCAAGTTGTGCTGAGAGAGGTCTGGGCTGGATGTTAGGAGGAAGTTGCTGTCAGAGAGAGTGATTGGCATTGGAATGGGCTGCCCAGGGAGGTGGTGGAGTCACCGTCTCTGGAGGTGATGAAGTAAAGCCTGGCTGAGGCACTTAATACCATGGTCTAGTTAATTTGCCAGGGCTGGGTGCTAGGTTGGACTGGATGATCTTGGAGGTCTGTTCCAACCTGGTGGATTCTATGCTTGTAGTGCAAGTGACACACATGAAACACTACATTAGCTATAAATAGAAGTAATTATATTAACTACTGTAATTAAAAAAAACAAACTTATGAGCACAAAATTTTATTTGGGTCAGAAAGAAAGAGCAACAATCACAAGCAAGTTGGAAAGAATTATTCTGAATTAAAGTACACATCTATTAGTTCTACTACCCTAGAGAAAAGTAAAGTCTCTAAAATAGAGGAAGTGACAGTGAGGAGAACCTTGATTATGTGGCTCACCAGTGGAAAAATACTGGTAATCTACTGCTGCAGCACATGAGAAGTTACAGACTGTATGTGTACACATGGGCAGGGAAAAAGGGAGATACTGTGTCATAATACAAATATTTATAATCCACAGTCTTTGCTGTACAGTAGAATTACACCTGCTCACTCCCAGGGTCACCTTCTAAAGGTCCAGAGATGACAGACAAGTGAGATGGATTGTTCCTAAACTTTGCTAGCTTTTAAGTCATCTTGCTTAACAGTAGAGGATGGAATTCCTTCAGCTTCCACTAGATCATAGAATCAACCATGTCAGCAGAGACAGTAGTTAATATAATTACTTCTATTTATAGCTAATGTAGTGTTTCATGTGTGTCATTTGCACTACAAGCATAGAATCAGGCAGGTTGGAAGAGACCTCCAGCATCATCCAGGCCAACCTAGCACCCAGCCCTGGCCAGTCAACTACACCATGGCACTAAGTGCCTCAGTCAGGCTTCGCTTCAACACCTCCAGGGAAGGTGACTGTACCACCACCTCCCTGGACAGCCCATTCCAATGCCAATCACTCTCTCTGACAACAACTTTCTCCTAACATCCAGCCTAGACCTCCCCCAGCACAACTTCAGACTGTGTCCCCTTGTTCTCTTGCTGCTTGCCTGGCAGAAGAGACCAACCCCCACCTGGCTACAGCCTCCCTTCAGGTAGCTGTTGACAGCCATGAGGTCACCCCTGAGCATTCTCCAGGCTGCAGACCCCCAGCTCCCTCAGCCTCTCCTCACAGGGCTGTGTTCCAGGCCCCTCACCACCTTTGTCACCCTTCTCTGGACATGTTCCAGTATCTCACCATCTCTCTTGAATTGAGGAGCCCAGAATTGGATACAGGACTCAAGGTGTGGCCTGACCACTGCTGAGAACTGGGGAAGAATAACCTTCCTTGTTCTACTGGCCACACTCTTCCTGATCCAGGCCAGGATGCCATTGGCTCTCCTGGCGACCTGGGCACACTGCTGGCTCATCTTCAGCTACTATCTACCAGTACCCCCAAGTCCCTCTCTACCTGGCTGCTCTCAGCCACTGTGTCCCCAGCCTGTAGTGCTGCTTGGGGCTGTGGTGGGCAAAGTGTAGGACCCTGTACTTGGCCTTGTTAAATCTCATCCCATTGGCCTCTGCCCACCCACCCAGCCTGGCAAGGTCCCTGTGCAGGACTCTCCTACCTTCTGACAGATCCACACCTGCTCCTAGCTTGGTGTCCTCTAAAAAGTGACAACAAACCAGACTAACAGACTAACACGTGGAACCTGCCTTCGGTCTTGCTCTTGCATCCCAGCAACACATTATGTAACTTGGCACCAATAAAGGAAACCAGAAAGCAATCAACCATCCAGGCAGGAACCACTTGTCTAAGTCCAAATCTATTCTGGGACTGAAAGAAAACAAGCTTCACATCTAAACCCCTTACAAACTCCTGCACCTGACATGGTCTGAAGCACTGAAAACCCATCAGTTAGGGGACGATCCTTGTTGGTAAAGTTCAAGAATTAATGAAAACATGCGAAGAAAACAACAAAGAAAACAAAACCCCAACCCAGAGCCAGACCTGCAAATCTCCTACAATTTTTTTTTTTAGTTATTCTGAATTGGTTTCAGGATTTGTAAAGTTCTTCCTGTTTACTTCTTCCACAAGAAATGGAAGTTAATATGTTAAAAAGTCAAACAAACATGAGCATTATAGAACAGCTGACCCATGTTGCTTAAAACTCCAAGAGTACAGAGCAGTTGCTGTGGCTGCAGCGCATTCCAGAACATGCCTGGCACTGGAAAGAAAAGTAACAATGGCTTTCTTAATCTCTAATCTTTAGCGAATGAACTAGCCAGTCAGCTGGCAGAACAAGCTACAAACAACAGATGATTTAAAGCATTAATCAGATAAATCAGTTTTAAAAAAAACAGAGAGTGTAATAGAGCAACAAAACAAACCTACAAGGCTTTTGCTGATCATCATCATTGCTTTTCAATCAAGAGAAGCTGCCAAGACTGAGCACCTGAACTTTCTCTGGTCATCTCTTAAAGCTCCTTAGTGTTTCTCAATCCTATAGTTACCAAGACAAGACATCTCCAGACTCACAGCTCATGTCTCGAAGTTCTTCATTACTACACAAAATACTGGGCAGCAGAGGTGAGATGACATTTAGTTTGCTTTCTTCCCTCCTGCATCTGCTAAGAGATCACAATGGCTATAATCCACCACACGTCAGCCCAGCTGAGTGCATTACAATTAACATTATTGAAGAGTTAACCTGGAGTAAACCAAAACACCATCAGATTCAAACTATACTTTATGCTTAGGCGAAAAAAACACCATCAGATTCATAGTATCACAGTATCATCAGGGTTGGAAGAGACCTCACAGATCATCAAGTCCAACCCTTTACCACAGAGCTCAAGGCTAGACCATGGCACCAAGTGCCACGTCCAACCTTGCCTTGAAGTGCCCCAGGGACAGCGACTCCACCACCTCCCCGGGCAGCCCATTCCAGTGTCCAATGACTCTCTCAGTGAAGAACTTTCTCCTCACCTCCAGCCTAAATTTCCCCTGGCGCAGCCTGAGGCTGTGTCCTCTTGTTCTGGGGCTGGCCACCTGAGAGAAGAGAGCAACCTCCTCCTGGCCACAAACACCCCTCAGGTAGTTGTATGCTTGGGCAAAAAACCACCATCAGATTCAAACTACACTTTATGCTTAGGCAAAAAACCACCATCAGATTCAAACTGTACTTTACGCTTAGGTCTGACTGTTGAAGGTGCACATTGTATCCTTATCTCCCCTCTCCGCCACCGCTGGAATGAGCGCAAAGATGCAGCAAAGCTGGAAGTAATGATGACAAACCTGGTTCAGAGCACATCAGCTGGCCACGCAGTCTCTGGATGACATTACAGCACCCCACTGTTACTTTGGACTCCACTTTTATGGCAAATCATAAGAGAGTTCCAGTTTTTCATTTCACACAGCACAAGCCTGACTACCCAAAACGCAGAGCCTCATGCAAACGCCTAGTGTGGACACTGCACCTACATTCTAGGAGTCAAGTCAAGGTGAGTCAAAGCACCACAAATGGTAGCAGCCTATCAGCTGATGAGATTACAGCTTCTGCACCCGAAAACGTCAGTGACCGCCTGTAGCTTCTCAAACATTTCCCCCACAAACAAGCCACGCACGACCTAGAAATCACTGCCCTAGGCCATTACCTCTAGGTTGTGCAGGGTTCCCAGCACAGTCTCCAACACAAGTTGCTGCCCTCCAGTCTAGTTCAGTTCAATTTCACCTCAACCAGCCTCTCACCTAACCAACTGCATGCTCTCAATCTGCTCCCCGAGACACTCAAGGCGTAACTCCCAGGCAGCACCAGTCATCTGCCCCAGATTCACTCCGTAGAAGCTCACTGCCTTTGGACAGAGGTCACTTTTGCACCAGGAGCACAGCAACTTACTGCTGATAAACCCGAAGCAAAAGAGCAGTTACTGCCACCAACAGTCCTCGGCAGACCTCCAACACCAACCTTCACACCCTCGGCGCTCACCACAGGCACATCCACCCAACCGCTTGACAGGACAACTACCCGCAGCGCTCACACCGTGCGTGAGGGGACACTCCCCGCTCAGCCTCCCCCAGGGGCGCTCCCACTCTTCGGAGAGGGGCTGGAGGGGAGACGGCTTCTCACCTGGAGGAGCACGGCCAGCAGCAAGCACAGATACACCTGGTAGGGCCCCATCTGCCCCACCAGCGGGAACGCCTCCTCCACCTCCATCCTGCTCCCCGCCAGCCGCGCAGCTCCTGCGAGCGGCCGCCGAGCAGCGCATCCCCGAGCCCGGGACGGAGCGGGAGCGACGGCCGGGCCTTCGCGGAGGAGGAGGAGGGGGAGGAAAGGGCGGGAGATGCGAGGCGGCGATCATGCGCAGCGCCGGTGAGTGCCGCCGGGAAGCGGAAGCGCCGCAGCTCCCGGATCGCCGGTTCCGGCGTTAGCGCGGCCGCGCCTCCTCCATTGAAATGGAGAAAGGGGGAACGGGGAGGGGAAGTGATTGTGAGCGGTGTGGGAGGGGTCTGCGTCGGCTGCGTGGCGGCGGCACGGGCGGGTCTGCGGGGCACGGGAGGTGGAGCGTGAGATGTAGGGGCTGCGTGGGGGCAGCGTGGGGAGCCAGAGGGGATGTGAAGGGGCCGCCAGGGGTCCGAAATGGTGTATGAGGTGGTACGTGAGGGGGCTTATAAGGGGTGTGAAAGGTCTGCAAGAGGTGTGAACGAGGTCTGAAGCGATAGATGATGTGTGGTGAGAGACCTAAGTGGTGTCAGGGGGCTTGGAGCTTCTGAAGAGGGGGCAGGCAGGCAGCGCAGAGGTGGCTCGAGCAGCTGAGTTGCTTGCTTCGGCAGGACCCAGTGATGCTGGGCGTGGTGTTCCTCGGGAGGTGCGGCAGCTCGGGTCACAGTTGTTTGGAACGGGAGGCAGCTAGGGGATCAGATCAAGGAAGCATGCTGGCCTCGTATGCTTGGCAAGAAGGCTGCTGCTGTCCATGCTAGCGAGGTAGCAGCATAGCTGTGATTCTGTCTCATCACAAGAGCACAGCTAACAGTCTGCACTCAGTTTGCAGCTACATTGAACAGCGTTAGTCCAGTGCTGTACCCGTAGTGTACCCACACACTCTGCAGCAGCTGTACCTGCACAGTGCACGCTGAATTAAGTTTCCTGAATTCATGCAGGACCCCTAATATTAAGATACTTCAGCTGTGTGATACTCTGTAATTATATTTCATAGCATACCTGCTTGTAGTTGAGAAAGAAACAAACTTAGTATGAGACTGTTATGTAGGTGCCACTGAAATTTAGTTCTGGACTTGCACAAGTCTTGCTGTTGTTGATTTAATGCCTAGTGAGGACATGCCTCTCTCTTACAGGAGTCTTCATGTAGTGTAATGCATTTTATGAAAAGTATTTGCTCCTTCTTGGGAGAGCCTTCATCGTGAACATGAGGTACAATTTTCACTTAGAAGTAATGAGGCTGGTTTGTGAAGGAATGTGAACTCTGAGTAGGAAGGGAGATAAATACATGTGTGAGATAATACTGATGCAAAACGGCAGTGGATTTTTCACTTCATTCCATCTTTACAATAAAGCTCCGAGGCTGGGAAACAACTTGCACAGTTGAGATGGTTTGGTTTGGTTTTGGTTTGGCTTTTTACTTACTGGTACCAAAAAACAGCAGCATCTTTGTGCTTGTGGCTTTTACAATTGGAGAGAAAGGAAGAGAATCGTGTCACAAGATGTGACCTTTAGGACCATGCCAGGAGCCTGGGAAATAATACCAATTCCTTGCTGTAAAAATGTTGGCAAATTGACAAGCATCAAAGCAATTTACTCTTAATATGAAATTCACCTTTGCCCTAAGCACTTCTTTTCACATTTGAGGCTTAGTACAGATTGATTAAAGGCAAAACAGCAAAGGATTTCTGAAATGTCAGGACCTTTCTGGTGTTCACCCAACTGCACTTGTCTCATTTTATTACTCGGCTAAGATGCAGAGACGGTGTCCTGCTGCTCAGGACGCTCTACGTTCCTCTCCTCTGTATTGGTTCCCTTCTTCCAGTCAGTTCAGTCACTCTGTAGCAACCATGGCTTCCTTCCAGCTTGCCAGCATTAGTGTGGACTGTTGAATTTGTCATCAGCTCTCAGATGAGCGTTTAAATCTTCTCCCAAGTAACAAGTACTAGGATATAAGGAAATGGTCTCGAGTTGCACCGGGGGAGGTTTAGGTCAGACATGAGGAAAAAATTCTTCACTGAAAGGGCTGTCAACCATTGGAACAGACAGCCCAGGAAAGCAGGGTTGGATCCAATGATCTTAGAGGTTTTTGCCAATGTAAATGATTCTGTGATCCAATGGCTCTGGAATCAAGGTAAGCAGAGTTAGGTGGACCCCAAAGCACTTCTCCTCTCCTTCATCTTACCTGGGACTCCAGCCTGGGACTTTCCTCCCTATTATTCCCTGCTTCCATACAGCCACCCATGCTGCAGACTCTGCCTGCTGCATGGGAAGTGATTAGAACTGGCAGCTCTCTACTGTACTCACCTTCCAGACTGTGCTTTTGCTCATCTCCTGCCATGGCTCTGCTGAGGTAATGCCTCTGACTTGCCCAGTCTCCAGTCCTGACCGTAACAAAGTTACCAGGTTGGCTTTAGGTATGTACACACCACACAGCAATGCTCTATGCCTGCAGAAAATAGCTATCAGGGAGCGGTTGTGCCTTGTGCAAGTAGTCCCCAAAACAGAGTCCAGCAGAGGTCCAAAACGATGATGAAGGGAGCGGAGCATTGACAGGGTTTATCTATTACTGCAGAAGTTTATAGAATCAGAGAATCAAGCAGGTTGGAAGAGACCTCCAACATCATCCAGTCCAACCTAGCACCCAGCCCTGGCCAATCAACTAGACCATGGCACTAAGTGCCTCAGACAGGCTTTGCTTCAACACTTCCAGGGACAGCAACTCCACCACCTCCCTGGGCAGCCCATTCCAATGCCAATCACTCTCTCTGGCAACAACTTCCTCCTAACATCCAGCCTACACCTCCCTCGGTGCAACTTGAGACTGTGTCCCTTTGTTCTGTTGTTGGTTGCCTGGCAGAAGAGACCAACCTCACCTGGCCACAGCCTCCCTTCAGGTAGTTGCAGACAGCAATGAGTTCACCCCTGAGCCTCCTCTTCTCCAGCCTACACACCCCCATCTCCCTCAGCCTCTCCTCACAGGGCTGTGCTCCAGGCCCCTCACCAGCTTTGTTGCCTTTCTCTGGACATGTTCCAGTATCTCAACATCTCTCTTGAATTGAGGAGCCCAGAACTGGACACAGAACTCAAGGTGCAGCCTGACCAGTGCTGAATACAGAGGAAGAATAAGTTGTCAAACACTGGACTATACTGCCTAGCTGACACTAGGCTGACACTGCCTATGGTGTGTCAGTCTGTGGAGGTATTCAACATCCAACTTGATGCAGTCCTGGTCAACCTGCTCTAGGCAAACTTGCGTAAGTAGAGAGGTGGACTAGATCTCCAGAGGTTCCTTTCAACCTCAGCTGTTCTATTATTCTGCCGTTTGCATGTCTCCTCTGACTGAGCATCTCATATTCCAACTTCTTCCTAAACCACACAGATTTTGGTCACAGTACCTGAAATGCCTGATTGTAGTAAGAATTTGACTTTTCATTCTTTGCAGTGGAACCTGAGTGTTGGCAGAAAGGTTGTTGTTTCAGGCCTGACCTGATGGTCGGAACTTTGCAGAGTTTATCTATGGGACATTGGCCAGAGGTATTGAAGCAAGGAATAGAGTTGGAGTGTTGGGGAAGGTGAGGAAGAGCTGGCTGAGTGAAGCAAAATACCCATTAACCCTAAACCCCAAACATACCTCTGGGTCACCTCATGTCACATTCTATAATGACCACATGGTGAATTTAGAGGAAAACAGGGGGGTTTTGTCTTCCTGTTTTTCACCAACAGGAAAAAAGGGGTCTACCCTATGAAGCTGATGGACTTTTTGTTGACGTAATGGTAGCACTGCACTCCATTTGACCAATGATCTCTGCACACCAGAACCCTCTGATCTTCCCAGAGAGTTACTGTCTCTGAAGTTCATTAATGTGCAATTTGTTCCCTCCTCCTTCTCACTAATAACCATGTCAAATAAGAATAGTCTTAACAATCTTGTCTGTAGGGAATGTTAATGAGAGTGATTCAGGCTTCTTAGACATAAATATGGTATTCCCTAGGTTTTCCTACATGGTTCCCAACCCCCACTCTTGTCACTACTGTTGCTCTTTAGAGGCTAGCACATCAAATTGACACGGGCACCCCAAAACAGATAGCTGCATGGCTTCCTTTTCAATTTTTCTGCCATAATAATTCCTTAGATGTTCAGTCCTTTTTTTGTCTATATCTGATGATGACCTGGAGCATTCAAAGCACTAAGTACATATTAACCCTAAGTTAAGTTCCTAAAAAAAAAAAAAAAGTTAAATCATATATCATAGAATCAACCAGGTTGGAAGAGATCTTCAAGATCATCCAGGCCAACCTAGCACCCAGCCCCACCAAATCAACTAGACCATGGCACTAAGTGCCTCAGCCAGGCTTTGCTTCAACACCTCCAGGGACAGCGACTCCACCACCTCCCTGGGCAGCCCATTCCAATGCCAATCACTCTCTCTGACAACAACTTCCTCCTAACATCCAGCCTAGACCTCCCCTAGCACAACTTGAGACTGTGTCCCCTTGTGCTGTTGCTGGTTGCCTGGCAGAACAGACCAGCCTCCACCTGGCTACAGCCTCCCTTCAGGTAGTTGTAGATGGCAATGAGGTCAGCCTTGAGCCTCCTCTTCTCCAGCTGAAACACCCCCAGCTCCCTCAGCCTCTCCTCACAGGGCTGTCTTCCAGGCCCCTCGCCAGCTTTGTTGCTCTTCTCTGGACATGTTCCAGTATCTCAACATCTCTCTTGAATGGAGGAGCCCAGAACTGGACACAGCACTCAAGGTGTGGCCTGCCCAATGTTGAGTACAGGAGCAGAATAACCTCCCCTGTCCTACTGGCCACACTCTTCCTCATCCAGCCCAGGATGCCATTGGCTCTCCTGGCCACCTGGGCACTCTGCTGGCTCATGTTCAGCTACTATCTACCAATACCCCCAGATCCCTCTCTGCTTGGCTGCTCTCCAGCAACTCTGTCCCCAGCCTGTAGCTAAACGTTCATTCTGGTTCGTTGTTGTTGTGTTTCTGCATATGTGGCACTCAGTGCAGCAGATGCTGACAAGGCTGCTAATTTTGCCTTGGAAACAGCCAATAACAGTTTGAAAAAATACATTAAAAGAACCATTGATTCTAGGTGGGGATTTCTCACCCTTGGCACATCTGAGATCTAAAGAAGTCCTGTTTCTGGTGGAGGAAGTTTCCGCTTGTCCCATCAGTGGATGTGGTGGCTAAGCTGTGAAACTCTTTACCCCAGGGTGCTCTGGATGCCAGAAAATGAAGCACGTTCAAGAGAAGGCTCGACAAGTGCACAAAAGGAAAGTCCACTGAGGTTTATCCAATGCAAAAACAAAAGACTTCTGGGTCTGGGACGTCCCCAAGAGACAAATTGTTTAAGGATGATATCTGGATAAAATTCTTGCTTACTCTCTTTTATACTCCTGCCTAGGCATCAGCTTTTGGCCACAGCAGGAGATGGGATTTGGGGCAAAAAGGACATTTGCTCTCTTGCTGCACAGCCACTTTTGTGATCTCACACTTCATCAGGTTCCCATCCCCTCCTGACCTCCATCCCCTTAACTCGCAGGAGGTTTCCAATACATCAGCTGAGCTAAATGACTGAGCTCTGACTGAAGCAATGAGAATGGCAGCTGTGGGAAGAGGTGGTGGAAACCTCTTCCATAAGAATGTGAAAGGGTTATGGTTTATGAAAACAGTTCCTATTAAACAAGCCTACCTAGGCTGCAAGTAAAGCAGAAGTTCTCTTGCTCTCTTAGCTTCATCAGATCCACAGCAAGGTGACAGCAGCAGTCAGAGGGGTTGATGTTACCTGCCAGGATGCTTCCCTTTGCTGGCCTCCTGTTATGGAAAAAGAAAGTTTTTATTCCAACCAGTCTCATCAGCCACACACTGCAGCTGGCTCACTCCATAATACTATGCAGAGCTAGCATATGGCTCATTACAACGTACCCTGACTAAGTGTTCAGCCAAACAATCCACCAAGGCATCCCTGCTTCTCTGAAGTGCCATTTGCACTTTTTGCAAACAAAGCAACAAACAATTCCTTTGGAAGCACTTTTCCATTTTAGATGAGGCTTGGGGATTCCTGGCTCTACTGTGAATGCTGCTACAAGCTGATTCCCTATCTTTTGCTAGATGGACAGTTCTCTCGCAAACCAGCTCCAGTTCAGTTTCCAAAGAGATCTGAGCTTCCTCAAATCATCTCTCTCTGTCGGTGCATACTTGCCTTCAAGCTGTCTCCCTTGTTCTTGTCCCAAGGTGCACGTCTGCATACAACATCCTTCATGGCCAACAGCATCTTTAACTATTGTCCTGATCCTGTTTCATTTCCTGTCACTTAGACATTACCCACAATATCCACCCTGGAGTCGGAGCTCTGGTTTCACCACAGGGGTGTTCAGAGTGAGCAAAGGAGTTTATGAACCACTTCTGTGCTCAAGCATGCTGAAAACTTAAGACTTTTTAAGAAGGCAAAATAATTTAGTTCTAATAGACAGGATTGGTCGTTGTGGCCTCCCAGCAGTGACTGAGCTAAAGCTTATACAATGTTGAGTATAAAGGTGAATGTTCTTATCTCAAAATTGTTCTTTTGAGCAGTTGTGCTGCACTTCCTTTGAGAGAACCCATATGTTCTTTGTAGGCTGCCTTCTTCCCAAGGAGTCATCATTTGGCCAGAGTACTGCTCATTATCTTGACATTTATGCCTTTCAGTCTCTGCCTTATCACCAGCATACAGAAGACTTGTTTGGAACATGTCTCTTGCTCTGGAGATCGCCAAAGATCCCACAGAAGTACACAAAAGAGTGTACAGGTGGTTTCTGTGACAGAGGCAACAGCATTCTGGATGTGGAGGCAGAGATGGCATTTGGCAGGTGGTAAATCTTCCTCACAATGCCTTCATAATGCCAAAAGCCCTTAGCAAGGACAAGCTAATGGACTTCAGCAGCTATTCCTACCCTAGGTGTGCCATGGGGTGCAGCACTGGTATTCTGTTCAGTATTTTTGCCTCATGTTATATTTCTCAATCATTGCTGCTCCAGGTTTTCACAGGAGCAACTTGTTCAACAGCAACTCCAAACTGCAAAATAAGGCTTCTGGTCCTGTCCTGCCCTTAAAATACAAGCAAGATAACTTAGGAAGAAAACCCTGGAAGTGAAGGTGTGAAGACAGCCAGCCAGACATCAAACAGGTGCTACTGAGAGTCAGGCAGAAGCTTACAGTTGAAATTAGCAGAGTCTGGGACCTGGGAGCACTGTGGCATAAATGTGGCAAGTTTCATGAGGACTTGCTGATCTGATAAGCTGGCCCAAACTCTGATATATGGATTGCCAGGCACTGGCTGGCTCTAGCTCAAGGAGGTCTGAAAGATGACCTACTGAGCTTTGTAGACATACCTTAGATTTCTGCACAAAAAGAGAAAGCATCCATGGGTGATCATAGAATCACTCAGGCTGGAATAGACCTCTGAGGTCATCAAGTCCAGCCTATGACCTACACCACCACATCAACTAGGCCATGTCACTAAGTGCCACATCCAATCTTTCCTTAAACACCTCCAGCAACAGTAACTCCTCCACTTCCCTGGGCAGTCCATTCCAGTGTCTAATCACTCTTTCCATGAGGAAGTACTTCCTAACATCCAACCTAAACCTCCTCTGGTACAGCTTCAGGCCATGCCCTTTTGTCTTGTCACAAGTTGCCTGGAAGAAGAGCCTGATTCCCACCTTATTGCCACTTTCCTTCAGGTAGTTGTAGAGCATGATAAGGTCCCCCTTGAGTCTCCTTTTCTTCAGGCTAAACAACCACAGCTCCCACAGCCTCCCTAAGACTTTCCCACCAGTCTCGTTGCTCTCCTCCAGCTGACCCGCTCCAGCACCTCAGTATCCTTCTTCAAGGAAGTGGCTCAGAAATGCACACAGTACTCCAGGTGAGGGCTCACCAGTGCTGAGTACAGGGGCAGAATTACAGACCTAGTCCTGCTGGCCACACTATTCCTGATGCAAGCCAAGATGCTCTTGGCTTTCTGTGCCACGTGGCATGCTGCTGGCTCATGTCCAACTGGTTGTCAACCAACACTTCCAGGTCCCTCTCTGCCAGGCTGCTCTCCGGCCACTCATCCCCCAGTCTAGTGCTGCATGGGGTCATAGAATCATAGAATCATAGAATCGTAGAATCAACCAGGTTGGAAGAGACCTCCAAGATCATCCAGTCCAACCTATCACCCAGCCCTATCCAATCAACTAGACCATGGCACTAAGTGCCCCATCCAGTCTTTTCTTGAAGACCCCCAGGGACGGTGCCTCCACCACCTCCCTGGGCAGCCCATTCCAATGGGAAATCACTCTTTCTGTGAAGAACTTCTTCCTAACATCCAGCCTATACCTACCCTGGCACGACTTGAGACTGTGTCCCCTTGTTCTATTGCTGGTTGCCTGGGAGAAGAGGCCACCCCCCACCTGGCTACAATGCCCCTTCAGGTAGTTGTAGACAGTAATAAGATCACCCCTGAGCCTCCTCTTCTCCAGGCTAAACAGGCCCAGCTCACTCAACCTCTCCTCATGGGATTTGTGCTCCAGGCCCCTCACCAGCTTTGTTGCCCTTCTCTGGACATGCTAGGATCCTGCACTTGGCCTTGTTAAACCTCATACCATTGGCCTCAGCCCATTGACTCAGCCTGTCCAGGTCTCTCTGAAATGTTTTCCTACCTTCCAGTAGATCAGTGGTCCCCTCAACTTGGTGTCACCAGCAAATCTACTAATGGTAGACTCAATCCCCTCATCCAAATAATCAATAAAGATGCTGAATAGAACTGGGCCAAATGCTAATCCCTGATGATGGAATTCTGCATTTTTAGCTGTAGACACAGGAGGCAGCAGCTACTGATTGTCAATCAGGATGCCACAGGGAGGTTTTTCTTTAGGTAGTAGTAGGCCATTTCTCCAACAAACAGGTTGGCACCTTATGGCAGTTTCAAGACACAAAGATCTGATGGGCTTTGTTTCTCCAAAGAGCTGTAGCTCTCAATGTGATCTTGGGATCCTGTAAGAGCCAAGATCCTGTAAGAACATCTACAAAGGATATCTGCAAGAGAAGGACATCACTCAGTAACGCCAGGAAGGAGCTGTACATACAATAAGGGTCTTGCAGGAAAGATCACTTTTGAAGCTTGTGCAGCAAGGCAGTGGTAAAGGAGACTTTCAGGTGCTTCCTGTTGCCTAAGGAACTGTCCTGGTTCTAGTTTAAATTTTCCAGAGACTCAAATATAGTTAATAGAACCAATAGCAATTTATAGGATGCCTTTCCCTTCCCCCCCTTTTTTTTTTCCCAAAGCAAAGGAATTAAATGTAGAGAATAAAAGGTAAAACACACTCAAATAAATAGTCTCACTTCGATTTGGAAGTTAAAAGAGAAAACTTTAACAATAAATAAAAGGTATTTGAGGTAGGGGAGTTACAAAAAGATATAGGGAAGGGAAAACAAGATACTACATATATATATATATGTATATATTAAAAAATATATATAAATATATATATAAATAACCAGATTGATGACAAGGGAAGGGCAACTGACATCACCTACCTGGACCTGAGTAAGGCATTTGACTCTTTCCGACATGACATCCTGGTCACCAAACTGGACAAGCACAGACTTAATGGGTGGCGCACTGCTGGATAAGGAATTGGCTGGATGCTGGCATGCAGAGAGTGGTGATCAACTGCACAATGCCCACCTGGAGACCAGAGCCAAACGGCATCCTTCAGGATTCAGTGCAGGGACCAGTGCTGTTTAACATCTTTGTCAGTGATATGACACAGGAATCGAGTGCACCCTGAGCAAGTTTGCAGATGGCACCAAGCTGTGTGGCACAGTTGACTTGCTAGAGGGAAGAGATCCAACCAGAGGGACCTGGACAGGATGGAGAGGTGGGCCCAGGCCAACCTCATGAACTTCAACAAGGACAAGTGTAAGGTCCTGCACCTAGGTTGGCACAATTCCAAGCACAACTCCAGGCTGAGTGGTGAATGGCTGAGAGTAGCCCTGAGGAAAAGGACTTGGGGGTCTGGTTTGATGAAAAGCTCAACCTGAGCCTCCAGTGTGAGTGCAGCCCAGACAGCGACCCTGTGCTGGGCTATGTCAAGAGAAACGTGGCCAGCAGAGCAAGGGAGGGGATTCTCCCCCTTTACTCTGCTCTCGTCAGACCCCACCTGGAGTACTGTGTGCAGTTCTGGAGCCCCCAACACAAGAAGAACATGGAACTGTTGGAGCAAGTCCAGAGGAGGGCCACAAAGATGATCAGAGGGCTGAAGCACCTCTCTTATGAGGGCAGGCTACAAGATTTGGGGCTTTGCAGAAGGCTGAGGGGAGACCTCCTCACTCTTTCCAACTCCCTGAAATGAGGCTGCAATGAGACGATTGTTGGTCTTTCTCTCTAGTAACAGCTGATAAGATGAGAGGAAATGGCCTCAGGTTGTATCAGGGGAAGTTTAGATTGGCTCTTCACTAAAAGAGTTCTCCAAGTCTGCAATAGGCTGCCCAAGGAGATGCTTGAATCCCCAGCTCTAGAGATGTTTAAAAGACACCGAGATGTGGTGCTGAGGGAAATGGTTTAGCACCAGCCTAGATACAAGTAGATAATGGTTGGACTCAATGATCATAAAGGTCTTTTCCAAATGAAATGATTCTGTGATCCTATGGCATGCATCTGGGGACTAACCAGTCAGCTGTACAAAGAAACAACGTGGCTGCATCAGGATTTTGGAGGTCAGATCTGCGCCCAGGCTGACTGTTCCACCACTCACTGTTATAGAATCATACAGTCTTTCTCCACTGTGAGAGTGGTGAGAGGCTGGAATGGGTTGCCCAGGGAGGTGGTTGAGGCCCCATGGCTGGAGGTGTTTAAGGCCAGGCTGGATGGGGCTCTGGCCAGCCTGCTCTAGGGTAGGGTGTCCCTGGGCATGGCAGCACGGTTGGACCTAGATGATCCTTGTGGTCCCTTCCAACCCTGACTGATTCTATGAATCATAGAATCAGTCTGAACATTAGTAGCTGTTTGGTGAGTCTGGAAAGGAACTTCTGAATTCAAAACACTTTGGTCTCACCTCTTTTTAGCTATGCAGATACAACCAGCTTTAACACAAGCCTAAATCACCCAGATACCAAAGTAATTCATAAGATGGAATTGGAGAATTACAGAATATTTTTGGGTTGGAAAAGACTTTTAAGACTCCAATCATTATCTCACTATACCAAGTCTGGTGCTGAACCCCAAGAACAGAGCTTTGCAAGCCAGCTGGTCAGGATTAGTGACCTTTTTTTCATACAGGGCACAGTTTCTTATGTTTCTGCTCAGCATCCTCAGCTTTTGGTGCTTCTGGAAAGTGCAGGGTGGGAGGAAAACAAAGAGGGCCTCACTGGACTGAAGCTCCATTCAAGCCCAAATGTTTGCCCATTGTACTGAGGGCACAAAAGGGCTGCTCAGGGAGCGGAGAAGATGCTAAAACTGCTTTTCAGGATCACAGGCTCACAGGATGTTAGGGGTTGGAAGGGACCCAAGGACAGCATCGAGTCCACCCCCCTGCCACAGCAGAACCACACAATCTAGCACAGATCACAGAGGAACACATCCAGACAGGCCTTGAAAGGCTCCAGAGAAGGAGACTCCACAACCTCTCTGAGGAGCCTTTTCCAGTGCTCTGTGACCCTGACAGGAAAGAAGTTCCCCCTTGTGTTGAGGCAGAACCTCCTGTGCTGCAACTTACACCCATTGCTCCTTGCCCTATCCCAGGCAGCAGTGAGCAGAGCCTGTCCCCCCCACTCCTGGCCAGCCCTTAGATGCTTATAAACATTTATCAAATCCCCTCTCAGTCTTCTCTTCTCCAGAGTAAACAGCCCCAGGTCCCTCAGCCTCTCCTCATAAGCCATGCCCTCCAGCCCCCTCATCATGCTCGTA
Organism: Pogoniulus pusillus; assembly: GCF_015220805.1. Lineage (NCBI taxonomy): Eukaryota > Metazoa > Chordata > Aves > Piciformes > Lybiidae > Pogoniulus > Pogoniulus pusillus. The sequence goes on along the minus strand of NC_087268.1, from coordinate 17,166,366 downwards.
GCTCTCCGCAGGACCCTCTCCAGCAGACCCCTGTCCCTCTTCAACTGGGGAGCCCAAAACTGAACACAGGATTCAAGCTGAGGTCTCACCAGGGCAGAGTAGAGGGGAAGAAAGCCCAAACAAACAACAGATCATAAATAAAGAGCAGTACTTCTCTGCCTTTGCACTGGGAACAAAGAATGCCTGCGGCGCCGGCCGGGGCCAGCAGGGAGCGACCGAGCGCTGCCGGGCCCGCGGGGCCTGCACCGGCCCTGAGCCGAGTTGTGCCCGCGGCGCTGGCGGGGCCGCCGGGGACGGCGCTGCCCGGTGCCACCTGGGCCGCCGACTCCAGCCTCGGGGCGATCGGAAGGATGGTTGCAGGTGTAAGTGTCGCCCCAGCGCCTTCTCAAGTTTTCTCTGTCACCCAGAACCTTCTCAGCATGCTCTGGCGTTTAGTCCGGAGCTAAGGGAACAGGAGGCGCAGTGCTGTTGGCCGGGACTAATCTCTGTCCGAACATGAAGGGCAGGCTCATCGGATGCTTCTGGCGAAAGTCTTTGCTGTTTGCACTTGAGAGATACCGAGCTCTTCTGTTACTGCCCGTTACTGCACCCGCCGCTCTGCCACATGATACAGGCATGAGGCTAGAATATACTGCAGGAGAGGAGGCTCCCAGGTGACCTTCTTGTGGCCTTCCAGGATCTGAAGGAGGCCTACAAAAACGCTGGGGAGGGACTTTTTAGGCTCTCAGGGAGTGACAGGACTAGGGGGAATGGAGCAAAGCTGGGGATGGGGAGATTCAGAGTGAAGGTGAGGAGGAAGTTGTTCAGCATGAGAGTGGTGAGAGGCTGGAATGGGTTCCCCAGGGAGGTGTTTGAGGCCCCATGGCTGGAGGTGTTTAATGCCAGGCTGGCTGAGGCTGTGGGCAGCCTGCTGTAGGGTAGGGTGTCCCTGCCCATAGCAGGGGGTATGGAACTAGATCATGGAGTAGAATCATAGAATCAGTCAGGGTTGGAAGGGACCACAAAGATCATCTAGATCGTTATGGTTGGAAAAGTCCATCGGATCCAACCATAGCCCAACTACCATGACCGCAGAGGCAATTCACACAGGGTTCTGGTGATGAGCAGCTTTAGTGGGAGCCAGCATCAACTCCAGGCCTCAGTAGGCAGCAGCAGCAGAAACCTTTCCTCCTGCTGTTTCCACTCCTGTCGCTCAGGGCCCAAGGCCTCCTTTTGGAGACTGGGTTCATTCTTCATCACTTAGCTCCTCATTGACTCAAACTGCCAAAGAAGGACATCTGGTAGCAAAGGGAACTGGTGCTTCTTCTGAGGCAGAAAGGCAGTATCTTTATTAGCAGCTGTGTTGAGACCTCTAACTAATTTCATCTAGGCCACTGAACAGTTGGAGGATGACAGCAACTCCGCTGAGTTTTGAGGGTACAAGTGTACCTAAAGGCTTCAGCTGTATTAACATGTTTGGCTACTGTGTGACAGATCTGCCGTCGGGTATGAATTCAGGGATGGCATTCTAAGAGGAGCTGGCATTTTTGATCGGTTCGTTGGTCATGACACCTGAGGCAGGAGTTTGCATAAGTCTCAGACCCTATTTCCAACGCCTTTAATGATTGCAGTCACTGAAGTGAGTTGTGTCGAGGGGCAAAGACTCCATCAGGAGGGATAAAGGAAGCACAAGTGTGAACAGCTGCGTTACTCTTTGCTGGAGCTGGGGTATCCATCCTGGCCCCAGGGTGGGTAAGAGAAAGGGCTCCAAGCTTCTCAGCATAGATTAACTTTCTCATTGATTATAGTTTATTGTCTAAAATTTTGGGGAGAGGGGGCGATGGGAACTGAATCCCACTGTACATTACCAGTTCTTCCAAGGGATGGGGTGGGAGCAAGAATTCAGAAACCAGTGTAGGAAGCTTCAGGAAATGGATGTCACGAGCTAAATTGATTTAGGAAGCTGCTGGGATGTGCAGGGAGTCAGCAACAGTTCTAGAAGACGTTAAGAGGTCTTTTTCCACAAGTCCACACATGTAGCGGGCTGCCACTATCCCTGGTCTTGTTTCAAAGTGAAAGAGTGAACAAAGAAACAGAAATCTGATGCTCTGGGCTGGCAATCTTCCAGCAGGGAAGGGGCAAAAGCTAGAAAACTCCCAATAAGGGCAGTCACAGTAGGACAACAGGGATCTAGGAGGATAAAATAAAGTCTCTACAGGGATTTAGATTTTAAATAATGTATGAGATGCACAGGAAGCCAGAAGGGTTTTAAGCAGGGATTGCAGGGATAAATTCATTGCTCAAGCAAAAAGAATCCAGATCTAGTTGATGCCTCAGATGCATGCCACCTATTTTTATACTGAGTGGAAAAAGGATCCTTACTTCTTGAACCCAACTTGCTTTGGTTCTTCTGTAATGTGTTTTTAAGGTTCAGTTTGTGGAGCTGAAACAGATGTATGGGGCATGAATGGAGCATGGTGCAGTGATGTTAGCACACCATAGCATTTTTAGTTTCATGAAACAGGTATCTCTGTGTGGGCCTAGCAGCTTGTTAGTAACCAGTTTACAACTCTTAACCTTGACATACACTTGTATAGCAGGCTCAACCAGTTTTAACTTGCTGAGAGGGCCTGGCTTTTTGTTTCTTCACTGGCCATTTTTTCCTGTGAGGAATTCTACATCACTTCAACCCTGTTCTGTTTAAGTTACAACTTAACTGTAACTTAACTGATCCTATGATTCTAGTGAAATAATGCCAAAGGTGGCAGATGCAGTCCTTAAAGCCAGGTCAGACCAAAAACTGTCCACAACTGGAGAGCTGACCCTGTCTTAAAGACCATGGGTCAGCTACATCAGTTATTCTCAGCATGGTTTGCCACTTAAGAACTGTTTCTTCTATCACCCTGGTATGAGTCTTTTAGATTCAAAGGAACTTCATCTGTAATTTGATGTTTATTGTACAAACACTAAGAAATCATCACTTGAGTACTGTGTCCAATTCAAGAGAGATGTTGAGATGCTGGAATGTGTCCAGAGAAGGACAACAAACCTGGTGAGGGGCCTGGAACACAGCCCTGTGAGGAGAGGCTGAGGGAGCTGGGGGTGTTTAGGCTGGAGAAGAGGAGGCTCAGGGGTGCCCTCATTGCTGTCTACAACTACCTGAAGGGAGGCTGTAGCCAGGTTGGGGTTGGTCTCTTCTGCCAGGCAACCAGCAACAGAACAAGGGGACAGAGTCTCAAGTTGTGCCTGAGGAGGTGTAGGCTGTATGTTAGCAGGAAGTTGTTGCCAAAGAGAGTGATTGACATTGGAATGGGCTGCCCAGGGAGGTGGTGGAGTTGCCGTCCCTGGAGGTGTTGAAGAAGGGACTGGCTGAGGCACTTAGTGCCATGGTGTAGTTGATTGGGCAGGGCTGGATGCTAGGTTGGCCTGGATGATGTTGGAGGTCTCTTCCAACCTGCTCTTGATTCTATGATTCTATGAGTTACAGAATCGTGAAGGTCAGAAAAGAACTTTTAGTTCATTGACTCCAACCATTGACCTAACACCACCATGCACACTAAAGATGCCCCAAAGTGCCATGTCTAAACATTTTTTTTAATGCTTCCAGGGGCGATGACTCCACCACTCCCACAGGCAGCCTGTTCCAATGCCTGACTACTCTTTCAGTAAAAAAAAATTCCTAATCATAGAATAACAGAATATCAGGGGCTGGAAGGGACCTCAAAAGATCACCTAGTCAAACTCCCCCTGCCAAAGCCAGCTCACCTATACCAGATCACACAGGAACACATCCAGATGGGTTTTTAGAATCTTCCAAGAGGGAGACTCCACAACCCCCCTGGGCAGTCTGTTCCAGTGTTCTGTTACTGTTACAGTGAAAAAATCATCCTCATTTAAATGAAACTTCCTATGCCTCAGCTTCCACCCATTGCCTCTTGTCCTGTCTTTGGGCATCACAAAGAAGAACCTGGCTCCAGCCTCCTGGCACTCATGCTTTACATATTTATAAACATGGATGAGGTCACCTCTCAGTCTTTTCTTCTCCAAGCTAAAGAGCCCCAGCTGCCTCAGTCTCTCTTCATAAGAGAGATGTTCCATTCCCTTAATCATCTGTGTGGCTCTGTGCTGGATTCTCTCAAGCAGTTCTATGTCGCTCTTGAACTGAGGGGCCCAGAACTGAACACAGTAGTCCAGATGTGGCCTCATCAGGGCAGGGTATCCAACCTAAACACACAGCCAGACTCCAGCACAACTTGAGGCCATTTCCTCTTGTCCTATTGCTAGTTACTTTGAAGAAGAGACAAACACCTCACTACAAGTTCCACTCAGGTAGTTGTGGAGAGCAAGAAGGTCTCCCCTCAGCGTAAACAACTTGATTCCCTCAGCTGCTTCCCATAAGACACATTTTCCAGACTCTTCATCAGTGTCGAGAGAGGGAAAGCAACCAATGTTTGCTTTCTGTACCAAGAACAATAATGTTGGAAGCACTGTGCTAGTCTGAGCCTAGCTGGGATATTTTGGTGAGAAGAATTAGATGATAGGTTGTGAAAAGGAAACCATGGTGATGGCTACTGCACTCAGGCTTGCTGAGATGTATTAAAGCAAGGACACAAATATAGATAACACAGTTGCTGTTGCTGGCTCTGGCTGCCTGCACATCTCTCTCCCTAACCTGCTGTCTGTGTAACTAATCTGTCTACTTCCTAACCCCCTTGGCCGATCCTCCAAACTCACCTTGTATGTAAGGCAAGAGGGAAAAGGAGGTGGAAGTGTGGTTGGGAGCCCCTCCTGGAGACTCTGATTTCTGGGAGGGCTGTTGTGTTTTTGCATTACTTTTTAACTTGTATATTTCTGTCTGTAGTGTATATTGCAAATATCTGCTTGTATCTTGTGCTAAGCTGTAAATATAAAGCTTCATTATTTAATTTCCAGCTGCTGAGTCTAGTCTGGGTGATTTTCTTAAGTGTGGGGGGTAGGTAACGCCCAAACCATCACCAGCACTAAAGAAGAGTAGGAAGAGTGTTTTCATAGAAAACATGTTGTCTCTATTTCATCTGAGAACACAAGAAAAAACACCTGTGTTGCCAGCTCTAAACTTGAGAGGTTTCAGCCAAAACAGAAGCACTGCCAGTAAAAGCAAGGAAAGATTTGTTAAGAATACAAGCAGAGCTGCCTTTACTCCTCATGAGTGGAGAATAGTTGGGAAGTGATTAGTCCACGGTGCCACTCAAAACAACTCTGTCCTATGTGTCATATGGACTGCAATTCAAATTTCTCTGTAGTTTAATCTTTTCTAATAAAGAAAGAAGCAGAAAGAGGTTAACTGGGGGAAAAAGATTGCATGTATATCTATGTACACTGAAAGGGGGAATGTGAGAATGGAAACAGAGACTCTTTCTTTGGCAGTTATGTGCTTCTAGACTTAACAAGCGAACGGTCAAGAAGTGAGATTTGAATTTGAGGAGGAGAGAAGAGCTAACCATCAGCCAGCATGGATGGTACAGCTTCTGGGAAAGAGAATGCAGCAATTGAGGCAGAATTGAACATCCCCTTCTCCAAAACCCCCCGTAACTTTAGTGGACTGAGCCAAGTTCAGTGTTCAACATTTTGGCAAGTCCTGGCCCATCTTGACCACTACTGAACTTAAATTCCTAATGTGAAAAGAGGAACCACGCTCTGTAGTTCAGATGAGAATATAGTTTTTCAACTGTTGGAAAGTCACTAGAGACTTGTCAGCTGAGACAGTTGAGAGCTGTGATCAGAGCTAGGTCAATCCTATGCAGAAAGCACAGCACCTGAAGAAGTCAGTTCCCAAGTTTCAGGTTCAGGAGGATCATTTTTTTTCCTTAATGGATTTGGATAGTTTAAGGTTGTATTGGTGTATTGGTTTATTGGTTTAAGCTGACTAGAAGGGATGACAGATGGGACTGCTCCCTCCCTCAGTGGCACAGTCCATCCAAACTGGATTGTGTATTCTACACTATGCTAACATCATGCTCACTACATGACAGGGGTTGGCTGAGGATTATAGGACTTCTTTTTCCTGTCTGGCAGGCAGGGGTGCATCCTTTTTTCCCATTTCTTTTCCCCTGCTTCTGCATAAGCTGAAGAGAGGTCTGGAACACAAATCCTATGAGGAGAGGCTGAGGGAGCTGGGGGTGTTTAGCCTGGAGAAGAAGAGGCTCAGGGGTGACCACATTGCTGTCTACAACTACCTGAAGGGAGGCTGTAGCCAGATGGGGTTAGTCTCTTCTCCCAGGAAACCAGCAACAGAACAAGGGGACACAGTCTCAAGTTGTGCCAGAGGAGGTCTAGGCTGGATGTTAGGAGGAAGTTGTTGGCAGAGTGACTGGCATTGGAATGGGCTGCCCAGGGAGGTGGTGGAGTCGCTGTCCCTGGAGGTGTTGAAGCAAAGCCTGGGTGAGACACTTAGTGCCATGGTCTAGTTGACTGGATAGGGCTGGGTGCTAGGTTGGCCTGGCTGATCTTGGAGGTCTCTTCCAACCTGTTTGATTCTATGATTCATACACTGATATTTCTCTTTTCCTTTTATGTAATCTGATATCCCTGCAATAGAGCAGTAAATTGTCCTTATCTCAACTAACATCTCTGCCTCCCAGGTCCTTTTCTTTTTTGCCCACCTGGAGAGAGAAGGAGGGAGAAAGAGAAACCTCTCTGTCCTCAATGGATTTGCCAGGGCTCAGCTGCCAGTTGAGTTAAAACCTGAACAAAGGTATTTTCATTCCACATGCCAGAATGGACCTGCTGCCACCCCATCCATCCATCCATCCATCCATCCATCCATCCATCCATCCATCCATCATTATTGCCTCTAAGTTGGACTTTCAAAAGTATACACTCATTAGTTGTTGATTTCTTTGGAATTCCAGTTGGGCTTGCTGATTGAGTTTAAATTCATAGAATCAGTCAGGGTTGGAAGGGACCACAAGGATCATCTGGTTCCACCCCCCCTGCCATTTCCAGTTATCTGTAAATAAATCCTAACAGCTACACAGACACCAGAGGAGGGGGGGGAAGGCAGAAATAGAAAAGAGAATAGTCAAGAGAGCCTTTTTGATTCAATTAAAAGAAGTTTGTCCTTAATATGTGTTGTATCAAGGCTGTATGAGGCTTTGGAACATTTCTGGATGGAAAAGTTTCTTGAAGTGATTTGACTGTGCACTTTGAAGTTTAGCCTGTTTCACATGAACTAACATCCTAGTTCAGTGGTCAGTACTTGCTAAAAACACACATATTTACCTAGAGTCAGCCTTAGATTATCCAAGCAGTTTCACCTCTGTGCCTCCATTCCCTCATAAAGGAAACAGAATATTCTTCTTGCCTATGTACCAGGATTTTCCAGAACCTGCATATTTCCTTATTTTGGCATTGCTCCAAAGGCTACTTAAGGTCAGTGCAAAGATTTCAACTGATTTCCCTAGGCTTCACCTTAGTTAATAAATACAGTCTGAAGTCTTTGGACAAATAGCACTGAAGAAATGTACTGTTAGCACTAGCACATCTTATGCCCTCCAGTCTGTTCTTTGGCTGGCAATGTTCCCACAGAAAACAGACCAATGGAAAAAGAGCAAGTGTCAAGCCCTAGATTTCACTCATTGTCTTCTAAAACAACTGACTTGTAATACAGACTCTTCTGCTTTGTTAGGAATCAAGTGCATTGACTCACCAGAAGTATTTATTCCCATGGACGTTCCTTGATAGGCAAGATGCTGTACACCCAGGTAGGAAATCTGTCTTTTTGTTACATCCTGGGCAGTGCAAGCACAAAGAGACCTTTCCAGGTAGGAAAGCAGAGGCAGTGACAGTTTAAAGCCAAGCTCCTGGCAGATAACAGGAAACCTTCTGTGCTAGTTTGAAGCTAGATAGAATGTTTTGGTGAGAAGGATTAGGTCACAGGCTGTGAAAGAGAAATAGTGCTGATGTCTACTTCACTCATAGGTTTGCTGAGATGTGCAAGAATAAGAATCTAAACATAGATAAGGGAGTCGCACTTCTGCTTGGGAGCTCTGAGCTGCACTTCTCTCTAGCCTCTCTGCCGTCTCTCTGATTAATCCACTTTGGTTCCTAATCTCCTGGCCAAACCTCCATTCTTCCTTTGGACTGGGGCAAGGCTGAAAGGGGTGGGAGAAGGTGGAAGGGTGGTTGGGAGCCACTCCTGGGGACTCAGGTTTCTGGGCGGGCTGTTGTGTTTCTGTATTACCTTTTACCTTGTATATTTCTGTCTATAGCTGTATATACTGTAAATATCTGCTTGTATATTGTGCTAAGCTGTAAATACAAGCTTCATTCAAATTCCCAGAGCTGGCTGAGTCTAGTCTGGGTGATTTCTAAAGTGTGTGGGGGAGTGGGTAACACCCAAACCACTACACCTTCCATCAGCCTCAGAAGTTCCCAGAGCTATGGAACGAATATGAAACACAGGCAAAGAACTGACCCAAAGCTGCAAATTGGCCCAGTGATTGCTTCTTCTCTTAGAGTTGTCTAAGCTCCTTGCATTCATTCAGCTGTGTTCCTGAATGACTGTCATCCTTGGCTGTGTGCTGATGCAGCAGTGTGGAGGCACTCCTGGCCTTTTATATCCCATTTGGTGTAACACATCTGCTGAAGTCGCTGTTTAGTGCTCCAGACCCTGAAAACAAATCTCTGTAGTGAAGATCCAGCACTAGTTAATATGGGAAAAGAATCTTGCCAGACAGAAATCCTAAGAGTTTCCTCAGCGTCCCCCAGGCTACAAGGATTTACTCCTAACAAGGTTGCTGTGATGAACAGATGCACCATGATCTGAAAGTTCTCAGCATTTTGATCAGTGTATTAACACAGAACACTTGAATTGTCAAAATCATTTACACCTCCAAACATGTTCCTTTTGCCAGTCAGTTGGAAGAACTGTGTTGAATGTCTAAGCAAAGGCACTGACCTACATGTGAGGCTCAGCTAGCTCTTTGGATTGTACATCCTTGTAGCTTTGCTCATCAAAGCAGGGCTGAGATAGCAGACCCCAAGTGTGAATTGCCACTCTTGAGTCACACCAGCCATGATAGACATTTCTTTCTGGCCTAGAAGAGGTGCCACATGCAGAGAATCCCCTGTAAGCGTTCAAGTGGTTCCACTCCCACGGCTGGATGTGAGGAGGAAGTTGTTCAGCATGAGAGTGGTGAGAGGCTGGAATGGGTTGCCCAGGGGAGTGGTTGAGGCCCCATGCCTTGAGGTGTTTAAGGCCAGGCTGGGTGGGGCTCTGGCCAGGCTGCTGTAGGGTAGGGTGTCTCTGGGCATGGCAGGCAGGTTGGAACTAGATGATCATGGTGGTCCCTTCCAACCCTGACTGATTCTGTGATTCTAAGTGCACCATGTCAGGGAAAGTTAATCACACTGCTTCTCACCAGCTGCTTCCTGAGGCTGGGCAAGAGGGGCAGCATTTATGGTCAGATAAAAGCTTGCTAATAAGCAAGCTCATCTTAAGATCCTATCACAAAAAATCTAATGCAGCATTCATCCTTAGGAGGTGCAGATCCTCTTTGAGGGGCAGATGTTAAAGATTTCTGTAGCCTAGGATGTCTTTCAGAAGCTGCCAACCTCTTCTGTCTGTCAGGTAGTACACCGAAGCCATAGGTTCATCTCAGAGAAGACCTAGGGAGCGAGGAAGAAATGGCTAACAATAATTCATTATTAGACTTGAGCTGTTGCCTCCTTTAATCAATGGAACCTTTAGGTATCAGAGACCAAAGACATTGCTTCCAGTAGGAAGGATTTGTAAACACATCTACGTGGCACTAACAAAATTGAGACTCCAGCTTTTGAAACCTGTCCATCTATTGCCTGGGCCTTATCTGCAGCTCTATGAAATCTCTTTTCTGATGTAGCAGTATGTATCTGAGTGGGAAATACTGGGGAACTGGTAAGCCAGTATACATGTGTATTTTAAAATCATAGAATCAGTCAGGGTTGGAAGGGACCACAAGGATCATCTACTTCCAACCCTGCTGCCATGGGCAGGGACACCCTACCCTAGAGCAGGCTGGCCAGAGCCCCATCCAGCCTGGCCTTAAACACCTCCAGGGATGGGGCTTCAACCACCTCCCTGAGCAACCCATTCCAGCCTCTCACCACTCTCATGCTGAATAACTTCCTCCTCATGGCCAGCCTGAATCTCAACCCCCCTCCAGCTTTGCTCCATTCCTCCTAGTCCTGTCACTCCCTGAGAGCCTAAAAAGTCCCTCCCCAGCTTTTTTGTAGGCCCCTTCAGATACTGAAATGCCACAATTAGGTCAACTTGGAGCCTCCTCTTTTGCAGACTGAACAGCCCCAACTCTTTCAGTCTGTCCTCATAGGAGAGGTGCTCCAGCCCTCTGATTATCCTTGTGGCCCTTCTCTGGACACACTCCAGCATGTCTACATCCTTCTTGTAATGGGGGCTCCAGAACTGGATGCAGTACTCCAGGTGGGTTCTCACCAGAGCAGAGTTAATGTTGTCTGCCATGCAATTATAAAAAGATGCCTCCATCCCTAAGGAGATTTGTTGTTGTTTTTTTTATAGAGCCCTTTCTGGTCCTTACCCAGTCAGCATGTGGCACTATCTGCCTTGATGTGTGGCCTGCCCTAGGCAATCCTGCTTTGACAGGGGGGTTAGACTTCATCTCTAAAGATCCCTTCTACATCCTACCATTCTATGACGACTGCCTTCAGCCCTGTGAGATACACAGCAAGAACCAGATCGCACAGAAAGTGTAACTTGCAGAAATAATGCAAGGTTACTCTGTTTTCAGTCTCAAAACACTGTGCCCAAGCCTATAAAGCAGTGTTCCTGCTGTGGTGCTAACCGTCAGTTAGGGGACACACGGGCACAAAAGTTAAAGCTACTTCTTTCACATCTCACTGAAGGAAAAGTTTGAGTACTAAGCAAGATAAATTTATTGTGGGTAAATTCCCCCATACCTACATGGAATACAGAAGCCTGCAGCGTATTTTGTTAGTACAAGGAAATTGGAGTTCAGAGACCTGCTTCTGGGGAAGTTACAATGCATTGTTGCTTATACAAACATATAACAGAGAAACACACACAGAGGAAACATACTTAAAACAATGACAACACTGGAATTAAGGCTCACTACAGATCCCTGCAATTGATCCCACCTCTCAGCTGAGAGAGCTCCAGTTTGTCCAAAGGCACAGACTCAGACTTATGAAAAGAGTAGTGAGTGCTGCTGAGCCAAACCAAAACAATGGTTGCTACAGCAGAATGGAGGTATTTGCCAGAGCTAACAGTTTTCATTAAGCAGGAAAGCCAACTAATAAATCATAATCCAGTGCACATCCCACTGAAACAATTCAAGACAAGGAGGATAACATACAGGTCGTAGCCAAGCATGGAAAGGTGTTGGAGAAACAGCACCACTTCACCTCCCAGTAGAGTGCCTTCTGCCAAAGGAAAGCACAGAAGTGTAACTGATACTGAGGCACACAACAGACTTCCAGTGACGAGGACCTCTGTAGTGTGAGAGAGATTCACACATGCTAAGCACATCTCTAAAGACTGCCATTCAGCTACCATCGTAGTAACTCTGCTCTGAGATCAATGACCAATTTGATTTCTGCCAGACTGCAGACCCAGATGCCATGTAACACCAACAAAAATGATAAGCAGAAAAATGAGCTGGGAGAAATACATCTGTGTGCTGATGATAGACATTGGCCAGTGCAGGGTAAATGAAATTCATAGTAGGAGATGCATTATTCTGTACAAGAAATGGCAACCTATTACGTGCTTGAAACAGTTAAACATATCCTGCTCTCAGGGAAGATCCAAAGGAAGCTATAATCTTGCCTCAGAAAAAACAGGAGCAAAAACACAACAAAGGGAAGAATTTCAGTATTGATGTGTGCAAGCTTATCTGGGTGCCAGCATCAATCTGAAGGTTAGCAGCACGATGATTTCACTGTCTCTCTGGACCTACTACAACACATTGGCCCATTTCTCCTGACAAGAACCAAAAAGCTAATTGCTGTTCATTGACATGGAGTTGCCCAAAGAGGACATGCCTGAGCCAGCAGTGCACACATGCAGCCCAATTGGCCAACCAACGCCTGGGCTGCAGCAGGAGAAGTGTGGCCAGCAGGGTGAGGGAGGCGATTCTCACCCTCTGCTCTGCTCAGACCCCACCTGGAGTACTGCATCCAGTTCTGGAGCCCCAATTACAAGGATGTGGAGATGCTGGAGCATGTCCAGAGAAGGGCCACAAGGATAATCAGAGGGCTGGAGCAGCTCTGCTATGAGCGCAGACTGAAAGAGTTGGGGCTGTTCAGTCTGCAGAAGAGGAGGCTGTGAAGTGACCTTCTTGTGGCCTTCCAGTATCTGAAGGGGGCTTCCAAAAAAGCTGGGGAGGGACTTTTTAGGCTCTCAGGGAGTGACAGGACGAGGAGACTGGAGCAAAGCTGGAGGTGGGGAGATTCAGGCTGGCCGTGAGGAGAAAGTTATTGAGTATGAGAGTGGTGAGAGGCTGGAATGGGTTGCCTAGGGAGGTGGTTGAGGCCCCACGGCTGAAGGTGTTTAAGGCCAGGCTGGCTGAGGCTGTGGGCAGCCTGCTCTAGGGTAGGGTGTCCCTGGGCATGGCAGGGGAGTTGGAACGAGATGATCCTTATGGTCCCTTCCAACCCTGACGGATTCTATGATTCTACCTAAGTGATACCTGTCCAGGAGCAGGATGATAAGAACTACGCTCCCTGGGGGAACAGGCAACAAACTGAAGGTGACCTCAACAGTGTCAAGGCAGCACCTTCACCAATGCAGTCTCACAGTACCTGAACAGGGCAGAGCAGTCCACTAACAAGGCAAAGTGATTTATCATGCCAGGAAGCCTGATCAGCAGCAGTAGGAGACAGAGTCGGAACAAAACTGAATAAAACACAGGTCAGCCTTGAAAAGCAGTTAGTCTGGCAGAAATACACCCAGGTCACAGCTCAGGTTAGATGTAGGCACCTGTGCCCTGAGTGTATATAGAGTCCTTGGGCCTATGGGTGGAGGGTATGTTGCTGGTTAGCCTAATAAGGGCTGGGCAGGACAATTAATGTTAATTGACATGCTCAGGTCCTAATAGCACCTAGAAACACCCTGTTCAGTTAGTGAGTGTTAAAAAGTTTCAGTTTGAAAGCTCTGGGAAACAAGAGATGCTGTTGTTTAGTTTATGGTATAGAATCATGTTGGGCTTCCAAAACATCCTCACTGCATATGAAGATGGAGAGATTATTGTAAATCTTATCCAGCACTGTGACAAAATATTTCCAGAAGGTGAAAACTTTGCAAGGCTAAGATGAAAGTTTTTACTGACCCCTTTCTGCCACCTCTGAGACTCCTGAAGTCTAGAGTTCTGTTGACCTTGACTATCAAGCCAGCAAACAACACAACAAATCTGCATCTGTTGCCATCTATAGCTTTTCCTCTTTGTGTTGTCATAAAAAAATCTAAGTGGCAAGACAAGCCCTGGTTGTATAGCAAAAATGAATTGCAGGATCTGCCACAGGCATACCTCGAGTTCACCCTGAGTTCATGGTCATTCACACCATCATGAGGATAACTTCCATGGATGACTGGACTCCTAGAAACTGAGATACATTAAGTATGTGATGGGAATCCAGTGGCCTATGGGAAGCATGACAAAGCTGGTGAAAGGCCTGGAACACAGCCCTGTGAGGAGAGGCTGAGGGAGCTGGGGGTGCAGCCTGGAGAAAAGGAGGCTCAGGGGGGACCTCATTGCTGTCTACAACTACCTGAAGGGAGGCTGCAGCCAAGTGAGGGTCTCTCTCTTCTGCCAGACAACCAGCAACAGAACAAAGGGACATAGTCTCAAGTTGTGCTGGGGGAGGCCTAGGCTGGATGTTAGGAGGAAGTTGTTGGCAGAGAGAGTGATTGGCATTGGAATGGGCTGCCCAGGGAGGTGGTGAAGTCGCCATCCCTGGAGGTGCTGAAGAAGAGCCTGTCTGAGGCACTTAGTGCCATGGTCTAGTTGATTGGCCAGGGCTGGGTGCTAGGTTGGACTGAATGATCTTGGAGGTTGTGAAGGATTATGCAAAAATGAATAATCTGTTTTAATTTTGATATCCAGGTGATGTTTTTCCATGTTCAAAACACACACAGGTTGGAAATTTAGCAGCCCATTCCAATGCCAATCACTCTCTGTCAAGCACTTCCTCCTAACATCCAGCCTAGACCTCCCCCAGCATAACTTCAGACTGTGTCCCCTTGTTCTGCTGCTGGTTGCCTGGCAGAGGAGACCAACCCCCACCTGGCTACAGCCTCCCTTCAGGTAGTTGTAGAGACCAATGAGGTCTGCCCTGAGCCTCCTCTTCTCCAGGCTGCACACCCCAGCTCCCTCAGCCTCTCCTCATGGGGTTGGTGTTCCAAACCTTTCACCAGCTTCATTGACCTTCTCTGGACACATCAAACCCATAGCAGGACTCTGGATTTTCTAACTGACTTAGATTTTGGTCTGCTGAGGGTGAACAAAGCCTTGCAATAAGACACTCTGGAATGGCTGACCTAAAGCCTCTGTCTCCAATTCTTTCAAAACAAATAGCATACAAAAAAAAAAAAAGGAGCGGGTTTTAACCAGCCTTGGTCTGCAGCCAAGATGGGCACATGGTTAGCTTTAGCAGGACTGGACAGCATATGGCACAGCGACCTGGCTTGTTGTGAATAATGGAGTATAATAAAACCTGTCAAACTGCTATTGGCAGCTATGCACACGCAGTTTGAGCAAACCTACTTGTCACTGCCATTCAAAATACTTTATGACAGTAAATATACATCCATAAAGTGCCCCTCAGCTTAGGGTGCTTTGTTTTCACTTCCTGAGTTTCTACAGGAATCCTGCGTTGCTGTGGGGATGGGAAAGTGGGGAATGCTCACAGCTGGGAGGAACAAAAGGCAGGTGCATGGGGAGGCAAAGGAGATGGAAAGGAGCCATGAAGCAAGTCCAGAAGCAACAACAGCAGAAGGAGCTAGAGGAGGCAGTAGGACAGAGGAGGGTCACGGCCACCATCAGGTGTGCTGGCTGAGAAGCACATGAGGGGGCTGCCTGGTGGCCTGGATGGAAGATGAAGCAATAAATAGCATGTCCTTAGCCAGGCAAAGGGAGGAAGAAGCAGAATCCTGTTGGAGTGAGCAGCACTAGCTGGCTCAGTCATGAGGGAGACTCCAAGGGTGATGCGAGGGCTGCATTTTGAAGTGCTGAAGCTTGAAGAGGAGTTTCTTTGTAATCTGTCCAGCCAGCCAGTTCCAGCAGGAAAATCTGGGATAAGGAAAGTGCAGCTCTTTACCTAGGAAACTTCATCCAGTGCCTGGTTTAGCAAGGTCCCTGCAGAGCACATGGGGCCATGAGGTGTGTTTGCAAGTGCAAGTCTGTCTGACATAGAGGGGAGTTTGAGTCCCAGTGCCACTCTCAGCCAGGGAAGGCTGAACAGAGCTCTGCCAGTATAACAGAGGTCAGAATTAGCCTTGAATTTTCATGTCTCGAGTCATCAGCCTGAGCTTTGGTTTTGGGCTGTATCTCTGGACAAAAGCACATTCTGCATATCTTAAGGGCACTTCTTCCTAGGCTTGTCTGTGCCCCTCAATCCTCTGCTCCTTCTGGCCTGACATTTGTACAATTTCTGTAGTTATCCTGCTCCCTAGAAGCACAACAGGGAAGCAGGGACACTACTCAGTCATTGCATCCTGCCATTTCAAGCATCAGTTTTGATTTTTATGGAGAAGGCACTGAAAATACCTCTCTTACAACCTCAAATGTCTTAAATTGTTGCTACCACTGCTTGGGTTGGTTGGTTTGTAATTTCAATGGCCCTGCCTTGGCTGTGCTAAATGCACTTGCATGGGAGCAATAGCAACAATCTGGAATTCAGAAAGTCTACAAACAGGCAGCCCCATTTTAATTAGTTGAGCACAGAGACTAATTAATATGCAAATGAGGAGCTTACCAATATTAATCATCTGTTTTACTAGGCTGCTTTACTAAAGAGTTTCAAATGCATTTGCAGATGAAGTTTCCATGACATTAAAAAATCAGCTAAACACCTCTCTGTGAAATGATCTCTGCTTAACGCAAGGGAAAGAGAAAGGGAGAGTGGGGCTTTGGGTTTTTGGAAGGAAAACAGCAGTGACTAAAACTAATTTTGTCTTTGGCAAGTGTCACATGGGCTGACTAAATCAATCTTTTCCAAACCCTAATTGAAAGCATTTTGGCAAGCCCAGAAACTAAAAACAAAAAGCAGTTGGACCAGTAGCCATTTGTGCATGTCCCTGTGCGCAGAGGTGCAAATCACAGCATCATCCAGTTTGGAAAAGACCTCCAAGATCATCCAATCCAACCTAGCATCCAGTCCTGTCCAATCAACTAGACCATGGCACTAGGTGCCTCAGACAGGCTTTGCTTCAACACCTACAGGGACAGCAACTCCACCACCTCCCTGGGCAGCCCATTCCAATGCCAATCACTCTCTCTGGCAACAACTTCCTCACAACATCCAGCCTAGACCTCCCCCAGCACAACTTGAGACTGTGTCCCCATGTTCTGTTGCTGGTTTCCTGGCAGAAGAGACCAACCCCCACCTGGCTACAGCTTCCCTTCAGGTAGTTGCAGACAGCAATGAGGTCACCCCTGAGCCTCCTCTTCTCGGGGCTGCACACCCCCATCTCCCTCAGCCTCTCCTCACAGGCCCTCTCCAGCTTCCTTGCCCTTCTCTGGACATGTTCCAGTACCTCAACATTTCTCTTGAATTGAGGAGCCCAGAACTGGATACAGGACTCAAGGTGTTGTCTGACCAGTGCTGAGTACAGGGGCAGAATAACCTCCCTCATCTTGCTGGCCACACTGTTCCTGATCCAGCCCAGAATGCCACTGGCTCTCCTTCCCACCTGGGCACACTGCTGGCTCATGTTAAGCCTACTGATGTGCTTGTGAAGCAGGACAATTCACTAAAAAATGACATCTAGAAATAACTGTCAACACTGTGGAACAGAACCCCCAAGTGAAATCACTCTGGGCTGTATCTTCTGTGGCTTTCCTTTAGCTATTCCAGTTACTAATGCCATAAAAGATGGTAACTGAAATCCTGCCCCTGAGCTACAACGTTCTTTACTCTGCTAGGTTTACATTTTGCACTTCACTGAGCTTCTAGGTGAGTTTGGTGGAGCTTCTTGTCAAATTCACTCTGATTCTCATACATTATTTCAATGCAATTGCATATGGATTCCCCTTGCTGCCTCAGGGAACACAGAAATCAAATAAAGAATGTTTTCACTTCCAACAAATCCACCAAAGTACTTCTGTAGCTCCTGATGTTCCTTTCCATATCCTTTTAGGCCCAGGTCCCCACCCTTAAAAACAGACCTTAAATTCTTGGCATGTCCCTTTAAGCGACTGAAAAAGTGAGAATGAGATTTGCAAATTGATTCTGGAATCACAGGTGGGACCAAAAAAATGGAAGACAGCCTTAAAAACGAATCCAAAACCTCTGGCTCATCTTCAGTGCCAGTGAATGCAGCTTGCTGGGCGAGTTGGATTAAAGAGGTCCCTGAGGTTGCAGAACTGGAAAATGGAAATAGCTCAGCAGCACCTGCCATCACTCCAGAGATAGGCTTCTCCCTCCCAGCTGACCACGTGGATGATACACATTTCATTTAGTCAGGTGAAAAAAAAAGAGATCTGGGCTGAGCCTGCCCTTGCTCTTCATTCACCTGCACTCAAGTGACTGCCAGGGCATGTTTTCTCGCTGACTTGGGGCTGCTGAGAGGAGAAGGATAGATGAGCTCTGTGCTCACTCTCAACATCACCTGAAAAAAAAGAAAGAAACTCCTGCTGCTGCTAACTGGTAGGCAGCTTTTGTGTAGCTGTCTGCAACATGGGCAATTGCTTCAGTTTCTGCATCTAATGCAGGGACATTGCTCATTCTTTTTCCCAGCATTGTCTTTTCTCACCACTTCATTTCCCACAGCATTCTGCTGGAGAAGCTGGTGGCTCATGGCTTAGACAGGTGGACTCTTGGCTGGGTTAAAAACTGGCTGGATGGCCGAGAACAGAGACTTGTGGTTGATGGGGTTGGATCCAGTTAGAGACCAGTGACAAGCGGAGTCCCTCAGAGCTCGGTTTTGGGACCAGTCTTATTTAATCTCTTCATCAGTGACCTAGATGAGGGGATTGGATGCACCCTCAGCAAGTTTGCAGGTGACACCAAATTAAGCAGAAGTGTCAACCTGCTGGAGGGTAGGAAGGCCCTGCAGAGGGAGTTGGACAGGCTGGAGCCATGGGCTGAGGCCAGTTGCAGGAGGTTTCACAAGGCCAAGTGCCAGCTCATGCACTTTGGCCACAGCAACCCCCAGCAGCCCTACAGGCTGGGGGAGGAGTGGCTGGAAAGCTGCGAGGCAGAAAGGAACCTGGGGGTGTTGGTGGCCAGACAGCTGAACATGAGCCAGCAGTGTGCCCAGGTGGCCAAGAAGGCCAACAGCATCCTGGCCTGGATCAGCAATGGTGTGACCAGCAGCAGTAGGGAGGTGAGCATGCCCCTGCACTCAGCACACATGAGACCACATCTTGAGTACTGTGTCCAGTTTTGGTCACCACAGTACAGGAGGGACACTGAGGTGCTGGAGCAGGTGCAGAGAAGGGCAATGAGGCTGGGGAGAGGTCTGTAATCCACAGCAATTAGGCCACAACAGAGGAACCAACTACTCAGAATTTGTCACAGACACCAAACATGCCAGTTTTCTTGCACTCTGGTGTTACATCATTATGGGATATTGATTTCCATTACTGTGTACTTCAGAAAATTCCCTGGATAAAGCTCTGGTGATTTGCTCCAAAACAGGCACCCAGAGTCGTATTTTGGCAGACAGCAGAAAGAAACAGTCTGCTGAGCCTGGCCTGTATCAGAGGCAGTGTCACCAGCAGGAGTAGGGAGGTGATCATGCCCCTGTACTCAGCACTTGTGAGGCCACACCTCAAGGGCAAGACCATTAAACAGCTGAAATATCACCCAGAAAAGATCAGCTCCAACAAGGACACACACCCAGTACCCATGGATGATGTTGTATGTTGCAGTAGTTACTGAGCCTAACCCAAGCCAGCTGGAGGGAGGGGGGGGTCACCAGGCCTTTGAAATCCTCCACCAAATCACCACCTGGTGCACACCATGGGGAACTCACCAGTGATGCCAGGCAGAGAATCCCTTAGCCCAAAGGGGCCTAGCTTGGGGGTCTTGGCCTTCCTGGGGCAGAATACAAAGGGGAGTGGGCAGGGAGGGCAAAGTGGCCACACCTGGGCTGGGAGGAGACTCCAATAGGCAGCTAATGGAAAACAGCATCACCTGGTGGCATCTGATGTGTTACAATAGGAAAGGAATGAAATGGTGATTAATTAATTACAAACATAACAGATGAGAGCACTACCTGCGATCAAAGCTGCTGACACCATGCCCAGATCAAACAGCACAATGAAGAACAAATAATGCTGGGTAATGTACATCATTTGATTTATCTGCTAAAGGGGCAATGCAGTGACTGACAAAATATCCTCTGTGTTAAAAGAGGAGGTGTTCAAAAAGAGGTCTGCATGGGGCACTTGGTGCCATGGTCTAGCTGATTGGATGGGGCTGGATGGATTGGAGGTCTCCTCCAGCCTGGTTGATTCTATGAGTCTATGATTCTGTGATGACCTTGAGTACTGTGTCCAGTTTTGGTCATCACAGTGTAGGAGGGACACTGAGGTGCTGGAGCAGGTGCAGAGAAGGGTGACAAGGCTGGGGAGAGGTCTGGCAAACATGACCTATGAGGAGTGGCTGAGGGAGCTGGGCTTGTTTAGTCTGGAGAAGAGGAGGCTGAGAGGGGACCTTATTGCCCTCTACAGCTACCTAAAAGGAGGTTGTAGTGAGGCTGGAGCTGGTCTCTCCTCCCCAGTTACTAATGATAGGACAAGAGGAAATGGCCTCAAGTTGTGTCAGGGGAGGTTTAGGTTGGCTGTTGGGAGAAAGTTCTTTACTGAACACGTGTTCAGGCACTGGAACAGGCTGCCCAGGGAGGTGGTGGAGTCGCCAGGGAGGTGTTTAAAAGGAGAGTGGATGTGATGCTTGAAGCTATGGTCTAGTGATGAAGGATGAAGGTTGGACTGGATGATCCTGGTGGTCCTTCCCAACCCTAGTGATTCCTAGTGATGAGATGTTGTGCTGAGGGATTTGGTTTAGTCAAGGAGTTGTCAGTGTGAAACTAATGATTGGACTCCATGATCCTGAAGGGCTTTTCCAATCTAAGAAATTCTGTGATTCTGTGATTATTCTGTGATGCTTTTAGCTCCTGGCCTCAGGAGTTCTTGAAGCAGTGTGATAGTGCCAGGGGAGCACCAGGGACAGGGATCACAGCAATGTGCTTGCAAGAAACTGCTAGGGACAGAGGAAGTAGAAAAGACAGGCTGTGGATTCCTGTCTGGAAGATCTTGATGTGCCTGAGTGTAAATAAGGGAAGCAAAGAAGAGGAAGTGAGGACTGGGAGATTCCACATTAGTGTGAGAAGGTCTACAGGCTTTGAATCCACCTGGGGTTTGATTGTGTAGGATCCTCATTGTCCTAGCTAGCCCTGGGTTTTCCATCTCTTTCAGTGGGACTAGGTTATTAGGCACATGTGTAGTCTCTTCCTCCATATTCTATGCAGTACCAAAGTTGTGCTTCCTTCTCTTTCTTCTTTCACAGTGCTTCCAGGGTAAGGTCTTTCTTTTTTGCTTATGTCTCAACATCACTTGCAGAAGACCCTCTTCTTAATAGCAGGAGTGTGCTGTCAGCCTGCCATCTCTCACTTTACTTGATGTTTCCCCACTGAAACCACACAAATCCATGGGCCCCAGTGGGTTGCATCCATGAGTGCTGAGAAAGCTGGCTGACTGCTGCTGAGCTTCTCTCCATCATTTTTGGAAAGTCATGGAGAACAGGAGTGGTGCCTGATGACTGTAAGAAAGCAGATGTCTCTCCAGTCTTACAAGGCAAGAAGAAAGACCTGGGCAACTATAGACCAGTCAGCCTTACCTCCATCCCTGGAAAGGTGATGGAGCAGCTCATTTTGGAGGCCATCCCTAACCACATGGAAGAAAAGAGGGTTGTCAGGAATGGCCAATGTGGATTTATCAAGGGGAAATCCTGCTTGACTAACCTGATAGTCTTCTATCAAACCATGACCAAATGGATAGACAGAGGAAGAGCTGTGAATGTCATATACCCTGACTTCAACAAGGCTTTTGATACTGTCTCCCATAACATCCTCATAAAAGAGCTCAGGAGACGCGACATAGATGATTGGTCTGTGAGGTGGATTGAATATCGGCTCCACACAGAGTTCAGAGAGTTGTCATCAGTGGCATAGAGCCAACTTGGAGGCCTGTGGCCAGTGGTTTCCTCAGGGATCAGTACTGGGTCCAGTTTTGTTCAGTATCTTTGTCAACGACCTGAATGAGAGCACTGTTCACTGATGACACAAAACTGGGGTAGGTGGCTGACAGCCTGTCAGGCTGTGCTGCCATCCAACAAGATCTGGACAGGCTGGAGACCTGGATGAAGGCAAACTTCATGAAGTTCAATAAGGAGAAGTGCAGGGTCCTGCACCTGGGGAGCAATAACAGCGGGCACCAGTACAGGTTAGGGGTTGCCCTGCTGAAGAGCAGCTCCATGGGGAAAGACCTTGGAGTTGTAGTGGACAGCAAGTTCTGCATGGGCCAGCAATGTGCCCTTGTGGCCAAGAGAGCCAATGGCATCCTGGGATGCATCAAGAAAAGTGCATCCAGCAGGTCTAGGGAGGTTCTTCTCCACCTCTACACTGCACTGGTGAGACCACACCTGAAGTATTGTCTCCAGTTTTGGGCTCCCCGATTCAAGAGAGATAGAGACCTGCTGGAAACAATCCAGTGGAGAGGTATGAGGATGAATGGGGGACTTGGGCATCTCCCCTATGAAGAGAGACTGAGAAACCTGGGGCTGTTTAGTCTGGAGAAGAGAAGATTGAGAGGAGATCTGATAAATGTCTATAAATATCAGGGGAGTGGGTGTCTGGAGAATGGGTGTCAAGTGGATCTGGTCAATCTGGTTTTGGTGGTCAGCAGCAGTAAGACAAGGAACAATGGATACAAACTTGAACATAGAAGGTTTCACTTCAACATGAGGAGTAACTTCTTTACAGTGAGGGTGACAGAGCACTGGAACAGGCTGCACAAGGTGGTTGTGGAATCTCCTTCTCTGGAGACTTTCTAAACCTTCCTGGATGTATTCCTGTGTGAATCACCCTAGGGGATCCTGCCTTGACAGGGGAGTTGGACAGATCTCAGGGCATCACTTCCAACTTCTAAAGTTCTGTGATTCCCCCTTACGTCCAGACTTTCCCCGCCCACCTGTCACACCCTGCAATCCATCTCCATGCTCTCACACACTTCCCAGATGTGTGATGATATGAGCATCCTCCTTCCAGCTACTTGTGGCACTGCACATCTCCTTAGCTTGTGCTTCATACTTCTCCTACCTTTTGCCTGTGGAGCTAGAAACACCTATCCTGGCACCCACCACATCCTGAGTCCAGCATCAGTATTGAGTCCAGCGTCAGTAAGTTTGCAGATGACACCAAGCTAGGAGCAGCTGTGGAGCTGTTGGAGGATAGGAGAGCTCTGCAGAGGGACCTTGCCAGGCTGGATGGGTGGGCAGAGGCCAATGGGATGAGATTGAACAAGGCCAAGTGCAGGGTTCTGCACTTTGGCCACAACAACACCAAGTAGCACTACAGGCTGGGGACAGAGTGGCTGGAGAGCAGCCAGGAAGAAAGGGACCTGGGGGTACTGGTACATAGTAGCTGAAGATGAGGCAGCAGTGTGCCCAGGTGGCCAGGAGAGCCAATGGCATCCTGGCCTGGCTCAGGAAGAGTGTGGCCAGTAGGACAAGGGAGGTTCTTCTTCCCCAGTACTCAGCAGTGGTTAGGCTACACCTGGAGTCCTGTATCCAGTTCTGGGCTCCTCAATTCAAGAGAGATGTTGAGGTACAGGAACATGTCCAGAGAAGGGCAACAAAGCTGGTGAGGGGCCTGTAACACAGCCCTGTGAGGAGAGGCTGAGGGAGCTGGGGGTGTTTAGGCTGGAGAATAGGAGGCTCAGGGCAGAGCTCATTGCTGTCTCCAACTACCTGAAGGGAGGCTGTAGCCAGGTTGGGATTGGTCTCTTCTGCCAGGCAACCAGCAAGAGAAAAGGGGACAGAGTCTGAAGTTGTGCTGTGGGAGGTCTAGGCTGGATGTGAGGAGGAAGTTGTTGTCAGAGAGAGTGATTGGCATTGGAATGGGCTGCCCAGGGAGGTGGTGGAGTCACCATCCCTGGAGATGTTGAAGCAAAGCCTGTGTGGGGCAATTAGTGCCATGGTCTAGTTGATTGGCCATGGCTGGGTGCTAGGTTGGAGTGGATGATGTTGGAGGTCTCTTCCAACTTGGTTGATTCTATGATTCTATGAACTGCAGCTTGGGGATAGAGCAAGCTGGGGGACAGGAGACTGCCATCCTCCTTGCATAGGTGAAAGGTTCTCATGTCACTAAAGGATATCATCCTGCCACCTCCTAGTCACCAAGGTGATAGAAATACCTCCTTTAGAACTGCTAAATGGCTTGGGTTCGTCTTTCTCAATGCTTTGAGCAGTCACAGGGAACTGGCAGTCTGCAGTCCCCAGAATGAACATTTCAGAAAGTTATGAGTGACTTAAAATTGGCGAAGGGAAGAAAAATGTTTATTTGGCATTAGCTGTAGCTGTCGCTAGCACAACCCACCCACATGGGCAGGCAGGAAGAAGGCAAGCACGAGAGGCGGGGAGGCGCGATAAACACAGCCAAGTCTGCACAGCAAAGAGCTACAGCATTTCACTGGCAGCAGCCTCCAAATTTAGGAGCTGTGAAACAGGCTCTTTCTAAACTTAAAGCTAATAGTAATGTTCTCATAGCAGGAAGAGGACCCCACTGCTAGGACCCCCACCTGTGTTCAAAAAGCCTGGATGAGGCACTTATTGCCATGGTCTAGTTGAGTGGATAGTGCTGGGTGCTAGGTTGGGATGATCTTGGAGGTCTCTTCCAACCTGTTTGATTCTATGATTCTATTCTATGATAGGAGAGATTTTTAACAAGGAAATGATAAAATCATAGAATCATGGAGTGTTAGGAATTGGAAGGGACCTCCATAGGTCATCCAGTCCAAGCCTCCTGCCAAAGCAGGATCACCTAGAGCAGGCCACAGAGGAGCATATCCAGGTGGGTTTTGAGAATCATAGAATCATAGAATCAACCAGGTTGGAAAAGACCTCCAAGCTCATCCAGTCCAACCTAGCACCCAGCCCTGTCCAGTCAAATAGACAACGACAAAAAGTGCCTCATCCAGGCTTTTCTCGAACACCTGAAGTTTTCAATCCAGAGAAGGAAAGTCCACAGCTGCTCAAGGACAGCCTGTTCCAGTCATCTGTCAGCCTCACAGAGAAGAAATTTCTCCTTATGTTGAGGGGCAACCTCCTGTCTTCCAGCATTGTTCCTTGTCCTGCCACTGGCCACCACCAAAAAGAGACTGTCATCTTCATCTGGACAGCCACCCTAAGATATTTATAGACAATAAGGTTTCCTCTCAGCCTTCTCCTATGATGACTAAACAGCTCCATTTCTCTCAAGTATTTCTTTATAGGAGGGATGTTCAAGCCTCTTAATCGTTCTCATAGCTCTCTGTTGGACTTTCTCCAGTAGACCCCTATCTCTCTTGAATTGGGAAGCCCAAAATTGGCTAACTGTGTTCAGGTGTGCTCTCACCATGAAAGAGAACTTCCCTAGACCTGCTGGACACACTTTTCTTGATGCATCCCAGGATGCCGTTGAATCATAGAATCAAGCAGGTTGGAAGAGACCTCCAAGATCATTCAGTCCAACCTAGCACCCAGCCCTGGCCAATCAACTAGACCATGGCACTAAGTGCCTCAGCCAGGCTTTTCTTCTACACCTCCAGGGACAGCGACTCCACCACCTCCCTGGGCAGCCCATTCCAATGACAAATCACTCTCTCTGGGAACAGCTTCCTCTTAATTGGTCCTCTTGGCCACAAGGGCACATCCCTGTAGCACAGATGACTCAGTAAATGTTTATACTCCGTATTAGCAATGTAAAAATAATATGATGGTGCTAGAGTTTGGTAATGGAAGGATGAAATTGTGTAGAAACTGACTGAGTAAAAACCAAAAAGCATGGGGTTGGTGGTTGGGTTTGGGTTTTTTTGGTTTTTTTGGTTTTTTTTCTTTTTCCATGGGAAGGAAAGTTCTGTGTCCAGTTCTGGGCTACTCCATTCAAAAGATGTTGAGATATTGGAAGGTGTCCAGAGAAGTGCAATGAAGCTGATGAGAGGCCTGTAACACAGCCCTGTGAGGAGAGGCTGAGGGAGCTGGGGGTGTGCAGCCTGGAGAAGAGGAGGCTCAGGGCAGAGCTCATTGCTGTCTACAACTACCTGAAGGGAGGCTGTAGCCAGGTGGGGGTTGGTCTCTTCTGCCAGGCAACCAGCAGCAGAACAAGGGGACACAGTCTCAAGTTGTTCCGTGGGAGGTCTAGGCTGGATGTGAGGAGGAAGTTGTTGTCAGAGAGAGTGATTGGCATTGGAATGGGCTGCCCAGGGAGGTGGTGGAGTTGCTGTCCCTGGAGGTGTTGAAGCAAAGCCTGGCTGAGGCACTTAGTGCCATGGTCTAGTTGATTGGCCATGGCTGGGTGCTAGGTTGGACTGGATGAGCTTGGAGTTCTCTTTTAACCTGGTTCATTCTATGATTCTAGAACTGAATAAGAATTAGAAAGTCAGGCAGGATGTTTTGGGCTGTTTTATATGGGAATCTTCTGTTGTGTCATGAGGCAAACTCCTGAGGTTGTTTCGATCTGGAGTAATTTTGTTTAGGAAGAATCTACTATTTTTAATATGGCTTTGTTATTTTTTACCCCATGTTAAAAGTTTCAGGGGGCATTGAGGAGCTGCACTCCCATTCTTTGAATGGGTCACAAGGACAGGAGAAAAGACATAAAGAAAAGAACAAATGTGGATGAACAGAAGCTGTAAAATGTCTCATCTCTGATACAGAAGCCATTAAAGAAGATCATCAAAATTGGTCATTCCAAGCCCTGGTGTCCTCTCTCTGTATAATCCCTCCAAAATAGTGTAAGCCTTGGTGATTATTAGTATATTTTTGGTTGTTTGTATGAATCTTGAGGGGGAAAAGAAGCTTCTGCCATTTTAATTCCTTTGTTAATGTCTTTATGAATGCAATTAGCACTTCATTCACGCTTCTTTGTTTCTGGATCCCATTACTGTATGGCTTATGCCAACTTCTCTCTCCCAGGGGAGGTGAGGCATCATGCTGTACTCTGCTCAGCTGTGTGGCTGAGCACTGACAAACTCAATTTACTGGAGGACAGTGTGAGATGACACTGTGCAGCCCCTGTTGCTGTGATATGGACAAATGGTCTCTTTTGTTCCAAACAAGACATCACCTATCCTGGGGAAACGTGTCTGTACAGAAGCAAGTGAAAGAACAAGGTTGATTTACCTGACAAGAGAGTAACCTACTGCAGCTGGCCTTAAGATGGAAATACCTTATTATTCCCTCCATTTTTGGCTTGTGTCTCTCCTGCTTACAAGATACCAGTTAAGTCACTTTTTGTTTCTAAACCTGATGCTAAAGTCATCCCTCTTATAATGCCATCAGTCTCTACAGTCCTAAACCTGAGATGGTTTTGGCACTTCAGTTTTTTTCTGTCTGCTCCAAATGGCTTTGTCACATTTGAGCCAAATTTCACAAGCTTCAGCTCCTGAAGCTGCACAGCTCAATTCAAACTTTACATTACTGGAGGCTTGGGCTCAGTTTTAGCAATTTAGCAAGGTCAGATCAGGCAATCCTGACCTCGTGGTCCACTGGTGTTAACTAGGAGGAAGATCAGTGTGATGAGTGGGCTTGTGGTGGTCTAAGACAGAAGTCAGGAGGAGTTCAAGTCTGTCAGTGTCAGAGGGCAGCTTTTCAGCATCACATGGACATTTACAGGTGCAGGGACTGTAAGCATCAGGCATCTGAGCACTGCAGCACCCCTGGGCAGTGGTGAGCCTAGGTCATTCTAAATGTCCCACCAGACATCAATTCACACCTAAATACTTTTGAATCATAGAATCCACCAGGTTGGAAGAGACCTCCAAGAGCATCCAGGCCAACCTAGCACCCAGCCCTGGCCAATCTACTAGACCATGGCACTAAGTGCCTCAGCCAAGATTTTCTTCAACACCTCCAGGGACAACAACTCCACCATCTCCCTGGGCAGCCCATTCCAGTGCCAATCACTCTCTCTGGCAACAACTTCCTCCTCACATCCAGCCTAGACCTCCCCCAGCACAACTTCAGACTCTGTCCCCTTGTTCTCTTGCTGGTTGCCTGAGAGAAGAGACCAACCCCACCTGGCTACAGCCTCCCTTTAGGTAGTTGTAGCCAGCAATGAGGTCCCCCCTGAGCCTCCTCTTCTCCAGGCTAAACACTCCCAGCTCCCTCAGCCTCTCCTCATAGGGTTT
The DNA here is from genome assembly GCF_015220805.1 of Pogoniulus pusillus. NCBI lineage: Eukaryota > Metazoa > Chordata > Aves > Piciformes > Lybiidae > Pogoniulus > Pogoniulus pusillus. The sequence goes on along the minus strand of NC_087268.1, from coordinate 17,138,764 downwards.
GTGTTTTGGAAATCCAGTTCTGAACTTCTCCCTGGGGAGGAGCCAAACAGCAGTCGTGATTCAAGAGTGTGCTAACTGTGCACAGTCAGGAAATCCCAGAGAGAGCTGAGCCTGCTGAAGCCCAGCAATGCTCCTAGCTGCAAGGTGATGAGGCTTTTGCCACCTCCATCAAGGCAGAGAATGGAGGTGGATGCAGTTTACCCACAGGAGTGACTCTTTAAAATCGCTACAGATACTCCACGAAGGGTCAAGACCTCTCTCCCCAGACAGCAGGATGAAGGCAGTGAAGCCATAAGCTGTTTCTCATGCCAAAAACTACTGGCAAAATGAAGAAGCTGTTTTACAGTGCTGTAGACCCTTTCTCCCTCTTTTTATTCTGATTTCATGTACTCTGACTTCCCCCAGTGCATCCTGGCACACAAAGCACATCAGCAGACACCGTAGCCCAGACACTCCCTGTGGGCTCCAGATCTCCTCTTGCACTGCCCCCACATCCCCAAGGAACCCATTGCCAGGTAGAGAGGATCATTGTTTCCATCACAAAACAGAAGGGAGGGGAAAACTGTGGGCTAAAAAAGCCCAAGGAAAAGAGACAGGAATTCTTTATCATTTATTAAATGTGCAAGTCAAAACCTGGTGAATAGGGAGATGAAAAAGCTCCTGCTGAGAAATGGAGAGAGAAATTGCATTTTGGCCTGGGGGAAAACCTGTGCCTATAATATTAAGGATGCACAAATAAATAAGTAAAGGCCATGGCTAGATTTACGTGGCTCATATCCTTGCATGCTCTGATCAATATCCATATTTAACTTTTTTTTTTTTAATGAGGTTCTCCCCCCCCCCAAAAAAAAAAAAAATATGTGTCCCTTTCTTTTATTAATTGTAGATCCTCATTGCAAAGGTCTTTCGTGTGTCTCCAGCAAGTAGGTCTTAGCTGTCAACTCCATTAAATTCTATTATAATATGGCATGATTGAATGCTCCAGTGGGATTGGCCAGCCAGCATGTATTAATATATTATGGAACATGCAGAGGCAGGCACCAGCACCTTGCTGCATTCACAAAGACGCTGTTGTGGTTACTTTTTTTACCCAATCACCTCCCCCCCACCCCGGCTTCTCCATCCTCATGTCTGCTCTTTCAGTGGAAACCTGCTTTACTGTAAATTATCCCTTGTAAAAAAAGAAGAAGAAGAAGAAGAAGGGAGCTTTCCCTGAGATGTGGAAGCCTTCCCTTGAGTGAGCAGATTCTCACTCTCTGCCTGGGATGTATTTGTACGACTTTAATTAGTTTTTGTTTGTACAGTATGAAAATCTAGGAGGCCTGTGGTATTTAGCATGAGGGAATATTGAAAAGCAGAGGATTTCCCCACCCTGCTGGTTAGAATTGTGGATGTTCTGCTGCTAGGAGGGAGCAGAATCAGAATTCTAATAGATGGGATCATGGATTTTAATTGGTTCTTTTTTTTTTTTTTTTTTTTTTTTTTTTTTTTTTTTTTTTTTTAATGGGATACACTGAAACATCATTTCTGGCCACCTACAAATGAGGAACAGTTTTGCTGGAGTGGTACCCCACAGATAACATCATTTCTGAATCATCGGATTCAGATCATAGAATGATAGAATCAGTGAGGTTGGAAGAGACCTCCAAGATCATCCAGTCCAACCTAGCACCCAGTCCTGGCCAATCAACTAGACCATGGCACTAAGTGCCTCAGCCAGGCTTTGCTTCAACACCTCCAGGGATGGTGACTCCACCACCTCCCAGGGAAGCCCATTCCAATGCCAGTCACTCTCTCTGCCAACAACTTCCTCCTCACATCCAGGATGAAACATCATTTCTGGCTATCTACAAATGAGGAAATATTTCCAGTCGAGACAGCTTTTGCTGGAGTGAAGAGAGGGTCAGAGATTAGAAAGAGGACCTTTGTGGCATGAACACCACATCCTTCCATACCAAAAGCTCTGTTTGCTGTCCCTGTGGGACAAAGATGTACCTGATATGGCTACAAAGCACTTATCTTAACAACTGTTTCCTTCTCTCAGAGTCTAAGCAGCCAGACAGTGCAGAGCTCTGAGCTGGTGTGAGCTGAAACAGCCTTCTGGAGAGATGCTACCCTCTCCAAAGGTGAGGAGTCCCTGACATGCCACCCTGCCACCTCCTCCGCCTCATTGCATTTCCTGATTCATCATCTCATACACAGCCTCACTCTTCCTTGCAAGATGTGGATCTGGCTGAATCTTTGCACCTCTTGGATATGTGCACCAATTTGAGATTACATTTCAAGGGTCAGGTTTGGGCCCAGCTGCATTCATATCTACTGGTCTTTGAAACCCCTGCAGCATAAAAAGGAGTTTGGCAGATTGTACATAGCCATAGTAATAGAACCAGAGAATCAAGCAGGTTGGAAGAGACCTCCAAGATCATCCAATCCAACCTAGCACCCAGCCCTATCCAGTCAACTAGACCATGGCACTAAGTGCCTCAGACAGGCTTTGCTTCAACACCTCCAGGGACAGAGACTCCACCACCTCCCTGGGCAGCCCATTCCAATGCCAATCACTCTGACAACAACTTCCTCCTAACATCCAGCCTAGAACTCCCCCAGCACAACTTGAGACTCTGTCCCCTTGTTCTGTTGCTGGTTGCCTGGCAGAAGAGACCAACCCCCACCCAGCTACAGCCTCCCTTCAGGTAGTTGGAGACAGCAATGAGGTCCCCCCTGAGCCTCCTCTTCTCCAGCCTAAACACCTCCAGCTCCGTCAGCCTCTCCTCACAGGGCTGTGCTCCAGGCCCCTCACCAGCTTTGTTGCCCTTCTCTGGACACATTCCAGTACCTCAACATCTCTCTTGAATTGAGGAGCTCAGAACTGGACACAGCACTCAAGTTGTGGCCTGACCATTGCTGAGTACAGGGGAAGACACTGGTCAGGCCACTCCTTGAGAACTGTGTTGAAGAGCTCTGCCTTTTGGGAGCAGTGCACATAGGCTGCATAGAATATCACCTGCAATGAACCCATTTAGGTGGTAAAGCTCTTAAACTGTGTGTATCTCCATGAGATCTCTACTTGCCCAGAGCTGCTTTGGTCTGATGCATTTCATAGTTGGCAACAGTAAGCCATTGTGTGTTGGTCTCTGAAGATCTTTGCTGGGTCAGCAGCCTCTCGGCCTGTTGCAGCTACGTGCATCAGTGCTATTAGCTCCCTTTGCCCATGTCTACACTTGATGTTTTCAAAGCCCTGTGTCCTGCAACAAGCAGGAGCGTGGCCAGGGCAGCATCAGCCACAGCACTGCAACAAATGAGCATTGTCCCTGAGGGTGTTCAAAGAAAGCCTGGCTGAGGCACTCAGTGCCATGGTCTAGTTGATTGGCCAGGGCTTGGTGCTAGGTTGACCTGGACGATCTTGGAGGTCTCTTCCAACCTGGCTGATTCTATGAATCTATGAGCATTAACAGTGACTGGTAGACTGATGATCAACATGAAATGTTATCAAATCAAATAGAAATACAATTTAACAACTTTATAAAGGAGAGATTAATGCTGTGGCCGCAGCCAGAGAAGAGACTACGTAACCTGATTGCTTTTTGAGGTCCATGCTGAGGTCAAATCAAAGACTAATTTGTATCTGCTCATGAAGAATATGGCTGGCAGGGAACGAGGCAGGGCCCTGTGTACCTGGATTGTGCAAACTTTGTGGAGTTCCTGGGACCATCTGGGGCAGTTGCCAAAATGATATTGCCTGAAATGTTTCCTCATCCTCCTTCTCTCCCAGTTCATGCAGGATCATATTCTGCGCTGTGAAGTTTCACTTCCTGTGCTTCTGACACTCTAGTTGCACATGGTCAGAGATGCTGCCATTGCCTAACTCAATCTGCCTTTAAAGATGAAAAACTCACCTGATTCCATAATTCATCCTTAGCGTCACACTGGAGTTGCTTCCAAACAGGAACCATAGACAGATTGATTGATCTGTCTCAACGAGGGCTAAAGATGGTCTAATGTTAGAGGCTGAGGCCAGGGAGAAAAAGATGCTGCTCATACTAATAGATTGCAGTTCTTTTCCTGAAAGATATTCTTGCCTTTGGCCAATTGAAGAGACCATCCAATTTAGAAGAATAAAAATAATCATTACAGTTACAACAGTGAATGAGGGAAAAGAGAAGAAAAAAAATAGAGTAAAATGACCAAACCTTCCAGAGGGATGAAAGGGGGAAAGGAAAGCTTGTCCTGCTTTCCCAAAGACACGCTTCACCTTTCTGCCTCTGCCACACAGAAAGAAAAACGAGCCTGCTGTGTTCCTCCTGGAGCCAACTCATGGGCTAACTGTAAAGCAGAAGCACAGGCTGTGTTTTCCTAGACCCAAGGAAGATGTGAATGTGTAAAATGTGATGGAAGAGGTTTGGTTTCCTTCCTTTCTTCCTTTGTCCCTTCCTCTCTTTCTTTTTCCCTTTCTTTTTCCCTTTCTTTTTCCCTTTCTTTTTCCCTTTCTTTTTCCCCTCTCTCTTTTCTTTCTTTCTTTCTCTCTCTCTTTTCTTTCTCCCTTTCTCTCTCTCTTTTCTTTCTCCCTTTCTCTCTCTCTTTTCTTTCTCCCTTTCTCTCTTTCTTTCTTTCTTTCTTTCTTTCTTTCTTTCTTTCTTTCTTTCTTTCTTTCTTTCTTTCTTTCTTTCTTTCTTTCTTTCTTTCTCTCTCTCTCTCTCTCTCTCTCTCTTTCCCCCTTTCCCCCTTTCTCTTCCTTCCTCCTTTCCTTCCTTTCCTTCCTTTCCTTCCTTTCCTTCCTTTCCTTCCTTTCCTTCCTTTCCTTCCTTTCCTTCCTTTCCTTCCTTTCCTTCCTTTCCTTCTTTTGTGTTATTTCTGTCAGGAATGGCCTGGCAGCCCCAGGCTGGAGTATGTGTCTCTCCCAACTCCTCTGTCACCCGACTCCTCTGTCACCCGGGTAACCATGGAGACCATGAGGATCGATTAGATGCCATCTGATCTCAACCTCATAAAACCCCGGCGTGCACCCGCGCAGGCATACGTGCACACACTCACCAAAGGGGGGAAAAGCAGCAGCCAGAGCAGGCAGCAGATGGCAACCAGGCCACTAGACCTGTCTCCAGAGAGAGCGAGCTGGGGAGAGGGACTGAGATGCAGACGGAGGGAGATCCTGAGGGAAAGGGGGGAAAAAAGACAGAGACAGGAAAGGTGGGGAGGGGGGAGACAAAGAAGCAAAGAGATCAGGAGAGAGAAAGGGAAGAGGGCAAGACGGGAGTGGGTCCACAGCTGGTGTGATTTCTGAGGGGACCTGTTTGTGTGGAACAGCGATCATTTACATTGACTGCAAATCTGTCTTGCTTTGTGGGTGGAGAGTGAGGCTGACAGAGATCAGGAAAGAGGAGAAAAGGGTAAAAAGTACTGGATCAGTTGCAAGGGAAAGCCCACGAAGTGAGGGAAATGCACCTTACCTCTTTTCTACCCCCACAAAAACTACCCCTTCCTGCAACTGGTCAAGCTACACAAGATCTCCCTCTAACGCTGATGAGAAGAGGTCCAAACAGAGATCAGAGCAACTCACCCCACCAAGGCCAGACCTAGTGTAATCTGACAGATCCTGTACTAGCTCCATCACATCAAGAGGACTGCTGTTACACTCTGATTATCCTACTAGGGGTCTGCATGTTATGAGGCGTGGAGCCAGGGGAGCCACCTCACCTCTGAGGACCTGTGTGTTGTCTGACTGTCTCTGGGTTGGCTAGGATTGGGTTAATTTTCTTATGCCAATTGGATGGGGCCATGCCTAGGATAGCCAGCTGAACCAGCCAACCATGTAGTCTATACCATTCAAGGTCATGTCTGCTATATAAAAGGAGGGATAATGTGCACAGGTGCATCATCATTCTGGCACAGTGCTTCTTTTGGTGCACACCACAAGTGTAGGCAGCACCACAGAATCACAGATCACAGAATATTAGGGGTTGGAAGAGACCTCTGGAGATCATCTAGTTCAGCTCCCTGTGCAAGAGCAGCACCATCTAGAGTAATCATACAGGATCATGTCCAGATGGGTTTGGATGTCTCCAGAGAATGAGACTCCACAAACTCTCCATACTACCTGTTCCACTGCTCTGTCACCCTCAAAATGAAGACATTTTCCTTATGTTTGTGTAGAACCTCCTGTGTTCCAGTTTGTGTCCATTGCCCTGTCACTGAACACCACTGAGCAGAGTCTTGATTCCTCCTCCTGATGCTCATCCTACAGATAAACATTAATGAGATTCCCCCTCAGTGTCCTCTTTTCCAGACTAAACAGCCCCAAGTCTCTAAGCCTCTTCTCATAAGGTAGATGTCCCAGTTGGAAGAGCCAGGCACAGTTTAAACACCTCCAGAGGTGGTGACTCCACCATCTACCTGGGCAGCCTGTTCCAGTGCCTGAACACCCACTTAGGAAAGAACTTCCTCCCAGCAGCCAACCTAAACCTCCCCTGATGCAACTTGAGGCCATTTCCTCTTGTCCTATCACTAGTAACTGGGGAGGAGAGACCAGCTCCAGCCTCACTGCAACCTCCTTTTAGGTAACTGTAGAGGGCAATAAGGTCCCCTCTCAGCCTCCTCTTCTCCAGACTAAACAAGCCCAGCTCCCTCAGCCGCTACTCATAGGTCATGTTTGCCAGACCTCTCCCCAGCCTCATCGCCCTTTTCTGCACCTGCTCCAGCACCCCTACACTGTGATGACCAAAACTGGACACAGTACTCAAGGTCATCACAGAATCATAGACTCATAGAATCAACCAGGCTGGAAGAGACCTCCAATCCATCCAGCCCAACCCATCACCCAGCCCCATCCAATCAGCTAGACCATGGCACCAAGTGCCCCATGCAGGCCTCTTTTTGAACACCTCCTCTTTTAACACAGAGGGTGTTTTGTCAGTCACTGCCCAACCCGGGCAGATGTGACTGGGTTGGAGGGCAGAAGGGCTCTACAGCGGGACCTTGACCGCCTGCACAGATGGGCGGAGTGCAATGGGATGGCATTCAATAGCTCCAAGTGCAGGGTGCTGCCCTTTGGCCACAACAACCCCATGCAGAGATACAGGCTGGGGTCGGAGTGGCTGGAGAGCAGCCAGACAGAGAGGGATCTGGGGGTGCTGATTGATACCCGTCTGAACATGAGCCAGCAGTGTGCCCAGGTGGCCAAGAGAGCCAGTGGCATCCTGGCCTGCATCAGGAATGGTGTGGTCAGCAGGAGCAGGGAGGTCATTCTGCCCCTGTACTCTGCACTGGTTAGACCACACCTTGAGTACTGTGTTCAGTTCTGGGCCCCCCAGTTTAGGAGGGACATTGAGATGCTTGAGCGTGTCCAGAGAAGGGCAACGAGGCTGGGGAGAGGCCTTGAGCACAGCCCTATGAGGAGAGGCTGAGGGAGCTGGGATTGTTTAGCCTGGAGAAGAGGAGGCTCAGGGGTGACCTTATTGCTGTCTAGAACTACCTGAGGGGTGGTTATGGCCAGGGGGAGGTTGCTCTCTTCTCTTAGGTGGCCAGCACCAGAACGAGAGGACACAGCCTCAGGCTGCGCCAGGGGAGATTTAGGCTGGAGGTGAGGAGAAAGTTCTTCACTGAGAGAGTCATTGGACACTGGAATGGGCTGCCCGGGGAGGTGGTGGAGTCGCCGTCCCTGGGGCTGTTCAAGGCAGGATTGGACGTGGCACTTGGTGCCATGGTCTAGCCTTGAGCTCTGTGGTAAAGGGTTGTACTTGATGATCTGTGAGGTCTCTTCCAGCCTTGGTGATACTGTGATACTGTGACACTGTGATTGCCCCCTTTAGCAGATAAATCAAATGATGTACATTACCCAGCATTATTTGCTCAAGTACATATCTTCATTGTGCTGTTTGATCTGAGCATGGTGTCAGCAGCTTTGATCACAGGTAGTGCTCTCATTTGTTATGCTCGTAATTAATTAATCACCATTTCATTCCTTTCCTATTGTAACACATCAGATGCCACCAGGTGAGTCCCTATGGTGTGCACCAGTTGAATTGGTGGAGGATTTCAAAGGCCTGGTGCTGCCCCTCCCCCCCCCCCAGCTTGCTAGGGTTAGGCTCAGTAACCATTGCAACATACAACATCATCCATGTGTGCTGGGGGTGTGTCCTTGCTGGAACTGATTTCTTGTGTAGAGTATTTTAGTTGCTTGAGGCTCTTGGCTCAGGCTCTGAGATGACTGCAAAAATGGTGGTGGAGAAGAAGAGCTTTTCAGCCAGAGTGAGAGGTAAGGAGGTAACAGCAAGGGAGAGCAGGAACTGCTTTAGGAAGGTGAGATGTGGTGGAGAGTCAGATTGTTAGGGACTGGAAGGGACCTTGAAAGATCATTTAGTTTGGGTTAGCATCAGTGACCCTTGCAGTATCATGCATGGGTGCTGGATGTGTGTCCTTGTTGGAGCTGAGCTTTTCTGGGTGATGTTTCAGCTGTTTGATGGTCTTGCCCTTGAGGTGTGGCCTCACAAGTGCTGAGTACAGGGGCATGATCACCTCCCTACTCCTGCTGGTGACACTGCCTCTGATACAGGCCAGGCTCAGCAGACTGTTTCTTTCTGCTGTCTGCCAAATTATGACTCTGGGTGCCTGTTTTGGAGCAAATCACCAGAGCTTTATCCAGGGAATTTTCTGAAATACACAGTAATGGAAATCAATATCCCATAATGATGTAACACCAGAGTGCAAGAAAACTGGCATGTTTGGTGTCTGTGACAAATTCTGAGTAGTTGGTTCCTCTGTTGTGGTCTAATTGCTGTGGATTACATGACCATATCCTTAGGGACAGAGCACAGAACATTTGGGTTTAAGTCCACAAAAAGCAAGAGGCACTAAAAAGTATGGCCTCATCTTCAGGGCTCCTGGAAACTCTAACCTTAGCTGATGTGGAAAAATAAATTACACTTTTATTTAGATGGTAGGATCTGAGAGGTGCATTTTATTCACTTAAGTATTGGAATGTATGCCACTGTGTTTGCATAGGTAGTTAGAATCATAGAATCAAGCAGGTTGGAAGAGACCTCCAAGATCATCCACTCCAACCTAGCACCCAGCCCTGCCCCATCAACTGGACCATGGCACTAAGTGCCTCAGCCAGGCTTTGCTTCAACACTTCCAGGGATGGCAACTTCACCGCCTCCCTGGGCAGCCCATTCCAATGCCAATCACTCTCTCTGCCAACAGCTTCCTCCTAGCATCCAGCCTAGACCTCCCCTGGCACAATTTGAGACTGTGTCCCCTTGTTCTCTTGCTGCTTGCCTGGCAGAAGAGACCAACCCCCACCTGGCTACAGCCTCCCTTCAGGTAGCTGTAGGCAGCAATGAGCTCTGCCCTGAACCTCCTCTTCTCCAGGCTGCACACCCCCAGCTCCCTCAGCCTCTTCTCACAGGGCTGTGTTCCAGGCCTCTCATCAGCTTCATTGCCCTTCTCTGGACACATTCCAGTATCTCAACATCTCACTTGAATTGAGGAACCCAGAACTGGACACAGTACTCACATTGTGGCCTGATTAGTGTTGAGTATAAAGTAAGAATAACCTCTCTTGTCCTTCTGGTAGTTGTGGCCTTGGTAGAGCTAGATAACAGTTGGACTTGATGATCATAAAGGTCTTTTCCAACTGCACTGATTCTGTGATATACTTCTTCTTCTGGTCTGGCATAGTGTCAAGTCCTGGAGAAGGTCTTGTGAAGCACCTGTTTGCAGTTCTGGGGTTTTGAGGGTGTGAGAGGCACTGGTTGATGGAAAAACCTCCCGTGGGACATGGAAGTCCTGCTCACTGGAATATTTATTGGCAAAACACTAGTGAAGGTACTTCACTTTATAAGCATATGCTGGGAGTAAAAAGGAACAGATGGGGCATCATAAATCTTTGCCATCTCTGATTTTTCTGAGCTCCTTTCTTCTTTGTACTGCCCTGTGCCTGCATGCTCTATACATAAGGTGCTCAGCAGAAGGGTGACCCTACCAACAGTCTTAAATATCACTTATCCCTACATCCAGTTAAAGAAATAATGACGTGGGTCATAGTGTGAACTGGGGCCTTTGAGGAGGCTCTGGCTCTGTATTTGGAGCAGTAGGGCTTGGGGAAACTACTCTGAGCAAGATCTTCAGCTTGGGATGTCCTTCAGAAAAGGGGAGGACAACAGACATTGGACCCCAAGCTTTGTGTCTAGGTGTTTCTGTTAAGCTAATCAGAGTTTTACCAGGTCTTTGTACTTGCTCAACCATTCTGTTGTTATGACAGAGACTCAGGCTAAAAGAACTAGAGGGACACTTGCTCCTTACTGCTCAGTATGGCCCAAATTCACTGATTGAGTTCACTGATTTCAAGCCTTCCTAGGTACATTTGCCTGCTGGCTGGCCACAATCCTTGAGATCAGGCATTAGACTCATCTTTACATCAGTATTTTTCCAAACAACAAGTCCCAGGTTTTGTTTCCAGCTCAACTGAAAAGTCAGGCAGAATTCCTAAGAGTGATTAACTTGTGTTAGGGGATGGTGTGACAACCAGTTTGATTAACAGGTAAGTTTCCCCCCCTAGCCTGCACCCCCTTTTCTCTCCCCTCTACCACTGGGTAGACCCCTCCCAACCTGTAGCAGTGGAACTGGGAGCCACTTCCCCCACTCCACACCCCCTTTTCTCTGCCTTAGAGTGGCTGGACAGCAGCCAGGCAGAAAGGGACCTGGGGGTACTGGTAGATAGTAGCTGAACATGAGCCAGCAGTGTGGCCAAGTGAACCAATGGCATCCTGGCCTGCATCAGGAACAGTGTGGCCAGCAGGACAAGGGAGGTTACTCTTCTCCTGTATTCAGCATTTGTCAGGACACACCTTGAGTGCTGTGTCCAGTTCTGGGCTCCTCAATTCAAGAGAGATGTTGAGATACTGGAATGTGTCCAGAGAAGGGCAACAAAGCTGGTGAGGGGCCTGGAGCACAGCCCTGTGAGGAGAGGCTGAGGGAGCTGGGGGTGTTTAGGCTGGAGAAGAGGAGGCTCAGGGCTGACCTCATTGCTGTCTCCAACTACCTGAAGGGAGGCTGTAGCCAGGTGGGGGTTGGTCTCTTCTGCCAGGCAACCAGCAGCAGAACAAGGGGACAGAGTCTGAAGTTGTGCTGGGGGAGGTCTAGGCTGGATGTTAGGAGGAAGCTGTTGTCAGAGAGAGTGATTGGCATTGGAATGGGCTGCCCAGGGAGGTGGTGGAGTCGCTGTCCCTGTAGGTGTTGAAGCAAAGCCTGGCTGAGGCACTTAGTGCCATGGTCTGGTTGATTGGCCAGGGCTGGGTGCTAGTTTGGAGTGGATGATCTTGGAAGTCTCTTCCAACCTCATTGATTCTATGATAGCAGCCCCCCCAGTCTGCAGCACTGGAACTGGAAGAGCCCTCCCCACTTCCAGCTCCTTTCTCTCTCCCCTCTACTACTGGGTAGACCCCTCCTGACCACACCTTCCCCACTCCGCACCTCCTTTTCTCTCCCCTCTTGTTTCCCCTTTGAAGATGTTCAAAGCTCAATGTGATATGATCTTACTCTAGGAACTCTTTTTTTTTTCTTTTCTCCTTCCTTTCTTTTCCGTACTAGTTTCTTCTCTGTTTCCTTTTCCTACTTTTCCCCTTCCTTTTTTCCTTGCAGTACACTGGCACATCTCTGTACCCTTAGTCCAAAGTCCTGTTTATCTCAGAAGAGCAGAGAAGATCACAGAATCATTAAGGTTGGAAAAGAGATCTAATAGCATCAACTCTAACCAAACTACTATGACCACTAAGCTACGTTCTTAAGCTCCACATAGAATCAGGCAGGTTGGAAGAGACCTCCAAGATCATCCACTCCAACCTAGCACCCAGCCCTGGCCAATCTACTGGACCATGGCACTAAGTGCCTCAGCCAGGCTTTGCTTCAACACCTCCAGGGACAGCAACTCCACCACCTCCCATTCCAATGTCAATCACTCTCTTTGGCAACAACTTCCTGCTAACATCCAGCCCAGACCTCCCCCAGCACAACTTGAGACTCTGTCCCCTTGTTCTCTTGCTGGTTGCCTGGCAGAAGAGACCAACCCCAACCTGGCTACAGCCTCTCTTCAGGTAGTTATAGAGAGCAATGAGGTCACCCCTGAGCCTCCTCTTCTCCAGGCTGCACACCCCCAACCCCCTCAGCTTCTCCTCACAGGGCTGTGTTCCAGGCCCCTCACCAGCTTTGTTGCCCTTCTCTGGACATGTTCCAGTATCTCAACATCTCTCTTGAATTGAGGGGCCCAGAACTGGACACAGGATTCAAGGTGTGGCCTGACCAGTGTTGAGTACAGGGGAAGAATAACCTCCCTTGTCCTTCTGGTCACACTCTTCCTGATCCAGCCCAGGATGCCATTGGCTCATTTGGCCACCTGGGCACACTGCTGGCTCATGTTCAGCTACTCTATACCAGTACCCACTGGTCCATTTCTTCCTGGCTGCTCTCAGCACTCTGTACCCAGCCTGTAGTGCTGCTTGGGGTTGTTGTGGCCAAAGTGCAGAACCCTGCACTTGGCCTTGTTAAACCTCATCCCACTGGCTTTTGCCCACCCATTCAGCCTGGCAAGGTCCCTCTGCAGGACTCTCCTACCCTCCAGCAGCTCCACACCTGCTCCTAGCTTGTTGTCATCTGTGAAGTTAGTCATGCTGGACTCAATCCCCTTGTCCAGATCATCAATAAAGATATTGAACAGGACATCTAAAGACTTCTTGAACACTTCCAGGGGTGGTGATGCCCCCATGACCTCTCTGGGCAGCCTGCTCCAACACCTCACCACTCAGTAAAGAATTTTTTTTTCCTAATATCCAATTTAATCTCCCCCTGTACACACTGAGGCTATTCCCTCTTGTCCTACCGCTAGTTACTTGGGAGAAGAAACCAACAGTGGCCTCAATCCAACCTCCTGCTAAAGGTTGGACTAGATCCCTCCCAATAACCTTTTCTGGGGCAATTTCACTACACTCAGAACTTGGAAGCGAAAAAATGGAATTGCATTTACAAAAGAAAGTTAATATAAGACTATAAAGGCAATAACAGATGTACTAAGTATATTTACATACATACTGATTAACAGCAGCACAGGACCTCCCCCTGCACTCTCAACTCAGCTCTTTTATTCTCTTCTGGGGACAACTGGCCCCAATGCCTAGTACCAACTCACATGCTCCCTTTTCCACCTACCCCCTGTTCCCCCCCATATCTTACAGAATCCAACCCAGAGAAAACTGGAAGTTCAGAGGGAGGAAAGCACAGCCTGAAGCCCAGCAGAGCAGATAGAGAAGAGAAAGACAGTAACTTGTTCCTCTGGATGCAAACTCTTTCAGGATATATATAAACTTTTCATTCAGACCAATTGAGTGAGATGAATTTTACCTTTATTTTGATTTGAACTCTGAGGAATCCATCCCTCTCCAAACTGTCCAAAACCTCTAGAAAAAAATTCTGCTTACAACCAAGTTAAGTTTGAAAATGTTAACACCTCCTTTCAGGTAGTTTTAGGAAGCAGTAAGACCTCCCCTTACTCTTTTCTCCAGCCTGAACAATCCCAGTTCCCTGAGCCTCTCCTCCCACAGCATGCCTTCCAAACCCCTCACCAGCCTCGTGGTTCTTCTCTGGACACCCTCCAAGATCACACTATCACAGTATCACAGTATCACCAAGGTTGGAAGAGACCTCACAGATCATCAAGTCCAACCCTTTACCACAGAGCTCAAGGCTAGACCATGGCACCAAGTGCCACGTCCAATCCTGCCTTGAACAGCCCCAGGGACGGCGACTCCACCACCTCCCCGGGCAGCCCATTCCAGTGTCCAATGACTCTCTCAGTGAAGAACTTTCTCCTCACCTCCAGCCTAAATTTCCCCTGGTGCAGCCTGAGGCTGTGTCCTCTCGTTCTGGTGCTGGCCACCTGAGAGAAGAGAGCAATCTCCTCCTGGCCACAACCACCCCTCAGGTAGTTGTAGACAGCAAGGTGGCCCAGAGTGAGTGCTCATGGCTTTCAGGTCTCCTTCAGACACCACTTAGCCCAGCAACTCTCTACCTCAGGCAGCTTTTCTTCTCAAGGCTTGCCCTGGATTTGATTCCCCGAGCCTTCAGGACTGCATCCTGCCAGTTTGATATAGTGCAAGGCCAATTATTTCAGCTGTGACACGTGAGGATAAAGTTGTGGGGGAGGAAGCTGAGCAAGCCTCTGAAAAGAGATCTTGGCCAGATCTTCAGAAGCACCGAAGAAACTAATTCCCTTCAAAATCAATACTGCAATGCCGCTGAGAAATCAAAGCGATGTACTTGAGCGAGTGCGGAGCTGAATAGACTTGTGAACAAGTGTCCTGATGGCATACACCTCGCTGCCTGTCAGCCCCTTCTCCCTTGCAGTACTACAACTCACAGGGAAATTAATTGCAGACTGTGGGGGTGGTGCAATCAGAAAGGGCAAATGAATGGAGAGCTGTGCTAGTTTGAGCCTAGCTGGGATATTTTGTGAGAAGAATTAGAGGATAGGCTGTGAAATGGAAACAATGGTGATGGCTGCTGCACTCATAGGCTTGCTGAGATGTATAAGAACAAGAACACAAACACAGATATCAGAGTCTCTCCCTGGTCTTTGGGCTGAACTTCTCTCTAACCTAAACTGCTGCCTGTGTGACTAATCCATCTGCTTCCTAACCTCCCTGGCCAACCCTCCAAGCTTTCCTTGAACCATAAGGCAAAGTCTGGGGTAAGGTAGAGGGGTGAGAGGAAGGTGGAAGGGTGGTTGGGAGCCCCCCCTGGGGACTCAGGTTTATGGGAGGGCTGCTATGTTTCTGTATTACCTTTTAACCTGTATATTTCATAGGCTCACAGGATGTTAGGGGTTGGAAGGGACCCAAGGAGATCATCCAGTCCAACCCCCCCCCTGCCAGAGCAGGACAGTACTACCTAACACAGAGGAACACTTCCAGACAGGCCTTGAAAGTCTCCAGAGAAGGAGACCCCACAACCTCTCTGAGGAGCCTGTTCCAGTGCTCTGTGACCCTCACAGTATAGAAGTTCCCCCTTGTGTTGAGGTGGAACCTCTTTTGCTGCATCTTACACACATTGCTGCTTGTCCTATCCCAGGCAGCAAGTGAGCAGAGCCTGTCCCCCCACTCCTGGCCAGCCTTCAGGTACTTAGAAACATTTATCAAACCCCCTCCAAGTCTTCTTTTCTCCAGACTAAACAGCCCCAGGTCCCAGAACCTCTCCTCATCAGCCATGCCCTCCAGTCCCCTCATCATCCTCACAGCCCTCCACTGGACTCTCTCCAGCAGATCCCTGTCCCTCTTAAACTGGGGAGCCCAAAACTGAGCACAGGATTCAAGATGAGGTCTCACCAGGGCAGAGTAGAGCAGGGAGAGAACCTCCCTTGATCTGCTGGACACACTCCTCCTAATACACCCCAGGATGCCATTGGCCTTCTTGGCCACAAGGGCACATTGCTGTGCCATGGTTAACTTGTTCCCCACCAGGACCCCCAGGTCCCTCTCCACAGGGCTGCTCTCCAGCAGATCACCTCCCAGCCTGTACTGGGGCAGTTTATTATTCCTCCCCAGGTGCAGGACTCTGCACTTGTCCTTGTTGAACTTCATCTGGTTCCTATATATATATTTCTGGTCCTATATATATGTTTCTGTATAGATTGTAAATACCTGCTTGTATATTGTGCTAAGATGTAAATGTAAAGCTTCATTCAGTTTTCCAGAGCCACTGAGTGTAGTCTGGGTGATTTTCCAAAGTGTGTGTGTGGGGGAAGGTAACATCCAAACCATCACAAGAGCCAAGACCAACACAAACATACTCACGGTGACTGAAACACTCTTTGCCAAGCCCTGTGGCTTTTTTTCCCTGTCTGATTTTTTATCATCTTCTCCTCTTCATGCTTAACTTCACTTCTCAAGCTTCCTAGCATGACAATTATTATTATTGCTATTATTATGATTGCTGTTGCTTTGTGGGCTGAGAATTGAAGATCTCAAGAATAAAGCAGATGTCAGCAGCTCCGAAGGATCCTATTCTGTTGCACGGCAGAACAAATGAGTATGTCAAGGAAAGGCTCTCCAATCTAACAAGAAAAACAGCACAAACAGACACTAAATAAATAAATAAATAAACCCTGCGGGGCCAGGCAGGCTAGTTCTGATTAGATATTATGCTAACATGATGCCTACTTTCTAGGCTAACAGTGTTTTAATACATTTAAATGATACTGGGGAAATAAGTCATGAAATAGGAGAAGAAGCCTTCATGTCAGAAACGATTAAGATTATCCAAGGGAGCCAGCCTGCCTCTCTCATGGAAAGGCAGCTTGTGGTGTGGGATTACCAATGCAGCCCAAATGGTATTTACATAGCATGCCCGACACCATCTCGTTACCTTTGCCAATGATTGCTTTTCCCACCTGCTCTAAGAGCAGTCCAGCTTACAAGGAGAACACCAGCACCAATGTCTGTACCACAGAAATGTCTCAGCCTCAGCTGAGGCTCCAGGACACCCTTGGGTTTTGCAAGGAGGTGACATGGCAACAAATGTCCACGCAGCCCTAAGAGGGGGCCAGAGCTACCTGCCATGTTGCTGCTTTCACTTGATGCTTGCAGAGCTCCTGCTTTCCTACAGACAGGCCAGGAGTAAAGCAGAGCTCTTCGGAAGTGCACATTTACAGACCAAGGCCATACTGCTTAGACTTTTCCTTGTCCAAGCTTTCCAGGAAGGGAGAAAACCCAAATCTTGCCTGACTCAACCTGTAGCTTTTTGTCTCGCTCTCCTCCCCATCTCCCTTCAAATGCTCCCTCATCTCACAGACAGGGAGATCACTTTTCTCTTGAAGCCTAGGTTTACTTCTCAAGCTCCATGCAGTAATGAAAACCAGGTCAGAAAGTAGTCTCAAACAATTTCACCTCTCAATGCCCCAGTTCCCTTGCCAGGAAAGAAAGACTTCCCTAACCTAACACATTGTGATGGTTTGGGTCTTACTCACCCTCTCCACTTAAGAAAATCACACAGAATAGACTCAGCCAAGCTGGAAATTAAAGAGTGAAGCTTTATACTTACAGCTTAGCACAATATACAAGCAGACTTTTACAATCTATACAGCTATAGACAGAAATGGACAAGTTTAAAAGGTAATACAGAAACACAACAGCCCTCCCAGAAACCAGAGCACCCAGGAGGGGCTCCCAATCACCCTTCCACCTCCTTTCCACCCCACCACCTTATCCCTGACTTTGCCTTACATTCAAGGTGATTTTGGAGGGTCAGCCAGGGGGATTAGGAAGCAGAAGGATTAGTCGCACAGATAGCAGGTTAGAGAGAGAGAGAAGTGCATGCAACCAGAGCCCAAGAGGGACTCTGTTATCTATGTTTGTGTTCTTGTTCTTATACATGTCAGCAAGCCTATGAGAGCAGCAGCCACCACCATTGTTTCCTTTTCACAGCCTGTAATCTAATTATTCTCACCAAAATATCCCTGCTGGGCTCAAACTAGCACAAGTTTTTCTTGTCCAAACTTTCCAGGAAGGGAGAAAAAACCAAGTCTTGCCTGACTCAACCTGTAGCTTTTTGTCTCACTCTTCTCCCCATTTCCCTTCAAATGCTCCCTCATCTCACAGACAGGGAGATCACTTTTCTCCTGAAGCCTGAATTTACTTCTCAAGCTCCATGCAGTAATGTGAAACTTAGGCTTTGGGAGACCTTCTGTCTCCTGAGTATTTGCAGCCCTGGTAAATGGCAAATTTGTTAGCTGCAGCCCATAATTTGCTTCCTCTTGTAGCCCATCCTATAATTTTCTTTGAGATGACAAGCTCTGAATGAAAAGCATACTCATTTTCCATCTCTAACATAGAATATGCTTATGGACATAAAATCTCATATCCATCAAGAAAACAGAGACTTCTCCTTTCAGGACCTAAGGCTCTAAGGACCCAGAGCTGGAGCATCCATACCCTGTGAGCTGGAGTCTGCTCAGGCACAGAGCAATAATACTGATCCAAATTACCAGTAACTTGATTCACTTAAGAGCTCTGACAGATGAGCTCTGATGAGCCTCACAGTAGTAGTTAAAGAACTTGCTGGTGACCCTCCTCCCACTCCACCCTTTGCAGATTGGGCAGATGGGAATGTGTGTCCTTCTGTTGGCTCTGCCGTGGACCAGTCTGGTGCATTAGCTTAAAAGCACCAAGACGCAACATGATGAACTGGAGCTGCTGAGACTTTCTGTCACAGGGGCAGTAACTTGTGGCTGATAGACGAGGCAGACAGCTGGATATGAAAGTAGCCTAAACTGCCACAAAAAGACTTGCCAGCTCATCTGTCAGCCCTAAGTGAGCAGTGAATCAAGCTGCATTAGCTTCTGCTCAATACCGCAGAGCAGCAGTTGTCAGGAAGATCATGCCCAAGTACGCGCAGGGTAGTGGCTCACAACTCAGTCCTCATTTCCAGAGGCTATGGAGAAAGTGAGCAGAGGAGAGGCCATACACAAGAAAACAAGAAGAGGACTTCAAGATGGCCTAGCATACAAGTTTCTTTCTTTAAACTTAGACCCTGAATACAAACAGACTATGGCAAATAGGAAGCTCAAGTCATTGCAATCCAAAACCAGCTCAGAGGTTTGATGTTGTGGAGCTGAGGACTTGAGGTCGCTGTAGTTCATACATACACCTAAGTGGACAACATCAGCAAACCTGGGAGTATGGTCTCATTTAGTTACCAATAGTTACTGTTCTCTCCTAAGCCACTTCATGGAGGTAGGCAGGGATCTGTTCTCCTCCTGGATGCAGGCTCCTGACATCTGGATGAGGCACTTAGTGCCATGGTCTAGTTGACTGGGTAGGGCTGGGTGCTGGGTTGGACTGGATGATCTTGGAGGTCTCCAACCTGGTTGATACTATGATTCTATGGTTCTGAGTCTTGATGAAGAGAACATGAGTTTACCTTCCTGTTTGTCCTCTGCCATGTTTCTTCTGTGCCTTTAACTCACCTCTACTCCATCTTCCCTAGCCCATAAAGCAAGGCCAGTGGAAGCTATCCACCTTTTAAAAACACTTTGAGAGCAATGGATGGAAATCTTCTCTGTGAACAGTTGCTATTATATTGAAGTAATTCAGCAAGAGATTCTTGGGACAATAAACACAGACCTGACAGGGATAAGGAAAGGCAGGTGAAGTGGAGCTACATGAAGCTGCACGATCTGAAGAGGATACATGAAACCACAATCTGCAGAAAAGGAAACATCTACTACCCCACAGCCTTTGACACCAGGCACTCTTCACCACTTCAGAATCGTACAATAGAATCATAAAGTCAACCAGGTTGGAAGAGACCTCCAAGATCATCCAGTCCAGCCTAGCACCCAGCCCTGCCCCATCAACTAGACCATGGCACTAAGTGCCTCAGCCAGGCTTTGCTTCAACACCTCCAGGGACAGCGACTCCACCACCTCCCTGGGCAGCCCATTCCAATGCCAATCACTCTCTCTGCCAACAACCTCCTCCTAACATCCAGCCTAGACCTCCCCTGGCACAACTTGAGACTGTGTCCTCTTGTTCTGTTGTTAGTTGCCTGGCAGAAGAGACCAACCCCCACCTGGCTTCAGCCTTCCTTCAGGTAGTTGTAGACAGCAATGAGCTCTACCCTAAACCTCCTCTTCTCCAGGCTGCACATCCCCAGCTCCGTCAGCCTCTTCTCACAGGGCTGTGTTCCAGGCCCCTCACCAGCTTTGTTGCACCTCTCTGCACACATTCCAGTGATTCAACATCTCTCTTGGATTAAGTAGCCCAGAGCCGGACACAGCTGCCTCATGTTCAGCTACTGTCTACCTGTACGAAAAGTGTGCCCAGGTGGCCAAGAGAGCCAGTGGCATCCTGGCCTGCATCAGGAATGGTGTGGTCAGCAGGAGCAAGGAGGTCATTCTGCCCCTGTGCTCTGCACTGGTTAGACCACACCTTGAGTACTGTGTTCAGTTCTGGGCCCCCCAGTTTAGGAGGGACATTGAGATGCTTGAGCATGTCCAGAGAAGGGCGACGAGGCTGGTGAGAGGCCTTGAGCACAGCCCTATGAGGAGAGGCTGAGGGAGCTGGGATTGTTTAGCCTGGAGAAGAGGAGGCTCAGGGGTGACCTTATTGCTGTCTACAACTACCTGAAGGGTGGTTGTGGCCAGGAGGAGGTTGCTCTCTTCTCTCAGGTGGCCAGCACCAGAACGAGAGGACACAGCCTCAGGCTGCGCCAGGGGAAATTTAGGCTGGAGGTGAGGAGAAAGTTCTTCCCTGAGAGAGTCATTGGACACTGGAATGGGCTGCCCGGGGAGGTGGTGGAGTCGCCGTCCCTGGGGCACTTCAAGGCAAAGTTGGACGTGGCACTTGGTGCCATGGTCTAGCCTTGAGCTCTGTGGTAAAGGGTTGGACTTGATGATCTGTGAGGTCTCTTCCAGCCCTGATGATACTGTGATACTGTGATACTCCCAGCTGCCAGGAGTATCCTGGCTGCTATCACAGTATCACAGTATCACAGTATCACAGTATCACCAAGGTTGGAAGAGACCTCACAGATCATCAAGTCCAACCCTTTACCACAGTGCCCAAGGCTAGACCATGGCACCAAGTGCCACGTCCAACCTTGCCTTGAACTGCCCCAGGGACGACGACTCCACCACCTCCCCGGGCAGCCCATTCCAGTGTCCAATGACTCTCTCAGTGAAGAACTTTCTCCTCACCTCGAGCCGAAATTTCCCCTGGCGCAGCCTGAGGCTGTGTCCTCTCGTTCTGGTGCTGGCCACCTGAGAGAAGAGAGCAACCTCCCCCTGGCCACAACCACCCCTCAGGTAGTTGTAGACAGCAATAAGGTCACCCCTGAGCCTCCTCTTCTCCAGGCTACTTCACCCCCAGCCTGTAGCACTGCTTGGGGTTGTTGTGTTCAAAGTGCAGAACCCTGCACTTGGCCTTGTTAAATCTCATCCCATTGGCCTCTGCCCACCCACACAGCCTGTCAAAGTCCCTCTGCAGGACTCTCCTACCCTCCAACAGCTCCACACCTGCTCCTAGCTTGGTGTCATCTGCAAACTTACTGATGCTGGACTCAATCCCCTTCTTCAGATCATCAATAAAGATATATTAATTGTGACTCCAGAAGAAATCCAGATTCCCTGACAAGAGATAAGGCTTATCCTAACCTTGCAGAGAGGAATAAGCAGGCCACTGAAGGAGGAATAAACAAGAATATGAATTATAGCATGTGATATCATAGTTATGCAATTTTAATGCTTTGCTGCTGTTGTTGTTTGTTTCCTTCTTTAAAACACAGCCCTAAAGTGGAGTTTTCTTGAGAAGACAAGCAGAAAATATAGAACCTGAAAGGAATCTAAAGAAACAGCCTTACCAATGTGCCTATCTGAATATATATATTTGTGTGTGTGTATGTATATATAGCCACATATATAAAGAGTTATTGTCCTAGCAGCTTCAGAAGAGTTCCTATGAGCATCAGACATTGTCCTAGATACAAATAGCGATGCTTGGTGTTCATGAGCGAAACCTAAAAAGCTAATAGAGGTTATTTTGTCCTTCAGGGAGACTGTGCTCTTGGCTTAGACTGAGCCCTGAGCAGCCAGTCTTCTTGGTAAGTCTTCTTGCCTTCAAACAAAGGATTGCAGAATTTGAGCATCATTTATGATGACCAGTACAAACAACAGCGTGGGGAAGCAAGGGAGAAAATAGGGAGTGCAGGCAGAAAAGATAACTCTAGGCAACTGACAGATTTCATGTTGAGAAAGATGCAAGGAAACACATTCAAGAAGAAGATGTAAAAACAATTCTAGTGCCTACAGCAAGAGACAGAGGTCAAAACTGGAGGAATAGAGGGTGAGGAACTTCAACCAGTCTGTGACAAAGCAGGTTCAAGTTCAAGGAGGATAGAATCACAGAATCAGTCAGGGGTGGAAGGGACCACCATGATCATCTAGTTCCAACCCCCCTGCCATGCCCAGGGACACCCTAATCTAGAGCAGGCTGCCCACAGCCTCAGCCAGTCTGGCCTTAAACAGCTCCAGGCATGGGGCCTCAACCACCTCCCTGGGCAACCCATTCCAACCTCACACCACTCTCATGCTCAATAACTTCCTCCTCACGGCCAGGCTGAGTCTCCCCAACTCCAGCTTTGCTCCATTCTCCCAATCCTGTCACTCCCTGAGAGCCTCAAAAGTCCCTCCCCAGCTTTTTTGGAGGTCCCCTTCAGATCCTGGAAGGCCACAAGGAGATCACCTGGGAGCCTCCTTTTCTCCAGACTGAACAGCCCCAACTCTTTCAGTCTGTCCTCATAGCAGAGCTGCTGTAGTCCTCTGATCATCCTTGTGGCTCTTCTCTGGACATGCTCCAGCATCTCCACATCCCTCTTGTAATAGAGGCTCCAGAACTGGATGCAGTACTCCAGGTGGGGTTTCATTGCATCACTCCTTCAGACCTGCTCTTAACCTGTTAACTGTCATTCATATGGGCACATCCTATTTTCAGCTTGCAATGCTAGACATCTGCATCAGTCTCTTCCAGGGGGCTGAATACACTCACCAGTGAGCTGTGTGATACTGGCTGTGACTGGGCAGAGGACATAGAACTGGGCAGATCAGCTGTATCCTCCAGTGTGGCAATCCTTGCACTACAGGTTTTCCTTCCCTGGTCAGTTGGTGGATCCTCCAGTGTGGCAATCCTGCACTACAAGTTGTCATACCCTGGTCAGTTGGTGGATGCTCCAGTGTGGCAGTCCTTGCACTACAAGTTGTCCTTCCCTGGTCAGTTGGTGGATCCTCCAGTGCGGCAGTCCTTGCACTACAGGTTTTCCCTTCCTGGTCAGTTGGTGGATCCTCCAGTGTGGCAATCCTGCACTACAAGTTGTCCTTCCCTGGTCAATTGGTGGATCCTCCAGAGTGGCAGTCCTTGCACTGCAAGTTGTCCTTCCCTGGTCAGTTGGTGGATCCTCCAGTGTGGCAGTCCTTGCACTACAGGTTTTCCTCCCCTGGTCAGTTGGTGGATGCTCCAGTGTGGCAGTCCTTGCACTACAAGTTCTACTTTTTCAAAGTGAAGAAAGGACACCTGAGCTGGGGGTGTGCAGCATCAGTGGAGGGAGAAATATCTGCTTAAGGAATGCAGGTGGCTTCAAAACTCACCTTCCCCCCACCCCGCTTTCTCAGCAGGAAGACCATTCCCTATGGCTGCACACACACGCAGACATCAGCTTTAAAAATAGCCGAGCTCCACATCGACTGTGGGGGAGTGAAAGACAGAAGACAGATGCATTGGCTGCCAGCTAGACTTGACATCCACTTTTTCTTCCCTCGCCCTGGCAGGCAGCAGTTGCACATGTGTGCCCAGGTAACTTCCTCAGTGGCAAAGCAGACTGTGACTGCCTCCTCCTCAGTCCCAGGCGTGTGCGTCTGGGAGCTGCCTTAGCCCTCGCACCCTATTTAGTACTCCAAGCATGCAATGAAATCAACAAGTGCCTCCTGCTTGTCCTGCTTAATTCATGAACTACTCACTAGCCATTTGTGCATGTGACTGGGCAGCACACTGCAAAGATTATTGTTCAAGTGTCTGCTTCTGGTGTGTTATGTTGACTGCTTTAGAGCCTGCTCCACACAGTCACTTTCCATGGCTCCAAGCTATTGAACAAATGAGTGTTCCTATGCATGACTGGTCATATATGCAGACCCTAGCCCAGGTCAGTTTAAAGTGATCAGCTGATTTTAAGGATCAAGGCTTTGGTCTTGCTACCTTCCCCTGCTCAGACAGTAGGACAGTTGTCCTCTTTTCCCTAACTGGCTGTAATTCACCATTCATGTGAGGAGAGGCTGAGGGAGCTGGGGGTGTGCAGCCTGGAGAAGAGGAGGCTCAGGGGTGACCTCATTGCTGTCTCCAACTACCTGAAGGGAGGCTGTAGCCAGGTGGGGGTTGGTCTCTTCTGCCAGGCAACCAGCAAGAGAACAAGGGGACACAGTCTCAAGTTGTGCTGGGGGAGGTCTAGGCTTAATGTGAGGAGGAAGTTGTTGGCAGAGAGAGTGATTGGCATTGGAAAGGGCTGCCCAGGGAGGTGGTGGAGTCGCTGTCCCTGGAGGTATTGAAGCAAAGCCTGGCTGAGGCACTTAGTGCCATGGTCTAGTTGATTGGCCAGGGCTGGGTGCTAGTTTGGAGTGGATGATCTTGGAGGTCTCTTCCAACCTCATTAATTTTTTGATTGTATGTTAATAATTGGACTTGATGATCTTAGAGGTCTTTTTCAACCTTAATGATTCTATGAAGCATCCAGGCTTACTCACATGAGATCCCTGAGCTGATGTGGTGTTGTTGCAGTGAAACCTTCATGTAACTTCAGCCAGTAGTCATGGCTTTTTCAGCTCACCCCATTCAAAGCTCAGGATTTCTAGATAACTTTTTGGTTTGTGTTTTCTCCAACTAACTACCAAAACTACAGGAGCAAACAAAAAGCCTGTTTGAGGCACTTAGTGCCATGGTCTAGTTGATTGACTAGGGCTGGGTGCTAGGTTGGAGTGGATGATCTTGGAGGTCTCTTCCAACCTGCTTGATTCTATGAGTCTATGATTCTATGACTCAGCCACTCTTTATGCTTTCAACCAAATGCATTCATTGAAAACATAAGGCACTACTGCCCACATACTCAACACTGCTCTTTATGTACTCAACAGCAGCAGAAGCCACAGTCACAGAGCAAACTTGGCTAATTTATTTGCAAACATGTTCTACAAGCATTTCTGTATGCCTTAGCCTAAGTGGGATGGCTTGCAGAGAACTCCTTGCTGTAGAAGATCAGGGACACTGAAAGGTTACCTGAATTCACAGCATTTGCAGCACAAACTTTTAATGTACCAGATGCAGGGCATTAAGCTGCAATTAACTGGATGTCAGTAGACTATCTGGGGTGGGTGGAGAGAGAAATATCACTGTAGATTTCTGTTAAACTCGTGGGTTTTCTAGGCACCTTCTTTTGGTACTGATGAAAACAAGATAGCTTTGGTCTAAACCAGAATGCCCTTTCCTAAGTTCTTATTTGGGTTTCCTGTGATTTTAGTGTGTTGTGATTTCTAATACACCCGTTCCAGTAGCATCCAGGCTGCATTAGGATCTTGTAGACACACTGAAAAGCGTGATATGTGTTTCTTACTTTATATTCAGAGCTTGGTGAGATTGGCATTCTAAGCATCTAATTTCTGGACTAGGGTTATGGACAGTGAGAATAGGAAACATTCCAGACCAGAACCACCTTCAAAATAAAGCAGGGTTAGCCTCTTTTAGGTGGTGACAAAGCATTCAAACCTGTCCAGCTTACCAAAAGGGAGGTTATTCTGCCCCTGTACTCAGCACTGGTCAGGCCACACCTTGAGTCCTGTGTCTAGTTCTAGGCTCCTTAATTCAGGAGAGATGTTGAGGTACTGGAACATGTCCAGAGAAGGGCAACAAAGCTGGTGAGGGGCCTGGAACACAGCCCTGTGAGGAGAGGTTGAGGAAGCTGGGAGTGTTTAGCCTGGAGAAGAGGAGGCTCAGGGGTGACCTCATTGCTGTCTCCAGCTGCCTGAAGGGAAGCTGTAGCAAGGTGGGGGTTGGTCTCTTCTGCCAGGCAACCAGCAAGAGAACAAGGGGACACAGTCTCAAGTTGTGCTGGGAGAGGTCTAGGCTGGATGTGAGGAGGAAGTTGTTGGCAGAGAGAGTGATTGGCATTGGAATGGGCTGCCCAGGGAGGTGGTGGAGTCGCTGTCCCTGAAGGTGTTGAAGCAAAGCCTGTCTGAGGCACTGAGTGCCATGGTCTAGTTGATTGGCCAGGGCTGGGTGCTAGTTTGGAGTGGATGATGTTGGAGGTCTCTTCCAACCTGCTTGATTCTATGATTCTGTGAAATAAAAGACTAACATTTAGGGATATAAAATAATCATCATCGTCACATCAACCAGGTTCTGACCATCAACATGAACTGCAGCTTTAAAGAATTTAAGAGGGATGATCTTGGAGATCTCTTCCAACCTGCTTGATTCTATGATTATGGACAGCAAGTGTGGGAAATATTCCAGACCAGAACCACCTTAAAAATAAAGCAGGCTTAGCCTCTTTTGGATGGTGGCAAAGCATTCAAACCTGTCCAGCTTACCAAAAAGAAGGATGCAGAATTGATATGGCTACTACTAATGAATACTGACCTAGGAAGGATCAACAGGTGTCTGGGTTTACTCAGGCATGGCTTCTCTTTCTGCTTGAAGCCTTTGTCCAGGTGGAATTTTCCCATTTGGCCAAAATTTCTGGGCATCTGACCAGAGCAGCAGGGATATCTGTAACTAGGTGCTGCATGACCAGAAAGCCCAAGATAAGAATTGGCATCGGCAGGCTTTACAACGCACAGGCATACAGCTGTCTATAAAACCCCTGCTTAAACCTGACAGTATGATAATAAAGAATTATTAATCCAGAGTGGCAAGTTATACAAAATCCCATGGATGGATGCTGATGTTGTGCATCCTCAGTTTCCATGTCAGTGTTTTCAACAGGGGAAGATAGGGCTGGTGGAGTAACTTACCAAGGATCATAGTTAATCTTCTGCCACCAGAAGCAATGTTTAGATCAAGCATGAATATTATTCCTGAGACATGCATGCTCATTCATTCAGGAAGTCCTGATGCCTTCAGCATGCAGAGATATGTTTGTCATGGAGAGTCTGTAAGCCCGAAAAGAGGCTTATTTATGCCTTGCCCTGCCTGGACATGTTTTTCTGCCAGGACCCCTGGTTGTAAACAGGTTGTGTAAGCCCCCACACACCCAGCTCGTGTCTCCCTGGGGTAAGCCCATGTGATCCCCATATTTGGGAAAGTCCAGGCAAGTAGCTTCTGCCTATTATGGTAAGGTTTGGCTAGCTGCCAGCCTGATTGGTCATTCTAGTGGCCCATTAATCTCAGCCCACATTCAATAAATAGAGGTGCACAGGTAAACAACATGGTCTGGCCCTCACTTGCAGCTTAGATGCTCAGCCTCTCAGATGCTACCTTGATAGCTGAGCCGCTCAGACCCCCATGCTCAGACTCCATTGCATAGCTCCGATGCTTAGAGGCTCAGACCCTCGTGCTTTGACCTCACTCGCAGCTCACCTGCCTGCGTACCTTAGATGCAGAGCACACTTAAGCCTGATTATGTATATATGAGGAGCCCATAGTCTCCATCCAGCTGTGCACATCTGCACGCCACTGTGTTACCAGGACCAGATCCTGTATTGCCTTTACCTACGGAGCACAGCCTCCCAGCAGCCACGCACACCCTGCATGCCTGCTGCCTATCATTGCCTGGTAAGAGCCACTGTCACTGAGATAACCAGGCAGCAGGCTTTGAATTGTCTGCACACACACACGGCCTGCTAGCCGTGAAGAACTGTGCCAGAGACAGCACAATATTCTCCTCCTACACCTGAGATCCTGCCAGCTAACAGTCCCTGGACAATGCATCCAGAAGGAGCCAGCAACACCCAAGCAGAGACTGCATCCCTCGCCAGGAGACAAGGTTAGAGAACACTATTTCCCCAGAAACTGGAAAGATTCATCCTTTCCCCTCAAGCCGGGAGGATTCCAGCCTCAAAGTCCATGGGCAGAGATCCCCTAAAGTTTGACCACTGGCATAGGGTGACGTAGCCTGGAGGGTGATTAATGATTAATAAGAATAGTGAGTAAATGCTTTAATACCTCTGTAATATAAGTTGCCTCTGCCATAGAGCAGAATCAGTTTCAGCCTGCTCTGCTGGGCAAATAGCATAGAGACCCCAAGCGGTATTTGCCACGGGGAAAACTCCTCTCTCTGTTTATAATTTGAATGTTTGCTAGTTATTAATAAGTTACTGTTCATAATTTATCCTAGATTGTTTTCATAATGGTGTAAGGACATTTTAATATTAATATACAGTGGTTGGGGGTGGGGAGAGTCCAGAACATTGAGTTTAATAAATATATATTTTTATATAATATTATCTCACCCCAATTAATTTCTCCCCTCCACCAAAACAGGTGTAGGTGCTGAGAATCCCCCTCCATGACAATGTTCTGGGTGGACCTTTCTCTCTTTATAAGCTCTGCACCATCCTCCATTTCCCTAGACACCTTACTCTGTAAAGAGCTGTGGATATTAACTAACAGTGCAAGGATGATCTTTGGAAATGTCAAGGAAATACGTCAGTGAAGGGTCATGAACACACTCATGGTGGCACCTGGCTCTTTACAGTAGCAGCTGAAGCTTGATCATAGCTTGTCATAGCTCCTCTAGTCCGTTAGGTAAAGACTGGAGCCAAAATAGAGACTGAGAGACATGAGAAGAAGGCTGCAAGTAGGTAAAAACAATCAGGATTTCATCCAGACCCTACAAATTTCAACCATAAGCTAGCTTGGAGACTACTGGCTTACACACAATAGACAGTCTCACCTTGTCAAAAGAGCAGCTGAGACGCTTTGCCTGTCCTACAAATGCGGGAAAAGCCTCAGCCAGAGTGGCCTCCTGTCCAGACCTGGTGCCTGGGTTCATGACCCAGAAGGGAGGCTACCTTGCAGCAGCCTCAAAGCCATTACTAAAACAGCCTAGAGGAAGCAACTCACACTTTCAAAAAAGCAGCTGAGAGGGCTTGCCTGTCCTACAAATGCTGGAATACCTCAGCCAGAGTAGCCTCCTGTCCAGACCTGGTGCCTGGGTTCATAGCCCAGAAGGGAGGCTACCTTTGCAGCAGCCCTAGTTGCAGGCCGTTCGTACAGGCAGTCTCGAAGCCATTACTTAACCTAGAGAAAGCAACTCACACTTTCAAAAGAGCAGCTGAGAGGGCTTGCCTGTCCTACAAATGATAGAAAACCTTAGCCAGGGTGGCCTCCTGTCCAGACCTAGTGCCTGGATGCATGGCCCAGAAGGGAGGCTACCTTTACAGCAGCCCCAGTCACAGGCTGTTCGTACAAGCAGCCTCAAAGCCATTACTGAAACAGCCTAGAGAAAGCAAACATGACCAGTGGAAAACAACATCAACAACAACAACAACAACAAAAGTCAGCCAAAGGTCCAAGGAGACCATGAGCAGAGGCAGTGAGCTATACCCAGCCCAGATCTTTCAGAAGGACGAGGACTGTCACGGCTCAGCGTTCTAATTTGTTTGACCATTTATTTGCAAGGAACGGATCCAAGAGTGACAAGCTCCATTTATTTCAATGGGCAGCATATGCCAGCAGCGTGAATGGCGTATGCTATAAAAGAGAATGGATGTTCTCAAGCATCCTGCAAAGCTGTCCTTCTGACAGATAAAGGACACGTGGGTAATGGAAGAGCTGCTCTGCTCTGACAAGCAACGCCATAAAAGCAGCCTTGTGGGTTTCCGTGTTTGATGCCTCCCCATGGCGCCCTGGGAGACCTGCTCAGGCTGCAAGCAAAAAACAATGTTCCTACTACCTGGCCCAACACTGGAGAGCCCAGCTGGGTTCTTTCATGCTTCTGCTTTGCCAGGCCAAAAGGACATCTCCTCGGGACAAATGGCTACCCCAGGGTGTTAATCATAGGCTCATAGAATCAGTGGTGGTGAATGGTACCACATCCAGCTGGCGGCTGTCACTAGTGGTGTCCCTCAGGGATCTGTGCTGGGCCCAATCCTCTTTAACATCTTCATAGATGATCTGGATGAGGGCATGGAGTCAGTCATCAGCAAGTTTGCAGATGACACTAAGCTGGGGGCAGATGTGACTGGGTTGGAGGGCAGAAGGGCTCTGCAGCGGGACCTTGACCGCCTGGACAGATGGGCAGAGTCCAATGGGATGGGGTTCAATAGCTCCAAGTGCAGGTGCTGCACTTTGGCCACAACAACCCCATGCAGAGATACAGGCTGGGGTCGGAGTGGCTGGAGAGCAGCCAGACAGAGAGGGATCTGAGGGTGCTGATCGATACCCGCCTGAACATGAGCCAGCAGTGTGCCCAGGTGGCCAAGAGAGCCAGTGGCATCCTGGCCTGCATCAGGAATGGTGTGGTCAGCAGGAGCAGGGAGGTCACTCTGCCCCTGTACTCTGCACTGGTTAGACCACACCTTGAGTACTGTGTTCAGTTCTGGGCCCCCCAGTTTAGGAGGGACATTGAGATGCTTGAGCGTGTCCAGAGAAGGGCAACGAGGCTGGGGAGAGGCCTTGAGCACAAGCCCTATGAGGAGAGGCTGAGGGAGCTGGGATTGGTTAGCCTGGAGAAGAGGAGGCTCAGGGGAGACCTTATTGCAGTCTACAACTACCTGAGGGGTGGTTATGGCCAGGAGGAGGTTGCTCTCTTCTCTCAGGTGGCCAGCACCAGAACAAGAGGACACAGCCTCAGGCTGCACCAGGGGAAATTTAGGCTTGAGGTGAGGAGAAAGTTCTTCCCTGAGAGAGTCATTGGACACTGGAATGGGCTGCCCGGGGAGGTGGTGGAGTCGCCGTCCCTGGGGCTGTTCAAGGCAAGATTGGACGTGGCACTTGGTGCCATGGTCTAGCCTTGAGCTCTGTGGTAAAGGGTTGGACTTGATGATCTGTGAGGTCTCTTCCAACCCTGATGATACTGTGATACTGTGATAGGAGCATCGGTTCATAGAATCCATAGGCACATAGGATCATAGGCTCATAGAATTGTAGAATCATAAGCTCATAGAAACATACAATCACAGGATCATAGAATCATAGTCTCAGAGGATCATAGGCTTCCAGAATCATAGCATCATAGGCTTATAGACTCATAGAATCATAGAATCGTATGCTCATAGGATCATAGAATCATAGAATCATATGATCATAGGCTCATAGAATCATGGAATTATGGGATCATAGGTTCATAGAATCATAGAATCAACCAGGTTCAAAGAAGGTCAGTATTCATTAGTAGTAGCCATTATCAGTTCTGCATCCTTCTTTTTGGTAAGCTGGACAGGTTTGAATGCTTTGCCACCATCCAAAAGAGGCTAAGCCTGCTTTATTTTTAAGGTGGTTCTGGTCTGGAATATTTCCCATTCTTGCTGTCCATAATCATAGAATCAAGCAGGTTGGAAGAGATCTCCAAGATCATCCCTCCTAAATTCTTTAAAGCTCCAGTTTATGTTGATGGTCAGAACCTGGTTGATGTGATGATGATTATTATTTTATATCCCTAAATGTTAGTCTTTTATTTCACAGAATCATAGAATCAAGCAGGTTGGAAGAGACCTCCAACATCATCCACTCCAACCTAGCACCCAGCCCTGGCCAATCAACTAGACCATGGCACTAAGTGCTTCAGCCAGGCTTTGCTTCAACACCTCCAGGGATGGCAACTTCACCGCCTCCCTGGGCAGCCCATTCCAATGCCAATCACTCTCTCTGCCAACAACTTCCTCCTAACATCCAGCCTAGACCTCCCTTGTCACAACTTGAGACTGTGTCCCCTTGTTCTCTTGCTGGTTGCCTGGCAGAAGAGACCAACCCCCACTTGGCTACAGCCTCCCTTCAGATAGTTGTAGACAGCGATGTCTAAAATGATGCACTCAGGACAAGTGGCTACTTCATTCAGGGTGTTAGTGCTGCATGCTTGCAGGGTTTTAGTGGGTACATGCCAGCTCAGGCTATTCTCACAAGTGATATTACCTTCAAGTAATCATGTGGCATGAATTTGAGATGCTCACACATGAAACTGCCCTGTTTCTCTAAGTGTGCACTTGCACCCAGAAAGCCAACCAGAGCCTGGGCTGAATCAGAAGTGTGGCCAGCAGGTCGAGGGAGGTGATTCTCCCCCTCTACTCTGCTCTGGTGAGACCTCACCTGCAGTACTGCATCCAGTTCTGGAGCCCCTATTACAAGAGGGATGTGGAGATGCTGGAGTGTGTCCAGAGAAGGGCCATGAGGATGCTCAGAGGGCTGGAGCAGCTCTGCTGTGAGGACAGACTGAGGGAGTTGGGGCTGTTCAGTGTGGAGAAGAGAAGGCTCCCAGGTGACCTTCTTGTGGCCTTCAGAGGCTGGAATGGGTTGCCCAGGGAGGTGGTTGAGCCCACATGTCTGGAGGTGTTTAAGGCTAGGCTGGATGAGGCTGTGGGCAGCCTGCTCGAGGGTAGGGTGTCCCTGGGCATGGCAGGGGGTTTGGAACTGGATGCTCCTTGTGGTCCCTTCCAACCCTGACTGATTCTGTGATTCTTTAAAATGCTGTCATGTGGCAGTGGTGTCATGTGGCTCTCTGGTCTCATCTGACTACACCCTGAAGATGATGCTCCTCTGAATTCTTTCCCAATGCTGCTCCCAGTGACCTCTGGAAAACCTTGAGTTCCTGTTCCGATTTTCCTCTTCTGAATTCCTTCCAAAATCTGATCCCACTGGCCTCTGAAACACCCTGAGCTGTGAGTCACTGTCAGATGTTCAGCACCACTTATCTCTCGATACCGTTTGGTGGCCTACAATGTTTCCTGTTAAGTTTCATAGCAGTGGACAGCTTTTATTCACCATCATTAATGAATTAACTGATATTAGCTCTGCGCTAGGTCTTATTTAGTGAGGAGTCTGGGTCATGAAACTGTATTGACTTGCCAGTAAGCCCTGGAAATCAACACAGAGTGATTTTCTTCTTGTTTTTTTTTTTCAGTCAGATGGCTCCTACAAAAGTGAAATATGTTGGGAGTCCTGTTATACTACATCTTTCTCTGCTCACCTTCCATTCTCATTAACCTTACCAGATTTCTGAGGAGATGGGTGTGGTGGGAGCTGCAATCCCAACCACAGGAAACTAGCTCCACTTCTCCTATACCTCCAGACCTGGGAGCAAAGTCTCAAGGCAGGTAAAGCAGAGTTGGTCCTGGCACATTTACCTCCCTCCAGCATGGCAAATATAATCCCAGGTTCTCCTCCAGGAGATGTCTTCCTGCTACTGCTTCAGGGTTCACTATCATGGACTTAGTCTGTACAAAGGCCATACAATGCCCCTGAATGTCCATTCTACAAATGGGAGGCTCTTAGAATCATAGAACCAGTCAGGGTTGGAAGAGACCACTAGGATCATCTAGTTCCAGCCCCCTGCCATGGGCAGGGACACCCTACCCTAGATCAGGCTGCTCAGAGCCTCATCTACTTGTTATGCCTCAGTTTTTCTATTCACTTTCTCTTCATCTGGGGCAACTTAGAGGCTGTAGTGACACCTTCTATGGAGAAACCAAACCAATTCATGCTGTTGAGGTCACCTTCAATGCCATTTGGGAATTCCAGCATGTCTTGGTGCCAGTCAGGTGCTTGCTTAGTGCAGAAGTCAACCACAACCTTGCACTGGCCATTTCTAGTTCAGGGGATACAAGTCATAAGGTGACTTTATCATAGACTCATAGAATCAACCAGGTTGCAAGAGACCTCCAAAATCATCAACTCCAACCTAGCACCCAGCCCTGGCCAATCAACCAGAGCATGGCACTAAGTGCCTCAGCCAGGCTTGTCTTCAACACCTTCAGGGACAGCAGCTCCATCACCTCCCTGGGCAGCCCATTCCAATGCCAATCACTCTCTCTGCCAACAGCTTCCTCCTAACATCCAGCCTAGACCTCCCCTGGCAAAACTTGATACTGTGTCCCCTGGGTCTGTTGCTGCTTGTCTGGCAGAAGAGACCAACCCCCACCTGGCTACAGCCTCCCTTCAGGTAGCTGTAGGCAGCAATGAGCTCTGCCCTGAACCTCCTCTTCTCCAGGCTGCACACCCCCAGCTCCCTCAGCCTCTTCTCACTGGGCTGTGCTCCAGGCTCCAGGTGCTGTGAGGGCACCAGCTTCATTGCCCTTCTCTGGACATGTTCCAGTACCTCAACATCTCTCTTGAATTGAGGAGCCCAGAACTGGACACAGCACTCAAGGTGTTGTCTGACCAGTGCTGAGTACAGGGCCAGAATAACCTCCCTTGTCCTGCTGGCCACACTGTTCCTGATCCAGGCCAGGATGCCATTGGCTCTCTTGGCCACTTGGCCACAGTGCTGGCTCATGTTCAGCTACTATCTACCAGTACCTCCAGGTCCCTCTCTACCTGGCTGCTCTCCAGCCACTCTGTCCCCAGCATTTGCATCTACACAGCTTCATTTGGGACCACACTAATTCTCAGAGTGGCCAACACTCACACCAGGCTATATTCTAAGAAAAAAAACAAACACATAGAACTTGAGGAAGA
This sequence comes from Pogoniulus pusillus, assembly GCF_015220805.1. NCBI lineage: Eukaryota > Metazoa > Chordata > Aves > Piciformes > Lybiidae > Pogoniulus > Pogoniulus pusillus. The sequence continues at coordinate 17,104,583 of NC_087268.1, read as the reverse complement.
GCTTTAGTTGTCTCTCTGTTGCCAAAACAGAGCTGTTTGCTTCTATCAACTGCACCTTTGCCCCATAACTTCTGATACTTTCTCGTGACTTCCATGTCTGGGCCAGCTAGCTCCAGGAATGTTGAGCTCTGGAAACCAGCCTCTTCCTCCAAGCATGAGCAGTGGGAGAGAGAAGAGCTCTCCACTGGGAGAATTTGGCCTTGCTTCTAGTCTTTGGATCTTTGTCTGCTCAGAGAAGATCAAGGCTTTCAGCTCCATCAGAAGACTGGCTTCTTAGGGCTAAAGGTACAGAGGCTACACCCTGGCTCTTGCAGCTGATGTGAGAAGATTTGCAATACCCCAGGAGGGCTGTGTGGGTAGATGCTGCAGGCCTGGCATGCCCAGAGCAGGGTAGGAATCTCTAGATTAACACATCTTGGAGCAGAGAAGAGGGTTAATCAGATCACAGCAGCAGCAGCAAACAGTGGGGTGTCACAAGTACGCACTCATAACCAAAGGGCACCAAAGAAGCAACTACTTGGTCTCTTCCTGGAGCTTAAGAAAAAGCAAACCATATGATGACAGCTTCTGCAGCAGAGAGCAGAGTGGCTTGCATGAATTAGAAGCTTCCTGGCTGCTATCTATGGCAGCCTTAGCCAGCTCCTTATTCTGTTACCTGCACCTTCTGTGGGCTAAGGTCTCAGATTTGCACCTTTAGGAATGCAGCAAGCCAACGCCCCCAGGGCTGAGGCACTGCCAAGTAAGAGCTGCAGAGGAGCTCCTGCCCAGCTCGCCCTTTGAAGTGTGGGAGGGTGGCCGTTTGATGGAACGGGACCTTGGGTCCTGCAATGTGACACACAGTGGTCTTGAACTGCTCAGATCCTGACCTCTTAAGTGCACCTGTGAAGGCTACTAGAGAGTTGAGCTGAATAAGGATGTGCCACAGCCTCACTAATTTGCCTCTGAACTGACCTGGCAAGGTAGCTGAAATTTTAGTTACTTCACAGTAGCAAAGGAGGTTTTACTGTTCCCTGTGCTTAGGAACTCCAATATGCACCCAAGCACCAACGCAACCCCCGTTTCCATGCAGACCAGGCACCTCACAGCAGATCTGGGAAGCCCTTTGCTGCAACCTCTCCTGTGAGCACAGACTGAAAGAGTTGGGGCTGTTCAGTGTGGAGAAGAGGAGGCTCCCAGATGACCTGCTTGTGGCCTTCCAATATCTGAAGGGGATCTCCAAAAAAGCTGGGGAGGGACTTTTGAGGCTCTCAAGGAGTGACAGGATTGGGGGAATGGAGCAAAGCTGGAGGTGGGGAGATTGAGACTGGAGGTGAGGAGGAAGTTGTTGAGCATGAGAGTGGTGAGAGGCTGGAATGGGTTGCCCAGGGAGGTGGTTGAGGTCCCATGGCTGGAGGTGTTTAAGGCCAGGCTGAATGAGGCTGTGGCCAGCCTGCTCTAAGGTTGGAACTAGATGATCCTTGTGGTCCATTCCAACCCTGACTGATTCTATAGAATCATAGAACCAACCAAGTTGGAAGAGACCTCCAACATCATCCTGTCCAACCTAGCACCCAGCCCTGTCCAATCAACTAAACCACAGCACTAAGTGCCTCAGCCAGGCTTTTCTCCAACACCTCCAGGGACGGCGACTCCACCACCTATGATTCCTTGATTCTATGACTCTGTGATTCTATGATTCTATGAACTGGCAGAGAGGTGGGCTGAGGACACATGTTTCAGACCCTCCTAGCTAGAAGCTGTGATGCATTTCTACACTCTGCTTTCCATGGTAGGTCTTTGACAGGTGTGTAGCCAAAGATCACTTAGCCAAGTCCCAGCATTGGATATCCATGCATCCGTTGCCAGTATGTGGAGTCAGAGCACCTGCACAAGTGACAGCACTCTGATGCCTTGGAGACCTGGTGTGGGCTGTGGAATGGAGAGGAATTCCCACATTTCTCTGGTAGAAATGCCCATGTGGATCTTCTTCAGGTGTTTCTGCTGGTAGTGGGCCAGGTGACATGCAGGGAGATTGCACTGTCTGACAGTGTCTATTGCTTAAAATAAACAAATAGATAACATTACAACACACACCACACACACACACACCCCATGTTATTCAGGTATCTTACTCATTCTCGTTAAAGTCCTGTAAATCTGTAAATCTCCCCATTCAGAGATCCACCAGGTTGGAAGAGACCTCCAAAATCATCCAGGCCAACCTAGCACCCAGCCCTAGACAATCAACCAGACCATGGCACTAAGTGCCTCAGCCAGGCTTTGCTTCAACACCTCCATGGAGGACGACTCCACCACCTCCCTGGGCAGCCCATTCCAATGCCAATCACTCTCTCTGGCAACAACTTCCTCCTAACATCCAGCATAGACCTCCCCCAGCACAACTTGAGACTCTGTCCCCTTGTTCTGTTGCTGCTTGTCTGGCAGAAGAGACCAACCCCCACCTGGCTACAGCCTCCCTTCAGGTAGCTGTACACAGCAATGAGGTCTCCCAGCCTGTTGCATATGTTACTAGATAAACATCAGGGATCCCTGCAAATGCTTTCCACCTTGGCCCACCCATCCTACCGGTGGGATCTGAGTGAGAGAAGCAGTTTCAGCCAACAGAGCTGCTGGTAAGCAGCAGAACCAGCTTTGCTCTGGGCAGACCACTACCTCATTCACCCCTCCTGCTCCCTGTTTTGGAGGGCTGCACAGAGAGCTTGCTGACATAGATTCCTGGCACAGAAAAGCCCCCATGGAGAAAGATGCTTACACCAAGTAAAGTGGCTGTGGTGCCTGTTTGATGGGATCTGCAGGAGGGAAGACAGCATCATAGAATCATAGAATCACTTCAGTTGGAAAAGACCTCTAAGATCATTGAGTCAAACCACCAACCTAAGACCATCACAGCCATTAAACTGTGTCCCAAAGTCCACACATTTCTTGAACGCTTTCAGGGACAGTGACTGCACCACCTCCCTGGGCAGCCTGTTCCAATGCCTGATCACAATTTCAGTAAAGAATATTTCCCTAATATCCAATCTAAACCTCCCCTGGCACAATTTCAGACCATCCCTCTTGTTATATCACCTGTTACTAGGGAGAAGAGATGGACTTCCACCTCACTACATCCTTCTGCAGAATTATAGAGAGCAATGAGGTCTCCACTCAGCCTCCTCCAGACTAAAGAATCCCAGTTCCCTCAACCACTCCTCATGAGACCTGTTCTCCTGACCCTTCACCAGCTTTGCTGCCCTTCTCTGGACACACACCCCAGATGGAGCAAGGTGGCAGTGAGAAGAGTCATCTTGGTCGCAGGCATACACTGTCTCTGGCACAAAGGGGCCTGGTTCCACCCAGCCTCTCATGAGCAGAGAAACCACGGACCCATGGCTGGCTCCCTCTTCTCATTGTCTGTGTGCTGGAGTGGACAGTGGGGAGGCGCAGGTAGAGAGTGGGCAGAAGGACCAAAGAGTGTGGGGCCCCCTCTCTCTGCCCCCTCTGGCTCTGGCAGGGTCCATAACTGGAGGTGTGAGTCTCCAGCAGTGGGAGACAGAGCCGGAGCAGGGAGCGGGGGGGGGGGGGGGGGGGGGGGGGGGGGGGGGGGGGGGTGGGGGGGGGGCAAAAATATATGCAGCAGAAAAACAGCCTGACGATTCTCTGCAGGCTCTGTGTATGTTTTTTGCCATCCCCCTGCAAATTGATGTTTAAAGCTTATTTATTAGCTTGCATGGGAAATGCCAGAGGTGTTTTTCTAGATCAGTGGGTATCCATTTGGGGCTTGTTTTTTTTTTTTGGAGGGGGGCTGGATGATGGCGGTGGGAGCGAGTGTGGCTAGAGACTGTATATCCAGAGGCTAAGGTTTATATCATGGGCTGCTCTCGACTGTTATAATTTGTGGCACAGATTCAGCGAGAATCTGATCTGCTGAAAATATTTGGGCTGTGAAAACTCCCACACTGTGACAGATGTCAAGTCCAATTAAGTGACTCGTGTCCAGGTTTCTGTCCAATAGGCTTTCCCATTAAATATCAATTTAAAAGGAGGAAAAAAAAATGCCATCCCCTTTTCTCTGAGCCTTTATCTCTTCCGACCATCTCTTAGCTGAACCCTTTGGTACCCGGAGAGGATCCACACGCATCTCCGCTCTGTCTATCTCTCCCCTGCCACCTTCTGCACCCCTCCTTGGCTTCTTTGCCACTCCGGGAGGGGTGGGAAAAAGAACTGCACTTTCTTTTTGTGCCTGTGAGCGTACCTTTTCCTGCACCGACGTTCTCTCTCGCAGCCGCTCCGAGATTTTCGTTTATTTTGCTTTTTTTGTGTGGTTTTTGTTTTGTTTGTTTTTTTCTTTTCGGCGTTCGCATTTCTTCCTTTCTCCTCACTCCAGAGATGCCGGAGGAGTTCAGAAGCTCACGGACGGATGGGGTTTTAATTCATTCTCTTTTTGCCCCACCTCGCCAGCTCTTGAAGGACCAGAAGAAGAAAAACTAAACCCAAACATCTGATTTTCCGACGGCGCCTCCCTCTTCCAACTACTCTCCACCGGACCGCTGAATTAACCAAACCGCGCGTTACAAATCACACACCTCCCCCCCCAAAAAATAAACCCCAAATAACAAAACCCAACAAACAACCAAACAAAACAACGCAAACCAACAACCTAACAACAACCAACAACCCCCAAGAATACCAGAGAAGAAAGGAGGGAGCGACGCATTGTCACCGGGGGCAGCGGCGTGTCTGCGCGCCTGGCCGCGGCCGAACAAAGCCGGCAGCACCTCGCCGGGCTCCTCGCCCCGGGCTCCGCGTTCTCCTCCCGGCCCAGCCCGGCCTGGGAACTGCGGGCTGCGGGGCGGGGAAGGGGAAGCCGAGGGGAAGGGGAGAGGGAATCATCCGAGCTGGTGTTATTGCCCGCATCCCTTTTGTTATCTTTCGCGATCGGAGGAAGAAGAGCGGGGGAGAAACGGCACTTCCCGGAGCAATTTTTTTAACCTCCCCTCTCAAGTCGGCTGGCAGCAGCTGCCGGGGCGTGTGCATCCCGCTGCCCGGAATCAACAGACTTTGATGGGGTTGGGGGGCGAAACCCTCTTTTCTTTTTTATTTCCTTTTTTTCCTTTCCCCCCCCCCCCCCCTTCCTCCTCTGATGCATCGTAAGTAACTTAAGTTGTTATTTATACTCCGCAAACAAACACGGCTATAACATCTCCCCATCTCCGGAGCGCTGGAGGCCGCGGCGAGGGATGAGATCTGCCTTTCCCCACCCGAGCAGGACACTTTCCCACTCCTAATTCATTTGATTTGATTTTTGTTATTTTTAAAAAATATTTCCTCCCCCCCCTTTAAATTTTTTTTCCATGCTTCGCTCCCAGAGGGTCATTTGAACTGTAAAGGAACCGCCGAGGGGGCGAGGGGACCTGGAGAGAGAGGCTGCCCAAACGACTCTGCCGAGGTAAGCAGCTTTAACAATATATGCCTTTGCCAGGTAGCACAGTCATGAGGATATGGTTTTACTGGGGTGGGGGAAACAAAAAAAAACAACCCCCTAGAAAACCCAACCCCCCCCTAAAAAAAACCACTGAAAAATAGAAAAAGAAATAGGAGGGGAGGCAAAAACCAACCTGCCTCTTTCCGGTTTAGCTCACCAAAACGCAAGCAAAGGGGGAAAAAAGGATGGATAAACCCGAACGAAAGGGAAAATATTCAACACACTCTGCAGAGAAACCTTTAAGCAACTTTCTCCAGGAGCCATCTCTGCCATTGCTTGTTTTCATACAAAATCCTCGGTTAGTGTGCTCTCGCAAAACCCCTCTCTTCTGGATCTCATTTGAAAGGCGATTTTAAACCTTTCCTATTTATATGATTTGTTGTTGGGTTTTCTTTTCTTCCCAAGAGATCGCCGGTAGCTGACCTGCAAACCCTGCCTGGGTTTGTTTCTTACCCCCGCCTGGTGGGCCTGATTAGCTCTCCTTATTAAAAAGATCGGTTGGACTTGATAATCTTAGAGGTCTTTTCCAACCTTAATGATTCTCTGATTCTCTGAAGAGGAAAGGAAGCTTTCCTCATCGACCAGGGAAGCCAGCGCTCTCCTTCCCCCCTCCCCAGGCCTTTCCCCAGGCGAGCTCCGGGGAGCGCTGAGCCCCGGCCCCGGCGGAAACCCGACGCTTAGCCCCGGGGGGAAGCTCTAGCCTTGCCTGGAGAGTTTTCCTTCAGCTCCTCGTTCAATGTCTCATCATCATAATCATCACCATCATTATTATTATTATTATTGCTGCTTTGTTTTTCCCAATGTATTTCACTGAAATCCGAGGGGTACTTTGTCCGGAAACTTTGCCTAGAAATTCTTGGCGATCTGAATTCGGGGGAAAGGAGGTAGGCGATATTCTCTCCTCCTTCAGGCTCTCTCGACACCCCAGCCATGCCACAGACACACACATTTGTGTCCAAGGTTATTCACTAGTTGCCTGATGTATTGTTTTATTACATGCCGGCATGTCCACGGACGCGCTCGGATTTGTATTGCTGTCTACATGACAGATGGTGTTCTGTGAGGCCGCAAGAAGATACGATTCAATTTTCTTTTGAAAGGCACGTCCGCAATTATTTATTTATTTAGCCTCACCCCCCCCCGCCCCCCCAAACACGCTCCCTCTCCGCTACCCCCCTCCCCCTTTTCGTGCTGTGATGAAAGGAGAAGAGGGAAAAATTTAAAGGAATGGAAAAGTTTGGGCCTTCCTTGGGGATTCTTATTTCTTTTTTGGATCCCAAAATAAACGGAAACATCCCCAAACGCCCCTGTTTGACGGTTGGCAAATCGCTACCAGCATGATTAGCAGCAGGGGGGGGAAGAAAAAGGGAGGAAATGAAAGAAAAAAAAATTTTAGAAAAGAAAAAGAAAAAAAAAAAAGGAAAAGGAGAAAGAAAAAAAGGAAAATGGGGAAAAAAAGGAAAAAAGGAAAAGGAAAAAGAAAAAAAGGAAAGAAAAGAGGTGAAAAAGAAGGGAAAAGATGAAAAAAGAGAAAGAAAGAGGGGGCAAAAAAGGAAAAAAATCAAAGAAAAAAGGGGGGAAGAAGAAAATATATAAAAAAGAAGTAGCTCAGAGAAAAGAGCCCCGCAGATGTGCCAGATCCTGTCTCTTTAATTGGGGGAATAAATTTCCCCTCTGGCCTTGTTATGCCTGGGGAACCTTGAGCTGTATGTTTAAAAGCATCTCTTCTGTAGCCCGGATCCCAGCGAACATGACCAAGAGAGAAACGGTTGAGCAGAATCTGGGAGGGGAGGAAAAGACGATGTGAAAATAGGGAGGTTTGGGGAGAGAAATAATAAAATCAACCTCATGTGGAAACGCTGGATATTAGCTTGCTTGGGGAGGGGGGGGGGTAAGAAAAAAGGAGAAAAAGAAAGTGATGTACTCCTTTATTGCTTTCCGGGCCTGTTCTCACACCCAGCAAGCACTGGGAATAATGGAAGGAAGTATATTGCGCTGAGAAGCTGCCGTCAAAAGCCAGAAACGGGATGGTACATGACGGGCATCATCTATCCCCGGTACCGCGTTTGTTGTGCTTCCTCAGGGGGCACCGACCCGCCTGCTCCCCCGCCCGCCTCTCCCCCGCCACCCGGCCGGGTGGAGAGGGACAGCCACTGGCGACGGGGCCAGGGCGCGAGGGTCGACATGTCCCTGCCCCTGCCTCCCCCCATGCCTCGCCCCTTTACCCCTCCCGATGCCGGTGCCGAGGGGCTGACCCCGCTCTCTCTGGTTCTCTGTCCCGGGAAGGCTCCTCCGCCCCCTCCAAGATGATGCTTAGCCCGGATCAAGCTGCCGACTCCGACCACCCCTCCTCGGCTCCCTCCGACCCGGAGTCCCTGGGCGGCGCGGACGCTCAATCGCTCAGCTGCTGCATCTCCGACCCGGAGCCCGCCGAGGGCGGTGGCGGCGGCGGGGAGGGCCGAGGCGGCGGCGGGGAGGGCAGGGGCGGGGGCCGGCCCGGGCTGCACCCTCCGCCGCTGAGCCGGGAGGAGAAGAGACGGAGGCGACGAGCCACGGCCAAGTACCGCTCGGCCCACGCCACGCGTGAGCGGATCCGCGTGGAGGCCTTCAACCTGGCCTTCGCCGAGCTGCGCAAGCTGCTGCCCACCCTGCCCCCCGACAAGAAGCTCTCTAAGATCGAGATTCTGCGCCTCGCCATCTGCTACATCTCCTATCTCAACCACGTCCTGGACGTGTAAGCGCCTCGACGGACCCCCGGAGATCCAGACGCCTCTCTCCCCTCTCAGCCCCGCCGCCGCTGCCCTGTGTCCGGGCGAGCGGGTAGCGGCGGGCAGTGCCTGCCCCGGGGGCGAACGGGGGTGTCCTCGCAGCCTGCTCATCTCCTCGCACGACGTGGCCGGCGGAGATCCCGATTTTCTGGGGAAGAGAAAATGTAAACCCGGATTGTTTTCTTCAGGCTGTCAAGTGCCCCTTGTTATATATCCAAAAAACACCCCACAAAACCCCAACCCCATCTACTTGTGACCTTAAACGTGTGACTCATGGGTGCAGTTTAAAAAATAACTATTTTTTATTTATGGTAGACAATTTATTTTTTTCCTCGAGATTAATTTATTTTTCAGAGTGGTGGCAATTTTACTTTGGATACTCTGTGCCAATCGGTTTCTAGAGTCGGGTGTTTACACTTTCTCCTGTGGAATATTACGTTTAACTTTATGAGTGTTTGTTGGGATGGATAACAGTGCTCCAGTTCTTTTTCTTTTCCTTTTAAAAGTAAAAGATGTCTTTAATTTATTCCCCCCCCCCTCCTCCGATTATATTTGCACTTGTATACAACAAACCTTCCCTTCCTCCCCGTTTCTAAGTATATTTTATATATATCGAGCCTCTTGTTCTTGACCTTTCCTCCCCCCTCCCTTTCTTTTCTCGTGTGGGATCGACAACCACTAGCACTTAACTAGGAGAGTTTGTTTTGTTGCGTTTCGTTTTGAAAAGACTTGTTGTTCTTCTGATCTATAGTTCTGTCTGGAAAGTACTCTGCAAATCGTTTATAAGGGAAGTAGTTTCTTTGTGAGTGTAGATGTGCGTGTGCGTGTGTGTATATATGCATGTGCGTGGGAGTGAGCCTTGGCGGGGGGGGGCGTATGTGTGTGGTATATTTTTAGGAAAGGATTTTTTTTTCCTAAAAAAAAGAGGAGAAAAAAGAAAAAAAAAAAGAAGGGAAAAAAAAACGGAAAGAAAGAAAAGTAAATCTAGGACTGCTTTCCTTTGTGACAACCAAAAAAAAAAAAAAAAAAAAGGGGGAAAAAGAAATAAAAAGAAAAAAAGAAGAAATAAAAAGGAAAAAGAAATAAAAAGGAAAAAAGAAAGAAAAAAGAAATAGAAAGAAAAAAAGAAAGGAAAAAAGAAATAAAAAGAAAAAAGGAAGAGAAAGAAAAAAGAAAGAGGATTAAAAGAAATAAAAAGAAAAAAGGAAGAGAAAGAAAAAAGAAATAAAAAGAAAAAATATATTAAAAGAAAAAAAAATAAAAAGGAAAAAGAAAGAGAAAGGAAAAAAAAGAAATAAAAAGAAAAAATAATATTAAAAGAAAAAATAAAAAGGAAAAAAATTAAAAAAAGAAATAAAAAGGAAAAAGAAATAAAAACAAAAATAAAAATGAACTAAAAAGAGGGAAAAAAAACCAGAAAAGAAACCAAAAAAGGAAAAAAAAAGGGGAAAAGGAAAAAAAAATAAAAAGAAGGAAAAAAAAGAAAAGAAACAAAAAAAAAGGAGAAAAGTTCTATAACCTGAAAAATGTTTCATGTTCTTTGCTGTGAAATATCTTTAAATAAAGAAGTGCGTTTTAGAGATGGGGGGGAGAAAAAAAAAAGAGGAAAAAAAAAGGAAAAACGTAGAAACAAACAAACAACAACAAAAAAACAACAAAACCACATCTGCTATCCAAAGATTTTAGTCTTTTTCAGGGTTTTTTTGTGTGTCTCTGTTGCTTTATATAATGCAATATTTTGTAGTGAGAATAGAGAAATCTGGTTTCTATCTGATGCGTTTTTCATATCTCTCATAAATTGTGAGCTGTTTTGCATATAAATAAAAGTATCAAATAAAAGCTGGGATGGTTTGGTTCCCCACCCCCCACACCCCCCCCCCCCTTAATTATTTCTCCCTATTGGTCTTTCTATGAGATGGAGATGCGATGCCCTTCGCAATAAGCATCACAAAGGCTTCACAAGAGAAAGCTTCAACAGGTTACCTGCCTCTTCCTCAGGTTGCGGTCCCTCGGCTACAGCTCCCCTGCTCTCAGCTGGGCTGCACTGCTCAAACACACCATTGCTGGCACTTTCTTCTGGTCACATCGCAACTGGCACCTGCTCACACGTTTCAAAGTTTGGGCTGCAAAATCAAATCTGACACTTGCGAGCACCTGTTTTGCCACATCACTCTTTGCCACGTCCAGCTTTGCAGCCCAGAAGTGCATGTTTGGTCCCAACTGGAATGTACCTGATTGTCTTTTCTTTTCTTGAAATCCAATTTGGATCCCTCTTGGGCTGGGCGAATTTGCTGCTGAAACCAAGTTAAAAGTCTTGGGCCCCTTCCTTCTTTTTGAAAGCCTCAAGCATACTCCTTTATGTAAGTACTTGACTGCCAAAGCTTGTCATCTGAAGCACAGCAGAGATACAGACTCACAAGCAGACAGGTTTTTACCTGAGTAATGTGAGACCTCTGTGACACCCCAGTTATTAAACAGCTTCTTTGTTTGCTGCAAGGGGTTAATTTTACCTCTAATTTGAATATCACCACTGATTCAGGTGGCTGCTCCTACATTGTTACTTGCTGGAGAGATAAGCCTCCCCCTACAACCTCCCATTTTTATGGCTGACACTTTGCAGAGTGGTTTAATTAAGTGTGGACTTGACCAGCTGAAAAGCCCCACACAGGAAAATCTTGTCAGAGAGGCTGCTAATTCCACTTCCTAATAGTGCATGCTTCCCAGGACCCAAGGGAGCACATGTAGGTTTGGTGGTTCCATACACAGCTTTAAAATGCTGCGTCTGTTGGGGCTGAAATGTCTCCATCAACTTCAAACTCTGCTTTCTTTGGAACAGGCTTATTTCTTAGGTTCTGTCACATCTGGATACTGGGGTCAAGTTTGATACTAATTGCTTGAGCAATATAAGTCCTGCTGTCCAGCAAGCGCCCCATACTCAGGAGAACTTAGCATTTTTTCCTTCTTGGGATAAATGTTTTAGAGTGCTCTGTGTTACCTTCTAGTAAAGTGTGGTGGATGCAGTGACTGTTGGCTGATTCAAGCACACCAGCTGTGGAATCAAGAGGTGTGAAGCCAGCATCCCTTCTGGCTGCACTACCCCTCTCTGAGGATCTCACAAACACATCAGGCTGAAAGTAGCTGAAGACCATACAAAGAAGATGCTGTGGACCAAGCAATGGTCATCAGCCCAAGGTCTTTACCTCCCAGCCACAACATCTTGTGCTCAGGTGATGTCAGTGAGCAACTTGTGTTGTGAGTGCAGGAAAGAGTAGCACGGAGATGCATGGGAATAGCTCAGGTTTGGAAGTGGGAATGTTCTGTTCCCACCACCTCCTGAGACATCAGAGAGGTTGCCTGCACTCTGAAAGAGGACAGAAAGGGCTTTGATTTTGGTGGTATCAACATGATCAAGTCTCTCAAGTTTAACTCACAGAAGGTTCAGGGCTCTTTACTTGAAGATATGTCTTTTTTCTTCCAAAGATTTATCTCATGGAAGACATTGATTTTCTCTACAGAGAAGGGCAACAAAGCTGGTGAGGGGCCTGGAATGCAAACCCTATAAGGAGAGACTGAGGGACTTGGAGTTATTTAGCCTAGAGGAGGCTCAGGGGTGACCTCATTGCTGACTACAACTACCTGAAGGGAGGCTGTAGCCAGGTGGGGGTTGATCTCTTCAGCCAGGCAAGCAGAAATAGAACAAGGGGACACAGTCTCAAGTTGTGCCAGGGGAGGTCTAGGCTGGATGTTAGGAGGAAGTTGTTGCCAGAGAGAGTGATTGGCATTGGAATGGGCTGCCCAGGGAGGTGGTGAAGTTGCCATCCCTGGAGGTGTTGAAGAAAATCCTGTCTGAGGCACTTAGTGCCATGGTCTAGTTGATTGTCTAGGGCTGGGTGCTAGGTTGTCCTGGATAATCTTGGAGGTCTCTTCCAACCTGGTTGATTCTATGATTCTATACAACCTTTGCCTCACTTCCATCCACTCACCTGTTTTTTTTTTTAATATCCTCTCACCACCATAACATCCTCCCAAGCACTTAGATGTTTTCCACTGGCACCAAGAAGGAAACTCATTCTCACTTAGCTGATGTTAAAAACAAAATGTAGGTTTTTGACTCCCCAGTTCCATCCTCCCTTTTTTTTGTCTTTGTTTTTCAGAAATATCTGAGTATTATGCACAAAGAGAGATGGTCAATACAGTAAAAAGGCTGCATGGTTAAGTGCTCAGAAATCTAGAAATCTTTATCAAGAACAAGTAAATATCTTTAACTCCACCTCATTGGAAGTCTGTATTAGACACTAATCAAGGCTAATAATATAATCAAAGTGACTTTTTACTTTGCCCACATGTATGTTCCCCCAGCGATACAGGAATGACCTTGAATGACATCATTATAGAAGGAATGGGGTGGGACTCCACTCCACTCTGGTGAGACCCCACATGGAGTACTGCATCCAGTTCTGGAGCCCTCATTACAAGAAGGATGTGGATGTGCTGGAGTGTGTGCAGAGAAGGGCCACAAGGATGCTCAGAGGGCTGGAGCAGCTCTGCTATGAGGACAGACTGAAAGAGTTGGGGCTGTTCTATCTGGAGAAGAGGAGGCTCCCAGGTGACCTTCTTGTGGCCTTCCAGTATCTGAAGGGGGCCTACAAAAAGGCTAGGGAGGGACTTTTTAGGCTTTCAGGGAGTGACAGGACTAGGGGGAATGGAGCAAAGCTGGAGGTGGGGAGATTCAGAGTGGAGGTGAGGATGAAGTTGTTCATCATGAGAGTGGTGAGAGGCTGGAATGGGTTTCCCAGGGAGGTGTTTGAGGCCCCATGGCTGGAGGTGTTTAAGACCAGGCTGGCTGAGCCTGTGGGCAGCCTGCTCTAGGGTAGGGTGTCCCTGGGCATAGCAGGGGGGTTGGAACTGGATGATCCTCGTGGTCACTTCCAACCCTGACTGATTCTATGATTCTATGAACTGCTCAATGGGAGTTCATATCACGCACAACCAATCCAACAATTGGCAGGGAAGAAGCACAGAGTTAATATTTCCTGGCTTTTTTAGCGATTAAAGCTAAGATCAGTGCTACAGTCGGATTCCTTTCATTCATGTTCAAAGAGGACTTCATCCTATGAACCATGAAAGAAAGCGTGCTCAAGGACAGAGTAGGCAGAGCACTACATCTGGACACAGAGAGAGTGATTTATCATTGGAATAGGTTGCCCAGGGAGATGGTGGAGTCGCCAACCCTGGAGGTGTTCAAGAAAAGCCTGGACGAGGCACTGAGTACCATGGTCTGGTGGACTGAATAGAGCTGGGTGCTAGGTTGGACTGGATGATCTTGGAGGTCTCTTCCAACCTGGTCAATTCTATGATTCTATGAAAGATGCTGTCTAGAGCCTTGCAGTTCTATTCTTCTTTCTTAACGGTTTCTCTACAATGCCTTAAGCAGAATAAAAGAGAAAAACTTATCATCAAATCATAGAATGCATTGGGCTGGAAGGGACATATAAAGGTCATCTAGTCTGCCTCCCCTGGTTGATTCTATGATTCTAGGACTTAGCTGAGGCTAAGAAAGGTGCTTTAAGCCTGGCTCAACCCGATGTACAAAACATTGGAATGAAACCCTCATCATTGACAGATAGGAAGTGGTTCCAGTAGTTAGATCTAAATGGATGTACCAATGGGTAGATCTAAAATGTCCAAGTACAAGAGATATCCAGTGCACCCCTAACAGAAGGTGGTAACACCTGTGAAGACACATAGCAAACCCATATGGACACATGTGTTCATGGGGTGCAGCATGCATTCACATGTGTCATTAGGAAACAGGGGATCTAACACATTCAACTGAATGCTAGGAACAGATCCTAACCCTGGTACAGTGAACCAGGACAGACAGCAAGCCAAAAGGAAGCCCTCAAAACACCGCAGGACTGTACAGCTAAAGGCTTCACTGTTTCTGTGAGTATCATAATACAAGATTAAAGGGTGAAGAGCATAAAATATTCCCAAATACAGACTTGCATTTAGGCTGCTGATAGATGTGTGCACGCAAATGAAAGGATTTCTAGACACACACCATCACCCACCACCAAAGCACAGGGTACTCATGTTCAGGACCACACCACTCACCAGCCACAAAGTAGCCTTATTGCTTCCGTTAACAAGTGGGCGAGCCAGGTAGCATATTGCCACTGACTACTTACAGCAGAGACATTCTGAAGGTCTCAGATGTGATTTGATACCTTTGCTGTATTTCTAGCAAGGAATGTGTGCGTATGAGAGAGAGAGAGATGGGGGAAGGGGGGAGGTGGGGAGCTGAAGAGGATGCTGCATATGAAATTCAACAAAGAAATGGATCTTTTCCATTATATAGCCATGAAGAAATACCAGTGACATTCTAGATATCTATTCACATATCTAGCCATCCTGTAACCCAATTAACCCAGTCCTTTTAGGGTGAATAAATGTGTTCTGATATCAGCCATTATTTTTCAGTACTCTCAGTTTATTCTCCAGGGTGGGACAGATCAATAACCACAATAGCAACCGACCCAAAAGGAAAAGGCAACCTCTTGGCAATTCTTATTTATTTCTTCAGAGGCAATTTCGTTTTTCCTATCTCTTCCCTTGGTGACAGATTTTGCTTTTCCTGCCCAGAATGGCCATGTTGTTTTATTCTGGGCTCTATTTGCATATGGGCTTCAGATTCGTCTTTGGCTCCTTGCACAGTTTGGGATGAGACCCTCCTGTCCCCAGAGAGGGGGGCAGGTGTTGCTCCAGTCGAGCGAATGGAACCAAATTACAGGACCGTCTGTCGCCTCCTTTGGGAGCCGGCAGAGGGAGGGGAAGAAGGGGAGGGGAGCGAGATGCCGTACGACAGCAAAGAAAAGCAGAACATCATAGGGATGCTGATAAGAGCTTGAAAACATGAGTCACCTCAGCCCACAGCCCCACCCAAAACCAGGCAGCAGCCACCTGAAAGAGAAATGTCAGGAGCAGAGACAGAAATAAATTGAGTCACCGGGCTGGAATAACTCAGGCTTAAAATGAAAGTCAGCTCAGACCTCGTCCACTTTCAGACACGCAAGTGCAGGCACAAAGTTGGGCCAGCGAACGATGCTTTTTTCCCTCCAATCCCTGCTGCACGCTTGGATGTCCCCTCCGCTGTCCCCCCGCAGCAGACTTCTCTGCCCACCATTGCTCTCCACCAGCTCCTCACAGTCCATCTCCGCAAGCAGCTTCTCATTTCCCTCCCTACCTTCCTCCCTTCCTTCCTTCCTCATTCCCTCCCTTCCCTTCCCTTCCCTTCCCTTCCCTTCCCTTCCCTTCCCTTCCCTTCCCTTCCCTTCCCTTCCCTTCCCTTCCCTTCCCTTCCCTTCCCTTCCCTTCCCTTCCCTTCCCTTCCCTTCCCTTCCCTTCCCTTCCCTTCCCTTCCCTTCCCTTCCCTTCCCTTCCCTTCCCTTCCCTTCCCTTCCCTTCCCTCCCTCCACTCCTCCTGGCCTCCCGACAGCCACCCTGCCCTTTGAGGTCCCTGGTTGTTGCACAGCCGCCCTGCGGCCCTGCTCCTGCACCGCCAGCCCATGCCCAGCAGTTGCAGCCGATCTTTGCCCCAGCAGAGAGCTGCTTGGTGCTTCAGCTCAGGAGCAAGGGGCTAGAGAGCTGATCTTGCATTCTCTCTTATCTGTTGCAAACCGTTGGGCCTGAGAGAGCTACATAAGACACACTTTCCTCATGCCCACCTGGTTGCTTCAGCCATTCTCAGCAATTTGGTACACCACCATCCCCGCCCACCCTCCTTGATTTGGGTACCCTTTCCTCCCAGCCTTCCCTACAAACACACAGACACACATTTGTGTGTGTGTGCAGTGAGAGCTCTCCCAGTGGTGGAGCACGGAGTCACTTGGAAAGCAACAGGTGACAGTTGTTCTGATGTTCCTCACTGAAACGTGGTGATGATCAGAGAGAGAAGAAAAAAGCTGCTCTGTGGAAAATTCAGAGGAGACCAGGCAGAAGGAATGAAAAAAGAAAGGTGTCATTAGAATTGCTTGAATCAAAGCAAAAGCTGCACAGGGTGAAAGAGTAGAAAGGTAGAAGAAGCCAGGTCATGTAGGTGGAGCAGCCACATCAATCAGAGCCTGGGCACAACATGAAGGATTTTGTGTGAGGGTGGTGGAGGGTGTGTGTGAACCTGGAGCACAGGCAGATGGAGCCATGTGAAAGAAAAAAGGCACATGAAAAGGCGGGCAGCAAACATGAGGGAAAATCATAGAATGGTTTAGGCTGGAAGGGACTTCAAAACTCATCCAGTTCCAACCCCCTTGCCATAGGCAGGGACACCTCCTGCTAGAACAGTTCGCTCAAGGCCTCATCCAACCTGGCCTTGAACACTTCTAGGGAGGGAGCAACCACAGCCTCCCTGGGCAACCTGTGCACTACCCTCACTGTAAAGAACTTCTTCCTAACATCTAGTTTAAATATCCCCTCTTCCAGTTTAAACTCATTATTCCTTGTCCTGTCATTACAAGACCTTGTAAATAGTTAGAATCATAGAATCAGAGTCAGTCAGGGTTGGAAGGGACCACAAGGATCATCTAGTTCCACCCCCCCTGCCATGGGCAGGGACACCCTACCCTAGAGCAGGACACCCTACCCTAGAGCAGGGTTCCTCCCCAGCCATCCTGTAGGCCTCCTTCAGATACTGGAAGGCTACTACAAGGTCTCCTTGAAGCCTTCTCTTCTCCAGGCAGTGAAAAACACCAGGAAGAAGACAGATATGAGTGGCTGGGTATTGCTGCTAGTATGGATGAATGGGGAGAAGATTCTACAGCAAGCCAGAACTTAGTAGCTTGCTCAGGGAGGTTAGAAGCAAGTTCAGTCTAGGAACGTACAGAGACCAGGTAGGGAGGAAGGTAGAAAGAGTCATGACATTAAAGTCTACTAAGGAGAGGCCACATCTTCTAACCTTCAGAGAAGTTACCTTTCTTTCTCTTTGCTCAAAACTATTCTGTGCCTGGGTGTGGCAGAAAGATTAGCAAATCCCAAGGCTAGAGCTTGGCACAGGCTCACAGACAAGAGAAACTCAAGGAAAGAAAGAAATGCAGAGCAGCGAAGGAGAGAGCAGACTTCGACTGTGTGCAGATACAACCTCCACAGACAGCTCTCCCACATCTCAGATTCAGTATTCCAAGCATCAAGGGTCTTTTATCCATTTAAGCAATTTCAAAGTTTAAGAAGGCTTCAAGACTTTCTGATAAATGACCTCTATAGAATAGAGCCACAAACCTGTGTTGGACCACTTTGCATATTTTGGATCTGAGCTGCAGAAAGGGGAAAGAAACAAAGAAGGGGAGAAGGAAAGGAAGGTTTAAAATATGAGATTAAGAGGAGAGAGAACAGGGAGTATGTGAACAGTTGATCATTATATTTCATATAGTAAAGACAAGACTGACCATGAAAAATAGCAGAAAGGCTGTGCAAAGCTGATAAAACAGCATAAGATTTTTCAATCTAAATAAAGTGATAAGGTGATGAACAAAGGGAACAACATTTCTAGCTTCACATATAACTGATAGGTCCTGAGCCAACAATAGAAGCAAGATCTTGGAGTATTGATAGATTGTTTCATGAAAACATTGGCTTGGTTCTTTGTGGCATGGGAAAAAAAGAAAATGAAATGTTAGATGTTATTATCATTGTAGAGAGAGCAGAGGAGGCAGATCACAAGACAGAGAGCATCATTATGAATTGCATAAACCCGAAGTAAATCTCTATTCTGAATACTATGTGCAGCTGTGGTCCTCCAGGCTTTCAGTAAGAATAGAGTAAAAGCCCCAAAGCATTTGAGAATGGCAGGAGGAACAACACAAAGCATGGAGAAGCTTCCACACAGAAAATGACCAAGTGAAAAGGACTGAGTCAGTGGTGAAGAAGTGCTGGTGTGGGTGCAGAGGAGGGCAGCGAGGCTGGGGAGAGGTCTGGCAAACATCATCTATGAGGAGCGACTGAGGGAGCTGGGCTTGTTTAGTCTGGAGGAGGCTGAGAGAGGACCTGATTGCCCTCTACAACTACCTAAAAGGAGGTTATAGTGAGGTTGCAGCTGGTCTTTTCTCCCCAATTACTAATGATAGGACAAGAGGAAATGGCCTCAAGTTGCATCAGGGGAGGTTTAGGTTGGCTGTTGGGAGGAAGTTCTTTCCTGAGCAGGTGGTCAGGCACTGGAACAGGCTGCCCAGGGAGGTGGTGGAGTCGCCATCCCTGGAGTGGTCAGGCACTGGAACAGGCTGCCCAGGGAGGTGGCGGAGTTGCCATCCCTGGAGGTGTTTAAAAGGAGAGTGGATGTGGCATTTGAGGCTATGGTCTAGTGATGAAGGATGCTGGGATGAAGGTTGGACTGGATGATCCTGGTGGTCCTTTTCAACCATAGCGATTCCTAGTGATGAGATGTTGTGCTGAGGGATTTGGTTTAGTCAAGGACTTGTCAGTGTGAAACTAATGATTGGACTCCATGATCTTGAAGGCTTTTTCCAATCTAAGAAATTCTGTGACTCTGTGACTCTGTGACTCTGTGACTCTGTGATTTTAGAGAAGTCATTACATCCCAGTTAAGAAGAGGATGGTGGAAAGGTATCAGTTGTTCCTTGTCTCTTCTAACAAAACTTGATAGCAAGATGCACCAAATGAAACTGTTTGGTGCCAAGTTCAAAACAAACAAAGGGAGGTGTCTTGTCACACCATTTACAGTAAAGTTTTGGAGCTCCTTCCTTGGGCTGTTGAAAAAGGAAAATGTTATAGAAGTTCAAGGAGAGAAGCTCATGGAAGAGATTTCTGCTGAGGATTTTCAAATTTATAGAAGCTGCTTCCAACTTGGGTTCTCCTCAAGTTATAGAATCAGTCAGGGCTGGAAGGGACCACAAGGATTATCAAAGAGAAGAGGAGGCTCCAAGGTGACCTTCTTGTGGCCTTCCAGTATCTGAAGGGGGTTGCCCAGGGAATTGGTTGAGGCCCCATCCCTGGAGGTGTTTAAGGCCAGGCTGGATGGGGCTGTGGGCAGGGTGTCCCTGGGCATGGCAGGGGGATTGGATCAGGATGATCCTTGTGGTCCCTTCCAACCCTGACTGATTCTATGATATTATGATTCTGTGATTCTAAACTCATCCCACTGGGGCTTCTCAGGTATTCGAAAGTGTTTCGGTCTCGTACACCACAGGTAGTTATTTAGCTAATCACAATGTAAACAGAGCAGGCTGCATTTTGTACCCAGAGGCCATCTCCAGTACGAGCCACGTCTTGTTGCTCAGCTATGTGTGGAGTCTCCAAAAGTGGCTTGGAGATGCTCATTCATTCTTTGGTGGGGGAAACAGCATATATAATGGATCCATAAATTAAAGCCAAAAATCACTTTCCTGTATATAGTCATATGACTATGTCAAAATCTACTCTCTGCAGTTCAGCCTATATCAAAGGAAGTGTGACTCTCAAAGACAGCATCTTAAAAAAAAAAAAAGCAGAACAGCTACCCTGGCTCCTCCCAAAAAGCTCATCAAGACCAAAGAATTTCTTGAGAAGAACTACCACATTTCATCAAGTAGCCTGGGACAAGGTGCAAAGTAAATCAATACAAGACTTCCCTGATTCATTCACTCTCTAACAGTACCCAAAACCTGAACCTTACTCTGTAAAGGTGAATTTACTTCACTTGATCTTTTCTTGAATCACTCTTACAGCAGCTCTCAGTGATGGGTTTACAATGCATGCTTGACCTACAGACACTCGTAATACCTCTTCTGTTTCATTTCAAGACATCCAGGACTCTTGCTACCAAAAGAGTTGCTTCTCAGTAGCATCCAAAAGGTGAAAGTACTACACAAAATGGAATTCAGACTGCAGATTTACAAGCTCCTCGAGTAAATACTGTTTTGAAGGGCCAAGGCCAGGGTTAAGTCCTGACAGCTGCCCAGTGATTCTATCACAAGCCTGTGTTGTATCCAAATGATAGAGCTCCCCTTGTGACCTTTTTAACCATGCAGATGGGGTCAGTATTCTCTTCAATATTTCCACCAGTGTGATGGTTTGGGTTTTACTCGCCCCCCCCTCACTTTAGAAGTCACCCAGTCTAGTCTCAGCTGGCTCTGGGAATATAAATGAAGCTATTTATTTACAGCTAGCACAATATACAAGAAGATATTTACAATATATACAGTTATATATAGAAATATACAAGGTAAAAGGTAATACAGAAGCACAACTCCCCTCCCAGAAGCCTGAGTCCCCAGGGGGGGCTCTTAACTGCCCCTGCACCTTCCCCCTGCCCCTCTCAACCTTACCCCAGTCCTAAAGAATAGAGGTTTAGCCAAGAGGTTATAAAGCAAAGGTGGGTTAGTCCAAATGGAAGGTGAGGTTAGGGAGATGCAGCTCAGTCAGAGCCCAGCCAGAGAGTGTGAAAAAATGGTGAGAGTGTTATCTAATGTTTTCCTTTCTTCTTCAGCAAGACTCTGAGGGGAGTAGACATCACCACTGTTTTCCTTTCACAGCCTATGATCTCGTTTTTCTCACCAAAACATTCTACCCTGCTTCAAACTAGCACAACCAGAAATGGAGGTTCAGGTGAGAGCCAGTACACTGTGAGCTGTTGAAGCAGATCACAGCAAATATTTCCAAGTCACAGGATCTGAAATCCAATGGGCATTCATCACCCATCTCAGAAGATGGCCCAAGGACTAAATGCATGGTGAAGCTCACATATGGCCTAAACCACAGTCTCTCCAGGGCAGAGTTAAGCCAGGCTGGTGGGATGGCATAGAGAAACCTGTGTTGCTTGCTAGTATAAACAAGCCTTAATAGCATTCATTGCCTTTCTACTCAGGCAAACCGCATTTAATTACTGTGCCTCCAAGTTGCAGTAATCTGGGTGCAGATAGAACTGAAGTAAATTGAAAGGAAATGGATTTTATGTGACAATGTAGAAAGGAAAAGCACATTAAGATAAAGATGATTAGGTGAATTGGAAGAACCTTGTAAAAGGTAATTGTGTTCAAAACAGCAGTATCTTCAGCAGGGGAATTTCTGTCCTGTGAAAGTTGCACTCAGAGAAGTGTCCGCATCAGATTGGCTCCTTCTTACTTTGCTTTGGTGGCTCCTTTAGCTTCTCTGAGAGTTGCAGCTTCTGGCTAGACTGACACCAGCAAAGCCATTTCTCTGAATTTCTGAATCTCACAGCCAGTCTGGTATTTCTCCATGTCTCACATCCTCTTGGGAGACAACATATGCTTCCCTTTTCCACCCTTTACGTGTCTAGACTGCAAACGTTCTGTAGGCAGTACAAGGACCTGACTCACCTACACGGAGAATTCACAACCTGCTCAGTCCCACCCTGGCTGTGAAGCTGACCACTGTCACCTAGCTCCATCCTGCTGTGAGAAGTATACAAATTCTTGGTTAACACAGGTGCATTTGAAGTCCCATGAGGTGACAGAGCTACTGGTATGTGCCTCTGGAGAAACAACAGCTAGTTCTTACTGCTTGAGAGTAGTCACATAGGGATCTAGTCACCATTTCTAGCAGTGACATCTGAAGCAGAGAAAGGGACTTGATCAGGACTGTGTTTGCCCATTAGTCAGCCAGCTAGTTAATGCATTATTAGACCCATGGAATCATAGAATCAACCAGGTTGGAAGAGACCTCCAACATCATACAGGCTAACCCAGCACCCAGCCCTGGCCAATCGACTAGACCATGGCACTAAGTGCCTCAGCCAGGTTTTGCTGCAACACCTCCAGGGACAGCGACTCCACCACCTCCCTGGGCAGCCCATTCCAATGCCAATCACTCTCTCTGCCAACAACTTTCTTCTAGAAGAACTTACTCCTAACATCTAGCATAGACCTCCCCAGCACAACTTGAGACTGTGTCCCCTTGTTCTGTTGCTGGTTGCCTGGCAGAAGAGACCAACCCCCACCTGGCTACAGCCTCCCTTCAGGTAGTTGTAGACAGCAATGAGGTCACCTCTGAGCCTCTTCTTCTCCAGGCTGCACACCCCCAGCTCCCTCAGCCTCTCCTCACAGGGCTGTGCTCCAGGCCCCTCACCAGCTTTGTCGCCCTTCTCTGGACATGTTCCAGTATCTCAACATCTCTCTTGAATGGAGGAGCCCAGAACTGGACACAGCACTCAAGGTGTGGCCTGACCAGTATTGAATACAGGGGCAGAATAACCTCCCTTGTCCTACTGGCCACACTCTTCCTGATCCAGCCCAGGATGCCATTGGCTCTCCTGGCCACCTGGGCACACTGCTGCCTCATCTTCAGGTACTATCTACCAGTATCCCCAGGTCCCTTTCTGCCTGGCTGCTCTCAGCCACTCTGTCTCCAGCCTGTAGCACTGCTTGGGGTTGTTGTGGCCTCTGCCCACCCATCCAGCCTGGCAAGGTCCCTCTGCAGGGCTCTCCTACCCTCCAACAGATCAGCATCCACCAAAGTAGGAGCCAGCTCTCAAGCAGTTCAACATCCCAGGCCATTTTGATCCAGAGCTGTGGGTTAGCCTCTACTTTATTGCCACCCTCTGTGTTATGACAAGAGAGATTCTCATTAACTGTTTAGTTCAAGTAAAAGCTTGCATCCTGTAGCAACTACTCAGATGCCAGGAGGTCACCATCACCCACTTGTGGAACGGATGGCACAGTATGATGTGAGTTTCCACACATGCTGGACCTGAGCTGTTCTTGCTTGCTTGTCCCAAAAGGCAGATCCCAATACAGTTCATCATATAACAGTATCCCTGCCTATCATCTCTGCAGCACAGACCTTTGAATAAACACCCACTAAAAGGACAAATATCCAGTTAGTCTCTGGATTAGCTGCTCCAACAATGCCCAGTCTGTTATACCCTAAGGTCTCCTTTGAGAAAGCAACACTAAGGCTGGTTAGCAGGAGTAAGTTTTGTGAGGTGTTCTTTATTTTATCAGTGTATGCATCTGACAAGTCCATGGCAGAACATTCTCCTGTGATGGAAAGCCTGATTCTGAGATGTACAGCTTCGCCTCCTATCAAAACGGTGCATAACAACAACTCCTGGGACCAATACTTCTTGTGTCTTGGTTCTTTGTACATTTTAGTCTGGAGAGAAGACTGAGAGGAGATCTAACAAATGTGTGTAAGTATGTGAGGGTTGGGTGTCAGAAGGGAAGGGACAGCCTCTTCTCACTTGTGCCCTGTGACAGGACAAGGAACAACGGATGTACAGCACAGGAAGTGCTACCCCAATATGAGGAAGAAATTCTTTACCATAAGGGTGACAAAGCACAGGAACAGGCTCACTGGTGAGGTTGTGAAGTCTCCTTCTCTGGAGACTTTCAAGGCATATTTGGATGCATTCCTGTGACACCTTCACTAAATTATATGGTCCTGCTCTGGCAGGGGGGTCTGACTTAAAGATCTCCAGAGGTCTCCTCCAACTCCCAATCCTGTGATCTTGTGATCCTGTGATTCTTCAGTTACTGTTTGTCTGCTGGCAGTCATAACCTTGATGCTCTGTACAGACCAGCCTTTCAACACTTGCTCTAGTTTTGACTCTCATAGTTTCACACAGACTTGTATTTCTGTTCACACTTCATTCATATTAGTCTTACTTTTTCACTCATGGAAACTTTACTGAGCCAGCAGTGTGCACTTGCAGCCCGCAGGGCCAACCAGAGCCTGGGCTGCATCAGGAGAACTGCAGCCAGCAGGTAGGGGGAGGTGATTCTCCCCCTCTACTTCACTCTGCTGAGACCCCACCTGGAGTACTACATCCAGTTCTACAGCCCCCATTACAAAAAGGATATGGACATGCTGCAGCGTGTCCAGAGAAGGGCCAATAGGTTGATCAGAGGGCTGGAGCAGCTCTGCTGTGAGGACAGACTGAAAGAGTTGGGGCTGTTCAGTCTGGAGAGGAGGAGGCTGTGAGGTGACCTTCTTGTGGCCTTCCAGTATCGGAAGAGGGCCTCCAAAAAAGCTGGGGAGGGACTTTTGAGGCTCTCAGGGAGTGACAGGACTGGGGGGAATGGAGCAAAGCTGGAGGTGGGGAGATTGAGACTGGTTGTGAGGAGGAAGTTGTTCATCATAAGAGTTGTGAAAGGCTGGAATGGGTTGCCCAGGAAGGTGGTTGAGGCCCCGTCCCTGGAGGTGTTTAAGGCCAGGCTGGCTGAGGCTGTGGGTAGCCTGCTCTAGGGTAGGGTGTCCTTGGGCATAGCAGGGGGGTTGGAACTGGATGATCCTTGTGGTCCCTTCCAACCCTGACTGATTCAATGACTCTACTGTTTCTGTTACTTAGCTCTAGATATTTGATAAGATTCATCAACCTCCTTGATGCCACTGGCCTTCTGATGCCAGTGATGCCAGCATGAAAACACCTTTGGCTTTTCTCTTTGACATTTTCAATTTAAATTGTCTTTGATGTATCTCTTTAAACATATTTTTTCTTGCCTACCTGGCTGTGTCAACTTCTGTTTCAGGCACACCATTTCCATTATAAAAAAATTACAGAATCACAGAATTTCTTAGATTGAAAAAGGCCTTCAAGATTGAGGAATCCAATCATTATTTTCACACTGACAACTCCTTGACTAAACCAAATCCCTCAGCGCAACATCTCATCGCTAGGAATAGCTATGGTGGGAAAGGACCACCAGGATCATCCAGTCCAACCTTCATCCCAACATCCTTCAGCACTAGACCATAGCCTCAAGCACCACATCCACTCTCCTTTCCTCCAGGGATGGCAACTCCACCACCTCCCTGGGCAGCCTGTTCCAGTGCCTGACCACCTGCTCAGGAAAGAACTTCCTCCCAACAGCCAACCTAAACCTCCCCTGATGCAACTTGAGGCCATTTCCTCTTGTCCTATCATTAGTAATTGGGGAGAAGAGACCAGCTGCAGCCTCACTACATCCTCCTTTTAAGTAGTTGTAGAGGGCAATAAGGTCCCCTCTCAGCCTCCTCTTCTCCAGACTAAACATCCCGAGCTCCCTCAGCTGCTCCTCATAGGCCATGCTTTCCAGACCTCTCCCCAGCTTCATCATCCTTCTCTGCACCTGCTCCAGCACCTCAGTGTCCCTCCTATACTGTGGAGACCAAAACTGGACACAGTACTCAAGATGTGGTCTCATGTGTGCTGAGTGCAGGGGCATGATCACCTCCCTACTGCTGCTGGTCACACCATTGCTGATCCAGGCCAGGATGCTGTTGGCCTTCTTGGCCACCTGGGCACACTGCTGGCTCATGTTCAGCTGGCTGACCACCAACACCCTCAGGTTCCTTTCTGCCTCGCAGCTTTCCAGCCACTCCTTCCCCAGCCTGTAGGGCTTCTGGGGGTTGCTGTGGCTAAAGTGCATGAGCTGGCACTTGGCCTTGTGAAACCCCCTGCAACTGGCCTCAGCCCATGGCTCCAGCCTGTCCAACTCCCTCTGCAGGGCCTTCCTACCCTCCAGCAGGTTGACACTTCTCTTTAATTTGGTGTCACCTGCAAACTTGCTGAGGGTGCATTCGATCTTCTCATCCAGGTCATTGATGAATAGATTAAATAAGATTGGTCCCAAAACCGAGCTCTGAGGGACTCTGCTTGTGACTGGTCTCTAACTGGATCCAACCCCATCAACCACAAGTCTCTCTGCTTGGCCATCCAGCCAGTTTTTAACCCAGCCAAGAGTCCACCTAAGCCATGAGCCACCAGCTTCTCCAGCAGATTGCTGTGGGAAATGCTGTCAAATGCCTTACTCAAGTCCAGGTAGACAACTTTTCCCTCATCCCCTAGGCAGCTCCCCTGGTATATAAACCATTTGATCAGCTCAACACTCCAGCTTTTTCCAAAGTTACTCCAAGCCACCAGTTCATGCTGTTCATCTGTTCTTCCTCTTATCCAAATATCAGCTCTAGGTCTAAGCATCTTTATACCATCACCTTTGCTGATATTTTCCTGGTGGACATGGGTGGTTGTAAGATGAGAAACACATCCTGAATGGCAGTCAAAGGGAGAGATGTTTCTCAGAAAGGGCGTTGAACATGTGCCTGTGAGCACTCCTCTTTTCTAGAGTCTTGTGCCAGGAGCCTGCTGCTATCTCACATTCAGGTAATATATTTGGGAAACACACAAAAAAACCCCCATCTCTGACAGCCCTCAGTGAAAAATATTGGCGACGAGGCTGGTGAGAGGCCTTGAGCACAGCCCTATGAGGAGAGGCTGAGGGAGCTGGGGTTGTTTAGCCTGGAGAAGAGGAGGCTCAGGGGTGACCTTATTGCTGTCTACAACTACCTGAGGGGTGGTTGTGGCCAGGAGGAGGTTGCTCTCTTCTCTCAGGTGGCCAGCACCAGAACGAGAGGACACAGCCTCAGGCTGCACCAGGGGAAATTTAGGCTGGAGGTGAGGAGAAAGTTCTTCACTGAGAGAGTCATTGGGCACTGGAATGGGCTGCCCGGGGAGGTGGTGGAGTCGCCGTCCCTGGGGCACTTCAAGGCAAGGTTGGACGTGGCACTTGGTGCCATGGTCTAGCCTTGAGCTCTGTGGTAAAGGGTTGGACTTGATGATCTGTGAGGTCTCTTCCAACCCTAATGATACTGTGATACTGTGATATTCCCTCTGATTGTTCTCAGTGAAAAATATTCTCTTAATTTATTTGTTTCCCATCAGGAACTAAGGAAGAATTTTATCATTCACCTGTGACAGTAAATATCTACTTAACTGACTTTTCTCCCTGCACAGTGAAAACTATTCCCTTATAGAATTATAGAATCATAGAATCAACCAAGTTGGAAGAGACCTCCAAGAGCATCCAGTCCAAACTAGCACCCAGCCCTATCCAGTCAACTAGACCATGGCACTCAGTGCCTCAGCCAGGCTTTGCTTCAACACCTCCAGGGACAGCAGCTCCACCACCTCCCTGGGCAGCCCATTCCAATGCCAATCACTCTCTCTGCCAACAACTTCCTCCTAACATCCAGCCTAGACCTCCCCTGGCACAACTTGAGACTGTGTCCCCTTGTTCTGTTTCTGGTTGCCTGGCAGAAGAGACCAACCCCACCTGGCTACAGCCTCCCTTCAGGTAGTTGTAGACAGCAATGAGGTCACCCCTGAGCCTTCTCTTCTCCAGCCTAAACACTCTCAACTCCCTCAGCCTCTCCTCACAGGGCTGTGTTCCAGGCCCCTCACCATCTTCATTGCCCTTCTCTGGACACATTCCAGTATCTCAACATCTCTCTTGAATTGAGGAGCCCAGAACTGGACACAGCACTCAAGGTGTGGCTTGACCAGCCCTAAGTACAGAGGAAGAAATACAGTAAATATCTACTTAAGTGACTTTTCTCCTTGCTCAGTGACTCCTGACACTGTAAGTCTGTCCTGCTATGCTTTTGGACATTGGTGAAGTGTGTGTGTGTGCCTCTCAGCTGTATTCCCACAATCTGTGCTTCATGCTTTCTCTTGTGGTACCCAGTACCGAAGCAGACCCCCACAGGGTTAAGCACACTGCAAGGAAAATGCTGCTCAGGACTGCATGCTCCTTTGTAGGATGGACAGAGAGTTTGGTGGTTAAACTCTGGCAAAACTCTATTGAGCAGGTGCAAATGACATTTACTCTGGTTTACTTTGGCAGCTTCCAATCTGGCCAATCTAGAGCAGGTTTTTGGGATACAACAGAAAACATATCCTCTGCAGTGGATATCTCTGTTTCAAGCCAGCTTTCTAGTCTCTGCTTTACAGAAGCTTTAGATCTCCTTAAAGCACCATGAGTCAATTTTAAACTACACATACATCTGTTTCTTTTTCTCTGGCCTCGATCTGAGAAACTGCTTTTGAGCTGCTTCAGATTAAACTTAACTCCCCCACTCCAAACCACCAGAGACATCCACCAGAGCAGATCTCAACCTCAAGGGTTACCTTTGGCTAGGCTGTAAGAGATTTGGAACAGATGCTCACAACGCAGCCAGCCTTGTAGAAAGCCTTGTCAAAACCTGAGTTTTCTGGTTTCCTACAAATAGCTCTTGCAGAAAGCAGAGGAGCTGCAAGCACGCACCTATTGATCTGTACCTGTCTGCAGTGCTCACGGCCCTGTTTCTGCAGTGCTCATTTCCCTGTCTTTTCAGTAAACCAGCTACTACTCTGATCCCCTCTCCTTTCAACCTCTGCATACCCCCATCAGTGCATTAATCCCTAGAAATCACCTAATCAGCTCTTGTGGTTGTTTGATGGATGAATCCAGCAGAGGCACATCCCACTAATATATCAGTAGTGTGCCATTAAGCCAGGCTCAAGGTCTGCTTTCAAATGATAGACAGGAGGGCAGCTGTAGAGTGTGAGAGAGATCCCCTGTGAGCAGAGGGGTACAGAGGGGAGGCCATGTGCTGCTCATGCAAATTTTCAAGATTAGATTAGCCCCCAACATCCATGCACAGAAGCAGGTTGCTCCTGGTTGTTCGGATTCAGAAGCAAAGGGACACAAAGGAGTACTGTTGGCTGGTCCTACAATCCCCACACTGTACAATCATAGAATCAACCAGGTTGGAAGAGACCTCCAAGAGCATCCAGTCCAAACTAGCACCCAGCCCTATCCAGTCAACTAGACCGTGGCACTAAGTGCCTCAGACAGGCTTTGCTTCAACACCTCCAGGGACAGAGACTCCACCACCTCCCTGGGCAGCCCATTCCAATGCCAATCACTCTCTCTGACAACAACTTCCTCCTAACCTAGACCTCCCCTGGCACAACTTGAGACTGTGTCCCCTTGTTCTGTTGCTGGTTGCCTGGCAGAAGAGACCAAACCCACCTGGCTATAACCTCCCTTCAGGTAGTTGCAGACAGCAATGAGCTCTGCCCTTATCCTCCTCTTCTGCAGGCTGCACACCCCCAGCTCCCTCAGCCTCTCCTCACAGGGCTGTGCTCCAGGCCACTCACCAGCTTTGTCGCCCTTCTCTGGACATGTTCCAGTATCTCAACATCTCTCTTGAATTGAGGAGAATAACTGATGATTGATGGTTCTGGATAACTCCTGCCTGACAGAAGAGTGTACCTGCCTGGCTTGGAGTGGGGGATGCCAGCCAAGGGAGACTTTCATCCATAAGGAAACAGCTCCACCTGTGTGAAATTTCTAAGGCTTACATGAGTGTAGCCACTGCTTGTACTCATTGCTCTCTGAATGCATCTGCGTTTCTACTGGTGCGGACAGGTCAGCTACACTTTGTTCACTCTTACACCTTGTTCACTCTTTGAAGCTCTTTGATTTTTTTCTGGCTCACTTTCTTTCAGCCTGTGGCATTTGGGTACCCTGGAGTGAGGCACCCACATACAAGTCAATAAACTTGATGGATTAGTAGGAGATGATGGACGTGTTTGGGGGGGATCTGTTGTGTGCCACCTCTAAAACTGAGGCAGAGCCACTCACACAGCACGGAATGACTGTTTCTGAAGATATTCAGCAGGATCAGATCTTGTGTTTTGCAAAAGTCTTTTTTTTCTTCTCCCCATAACTTGTTCATAGAATCATAGAATCAGCCAGGGTTGGAAGGGACCACAAGGATCATCCAGTTCCAACTCCCCTGCCATGCCCAGGGACACCCTACCCTAGAGCAGGCTGCCCACAGCCTCATCCAGTCTAGCCTTGAGCTCTGTGGTAAAGGGTTGGACTTGATGATCTGTGAGGTCTCTTCCAACCTTGGTGATACTGTGATACCTCCAGCCATGGGGCCTCAACCACCTCCCTGGGCAACCCATTCCAGCCTCTCACCACTCTCATGCTCAACAACTTCCTCCTCGGGGCCACTCTGAATCTCCCCACCTCCAGCTTTGCTCCATTCCCCCTAGTCCTGTCCCCCCCGATATCCCCAGCTTTTTTATAGGCCCCTTCATATACTGGACTTATCTTACTCTATTACTTGGTTGTCTTTCTTGCGACC
Source organism: Pogoniulus pusillus (assembly GCF_015220805.1). NCBI lineage: Eukaryota > Metazoa > Chordata > Aves > Piciformes > Lybiidae > Pogoniulus > Pogoniulus pusillus. The sequence continues at coordinate 17,074,451 of NC_087268.1, read as the reverse complement.
AGTTCTCACAATGAACATCTCTTTAGCAGTCCTAGACTGATTACTCACATGCTGTCTCTTCCAACATGGTTGATTCTATGATTCTATGCTACCTGCTCAAAGGGAAAAAACAACAACAACAAAAAAAAGCAGAGACTCTCATTTCTTCCCTCACCAAAGATTCCCCTGCCTCCTTTTCCATCATTGCATTTCTAGAAGCTCTTTTCCTCCTTTTTATTTCAGTCCTGGGTGTCCCCTGAGTTCCATGATTGCATTCAAAACAGACACAATGACATTATGAAGCATTAAACTAATGGCATATGAGACCATTTTTCTCCTGTAAACCATTATGACGCCCCTGGAACGGCTGGCAGAGGGCTGAGCCCCAGCGCTGCCATGCAGGGCTGCATCCCTCTCTGCCACTCGGTACCCATTTTGGGATTCAAGGTGCCATCTCTTGTGCTGCTCTCACCATAACAGTCCCCAGGAAAGCTGTTTGGATTTTCAGATGGGTTGTTTGGCATGACCATAATGACAAACATGCGAATGGAGGGGTTGTCTATGAATTGCAAAGTACCCATCAAATCCCCAAGGTGGAGAGGAATATATCTTCCTTCACACCCTTTTGATGTATAGTTAATTACACGAATCTGGAACTGTTACCATGTGCAAACACGGTGAAAATTGACTTTCTAAGCCATCCCTGGCCCCTTTGCATGTGTCACTCGCTCTTGCCCAGTACTCTGCTGTGTGCTCTGTCTGCACACACACAAATATACAATCAGGGCTGGTTTAGACTCTTTTTTAATAACCCAGCATTATAAAATGTTGGAGGATAGAACGGAATGTAGCATCTTTCAGGCCTCATACAGCTTTTTTTATAAAGAAGGAGAAAAAAAAACTTATTTTATATTGGTTGTTCTTTCTCTTGCCTGAATAAAAAGCTTTAGCACAGCTTGAAAGGGTTGCATGTGCTGAAATGTAGCCCAAGGATATGTGTTATTATCCATCCCCTCTTGACCAGCAGGGTCTCGGCTCTCTCTCCCTTTCAGCCTTTTGTTTGAACAGATGGGATTGGGGAACGGAGGGAAAGAAAGGCAGTCTGTTCTCATTAACGCTCCCAGTACACAAACACAAACCTGAGCACAGGGGACCTACAGAACAGGACTGCTTCCACTCCACACACATCCACTGAGACCATATGTACCCGCACACAAAGGCAGACAGAAGACCCACATTGAGACAGCTACTAGGCATTTACCAACGATGACTCCTCACCAACTAATTAAAACCACCACCCCACCCCCCCAAAAAAAAAAAAGCCCTCATAGGTCATTTCCTTCTTACTCAGCTGCACAATTTAAAAAATAACCTTCAACTGATGCAGTGCTGAGGCTGTTTTAAAAGAAAGATTGTAATCAAATCAGTCTAAAACCTGAGCTGGGAACATTTGTTGTGTCCTGCTCTGACGTGAGTTATGTGAAGAGGTTTCAAGCTGAATCTGCCTGACCAGGGCTGAGGTTCATCCAACCCAAGGGCAGTGGCTGCTTCTTCTGGAAAAGGTCCTCAAAAACACACTGGTGGTCGTGATGGACTACTTGTCCGTTGAGAACATCTCACAAACTCTGTGGTCAGTGTAGGCTGTAACACTCCAAAGCCAGTTCATGGTTGGACTCAATGATCTTAGAGGTCTTTTTGAACGGAAACAAGTCTATGATGCTATGATTCCTGTTTCCGACATGGCTCTTGCATATCATAGAATCAAATAGGTTGGAAGAGACCTCCAAAATCATCCAGTCCAAACTAGCACCCAGCCCTATCCAGTCAACTAGACCGTGGCACTAAGTGCCTCAGACAGGCTTTGCTTCAACACCTCCAGGGACAGCGACTCCACCACCTCCCTGGGCAGCCCATTCCAATGCCAATCACTCTCTCTGGCAACAACTTCCCCCTAACATCCAGCCTAGACCTTCCCCAGGCACAACTTGAGATTGTGTCCCTTTGTTCTGCTGCTGGTTGCCTGGCAGAAGAGACCAACCCCCATCTGGCTACAGCTTCCCTTCAGGTAGTTGTAGACAGCAATGAGGTCACCTCTGAGCCTCCTCTTCTCCAGGCTACACACTCCCAGCTCCCTCAGCCTCTTCTCAAAGGGTTTGTGTTCCAGGCCTCCCACCAGCTTCGTTGCCCTTCTCTGGCCATGTTCCAGTATCTCCCTCAGTATAACTGCACCCATTTCTCTTTTCACAGAGAGAGACTGGTCTGGTATCAATAAAAAAGGGAATCCATAGTATGTGCCAAAGTCTAGGGCTTCAGAGAAACATTATGTCAGCCCAGCAATGTTGAATCATAGAATCAAAGAATCAACCAGGTTGGAAGAGACCTCCAAGATTATCCAGGCCAACCTAGCATCCAGCCTTGTCAAATCAACTAGACCATAGCACTAAGTGCCTCAGCCAGGCTTTGCTTCAACACCTCCAGGGACATCAACTCCACCACCTCCCTGGGCAGCCCATTCCAATGGCAGATTTGTTCATATTTGTCCATATTTAGTGATAAAGCTCTTGGAAGTACCATTTAAACAACTATTTTATGCCTTTTTTTTTTTTTTTTTTTTTGGGGGGGGGGGGTTGGGAGAAGGGAATATTTCATAGTTGTTGACCTCAGTGATCTTTTGCAGCAGCAAATGTCTAGACTGACAGCATGTGGGGAAACATGTCCTTCAGGCAAAGCTTGAATCCTAATTTTAGAGAAAGACAAGCAGCACTAAAATCTGCAGCCTGGTGGCTCACCACTCCATGGCATCTGAGTGGAGATGAAGTTCTGCAGTCTATGACAAAACCACAATCACTTGAACTATCTTGGCTTGCAAAGATGGGGAGGTGAGTTGGGTTACTCAACACCTTGCTGCAAAACACACATCCTTCATGGGTGTGGGGCACACACAGATGGCTACTGCGACACGGCTGGCACATGGCAACTCATTAAGCTGCTGTACTGCAGCCACATGCTGGGCTCAGACCATGCTTGGAGCCATGGCAGAGGAGGTCTCTGGCTTAGCACAGCAAGCTCCTCCAGATACAGAGCCTGTCCTATTCTCCTTCCCAGGTAGCAAGACTTAACTGCCGTGTGGAAAGAGTTTCTGGACAACTCATGTCTTGCTGCTTCCTATTTCCTTCCCAAATTAGCTCTGGCTCCAATCATGCTTACCTGCCCTCCCCAGCTCTAACTGAGTCAGGTCTGAAGGTCTAGTCTGCATCTGCTTAACAACGAGCCCCCAGATCAGAATCATGACAGGCACTTGGCATCTCTGGAACAAGTACTCTGAAAAGAAGTAGAGTTAGGAACTGATTTGCCCAGTAGGTTCATTGGTTAAAGCTCACAGCTGTTTGATGATATCTCCCCCAGAGCCTTGCTGTACTCTAGCAAACACCACGTCTTTATCTAACTGTCATGTAACAAGGGAAGAGAAACTTAAGAGCAGCTCTCCTCCAGCCACAGAAGGCCACCATGAGCTGGAGACAGGGCAGGCTCTTTCCTCAAGTGTATAAGGAAACACCTGTGCATTATGTCCATCAGCAGGTAGATCTGTATTTCATTACAGCCCCAGGCACTGGACATGTAGTCTCAAGAAAAGAAAGCTGTCATTTTTGTTCTCAAGGTATTGCAAGTGCAGAGAATGCAGACCAGAAATGAAGTGGCTCTCCTCACAGGGCTGTTTGCAGAAAGATCACAGTGGGGGCCAAGGAGGAGAAGCAGTAGTGCCTCTGCTTGCAAGCTCTCATGAGCTCTCTGGGCATGCAGAGGCAAGTTTCCAGAGCTCTACATATCATTTGAACATCATCACACTGTCATGTGTGTTTCAGGTTATTGCCAGAAGATGACTGTCTGGCAAGACACCCTCTGATCACTTTTTTCCATACACAGTTGCCCAGTTTCTACAAGTAAGAGCAGTAGGGGCAGAGTCTAAATGCAGCTCCACTGCTACCCAGCCATGGACTGGCACAGGATGAGCTAAATTCTTCCAAGTGGCACTGTAGGTGGCAAGCCTAGGCTGCACTTGAGGAACACCATGAAGTTGCAGGCCTCTGTGCTAGCTCCATAGCAAGCCACCTCAGGCTGTACTGTTCTTATTAGCCAAAGCACAGCCTGTGTCCTGAAGCAGGACCACTTCAACATGGTGCAGAGCACAGCTCATTGTGCTAGTTTGAGCCTAGCTGGGATGTTTTGGTGAGAGGAATTAGATGATAGGCTGTGAAAAGGAAACAATGGTGATGTCTGCTGCACTCAGAGGCTTGCTGAGATGGATAAGAACAAGAACACAAGCAACCAGCAGCAGAACAAGGGGACACAGTCTCAAGTTGTGCTGGGGGAGGTCTATGCTGGATGTTAGGAGGAAGTTCTTCCCAGAAAGGGTGATTGGCATTGGAATGGGCTGCCCAGGGAGGTGGTGGAGTCACCATCCCTGGAGGTGTTGAAGCAAAGCCTGTCTGAGGCACTTAGTGCCATGGTCTAGTTGATTGGAAAGGGCTGGGTGCTAGTTTGGACTGGCTGATCTTGGAGGTCTCTTTCAACTTGGTTGATTCTATGATAAACAGATAACAGAGTCTCTCTGGGCTTTGGGCTGCATGAACTTCTCTCTCTAACCTAACTTGCTGCCTGACTAATCTGTCTGCTTCCTAAGTCCCTTGGCCAGCCCTCCAAACTCACCTTGAATGTAAGGCAAAGTCTGGGGTAAGATAGAGAGGTGGGAGAAAGGTGGAAGGGTGGTTGGGAGCCCCTCCTGGAGACTCTGGTTTCTGGGAGGGGCTCCTGTGTTTCTGGATTACTTTTTAACTTGTCTATTTCTATATATATTATAAATATCTGCTTGTATATTGTGCTAAGCTGTAAATATAAAGCTTCATTCACTCTACTTTCCAGCTCAACTGAGTCTAGTCTGGGTGATTTTCTATAGTGTTGGGGGGCAGGTAACACCCAAATCATCACACTAATAAACCTCAACAGGCCTGAATTTGCAGAAAGCAGGTGCAGCATAGTCCTCCTCAGGTCGCTGCCAGTGAAGGCAGTGAAGTGAGCACAACAAAAGGAGCCAGAACCAGGACACATCATTTGGTACAAAGTAATTTTTTGGGGATAAATCCCCTTGCATCTCTGTAGCACACTTCCCAGTGCTCCCAAGTCCAGGACCAGGGCTGCAGTGCACTAATACCTACAGTTAGCAACATTCCTGTAAGGTCTGACCACACCTCACAAGCAACAAACATCAGCTTTTTGTTTGCACAGCACTTTAGGCAGGCAAAGGTTAACAGAAGAGGCCAAACCACCAAACTCCATTTTCAGCAGCCTGTAAGAAAAGACATTGTTATCTCAAGGCTGACACTTTACCCATTAGCACATCTGCATTGCACCAGCAAGAGAAAATGGATCCTGCTCTTAAAAACCCATGGAGAATGGAGTTTATGAGGAGTGGATAAAGAAACTGGTGTTGTTTAGTCTGCAAAAAAGGGATGTGGAGGAGACACCTTCTCACTCTCTACAACTACATGGAAAGAGACTGTAGTAAGGTGGGGGTTGGTTTCCTCTCCCTAATAACAAGTGATAGGATGAGAGGAAGTGCCCTTAAGTTATACCAGGGAGGTTTAGACTGGGTATTAGAAGAAATTTCTTCACTGAAACAGACTGCCCAGGGAGGTGGTTGAATCCCTGTCTCTCAGTTGTTTAAAAGATGCAGAGATGTGGTGTTGAGGGACATCTTTTGGCAACAGACTTGGTAAAGTTAGGCAGCAATCAGCCTCAATCTTGAAGATCTTTTCCAACTGAAATGATTCTGACAACACAGGCCTCCAAGCTTGTCAATGAAAACCACGTGAAGTTTGGACCTAGAATCATAGAATCAACCAGGTTGGAAGAGACCTCCAACATCATCCACTCCAACCTAGCACCCAGCCCTGGCCAATCAACAAGACCATGGCACTAAGTGCCTCAGACAGGCTTTGCTTCAACACCTCCAGGGACGGCGACTCCACCACCTCCCTGGGCAGCCCATTCCAATGCCAATCACTCTCTCTGACAACAACTTCCTCCTAACATCCAGCCTGGACCTCTCCCAGCAAAACTTGAGACTCTGTCCCCTTTCTCTGTTACTGGTTGCCTGGCAGAAGAGACCAACCCCCACCTGGCTACAGCCTCCCTTCAGGTGGTTGCAGACAGCAATGAGTTAACCCCTGAGCCTCCTCTTCTCCAGCCTAAACCCCCCCAGCTCCCCCAGCTCCCCCAGCTCCAGGCCCCTCACCAGCCTTGCTGCCCTTCTCTGGACACCTTCCAGCACGCACCTCAACATCTCTTTTAAATTGAGGGGCCCAGAACTGGACACAGTACTCAAGGTGTGGCCTGACCAGTGTTGAATACAGGGGGAGAATAACCTCCCTTGTCCTACTGGCCACACTCTTCCTGATCCAGCCTAGGATGCCATTGGCTCTCTTGGCCACCTGGGCACACTGCTGCCTCATCTTCAGCTACTATCTACCAGTACCCCCAGGTCCCTCTCTGCCTGGCTGCTCTCCAGCCACTCTGTCCCCAGCCTGTAGTACTGCTTGGGGTTGTTGTGGCCAAAGTGCAGAACCCTGCACTTGACCTTGTTAAATTCCATCCCAGCTTGGCAAACATGAGGTGGATCAGCAGCTTTCACTCTTTCCAGCAAGGAAGGAGAGTTCTTTCAGGCAGACCATCAGAACCTGTTTACAAGGGAAGAAAAATAAACCCAAGCAAACAAACAAAACATGGTTTAAAAAGCAACGTACAACAACACAGAAAAAATAAAACTGTAATATTCAGAAGGGCTAGCTGAGCTCTAGGAGTACGAGGTTCCCTAGTTTTCCTCTTTTTGGCTGGAGTAATTCTGCAGTTTCTTCTCTTGTCTTCACCTTGCACCAGAAAAGCAGCCTGCTCTTTGAAGTTTCACACCTAACAGAAAGTCTTTGCAAAAAAAAAAAAAAACCAAAAAAACAAACCAGAAAGGAACTAGATGCAGATCAGTGGAAATATTTTGCTTCACCTTAAGGAAACAGCTTATGTGACAAGCTGCTTGAAAAGGAAATACTGAAATAGAACATTTCAATATTTTGAGTATGTTCCACTTTACACAGGAGAGAAAAGCTGCTGCATGCAGGAGCCTGTTCAACATCTTTATTGATGATCTGGACTGGGGGATTGAGTCCAGCATCAGTAAGTTTGCAGATGACACCAAGCTAGGAGCAGCTGTGGAGCTGGGTAAAAGAGCCTTGCAGAGGGACCTAGGCAGGCTGTGTGGGTGGACAGAGGCCAATGGGATGAGATTTAACAAGGCCAAGTGCAGGGTGCTACACTTTGCCCACAACGACCCCAAGCAACACTACAGGCTGGGGACAGAGTGGCTGGAGAGCAGCCAGGAAGAAAGGGACCTGTGGGTGCTGGTAGATAGTAGCTGAAGATGAGGCAGCAGTGTGCACAGGTGTCCAAGAGAGCCAATGGCATCCTGGCCTGGATCAGGAAGAGTGTGGCCAGTAGGACAAGGGAGGTTATTCTTCCCCTGTATTCAACACTGATCAGGACACACCTTGAGTGTTGTGTCCAGTTCTGGGCTCCTCAATTCAGGAGAGATGTCAAGGTGCTGGAAGGTGTCCAGAGAAGGCCAACGAAGCTGGTGAGGGGCCTGGAGCACAGCCCTGTGAGGAGAGGCTGAGGGAGCTGGGGGTGTGCAGCCTGGAGATGAGGAGGCTTAGGGCTGACCTCTTTGCTGTCTACAACTGCCTGAAGGGAGGCTGTAGCCAGGTGGGGGTTGGTCTCTTCTGCCAGGCAACCAGCAACAGAACAAGGGGACACAGTCTCAAGGTGTGCCAGGGAAGGTTTAGGCTGGATGTTAGGAGGGAGTTGTTGGCAGAGAGAGTGATTGGCATTGGAATGGGCTGCCCAGGAAGGTGGTGGAGTTGCTGTCCCTGGAGGTTTTGAAGGAAATCCTGGATGCCTTAGCGCCATGGTCTAGTTGATTGGCCAGGGCTGGGTGCTAGGTTGGAGTGAATGATGTTGGAGGTCTCTTCCAACCTGGTTGATTCTATGATTCTAGGTCCTCTTTGAACCCACCCCTACAGTTTCAGAGGGATGGTGAAAAACTTCAAAGTGTCAACTAAGATGGTGGGAAGCACAGAGCACATAACCTCAGAGAACAGGTTATAGGAGGTGGGTTCATGCTTTTATGAAGAGAGGCTACTAGGCAGCATAGCAGCAGAGAAGAAAGCTTCAAAGCTGATGGAGCCATAGTCTCATAAGTCCTAGTCATCCACAGGCTATGGAGACGATGAAGGGAGGAGGAAGCTCCTTGAAAGCAGGCAGAGCCATTCAAGAGCCAGAGCTGCTGCAGGCAGAATGAGGCTGCCCACTCTCCTAGGTTTGCCTGGGATCAATAGCCAAAGGTCTCAGTTCAAGTCAAAGGTCAAGTGTTTTCACTGAGGTTCAGAAGTTGTGGTAAGTCTTCTGTGCAACACAGGCTGCTCCAGAGATATCTCAGCTGTGCAGGGATGCTTTTAAATAGGTTCTGGCTCTATCTTTGCATTACTTTCCTCCATCTCCCTGCTTAATTCCCCTCCAAATGAATGTGGGACCATGACAATCCTAATCCATCTACAATGTTTAAACTTGGATCACAGCTAACACAAAGGGGCTGGAGACAGCAAGTAAACCACCATATGTTAATTAGCTTTGAGCATATGTCCAATGCCAAAACTTCCCTTCATCTGAATTCTGCAGAAATGTTGATATGGATGGAGATCTGAATCTTGTGTCTGGCTGATTCAAATGCTCCTAGTGTCAGTCTCCTGTTGATGAGGGAGGATGGGCTGGCTGTTGGACTGTAACTGTTAGCTGCTGCCAGTTCCCAGTATTTCAGCTCTGCCTAGCATGCCACTCTATTGTCACTGAAAAGCTGAAGCTGTGATGTTCATCTTGAATAGACCTTCAGCTTTGCTGCTTGAACCAGTTCCTACCTAATGGCCTGCTCTTGTTCCCAGTTACTCAGAAAACCAAGGCACTCAGTATAGCTATGGCACAGGCTGGTGCTTAGGAACCAAGCTGTGAAAGAAAGAGAAAACAGAGGAGTGTAAGGAGATCCACCTGAAGATGAGTTCCACCTTGGTCCTTGCTCCTGGGCCCAGCTCCATATCACCAACAGTCACAAGAGCTCTGCTCCCCAGCAGCTGCCTCTGTGTATTTACATTCAAGCCTTGCATATGAATGTAATTTAGTCCTCAGGAAAACCAAAAAGTCTCAGATGGTGGGTACACAGGGAGGACAGCAGAGAGAACAAGCAGCCCATCTTCCAGTCCAACATTAAATAAGAAGGTTGGGCAGTGGCAGTGCTGTCAGGAGGAACCCCCCCTGTGCTCTCTGGACTATCTCCCAGAAGGGACAGCAAGGCCTGTGTAATCAGGCTCAGCTGGTAATCAGGCAGAGTCCAAACTAGCATAAAGACTAAATTATCCCTTAGTCTTCCAGCTCAGGGGAAAGGATATTGATAGGGGAGGTGAGGATGGCTGCTGGACTGCAGCTGCCAGCAGCAGCCCATGCAGAGGGATAAACATCTTTCTACCTAACCTGTCATTGTCATTCAAATAGCTGTCGCCTGGCATGCAAAGGGCCTCTGCAAATCCCCAGTGCCCTGCTCAGCACCACACCAGCATGGCTGCGGGCACCCTGTGACCCTCGGGGACCCATAATGCCATCTGTGTCACCGAGCTCACTGAGAGCTTGCTGAAGGCTCCACGCCTGCTTGTTGGTTCATGTAGCTCTCCCTGACTTTCTCCTCTCTGTGAAAAAGGGGAGTGATGCCAGGCTGAGTCAGCACGAGATGTGAAATCACGGCCCACAGAATGCCAGGTTGGAAGGGACCCCAAGGATCATCTGGTCCAACCTTTCTAGATGAAGGTGTAGTTGGAATGAGCTGGCACAGAACTCTGTTAAGCTGAGGCTCCTCAACTATTTTCTGTTTCTTATGAATCTTCCTTGAAAGCTTTTGATTAAGGACCATGACAGACCATCTTTAGGTGTTAAGTGTACAAGTGTCTCATGAAAGTCAGCTTGGGCACTGAAAACCAAACATCACTCCATGGAATTCACCCATAATTAAAGCAACTCCTAACAAGGTTAAACCCCAGCAGACACCACTAAACCTGAGCCCAACTAGCCAAGCAACCTGGTTTCCACCAGTGCTTGAAGAGTGTGCAAGATGTCACTATGGGAAAGGTAAGTGCCTGACCTCCTGCTGGATTCAGCCCTGGAAGAAGGGTTTTTACATCCACCCTTTGAATCCCAGTAGATCCATCCCTACCTATTAAAACATAGGCCTCAAAGTTCCACAATCATCTTTCAACCACAAGGTTTCAATTAAATTTAAAAAAATAGATGTGTGTGTGTTTGGTTGGGAGAGGGCAGCTGCCATTTTTCACATAGGATCACATAAGGGGAGGAGTTGAAAGGGACCCCTGGAGATCATCTAACCCAACCCTGCCACTGAAGCAACCTAGAGCAGGTTGCACAGGATACACATACAGGTAGGTTTTAAAAGTCTCCAGAGAAGAAGACTCCACAACATCTCTGGGCAGTCTGGTCCAGCACTCTGGCACCCTCAAAATACTTTTGAATTGAAGTGAAACTTCCTGTGTTCTAGTTTGCACCCATTGCTTCTTGTCCTGTTACTGGGCACCGCTGAAAAGAGCCATTGTGATGGTTTGGGTCTTACCCACCTCCCCACTCCACCCCTAAGAAAATCACCTGCTGGAAATTTGGGGACACAGTCTCAAGTTGTGCCAGAGGAGGTCCAGGCTGGATGTTGGGAGGAAGTTCTTCACAGAGAGAGTGATTTGCCATTGGAATGGGCTGCCCAGGGAGGTGGTGGAGTCACCATCCCTGGAGGTGTTCAAGAAAAGCCTGAATGAGGCACTTAGTGCCATGGTCTAGTTGACTGAAAAGGGCTGGGTGCTAGGTTGGACTGGCTGATCTTGGAGGTCTCTTCCAACCTGTCTGATTCTATGATTCTGTATTTACATCTTAGCCCAATACATGAGCAGACATTTACAATATATCTACAGCTATAGTCAGAAATATACAAGTTAAAAAGTAATCCAGAAGCACAACAGCCTTCCCAGAAACCAGAGTTCCCAGGAGGAGCTCCCAACCACCCTTCCACCTTCTTCCCACCTTTCTACCTTGCCCCAGACTTTGCCTTATGTTTAAGGTAGTCTGGTGGGTCAGCCAAAGGGATTAGGAAGCAGATGGATTAGTCACACAGACAGCAGGTTATGTTAGAGAGAGAAGTTCATGCAGCCCCAGAGACAGAGAGCAACTCCCTTAGCTACACATTTTTCTTCTTATACATCTCAGCAAGCCTATGAGTGCAGTAGACATCACCACTGTTTCCTTTTCATAGCCTATAATCTAATTCTTCTCACCAAAACATTCTAGCTAGCTTCAAACTAGCACACCCATCCTCTTCACCTCAACCCTTTAGATATTAACAAGCATTGACAAGATCACCTCTCAGTCTTCTCTTTTCCAGGCTAAAAAGCCACCGGTCTCAGCCTCTCGTGAAAAAAGAGCTCCAGCCCTCTCATCATCTTTGAGACCCAACCCACACCTAGTATTGTGACCTCAAACTACCATCTGCAACTGCTGGGCCTGGGAGAAACCTTAGGTTTCAAAAATGGAAAGCCAAGACCTTAATTTTACACTAGTGGTTACCTCAAAGGTCCTCTGACTCTCAGCTGTTCCTTCTCACACTGCTGCCACTATGTTGACTGAGCAAACACTGTTGATTAGGACCACACTGCAGCCCAGACTTCTGAAAACGCCTTGCTTAGAACACTACCCAACAAAACAAAGCTCTTGAACTGGACCTGCTTTCTCATCCAGACTGTGATGCAGCCAATCTAAAGTGTTGCCAGCACAGCTCAGGGAGCGGTCATGAGACAAATGAGGTCAGGAAACTCTGAGCTGGCAAAAGCGCATGAAGAACATTGTAGAATGCTTTGGGTTTGAAGAGAACCTTCAATGCCATCTAGTCCAACCCCTCTCACAGTGAGCAGCAACATCTTTCATTAGATCATGTTGCTCAGTGCTCTGTCCAACTTGATCTTGAATATTTCAAGGGAAGGGAGGTCTACCACCTCTCTCAGCAACATGTTCCAATGTCTCACAACCATCACTATAAAAAAAAATTGTCCTTATATCTAGTTTAAATCTGCCCTCTTTTACTTTAAAACCATTACACTTTGTCTTTTCACAACAGGCCTTACTAAGAGGATTGTCCCCATCTTTCTTGTAGGTTCCCTGTGAATATTGAAGGGCCACAATAAGGTCTCCTTGGAGCCTTCTCTTCACCAGGCTGAACAACCCCTTTCTTCTCAGGAGAGGTGTTCCAGCCCTCTGCACATTTTTGTGGCCTCCTCTGAAACTGATCCCACATGCCCGTATCTTTTCATTGCTGAGGGCTCCAGAGCTGGTGAGGTCTCACCACAGCAGAAGGGCAATCACCCCCCTTGACCTGAGCAAGGCCTTTGACGCTGTCCCACACCACATTCTGGTCTCCAAGTTGGTGACACATGGGTTTGATGGGTGGACCACGAGATGGATGAAGAACTGGCTTGATGGCTGCACCCAAAGAGTGGCTGTCAATGACATCATGGCCAAGTGGAGGCCAGTGACAAATGGAGTCCCTCAGGGATCAGTCCTGGGACAAGTCTTGTTCAGCATCTTTGTGGATGCTACAGACAGAGGCATTGAGTGCAGCCTCAGCAAGTTTGCTGATGACACCAAGCTGTGTGGTGCAGCAGACAGGCTGGAGGGAAGGGATCCATCCAGAGGGACCTGGACAGGCTGGAGAGGTGGGCACAAGCCAACCTCATGAGGATCAACAAGACCAAGTGCAAGGTCCTGTATCTGGGTCGAGGCAATGCCAAGCACAACTCCAGGCTGGGCAGTGAGTGGCTGGAGAGTAGCCCTGAGGAGAGGGACTTGGGAATGCTGCTGGTGGATGAGAAGCTCAACATGAGCCAGCAGTGTGCACTTGCAGCCCGCAGGGCCAAGCAGAGCCTGGGCTGCATCAGGAGAAGTGTGGCCAGCAGGGTGAGGGAGGTGATTCTTGCCCTCTACTCTGCTCTGGTGAGACTCTACCTGGAGTACTGCATCCAGTTCTGGAGCTCCTATTACAAGAAGGATGTGGAGATGCTGGAGTGTGTCCAGAGAAGGGCCACGAGGATGCTCAGAGGGCTGGAGCAGCTCTGCTGTGAGGACAGACTGAAAGAGTTGGGGGTGTTCAGTCTGGAGAAGAGGGGGCTTCCAGGTGACCTTCTTGTGGCCTTCCAGTACCTGAAGGGAGTCTACAAAAAAAGCTGGGGTGGGACTTTTGAGGCTCTCAGGGAGTGACAGGACCGGGGGGAATGGAGCAAAGCTGGAGATGAGTAGGAAGAAGTTGTTGAGCATGAGAGTGGTGAGAGGCTGGAATGGGTTGCCCAGGGAGGTGGTTGAGGCCCCATGGCTGGAGATGTTTAAGACCAGGCTGGCTGAGGCTGTGGGCAGCCTGCTCTAGGGTAGGGTGTCCCTGGGCATGGCAGGGGGGTTGGAACTGCATGATCCTTGTGGTCCCTTCCAACCCTGACTGATTCTGTGATTCTATGATCTGCTGCCCACACTGCTGGGTGTATGCTTTGCCTTCTGGGCTGCTGGCACACATTGCCAGCTCATACCCAGCTTTTCACTCACTGGCACCTCAAGCTCTTCTTTGTGAGGGCTGCTCCCAATCCCTTCATCTCCCAGCCTATACTGACACTAGGCATTACCCCGACCGAGGTGTACAGCCTTGCAGAACCCTTCACACAGGGCTCTTTCTCAAGCCTGTCCAGTTGCCCCTGGATGGATCCCATACCTCGAGCCTGGCAACTGCACCTCTCAGCCTGGTGTCAGCTGCGAACGTGTTGAGGGCATGCTCGATCCAGTGTGTCACTGATGAACATACTAAACTGATGAAGATACTAAACAGCAGTAGTAGCAGAATGGGCCCTTGAGGGACAGCGCTTGTCACTGACCTTCACCTGGAGGTATTCCACGCTACACCACCGCTCCTGCTTCTTCCAGGCCCCCAGCAGGGGGCGATTTGACGCAGCGGCCAAGGCAGGGCAGGGAGGCAGAGGGCTCCCCGCTCTACTTGCCGGAGCAGGACGTGCGGAGCGCGGCGCAGGCAGCGCCACTCGCGGAGCGGTGGCGCCACCTGGCGGCCCGCGGCGGAGTCTGTCAAGGCCCTCGCACCGCCGGGAAGGCGAGAGGGGCGACCAGGGACGGAGGCGGTTTGTCCCGCCGCGGTTTCCTAAGCGAACGCTTAGTATCACAGAGCCCTGGGATCGTTTCTGTTGGAAAAGACCTTCAAGATTACTGAGGCCAACCGTTAATGCCAGGCCGCCACTAAGCCGCATTCCTCAGCACCACACCGCTGTGTGTCCGTTGAACACCTCCAGCGATGGAGATGCAACCACCTCCCTGGGCAGCCCGTTCCAGTTCTTAACAACCTACTCAGTGAAGGACTTTCTTCTATTTTCCAACTGACACCTCCCCTGGTGAGGTCATTTCCCCTGTTGTATCACTTGTTCCCAGGCGGTAGAGCCCGACCCCCGCCTCACTGCAGCCAGGGACCTGTAGGCAGCAGCGGGGTCTCATCTCAGCCTCCTTTCGTCCAGACTGAACGGCTGCGGCTCCCTCAGGCTGCTCCTCACAAGACCTGTTCTCCACACCTTTTAACATCTTTGTCGCCCTTCTCTGGACATTCTCCAGTACCTCAATATTGTTATTGTAGTGAGGGCTCCAAAGCTGGACTCAAGGTTGGCCTCACCAATGCTGATGACAGGAGTACAACCACTTCCTTGGCCCTGCTGCTACACTTTCCCACAGGCCAGGATGCTCTTGACCTTTGTGGCCACCTGGGAACATGCTGGCTCATGTTCATCCAGCTACAGAACAACATCCTCTGGTGTTTGTCTGCTGGGCAGTTTCCCTGCCACAGTTCCCCAGGTCTGTAGCATCACACGGGGTTGTTGTGACCTGGGTGAAGGATCTGGCACTTGACCTATTTGCGCTGCTGTGTGGGTAACAGCTGCCTGCCTTGGTCACAGGCTCACAGGATGTTAGGGGTTGGAAGGGACACAAGGAGAGCATCGAGTCCAACCCCCCTGCCACAGCAGGACCACACAATCTAGCACAGATCACAGAGGAACACATCCAGACAGGACTTGAAAGGCTCCAGAGAAGGAGACTCCACAACCTCTCTGAGGAGCCTCTTCCAGTGCTCTGTGACCCTTACAGGAAAGAAGTTCCCTCTTGTGTCGAGGCAGAACCTCCTGTGCTGCAACTTACACCCATTGCTCCTTGTCCTATCCCAGGCAGCAAGTGAGCAGAGCCTGTCCCCCCACTCCTGGTCAGCCCTCAGATACTTATAAACATTTATCAAATCCCCTCTCAGTCTTCTCTTCTCCAGACTAAGCAGCCCCAGGTCCCTCAGCCTCTCCTCATCAGCCATGCCCTCCAGTTCCCTAATCATCCTTGTAGCTCTCTGCTGGACCCTCTCCAGCAGATCCCTGTCCCTCTTCAACTGGGGAGCCCAAAACTGAACACAGGATTCAAGATGAGGTCTCACCAGGACAGAGTATAGGGATAGGAGACCCTCCCTTAATCTGCTGGACGCACTCTTCCTAATAGACCCCAGAATCCTATTGGCCTTCTTGGCCACAGCACCATGCTGTGCCATGGTTGTTAACTTGGTGTCTCCATTAGCTCAGAAATTATTACCTGAAACTGATTAGAAGATGGAGGTCTCAAATATATGAAAAATACCTACAGCCTTTGTGAGGAAAGGTGGCCAGAGGTAGAAGCTGGATTATTGAACTGCACTGCAATCTATAGCCCACTCAGTGTGAGTCTAGACAGACATCTCTGTGAATCAAAGGTTTGTCGACGTTACCCCATGAAAAGAAATGTCATTGCCTATGTGTGTGCTGACCAGAAACATCAGAAATTCTTCACTGTGAGTGGTGAGACACTGTAACAGGTTGCCCAGAGAAGCTGTGGATAACCCCATCCTGGAAGTGCTCAAGGCCAAGTCGGACAGGGCTTTGAGCAAACTGGACCTTGCGGAAGAGGACTCTGTTCATGAAAGTGTGGTTGAAACTAGATGATCATTAGGGGGTTCCTTCCAACCCAAACCATTCTATAATTCAATGACTCAGCATCCTCCCAGTGTGTCCCTCACCATTTTCTGTAGCAACTGGGTCCTGTGTTTGTACAGCACCTACCACAGGGGATGTCTCTCAGAGACAGGCTTCTCCATGTTTTCTTATTTAAGGAAGCAGACCCTGCAGGACTTTAGGAACAGGTTAAGAACAGAGAAGTCAAGAACAGCAGGCTGGCAGAGGGGTTGGAACTAGATGATCCTTGTGGTCCCTTCCAACCCTGACTGATTCTATGATTCTACAGGACAACCTGACTCAGAGCTTGTGGTCATCCCACCACCTACTTTGCCTGTGTCAAAAGACATGGGGAGATCAGTTCCTGTCACTTGCAGCATTAGGAACACCACCATGTAAGTGACACAGGAGGCTATATCCCACCACACAGGAGACTCAAGGGCCCTCAGTACATTCTGATGATCTGGTTACCCTGTAGTAGCTGCCCTCAGCCTTCTGCCAACTCCAAGCTAAAGCAAAGCTACTTTCAAGCCTCAGAGTTTGGGTCCTACTTTAGACTTCTGCAACTGGGTACTGGGTCCACAAGAAAAAATAGCCTTGATCAGTTGCAAGAACACTCCCTAGAAGGGACTTCATTAATTAGAATTTGCAGATGTGTATCTAGTTGATAGTTTGTTGATGACTGGACATACACTTCTGACCAGCTCAGCCTATCCCTTGCAAATCAGTCACTAATAGAAGAGAGAATAATCCTGCCCTATTAATTATGTTGTATCATTTAAAAAGCTCTATCTAGTTAAATCTTGAGGGACCTTCAGGAACTGGGCTCTGGTCCAGGAAAACAGTGACCCACATGCTTAACTTTTATCACAAGGGCAGACCTAATGGGATGCAAAATAAAGCACAGTCCTGAGTGTTTCCTCCGGGTTCAGGGCTATACAGGCTAATGCTTCTGAGAAGGTCAATATCTAGCAGTGTATCAGCATCAGTGGGGAGATGGACGGGGTGCTGCTTCCTAATTTTACTTATGCTGATAAATTCCCCATCTGTGTCCAGCAATTTACAGGCAGAAAAATAACCCAACCTACTGTCACTGGGCAGCTATAGACAGCAGCAGGTCAGAGTGTTTGGTTCACTGGAGTTCAGTAAGCGAAGTCTTTCAGGGCCTGAGAACTGTGGGCAGGTGTGGTTGGTTCTGCACCCTATCTCTGGGTATCAAGCTCATTGGGTTACCTCAGAATCATAGAATCAACCAGCTTGGAAGAGACCTCCGACATCATCCACTCCAACCTAGTACCCAGCCCTGGCCGATCAACTAGACCATGGCACTAAGTGCCTCAGACAGGCTTTGCTTCAACACCTCCAGGGACAGCGACTCCACCACCTCCCTGGGCAGCCCATTCCAATGCCAATCACTCTCTCTGACAACAACTTCCTCCTAACATCCAGCCTAGACCTCCCCCACCACAACTTGAGACTGTGTCCCCTTGTTCTGTTGCTGGTTGCCTGGAAAAAGAGGCCAATCCCACCTGGCTACAGCCTCCCTTCAGGTAGTTGTAGACAGCAATGAGGTCACCCCTGAGCCTCCTCTTCTCCAGCATAAACACCCCCAGCTCCCTCAGCCTCTCCTCACAGGACTTTGCTCCAGGCCCCTTACCAGCTTCATTGCCTTTCTCTGGACACGTTCCAGTATCTCAACATCTCTCTTGAATTGAGGAGCCCAGAACTGGACACAGGACTCAAGGGGTAGCCTGACCAGTGCTGAATACAGGGGCAGAATAACCTCCCTTGTCCTACTGGCCACACTCTTCCTGATCCAGGCCAGGATGCCATTGGCTCTCCTGGCCACCTGGGCACACTGCTGGCTCATGTTCAGCTACTCTCTACCAGCACCCCCAGGTCCCTTTCTGCCTGGCTGCTCTCCAGCCACTCTGTCCCCAGCCTGTAGTGCTGCTCGGGGTTGTTGTGGGTGAAGTGTAGAACCCTGCACTTGGCCTTGTTCAATCTCATCCCATTGGCCTCTGTCCACCCATCCAGCCTGGCAAGGTCCCTCCGCAGGGCTTCATAATACTTTTAGCAACTGCAGAGCCTGTTACTCAAGCAGTGGTCTCACTGACCTCTCCAGCAAGATAAGAGCATCCGAGACACAGACTAAGGGAGGAAATTTTGGATGAAAATAAAAATACATTGCAACTGCAGTATGAAATCAGTGCTTTTGATGTTTCATCAGACTTGTTCTCTCGCATTAAAGCACAGTTGTGAAGTCCTCTATTACACAGTTTGTACTTTCTGCCGCTGTGGAGATTTAAATGCATTTTTTAATTAGCACTTCAATTAAGAATCTGCCAGAGACAGTTCATAGATAGTCCTCACCTCTTTGGTATGTGTAGTTATCTGGTTTATGCTGTCAACATAACTGTGTGTGTCCAGAACACCTGGAAGCCAAAAAGTTGTACTTAAGACTTAGGTACCTGCAACCTTCAGCAGATTTGGAAAACACTACATGCATCACTGAATCAGGGCTTCTCCCAGTTGTTTTAGCTGCCTAAACTCTGCTTTGTGGGTCAACTCTGGATAAACATATCAGAATGAACTGCAAGGGCAAAAATAGAAGTTTCCCATCTACAGAAGACTAGTCCTCAATATCTAATTGCTGACATAACCCCACGAAACCTGTAAATGCAGTAGTGATCCTACACCTGAGCAAAGCCTTTGACACTGTCCTGCACCACATCCTGGTCTCCAAGTTGGTGACACATGGGTTTGATGGCTGGGCCACGAGATGGATAAAGAACTGGCTTGATGGCTGCACCCAAAGAGTGGCTGTCAATGACTCCATGGCCAAGTGGAGGCCAGTGACAAATGGAGTCCCTCAGGGATCAGGCCTGGGAGCAGTTTTGTTCAACATCTTTGTGAGTGCCATGGACGGTGGCATTGAGTGCAGCCTCAGCAAGTTTGCTGATGACACCAAGCTGTGTGGTGCAGCAGACAGGCTGGAGGGAAGGGATCCATCCAGAGGGACCTGGACAGGCTGGAGAGATGGGCACAAGCCAACAGCCCGAGGGTCACCAAGACCAAGTGCAAGGTCCTGCATCTGGGTCGAGGCAATGCCAAGCACAAATCCAGGCTGAGCAGTGCGTGGCTGGAGAGCAGCCCTGAGGAGAGGGTGTGCTGCTGGTGGATGAGAAGCTCAACATGAGCCAGCAGTGTGCACTTGCAGCCCAGAAAGCCAACCACAGCCTGGGCTGCATCAGCAGAAGTGTGGCCAGCAGGGTGAGGGAGGTGATCCTCCCCCTCTACTGTGCTCTGGTGAGACTCTACCTGGAGTACTGCATCCAGTTCTGGAGCCCCTATTCCAAGAGGGATGTGGAGATGCTGGAGCATGCCAGAGAAGGGCCACGAGGACGCTCAGAGGGCTGGAGCAGCTCTGCTGTGAGGACAGACTGAGGGAGTTGGGGCTGTTCAGTCTGGAGAAGAGGAGGCTGTGAGGTGACCTTGTGGCCTTTCAGGACCTGAAAGGGCCTCCAAAAATTGGGGGAGAGATTTTTGAGGCTCTCAGGGAGTGACAGGACTAAGGGTAATGGAGCAAAGCTGGAGGTGGGTAGGTTCAGACTGAGTAGGAAGTTGTTCATCATGAGAGTGGTCAGAGGCTGGAATGAGTTGCCCAGGGAGGTGGTTGAGGCCCCATGGCTGGAGGTGTTTAAGACCAGGCTGGATGAGGCTGTGGGCAGCCTGCTGTAGGGTAGGGTGTCCCTGGGCATGGCAGGGGGGTTGGAACTGAATGATGCTTGTGGTCCCTTCCAACCCTGACTGATTCTATGATTCTATATCCAGAAATAACTGCAGCCTGAAATTGGTCTTTAAAAGGACATCATGTTGATAAATCTGCAGGCTCTAACTCAGAGAAAACAGCAATATCAGTATTCCAGGAAAATGCCACTTTATAGCAAGGCAGGCATTTGTATCTTTGTCAAAACATCCCTGACAGTGCAAGGAAAGCTCCATAATTCTCCTGGAGATATCTCCCTCTCTGCTAGATTAAAATGGAAAGGAAAAACAAATCAGACAGGAAAGAGGGGAGGGAGAAGACAGGATAAAAATTTCGACCAGGGAAGAATGATTTTCTTTATTGACTTTAAGCTACCTTTGTTTCTTTCTGCTGGCTGATAGCAACAGAGCAGTCTGCTGTGCTAGGCCATTTCAGATCCTCTTTTCACGTATGACATTTGCCTGACTGTGTTAACTAACAGTATCTCCAGCTCATGTTACTCTATCCTTGCCCTGTATATCCACACCTGCTAATCTGGGTAGCTTTGTAGGAGCTTAGTTGCAGCCTTCCGCATGCAGATGCTACACATAGCCACGACGTGGGGCTCCCGAGAGGTGGAATAGCTGAGTCTGCAGTGCTGCCTCTTGACGCTCTGCCTGTGCTCCGAGACAGAAGAGGACGAAGAACACAAGCATACAACCTCACTTCTTACCTAAAACCTGTCACATCCTCCAAGCTGATTTGTAGTACCTGCCTCCAGCCTTCACGAGGGCTACAGTGCTCAGTAAGAAACCTGCTGAGGGTGACATCGAAGTCATATCATGAAGAATGTCTGAATTTTGGCCACAAGCTGGCATCTGAGGTCTTTGTTACAATTGTCTACAATCACCTGAAGAGAGGCTGTAGCCAGGTGGAGGTTGGTCTCTTCTGCCAGGCAACCAGCAAGAGAACAAGGGGACAGAGTCTCAAGTTGTGCAGGGGAGGTCTAGGCTGGCTGTTAGGAGGAAGTTGTTGGCAGAGAGAGTGATTGGCATTGGAATGGGCTGCCCAGGGAGGTGGTGGAGTTGCTGTCCCTGGAGGTGTTGAAGCAAAGCCTGGCTGAGGCACTTAGTGCCATGGTCTAGTTGATTGGATAGGGCTGGGTGCTAAGTTGGAGTGGATGATGTTGGAGGTCTCTTCTAACCTGGTTGATTCTATGATTGTAACTCTGTGTGGAGTGTACCACACTGTACAGCTGGCAGCTGTAGAAATAAGTCCAAAATCATATCTAGTGAAGTAGCAATGCCTTAGTTTTGAGATCCTCCTTACCTGCTGTTCCGACTAAAACACACTTGAAGAAAACTCCTCAGTGACATGGAAATATCCAGTCCCCCACTTAGCTGTATCTATCCAAATGGCTTTTGTCTTCCTAGCACCACTAGAGAAAGCCACACACCTCCTAGAACTTACACCAGAAACCAGCACCCTCTTTGCCCAGTCTCCTTTTCCCTAGGACTGCTTTTTACTGTGCTTTATACCTAGTAACCTCCAGGTCTTGTTTGCCAGCAGAGAAAAGCCATGCTTTGGCACAAAATTGCTATTCCCTAGTTTGGATAGACACAGCTTCTCTCTTTTCTCCAGGTAAGTGCTAGGTGCATGTTTTTCAGTGTGTGGGGTTTTGTTTGGTTTTGGTTTGCTTGTCTCCAGGTTTCACAGGACAGGATTGGTGCAGGAGGCTGCTGCCAAGTTGATTCTATGATTCAAAGTTGGACTTGATGATCTCTGGAGGTCCCTTCCAACCTCTAAAGTTCTGAGATTCATCCCTTCTTCCAGCGTGGCTCCTCTGAGGATGCAGCCTCACCTCATCCTCTAATTATCACCCTCCTACATCAGCCACAGCCAATGGGCTCGATAGAAGCAGAGCTCTTGCAATATGAGGCTAAGTGCTGTCCCTGAATAAGAAGACTCTTCAGCAACACAAGCCAGTATCTCTTCAAGCCTTTAGAAGACAACTTCTAAAAAGAGGTGCAAAGGGAGTCAAAAGGAGATGTGAGTCTTCTTCCAGCTAAAAAGCATTTCAGGTAGCAGCTCATGGCAGTATGGCAGAGGTACACTTCTTCCCATGGTCAGCTGCAGCAGCAGCTTTCAGCTATCCCTGAGGAGCAAGGCAAAGTTTTAACTTGCAAAGAAACTTTTTTGCTAAACTCCATCACTCAGTTTGTGATTTTCAGATCCTTTCGTGGCTGCTGAAGGCTTGTTTCATGCTATTAGACAAGCATTTCCACCTTCCATGTTCAAACCAAGAGGCTTTAGCAGAGCTTTTCCCTCTTCTCTGCCTGCAAGGAGCTGCCATGCTGGGGGTGAAAAAAACATCATAAGGAAAACACTTTTCAGATCTCCAGTTTTCCAGCTGACTTAATCATCTGAACAAAGGGGACACCAGAGTCATTACTCTTGAATGTTTGGGAATGCTGTGCAGCTGTAGCCCAGCTACCTACCGACATACCTGGCTGCTTTTTTTGCCCTTAAGACCTGCTTACATCGAAGAATTCAAATAAAAACGTTGCCTGACATTAAAAATAGGCAAGAATAGAGCAGACATAAGTGACTTCCCATAAGATATTAAGTATTGCCTAGAAAGCTACTCGCTCTAGAAATGCAAGCACCTGACAGGTGCCAGCAGGCTTTTAATACAGATTCAGTGCCATCTTAGACTGTACAAAGTCCAGTTAGAGAGAGGTCAAAATGGAGCAGAAATTCAAGAGCAGCAAATCCTTTCTGTCCCCTTGCAAGATTAAGGAGTGCTCTAAGCTTATCCAGCTCATCATCTGAAAGGAATGAGGTTCCCAGTGGCACAGTGAGCTCACCCCATGGCTTCCCAGCCCTGCCAGCTGCGTCCCTGCAGGCATCACAATCCGGACAGGAGAGGGGAAAGATTTTGAGGAGGAGGATGGGAGCGAAGTAGAGCTGAGTTGCCACTCCAGTGCAACAGGTGTAAATCTGCTGGGCACAGCTCTGCCAGCAGCAGCCGGCGCCACGTCCCTAAATTAAACACTCCTCCAATCATCAAGATGTTATTAAATATACCAATGCTCTCATAGTTAGGAGAAATCTGAGGTGCAAGTGGCACCCTAGACCCGGACAACTCAACCCTGTCTGGTGCAGGATCCTTGTTTCAGACCCTGGCCCCAGAGATCAGGGTGGAAGCAGCACTGGCGGTTAATGCGTGCACTGGTGCAGGCATGCAGAGTCACAGAGCTATGCTCGAACATGCTGATCATGACCAAAGCTAGGCAGGAGCCCTGTGGTCCTACCTTCTCCAACAAAAAGGCAGGGGACACATGGAAGTGGTTGGACTGGGTGTACCCTAAGGGTTTCCAGAAGGAAACATACTCTGTCGGATCATGTAGTTTACTTCTTTTACTTCACTAATTATTTCTGTATTAGTAATTGCTGCAGTCCCTGAGCCAGAGCTCAACCTATTCACACACCACAGCTTGGGGGTGCAGCTTTGGGCCATGCTTTCCCACTGGCTCAGGGCTCGGCTGTGGACCATTGGGGTTTTCACAGAGATCACCACAGCAGATTGCCTTCAGATGTTCCTTGTCAGACTGCTGCATGAAGCAGCAGCTTCACCTGCTTCCAGCATTTGTCCTTTTGCTTTTCATTTTGACTTTATTGCTCTCCTTCCCATCCATGCTGATGGGCCCATTTTCATGTGGCTTCAAAGTCCTTTCTCAATGTGTAAGTTTTGTAAATCCTTTAGGAGGTAACTACCTCAATCCTTCTAGGACAGTCCTGGTGTTGACCTTCTAAAGTACTTTTTAACCTGTGTAAGACACAAGTGCCAGACCTCCCAAAGACTTAGAAAGATGTGACAATCCCTCTGAGGTAGCACAGAGCAACTTTGCTTGCAGAGACACAATGTCTAAACTCAAGACTTTTTTTTTTTTTGGTATGTCAGAGCCTCTAAATGGCTTAGAGTGGGTCAGGACCTTCTGGTTTTGACTTTCTAAAGTACTTTTTGACCTGTGTAAGACACAAGTGCCAGACCTCCCAAAGACTTCAGGGAAGGTTTAGGTTGGATGTTGGGAGGAAGTTCTTCACTGAACGGGAGGTCAGGCACTGGAACAGGCTGCCCAGGGAGGGGGTGGAGTCACCATCTCTGGAGGTGTTTAAGAGGAGAGTGGATGTGGTGTTTGAGGGTATGGTCTAGTGATGAAGGATGCTGGGATGAAGGCTGGACTGGATGATCCTGGTGGTCCTTTCCCACCATAGCGATTCCTGGTGATGAGATGTTGTGCTGAGGGATTTGGTTAAGTCAAGGACTCGTCAGTGTGAAACTAATGATTGGACTCCATGATCTTGAAGGTCTTTTCCAATCCAAGAAATTCTGTGATTCTGTGACTTAGCAAGATGCAACAATCCCTCTGAGGTAGCACAGAGCAACTTTTCTTACAGAGACGCAATGTCTGAAAACAAGACTTTCTTTTTGGTGTTTCAGAGCCTCTAAATGGCTTAGAGTGGGTTAGGATCTTCTAAAGTACTTTTTGACCTGTATATGACACAAGTGCCAGACTTCCCAAAGACTTAGCAAGATGCAACAATCCCTCTGAGGTAGCACAGACCAACATTTCTTACAGAGAAAACAAGATTTTCTTTTTGGTATCTCAGAGCCTCTAAATGACTTAGAGTGGGCCAGGTCTCCTCCATAATCTCATTGTCCTTCCTTTACACCTTCTGTAAAATTTTGTGCAAGTGCTTTTGTATGTGTTGTATCTTCCTCCCCCCCAAAAAAATAGTACAAGTCAGAAAACAGGAGGGTTTATTGCATCTTATTATCACATGGCAGGTCTCAGAGCCTTGCAAGCAAAATATGCAAAGCATTAAGTGCTAGTAAAGGTGTCTGACAGCTTAAAATGCAAAAAGAAGAAGAAAGAGGAATGGGCTGCCCAGGGAGGTGGTGGAGGTGCCATCCCTGGAGGTGTTCAAGAAAAGACTGGATGAGGCACTTAGTGCCATGGTCTAGTTGATTGGACAGGGCTGGGTTAGCTTGGATGATGTTGGAGGTCTCTTCCAACCTGGTTGATTCTATGATTCTATGATTAGCCTGGAGAAGAAGAGGCTCAGGGGTGACCTCATTGCTGTCTGCAACTACCTGAAGGGACATTGTAGCCAGGTGGGGGTTGGCCTCTTCTCCCAGGCAACCAGCAACAGAACAAGAGGACACAGTCTCAAGTTGTGCCGGGGAAAGCATAGGCTGGATGTTAGGAGGAAGTTGTTGGCAGAGAGAGTGATTGGCATTGGAATGGGCTGCCCAGGGAGGTGGTGGAGTCACCATCCCTGGAGGTCTTCAAGAAAAGACTGGATGAGGCACTTAGTGCCACGGTCTAGTTGATTGGCCAGGGCTGGGTGCTAGGTTGGCCTGGATGATGTTGGAGGTCTCTTCCAACCTGGTTGATTCTACGATTCTATGATTCTGAGTACAGATGATACAACTTCTCTGCCTTGTACTTGCCGCCACTGACATGACTGATCAGAGTACAGGCAGTGTAAAGCACCATGAAGGACTTGCCACCTTTCAGGGCTGAAGGGAAGGGAGAGAAAACTTATTTTTTATGCTACAGAGCTTTCCTCAAGATGACAGCAATCCTCTTGATCTCCTTAGAAAGTCTCCCACCCTAATGACAGTAGTAGTTATTAGATGTGACCTTGCTCAGCTTGCTAGTGGCAAAAGGCCTATTTTCTGAATAGTCCTATCTTGCAAAACATACAAGGTCTTAGAAGCTTGAAAAGAGATTAGCTAAAGCAGAACCTTAAATCCTGAAGCCCTGGAATGAAAAGCTCACTGAAGCATTTGGATCAGTGGTGGCTGGGGACCTCTCTTACCACATGAGCTAGAAAGGACAACGAAGGTGAGAGCAGCCAGGATAGAGCACTGCAGCTACAGCTAAGATGGAAGAGTAGCAAACAAATATCCCCCATTTATACTACTACTAGGGAAAAAAAAAGTCAACAAGGAGATTCATAAGAATGTCCCCACTCAGCATCTCTGAAACCTGAAGTGAAGGGAACTGCTCTGAGCACTTCTGTTGTGTTGCTGTCATTGGCTACCTATCCTCATGAAAATCAAAGACACAAAGTGATATCCTACTTCTGTGCATGCCAAGGGTGTTTTTGCAACCTACTACTCTGGAGCCAGGACTTTGCTCAAAGAGCCTAGAATAGTGAATAAGCCCAGAGTAAGCTTTTCCTTTAATTCTCTTCAGGTGACATTTTGGGGCCAGTTTTGAACGTTCTGGACATCAGCACCTGCCCAGATGGACGGGCATTGAGGTCTGTTGGCTTATTTCTCAAAGGGCTTTCAGATGGAGGGTAGGATGGTTTACCAGGGAAGGCTACCATAGTGATTTCTAGAGGCTAGACCAAAAAATGGTTAAGGAGTCAGTGTTGAGAAGTTCAGCCTTGCAGTCAGCTTATGAAAGTCTAACAGATGTCATCTTTGCCAGGGAATGAGATGTCCTGTTCAATATCTTTATCAATATTCAATATCTTTATTGATGATCTGGAGGAAGGGATTGAGTCCAGCATCAGTAAGTGTGCAGATGACACCAAGCTAGGAGAAGGTGGGGATCTGTTGGAGGGCAGGAAAGCCCTGCAGAGGGACCTTGACAGGCTGGATGGGTGGGCTGCCCAGGGAGGTGGTGCAGTCACCATTCCTGGAGGTCTTGAAGAAAAGCCTGGCTGAGGCACTTAGTGCCATGGTCCAGTAGATTGGCCAGGGCTGGGTGCTAGGTTGGACTGGGTGATCTTGGAGGTCTCTTCCAACCTGCTTGATTCTATGAAGCACATACATTCCAGAACACAGCAGTGCCCATGTAGATCCTTTGCATGGCACTGGCAAAAGAAAGCTAAATGGGATCAGAAAGACCTTGGACTATGCAGAAAGATAGCACAGAGTAGTAGTGAACTTCTGAGTGCAAAATTTAATATTTCATATAATCATAGAATCAACCAGGTTGGAAGAGACCTCCAACATCATCCAGTCCAACCTAGCACCCAGCCCTGGCCAATCTACTGGACCATGGCACTAAGTGTCTCAGCCAGGCTTTGCTTCAACACCTCCAGGGACAACAACTCCACCACCTCCCTGGGCAGCCCATTCCAATGCCAATCACTCTCTGTGTGAAGAACTTCCTCCTAACACCCATCCTCTGGCACAACTGGAGACTGTGTCTCCTTGTTCTGTTGCTGGTTGCCTGGCAGAGGAGACAAACCTCACCTGGCTGCAGCCTCCCTTCAGGTAGTTGTAGACAGCAATGAGGTCACCCCTTTAAGTCAAAGAAAATTCTGCTTCCTGGGAAGCATGCACCCATCTAGACCATTTCTGACAGGGTGGACAAAGTATCTTGAATTGTTAATAGACACAGCTAGGGCTAGAAGAGCACAGGAAATGTCAGCTGGATTTAGCACCAACAGTTCTATTGAGAATTTGAGTGGAGAAAGAAAAGATGTCACTGTGGCCACCATGACATCCAGTGACAATCTGCTGGAGGAATTCCTTTTGGAACAAAGGTGAAGGCAAATAATCACAGCTCTTTGGTACTCAAGCTATAGACATAAAATAGATGGGTGTAAGTCTAGCAAAGCAACACTGTGATTGAACCTTCTTTTTTCTTCCTTTTATGGCAAAAAAAAATCCATTAAATGGGACTGTATCTATTTTTAGATAGATAAAAAAAATTGATCCAGACTAGAGAGAAAGCACCTCAAATATAACTTGAGTGATATGAAAGTGGAGCAGCTGCTGAAGATCTGCAAGATTAAAAGGAGGGCAGGAACCTAGAAAGGCAGTTTTGAAGTAGCTGTGAACATTTAATTTTTACTGCTGTGTGTCTGGTTTAAACTTGCATTAAAACATACTTAGATGCCAGCAGAAGCCTGCTCCAATGGCATCCTGGCCTGTACCAGGAACAGTGCAGCCAGCAGGACAAGGGAGGTTATTCTTCCCCTGTACTCAACACTGGTCAGGCCACACCTTGAGTGCTGTGTCCAGTTCTGAGCCCTTCAATTCAAGTGAGATGTTGAGGTGCTGGAAGGTGTCCAGAGAAGGGCAGCAAGGCTGGTGAGAGGCCTGGAGCACAGCCCTGTGAGTAGAGGCTGAGGGAGCTGGGGGTGTGCAGCCTGGAGAAGAGGAGGCTCAGGGGGGACCTCATTGCTGTCTACAACTACCTGAAGGGAGGCTGTAGCCAGGTGGGGGTTGGTGTCTTCTGCCAGGCAACCAGCAAGAGAACAAGGGGACACAGTTTCAAGTTGTGCTGGGGGAGGGCTGGGCTGGATGTTAGGAGAAAGTTGTCAAAGAGAGTGATTGGCATTGGAATGGGCTGCCCAGGGAGGTGGTGGAGTTGTTGTCCCTGGAGGTGTTCAAGAGGGGACTAGATGAGGCACTTAGTGCCATGGTCTAGTTGATTGGCCAGGGCTGGGTGCTAGGTTGGAGTGGATGATCTTGGAGGTCTCTTCCAACTTGGTTGATTCTATGATTCTATGTTTCTGAGGCTGGATTGCTCTGCTTTCACCCAAAATCCTCAGGATACATCATCAGGACATCGAGTTGCAAGCAAACATTGAGTTTTTGAAAACATATGGCTAGAAACTTAGAGGAGGCTTTGGAAATAGGATCATCATGGAAGCTGTTGCCTGCAGAGTTTCCAGCAGTATGTTGTGGGCTGTTCAGGCTGTGAGTCCAAGCCAAAGACTATGTGTATGTGTGCTCCTCAGGCACCCTGGAGATGGACATAATTGCTAATCAATGCTCATCTTTTGCCCCAAGCATGGAAATACCCCAGCCATACAGCGGGAGCAGTGGGTTAGGGAGAGAGTTGCATGCATCAAAAAGGGACATCATCTCCTTCCTGTTGGGAAAGGAGCAAGGCTATCATGGAGCAACATGCAAGGAGAAGGCCATGTGCCTGCACATCACTTTGGCAGCAGGGGGAGAATCGTGCCTCCTGTCAAGCTCTTCTGTGCCAGCCCCTCGGCATGCCTTCTCCAGCAGATCCACGTCAGCCGGGGTGCTGGCATGTGGCCCGTTGGCTTGCCTCCCTCTGCCTGTCGCTGCCAGTCACAGGGCAGTGGTGACACCTCGGTCAGAGGAGGGGAAGAGGTGAAAGAGTGTGCCACTCAACTGCTCTCCCCCAGCAGCGTGGCGCAGGCAATGCAGCAAAGCAGCAGCTGGCACTGAGCTCCCAGGCAAAGGGGAACCAGTCACCATTCCTAGAAAATGAAGAGGAAGAAAAGACTGGATGAGGCACTTAGTGCCATGGTCTAGTTGACTGGATGGGGCTGGGGGACAGGTTGGACTGGATGATCTTGGAGGTCTCTTCCAACCTGGTTGATTCTATGATTCTATGATTCTATGAATATGTGGGACTACTCTCTGGGAAATGCAACAGGGCTGTGTAAAAACCCTGCTTAGGGTCAGCATTGGCTGGGAGGCCAGACAGCAATGGTGGATTACGTCCATCATCTAAGGAGAAGGCTGCCTCCTGCTCCAAAATTTTCACCAGCCTGGGCATGTGCCTCCTGTCCTTCACCTCCCCTAGCAGGATAAGTTTTTAACCACTCACCAGCAACGCCTGGGGCTCAAGAACAGCTGCAAATATGGAAGGTTGTAACGTATGCTGCTTTGGGATCAGGCATCCAAGTGCCAGCAGTTCTCCTGACACCCCATAGGCAGAGAAGGTGCTTCAGAAAAGAGTTTGAATGTCAAGCAGCAGCTTTGGCCGATGCCCCAGGAGAGAGGAGGAGGAGGAGGGAGTCCCATGAGGGCTCACCTCCTTTGCCTTTGAGGAAATGGGACTTTTCCTCTGGCAGTGCAGATGGGGCTCTGAAACTATTTAGCCTGCAACGTTATCCAAAGCCTAATCACTGTGATGCCCAAGGGGTTACAAAGAGAGAAACCCTCATTTAAAAATGCAGTCAATACCTTCTATTTTTGTGAAGCCCTATTAGGACAGGCTGTGCCTGGGCTCCCTGTGCCAGTGAAGCCTGCCCGTTTGCAAGCCCTGCCTGCGTATTCCCATCCTAAACTCCCTCCCTCCTGCTCGCTCCCTCTCTCGGATGATGTAGAGTGCCAGCAAGTCCCTCAATGGTGTCATATCTGTCCTTTTTATTCATTGCAGGGGTTATTTTTAGCCTGAAACAACTGCTTCCTAAAAATGGAGTTCCTAATGACACAGGAGCTGGACAGAGCTATGTAAGGTATCCAGGGCTTGGCCTGACAGCTTCTCCTGTCTGTCTCTTTGTTGTGAGCCCAGGACAGCAAGTCTGCTGCTCCTCATCAGCCTTCCAGCTTTTGGGCTGATCACTAAGAAGGCAGAAGAAAGAGAAACTCAGTTTGAGCTTCACCTGGAGTCTTTGTTCTCCAACCTATTCCCAAACTAAGAAGGAGAGGGCAGTTACCTGCCCTCTGCTGCACTCTAAGGGCTCCCTTATGAAGGTGATTTGCTGGATCCTGGCAGGTTTTTACCTGCTTTTCTGCTGCAAAGCAGAAGAGGGACTGAATTTCCCCACTTACGATGGGAAAGACCGAGTGATCGACCTGAATGAGAAGAATTACAAGCAGGCCCTGAAGAAGTATGACATGCTCTGCCTGCTCTTCCATGAGCCAGTGAGCTCTGACAAGGTCTCTCAGAAGCAGTTCCAGATGACAGAGATGGTCCTGGAGGTAAGTACCACTTCATGTTACAGCTGGGGTCAATACCACAGGGATGTTTGGAGACGTGAAGAGGAGACATGGGACAGGACAGTCAAAGAGTCTTGTGCAGGGCAGTGTTGAGTGGCCAGAAGTTTAAGGGTTTTCACTTGAATTTAAGCAAGCTTCTGAGCTCTGCAAAGCCTAGGAAAAAGCTTCTTTTGTGGTCTTTTGAGTTGTTTACTGAGAAATTGTCTTTCTGGATTGTGTGTCACAAACACAGCCAATACCAAGTAACCTTGCAAACCTCTTCAACCAGCTTTCCCAAATCTCAGCAGTCTATGACTTTAAGATCCTACGTTATTCCGTGCAAGCCAGTATCCCCCTTGTAATCTGGATTCAATCTCATTTTCTATCCCACTAGGAATAGTCAGCCAAGAAGCCTTAACAAACTGTGCTGCAGATGGGCGTCCTAGTTGCCCACCTTAAAAGCTCCCTGTTGGTGCAGCATTGAATTCCCTTTTTGTTTTCCTGACACTTGGTTGCCTGCTTTGAATCAATCTGTAGCCTCTTGTTAATGCAACCTTCCACTTCTGTGCTGAAACAACAAAGACAAAAAAAAAAAAGTGTTGTTAATTCTTTGGTGAAAGAATGAATAATTAACCCTCAGTAAAATACACCACAGTAAAAACTGTGCAGTAAATTCACAGGCTCACAGGCTCACAGGATGTTAGGAGGTGGAAGGGACACAAGGAGATCATCGAGTCCAACCCCCCTGCCACAGCAGGACCACACAATCTAGCACAGATCACAGAGGAACACATCCAGAGAGGCCTTGAAAGGCTCCAGGAAAGGAGACTCCACAACCTCTCTGGGGAGCCTGTTCCAGTACTCTGTGACCCTTACAGTAAAGAAGTTCCCCCTTGTGTTGAGGCAGAACCTCTTGTGCTGCAACTTACACCCTTTGCTGCTTGTCCTATCCCAGGCAGCAAGTGAGCAGAGCCTGTCCCCCCACTCCTGGCCACCCCTCAGATACTTATAAACATTTATCAAATCCCTTCTAAGTCTTCTCTTCTCCAGACTAAACAGCCCCAGGTCCCTCAGCCTCTCCTCATAAGCCATGCCCTCCAGTCCCCTCATCATCCTCGTAGCTCTCTGCCAGACCCTCTCCAGCAGATCCCTGTCCCTCTTCAACTGGGGAGCCCAAAACTGAACACAAGATTCAAGATGAGGTCTCACCAGGGCAGAGCAGAGGGGCAGGAGAGCCTCCCTTGATCTGCTGGACACACTCTTCCTAATACACCCCAAGATCCCACTGGCCTTCTTGGCCCCAAGGGCACATTGCTGTGCCATGGTTAACTTGTTCTCCACCAGGACCCCAGGTCCCTCTCCACAGGGCTGCTCTCCAGCAGATCACCTCCCAGCCTGTACTGGTGCAGTTTATTATTCCTCCCAGATGCATTCATAGCATTCTTGTAGCATAGCTGTAATCTAGGGAATCGTACAGCTGGAAGCCTGAATTGTTAGGTGTTTTTTCCTTCCAGGAGCTGAGAAACGCTCTCTGAAAGATACATCTGGGAAGAAAGTGAGAATTTCCTAAGAGGTGCATAAACTTTATTTATCAGATCCAGAGAGAAAATGCTTTGCACCCTTAGGCGTATAGCAAATGTGAATTAGAAGCTACAGCTGCTGAGAGCTAGGGTCTGAAGCAGTCTAATGTCAAGTTCAAAGTCCAGTGACTCCCTCATTAAGCATGACACCAAGAAAGGTTCAAAAACTCACCAGATTTTACTCACCTGTCAGGAAGCAGTTGCTAGGTCCAGGTGAGCAATAAAATAACAATTTATAAAGAAAAGAAAGAATAACCTTGAAAAGTCCTGTTGAAATCTTTCAGGTTGGTAGCATAATTGCATTTCTATTTAACAGGAGTGTTATTTTATGCTGAATAAGATGGCAAATGATTGTTAAATAAGTATTTATAGAAATCTGCCAGAAGCAGGTATCTGTTGTGTACTGCCAGTTGTAGTCCACATACTAACAATTGGCCATTACCAGGGGTGTGATGGCTACAATACTGCCTGGCTTAAAGCTTTTATTCTGCAGGGTTTGATTCAGTGCTGAGTACATTAGCTTAGCACTCCAGTGATTTGATTTCCAATTGCTTCTCTGCCATGGGCTTCTTATATGACCTTGGGCAAGAGATGGAGGATCAGGTCTGCAGCAGACTTTACATGGTGGTAGTGCTCCTAGTCCTCTCATGCTCAGCTACTGGCTAACTGTGCCATGCAACAACTGGCACTTGTGGCTTTGACCTCAACATTGCCCAAGCACTTGCAGTGCTGATTCAGTGGGCATTTCAACATTTCACAGCCTCCCCCACACCCAAACTGGAAACTGCAGTGGCAGCAATTTGACAGCTTGAGCACCAGAGTAATCTGCAGACTGAGCACTCCTTTGCCTCTGTCACCTGAGGGAAACCAGACAGGTAGAGGGTCTCAGAAGACAACAAAGAAGATAGGATGTGTCTTTTCCTGCATAAGGCACAGCCCAGAAAGGTGTTAGTGCTCCTCAAATCCCTAGCTCAAGCATGGCAGCACTGGTGAAAGGAGTGAGTAAGCCAGGTTGTAGTCTGCTCCCTCTTGTGACAGCTTTCACCACTCTCACCTCAAATAGTAATGTGTTGTGTCCTGGGGATCACTCTTGCTCTCCTCTGCCAGAGGTCATCCAAATGTGGGACTTAGTCATGTGTTCACCAGGGCAGGGCAGAGAGAGGGAAAGAAACATCAGCAGTGACTCCATGACTGTGATGTGGAGCCATTAACACCATGGGGGATGATCTGCCTGGTGTCAGCCTCCCAGGAGGCAGTAATCATCCAAACCCAGCTGCCCCATAATGTGATCCAGTACTTGGAGTAGTGAGCTGCTAGGTAGGCACAGGAGCAGTGACAAAGCCACTCCTTGCAGCCAAAACTGGGAAACGTTTACTCGGGAAGGCTTTATCACAGGCTCACAGGATGTTAGGGGTTGGAAGGGAGCCAAAGAGATCACCCAGTCCAACCCCCCTGCCAGAGCAGGACCACACAGTCTAGCACAGATCACAGAGGAACACATCCAGACAGGCCTTGAAAGGCTCCAGGAAAGGAGACTCCACAACCTCTCTGGGGAGCCTGTTCCACTGCTCTGTAACCCTTACAGGAAAGAAGTTCCCCCTTGTGTTGAGGTGGAACCTCTTGTGCTGCAACTTACACCCATTGCTCCTTGTCCTATCCCAGGCAGCAAGTGAGCAGAGCCTGTCCCCCACTCCTGGCCAGCCCTCAGGTGTTTATAAACATTTATCAAATCCCCTCTCAGTCTTCTCTTCTCCAGACTAAACAGCCCCAGGTCCCTCAGCCTCTCCTCATAAGCCATGCTCTCCAGTCCCCTCATCATCCTCATAGCTCTCCACTGGACCCTCTCCAGCAGATCCCTGTCCCTCTTCAACTGGGGAGCCCAAAACTGAACACAGGATTCATGATGAGGTCTCATCAGGGCAGAGCAGAGAGGCAGGAGAACCTCCCCTGATCTGCTGGACACACTCCTCCTAATACACCCCAGGATGCCATTGGCCTTCTTGGCCACAAGGGCACATTGCTGTGCCATGGTTAATTTGTTCTCCACCAGCACTCCCAGGTCCCTCTCCACAGAGCTGCTCTCCAGCAGTCATCTCCCAGCCTGTACTGCTGCAGTTTATTATTCCTCCCCAGATGCAGGACTCTGCACTTGTCCCTGTTGAACCTCATCTGGTTCCTCTGTGCCCAGCTCTTCAGTCTGTCCAGGTCTCTCTGGATGGCCACACAGCCTTCAGCTGGATCAGCCAAGCCTCCCAGCTTGGTGTCATCAGCAAACTTGCTGAGCAGACTCTTTCTGTCTGTGCCCTCATCAATGTCATTGATGAAGATGTTGAACAGGACTGGTCCTAGCACTGATCCCTGGGGGACTCCACTAGTCACAGCTCTCCATCTGGACCTGGCACCATTGATCACCACCCTCTGAACTCTATCTTGCAACCAGTTCCTAACCAACCTCTCTGTAGAAATGTATCTAATTTCAGTAGAGGGTTCAGGGCTCTGGATGTTGAAGGTTCTTTATGTCTGAAATAAGGTATCTAGGAGACAGACATTCCTTGGTCTTCCCTGCAGGCCAACTGGGGAGTTCTCAGCTTAGGTCGCTGTATAAGAGACCTTTCTAGAGCACCTCATGTTTTTCCATCTTACTGCACTGAGAATTTACTTGGTGACTTACAACAAAAGATGTTGCTTTCACAGCCTGGGAAAGATCATGTCCTTCATCTCCCATTCATAAAATGGCACTGGTCTCCATCACTACTTAGTGCCATGGTTTAGTTAATTAGAAGTTAATTTGGGTGATAGGTTGGACTCAGTGATCTCAAAGGTCTTTTCCAATCTGGTTAGTTCTGTGATACCCTTCATCCAAAACACAGCCAGGTGTGGAACTAAGCAAAGATCTGAGCGGGGTGGTTAAGGGTCATGTCTTGTTTCTTGATGAGACTGTGTCTGCATATGGGCTTAATGGGTGCTAAGTCCAGAAGAAAAAAAACAAATTCTCTGCCTTTTCTGCTTCTTCCACATATGTCTTTCTAAAGAGCACTTTAAAAAAAGAACAAGAGAGATACAGTGCCCAGGTTGGTGCAAAATTGCTAGGAGAAATGTCCAGATGTGCCCAGTTAGTATGTGATCTGGCTGAAGCAAACAGAAGTTCCAACACTGCCAACCAGTTCCTTGACTCCAGATGCAGCCACCACTTTAGGCTTCATTGCAGGGAAAAGATCCACAGCTACAAAGCACCTGAGAAGGGCAAGATAGGTGTAGACAAACACTCCACAAACCAAGGAATGCATCGTCCCTCGACCACAAGCATGTCCTCCTTGAAATATGTAGCTCGTGGTCAATAATAAGCTCTGATTGAGTCTTCTCCCACGAGTGAGGAGCTCATGAGGCTCTACCTACCTGAGTCTTCGGGTGTCTAACAGGGGCTGACATCATTGGTGGTAATTCCTTCCTTCCTCCCTCCCTCCCTTCCTTCCTTCCATCCTTCCTTCCATCTTTCCTCCCTCCCTCCCTCCCTACCTCCCTCCCTCCCTTCCTTCCTCCCTTCCTTCCTCCCTTCCTTACTTCCATCCTTCCTTCCTCTCTTCCTCCCTCCCTCCCTTCCTTCCTTCCTTTCTTCCTCCCTTCCCCCCTTCCTCTCTTCCTTCCTCCCTTGCTCCTTCCCTCCCTTCCTCCCTTCCTTCCTTCCTAGCACTTCAATCTCTTCCATTCCAAGTCTTTGGAAAATTTGGCTGAAAAGGGCCAACAGCTAGAACAAAAAAGGGCCAATAGCTTAGGTGAGGGCAACTAACAGACAGGGCTGAGAGGGGAGAGAATAGAATCACATCAGTCTTGTATCCTTAGGCAATTAAACTGAAAACCTGACAGCACACCAGTAAAGGACTTTACCAAACTGTAACTACAAACTGGAAACTGAGGAGAACGTGATATAATAGGGAAAAAAATCCTTCCCAGGACAGAAGCCCAGCAGGCAGGACTGACTGGCACTGTCAAAGCACACCAGCTATCGGTCACCAGAAAAGGGATGCCATCACTAAGCTAATAGTACAATGCCACAGCCTGTGGGGTCTTCAGCTCTCTGCACTTAGGCATACTGGGAACTGTGACTAGGAGGCTCCCAGGTGACCTTCTTGTGGCCTTCCAGGATCTGAAGGGGGCCGACAAAAAAGCTGGGGAGGTACTTTTGAGGCTCTCAGGGAGTGACAGGACTAGGGGGAATGGTGCAAAGCTGGAGGTGGGGAGATTCAGACTGGACATAGGGAGGAAGTTGTTCATCATGAGAGTGGTGAGAGGCTGGAATGGGTTGCCCAGGGAGGTAGTTGAGGCCCCATGGCTGGAGGTGTTTAAGGCCAGGCTGGCTGAGGCTGTGGGCAGCCTGCTGTAGGGTAGGGTGTCCCTGGGCATGGCAGGGGGGTTGGAACTGGATGATCCTTGTGGTCCCTTCCAGCCCTGACTGATTCTGTGATTCTATTAATAGAATCTTATAGCTGTTTCAGATGGAAAATACCTTTAAGATCATTGAGTCCAATCAGTATCTAACTCTACCAAGTCTGGCACTAAACCACTCAGCACCACTTCTCTGTATTTGAGACACTTTGTGGGATAGGGATCTAAGCAGCACCCTTGGGAGCTCAGTGTTTGAGAACCATCTCAATGAAGGAGTTTCTTCTAATATCCAATCTGGACCTTTCCTGGTGCAACTTGAGGACATTTCATCTCATTCTATCACTTGATACACTTTTTTTTAACACCTCCAGAGACAGTGACTTCACCACCTCCTTGGACAATCTATTCCAATGCTTGACTGTTCTTTCAATAAAGAAATTGTTCCTAATATCCAGTCTAAACCTACCCTGGGGCAATTTGAGGACAGTGATGGAGTGCAGTGTTAGGGATCAGTTATACAAATTAAATATGAACGAGTCCATAGGCCCTGATGAGATGCACCCAAGGGTGCTGAGAGAACTGCCTGATGTTATTGCGCTACCACTCTCCATCATCTTTGCCAAATCGTGGCAGACAGGAGAGGTGCCTGAGGGCTGGAGGAGAGCCAGTGGCACTCCAGTCTTCAAAAAGGGCCAGAAAGAGGTTCCAGGAAACTGTAGAGCAGTCTGCCTCACCTCCATCCCTGGAAAAATGATGGAGTGGCTCCTGCTGGAGGGCATCTCAAGGCACTTGGAAGAGAAGAAGGTTATCAGGAGTAGTCAGCATGGATTTACCAAGGGGAAGTCATGCTTGACTAACCTGATATCATTTTATGATGCCAAAATTGAATGGGTAGATTCAGGGAAACCAGTGAATGTAGTCTACCTTGACCTTAGCAAGGCCTCCAACACCATCTGCCATGACATTTTAGTGAGCAAGCTCAGGAAGTGTGGGATGGAAGAGCAGGCAGTGAGGTGGGTTAGGAACTGGTTGCAAGATAGAGTTCAGAGGGTGATGATCAATGATGTCAGGTCCTGCTGGAGAGCTGTGACTACTGGAGACCCCCAGGGATCAGTGCTAGGACCAGTCCTATTCAACATCTTCATCAATGACATTGATGAGGGCACAGACAGACAGAGTCTGCTCAACAAGTTTGCTGATGACACCAAGCTGGGAGGCTTGGCTGATGCAGCTGAAGGCTGTGTGGCCATCCAGAGAGACCTGGACAGACTGAAGAGCTGGGCACAGAGGAACCAGATGAGGTTCAACAGGGACAAGTGCAGAGTCCTGCACCTGGGGAGGAATAATAAACTGCACCAGTACAGGCTGGGAGGTGATCTGCAGGAGAGCAGCTCTGTGGAGAGGGACCTGGGGGTCCTGTTGGAGAACAAGTTAACCATGGCACAGCAATGTGCCCTTGGGGCCAAGAAGGCCAATGGCATCCTGGGGTGTATTAGGAGGAGTGTGTCCAGCAGATCAGGGGAGGTTCTCCTGCCTCTCTGCTCGGCCCTGGTGAGACCTCATCTTGAATCCTGTGTTCAGTTTTGGGCTCCCCAGTTGAAGAGGGACAGGGATCTGCTGGAGAGGGTCTGGCAGAGAGCTACGAGGATGACTGGGGGGCTGGAGGGCATGGCTTATGAGGAGAGGCTGAGGGACCTGGGGCTGATTAGTCTGGAGAAGAGAAGACTTAGAAGGGATTTGATAAATGTTTATAAGTATCTGAGGGGTGGCCAGGAGTGGGGGGACAGGCTCTGCCCACTTGCTCCCTGGGATAGGACAAGCAGCAATGGGTGTAAGTTGCAGCACAAGAGGTTCTGCCTCAACACAAGAGGGAACTTCTTTCCTGTAAGGGTCACAGAGCACTGGCACAGGCTCGCCAGAGAGGCTGTGGAGTCTCCTTCTCTGGAGCCTTTCAAGTCCTGGCTGGATGTGTTCCTGTGTGATCTGTGCTAGATTGTGTGGTCCTCCTCTGGCAGGGGGGATTGGACTGGGTGATCTCTTTGGCTCCCTTCCAACCCCTAACATCCTGTGAGCCTGTGATTTCTTCTCATTCTATCACTTGATAATAGGGTGAAGGGACCCACACCCACCTCACTACAATCTCTGTTCTGGGAGCTGTAGAGAGCAAGGTCTTCCCTCAGCCTCCTTTTCTCCAAACTAACCAACCCCAGTTTCCTCTTCTGCTCCTCACAAGACCTCTTTTCCAGTGCCTTCTTTGGCTTTGTTGCCCACACAGCACAGTTTAGAAAGGGAGTGAAGGTGAAGACCATCATGAAGCAGCCATGATAGCTCCTGCCATTTACACTGCTGGGTGCCACTTAGTAAGGACAAGGTCTGAGGACAACCAAGCCTCTTTGGGAGCAGTTATTTTGAACCATCTTTTGTGCTTGAAAACAGCTCCAAGTACGACAAGTGCCAGCCCTTCATGTCAAGGCTGAAAGCTAGGAAGCATTGGGTTAGTCTGTCAGTCAAAGCAATCACTGATCTGCTTTCCTGACAGATTAACCCAGTCCAGGTTAACCTGAATGCAGCTGCCTACTGCTTTCTGGCTAGGGTGGGAAAGTGTTGGTGAAGAGCTGTTACAAAAGCACCCAGGTTGTTCCAGAGCTCAAGTTAAAGGACGCTTCTCTGCTTGCCTTTCTCCTGTGACTCCGTTCTGCACCACTGACTACTGAGAAGCATGTGCAGCTTAAGCAAGGCAAAGCCTCCACAGCACAAACACAGAAGTCAAGCCAGGCAGTCCCAGATGTAACAGTAGGTGTTCCTACTCTGTGGCAATGTTTAGAAGAGCCATCCGTGCCCCATAAGGAGAGCACAGTGAAGAAGCAGATGAAGCAGGCAAGCACCAGCCCTTCATGTCAAGGTTGGAAAGTTTGGGAGTATTGGGTTAGTCTGTCAGGAAAGCAATCGAAGCAATTACAGGACAAGCAGCTGCTTACCGCTTTCTGGCTAGGGTGGTGTGATGGTTTGGGTGTTACCTGCCCTCCCACACTTAAGAAAATCACCCAGACTAGACTCAGCCAAACTGGAAATTAAAGAATGAAGCTTTATACTTACTGCTTAGCACAACATACAAGCAGACATTTACACTATCTACAGCTATAGACAGAAACAGACAAGTTAAAAAGTAATACAGAAACACAACAGCCCTCCCAGAAACCAGAGGCCCCAGGAGGGGCTCCCAACCACCCTTCCACCTCCTTTCCACCCCTCTATGTTACTCCAGGCTTTGCCTTACGTTCAAGGTGAGTTTGGAGAATCGGCCGGGGGGTTAGGAAGCAGAAGGGTTAGTTACACAGACCTTATTGCTGTCTACAACTACCTGAGGGGAGGTTGTGGCCAGGAGGAGGTTGCTCTCTTCTCTCAGGTGGCCAGCGCCAGAACTAGAGGACACAGCCTCAGGCTGTGCCAGGGGAAATTTCGTCTCGAGGTGAGGAGAAAGTTCTTCACTGAGAGAGTCATTGGACACTGGAATGGGCTGCCCGGGGAGGTGGTGGAGTCGCCATCCCTGGGGCTGTTCAAGGCAAGGTTGGATGTGGCACTTGGTGCCATGGTCTAGCCTTGAGCTCTGTGGTAAAGGGTTGGACTTGATGATCTGTGAGGTCTCTTCCAACCCTGATAATACTGTGATACTGTGATACTGTGAGGTTAGAGAGAGAGAAGTGCAGCCCAGAAGCCAGAGAGCAAACTCTATGTTTGTGTTCTTGTTCTTTTACATCTCAGCAAACCTATGAGTGCAGCAGACATCACCATTGTTTCCTTTTCACAGCCTAGAATCTAATTCTTCTCGCCAAAATATCCCAGCTAGGCTCAAACTAGCACAGATGGGAAAGTGTTGGTGAAAAAATGTTACAGAAGAACCCAGGGCAGAGACAGCCTTGGGTTCCAGGGCTCAGCTTAGAGGGCTCTTCTCCTCTGCTTGCCTTTCTCCTCTCTTAAGACACTTCACCAGCTTTGTTCTTGGGACACACTCTAGCACCTTGTAGTCTTTCTTGTAGTGAGGGGCTCCAAAACTAATCCCTGTACTCAAGGTGTGGCCTCACCAGCACCTAGTATGGGGAAAAGAAAAGGAGGAAGTGTGTTCTGATTACTTTGCCCATGGAGATGATGT
Source organism: Pogoniulus pusillus (assembly GCF_015220805.1). NCBI lineage: Eukaryota > Metazoa > Chordata > Aves > Piciformes > Lybiidae > Pogoniulus > Pogoniulus pusillus. The sequence goes on along the minus strand of NC_087268.1, from coordinate 17,033,635 downwards.
AAGTAGGTCTCAATTCATCAGCAGCCAGCAGAGCACTGTTTTTCAGCAGTAGTTTCACTCACTGACATGTCAGTCACAAAACCAAGGTACAGATTGGTATCCATTTTCTAGATGGACATGCTTATATCCAGGGCCAAGTGTCGAAGTTCATCTGTCTGTGTAACTGTAGCAAAAAAAAACATTTATAAGGCTGCTTTATCTGTTATTAACTTCTGTCAGCTCCCATCAGTGAGTTTGAACTGGGCACAAGACCACCATCTAGTATAAGACCCTGCTTTCAATGTCATAATGGTCTTTGAAAGATGAGTTTCTTAGCTGCTGAGGTATGGTCAGAGAGAGGTCAGAACAGTGGTTCTCAGTGCAGAGACCAGCTCTAGTCCCAGGATCTGAAGAAAACCAAGCTGCTTTCTTTCAGAGGCCCAGAGAATCATACATCTTTTTTTTTTTTTTTTTTTTTTTTTTTTTTTTTTTTTTTGGTTGGAAGAGGCTTTTAAGATCATTGAGTTCAACCTTCAACCACCATGGCCACTAAACCATGTCCTGAAGTGTCCTGTCCACATATTTCCTGAGCATGTGCAGGGACAGTGACCCCATCACCTCCTATTCCAACACCTGGCCAAATTATTTTGGTCTGGAAGGAAATTATAAACTACTGAGCTAGTTGTCCACCTCATCCAACAACATTCTTATTGTCTTAAGTCCCACTTCGGCAGTGGACAATGATGACATCCTCCTCTTCTGCTTTGAGGTGTGTGACATCTCCCATGACATACTTGGTACAGTTCAGGTCTACATCTTCATAATCTAAATGCACACTCAGCCCACCCTCATCTTCCTCAAATCCTTCCTCAGAGTCATTGTCCTCTGAAGGAAGGCAAGTAGATGTGTAATGATTTGCCTCCCACCAGACCATCTTTTTCTTGTGTTCTTCCATCTCTTATCCAAATGTCACCTGGAGACACGGCAGGCCCCTGTGAGCTTGGATTCATGTGCTAACACAGAACAAGTCCACATCTGCTTAGCCTTTGCAGACTTTCTTGGCCCTGATCTGAGGAGCTCTTCGCACCATCAATCTGTTGTAGACAACAGGGTCAAGAGAAGATTAGGTGGAGTACTTAGTGCCATGGTCTAGTTGATTGAATAGGGCTGGGTGATAGGTTGGACTGGATGAGCTTAGGAGACTCTTCCAACCTGGTTGATTCTATGATTCTGTGAACCTCTGCAGATGCCATGCAAAAACTTAACGCACACAGACTCTTTCTGTGACACTCCTGCCTTCAGAATTGCCATTGAGGAAATGGTGGAGCCACCATCCTCTTAAGTCTTGCCCATCCTGCAACACTAGTTGGCTTCCCCAAAAAAGTGTCAGCAAGAGTTCCCAGAGCCTTCCTTCTGGGAGAGTTCCCAGGAGGCAGGGTTTCACTCTTGTCTAGTGAGGTGCCTTTGCCTCATCCTAACTGAATGGCCTCATTCTGAATGAGTGGCCTCATTTGGTGGACATATGTGGTGTTGATAGTTATCATTTAATGTTCTCTGCCCCCAGCCTTGTCATTTCTCAAGAGACTGCCTGTAGGCTATGACAGCTGTCACTCTGCAAGGCAGACTGGGTATGGGTGGGCCATGACGTGCTTGCCCACCATGACCTTACTCCAGAGCTTGATCTTCCTATGCCCTTCATGTAAACCCAAGCTAATCAAAGCCTGTGACTGCCCCTCCTTCATGCTTGAACTTCATTTGTGGGGAGAAGGGAAAGGGGATATGATAATTCTCTTTGAGCACCCAAGAGGCAGAAGAGCAATTTAAGCACAAAGCCTAAGGACAAATGGGCTATGAATAAACCAAATCTGGAAACTAGGAAGTCCCTAATCACCAGAGGAGAAAGACCTCAAGGGGAAAGAACCCAGTGAGTTTTAAAAGGACAGTGACCAGATTGTGACAAAGATTAAGATACATGGTCTTGGGTTTGATGACCAAAGATGTCCTTTTGCAGCCTCTGCCCCTAAATATCAGGGCACCCAGGCAAGGGTTTTGTGTCCTAGGAAACGACTCAGCAAGGTCGAAGTTCTCTTGGTTTGTTTTCCTTTGCACATTGGGATTTACCTACATACATGAGACCAAGCCTTGCCCAAGGAAATAGAACGAGCAGCGATGATGGAGAACTCAATTCCCGGCGAGGGGTGTGCGGAGCAAGCGTTCACTCCTCCCCTCCCTGGCACCCCAGGAGGGCCAACGCAGTGCTGAGGGTGCTCATTCCTGCATGCTCTCTGGCACAGCCCCGGTGAAGACCAGCTGCTGCACATGATACAGCCTTTTTCCAGGAACTGTGTCCAGCCCTGGCGGGAGATGGACTGCTGTCAGCTAGCAGAGCTCCGACACGTCCAACCCTGCACAAAGCAGGCTGCGTGTTTGTAAAGCTTTCCTCACCTCTTATTTATCTCTGCTCACTCCTTGGGGGAAAAAAAAAGGCTTTCTCTTGTCTCAAGGACTCCTACATTCCTGCAGGGTCCCCACTCACTGATCCTTCCTGTGGGTGCAGAGTGGGAGCTTCTGTCTCCCACCTGCAGCATCCTGGACTTTCCAAGTTCACACCCACTACGAGCTGAAATGGAAACAAACTAGACTGAATAAAATCAGAAATAGGCCTGAGAGCAATGCAAACACATCATTGAAACGTTTGGTGTGAAAAAATGTTGTGGGATTCTAGTCTCTAGACCCTTTCTAGTCTCTAGACTCTTTCTAGTCTCTAGACTAGTCTCTTTCTCTCTCTTGGTTCCTTTTCCTTCTAGCTTCCAGTCTGTCTCTCTATTTTCTCATGTTGTGTTACTGGGAAATGGAGGTGTAGGAATGTTATGAGTGAACAGAATAAATATCAGTCATGTTTCCCTTCTGTAACAGCAAACAAAAGGAGCACGCAGCTTGTTCTCTGCATGGGCTTCATGGCAGTGTCCAGCTTTTGATTTCAAAGCAGCTTCTCAGCAAGGCAAGCAGGCAATGACAGCTTCACTTTTGTCAAGAACAGCTCTAGACTGCATGTTTGGTCTCTTACTGTTGAGGTACTGGAATGTGTCCAGAGGAGGGTGACAAAGCTGCTGAGAGGCCTAGAACACAGCCCTGTGAGGAGAGGCTGAGGGAGCTGAGGGTGTTTAGGCTGGAGAAGAGGAGGCTCAGGGGTGACCTCATTGCTGCCAACAACTACCTGAAGGGAGGCTGTAGCCAGGTGGGGGTTGGTCTCTTCTGCCAGGCAACCAGTAACAGAACAAGGGGACACAGCCAGGGGAGGTCTAGGCTGGATGTTAGGAGGAAGTTGTTGTCAGAGAGAGTGATTGGCATTGGAATGGGCTGCCCAGGGAGGTGGTGGAGTCATCATCCCTGGAGGTGTTGAAGTAAAGCCTGTGTGGGGCACTTAGTGCCATGGTCTAGTTGATTGGACAGGACTGAGTGTTACGTTGGCCTGGATGATGTTGGAGGTCTCTTCCAACCTGGTTGATTCTATGATTCTATGATTTATTTTATGTTGTCAAAGGGGAGTTTTAGCAGGGTTGTCCTTAGACATCATCCCAGGCTCCACAGCCTGGGTCAGAACATGCACACGCACACACACACACACACACACACACACACACTCCCCCAAGGCTGTCCTTGGTGTGCAAGCTACCCAGCTGAGCTGGCAAAACATCTGTGATGCAATGCCAGCAAGCACTGGCTGGGACCAGTGGCAGATGTCCCCTCCACCCATGGGTGCTTGGTTGCATGGGCATCAGCCCTAGTTATCTCATGGCTGGGAAGGCTGCACTTTGGTTTACAGCTCGCTAAAATTAGGGGTGTTCAGTGAAGATAAAAATACTGCACTAGCTATGTGAAACCTTTAGGGAGGCAGCCAGAGCACATCGTATGTCTGACCAGGCTGCTTGGCTGTGTGGCAATTAAAGTCCCAGGGTGGCTTTCTTGAAGTGTTACCTGTGAAAGCTACCTCTGCAGGAGTGACCTTTGGGTGTTCCATAATCGGGGACTTGCCTTTTAGACCAAGGAGCAGCGATTTCTGGCAGGGCAGATTCAGCAATAAATAGCCTCTCCAGGCAGCTCAGGTGGTGGAAAAGGGCAGGAAGGTGAGACCAATGTGCTCTTTCCTGCTCTCAGCTGCCAGCAGAGTGCCTTCTCTAGTGGCAGCTGCTCAGCAAATTTCTGCCCCTTCACTTTGATTACAACTGCACTTCATGACCAGCCTGGATTATGCAAAACCCCAAAATGTTACTAGTGGGGAGTGCATGGGAATGCTAGAACCCAAACTACAGCATTAGCAAGGAGATATAACCTCCTCTCTCTTCAACTGCCCATCAGCTAAAACAGACGAAAAGCCAACAGTAGCATCAAGTCCTGAATAAAGACCAGAAGGGTTATTTTTTGGGAAATACTCTAAATGATTGCCACCTTCTCCTGCTTTTCATGAAATGCATCCAGTTCTGGGCTCCTCCATTCAAGAGAGATGTTGAGATACTGGAATGTGTCCAGAGAAGGGCAACAAAGCTGATGTGGGGCCTGGAGCACAGCCCTGTGAGGAGAAGCTGAGGGAGCTGGGGGTGTGCAGCCTGGAGAAGAGGAGGCTCAGAGGTGTTCCCATTGCTGTCTACAACTACCTGAAGGGAGGCTGAAGCCAGGTGGGGGTTGGTCTCTTCTGCAGGCAACCAGCAAGAGAACAAGGGGACACAGTCTCAAGTTGTGCTGGGAGAGGTCTAGGCTGGATATTAGGAGGAAGTTCTTCCCAGAAAGTGTGATTGGCATTGCAGTGGGCTGCCCAGGGAGTTGGTGGAGTCACTGTCCCTAGAGGTGTTGAAGCAAAGCCTGGCTGAGGCACTTAGTGCCATGGTCTGGTTGATTGGCCAGGGCTGGGTGCTAGATTGGCCTGGATGATCTTGGAGTTCTTTTCCAACCTGGCTGATTCTGTGATTCTATGAAATGAAAGCCTAACATTTGGGAATATAAAATAATTGTCATCACATCAACCAGGTTCTGACCATCAACATAAACTGCAGCTTTAAAGAATTTAAGAGGGATGGTCTTGGGGGTCTGTTCCAACCTGGTTGATTCTGTGATTCTATGAATCAGAACTTTCCCCCTCCCCACTACTTGAAAATTAACAGACCAGCTCAGATGCCTTGGAAGGAAGATGACGCTCTATTTACAGCAAAGCAGAATTTAGAAGCATATACACACAATATAGTTACAACTATTTACAATTATATACAATTTAGAGATAATACAGAAATCCAAACTCCTTCCCAGACAAAGAAACTGCCCAGAAGGGACTTAAAGCTGCCCCCACTCTTTCTCCCTTTACTTTTTCCCAGACAGACAGACAAAACAAGCAGAAGCCAGCAAAGCTTACATTGTTTTCTGTTATCCAAGATTAATGGAATTATATTAGAGCAGAGTTAAGTATTGGAATGAGCTGCCCAGGGAGGTGGTGGAGTCACCATCCCTGGAGGTGTTCAAGCAAAGACTGGATGAGGACTGAGTGCCATGGTCTAGTTGCTTGGCCAGGGCTGGGTGCTAGGTTGAAGTGGATGATCTTGGAGGTCTCTTCCAACCTGGTTGATTCTATGATTCTAAGAGGAAGTGATTAGATCCAGTGACACAGCCCCTGGTGAGAGTGATTGTTTATATTTTGTCTTTTTATCCCTCTCAGCAAACCAATGATTGAGATAGACTTCATCATTGTTTTTTTTCACAGCCAAAGATCTATTTTCTCTCATTAAAATAGTCTGACTAGCCTCAGACCACCACAGAGAGAAACAGTGGAGAAGTGTAGGTTGCTTAAGGGACACATTCTCATCATCTCCTGTCATGGAATCATAGAATCAACCAGGTTGGAAGAGACCTCCAAGATCATCCAGCACCCAGACCTGGCCAATCAACTAGACCATGGCACTAAGTGCCTCAGCCACTTCCTTCTTGAACACCTCCAGGGATGGCAACTCCAGGAACCTCCCTGGGCAGTTCATTCCAATGCCAATCACTCTCTCCAACAACAACTTCCTCCTAAAATCGATCCTAGACCTCCCCCAGCACAACTTGAGACTGTGTCCCCTTGTTCTGTTGCTGGGTGCCTGGCAGAAGAGACCAACCCCACCTGGCCACGGCCTCCCTTCAGGTAGTTGCAGACAGCAATGAGGTCACCCCTGAGCTTCCTCTTCTCCAGGCTAAACACCCCCAGCTCCCTCAGCCTCTCCTCACAGGGCTGTGCTCCAGGCCCCTCACCAGCTTTGTTGCCCTTCTCTGGACACGTTCCAGTATCTCAACATCTCTCTTGAATTGAGGAGCCCAGAACTGGACACAGAACTCAAGGTGTGGCCTGACCAGTGCTGAGTACAGGAGAATAACCTCCTTGTCCTACTGGCCTCACTGTTCCTGATCATGCTTACACAGATTCAAGTAGAGCTATTACCTGGGGGAAGTGAGAGAAAAGAGGAGTGCTCCCAAACTCAGAGCTCTTTTTCCCAGTGTTGCACAGGACATGGCTTGTGGTGCTGTGGCTAGAAAATGCCCATTGTAAAAGTTTTCTTTTTGCATGACAGGAAGGCTGCAAAATGTGCATGGGAAATGAGACGACAAGTTATAGGCATTTTTGCTCATGTTTCCAGTGAGCTCTGCTTGTCTAAAGCTCATGCTGTACCTTAGGGACTTCAAGACCAGTTAGGTCCAGTTCTTCCAGGGCAGTTTCACCTCTCCATCTCCCCATGCAGCTGTTGAAGCTCACTATAGAGGCTGACACAAAGGCAAGGGCTCTGGCTGGACAGGACTTCAAGCAATATGAGTTTAAAGAGGAGGAGGAGGAGGAGGAGGGGGAGGGGCTGTGTTCTTACATTACAGCTGCTTCTGTCCCAAGGTTCTGAGCCAAGAGGATTGTCAAGATTAGAAACTCTATCTGCATTCAAATCCCACTAGCATTATGGAATCAGAAAATACTGTAAGGGGATATATAAATGCTTGATACTGTAATGAGCAGAGGGCAACTAGCCAAACTCCTGTGCCTCTGGCATACTCTATATTTTACTACCTTACAGGCTTCAAATATAGGTGTGGGAATATGTCCTAACCTAAGCATTGGTCAGACTCACCTGCTGCAGGGAAAAGCAGAGAAAGCAAGGGCAGGAACAATGTCCAACTTGCACTCAGAAAAGCTGCCATAGGTTCTGACACGCTGCAAAGTTCACAGTATCAGAGTATCACAGTATTATCAGGGTTGGAAGAGACCTCACAGATCATCAAGTCCAACCCTTTACCACAGAGCTCAAGGCTAGACCATGGCACCAAGTGCCACGTCCAATCTTGCCTTGAACAGCCCCAGGGACGGCGACTCCACCACCTCCCCGGGCAGCCCATGCCAGTGTCCAATGACTCTCTCAGTGAAGAACTTTCTCCTCACCTCAAGCCTAAATTTCCCCTGGTGTAGCTGGAGGCTGTGTCCTCTTGTTCTGGTGCTGGCCACCTGAGAGAAGAGAGCAACCTCCTCCTGGCCACAACCACCCCTCAGGTAGTTGTAGACAGCAATAAGGTCACCCCTGAGCCTCCTGTCTCCTGTCTCTAGACACTGCCAAGTGGAAAGAGCTGCCAGGAGCCTCATGCTGCATAAAGATTCGCCCGACGTGAGACTCCAGTGCTCTACAAACAGGCACAGTCTGTACCCCTCACTGGATTATCTCACCAGCATGAACCCCCAGCAAAGGAGGTGGACTGCCAAGTCGTGTCTCAGCCCCACGCCTGCAGGTGTGCACACACGCTGTGCACAAGCACTCTCCCACAGACACACGCTGCTCACACAGAATCACAGAATAGGAAGGGTTGGAAGGGACCCCTAACTCCAGTCCAACCCTCCTGCTAAGGTGGGTTCACCTAGATTAGGTTGCACAGGCGTGTGTTCAGGAAGCTTTGGGAGGTCTCCCGAGAAGAAGACTCTGCAGCCTCTCTGGGCAGACTGGTCCAGTGCTCCAACCCCCTCAAAGGAATGCAGTTTCTCCTTAAGGTCAAGTGACACCTCCTGTGTTCTAGTTTGTGCCCCTTGCCCTCTAACTGGGCACCACTGAAAAGGGCCCAGCCCCATCCTCTTGACCTCCACCCTTTAGATACATACAAGCATAGGTAAGATCTCCTCCCAGTCTCATTTCCAAACTAAAGATACCCAAGTCTCTCAGCCTCTCCTCACAAAAGAGAGGATTTGGCATCTTCTGTTACACATCATCTCTTGAGATGAGCCTGTTCAGAGGAACATCTCCAAACACTCTGTGCCCACAGTATATGCACCTTCTAGAGACAGTCTGGCTAGACACGAGCCCTGCCACACCAACAGGCACACCTCCAGTGCTACTGTGACCCTTTTTGATTCGAGACCTGATGAAATGCATGCTCCCACAGTGTCACACACAGAGACTTTCGTCTCATCACCCACTTTTTCTGGACACAATTACTCTTTCCCAGCACCCACTCCCCTCTGAAGAGCCACCTTCCATAGGCTGCAGGCTGACATAACATTACCCCTGATCAATGCCTCCTTCCTTGCAAACATCTCCACTCCCACTTGCCTGTAGCAGGTGTTGCAGTTCTGCACATTTCTGAGCTTCTTCAAACACCCCCAAGACACTCAAACCATCTCCTGTGCGCAGGAGTCAAGAACTATTGAGCTTAAATTGCTTCAGTGTGTGGCTAACATAGTTTCATGTCATTAACTAGCTGGAGTATGGATTGGACATGACTCAACAGCCTTCTTCCCCTTCTGTGTTTTACCTCTGGTTACAATGCAGCCAGAGCTTCAAATACCATCCCTAAGGAGCCTTTTGCTTGTCTACACAACTGCCAGCAAGAGGGGAAAGCCCTCAAAAGCTGATGATCCCACAGGCTCCATCCCTTTGTCCATGAAGGGCAGATCCCCATAATGGACAACAGAGAAGAGCTTCTCTCGCCACTGTCCACTCGTAGATGTCTATGTCATAGACGTTACCCATCTCTCCCTGCACTATTGGGTACCAGCTGCTCTCCAGTGCTTTAACACAGACACCCATGACCTGAGCCAGGGGATGGGATGCCAGATTGGTGGCAGGCCAGTGCTCACTTGCCTTTTCAATTGACAGGCAAACACAGAGCAGTGCTGTGCCCCATTCAGGTGGTATCTATTGTAAGCACAGGTGCTGAACATGCAGCCTCACCTTTAGTTCATAGAATCACAGAATCAAGCAGGTCAGAAGAGACCTCCAAGATCAGGCAGTCCAATCTAGTACCTAGCTCTGTCCAAATAACTAGACCATGGCACTAAGCGTCCCATCCACTCTTTTTTTGAACACTGGCAGAGAGCAAGGAAAGAGCAGTGAGTCCCATTGCTGGCATGACACAAGCACTTCTTTGGCTTCATATGCTGGCATTTCCCAGTAAAGACAACAGACCAGGGAGCCAAGGCGGGGATCAAGGTCGTGGTGATGTTGTGGAGGTTGGCAGAGAATAAGACCTTTTGGAGGGCATTGGTATAGATCTCAGATGCACCCACTCTGCGTGGAAGAGAAGACAGCCATGGCCTTTGTCCCAAGCAAGTTCTCTGAGCCTTGATCACCAGAGTGCCTGCTATCAGCACTCAGGATTTCAAGGAAGGGCTGGATGCTATCAGCATGGGCAGCTGGTCAGACCCATAACACTCTGGTGTGCAGGCAAGGGGCTGCCCCACAGCTTTCGCTCCCCAATGCCTTTAATCACTGCTCATTGTTATAGCAGCTAGGCACAGGCAGAGGCTATTTATAGCAGGGGAGCCAAGGGGGCACACATCCGTGGGGGCAGTGTCACTGGGTGACATTCAAACTGGCTTTGAGGCTGGGGGAGGGTGCCAAAATGGGTCCTGAGGGAGGGTGTTGCTCATAAACCAGCCCTCCATCTCTCTGGCCACAGCTTTTCTTCTGCCCCCACTCTAGCCTCCCATATCTGAGCACAGCCAGCTGTGCCCTAATAGGGATATTCCTCTCTCAGAGGCCCCCAACCCCTCGTCTCCACTATTCCTCCCCTATCTAGTAGGGTTGGGAGAGAGGACAGCTAGGAAATCATCAGCATCAGAGGCATTCATGGAGCACAGAAGGAGAGGGAGGAGGAGTGGGCTCTTACAGCTGCTTGTTGACCTCAGAGCATCATTACCACCTTGTAGGGTCTCTGTCATACTTGTGGTGGGACTAAGTCAGTTATCTGGTGGGTGAAGGAACTCATTTCCCAAGGTCACCTCATCTCTGTGGAGCCCATTTGGTATTCACAGGGTCTCGCCCGGGGCCGCTCCCTCCATGGGGCACTTGCAGAGCGTCTCTCCTTTCCTCACATATCTATTTTCACAAAACAGGCAGAAACTTGATCTCTCCAAGAGGCCCCTTCTTCAAAACTGGTGGGAACGGGTGGCAGTGGTTTTGTGCAGCTTGAGGAGGCAACAGGAGCAGGAGGCAACCCACGAGCATAGTCAGGATTAGACCCATTCCTTAAGCAAAAAGATGGAACCAGGAACAGGAGACATGACCGAAGCCTGAACAGGAGACGTGACTTAAAGTGTTTTGCAGGAGAAGGGACTGCTTTTGCAAAGCCAGGAGGCTGCTTTATTTTTCTGGATGCCTGCTCTGGCCCTCCCACCACATGCATGAGGGAAATGTGCAGCTGCAGTGCTTGCATCTCCTCCAGCTTGCAGCCACTGCTGCCTGCCACCAAGCAGTTACACATTAAATGTCCATGGTGCCCACGTGTCCCACTCCACTCCCTTCCCACTAAGGAAGTCTGGTTTTGGTTTGTGTTGGCAGCACAGCTCTTTCTCTTAGTTATGCCCACTGCTTTGGTGTCCCCAGTTTGTTCAGGAGACATCCACCAGTGCCAAGCAGCACTTAACAACTTATGGTCTTGCCAGCAAACTCAGTGCTGGGACATAGTGGGAAGAAACTCAACCCTTGTGACCTCTGGGCAGTGTTATCTCAGTGGGAAGGCAGCATGTGATGCATCCCAGTCATTGGTGCTGTTGGAAAGCAGAATATGGGTCACTTGTGTCTGTCATGCCATGCTAGCAGTGCACGATGCCCTTTAGATACCCTATGGTGTAAGTGACACTAATGTTGGGTGCTGTTTCCTTCCACAGCTGGCAGCTCAGGTCCTGGAGCCCAGGAGCATTGGTTTTGGGATGGTGGACTCCAAAAAGGATGCCAAACTTGCCAAAAAGTTAGGTGAGTCCCATGTCTGATATCTCTGCAATAGCTTGGAGAGAGCACAGAAGAATGCCCAACAGCCAACCCTACAGAGGACAGTCAAATAAATCCTTTTCACTAGGATGAGGAGGATGATAGTGGCAATTGCCCACTGATGACTTACCCAACCAAACATCAGGGTAAAGATGAAAGAGATGAGCTGAGACCCTTCCACTAAAAAGCTTCCTGGCTGAGAGTGCCAAAACAAATCAATCCAGCTGAAAAAAAGAAAGCCAATTCATGTCATAGTGATGACAGAGTGGAAGCTCACAGCTTGCTCAGCAGAAACTGCAAACAGGTGTCATGGTATGACTCCATGCTCTTCCTACAGGTCTGACAGACACAGCAGCACAGAACCAAAATCTACTGGCAAATTGTATAGGACCCCAAATGTCTCCAGCCTCGTGGCAGAATGACCCTGGTCACTAACAGGGAAGGTACAACCTTCCAGTTGTTTGGCATCCAGGGGCTAATCCTTCTGTCTTCACCCCCAAAACAGAAAAGGAAACTTAGAAATATAGAATCAGTCAGAGTTGGAAGGGACCACAAGGATCAGCCAGTTCCAACCCCCCTGACATGCCCAGGGACACCCTACCCTACAGCAGGCTGCCCACAGCCTCATCCAGCCTGGCCTTAAACACCTCCAGCCATGGGGCCTCAACCACCTCCCTGGGAAACCCATTCCAGCCTCTCACCACTCTCATGCTCAACAACTTCCTCCTCATGGCCACTCTGAGTGTCCCCACCTCCAGCTTTGCTCCATTCCCCCTAGTCCTGTCACTCCCTGAGAGCCTCAAAAGTTCTTCCCCAGCTTTCTTGGAGGCCCCCTTCAGATCCTGGAAGGCCACAAGAAGGTCACCTGGGAGCCTCCTCTTCTGCAGACTGAACAACCCCAACTCTTTCAGTCTGTCCTCACAGCAGAGCTGCTCCAGCCCACTGAGCATCCTCGTGGTCCTTCTCTGGACACTCTCCAGCATCTCCACATCCTTCTTGGAATAGGGGCTCCAGAACTGGATGCAGTACTCCCTTGCCTTGCTGGCCACACTTCTCCTGATGCAGCCCAGGCTCTGGTTGGCCCTGCAGGCTGCAAGTGCACACTGCTGGCTCATGTTGAGCTTCTGGTCCACCAGCAGCAACCCCAAGTCCCTCTCCTCAGAGCTGCTCTCCAGCCACTCACTGCCCAGCCTGGATTTGTGCTTGGGATTGCCTTGACCCAGATGCAGGACCTTGCACTTGGTCTTAGTGATCCTCATGAGGTTGGCCTGTGCTCACCTCTCCAGCCTGTCCAGGTCCTTCTGGATGGATCCCTTCCCTCCAGCCTGTCTGCTGCACCACACAGCTTGGTGTTGTCAGCAAACTTGCTGAGGCTGCACTCAATGTCTCTGTCTGTAGCACCCACAAAGATGTTGAACAAGACTGCTCCTAGGCCTGATCCCTGAGGGACTCCACTTGTCACTGGCCTCCACTTGGCCATGGAGCCATTGACAGCCACTCTTTGGATGCAGCCACCAAGCCAAACTTGCTATAAAGGTGAAAGGCTGCTTGCATTGCCCACCTCTGGGAACAGCTGCCTTCCACAGGCTAGAAATCCCCTCATATTTTAGCCCAAAAAGGCATATGGAAATACCATGGCACATAAACACATCATTTTGAAGCCTCCACTGAGATGCTGTGGGTCCCAGATCTTAATCCAGTGATCTACCATGAAAATCTGACATATGTGGCATCCCTGCCATAGGTTTCAAACCCTTTTGCCAAGACAAGCTGAATCTCAGAGACCTTGAAGCTCGCTTTGGCTTTCAGGTCACTATTTGTGTTCACGTAGCTAAGCCTTTTTCTGGCAGAGAGCACAACCTGCACCAAAATCCATTTTCCCTCCAGTGACAGGTTGTTAAAATTTGGAATGTCAGTTACAGCCCAGTATTATTTACTGCAAGATAGCTAGCCAAGTTAAAACAAGTTCCTGGTACAGAACTTTTCCAGCTCAGGACAAACTGTGACCTGAATGAAAAGTTCAAGAGTTGGGAAGAAAATAGCACAAGTTCTGGCTGAGGTCTGTCCCCTCTGCTTTGAATCATAGAATCCTAGAGACCATCTTTAAGATTGTCAAGTCCAACCAGTACCTGACTCTAATAAGTCTGGTGCTAAACCACAACCCTCAGCACCACATCACTTAGTCTTTGAAACACCTTCTGGAATGGGGATTCAATCACTTCCCTAGGGAGCCCATTCCAGGGTCTGAGGACTACTTCGGTGAAGAAGTCTCATCTAATGTCCAATCTAAACCTCCCTTGATGCAACTGAGAATATTTCCTCTTACCTCATTGCTTGTTCCTAGAGAGAAGAGACTGACCTCACCTCACTCCAGTCTCCTTTCAGGTAGTTGTAGGGAGCAAGAAGGTTCCCCCCCAGCCTACTTTTCTCCTGACTAAACAATCTCAGTTCCCCCAGCCGCTCCTCAGACGACCTATTCCCCAGACCAATCACCAGATACATTGCTCTTCTCTGGACGTGTTCCAGCATCTCAAGGTCTGTCCTGCAGTGAGGATCCCAAAACTGAACAGAGTACTCTAGGTGGAGCCTCACCAGTGTACAAGGGAACAAGCACTTCCCTTGTCCTGCTGGTCGCACTACTCTTGTTACAGGCCAGGATACTGTTGGCCTTCTTGGCCATCTGGGAACACACTGTCTTATGTTCAGCCTCCTGCTGATCAGCACCCCTTGGTCTTCTCTGCTGGCCAGCTTTCCAGCCACTCAGCCCCAAGCCTGGAGCATTCATGGGGTTATTGTGACCCAAGTGAGGGACCCAGCATTTGGCCTTGTTGATTCTCATACAGCTGGCCTCAGTCCATCAACCCAGCCTGTCCAGGTCCCTCTGTAGAGCCTTTCTACCCTCAGGCAGATAAACATTCCCACCCAGGTCAGTGTCATCTGCAAACTTACAGAGGGTGCACTCAATCCTCCTTGCCCAGATAACTGATAAAGACCTTAAAGAGAACTGTCCCAAATACTGAGCCCTGGAGAACGCCACTCTTGACTGGTCACCAGCTGAATTTTAATCTGCTCAACATCAAACTTTGATTCTGGCCACCCAGCCAGGTTTTTACCCAGTGCAGCATCCACCCATCCAAGCCAGAAGCAGCCAGTTTCTCCATGAGGATGCTGTGGGACACAGAGTCAAAGGCTTTGCTAAAGTCCAGGTAAACAACATCCACAGCCTTTTCCTCATCCACTAAGTGGATCACCTTATCATGGATGGAGATCAGGTTCAGGAAGACCTGCTCCTCACCTGCACATGCTGTATAATGGCACTCAAGATGATCTGCTCCATGACCTTCTTCAGCATCTATCTCTGACTTACAGGCCTGCAGTTCATCGAATCACAGAATTGTAAGGGATGGAAAGGACCTCAAGGATCATCTAGTTCCAACCCTCCTGCCATGGACAGGGACACCTCACACTAGATCAAGTTGCTCAGAGTCCCACACAGCCTGGCCATAAAGACTTCAGGGATGGGGCTTCCAGCACCTCCCTGGGCAGCCTGTTCCAATGCCTCACCACCCTCATGCTGAAGAACTTCTTCCTACCATACAATCTGAATCTACCCACTTCTAGTTTTGCCCCATTCCTGATGGAACTATCACTACCTGACATCCCAAAAAGTCCCTCCCCAGCTTTTTTGGAGGCCCTCTTCAGATACTGGAAGGTCACATTAGGGTCTCCTTGGAGCCTTCTCTTTCTCCAGACGGAATAGCCCAGACTTTCAATATGTTTTCACAGGAGAGGTGCTCCAGCCCTTCAGTTCCTCAGATCCTCCTTTCTTGTAGAAGGTCATCATCTCAAACACCTGAAACAGCTGTCAGGAAATTGTTCAGGTTGTTTCCAACTCGACCAGCACAGTGAACTGGAAACTATACTATCTCAGGAGGCATTGCTAGAAGAGCAGGCAAGATCCTCTGCAGTAAAAATGCTTCCATTGACATGTGGACATTATGTTTTCTGTCTCCTTCTTTCAGGTTTGGTGGAAGAGGGGAGTCTCTATGTCTTTAAGGATGAGCGGTTGATTGAATTTGATGGGGAACTGGCCACAGACGTCTTGGTGGAATTCCTTCTGGATGTAAGCACAGATAAGCTCAAAGCTAAATAAAAGCCCCTCAGAAAGGGCTTGCAAGTGCTCCCTCTGCTAAATAACACAGTTTATCTTTGTTTGAAATTCCATCCCTGTTTCTTACACATGGGTAGAGATGACATTTTCCAGCTTCCCAAATACTTGACCTGACCACGAGTTCCCGGGAAAGCTGGTATATGTACATGCCACCAGCCACTTACGTCTTAAAGATGCTCTGCTTGCTAGCCTGTTTATATAGAGTGTTTGATTGGAGGCAAGAAACAGTCCCTCATTAACTACTACTCACCCACCTCAGTTAGCGAGCTGCTGTGCAAACACTTGGCCATTGGCAAAACCTTTCAGTCAAAGAATCATAGAATCACAGAATCAAGCAGGTTGGAAGAGACCTCCAACATCATCCAATCCAACCTAGCACCCAGCCCTAGCCAATCAACTAGACCATGGCACTAAGTGCCTCAGACAGGCTTTGCTTCAACACCTCCAGGAACCTCCCTGAGCAGCCCATTCCAATGCCAATCACTCTCTCCAACAACAGCTTCCTCCTAACATCCAGCCTAGACCTCTCCCAGCACAACTTGAGACTCTGTCCCCTTGTTCTGTTGCTGGTTGCCTGCAGAAGAGACCAACCCCCACCTGGCTACAGCCTCCCTTCAGGTAGTTGTAGACAGCAATGAGGTCACCCCTGAGCCTCCTCTTCTGCAGGCTGCACACCCCCAGCTCCCTCAGCCTCTCCTCACAGGGCTGTGCTCCAGGCCCCTCACCAGCTTTGTTGCCCTTCTCTGGACACATTCCAGTATCTCAACATCTCTCTTGAATTAAGGAGCCCAAAGAGTTTAAAAAAAAATAAATCCAAGAAGTAGCATCCTCAGAGAGCAACTAAAAAGAGCTCAGTTTACTGAAAAAATACCTATGCTGCAAACTATTTGCCCATCTCTAGACATAACCACCGAAACAGTGTAGTCTTCTGCTGCCTCTTCAGTGAACCTACTGCATTGCACTGCCGTGAGAGAAGATCAAGGTACTAGCAAGGGCTTAGTGCTCTTCAGCCTGGAGAAAAGAAGGCTTCAAGGAGACTTTATAGTGGTCTTCCAGTATCACAGAATCACAGGATTTCTTAGATTGGAAAAGCCCTTCAAGGTCATGGAGTCCAATCATTGGTTTCACACTGACAAATCCTTGACTAAACCAAATCCCTCAGCACAACCTCTCATCACTAGGAATCATTAGGGTTGGAAAGGACCACCAGGATCATCCAGTCCAACCTTTATCCCAGCATCCTTCATCACTAGACCATACTCTCAAGCACCACATCCAATCTCCTCTTAAACCTCTCCAGGGATGACAACTCCACCACCTCCCTGGGCAGCCTGTTCCAGTAGGCCCCTAAAAAAGGGGCCTACAAAAAGGCTGGTTAGGGACTATTGACAAGGTCTTGTAATGACAGGATGAAGAGTAATGGGTTTAAACTGCCAGAAGGGAGATTTAGAATAGATGTTAAGAAGTTGTTTACAGTGAGGGTGATGAAACATTGGCACAGGTTGCCCAGGGATGTTGTAGAGAGGAGCTTCCCTGGATGAGCAGTTATGCAATAAAGCAGATTGGGGTGGGGTAAATAAAGCAGTGGAGTTTCAAAGGTTTCTTTCCAAAGGTGGCAGGTTGCCTAAGTGGTCACAGGATCACAGGCTCACAGGATGTTAGGGGTTGAAAGGGACCCAAGGAGATCGTTGAGTCCAGCTTCCCTGCCAGAACAGGACAATTCTATCTAACTCAGATCACAGAGGAACACATCCAGACAGGACTTGACAGTCTCCAGAGAAGGAGACTCCACAACCTTTCTGGGCAGACTGTGTTGCCAGTGCTCTGTGACCCTTACAGTAAAGAAGTTCCCCCTTCTGTTGAGGCAGAACCTCTTGTGCTGCAACTTACACCCACTGCTCCTTGTCCTATCCCAGGCAGCAAGTGAGCAGAGCCTGTCCCCCCATCCTGGCCAGCCCTCAGATATTTATAAACACTTATCAAATCCCTTCTCAGTCTTCTCTTTTCCAGACCAAAAAGCCCCAGGTCCCTCAGCCTCTCCTCACAAGCCTGCAGTGCAGGAGTGCTGGTGGGGAGAGGCATGGCTGAAGAGAAAAGCATCCACCTCGGACCTTGGATCGCCTGTGGCAATGACTGTGGCTTTGCACATCAGATATTGTGGCCAAAACACATGCAAGTGGCTTCAGGGACAGAAACAGGCATCTGCCCCACCCAGTAGTGCAACAGCCAGGGCAAGGCTTTGCTGTGACCCTGGCAGCAATGGGCTGCCCCGGTCCTATGGCTCGGGTCATTATGGCAGCAGGGAGCTGTGGACACAGAGCAGAGAGACAGCCTCACGCCAGAGCACCACTCGCACGGGGTGCGGTCTAAGGTGCCTTGTGAGGTTATGTTTGCTCTGCTTTGTGGTGTGCCACTGAAAAATCACGTTCTGTGAGCAAAGGAAGAGAACAAGGATTTCTGCTTGGGTGTGTTCCATTCAAAAGAGAAAATACCAGGCAGAGCAGGGAAACAAAACCAAACACATCAGTGGTGCCTCGGCAGCCTGATCTCAAAGGAAAACAAACCCTCTCTGCTCCTCTGTGGGCTGGCTGCTTTCTTGGGGGGTTGTTTTCTAGTGAAACCACACCTGGTTGATACCAGTATTGCTGGGCAAAATAATCAGCCCAAATATTTTCACCAGCAGTGGCTAGTAAAGAAAACGGAAGCAAGTTTGTATTAATGACAGGCTGAAAAGATGGATAGGTCTCCCAGCTTTCTCAGCCACACTGTGACATCCCTGGGGCCAAAGCACAGGAAGAGCAGGCAGCAAAATCCACATGACTTTCCACTACTCCAAAACACTGTTTGGCCACCCTGTAGTGTCTTTGTTTTAAGGTTTTCCAAAAAACTCAAGTTCCCTGCATTGACCTCTTTCAGCAAATGATGGGTGAAAATGAATACAGAACACACAGAAGCTCATGGTCCCCATACCTGCCCCTTTCAGCTGATTTCTCCTCAGTCTTGCTAGAGCCAGCTGCAATTGCTACTCCTTATCATAGGATCATAGGATGTTAGGGTTTGGAAGGGCCCCAAAGAGATCGAGTCCAACTCTTATCTCGCATCACAGCAGGTCCTTCAGCACTCATTTAGGTTACCCAGACCTAAATGAACCTCTCAGCTTCTCTCTTGATGTTTCAACCTAATCAGAGAACCTAATAACGGCTTCCTCTGAAGGTGACCTGCATGTCTCAGTCCCTCACATTAAGACAGAGAGCACTAAGCAGAGTTTCCAGCAGCAGAGAAATTAGGTGACCTCTTTCTCCCCACAAAGGCCGCTAGGCGTAGGTTGGTGCTACAAATTGTTGTGTTACCAAATGCATTTGTCCTGGCAGCTACTAGAAGATCCTGTGGAGGTCATAAACAGCAAGCTGGAGCTTCAAGCCTTCGACCAAATCGACGATGAAATCAAACTCATTGGCTACTTCAAAGGAGAGGATTCTGAACGTAAGATAAATGTGTTCCTTGAGGGGCTTGGAGCCCAAGCTTGGGGCTCTGGAGGCTGGGCATTATTTCTTCTGCATTAACATTAAGGGTGTGAAGGGTATGTGATAAGGCTGTGACAGTGACAAAGTTGCTGGAGGATGAGGTGGGGTTGCAGGGACATTCCTGTCGTTGCTGCGAATGAGCCCATTCCTACACCAACAGCAGTGTCCCTTCTGCAAGGTGCCTGCTGTCCAGAGAAGAGGGGTATAATCCAGGGGCTCATGAAGTAAAATTAGTCTACCTCATTCCAAAGCATCTGAGGTTACAGTTACACTGCTCGTGAGAATGAGCCCAAAAGGTCAAAGAAAGAGGAAGGGAGGTGAAGGGAAGAAGAGGGACACACATTAAATACCAACCTGGCAAACACACAGCAGCAGTAGGCAGGACACCTTAGGGTAGCCCAATATAGACTCTGACCTGTTCCTCCTCACAGAAGCCCAGGCCTGAGTGGGGGCTGGTCCCATGCCCAGGGACCATCTGAGGCATAAATATCAGCTTCCACAAGTCTTGAGAAACCCTCAGCTGAGACTGTCCCCAGCAAGCTCCTCTGCCAGCCCCAAGCAATCCCCCTGCTCTCTAGGTGGTGCTGGTAGTGTGCACTCCACATTAACGAGGTTTGCCTTTAGCGAACCCTCCCCCCCCCCCCCCCCCCCAAGGTGTTCCTACCTAAACAAGCAACGTTTTACCAGATCTATTGCACCACAGCAGCTTGTCCCCTTCTCCCTTCAGCTGTCTCACCTACTCAGATTGGGCTGCCTGTGAAATCTTTGCTTCATCCCCCTTTTCTCCTTCCAGATTACAAGGCATTCGAAGAAGCCGCCGAACAATTCCAGCCGTACATCAAGTTCTTTGCCACTTTTGACAAAGGGGTAAGCATCCACAGACCTCCGTGGGAGCTCACAGATTCCACCTCCTGCTCTCCAGGAGCTCAGGGTGTTCCCAGATTTCATGCCCATCTCCAGTTTCTCATTTTCATTCTACCCATGCTTTGTGGTATTGGAGCCCACATTTGGGTTTGTCCCTGATGCAAGATAAAAGGCCATTTCTGCATCCTGGAGGCAAGTCCTGGTCTGGGATTGATCCCGATTAAGTTTTAGTTGAGTCTGGCCTTGTTCTGCCCCAGTGTTTGAGACCAGTAGTGCAGAGAGCACCAGTGGGCTTTTTTCTTGACCTAGGAAAGTTCCATTCATATTTTGTTGGCCACTCCTCAAAGCGTACGCTGAGAGAGAGAAAGCAGCTTGAGCTCATCCCTGCACTCTGAATGGCAAAGAGGCACATCAAGCTCACACATCTCTGACCATCTGCACTGTAACAGGTTGCCAAGAAGCTAGGCCTGAAGATGAACGAGGTGGACTTCTATGAACCGTTTATGGATGAGCCTGTGCACATCCCTGATAAGCCTTACTCAGAAGAGGAGCTGGTTGAGTTTGTGAAGGAGCACAAAAGGTATGTAGCATACAGGACACCCCTGGCCATGGCAAGTGGATAAAAGTGCCTGTCAGGGCAGGCTCCTTGCTCTAGGGCATCCTTCAGAAAAAAAATAAACAACTTAGGATGATGACCACTTTTGGGTGATTTGCTGGCCCAAGGTTGAGATCTGATTGAGGTGGTGGAGTTGCCATGCCTGGAGGTGTTCAAGTAAAGACTGGATGGGGCACTTAGTGCCATGGTCTAGTTGACTGGATAGGGCTGGGTGCTAGGTTGGGCTGGATGACCTCAGAGGTCTCTTCCAACCTGGTTGATTCTATGATTCTATGATTTTCACAGATTTACAGAATGGTAGGGATCGAAGAGCCCTCTGGGGATCATCTGGTCAAACCCTCCCCCCTGCCCACTAAATCAGGTTCTCCTAGAGCAGATTGCCCAGGACTACATCCAGGTAGGTTTTGAAAGTCTCCAGAGAAGGAGACCCCAAAACCTCTCTGAGCATCCTGTTGCCAGTGTTCCATTCTCAAAGTAAAGACTTTTCTCCTTCGGTTTAGATGTTCAAGAAAAAACTGGGTGAGGCACTTAGTGCTTGGTCTAGCTGACTGGATAGGGCTGGGCGATAAGTTGGACTGGATGAGCTTGGAGGTCCCTTCCAACCTGGTTGATTCTATGATTCTGTGATCAATGATTCTATGAACTGTTGCCCCTTGTCACTAGGCATGACTGAAAAGAGGCCAGGCCCATCCTCTTGACACTGACCCTTTAGATATTAATAGATATCAATTTTGTCTGGTCTTTTCTTACTCCCAGAGGCACAGCCAAAATCAGAGCCCACCAGCATGGGGCTGTGACAACAGCATACCCTCCTTCTCCCTGGTTAGTTTGCTCTCAAAGAGTAGGGAGGCTTGCTGGCAGTGGCAAGTGCACATCTTGCCCTACTTGCCAATGCTTTTAATTTAGATCTGTACAGAAGATTATCTTCTCCAAGGCCTATCCAACCAAATCCAAATTCTCTCTGGTTGTCTTCTTCCCCAGAACAACTTCACTAATGAAGTATATCTCTCTCCTGATGTCAGATACATCTCAAGGCAGGGTCCAAACACAGACCAAGCTCCAAGGAACTGTGCTGAACTAAGAGGCTCCTGCTGACTGTGGGCAGAGAGAGGAAGCCACTGCTGTTACAGGCTGCACTGGGTCTAGTGTGGCAGTGTCACTGAGCATGTACAATGTTTGATAAATTCAGCAGGAGCTGTGGATGTTCCATGCTTCTTGCCATCAGGTTTATTACAACTTTGTTCAGGGAGTCAGCTACCAGCATTCTGAAAGTGACCAGAAAGGCTCATTCGGTGTAAAATCACAGCATTAGGCAGAAGTGCACAGCTACCAATGAGGTGCTTTACTTTCACACCCTTAAAAGCACAGTGCAGGATAGTTACAGAGGCTATCTGCTATTCCTGCAGCTCTATTTCCCAGCAGACTTTCAGGGGGTTGGAAAAGAATCATAGTATCAGCCAGGTTGGAAGAGACCTCCAACATCATTCACTCCAACCTAGCACCCAGCCCTGTCCAATCAACTAGACCATGGCACTAAGTGCCTCAGCCAGGCTTTGCTTCAACACCTCCAGGGATGGTGACTCCACCACCTCCCTGGGCAGCCCATTCCAATGCCAATCACTCACTCTGAAAACAACTTCCTCCTAACATCCAGCCTAGACCTCCCCTGCCACAATTTAGGACTGTGTCCCCTTGTTCTGTTGCTGCTTTCCTGGCAGAGGAGCCCAACCCCCACCTGGCTACAGCCTCCCTTCAGGTAGTTGTAGACATCAATGAGGTCACCCCTGAGCCTCCTCTTCTCCAGCCTAAACACCCCCAGCTCCCTCAGCCTCTCTTATAGGGTTTGTATTCACCAGTAAGGGACTGAAATCAAAAGGCTGGAAGTAGAATTAATCAGGCACAAACACGATCAGGTCTGTAGAGACAAATGTAGATGTAGAGATAATCTGGTTCCCTGCCTGGTGAATGTGGGGCAGGCTGTGGATGTAGTCTACCTGGACTTCAGCAAAGCCTTTGACACTGTCTGCCACAACAAGCTCCTGGCCAAGCTGTCAGATCATGGCTTGGACAGATTCACTCTGATATGGGTCAAAAACTGGCTGGAGGACCAGGCTCAGAGAGTGGTACTGAATGGTGCCACATCCAGTTGGCAGCTGGCACTAGTGGTGGTCCCAAGGATCAGTGCTGGGCCCAGTCCTGTTCAATATCTTTATTGATGATCTGGACCAGGGGATTGAGTCCAGCATCAGTAAGTTTGCAGATGACACCAAGCTAGGAGCAGCTGTGGATCTGTTGGAGGGTAGGAGAGCTCTGCAGAGGGACCTTGCCAGGCTGGAAGGGTGGGCAGAGGCCAATGGGGTGAGATTTAACAAGGCCAAGTGCAGGGTTCTGCACTGTGGCCACAACAACCTCAAACAGCACTACAGGCTGGGGACAGAGTGTCTGGAGAGCAGCCAGGAAGAAATGGACCTGGGGGTACTGGTAGATAGTAGCTGAACATGAGGCCACACCTTGAGTGCTGTGTCCAGTTCTGGGCTCCTCAGTTCAAGAGAGATGTTGAGATACTGGAAGGTGTCCAGAGAAGGGCAACAAAGCTGGTGAGGGGCCTGGAGCACAGCCCTGTGAGGAGAGGCTGAGGGAGCTGGGGGTGTTTGGGCTGGAGAAGTGGAGGCTCAGGGATGACCTCATTGCTGCCTACAACTACCTGAAGGGAGGTTGTAGCCAGGTGGGGGTTGGTCTCTTCTGCCAGGCAAGCAGCAACAGAACAAGGGGACACAGTCTCAAGCTGTGCCAGGGGAGGTCTAGGCCAGATGTTAGGAGGAAGTTGTTGGCAGAGAGAGTGATTGGCATTGGAATGGGCTGCCCAGGGAGGTGGTGGAGTCGCTGTCCCTGGAGGTGTTGAAGCAAAGCCTGTCTGAGGCACTTAGTGCCGTGGTCTAGCTGATTGGCCAGGGCTGGGTGCTATGTTGGATTGGATGATGTTGGAGGTCTCTTCCAACCTGGTTGATTCTATTCTGTGCAGACAACCACTTGAGTTCTCCTCCTCACACAGCAGACTTTCCATTTTCATCCCAGCTGGCAAGCTGAGGTGCAAGTCCTCACTGCCACCTCTCTCTCCCCCAGAAGGAGCCTTGGAACATCACTGGAGAAAGATCCTAGTGCCCAGTGGTACCCAGGCTCTTTTGGCATACTTTAATCTGCCCTTCTGAAGAGAGCTGCCTGCAGTTGTGCACGGATAAGGTTCACCATCTCTTCCTCCAGCCCTGCACAGAAAATTGGGATTTCACAGAATCATGGGATGGTGGGATCACAGGATCAGCTAATCATCCGCCCAGCTTTCATTGTAGCCTCAACAGAGGAGCTGAAGGAGGTGCCCAGAGAAAGCCCAGGAGCACAGCCTCCTGTCTGATGTTTCCCTGGGCAGCTGTGGGTGGTGAAGTTTATTTTCTGCCGAGCAGGTCAGGAGGCCAGAGTCCAGCACAGTGGGCTGACCTGGCCAAGACTGCTCAACAGATGAGTGTCCATCTGGGGGATTGTGGCCAGATGCCCTGACTTCAAGGTCTCAGCTCAGATTCTGCTCTCAGTTGCACTAATACAAATTACTTGGTAGTTCCTCTGCCTACAGCAGAAGACCTCTGGGTTTATAACTGTTCAGAGTGCAAAATGCTGGGGTTAGACACCCATTCCTCACCTCTCACCCCCTTTCTCTGTACTTGTGTGACAACGCTGGGGAGGGGGGTTCAATTCTGCTCCCTTCTTACTCACCTAAGCCCTGCTTAGCCTTCTCCCTCCAGGGCAGGAAAGCAATCAGAGGATATCCTGAGCCACTCCACAGCAATCAGTACACGTGGGTGTGATCAAATCCTTCCCACTCAGTTTTCTTTCTCCAAGAGCTGCCCCTAGAGAATGCCTAGGGAAAGCATCTTGGAAACCAGGAGCACATAACATACATTTACTTGATATAATCTCCAGTTCCTGATGATTAGCAGTGAGGGGACTCTCTGGGTCAAAACTCATGTCCCTGATCTTGTGCTCAGTGGCTATTTCTTCATTGTCTAGTCACATCTCATTTCTATTTTAATGTTGAAAGTACCTGACAGGAATGAGGCTGGCAGCTGAATTATTCATGGCATCAAAAGAGCATTCCTGTTTGTTCATTTTGTACCTGCTACCTAATAATTCTGCTCTGTGTCTGCTAGCTCTAGTGTTAAGACTGGATGATGTTGGAGGTCTAATGCCATGGTCTAGTTGATTGGCTAGGGCTGGGTGCTAGGTTGGACTGGATGATCTTGAAGGTCTCTTCCAACCTGGTTGATTCTCTGATTCTGTGATATGACCTCTGAAGACTCTCTAGTCCAACCCTGCTGCTAGAGCAGGATCACCTGGAATAAATCACACAGGTGGCTGTGGGATACCTCCAGAGTAAATGTCTTAGAGGAAACGACCAGGTGGGTTTGGAATGCCTCCAAAGATAGAGACTCCAGAATCTGTCTGGGTAGCCTCCAGAGTTCCAGTGTTCTGTTGCCCTCCAAGTGAAGAGTATTTTTCTTCTTTTCACATGGATCCTCCTACATTCCATTTTGTGTCCATTACCCCTTGCCCTATCACTGGACACCACTCAGAAGAGTTCCACCTCTGTCCTCCTGACATTCTTTAGATATTGATAAGCATTAATGGCATCCCCCTTCAGTCTCCTCTCCAGGCTAAACAGATCCATCTTTCTGTGTTAGTATCATGTCCATAAAGAAGTGACCCTTCTGGATCTGTGGCTCCTCAGGTCCTTCAGGATCCTCTTTAAAATCCTCTTGGTTTCCACTGTTCTTGTTGTGAAGCAAACAGAAGTGAGAAGGTACACATCATGTTGAGACCACCTGGCTCTGCCAACATGCCATCCCTTCACCAATCTGGTCTAGGACCTCATCAACTGATTCTTCTTTTTGCAGCAGCTTCAAGGGCTGGTCAGCCAAGCAGACCTGCTCTGCTAGGGTAGCCTCCCTGAACAACTGCTACCACAGCAAGCAGAGAAGCAAAGGATTACTTGTGCTTGTTTGATATAGCCTTGTGTTCCTTGGGTGCTCCTTCAACAGCCCAGTCCCTCTCAGCCTGCCAGGACCTCTGACAGGGTTCCTGCTATGAATGTGTCTAAAAATATTTACTATTTCTTTTCTGCCCACCCATCCAGCCTGGCAAGGTCCCTATGCAGGGCTCTCCTACCCTCCAACAGATCCACACCTACTCCTAGCTTGGTGTCATCTGCAAACTTACTGATGCTGGACTCCATCCCCTCATCCAGATCATCAATAAAGATATTGAACAGGACTGGGCCCAGCACTGATCCTTGGGACCACCACTAGTGCCAGCTGCCAGCTGGATGTGGCACCATTCAGTACCACCATTCTCTGGGCCCAGCCCTCCAGCCTCCTTCTCCTTGACCCATGTCAGAGTCTTCTTTGCTTCAGCAGTGCGTGGAAGGATTTTTATGGTGGAACTGCACTCGGGTAAAACCAGGAGAAAAGGATAACAAAGTCCATTAGGAATTCCACAGGGATTGCAAGACAGACATAGAATCATAGAATCAACCAGGTTGGAAGAGACCTCCAAGATCATCCACTCCAACCTAGCACCCAGCCCTATCCAGTCAACTAGACCATGGCACTAAGTGCCTCAGACAGGCTTTGCTTGAACACCTCCAGGGATGGCGACTCCACCACCTTCCTGAGCAGCCCATTTCAATGCCAATCACTCTCTGTGGCAACAACTTCCTCCTAACATCCAGCCTAGACCTCCCATGGCACCAGTTGAGACTGTGTCCCCTTGTTCTGTTGCTGGTTGCCTGGCAGAAGAGACCAACCCCTGCCTTGCTACAACCCTTAATGAATGGGTCACCTCGTGCTCTGGGCACACACAGAACAATCTCCTGTGTGGGGGGCTAATTCTCCAGCATGTCCCAGCACAGAGAGGCACAAATCATGGCTGCAGTGACTCCAGAGGGAGCAAGGGTAGAATTTTATCACCAAAAATAAAAGGGTACATTGACCTACTGTGCTTGCATTCAAATCGTGGCTGACTGTGCTGTCTCCAGACGCCAATTGAATGTGTCAGTGACCTTTTCTGTGATGCTGCCAGCGTCATCTGTGATGGTGCTGGACATGTCCTCACAGATTGTTTCTGTCTTCCTTTCAGGGCCACCTTGCGGAAGCTGCGCCCAGAAGACATGTTTGAGACATGGGTAAGCACATGTGGGTGGGAAGCCTTGAGTCCCCTACTAGGGGACAGGCTGGATGGGTGGGCAGAGGCCAATGGGATGAGATTTCACAAGGCCAAGTGCAGGGTTCTGCACTTTGGACACAACAACCCCAAGCAGCACTACAGGCTGGGGACAGAGTGGCTGGAGAGCAGCCAGGCAGAGAGGGACCTGGGGGTACTGGCAGATAGTAGCTGAAGATGAGGCAGTAGTGCCCAGATGGCCAGGAGAGTCAATGGCATCCTGGTCTGGATCAGGAAGAGTGTGGCCAGTAGGACAAGGGAGGTTATTCTGCCCCTGTACTCAGCACTGCTCAGGTCACACTTTGAGTGCTGTGTCCAGTTCTGGGCTCCTCAATTCAAGAGAGATGTTGAGATACTGGAATGTGTGCAGAGAAGGGCAACAAAGCTGGTGAGGGGCCTGGAGCACAGCCCTGTGAGGAGAGGCTGAGGGAGCTGGGGGTGTTTTGGCTGGAGAAGAGGAGGCTCAGGGATGACCTCATTGCTGTCTACAACTAACCGAAGGGAGGCTGCAGCCAGGTGGGGGTTGGTCTCTTCTGCCAGGCAACCAGCAACAGAACAAGGGGACACAGTCTCAAATTGTGCTGGGGTAGGTCTAGGCTGGATGTTAGGAGGAAGTTGTTGGCAGAGAGAGTGATTGGCATTGGAGTGGGCTGGCCAGGGAGGTGGTGGAGTCATCGTCTCTGGAGGTGTTGAAGCAAAGCCTGGCTGAGGCACTTAGTGCTATGGTGTAGTTGATTGGACAGGGCTGGGTGCTAGGTTGGACTGGATGAGCTTGGATGTCTCTTCTAACGTGGTTGTTTCTATGATTCTATGAATTGTGAGGAACTAACCAGAGGTTTGGCACTGATCATGCAGAGAGGACTCTCCTGGTGCAGAGAGCTGTGGGGGAAGAGGGTGAAAAATGAAAGAGCAATCATGTATAACCAATTATCCCTTTGCTGTGAATAAGTGCAATGTTAATAGCG
This sequence comes from Pogoniulus pusillus, assembly GCF_015220805.1. Classification (NCBI taxonomy): domain Eukaryota; kingdom Metazoa; phylum Chordata; class Aves; order Piciformes; family Lybiidae; genus Pogoniulus; species Pogoniulus pusillus. Next base: position 17,005,994 of record NC_087268.1, on the reverse strand, counting down.
CATCAGGGAACTTCAAGTGCCAGCTGAATGCTGAAAAGCAAAGCTGAACAGGTGTTTTACAGACCCAAAGGATGATGCAGTCATTCCTCCAAAAAAACCTCAGTGCATTTATAACAGCATTGAGTTGCCTCCTTGCTTAGCTGTGTAACATGAAACACTGCAGGACTCCAAAGCACACAGACAAATTGTGAGCCTTTAATACAAAAAAGCAAGGGGCAATAAAACTGAGCCAGGAGTTATGAGTCTCCGAGGCATGATAGCTTCTTGTTTTGTCTTGAAATACAGATTGTGTAGAGAAGAGAGCTCCCTAGATCCATTGAAGTCATAGAATCATTAAGATTGGAAAAGAGCTCTCAGATGACCAAGTCCAATTGTCAACCTAACACCACCACTGCCATTCAGCCATGTCCCAGAGTGCCGTGGCCACATGTTTTTTCAGCACCTCCAGGGATGGTGACTGCACTGCCTCCCTGGGCAGCCCATTCCAATCCTTCAGTATTCTTTCAGTATAGAATATTTCCCTAATATCTAAAGCTTCCCTGGTGCAACTTGAGGACATTGTTGGTGGTCAGCCAGCTGAACTTGAGTCAGCAGTGTGCCCAGGTGGCCAAGAAGGCCAACAGCATCCCGGCCTGAATCAGCAATGGTGTGACCAGCAGCAGTAGGGAGGTGCTCATGCTCCTGTACTCAGCAATTGTGAGACCACACCTGGAGTACAGTGCCCAGTTTTGTCACCACAGTATAGGAGGGACATTGAAGTGCTGGAGCAGGTGCAGAGAAGGGCAATGAGGCTGGGGAGAGGTCTGGCAAACATCACCTATGAGGAGCAACTGGGGGAACTGGGGTTGTTTTGTCTGGAGAAGAGGAGGCTGAGAGGGGACCTGATTGCCCTCTACAGCTACCTAAAAGGAGGTTGTAGTGAGGCTGCAGCAGGTCTCTTCTCCCCAACTACTAATGATAGGAAAAGAGGAAATGGCCTCAAGTTGCATCAGGGGAGGTTTAGGTTGGTTGTTGGGAGGAAGTTCTTTCCTGAACAGGTGGTCAGGACCTGGAACAGGCTGCCCAGGGAGGTGGTGGAGTCACCATCCCTGGAGGGGTTTAAGAGGAGAGTGGATGTGGTGCTTGAGGCTATGGTCTGGTGATCAAGGGTGCTGGGATGAAGGTTGGACTGGATGATCCTGGTGGTCCTTTCCAACCATAGAGATTCCTAGTGATGAGATGTTGTGCTGAGGGATTTGGTTTAGTCAAGGAGTTGTCAGTGTGAAACCAATGATTGGACTCCATGATCTTGAAGGGCTTTTCCAATCTAAGAAATTCTGTGATTCTCTTGTCCAATTTCCAGTTACTTGGAAGAAGACACCAACACCCCCAACTCCTTTCAGCAAGTTGTAGAGAGCAAGAAAGTCTCTGCTCAGCCCCCTCTTGTCCAAACTAAACAATCCCAGTTCCCTCAGCTGCTCCTCTGAAGACTTTTTCTCTAGACCCTTGACCAACTTCAAGCCCCCTGTAGACTTTTCCTTGGGCTTCCAGTGGGATCTAAATTTTTCCAGTGGGACCTAAATTCCATCCTTGGAAAAATGATGGAGCAGCTCCTTCTGGAGGGCATCTCAAGGCACTTGAATGAGAAGAAGATTATCAGGAGTAGTCATCATGGATTTACCAAGGGGCAGTCATGCTTAACTAACCTGATATCATGCTATAATGGCATAACTGAATGGATAGATTCAGGGAGAGCAGTGGATGTAGTCTACTTTGACCTTAGCAAGGCCTTTGATACCGTCTTCCATGCCACCTTACTGAGCAAGCTCAGGAAGTGTTAGATAAAAGAGCAGGCAGTGAGGTGGATTAGGAGCTGGTTACAAGATAGAGTTCAGAGGGTGGTGATCAATGGTGCCAGGTCCAGATGGAGAGCTGTGACTAGTGGAGTCCCCCAGGGATCAGTGCTGGGACCAGTCCTGTTGACATTGATGAGGGCACAGACAGACAGAGTCTGCTCAACAAGTTTGCTGATGACACCAAGCTGGGAGGCTTGGCTGATCCAGCTGAAGGCTGTGTGGCCATCCAGAGAGACCTGGACAGACTGAGAGCTGGGCACAGAGGAACCAGATGAGGTTCAACAAGGACAAGTGCAGAGTCCTGCACCTGGGGAGGAATAATAAACTGCAGCAGTACAGGCTGGGAGGTGACTGCTGGAGAGCAGCTCTGTGGAGAGGGACCTGGGGGTGCTGGTGGGGAACAAGTTAACCATGGCACAGCAATGTGCCCTTGTGGCCAAGAAGGCCAATGGCATCCTGGGGTGTATTAGGAGGAGTGTGTCCAGCAGATCAAGGGAGGTTCTCCTGCCCTTCTACTCTGCCCTGGTGAGACCTCATCTTGAATCCTGTGTTCAGTTTTGGGCTCCCCAGTTGAAGAGGGACAGGGATCTGCTGGAGAGGGTCTGGCAGATAGCTACGAGGATGATGATGGGACTGGAGGGCATGGCTTATGAGGAGAGGCTAAGGGACCTGGGGCTGTTTAGTCAGGAGAAGAGAAGACTTAGAAGGGATGTGATAAATGTTTATCAACACCTGAGGGCTGGCCAGGAGTGGGGGACAGGCTCTGCTCACTTGCTGCCTGGGATAGGACAAGCAGCAATGGGTGTAAGTTGCAGCACAAGGGGTTCTGCCTCAACACAAGGGGGAACTTCTTTCCTGTGAGGGTCACAGAGCACTGGAACAGGCTCCCCAGAGAGGCTGTGGAGTCTCCTTCTCTGGAGCCTTTCAAGTCCTGTCTGGATGTGTTCCTCTGTGATCTGTGCTAGATTGTGTGGTCCTGCTCTGACAGGGGAGTTGGATTCAATGCTATTGTGATGGTTTGGGTGTTCCCTGCCCCCCCACACTTTAGAAATCACCCAGACTAGACTCAGACAGCTCTGGAAATTTGAATGAAGCTTATATTTACAGCTTAGCACAATATACAAGCAGATATTTACAATATATACAGTTATATACAGAAATATACAAGGTAAAAAGGTAATACAGAAACACAACAGCCCTCCCAGAAACCTGAGTCCCCAGGAGGGGCTTCCAACCACCCTTCCATCTTCTCCCCCCTCCTCTCAACCTTACCCCAGTCCCAAGGAAGAATGGAGGTACAGCCAAGAGGTTAAGAAGCAAAGTGGGTTAGCCCAAAATGGAGGGTGTGTTAGAGAGATGCAGCTCAGCCAGCAGCCCAAGTGAGAGTGATGCTGAGTGTGTGTTATCAAATGTTCTTATTTCTTGTTCCTATACTTCTCAGCAAGGCTGTGGGCGAAGAAGACATCACCATTGTTTTCTTTCCACAGCCTGTAATATAGTTCTTCTCACCAAAACATTCTAGCCTGCTTCAAACTAGCACAGCTATCCTTGGGTCCCTTCCAACCCCTAACACCCTGTGAGCCCGTAAATTTCTCAAGTGATGGTTTTGCTTTCATACTGCACATACTCTGAAATAACCTTAGGGAAAGTGTAAATTGGTGGTGGTGGGATGTTCCTTTTACCAACAGCCTGGGAACACAGAGCTTGCCTCCTACTATGAGTAGGTGACTTACATCTGCAGGAGACAAAAGGCTGCATTCTGATCATGTTGCAAGTTCAGAACAGTCTCCCATGGGCTCACCCACTTGAGTTACTCTGCTTTTCATAGTCATAGAATCAGCCAGGGTTGGAAGGGACCACAAGGATTAGCTAATTCCAACTTCTCTGCCACAGGCAGGGACACCCTATCCTAGAGCAGGCTGCACACAGCCTCAGCCAGCCTGGCCTTAAACACCTCCAGCCATGGGGCCTCAAACACCTCCCTGGGAAACCCATTCCAGCCTCTCACCACTCTCATGCTCAACAACTTCCTCCTCACCTTCACTCTGAATCTCCCCACCTCCAGCTTTGCTCCATTCCCCCTAGTCCTCTCACTCCATGATAGCCTCAAAAGTCCTTCCCCAGCTTTCTTGGAGGCCCCCTTCAGATCCTGGAAGGCCACAAGAAGGTCACCTGGGAGCCTCCTCTTCTGCAGACTGAACAACCCCAACTCTTTCAGTCTGTCCTCACAGCAGAGCTGCTCCAGCCCTCTGAGCATCCTCGTGGCCCTTCTCTGGACACACTCCAGCATCTCCACATCCCTCTTGTAATGGGGGCTGCAGAACTGGATGCAGTACTCCAGGTGGGGTCTCACCAGCACGCAGTAGAGGGGGAGAATCACCTCCTTTGAGCTGCTGCTTGCATCTTTGGAGGTCAGAACAGAATGATATTACATAACTCTATGTAATTATATGTCACATGTATATAGAGAGAGATCCAATAATAATTATTATTATTTTCTACTTTGTTGTTGGGCAATGCTGCTGGCAAACATGGAGAAAAAGCAACAGCCCAAATTTTGCCTGCTATAAGTGCTCTGAATCCCAAGTAAATCTGCCTAGATGTCCTGGTGGAAACCTATTCCCTGAAGACATCAGCAAAAGGCCCAGCATCTGCTATTGTTTTTAAAGATAATGTTTTCCACTTAATCTTTCAGGGTTTTGGGTTTTGGTTTTGTTTTGCTGGGTTGTTTTTTTTCTTCTTCTCAGTTTCTGATGGTGGCTTTGTCACCTCTGGGCTCAGAAGGGAAAAGAAATTAGCATTTAGATGGGAATTTTTTTTCCTGCATTAGAAGCAATTGAAATGGAAAGTGAGGCTGGTAGTGAAGGAGGAAGGCGAAGCTGGTCTGCAGGATAATGCAGAGATGACATTCGTAGCAGGAGGATGATGAACTGGCCAGCTGATCCATTGGCTTTTGTCAACAGCATCATCCATTACTCACAGGCCACATGGAGAAAAGCAGTCCACTGGGTTATTGTTTCTGTCCTCCAAAGAGAGTTTCTAGCCTCCAAAGAGAGCCCCAAAATGAGCCTCTTACACAAGTCCCCTCACTGCTCCTAGAGACCCTCACCTGAAGCATAGACACTTCACCTCACAAAAGGGGCCCAAGTGAGCCTCCTTGACTCTCACACTGTGAGCAAACCTCCTTTGCTGACCCCCAAAAGAGCATGTTTGGGGGCTGTTGATGGTAACAGATATAAGTGTGTGTGGCCTTGTTTATGGAAGTGAGCCCATGCCACAGACCCCTTGACCTTCTCTGCAGGCAAGGCTTTTCTCTGCACCATCAGAAGCTCCCTTTGTCAATGTGATGTCCACCTCATTTTTAGCTGAAGGGTTTCAGCCCTGCTTCCCAAACTACCTGCTTCAGAACCTAATGCTTGCGTGGAGAATCAGCCAGGGGGTTAGAAGACAGACAGCAGGTTAGGGAGAGAAGGGAGGCAGCCAGAGCCAGAGAGAGCAACTCTGTTATCTATGTTTGTGTTCTTGTTCTTATCCATCTCAGCAAGCTTATGAGTGCAGCAGACATCACCATTGTTTCCTTTTCACAGCCTATCATCTAGTTCCTCTCACCAAAATATCCCAGCTAGGCTCAAACTAGCACACTCAGCTGCATGTCAGCTCTGGTGTCTCAGCCAGGCTCCAGCCAAGCCTCCCTTTGCAGTCTTCTGGCCCATCAGTAATAGTTTCTTTGTTTCCAGGAGGATGACATGGAGGGAATCCACATCGTGGCCTTTGCTGAAGAAGATGACCCAGGTAGGAGGTTGTTTTTCTCCTGGTGTGACTTGGTCACTCAGGAAAGTGTAGTTAAATGTGTTTTGTTTGCATTGTGGAGCTCCAGCTTGACAGGATGGGGAGCTGGGATATTTCTGGGTGTTTGTACTAGCAGGTGTGATAACTGGAATTCATCTTCTGGATCTGATGGAGAAGGTCCAGAGGAGAAACACAAAAGTGATCAGAGCAATGGAGCATCTCTTCTGTGAAGACAGGCTGAAAGAGTTGGGTTTGTTCATCCTAGAGAAGAAAAGGCTCCAGGCAGACCTCATAGTGGCCTTCCAGTACAAGAATATCAGCTCTTTTAGTATTTGTCCAGCAGGTTTCCCGCTTTGCAGGAAGCCTCAAAGAAAATATCTTTAGCCTGCATAAGAGGAGGCTCAGGGGTGAGCTTATTGCTGTCTACAACTACCTAAGGGGTGGTTGTGGCCAGGAGGAGGTTGCTTTCTTCTCTCAGGTGGCCAGTACCAGAACAAGAGGACACAGCCTCAGGCTGTGCCAGGGGAAATTTAGGCTGGAGGTGAGGAGAAAGTTCTTCACTGAGAGAGTCATTGGACACTGGAATGGGCTGCCCGGGGAGGTGGTGGAGTCGCTGTCCCTGGAGCTGTTCAAGGCAAGATTGGATGTGGCACTTGGTGCCATGGTCTAGCCTTGAGCTCTGTGGTAAAGGGTTGGACTTGATGATCTGTGAGGTCTCTTCCAACCCTGATGATACTGTGATACTGTGACACTGTGAAACAAGAGGAGGGACTATTTATAAGGGTATGTAGCACTAGGATGAGGGACACTGGTTTTAAGCTAGAGCAGGGTAGATTTAGGTTGGACATTAGGAAGAAATTCTTTACTGTGAGGGTGGCGGAACAGTGGAATAGATTGTCCAGGGAGAGGGTGGAGACATTCAAGGTCAGGCATGAGGGGGCTGTGAGCAACCTGATCTAGCTGGGTATGTCCCTGCTTACAGCAGGGGGAGGATAGGACTAGATGACCTTTAAAGGTCACTTCCAACCCAATTAATTCTATGATTCTAGATGAGCAACTGGGCAGGGGGAGAAGTCATCACTCCACCTTGGAACCAGGATTTCATATAATCATAGAATCAGTCAGGGTTGGAAGGCACCACAAGGATCAGCTAGTTCCAACCCCCCTGACATGCCCAGGGACACCCTACCCTAGAGCAGGCTACCCACAGCTTCAGCCAGCCTGGCCTTAAACACCTCCAGCCATGGGGCCTCAAACACCTCCCTGGGCAACCCATTCCAGCCTCTCACCACTCTCATGCTCAACAACTTCCTCCTCATGGCCACTCTGAATCTCCCCACCTCCAGCTTTGCTCCATTCCCCCTAGTCCTGTCCCTCCCTGAAAGCCTAAAAAGTCCCTCTCCAGCCTTTTTGTAGGCCCCCTTCAGATACTGGAAGGCCACAAGAAGGTCACCTGGGAGCCTCCTCTTCTCCAGATAGAACAGCCCCAACTCTTTGAGTCTGTTCTCATAGGAGAGCTGCTGCAGCCCTCTGAGCATCCCTGTGGCCCTTGTCTGGACATGCTCCAGCATCTCCACATCCCTCTTGTAATGGGGGCTCCAGAACTGGATGCAGTACTCCAGGTGGGGTCTCAGCAGAGTGCAGTAGAGGAGGAGAATCACCTCTCTCGCCCTGTTGGCCACACTTCTCCTGATGCAGCCCAGGCTCTGGTTGGCCCTGCAGGCTGCAAGTGCACACTGCTGGCTCATGTTGAGCTTCTGGTCCAGTAGCACCCCCAAGTCCCTCCTCTCAGGGCTGCTCTCCAGCCACTCACTGCCCAGCCTGGATTTGTGCTTGGCATTGCCTCAACACAGATGGAGGACCTTGCACTTGGTATCGTTGATCCTCATGAGGTTGGCTTGTGCCCACCTCTCCAGCCTGTCCAGGTCCCTCTGGATGGATCCCTTCCCTCCAGCCTGTCTGCTGCACTACACAGTGTCATCAGCAAACTTGCTGAGGCTTCACTCAGTGCCTCTGTGCATGGCACCAACAAAGATGTGGAACAAGACTGCTCCCAGGACTGATCCCTGAGGGACTCCATTTGTCACTGGCCTCCACTTTTCCATGGAGCCATTGACAGCCACTCTTCGGGTGTGGCCATTAAGCCAGTTCTTTATTCATTGTCCACCAATCAAACCCATGTGTCAGCAGCTTGGAGACCAGGATGTGGTGCAGGACAGTGTCAAAGGCCTTGCTCAGGTCCAGGTCCAGGTTTTGCAAATCCAAGGATTTGCTCCCTAACTCTGCATCCATTTCGTTATGTGTCTCTGAGAACATGTGGAGAGTTGGGTGTGAGAGGAGCTTGTGGGAAACACCAGGGCAGCAGCTCCTGACAAGCTGCAGCACTGATTCTCCTCAGTGCCGACAGTGTGCCTGAAAGCTTTGGCCTCTCAGGGGCTCAGTTCCTCCCTTGCAGAAGAAAATAGCCACATTGTTCCACTCCGTGGAAGGATTACCAGGCTTAACTCATGTGTGACTAATTTCGGTACCCGGGAAGGATGCTGGAAATTAAAAGCCTTATTATCAGGAGAACGAGCTGGGAGACAGCATTTTAATGAGAACTATAAACAACTCCTGTGTGCATGGGGGACAGAGAGAGGCAGGAAGGGGGCAGCTGAGAAACGCTGCGTGTTTGCAGGAGGGAGCTGCAGCAGTTCATGTATCATTTCAGATGGTTTTGAGTTCCTGGAAATTCTGAAGCAGGTTGCCAGGGACAACACCGATAATCCTGACCTGAGCATTGTCTGGATTGACCCTGACGACTTTCCTCTGGTGAGCAGGGGGAGTGCTGCTTGCTCTCTTGGTGTGATTCGTGGATGGGGGTGTGCGTGCTTGCGTGCACGGATTGCCCCAAGGAATCTGGGGGAGGGAAAAGTGGGAAATTGGACCTTGGATGATCCTTGTGGGTTACTGGTTTGGGTCTGCCCCATACCCCCCCAAGATAGTGTCTTCTTGGGAACATTCCAGGCTGGCTGAGGCTGTGGGCAGCCTGCTCTAGGGTAGGGTGTCCCTGGGCATGGCAGGGGGGTTGGAACTAGATGATCCTTGTGGTCCCTTTCAACCCTGGCTGATTCTATGATTCTATGACTCCCAGAGTTGGCATTTCCCTTTGCTGTGTGTGGCAGCCCAAGCTCACGTTCAGCATTTCCTCTCTCCAGGGTACTTATCAATGCAGGGTCCCACACCACAGCTCAGCTGGCCGAATTAATGCAATGAGGTATTGCAAACACTCTTCTCTGAGCTTTGTTTCTCACTCCTCCAGCTGATCACTTACTGGGAGAAGACCTTCAAGATAGACCTGTTCAGACCACAGATCGGGGTTGTGAACGTCACAGATGTGAGTAGCATCTCCCCAGAAAACCCAGTCCATCCCAGGATCAGGGTGCTAGAAAGGAAGGGATAGGCTCCATCTCTGGAGACTTTCAAGGCCTGTCTACATGTTTTTCTCTGTGAGCTGTGTTAGATAGTACTGTCCTGCTCTGGCAGGGGCGTTGGACTCAACGATCTCCTTGGCTCCCTTCCAACCCCCCCTAACATCCTCTGATCCTGTGGGATCTGAGGTCTGCAGAAAACAATGAGATTTCTGCTGTTAAGTGTGTGTAGACCAGATTTTTTTTCCTCAGGAAAAAAGGTGTAAAGACATCAGCATTCCTATCTGTAGCTGGGAACCTCTGACATCAGGTTTCAGGGCTTCAGTCTGAGCATATTTCTGCTGCCCAGTTACAGGCAAACCACATCTGCTGAGGACAGGACCAAGCCCTGTGATGTGAGCTTCAGGACTTTGCCCAGTTTTGGTTTTGAGGTCTTACATTTCCACCTTGACCCATAGCATACACCTTTGGTCATGATCTGCTCTGTTCAATATCTTTATTGATGATCTGGATGGGGGGATTGAGTCCAGCATCAGTAAGTTTGCAGATGACACCAAGCTAGGAGCAGGTGTTGATCTGTTGGAGAGTAGAAGAGCCCTGCAGAGGGACCTTGCCAGGCTGGATGGGTGGGCAGAGGCCAATGGGATGAGATTTAACAAGGCCAAGCGCAGGGTCCTACACTTTGGCCACAACAACCCCAAGCAGCACTACAGGCTGGGGACAGAGTGGCTGGAGAGCAGCCAGACAGAGAGGACCCTGGGGGTACTGGTAGATAGTAGCTGAAAATGAGGCAGCAGTGTGCCCAGGTGGGCAGGAGAGCCAATGGCATCCTGGCCTGTATCAGGAACGGTGTGGCCAGCAGGACAAGGGAGGTTATTCTTCCCCTGTACTCAACACTGGTCAGGCCACACCTTGAGTCCTGTGCCAAGTTCTGGGTTCCTCAGTTCAAGAGAGATGTTGAGATACTGGAATGTGTCCAGAGAAGGGCAACAAAGCTGTTGAGGGGCCTGGAGAACAGCCCTGTGAGGAGAGGCTGAGGGAGCTGGGGGTGTTTAGGCTGGAGAAGAGGAGGCTCAGGGGTGACCTCATTGATGTCTACAACTACCTGAAGGGAGGCTGTAGCCAGGTGGGGCTTGGTCTCTTCTGCCAGGCAACCAGCAACAGAACAAGGGGACACAGTCTCAAGTTGTGCCAGGGTAGGTCTAGGCTGGATGTTAGGAGGAAGTTGTTGGCAGAGAGAGTGATTGGCATTGGAATGGGCTGCCCAGGGAGGTGGTGGAGTCTCTGTCCCTGGAGGTGTTGAAGCAAAGCCTGTCTGAGGCACTTAGTGCCATGGTCTAGTTGACTGGATAGGGCTGGGTGCTAGGTTGGAGTGGAGGTCTCTTCCAACCTGATTGACTCTATGATTCTACGACCAAACCTGGGTGGGTTTATGGAGGAAAAATGTGTAGTGGGGAAAGCAAGGGAGGGGAAGAGTAGAAAAAGGAGGATTTTTTCACAGGAGAGAGAGACACAGCTTGAGTGTAGGAGGGAAAGATGATCCCCAGCAGATGACTGGAAGAAACTGCACAGCTTGAAAAAAAAACCCTAATAAATACATGGTCTTAATGACACTATGACTTAAACTGGGAACACAGGGGAACTGATGGGGCAAAGGAGATATACTGGCATTCATCCAGGCCCTCAGATAATCTGCCACTTCAGTTTGTGAGCAAAATGAGCAGCCGAGCCAGAAACAGAGCCCAGGTCCTCAAGTATTTCGCCCTGCAGTATCTCTCTTCATTATATTTATCACTGCTGGCCGCGCTTAAGTCATGTCAAAGGAACATTACCACAGCTGTCAATGTTGATTCATGGAAGGAGGATTGTCAGTGGCAAGAGAATCACACAGAAAGCAGAATTAGGCAGGAACATATGCCTTACTACTCAGCAGTCACTCAGAGCCCTGTTAAAACTCATGCATTATCCAGCTTTGATACAGTAAATGTTTTGTCTTATTGATGGCAGTAATTGCAGCTTTCATTTCATCTCTTTCAAGTCTGATTTCTGTTCCTCAGGAGAGGGATGTAAGAAAGTTCTAGGTTGGCAGGTGATAACTAAACAAATGCTGAGCACGTTTCATCGTTTCGGTGTCAGATCACCACATTCAGCCAAGTTACACAGGTATAAAGCGAGGCTTAGACAGCAGGGTAAAAATCACACTGCTGTTGTCTTGGGTGGATATAACCCCTGTGACCCCATCATTTCTCTAAAAACCTGTCAACACAAACACCAGAGCTCCCAGCAGCCCTTGCTGGCCTGGCACATTGTAGTGACTTTGGACCAGGGCCATGATGCTCTGCAAAATATTGCTGCTTCATCTGCCCAGCATCTTCTCTAGGTGCAATGAGCCAGCTCCTCTTCCCCGTTACTTAAAGGTGTCATTTCCTGTTGCACAAGCAGTCTTGAGGCTTGGGACAAGCACCACTCCTATGAAGTAAGGCTGAAAGAGTTTGGGTTGTTCACCCTGGAGAAGAGAAGGCTCTGGGAAGGTCTGCTAATACCTGAAGGTGACCTACAAGAAAGCTGAGGAGAGACTGCTTACAAGGCTTTGTAGAGCTAGGATGAGTGGCGATGGTTTTAAACTAGAGCAGGGTAGATTTAGATTGGACATTAGGATGAAGTTCTTCACTGTGAGGGTGGTGAAACACTGGAAGAGGTTGCCCACAGAGGTGTTGGAGGCCCCATCTCTGGAGACATGCAAGGTCAAACTTGATGGTGCTCTGAGCAACTTGGTCTGGCTGGGCATGTCCCTGCTTATTACAGGGGGAGGATAGGACTAGATGACCTTTAAAGGTCCCTTCCAACCCTATGATTCTATGATAAGATCATTTGCATGAAGTAAGAGCTGACTGCCTCTCCGTGGCTCTTTTTTGCTACAGCTTTGGTGGTTTGGGATGAAAATAGTGCAAGGGAGAGGCAGCTTTCCTCGAGCAAAGGTTGGTCCAGCTTTTCAGCGAGCCACAAACCAAAGAGAGTTGTGTGCCAGAAAGAGAAAAAGAAGTAGCTAGACAGGGTAAGGACGATGGATCAGAGGGACAACGCACCTGCTCACAGTTGGAGGCAGTGCAGGACTGGAACAGGCAGAAGGCACACATCTAACCCGTGGCAAGCAATCCCACACACTCACCTAAGCCCACTGGCCAGTCCCACGGCCCCTAATCAGGAACAACAGCACTTCAGGGCAAAGTGGCAACCCCAGCACGTGGGCAGAGAGACACGGTGGCCAAGCCTGCCGACAGGCTGTGGCAGAGAGGGAGCTAATGTCAGCAGCATCCTTGGATCCCACCCGTGGTCCAAGCTTCACCCCCCGAGCAGCAGAGAAGCCAGGCTCCTCCCTGTGCCTCTGAGGGTGGCTAACCCCCATCGTCTGTCCTCACAGGCTGACAGCATCTGGATGGAGATCACGGATGACGATGACCTGCCCACGGCTGAGGAGCTGGAGGACTGGATAGAGGATGTGCTTTCTGGGAAGATAAACACTGAAGATGATGACGACGATGATGATGACGATGATGACGATGACGACGACGACGATGATGATGATGATGACGATGATGATGACGATGATGACGATGATGATGATGACTAACTGTGACTCTATGCAGTTTGACTTGTGGGGGCCAAGAGGCTTCCCCCTGCGGCAGGTCCCTCCTTTGGAAGACCTGTGTTTGAGCGTCAGCAAGCACCGCTGCTCTTCCTTCCCCCCCTGCCCTGCTCCCCCTGCCCCTGCTGGGACCCCTCTCCCTGGCCTGATTCCCAGCGGTGCTGAGCCACTGGCACTGCCCCTGTGGCAGGTGGCAGCTGCAGGAACCCAGCACCACTGCAAATCATGCCTCTTTAGTAAAGACAACAGGAAACTGCAGGGAATCTGCCCCCAGTGTCCCAGAGCAGGAGAAAAGTGCCTGCCTGCTTGCTTCCAGAGAGGCACAGAGAGCCAATTTGTGTTTTCTGTGCTCATCAGCCCAGCACTTAACATCCAAAGACCAAATCTCACTTCAAGACATATAGTCCTTCTATTAAACAACCTTTGCAGCTACTCAGTCCTGCAAGTTCTGCTGCAGGAGTCTGTAGCTACTCATTAAAGTGCTAGTAACAGCCAAAAAACCTGGGGTGGGGAGGAAGGCTTTAGGGATGCTATTGAAGTGTTTAGAGGTGCCATATGACAACAGGATATTCTTGTCTGGCAGTGCAATACAAAACTGAACACCACAGTCCCTGTCTGAAGCCCTTTCTTCTTGAAAGCTCAGGCCAAAGATAGGGTAAAGCATGGGGGAGGTCTGATACAAGATGTCAAAACTTGTGAGTTCCTGAACTGCTGGAAAAGCTGATCCAGGTTTTCAGTCCAGGCTCTTGAGGCTGAAGATACTGGCATTGAGCCAAATCATTGACTTTTAATCTCTGAAACACCAGAACAGACTCCAAGCTGGTTCCAAAGATCTGCAGCCATGTCTGGGCTGGGCCTAATACCTCTTTCAGATGTGAAAACATTCATGGGGGCCCACTCTGACGTCTTCCTATTCCCCATTATCTCCCAGTTTTAATTGACCTTTAACTCAAACCCTACACAGCACCTTTTCCCATGGCCAAGACCCTGGGAGGGAACACGGTCACATCAGCAGGAGCTGTGACAGGATCCATGCTATTTGGATGGATAGCTATTTTGGGTGCACAGTTCCTCCCTACTTAGTGACCCAGATGTCCCATGGTAGCCCATGAGAATCCTCTTTTGACTGCAGACTGAAAAGAAAGCCAAGGTGCCAGTTGGTAGTCAAGGGGGTCACTCACAAAGGGTCAAGCAACTCAGTGCTAGCAGGTGCAGCACTCTCCATGTGCAGGTCACTGCAATGGTGTTAGGTGTCCCTGCTTTCCCATGCTGGCAGATTTCAGTTGTCTTAGCTTCTGACAACAGTGCAATGAATGGAGAGTTTGGAGGTAGTTTTATCTGGATATATACATTCTCCAGTCATCCAGACTCCTTAGCTTAGGTAGGGTACCCAGGTCCTCTCTTGCTTACAGACAACCCCCATTGTTCTGACCTTCCTTACACTGGCTTACATCAGAGGCCAGCGATGGTAGGGGAAATAAAAGTGTGAGGGGCAGGAGAACCAAAGCTCCTCATGTGAATGTCAATCAGGCTGAGGAGAAACAAGTTTTACACACTATGTGTATTTCCTTTATCAGATGAACTCCAAAGCAAGGTTTTCTAGCTATTTTTTTCCTCTTCCTTTTTCTTGCCTATTGATCAGTTTCTTTGACACTCTCCCTCTCTCTCTGCATTAGCTGAAATAGAAACTACAGATCTAAACCAGATGAAGTACTGAGACATTTATCCATGTGGCCTATCCCCCTGGTGGAAGATGCCAGCATGAGGGATGTGCAGCTGTATATCTATCTATCTATCTGTGTACCTCAGTGAACACTGTGCTTATACACTACGTGACCACTGGCCACATTAGCTTCTCATTGAACATCAAACATGCAACCTGTGGTGTTAAGGTACAGCCTATCAGAAGAATAGGACAGCAAAATCTCCAGGTCAACCATTTGCCCTTTCTTCCTTCTTTAACAATGAATAGCACTGCCTGGAAGACTTTTACCAAGTGTGTTTGGGGAGAGGATCCACCTGGTCACACAGGGGTTGTGAACAACTCAGCCCCATCTTGAGGGACCTGGTGAAGGCTTTTGAAAACCTCAAAATGCAGTGCTACCAGTCTGGAGGTCCCCTCCTCTCACTCCGATGCATACTCCTCTCTCCTGGCTGGAGGGGTGCCCAAAAACCTTCCTTCTGTTCTTTCCTTTCAGCTGTTTCCATGAGATGTTTGCTGGCAGACTTTAGCTCAGAGAGAGGGGGATCAGGCGGGGCTGAAGGTCTCACTGATACACATTGATGCAGGCTGCATCTCAGGTACTGTGTTCAGTTTTGTGTTCCTCACTACAAGAAGGACATTGAGGTGCCAGAGCAGGTCCAGAGAAAGGCTACAAAGGTTTTGAACACAAGCCCTATGAGAAGCAGCTGAGGGACCTGGAGTTGTTTAGCCTGGAGATGAGAAGGCTCAGGGGAGACCTCATTGCTCTCTACAACTACCTGAAAGGAGGATGAAATGAGGTGGAAGCTGTCCTCTTCTCCCAAGTAACTAATGATGAGAGGGAATAGCCTCAAGTTGCACCAGGAGAGGTTTAGATTGGATATTAGGGAATACAGCTTCACCTGAAGGGTCATTGGACACTGGAACAGGCTGCCCAGGGAGGTGGTGGAGTAACCATCCCTGGAGGTGTTTAAATAACATTTGGATAGGGAGCACAGGGACATGGTCTAACAGTTTACAGCGAGATGTTGGATTACATTTGGACTCAATGAATCAGTCAGAGTTGGAAGGGACCACAAGGAGCATCTAGTTCCAACCCCCCTGCCATGCCCAGGGATGCCCTACCCTAGAGCAGGCTGCACACAGCCTCAGCCAGCCTGGCCTTAAACACCTCCACCCATGGGGCCTCAACCACCTCCCTGGGCAACCCATTCCAGCCTCTCACCACTCTCATGCTCAACAACTTCCTCCTCATGGCCACTCTGAATCTCCCCACCTCCAGCTTTGCTCCATTCCCCCTAGTCCTGTCACTCCCTGAGAGCCTCAAAAGTCCCTCCCCAGCCTTTTTGTAATTCCCCTTCAGATACTGGAAGGCCACAAGAAGGTCACCTGGGAGCCTCCTCTTCTGCAGACTGAACAGCCCCAACTCTTTCAGTCTGTCCTCATAGCAGAGCTGCTCCAGCCCTCTGAGCATCCTCATGGCCCTTCTTTGGATATACTCCAGCACCTCCACATCCTTCTTGTATTAGGGGCTCCAGAACTGGATACAGTACTCCAGGATCTTGAGGTCTTTTCCAACCAGGTGACTCTATGATAGGGAAGGAGCAAGAGCAGGCAAAATTAGCCATAGTAGTCTCCCGCTCTGTGATTAAGGGACAAATAAATACTTGCTTGAGAAAAGCACTTGTTTATCTTTACCTGGCAGCTACTCCTAGGAGTAAAACATGAACTGCTTCACCCTGAATAAGGTAGCAGCCTGCACACATCTTTCAGCTCCAGGTCAGGCACTTGAAAGTGTCAGAAATTTCTATGAACATGCAGAATAAGCGAAGAGTTGCTCTACTTCCTCTCTCAACTGGAACTGTCTCTAGACATCCCAACTGCCTGGACACTTTCCACATATCTCCCTCCCCACTGTGGACACCTCTATGCTCTGATGTGACCCTCTCTAGGTGCTCCAAGAGGCAGAGCTTACACAGGCAGACCCTGCAAAGGGCACTCCAGTCTGAGAATCATAGAATCAGTCAGGGTTGGAAGGGACCACAAGGATCATCTAGCTCCAGCCCCACTGCTATGGGCAGGGACACCCTACCCTTGCTCAAGTGCACAGGTGTTTCACAGGCACATTTCAGTGCAGCAAACAATATTGCAAGGGGGAGGGTGGTGGTGTGGAAAAAGAAAATGAATGTAGTGGTGTTTAGGTTTTGATAGGACCACCCTTTCTCCTGCCCCTTTTTTCCTCCACTACAGTTTCCATTGTTCTTTTTTTTGGCCTACAAACAGGAACTTTTTATTGTCAGCTTTTGGGACAAACACATAAAAGCTAAGAAAACATTGGAGTAAAGGAAGAATGGCAGCAGTGGAGTGGAGTGTCACAGAATCACAGAAGGGTAGGGGTTGGAAACATGTAGTCAAACTCCTCCCTGCAGTGCAGGCAGATTGCACAGGAACACAGCCAGGTGGGTTTTGAAAGGCTACAGAGAAGGAGACGCCACAAACTCTCTGGGCAACCTGCTCCAGTGTTTTGTCACCCCCAAAGGAAGGAAGGTTCTCCTCAAGTTCAAATGAAACTCTGCCCCAGTGAGACCTCATCTTGAATACTGTGTTCAGTTTTGGACTCCCCAGTTTGAGAGGGACAGGGATCTGCTGGAGAGGGTCCAGGAGAGGGCTATGAGGATGATTAGGAGACTGGAGAGCATGGCTTATGAGGCTGAGGGACCTGGGGCTGCTTAGTCTGGAGAAGACTTAGAAGAGATTTGATACATGTTTATTAGTATCTGAGGGCTGGACAGGAGCGGGGGGAACAGATTGCACTCAATGCCTCTGTCCATGGCACCCACAAAGATGTTGAACAAGACTGCTCCCAGGCCTGATCCCTGAGGGGCTCCACTTGTCACTGGCCTCCACTTGGCCATGGAGCCATTGACAGCCACTCTTTGGGTGCAGCCATCAAGCCACTTCTTCATCCATCTCGTGGCCCACTCATCAAACCCATGTGTCACCAGCTTGGAGACCAGGATGTGGTGCTGGACAGTGTCAAATATTTTCAAGGTCAGCAGCATTTGTGATGCCTCTGAGGAGTGGTGAGAGTCTCCTGTGCTGCCCTTGGGAGAGGAAGGGCTGTGCAGTGAAACCAGAGATTTCATCTGCTTCCCAGCCCAGAATGAAGCCTCTCAGTCAGACACCAACATGCTCACACAGCCGAGGGACACCGGCTGCTGTTGTGTCTGTCTGCACATTGTACCTCAGGAATGACTGATTCCTTACTGAGACCAAACAAAATCATTGCCTTTTATTCCCAGGGAAATAATTACTTAGAAGAAACTATTGCTTCCCAGATGCCTGCTGAGTTGGAGTCCTTTGAAAACAGACCAGGATTGCACCCGGATTCCTCTAAAGCAAAGCTTTGGTTTCAGAGAAGCTCCACAGGCAGCCAGTGGCACACTGATGCCAGCACTCAGTGAGGTGAAGAGGGGGAATGGGGAACATTTGGTGGTGAATGGTGCCACATCCAGTTGGCAGCTGTCACTAGTACTGATCCCCAAGGATCAGTGCTGGGCCCACTCCTGTTCAATATTTTTATTGATGATCTGGACCAGGGCATTGAGTCCAGCATCAGTAAGTTTGCAGATGACAACAATCTAGGACAGGTGTGGATCTGTTAGAGTGTAGGAGAGCTCTGCAGAGGGACCTAGACAGGCTGGATGGGTGGGCAGAGGCCAATGGGATGAGATTTAACAAGGCCAAGTGCAGGGTTCTGCACTTTGGCCACAACAACCCCAAGCAGCACTACAGGCTGGGGACAGAGTGGCTGGAGAGCAGCCAGGCAGAGAGGACCCTGGGGGCTACTGGTAGACAGTAGCTGAAGATGAGGCAGCAGTGTGCCCAGGTGGGCAGGAGAGCCAATGGCATCCTGGCCTGGATCAGGAAGAGTGTGGCCAGCAGGCAGTTCAAGGCAAGGTTGGATGTGGCACTTGGTGCCATGGTCTAGCCTTGGGCACTGTGGTAAAAGGTTGGACTTGATGATCTGTGAGGTCTCTTCCAACCTTGGTGATACTGTGATACTGTGATACAAGGGAGGTTATTCTGCCCCTGTACTCAGCACTGGTCAGGCCACACCTTGAGTGCTGTGTCCAGTTCTGGGCTTCTCAATTCAAGAGAGATATTGAGATGCTGGAACGTGTCCAGAGAAGGGCAACAAAGCTGGTGAGGGGCCTGGAACACAGCCCTGTGAGGAGAGGCTGAGGGAGCTGAGGGTGTTTAGGCTGGAGAAGAGGAGGCTCAGGGGGGATCTCACTGCTGTCTACAACTACCTGAAGGGAGGCTGTAGCCAGGTGGGGGTTGGTCTCTTCTCCCAGGCAACCAGCAACAGAACAAGGGGACAGAGTCTCAAGTTGTGTTGGTGGAGATCTAGGCTGCATGTTAGGAGGAAGTTGTTGCCAGAGAGAGTGATTGGCATTGGAATGGGCTGCCCAGGGAGGTGGTGGAGTTGCCATCCCTGGAGGTGTTGAAGCAAAGTCTGTCTGAGGCACTTAGTGCCATGGTCTAGTTGCTTGGATAGGGCTGGGTGCTAGGTTGGAGTGGATGATCTTGGAGGTCTCTTCCAAACTGCTTGATTCTATGATTCTAACAAGCACCAAGGCCTCAAGCTGCCTCTGGGCTGCTTTTACACTCCAGGTACATCTCCAAGGTGCAGTGCAACAACATCCAATAGCAGCTGGAAGCAGCAGAGCATAGCAGGTGGGATCATTAACCTCCACATTGAGGCTGTGCCAACAGGGACACATCCTGCTAGAGACCCAAGACTGTGCCAACTGACTGCATTGCAGCATCCCTTGCCTTTTTCCAGCCCCTTTGTACCGCCATCACTGGTCAAAGCAGCCCTTCACTGGTGAGTACACCCCTCAAGATCAGCTGTGAGATGTCTCTCACACCTGTTTTTAAGACGACGTCTCACAGCTATGCAGATCACGGGGCAGGGTCCAGGGCAGAGGCAGCCCTCTTGGCCTGGTTCCCAGAATGTTCTCTGTCAGGTTTAAGGGTGCTAAACTATTTAAAGGAGGAAGGGGATGGAAAAGAAGAGGAATGAAAATGCAGCTAGATAATTTCCTTGCAGCTTGAAGATCCGTTTCTGGAATCAGATTCCAGGCAGCTTTCAGATGGAAGCAAAGATCCTTCTGGTGTCTCATTCCTCCTTTTCGCTCCCACCTTGTGTCTTCTCCTGCAGAGCTCCTGCCATGAAGCAGAACAGCAAAGCATGCAAAGGGCTTCTGGCATTGTCCCTAATGCCAGAAAAAAACAAGGAGAAAACGGCTTTGTCACCTTTTCATCCCTCTTTACTGACTGCTCTTCTGTCTTGGCTGCATCCCCCAGCAGTTTTTCTCCATTTCTATCTAGCTTGTCTGGCTCGTCTCAAACTATTGCCCCCTCTGCATGTGGCATCAAGGGTCACTTAAGGACAAGGATCTCCCCTGCCCCCACTGCTTGAGCTCATCCCCAGGCCAGGGAGATAGCAGTCTCCCTCTGGCCACTGCCAAAAACTGACTATGGTGGATCCCCATGCCATGAGCCACGGCTGTAAACAAGAGAAGCAAAAACATTTCCTGAGGAGAAAGCTGACCAGACATGGCTGACACAGGCTTTCCTTTTGGAGTTCACAGGCTCACAGGATGTTATGGGTTGGAAGGGACCCAAGGAGAGCATCGAGTCCAATCCCCCTGCCACAGCAGGACCACACAACCTAGCACAGATCACAGAGGAACACATCCAGACAGGCCTTGAAAGGCTCCAGGGAAGGAGACTCCACAGCCTCTCTGGGGAGCCTGTTCCAGTGCTCTGGGACCCTTACAGGAAAGAAGTTCCTCCTTGTGTTGAGGCAGAACCTCCTGTGCTGCAACTTACACCCACTGCTCCTTGTCCTATCCCAGGCAGCAAGTGAGCAGAGCCTGTCCCCCACTCCTGGCCAGCTCTCAGGTGTTTATAAACATTTATTAAATCCCCTCTCAGTCTTCTCTTTTCCAGACTAAACAGCCCCAGGTCCCTCAGCCTCTCCTCATAAGCCATGTCCTCCTGTCCCCTCATCATCCTCATAGCTCTCTGCTGGACCCTCTCCAGCAGATCCCTGTTCCTCTTCAACTGGGGAGCCCAAAACTGAACACAGTATTCCAGATGATGTCTTACCAGGGCAGAGTAGAGGGCAGGAGAACCTCCCTTGATCTGCTGGACACACTCCTCCTAATACACCCCAGGATGCCATTGGCCTTCTTGGCCACAAGGGCACATTGCTGTGCCATGGTTAACTTGTTCTCCACCAGGACCCCCAGGTCCCTCTCCACAGGGCTGCTCTCCAGCAGATCACCTCCCAGCCTGTACTGGGGCAGTTTATTATTCCTCCCCAGGTGCAGGACTCTGCACTTGTCCTTGTTGAACCCCATCTGGTTCCTCTGTGCCCAGCTCTCAGTCTGCCCAGGTCTCTCTGGTTGGCCACACAGCCTTCAGCTGGATCAGCCAAGCCTCCCAGCTTGGTGTCATCAGCAAACTTGCTGAGCAAACTCTGTCTGTGCCCTCATCAATGTCATTGATGAAGATGTTGCACAGGACTGGACCTGGCACTGATCCCTGGGGAACTTCACTGGTTACAGCTCTCCAGCTGGACCTGATACCATTGATCACCACGCTCTGAACTCTGTCTTGTATCCAGTTCCTAACCACCTCACTGCCTGCTCTTCCATCCCACACTTCCTGAGCTTGCTCACTAAAATATCATGGGAGATGGTGTCAAAGGCCTTGCTGCATTGACAGGTGGGACATGCTCAAGGTGAAGGTGTTTCTTCAACCTGAACATTGAAGAAATACCAGAATTTTTTTGGGGGTAGGCAACTTTTCCCATTGTTCCAAAACCCAGATGAGGAACCATCACCATTTGACCAAACCCAGATTGGAATAAGACCAGTAACCAACAGTGTCACCAGCAGTCACACCACTACACCACTACACCATCTCAGCAGAAGATAAGTGGCATGACTGCACACATGAAACTTGTGGGTTAAACCAACTGAATCTGGAGGGGGTCATCTCATACTGCAACAGCAGCCAGAAAGCCAACTACCTGCCCAAGGAGAGCAGTTGTTGTCCTGAGTCCTCCTTTAGTCATGGGTGGTAAATGCCTTAAACAGCCATGGACAATCTCATCCTCCACTTTTCTGTTTTCAAGAGTCACAGCTGGAATCAGGTCTCCTCCCTTGGTAAAGCACGTGAAAACATAAGGATGTTGGAGCAGAGTGCAGCCCTGGGGCTTGCCTGATCATAGAATCAACCAGGTTGGAAGAGACCTCCAAGATCATCCACTCCAACCTAGCACCCAGCCCTATCCAGTCAACTAGACCATGGCACTAAGGGCCTCAGCCAGGCTTTTCTTCTACACCTCCAGGGATGGTGACTCCACCACCTCCCTGGGCAGCCCATTCCAATGCCAATCACTTTCTCTGGCAACAACTTCCTCCTAACATCCAGTCTAGACCTCCCCTGGCACAACTTGAGACTGTGTCCCCTTGTTCTGTTGCTGGTTGCTCTATTAAACTCTCCTCCATCACACTGGCAAGAATCATCCAGTCTTGATGTTAGATTTGTGCTTCTACCTCACATCTCAAAGTCCTTTTCCTGCTAGTGACAAAGGAGGAGGCTAATGAGTGACAAAAGGAACTCAACGTTTGGAGAACATTTTAGTCCCTGGCAAATGAACTCACTGAAGGAATTCACAGAGCCTCCCACAGTCTAGTTACTGAATTACTAAACCAGTTTCTCCCATCCCCTTTTTGAAAAGCAAAACTGCAATCAACTGTAGGATCTGGTATTAGAAGTACTCAGTGAATGAGCTTACACAAAATAGAAGCTAAAAGGTTTTGCAGATCTGTTTCACATCTGTGGCCCAGACATAATCAGCTCCTTCTTGTTCCCTCTTTTGAAAGTCTGCCCACAGGATCTGACTTTTACTGGAAAAGAGGTCCAAACCACTAAAAAAGTTCTAAATGTCTCTTAAAACTTCCAGAGAGGTTGAATTAGATATGTTTTATCAAGAAGTCACCCCTATTCATGTGTCCCCTTTTAATTTATTCTACCTTTTCAAGTAGTAAGGAAAAAAGAAGGGGTAAAAAAAGACAGCCCAGACTGTAGAAGTCTGAGCTTTTGTGAGCCTCGGTTTTGCCTTTGGATGAGACTTAAAATGTTTCAATTTACAGAGTAGCTTCATGCCTAAAGCAGTTTGTGGTGTCTCTGCTTTTAAAATCTCTGCACCTTCATGTCTTTCGGGATGCTGGAGGGGAAAAAAATGCCACACCCTGTTCTCTAAGGTCTCTTCCACCGACTTCACACTGCCTCACTCCCTCCCGAGGTTTTCCCTCTGCCTCCATATTTTGACACATAAAGCAAGTTGGATGCATTGAGCTATCCCCAAAAGCACATTTGCAAAGTAAAAGTTATCTCTCCTCTTCCTCTTTGAAACTGTATTTAGTGCTGACCACACAGAGCCCAAAGACTGCATGGTCGCTTCATCTTGGCCATGGTCCCACCAGCAAACAACCATTCTCCTCCTCCTCAGTGCCGTGGTCTAGTTGATTGGCCAGGGCTGGGTGCTAGGTTGGACTGGATGCTCTTGGAGGTCTCTTCCAACCTGATTGATTCTATGATTCCCACAGTCAGACTTTGGGAGGCTGGCAAGCAGCAACAGTGATACACGAGAGGGCTCTTAGTGTCTCCAAATTATTTACATTAACTGAGATGGAACCAGATCAAGCTTCAAGTCATGTACAGAATCACAGAATCAATCAGGTTGGAAGAGACCTCCAACACCATCCAGTACAACCTAGCACCCAGCCCTATCCAATCAACTAGACCATGGCACTAAGTGCCTCAGACAGGCTTTGCTTCAACACCTCCAGGGATGGTGACTCCACCACCTCCCTGGGCAGCCCATTCCAATGCCAATCACTCTCTCTGCCAACAACTTCCTCCTAACATCCAGCCTAGACCTCCCCTGGCACAACTTGAGACTGTGTCCCCTTGTTCTGTTGCTGCTTTCCTGGCAGAAGAGACCAACCCCCACCTGGCTACAGCCTCCCTTCAGGTAGTTGTAGACAGCAATGAGGTCACCCCTGAGCCTCCTCTTCTGTAGGCTGCACACCCCCAGCTCCCTCAGCCTCTCCTCACAGGGCTGTGCTCCAGGCCCCTCACCAGCTTTGTCTCCCCTCTCTGGACACGTTCCAGTATCTCAACATCTCTCTTGAATTGAGGAGCCCAGACCTGGACACAGTAAGAAGTGGATACAGAAGTGGCCATCTTCACTCTATTCAGCTCCCCAGATTTTGGAGAAAGGAAGGACCAGGTCAGGGCTTTGGAGTAAGCTGGTAGTCTTTAGATAGGAACCAGTGTGAGCACAGACTGCTATATAAGCTGCAGCTAGAGAAAAACAAACAAACAAACAAACAACTCAACCTCACACAAGGCTCTGGAGACACATGCCTAAGATGATGAATCCTTCTCTTAATTCTTCTGTGGCACCCTGACTGCATGTGCCCCTTTGTCTCATACCTCACCACTCAGTTCCCTGGAGTTGGTGTTTTCAGAGAACCCATAATGGTGAATGCTTGGTTCCATCACCTTCTATAGTCAGTTGATGGGATTAAGTCACACCTCAGCCACCAAATACTCTATGCCAGTGGTAGTTAAAGGGCTGCCTTGGAGTAGCTACAGCTTAAGCCTTTCTGGTTAGGAGAGGCACTTTGAGAGAGGCGTCTCCATCTCAAGGGACCCTGAGTCTGGTTATGTCCCTCAGGCAGAAGGTGCTTAGCTGTTATTCAGCATGCCAGCACCTTCCAAGTGCTGTTTGCCAGTGAAAGCTTCCATTCCCTTTCTACAAGAGGTCTGGGTTGGTAATGCTTAAGTCAACCCTTGGCAACTTCAGTGAAACACTTGGTCCAACCAGAACAGCACCCTCAGCTCTAATTTCTGCTGAGCCACGCACCACAGCTCCTTATGATTCAAATAGCTGAACTCTGGGAGAAGGCCAAGAAAACTAGTCCCTCTGGCAAAGCCTGTTCTTTCCATCAGCTTCCACAATCCGTGGCAGGAGAGAAGAAAGTGCCACAAAAGGCAGCAATCAGGCCCAGTTGGGGCATCAGCACTAAGCCACAGCTGAAACAGAGCACGTTGAACTTGTAATGCAGGCACAGGTCTCCAGGCTAAGAGCCTGCGGTGAGGCTGACGAACCTATCCCTCTTGTTTGTGCCAAATTCCTGCTTCTTGCACCTTCCTCTGAGACACCTGCAGCCAGCTCTCACGGAGCCTTTACCTACACTGCTCCAGTCCAGTAAGTCAGGTTTTCTTCTAAGGGGCAGGATGATACCAGCAATGCTTGCACACCCATCGAAGGCTCTGCAGAGCAGTTAAGTTCCTTTTTTTCTGCCCACCTCCAGGAGCTGTGCTGCATACAGCCTAGGACTGGGCACTGCCAAAGGACCACTAGAACGAGCAGAGCAGATCAAAGGCAGAAAGATCAAGGGAGAGCAGAAAGCAGGATCAAGCACACCCCTATCCCACCCTTCCTGCTTCCTTCCAGACCTTAGTTCAGTGCTCTGTAGCCTAAATACATCCATTTCCCCCACCCCCCCTCTCCAGGGCAGAGAATTACCTATTTGGCTGTTTCTCTTCACCAGCATGTTTATGTTTGCTGCTTATCTCCACTACTGTCACTGTCACCACATGGCAGCATCCTGTGGATTTTTCCAGCAGTTGAAGCCACCAAGATGTGCTGCACAGTGAGGCCAGGTACTCTCCAGGAAAAGGGGCTTTCCTGGAGAGCAAGTCCCAAAAAAGCTGTCTAGGTCAGAAGGCTGCTGCCAGATTCCCTTGGGCACAGCCACACAGTCTTTTCAAGCTCTCAGTGTGCTGGTGATGGAGGTGTTCAAGAGCAGACTGGTTGAGGCACTTGGTGACATGGTCTAGTTGACTGGATAGGGCTGGGTGCTAGGTTGGACTGGATGATGTTGGAGGTCTCTTCCAACCTGGTTGATTCTATGATTCTATGGAGGCGGGGGAAAAGCTGCACCTACAGGTGCTGCTGAGGTGAGATGCACACAGGTTGCTCTAGGAGAGCACAGGCTCTCAATCCACACAAACAAGGAGCGCTGGCTTTTCTGCCTGTTGCCACTCCTCCTCCTCCCCACCAGGTCCAAATAAGGAACTCAGCAGACGAATCCCTGCAGCTCATAATTTGTGTGCAAACCATGAGAAGAGAGTAGGTAGAAAAACCTGTTTGCACTCCAGTCATGTTGGCCACGGTCGTGTCCCACACCACTCTTCCCACCCTGCCCTCTCCCTGGCTGCATTTGCTCCCTATCGTTTGAGATTTCAGGTGTTTAAAGCAGTCATTTTTCTTCAGAAGTGATGAATGAGTTTGCATTTCACTGTGGCAGGGCAGATCAGAAAGGTCCAGAGTGAGGGTGACAAAAAAAGACAGCCCCCTCCCCCCCCCAAAAAAAAGATTAAACCACATGTTTGCAGGGCCCCTCCCAGCCAGAGCTAAGGCTGATTTTTCCAGAGCTGGATTTTTGTTTTATGATATTGCTGCACATAAGCCTACAGAAAATTCAGTGTTTGTAAACCTGAATTTAATCCTGGAAAACCTTAACAAAAATCCTAGACCACTGTTGCTATGATTGTTCTGCTGACACCATCATTGACTTAATGGATGGGCTTTGTGTTCACAGGCTCACAGGGTGTTAGGGGTTGGAAGGGACACAAGGAGATCATCGAGTCCAACTCCCCTGCCACAGCAGGACAATACTATTCTAACACAGAGGAACACACCCAGACAGGCCTTGAAAGGCTCCAGAGAAGGAGACTCCACAACCTCTCTGGAGAGCCTGTTCCAGTGCTCTGGGACCCTTACAGGAAAGAAGTTCCCCCTTGTGTTGAGGCAGAACCTCTTGTGCTGCAACTTACACCCATTGCTGCTTGTCCTATCCCAGGCAGCAAGTGAGCAGAGCCTGTCCCCCTCTCCTGGCCAGCCCTCAGATACTTATAAACATTTATCAAATCCCCTCTCAGTCTTCTCTTTTCCAGGCTAAACAGCCCCAAGTCTCCCAGCCTCTCCTCATAAGCCATGCCCTCCTGTCCCCTAAGCATCCTCGTAGCTCTCTGCTGGACCCTCTCCATCAGATCCCTGTCCCTCTTCAACTGGGGAGCCCAAAACTGAACACAGTATTCCAGATGAGGTCTTACCAGGGCAGAGTAGAGGGGGAGGAGAACCGTCCTTGATCCGCTGGACACAGGATGCCATTGGCCTTCTTGGCCACAAGGGCACATTGCTGTGCCATGGTTAACCTGTTCTCCACCAGCACCCCCAGGTCCCTCTCCACAGGGCTGCTCTCCAGCAGATCACCTCCCAGCCTGTACTGGTGCAGTTCATTATTCCTCCCCAGGTGCAGGACTCTGCACTTGTCCTTGTTGACCTTCATCTGGTTCCTCTGTGCCCAGGTCTCCAATATTCAGTGGATAAGGAATTGTCTGGAGAAATAAGCAATTTTAAGGTGGCTTAAATGTTACCTGTTTTTGATGCAGTGTCCACATAGACCATGGCTGGACAGGCAGCTCCCTGGAGTGCTGCAGTTCTGCATGGCACAGCCATATGCCCTTGTGGCAGACAGGGCCAATGGCATCCTGCGGCACTTCCCAGAGTGCAGCCAGCAAGCCTAGGGGGGTTCTCCGGCCCCTCTGCTCTGCCCTGCTGAGACCACACCTGCAGCACTGTGATCACTTTTGGGCTCCTCAGCTCAAGAAGACAAGGACCTGCTGGAGAGATGCCAACAGAGAGCTAAGAGGATAACTGGGGGACTTGAACATCTCTGCTATGGAGGAAGGCTGAGAGCCTTGGGGCTGTTTAGTCTGGAGAAGGCTGAGAGAGCATCTGATCAACGTCTATCAATATCTGAGGGGTAGGTATTGAGATGAAGTTGCCAGGATCTTTTGGGTGGTGTCAGTGACAGGACAAGGAACAACAGGCAACAAGGAACAACAACAAAGCTTTTCTCTTTGGTTTGTTTTTGGGTTTTTTTGTCTGAAAGGACAAGAGGAAAGAGTGGGACAATCAAATCTGGTTTCTGTTTATTTCCAGAATTTTACTGTACAAAATATGCAAAGTGTAAAACTGTTTAATGTTTCATTTTAAAAACAACCAAAAAAAAAAAAAAATCAAACCCAAAACACCCCCATCCAGCTATAACTTAAGAGAACCCAGCTTGGAACAGAACATTTTACTAGGCTAGACCCACAGTGCATTAATGTCACAGACACCAGGAATTTGCTCACTTAAGTTCACCATTAGAAAAGGACAGAAAGACAAGGTACCATTGCAGTTAAAGTCACGTGTGCAAAGAAGAGGGGGAGGGGGGTGGCAAAGGGAAAAAAAAAAGACAGAATTTCTGCTGGTTAAACATCTATCAATTAGAAAACCTTGGCAAAGCCCATTTTACTATACACAGTTTGTGTAGAAAAAGAGTATTACACAGTGATCAAAAGAGGGTGAGGGAAGGGCTTTTGCTCCCACCCTCTTCCCCCCAAGACACGATAATGCTGAATCGAAAGAAACAGGCACAGAAAAGTGTAATGTTCCTTCACAGTTCCACCTGTGCAGGCAGTGAGCCACAGCATCCTCCACCCTGTGAACACAGGAGATACCCCCAAGCACCATCAGCACTGGTGAGAGGTGCTTGGGAAGCAGCCAGAGGGAAGGATACTCTCTCTGAGAAGAGCACACGTAGGGCAGGGCTGGCTGCCTGCTGCCCACAAGGCTTCAGTATGTTATGGGGACAAAAAAACCACCACAGTCGCTTGGAGGGATGCAGAGGAGTGGGGAACACCAGTCTGTCCTGCTGGCACTGCAGGGACCTGACTCGGGAGCATCCCAAAATGATCCATACCAGTCACAGAGTCAGAAACTGCTGCTTTTAGTCATCACCTGTTGGAGGCAGCAGCCTGAATGCAGGAGGATAGAATGGTTTAGGTTGGAAGTGACCTCAAAGATCATCCAGTTCCAACCTCCCAGCAGGGACACCTCTCTCTAGCCTCTAGATCAGGCTGCTCATCCAACCTGGCCTTGAACATCTCCAGGGAGGTTGTGGAGCACAGAATCACCGACTGTGATCAAAGATCACAACCTCCCTGGGCAACCTGTGTCAGTGTCTCACCACTCTCACTGGAAAGAACCTAACATCTAGTTTGAATCTCCCCTCTGCCAGTTTAAACCCATTACCCCTTATCCTGTTATTACAGGACCTTACCAATAGTCCCTCCTCAGCCTTCCTGTAGGCCCCCTTCAGATACTGGAAGGCTACTGTAAGGTCTCCTCAAAGCCTCTTCTCCAGGCTGAAGAGCATAATCCTGTAGGAGACTTCACAGCCCCAACCCATCTCCTTTAGGAGAACAGAACTGTGGGGATTTTGGGGGGGGTAGTTCGACACAAGAGCACTTCCTTCTCAATGCAGGTCAAGCACTGAACCACCAAGCCCTATTTGAAGCTTTAGGCAGGTCTGATGTACACATCTAGAAGGGCAACAGCACACAAACACACAGACACACACACACAGAGAGGCTGGATGAGAACAGACAACCTGCACACACATCTCCTGAACAGCTCCCATGTGTCAGGGCAAAACTGAATACAGCTGAAGAGCAAAGTCTGGAAGCAGACTAGAGCATTTCTGCAGAAGACTGCAATGCTTTTTGTTTTACCTCTGAAAAGGTAAGCAAGTTCTGAGTTTTGGTAAGCAAGATTGAGTTGGCTTGAATAGGTGTCCATGTTTAGCTGAGTAGGTTTACAAGGGCATGGAGTGATAGGATGAGAGGCACTGGTTTTAAACTAGAGCAAGGCAGCTTTAGGCTGGACACTAGAATTGTAGAATCAGTCAGGGTTGGAAGGGACCACAAGGATCATCTAGTTCCAATCCCCCTGCCATGGGCAGGGACACCCTCCCCTAGATCAGGCTGGCCAGAACCTCATCCAGGCTGCCCTTAAACACCTCCAGGGATGGGGAGGAAGAAGTTCTTTACTATGAGGGTGGTGGAGCACTGGCACAGGTTGCCCAGCGAGGTGGTGGAGGCCTCATCCCTGAAGACATTCAAGATCAAACTTGATGGGGCCTTGAGCAACCTTATCTAGTTAAAGAGGTCTCTGCTTACTGCAGGGGTGTTGGACGAGATGACCTTCAAGAGTCCCTTCCAGACTGAGGCACTCTATGACTCTGGATTTCCAGTTTCTTCAGCAGCTAATGCTGGAAAGCAGGACACCTCAAAGAAGACTTTTAAAAGCTACTTACACAGGACTAGCTTCAGAAATTGATTTCATGCAGCTTTTGGCATACATGACAACAGTGGATTCCTGAGGCTCTGTGTGGAGATCCCCATCCCAAGAGAAAAAGGTTACAATGCTCTGTGAGGGTTGGGATTTCTTCAGATCTCTCCCAAACCTGCACTTCACTGTGAGCTGCCTGTGAGCTCCTAACTGCAGCCCCAGCACCTACCATCTCAGCGGATGTTTGTTCTGCTTCACTAGGGAACTTCACGGGGAAAAACAGAGAGGGGAGAATGGGAGCAGCTGTAATGACTGAAGCTGCTGAGAGGAAAATTTTGAGAGGCTGAAGTCAGGGGAATAGCTGGCAGCACCTGAAACCAGTTCTGCCTTTCTCTCCAATATGGCCCTTCAGAGTGGACTGCTCTTGAAGGCACTCAAGACAACTCCAGAAGCAGCTGCATCACATCACCTTTTCACACACACTGCATCCCTCCCCAGTCACTCTGCTGCCCACAGAGGTGTGTGGGTGGCTACACCTCCCCTGCACACAGTGAAATCTGGTAGTTGCCAGCAGCCCCTCTGCTTCCCCAAGCTGACCACTGGGACTCAGCCAGGGGCTGGTAGGCCATGGAGGGGAGCACCAGAACGCTTGTGGATCTGAGAGCTCTGCCTGTCCTGCTCCCATTAGCAGGAAAGAAGTTTGAGACCTAGGACATCCCCACAGAGCTTACACATCAAAGACTACAGCTCCATGGCAAGGAGAGGCTAACAGACCTGCAAATAACCTTTGCCAGGCCCAGTTACAGGATTGGCAAGGTATTAATGGTCTCGTATCTGCCCCTACATTCCTAGAAGCTGCAAGAAATCTCAGTCTTTCACTCTTTAGCCACCAAAGAGACAGACAGCCTTTGTGGAAACCCACAGACATTTTCATCTGTTCCAGAACCACTAAAAGTCTTAACCTCATCTGGCTTTGAAGGGTCTCAGCAGAGTTTTGGATTTAGGCTGTAGCAAACTTTGAGAGTAAATCAACAAAACCTTTAAAGTATCTCAGCAGCATACTTGGAGAGTCACAGGAAAAATCATAGAATCATAGAGTCAACCAGGTTGGAATGATCTCATCCAGCCCAACCTGTCACCCAGCCCTGTCCAATCAACTAGACCATGGCACTAAGTGCCTCAGACAGGCTTTGCTTCAACACCTCCAGGGAGGACGACTCCACCACCTCCCTGGGCAGCCCATTCCAATGCCAATCACTCTCTCTGCCAACAACTTCCTCCTAACATGCAGCCTAGACCTCCCCCAGCACAACTTGAGACTGTGTCCCCTTGTTCTCTTGCTGGTTGCCTGGCAGAAGAGACCAAACCCCACCTGGCTACAGACTCCCTAGTACACAGCAATGAGGTCACCCCTGAGCTTCCTCTTCTGCAGGCTGCACACCCCCAGCTCCCTCAGCCTCTCCTCACAGGGCTGTGTGATGACAACCTCCGGGAGAAGAGTGAGGCAACATCACTCCTGCCTAGGCAACACAGCACCCTATCAAATGGCTAAGCCTTTAGTGAAGGATGGCCTGTGACAAGGATCAACTCTGAGGGGAACTCTGGCCACATCCACACCAACAGAGTTGTCTTACAAGTCACTTGAATTCTAAACCAAACAAAACAATTAAATTAATTCTCAGACAGGTACAAGCATCCAGGCTGGGAAAGAGGAGGGAGGTGCAAGGAGGAAGTACATGATAGGAGAGGCATTTGGAGGAAAACAGCCTACACTTGGCTGGCAAAGCCTAGAAGCCTTATTTATGCTCAGCTCTTGGCAGGCTCTGCAGAAGTCAAGACTGCAGGATTTGGAACAGAGCTTTGTTCCCTGTGACTCGATTCTTACTCATTAGCTGGCTATAAACAGAGCTAAACAAACCAGTCTGCTCCCAACCACTCAGTGCTTTGATAAATGGTCTGAATTCCTACAGATTCCTACAGATCTCAAAGCACATGTCAACAAGTTGAGTTCAGCCTCACAACACCCCAGTGAGGTAGGTATGACAGTGGTCCCCTGATTTTGCAGAGAGCTAGGAAACAAGAAAATGTCATTAACCCCCACCCCCCTCCAAAACTCCAGGGAATACTCAGGAGTCCCAGTTCCCTTTCCAGCCTGTCCTTATCCCTAAACAGGTTGCATTTCTAAAGGGACTGTTTAAGAGGCCAAGTCTTTTCCTGAAGGAGAAGCATTTATACTGCTGACACAGGTAAAAGTGTTCGACATAAGAGTTGTCCCTTGTTTAAGAGTGTCCTTTCCAGCAGCAGGCAGAAAGGGCAGCGCTGAACCACAGCACACAGATGAGGAAGCAGCCCCAGAGTGAGCATGCACTGCTTCCATACGGTTCTCCATGTGTTCAAGGACTTAATGCAATTAAGACATGGGTTTCCTGAGCAGATAGTGTCAGATAACCCCCCTTTGTGGGGGAGGGAAAAGGAAAGGGTAAGGAAATCCTGGGAAAGTAAGAAAGCTTTGCAGAGGTGCCTGTGACAAGGAGCTCTCACACACACGGCACACCCAAGCCCCTGGCAAGGTGGTTCTTGTTCTGGCTTCACAGAAATGAGCCAATTCAGCCACAGGCAGTTGCCTCCACACAGGCATAAGTGTTCCACAGTCTCCCAAGCTACTCCCAGTCTCTCCCAACTTGCTGGTTATGCACACCATAAACGACAGATATGCACATCTTCAGGAGAGCCAGGCATGAGATATGACAGGGCTCCTCTTGTTTTCTTCTTTTCCTTGATTTTAATGAAAGGAGTAAACCAGTCTATTTCTTTCCCAAATAAAAACCCTGTGAAGGCCACAGTCAATCAAGAAGTCCATGTACAGACTACCACAAAGTCCAACCTAGAAAAACAACCCAAACACTAAGTGTAGAGAAGGGGAAAATTCTACCTACTTCCCATCCTTTAGAGGATGTGAGCCTAATCCCATCACACACCATCTAGTTTCTGCACAACCCCACCTTGCTTGTTACGTGGAGAAGACAGGATCCTATCTAGGATAGGCAGATGACACCTAGGCAGATGACTACCACATACTTGCAAAGAAAGGTGCAGGACACTGCAGGTATCACCACACCAAGGAATCATCACTTCGGACCCTCTCTCCTCAGGGTGCTTCCCTGATTCCAAGAGGACTATCTGCAGGCGCTGCTGGACACGCGGCTCCGCTGCTGCTGAAGCCGGAAGAGTGGCACACACCAGCCATGCCATGCCATGCCGCACTAGCAGCGCCTCACTCTTAGCTGGGCCACTTTGTGCTGGTGGGAGCAGGAAGGCAGGCCCATGAGCTGCTGGAGGAGCCCAGGGAAGGCCTGGGGAAGACCAAAGGAGAGAGGAAGGGCAACCACAGCCCCCTCTCAGAAGATGATGCACCCTGGCAATAAAAGGCACTGGCTTATGTACCTCACTGAACTGGGGCACCCTGCATTGAGACATCCATATGGATGGCAGGTCAGATCCTGCCTGACAGAGATATTTGCATGGCAATAGACTGGGCAGAATGAATCCCCTGCTTCACACACAAATCCACTGCCATAGAGCTGGGGGTGTTTCAAAGGGATCTGACTGAAGGCAGATGACTGCCAGCCTCAGAGCTGGCTCCAGGGTCATCAGATTTCAGACACCACTTTAGGCTCGGCGAACATTCCAAACCCCATAGAACTTGGGTGACATCAAAGTCACACACAGATGTTGCATCTCTCAGGAGCAGATCCCAGCATGAAGCAGAGACTTTCCACAGCACAGAAAGGCCAAGAAAGGCAGGCAGGTTTCCAACATTCAGACATAGTTTGGTATTTCTTAGCTTTAGCTGAAGGCATATGGTGGGGAAAGACACATTGCAGTGTTTCCAGAGCACAGGAGTTCTCCACAGCAAGCGCATGTGGCAGAGGTTAGCCCTTCCCTGTCTCCTCTCCTCAAGGAGGGAGGGTGCTGGAGTCTTTCCTCCAGATGCACTTGAAGCTAGCTAGAGAGGGAGGGGCACATTCCTGCCTGCACCCTCCCTTCCACTCAAAGAGGCTTGTCAGACATAGGGAGGGTCTGTGATGATTTATCTGAGGGGGAGCCAGCTATCTACCTACCCTGTCCCAGTGCAAATACACAGCCCTTGCAGGTGCAAAAGGAAGTGGCAGTAAGGTAGACCCCGAGGGGACCGTGGCTGGAGAAACACGTTTGCAAAGCCAAAGAGAAAAAGGACAGAGAGAGGGTGCCTTGGGAGTGCCTGACAAAGATGCAGGCAAGCAGCAGAGAGGGAAGCAGGTGAGAGGTAACAGGCAGCTATGTCACACAGAAGTTTCACCGACAAGCACTGGTGAAAAAAGCCCAAGGAACCAACCAACACAAAAAGGAATCTGAGAAGCTGCAAGCTCCAGCTCAAGACAAGCAAGGCCGCGGACAGAGAGCAAACCCATCCCGCGACGCTCACACAGGGCCCCGTACTGACAGAACACAGCACACGGAGAGGAGGCCAAGAATGAAAGCCCTCAGTCTGCAGGCGAGATGGGTCACGGAGGCAGCCCTCTCACACCTGCCTTCGAGAGCTTCTCCTCCTAGACTGAACGGGGACTTGCCACACCTTTGTGCACGCAGAGCTGTGCAGCAGGAGGCGAGGGACGGCTCCCGAGCAACAGCTTCAGGCAGCAGAAGCAGAGAAGCAGAGGCAGAGAAGCAGAGGCAGAGCAGCACACTGCGTAAGGCAGCGCTCCAACGGGAACGCCGACGCCGCGGCCGCATGGAGAGAGGTGTACAGGATGCCCGGAGAGAGGGAGGGAAAGGGATAAAAAACACCAATCTGTTCTGTCTCCAAGGCTGAGCGAACCAAGCCAAGTCACCCTGTTGCCTCTTAAGATATTTCTTTCTAGATAAGATATCCCCCCTCCCCCCTCCCCCGCCCCCTCCCCTGTCCAGATAAAGTGCAGATGGTCAAATATT
Organism: Pogoniulus pusillus; assembly: GCF_015220805.1. NCBI lineage: Eukaryota > Metazoa > Chordata > Aves > Piciformes > Lybiidae > Pogoniulus > Pogoniulus pusillus. Next base: position 16,971,298 of record NC_087268.1, on the reverse strand, counting down.
ACTGGTCCATCATCTGCCAGTTTCAGTCAGCATTGGGGAAGTTCAACCCAAAAGCACAATATTGAAGGGAAAAAAAAAAAAACAAACCACAAAACAAAACAAAAAAAAACCTAAATCAAATGAAAAAAAATCCCCCAACAACCCACCCTCAAAATCCCTTAGACCGAAGTCTCCGACTGTAAGCGGAGCACAAATTTATGAGATTTGGGGTCTATGAACTCTTCTGAGAGTTTGATGAAGGGGATTTTCTTCACATTGACAACAAGGCTGAAGTCCAAGCACTTGAGGACAAACACGATCCCATCTTGTAAGCCGCTTGTGACCGCTTCCTCGCTGATGAGCGTCCACTGCTTGGAGAACCAGCGGTCCCTGTCGTACTGGAGGGTTGGGCCCGGGCTGAGGTAACGCTCCAGGAATGCCTGCCAAGAGAGGGACACGCATTAGTGCAGGCCCTGCCACTCGCTCTGCATCGATGCTCCCTCCCCAGCCTCAGAGGCGGCTCTGAAAGCACAGGCTGCAAATTGTTTTGGCTTCTGCGCTTCAGGGGAGATCCCCTCCCCAGGCCCTCACAGCTTTTCAGACCCTAGCAGCAGACACAGCTATCAGGAGATCCACCCCAACAAGCTTGCAAAGTTACAGAATCACAGAATCAGTCAGGGTTGGAAGGGACCACAAGGATCATCTAGTTCCAACCCTAGAGCAGGCTGCCCACAGCCTCAGCCAGCCTGGCCTTAAACACCTCCAGCCATGGGGCCTCAACCTTCTCCCTGGGCAACCCATTCCAGCCTCTCACCACTCTCATGCTCAACAACTTCCTCCTCACGTCCTTGGGAAGTCTGAATCTCCCCACCTCCAGCTTTGCTCCATTCCCTCCCCCTAGTCCCGTCACTCCCTGAGAGAATAAAAAGCCCTTCCTTTGTTGCAGGCCCCCTTCAGACACTGAAAGGCCAGTATATATACCCCCAATTCCTACTGTCGGCACTGTCATTTGGCAGCAGTTCAGTAGAGCAGTTCTCACTTATTCCCTACCAACCTCACAGGCCTTCCCAAAATCAATCCCAGACAGGCAGATGGAATAGCTTGGCCTGAAGGAGGGAGTGCCAACTAAGGCAGAAAGCAAAGGTTTTCATGTCTGCAGCCTGATTGAGGCTGAAAAAGTCACAGCAGAACAGGCAAGACCATTCGACATGGCATGTGTTTTAGAGAATCACAGAGTGGTGGGGGTTGGAAGTGACCTCTGAAGATCACCTATAGCCCAAGTCCCCTGCTAGAATAAATCACACAGGAACACATCCAGGCAGCTGTGAAATCCCTCTAGAGACAGAGATGCCACAACCTCAGTGGGCAGCCTGTTCCAGTGCTCTGTCATCCTTCAAGTGAAGAACATTTTCCTTCTGCTTATGTGCAGCCTCCTGAAAAGCCTGAGTCTGCCTCCTGACACTTGCCCTTTAGATATTGATAAGCACTAATGAGTGCCACTTGTGATGCACTGATCACATTACAGACAACAACTATGAAAACCTTCACTCTCCTCCCTTGACAATGTTCTGTGCTGCATGCACACACAGATGTGCCATCCCTTTCTCCCTCCTTCCTGCCCCAGCATTAGAGAAAGCATCACCTTTGGTGTCATGTTATTAGTGATGCAGAAGGACAAGTGTTGCAAGATGCTCTCCATGCTATGGTACTGCTGCTGGCGGGTGGTGCGAAGGTACTTCTGCAAAGCTCTTGCCATGGAGGGAAAGATTGCCTGGGCTGCTTCTCGGGGGTCCATCATCTCTCCTGGAGCTTTCTGTTGTTCCTCTGCCTGGAGGCGTTTGATGTGAGTGAAAGCCTCCTCTACTGCAACCACAAGCCTACAGAAGGAAAACCAGGACACCAAGAGTTGTGATAAGAGAGGCTGGATGAGTCTGTGCTGGTTTGAAGCTAGCTGGAATGTTTTGGTGAGAAGGATTAGATCACAGGCTGTGAAAGAGAAACAAATGGTCATGTCTACTTCACTCATAGGCTTGCTGAGATGCATAAGAACAAGAGTATAAACATAGATAAGGCAGTTTGGGCACAGCCTGGGCTTTTGAGCTGCATTTTTATCTCTAACTTCACCCTCTGTCTCTCTGATTAATTCACTTGCTTCCTAACCCCCCTGGCCAACCCTCCATTCTTCCTTGGGGCACAAGGTAATGTCTGGGGTAAGATAGGGGAGTGGGAGAAGGTGGAAGGATGGTTGAGAGCCCCTCCTGGGGACTCAGGTTTCTGGCAGGGCTGTTGTGTTTCTGTATTACCTTTTACCTCGTATATTTCTGTCTATAACTGTATATACTGTAGATATCTGCTTGTATATTGTGCCAAGCTGTAAATATAAGCTTCATTCGAATTTCCAGAGCTGTCTGAGTCTAGTCTGGGTGATTTCCAAAGTGTGTGTGGGGGGCGGGTAACACCCAAACCACCACAGAGTCTTTGGATAAGGTAGTGCCTAGGAGTCAGGATTCAGAAGCTTTTATTCTCATCTCTGCCACCAAGCCACTGCTTGCCATCAGAGAACTTACATAAGATCTTCTCTACTGTGAGTCTGAGGGTTAGACAACAGCTTTTCTTTCCTTACTCAAGCCACCCAGCAACTGGAGTCACAAGCCAGCATTAAGACTTTAAAAGGCTAAGTGTCGTGCCTGGTTCTGCCAATACAGCATAAACACCAGCTACGTGACTCAAACAGGACACAGCTGCCCTTGCGTTCAAAGCCTGTCTCTGAATTCAAGGGTGCCAACATGCAGTGCAGTGCAGAGCATAAGGACAGGCAAGCAGTCTGGAAGAGGCTGGCTATAAACTAGCAAGACCCAGGACAGACTGCTCTGAGACCCCCTGTGCTCACAAGCTGCAGTCTGCTTTGACTTACAATAACTGGATGCAGAACTTGTGCTGCCAAATGATTGCTCTGCTTCCATTCACTGAACAGCAACGCTGGTCCCGTCTTTACTTCTAACACTGCTGCTGGAGACAACTGCTGCAAACCACTCCTGTGTTGGCACAGGTGAGCAAACAGCAAGACCACACCATAAAAAGGCAAATAGATGCCATATGACACTTGGAAGTTAGCCCAGCACTAAGTAACAAGTGAGGAGCTAGACTGTAGTTAGCAAGGAAAAAGCCACGGTAACAGAGGAGTTACCCAACAAAAGCTTTCTGCCCCTCCAGACAGGACTTGTTCCACACTGGGTTCCTACTCAGGTCACCAACTGCTGTCTGGATAGCTCTCCATGCCCAGGTGAAGCTGCCTCAAGCAGAGGTATGCATGCTGCATTCAGACTGTGTATGAGGAACGAGATGAGAAGCCCTGACCCCTGCCCATTTTGTTTAATTTGACTTGGGGAGGTGTGGGGTGGAAATCAGCTTCTAATCTGTGCAGTTCTTTTTTGTTGTAGCTCTGACCTTCCTCCTTGGAAACATGTATCCTGATCTTCTAGTGGCTGATGGTTTTCCCCTGACTAAGCAGCTGCTCTAACCAAACTCTGCAAGGAATGGGGAAATGCCTGAGTTAGGAAAGGAAAGCTCAAGTCCCCATTGCTCCAAGGCTGGAAGAGAGCTCAAAACACAGCAGCTATAGAGTAGAAGTCTGACCAAAGCAGGCTTGGGGACACATACACGATGCCAGGACTCTGCCAATGAAATATAGACTGCCAGAAGGAAACACAAAAGCCAGCTCCTTCCAGTTATGGCACATTCCTTCCAAACCCAGGTCAGCTCAGGGGTGCCCATTTGTAAGCAACTCACTTGAAACTGCTAGGTGTGCTAACTACAAATGGTATTTAAGGTTTGGAGCAAACAGAGGCACTAGCCTGGGTCACCCTAACAAAGGATCAGCCCTGCAGCCTAAGAGTGACAGGCAGAAAATGCACTTAGAGAATCACAGAATTGGTTTTGGTTGGAAAAGACCTCTAAGATCAAATCCAGCCTTTGACCCAATATCACCATGGTCATTAAGCCAAGTCCCAAAGGGCCATACCTACACATCTCCTGAACACTTCCAGTGATGGTGACTGCACTAGCTCCCTGGAGAACCTGTTCCAATGTCTCATCACTCTGACAGTAGAAAAACTTTCCCTAATATCCAACTGTGCCCCTGGAACAATTTCAGGCAACTTCCTCTGGTTCTATCGCTCCATGCTAGGGAAAACAGATTGACCCCCACCTCACTACAACATCCTTTCAGGCAGTTGTAGAGCGTGAGGTGGTCTCCCTTCAGTTTCCTTTTTCCACACTAAACATCCCCAGTTCCTTCAGCTGTTCCTCCAAAGAACTGTTCTTCAGACCCTTCACCAGCTTTGCTGCCCTCCTTTGAACCTGCAACTCCACATCCTTCTTGCAATAAGACACCCAAATATGAACACAGTATTTGAGGTGCAGCTGTAAATACTTTGTAAAATAAACCATAACCACTTCTGGTTGTTTCTTTCTTCCCCCAGCTCACTGGAACAGGCAGTCAACAAACTGCCCCTCTGAATAGTCTGCAAAGACAAATATTCTCTTTGCCCTTGAACAGGCAACACCAAAATGCTCCACCAATCCTGTCCCTGGATTACTTGGGCTGAGCCAACAAGACTGGGCACGGATGAAAATAATGGGATTTCCCACAGCAAGTAACTACAGATCTGTCGAGCACTGGATGTACCTTAATCCATGACACTGCATTAGCTTATCTGCAGAATATACACAAGCTCTGCTCTATGCAGGATCCTCAAATAATTCCAGTTGCAAGCTGTCACCATCCCTTATGCATCTGGGTTTCATTTGCTTCTTTGCTGTAATAGATTTACAGCCAACCCACAGTCCCTAATCATAGAATCAACCAAAGAATCAACAAGGCTGGAAGAGGCCTCCAAGATCATCCAGGCCAACCTAGCACCCAGCCCTGGCTAATCAACTACACCATGGCACTAAATGCCTCAGACAGGCTTTGCTTCAACACCTCCAGGGATTGCAACTCCACCACCTCACTGGGCAGCCCATTCCAACGTCAATCATTCTCTCTGGAACAAACTTCCTCCTAACATCCAGCCTAGACCTCCCCTGGCACAACTTGAGACTGTGTCCTCTTGTTCTGTTGCTGCTTGCCTGGCAGAAGAGACCAACCCCCACCTGGCTACAGCCTCCCTTCCAGTAGTTGTAGGCAGCAATGAGGTCACCCCTGAGCCTCTTCTCCTCCAAGCTGCACACCCCCAGCTCCCTCAGACTCTCAACCTCTCTCTTGAATTGAGGAGCCCAGAACTGGACACAGCACTCAAGGTGTGGCCTGAACAGTGTTGAATACAGGGGAAGAATAACCTCCCTGGTCCTACTGGCCACACTCTTCCTGATCCAGCCCAGGATGCCATTGGCTCTCCTGGCCACCTGGGCACACTGCTGGCTCATCTTCAGCTACCATCTACTACCAGCACCCCCAGGTCCCTCTCCACCTGGCTGCTCTCCAGCCACTCTGTTCCCAGCCTGTAGTGCTGCTTGGGGTTGTTGTGTCCAAAGTGCAGAACCCTGCACTTAGCCGTGTTAAATCTCATGCCAATCTTGCCAGGCTCGGCAAGCCCTGGGTGGCTGAGCCAAAGGGCGCCCGGGGTGGGACAGCCTTACCGTGCGCGGCGTTTCTTCACGCGGCGCTCGTGGTCAGCCTCCTCGTAGTAGAGCTCGTTGTGGCTGGAGTCCCTGCGCCGCGCCGCGGCTGCGATCATGGCGCGCGACTGCCCGGCGGCGTTGTTACTGGGGCCTGTGGGAGGCAGGGGTGAGAGAGGTGGTGTTACTGTCACGGGACTGCAGCTGGGACACCACCAGCACCCTGTAGCGTGTTGCAAGTGCTCTGTGGCTCCAGCCCTCCCAGTCAAAGCCTTAAACCCTTCCCCAGTCCTCAGGAGCTCTAGGTGGAAAGACTGCCAGGCAGCAGGGGCTTAGAGAGGGAGCTTTGGCACATAGACTAGGGAAGTTAGTTGGGATGAAGGATCTCACACGGCATACATAAAGGCAGAGGTGAGGTGCACATGCCAAGGATGCGACTTACCACCCATTATATATGTTTTCAGTTTGAGGGCAAGGGCAGCTGGAACACACCATATCTCAGCAACAAGACAGTGTGAGAGCACAAGAAGTGAGGAGTTGAAAAGAGGAGAAAGATAAACACAAGAACATTATGAGACATGGAGATGAATGAACAAAAGGCATACTGCAGGCAACTACATACAGGGAGGAAAAGCAGGATGCAATGGCAGCAGGGTCACCTTTAGACAAAGCACAGGCTTTTCCAGAAGGGCAGATACTGTCAGAGCAGCAGTCCTGCAATAGGGTAGGCTAAAGTCCAAAGATGTAGGAACTACTCATGGCACTCGGAGCAGCACCTGCCATTACAGCTTCTGTTTCTGATCCTACTCAGCTACAGGAACAGGGGAACTGCAATCTGCTTCATAACACCAAGTCGAGTGATCAAGCTATCTAACACTGTAACTAGTGACCTTAAAACACAGCAGTAGGTTCTGCAGCTCCCTCCACAAAGCTCACAGCTCTGGCTGTTTGTGCAGAGAGGAAAAAAACCCATGCTGCCCCAGCAGAGTGTACCAACCCTTTTGTCTAGGTAGAGGATACAGGTGGGTCTACTTAGAGGGACAAAGGAGAAGCCCAAGACTGCCTCCAAACCACCAAGAGCTGCTTTTCTCACTACCTCCTCTGAAAGCCCACAGTCTCAACTGGCAGTGGTTAAGGCAAATCAGTTGCACAGGCATGCTTAAAGCTGCTCTGCTCATGCAAGGGCAACTCCTGGTTTTTTTTCTTTCTTAAAAAGCACAAACCAGATTCCAAGAAGCTCAGTGGAGGGAAGGACAAGCATTCATACAGAGGGCTTTGTCAGAGTTGAAACACTTCAGCCTTTGTTTGACAGCATTGAAATGGAGGATATGACTCAAGGGAGACAAAAGATCCCAAATTTGGCTTAGAACGGGGCTTGCTGACTACGCCTGGTGATGAAAATCCTGGTTTTGAAGGTAAGCCTCCCCACTCTGTGTAAGAGAGATTGCAGCAAGATGGTTTTGCTTCCTGGCTGCTCCCATATCAAATACAAAAGCTGCCAACAAATTAGGCTGCCTTAATAGCATTATTCTCTTTTCACTCAGAGGCTGCAAGAGACTGCTTGGATGCCAAGGTAGCTACAGCAGCCAAAACTACACTCTGCTTTGCAAAACGGATGGGAATCTTCTCAAGGACATGCCTATAAGCTTGTGATTGCCACGTCCACAAAGGCAATGGCATTGCACTAGGAACAGCCCAGGCAGCTCGGTTCTGCCCTGCAAGAGAAGGCATGAGATTTCAGCCTCTGGCAGGCTTAAAGAAGTTTGACACTTGGAAAGACCTCCTAGCCACAACTGCAGCTTGCTTCTGGTTCCTTCTCATCTGCCAGAGTTTTGTGACCTAGCAGCTCCTAAGCAACTAGGGCTAGCAGTCTTTTCTAAACAAGCTTGGGAGAGAGTAAATGTCCCAGCAGATGCTGCAGGAATTAGGGGCCCTGCTGCCTCCTGAAGGGATGCTGAAGTACAGGAGAAGCCAGGTCACCTAGTGTAGAACTGCAGTGTTTGGTCACCTCCACATACATTGCTGTAACTTAATCTTTATGGTAGAGGTGTTCCTGCTTAGCCACTTTCACCAGCAAAACACAAAGCTAAGCAAAAGCAAACTTTTATCCACAGATAATTCTCCATCTAAGATGCTCTCTATCAACGTTATTTTAAAAGACATCTATAGTCTTTAAATGGAGATACAAGAACCAACATGGTGTGATAGTTTGGGGGAGCCCAGGTTCCCTTAAGAAGACTGCAGAGACAAAGTCCCATCCCAGGGGACAGTAATGCAGCCACTCTGGCAGACCCTTGAGTTTGAATGGTGAGCAGACACCTGTGGGATTGGAAAGCCTTCACTTTCCACACACCAGTTCTCATTGGACAGTGAGAAGCTGGAATGAAAGACTTCAGCTCTAGGAAAGTGCAAAGCAAGTCTCTTTTCTTCCCCTTTCCAACTCAACTCATTCTTTCCCACCTAAAAGCTTCTTAGAATCATAGAATCAACCAGGTTGGAGGAGACCTCCAACATCATCCACTCCAACCTGTCATCCAGCCTTGTCCAATCAACTAGAACATGGCACTAAGTGCCTCAGCCAGGCTTTGCTTCAACACCTCCAGGGATGGTGACTCCACCACCTCCTTGGGCAGCCCATTCCAATGCCAATCACTCTCTCTAACAACAACTTCCTCCTAACATCCAGCCTAGACCTCCCCCAGCACAACTTGAGACTCTGTCCCCTTGTTCTCTTGCTGCTTGCCTGGCAGAAGAGACCAACCCCACCTGGCTACAGCCTCCCTTCAGGTAGTTGTAGGCAGCAATGAGGTCACCTAGAAACACCTTGCTACAAGCACCAGTAATTTCCAGGTGTAGCTGATACACCTTCAAAATACTGCTTTCCAACCCTTAGTTTTGGCTAAGTGTCCAGCTAGAAAGAAAAGAGAACTTTTTATAAGTAATTCACTTAATTAGCATGGTAAAAACTTGCTTCTTCACTTCAGGCAGCATGGAAGACAGAGCAGTCAAGCTCTTCTCCCTTCCCCCTGCCTCTCCCTGTCAGGATGGAGACATCTCACTGTAAGGATCTAAGCCTCCAATCAATTTTACAGACTGAGGATTGCTGCTTCCATCTTGGGAAAGCACTTAGAATAAGGTCTTTGAAACTTCTGAAATCACAAAAAATAAAATAAAAGAGCACTCTCCCATCAGGCACTAAAATTTGGAAGGCAAAACAATCATATCATGTTTTTCTGTGTGACAGATATTCCTCATATTCTGGTCTCCACCCCCTGCATGCATCACCACCTTGCCCAGCTAAGTCCCTTCAGTCTCTTTCCCATTCCAGCTCTCTAAGCCTTTCAATACCACCAAATTCCCAGGCAGGATGTGCCTTACCTCATCTTGTCACAAGACTTCAGCTATCCTTCGCCACTAAAGCTTCCCTACACAACTTCAGCTCCTCCATCAAAGGAATGCATGCTTTTGTAAAGGCTGTAATGGCTGGGCACACCCTGCTTATCAAGCCTAGCTTTTACTGATAGGGTTTGAGAGTGTCAAAGATTAAGTCCAGTTTTCACTGCTCTGAGTGTCCACAGGGATCCACCCAATCATCCTCCCACAGGCTTCTTTCTAAAGGCCAAAAGTTTGGAATAGGTTTGTAGAAGGGCAACGTTTAAGCAGGACTGTTATCTATGTCTGAATGAATTGCTTAGCATCAGGATGACCTGGGAGCATGGCTGCACATAAGCCAGGCACAGTTAATTTAGTACTCTACAGCTGCAGGCTGATGAAAACGGCTTTCAGTGGCAACTGCTGCTTAGGCAGCTACTGCTTCTCACATTGGTATCAGCCTTCCTCACTCTTCTGAAGGCTGCCTGTGGAAGCAGCACAAAAAAGAACCAGGGAACTCATTTACGTTAAAAGTTGTGACTGGTATCAGCCTTCTTCACTCTTCTGAAGGCTGCCTGTGGAAGCAGCACAATAAAGAACCAGGGAACTCATTTACGTTAAAAGTTGTGACTGGTATCAGCCTTCTTCACTCCTCTGAAGGCCGCCTGTGGAAGCAGCACAATAAAGAACCCAGGGAACTCATTTAGGTTAAAATTTGTGTTTACTGTGCTATCACAACCAAGGAGATGACCCAAGGGCAAGAAAAAGCAGAGGCTGCCTAAAACAATCAGTGGCATCAAAAAAGCACTTGTCAAGCCTCCTAATAATTAAGCCTGATCCAAAACTTGGCCATTTCACCTGACATGAGACAAAAGTCTTATTGTGGGCTAAACATTATCAGCAAAGTCATGCGGGAACCACACTCTCAGGATGATTTCCAGCAAGAGACAAGGATTTGGCAAAGCAAGAAGGTGAGAATGTGTGCATAACAAAGCATAAAGCCAACTCAGCCCTTCCCCATCCCACCCAGTCTCAGAGACTACATTTCGCCTCACCTACCATCAACATTGTAGACTTTCAGGCCGGCCATGTGCTTGGCTGCACGGGATTTGGAGGCTGTTAACAAGGCTGGATTGTAGACACTGAAATCTCTGTAGTAATTCTCCAGAACCACCAGTGCAGCTCGCTGGATGCTAGGGGAGATAAAAAAATGTCAGGACAAACCTCTTCAAAACGCAATGATTTCTTTTATTCCCTGGAAATAAGAAAGAAACAAAGCCACCTTTTTGGAACTGGGTTGTCATGCCCACGGAATTGTGCAATACGCAGAATACTAATCACTCCCTCTAGGACCTGAGATTTCATTTGGGATGCAAGATGCATGTCCCTACCCTCACCTCATGTCCCTACCCTCACCTCGACAGAAGGATGGCAGGAAATCCCCAGACAAGGGCAGCACACAAACTGAAGCACTTGGCTGCCTGCAGTATGGGAAAATACAGGGCAAGAAGTCAGCCTGCACTGGCAGTATGATAGGTGTGACACAGAGAGCTTGCTGAGGCTGAAGATCAGAGCACCACAGTGATTCTACTGCAGCTGGCTGGCCCAGACAGAAGGACCAGCTCAGGACAGATGCTTTTCCTTTTGAGTCATTTCCAGCTGTAGCTCACAGCTCTGCAGATCTCCCAATCTCTTCTGCTTTCACAGGGAGATAAGATCGCTGCCCGAGGAGCATGGCTGCTGGAGAAGGGATTACCTCAATATTGCTTGTTAAATCTCAGGGACAGAACAAGGAGCAGTGACACTCCCTCCCTCCCTCCCTCCCTCCCTCCCTCCCTCCCTCTCGAAGGGATGCCTCTGCAGAAAATGATGACACACGGGAGCAAAGCAGCATGCATGCCAGCAGCAGGAAGGGCTGTACCCAGAGGTATAATCATAGAATCAACCAGGTTGGAAGAGACCTCCAACATCATCCAGGCCAACCTAGCACCCAGCCCTATCCAGTCAACTAGACCATGGCACTAAGTGCCTCAGCCAGGCTTTGCTTCAACACCTCCAGGGATTGCAACTCCACCACCTCCCTGGGCAGCCCATTCCAATGCCAATCACTCTCTCTGACAACAACTTCCTCCTAACATCCAGCCTAGGCCTCCCCTGGCACAACTTGAGACTGTGTCCCCTTGTTCTGTTGCTGGTTGCCTGGCAGAAGAGACCAACCCCACCTGGCTACAGCCTCCCTTCAAGTAGTTGTAGACAGCAATGAGGTCACCCCTGAGCCTCCTCTTCTCCAGGCTAAACACCCCCAGCTCCCTCAGCCTCTCCTCACAGAGCTGTGTTCCAGGCCCCTCACCAGCTTTGTCTCCCCTCTCTGGACATGTTCCAGCACCTCAACATCTCTCTTGAATTGAGGAGCCCAGAACTGGACACAGCACTCAAGGTTTGGCCTGACCAGTGCTGAGTATAGGGGCAGAATAACCTCCCTTGTCCTGCTGGCCACACTCTTCCTGATCCAGGCCAGGATGCCACTGGCTCTCTTGGCCACCTGGGCCAAGGGTATCTTCCTTCATAATCACTTTGACAACAGTGAGCTATGTCTGCAGGCACTGCTACCAACAAACAGGACAGCATTCCAAAACGAGACAGTTGTACGCTGCTGGAAAATCACAGAATGGCTTAGGTTGGAAGGGTCCTTAGAGACCATTCACTCCAACCTCCCTGCCATAGGCAGGGACACCAAGACACATGCAGGATCTAGGATACAGCTTTCTTCAGGTCGCTCTGCCTCCATGCCCCAGCGTGGTGTCCAGCTGGCAGCAGCATCCTCAACGGATCACCCAGATGACTGATTCAGCCAGCTGGAGTTTGCCAAGAACTCATACTTAATTTCATTTTGTAACCCACAAAAAGTACAGGAGAACTGCCAACACATTTGTTGACAGTTAAATGTAATGTTCACACTGAACCAACAAAGCCTAAGGAAAGTAACCAAGTATTCTCACACCTTACACCAAAAGACAGTGTTGCATGGATGGCAACATGGGAAAATAAGACATCAACAAACTAAGACCCAAATTCAGCTCTCAGCACCACCTTTGACTCAGGGCATGCTGATGGAGGAACAATTTAAGTTTTCCTGTAGTTTGTGCCAATGTTAAACTTCTGCACTGCACCCCAGCAACCGAAACACATGCACACACACACTCCCATCCTCATTCTGTCCTGCTCCCCTCCCACTGATCACAGAGTTCAGTGCAGACACCAGCTCATTCACAAGACTCTGAGACAGAACCACAGAATGTTAGGGGTTGGAAGGGGCCTCCAGAGTCCAAGTGCTCTGTCAAAGCAGGATCACCTCACCTAGGGCAGGCCACGCAGGAAGGCATCCAGGTGGGTTTTGAAAGCCTCTAGAGAAAAGAACTTCACAACCTCTCTGAGCAGCCTGTTCCAGTGCTTTATCACCCTCACTGTAAAGAAGTTCCTTCTCCTGTTGAGGTGGAACTTCCTATGCTCCAACTTACACCTGCTATTCTTTGTTCTGTTACTGGGCACCACTGAAAAGAGACTGTCACCTTCATCTTGACACCCACCCCTCAGATATTTATAGATCCCCTCTCAGCCTCCTCAAGACTAAACAGCCTCAGTCTTTCTTCACAGCAGAGATACAGTGTCATATGGAGCTGAAAGGATCTTATTTTAGCAATGACTTAAACATATTGATAATGTTTGGTTCCATCAGGGCTTGAAGTCTTCCTGGACATCCTGTTGTCTTCCTCTTTCAACCTGGGTTGGGTTTTGTGATATTGCCTTGGTTTCATAGGCACCTGGCAGTGGTAGGATGGAGAGGGGAGATTTAAACTAGATGTTAGGAAGAAGTTCTTTACACTGAAGGTGGTGAAACACTGGAAGGGGTTGCCCATGGAGGTTGTGGAGCACAGAATCACTGAATCTGATCAAGGATCAGATTCAGTGATTCTGTGCTCCACAACCTCCCTGGAGGTGTTCAAGGCCAGGTTGGATGAGGCCTTGAGCAACCTGTTCTAGTGGGAAGTGTTCCTGCCTATGCTGGGGGTGGGGTGGGGTGGAACTAGATGATTTTTCCAACCTAAACCATTCTATGGTTCTCATAGTTTTCTGTTGGCTTCTTTCCAGTAGATTTCTGTCTCTTGAACTGGACAGCCCAAAACGGGATGCAGTACTCCAGGCATGGTCTAACCAAGGCAGAGGAGAACCTCCCTAGACCTACTGGACACACTTTTCTTGATGCATGCCAGGATACCACTGGCCACAAGGGCACATTGCTGCCCCAAGGATAACATACTAACAAACCATGATAAACCCAGATTTGTTCAGCAGGTCACAGGCTCACAGGACGTTAGGGGTTGGAAGGGACCCAAAGAGATTGAGTCCAACCCCCCTGCCACAGCAGGACAGTACTATCTAACACAGATCACAGAGGAACACATCCAGACAGGCCTTGAAAGCCTCCAGAGAAGGAGATTTCACAACCTCTCTGGGGAGCCTGTTCCAGTGCTCTGTGACCCTTACAGGAAAGAAGTTCCCCCTTGTGATGAGGCAGAACCTCTTGTGTTGCAACTTACACCCACTGCCCCTTGTCCTATCCCAGGGAGCAAGTGAGAAGAGCCTGTCCCTCCCTGACAGGTACCATGGTACCAACCTAAACCATTCTATGATTCTCATAGTTTTCTGTTGGCTTCTTTCCAGTAGATTTGTGTCTCTTGAACTGGACAGCCCAAAACAGGATGCAGTATTCCAGGCATGGTCTCACCAGGGCAGAGGAGAACCTCCCTAGACCTACTGGACGCACTTTTCTTGATGCATGCCAGGATACCACTGGCCACAAGGGCACATTGCTGCCCCAAGGATAACATACTAACAAACCATGATAAACCCAGATTTGTTCACCAGGTACCATCACTATTAGAGTGCAGCACCACATATTTCATTAGCTGCATATCTTTAAGATGAAGAATTTTGCTTCTGAAGCAAATTCCATCTCTATGACTGCTTGGTGGAGTCTTTTGCATCCAGCTAGAACATCTTAAAGAAGCTTTACCTTTCAGTCCTTTTTATTTCCTTGTATCAAGTTTGTCAAAAGCAACTCAACTTAAGGACTTGGCCACTGATATGTAATAAAATGCCATTAGTTAAGCTAGGAGATAATTTACCTCTAAAGAAGTAGTACAGACTGACTGTCTGCCACACTCATGTAGGCACTGACACAGGACAAGAGAAAAACAGTTTATTTGTCCCTGTCAATCTTCTGCTTTCTGATGTGAATTTGCTGCAGCTTAAAACCCAAATTTCCTAAAAGCAGGACATAGTCACCCTGCTGACTGCATTCAAACATGACTGAGTTTTTTCCATGTTTGCTTCCCAGGAAGGTAAAATTCCATAGAGTTTCATCTCAAAAATGCAGTGTTTGATCATAGGATCACAGGCTCACAGGATGTTAGGGGTTGGAAGGGACCCAAAGAGATCATCAAGTCCAATACTCCTGCCACAGCAGGACAATACTATCTAACACAGATCACAGAGGAACACATCCAGACAGGCCTTGAAAGCCTCCAGAGAAGGAGACTCCACAACCTCTTTGGGCAGCCTGTTCCAGTGCTCTGTGACCCTTACAGTAAAGAAGTTCCTCCTTGTGTTGAGGCAGAACCTCTTATGCTGCAACTTACACCCATTGCTCCTTGTCCTATCCCAGGGAGCAGTGAGCAGAGCCTGTCCCCCACTCCTGGCCAGCCCTCAGATACTTATAAACATTTATCAAATCCCCTCTCAGTCTTCTCTTCTCCAGACTAAACAGCCCCAGGTCTCTCAGCCTCTCCTCATAAGCCATGCCCTCCAGTCTCCTCATCATCCTCCTAGACCTCTGCTGGACCCTCTCCAGCAGATCCCTGTCCCTCTTCAACTGGGGAGCCCAAAACTGAACACAGTATTCAAGATGAAGTCTCACCAGGGCAGAGTAGAGGGGCAGGAGAACAACCCCTCATCGGCTGGGCACACTCTTCCTAACACACAACACGATGTCGTTGGCCTTCTTGGCCACAAGGGCACATTGCTGTGCCATGGTTAACTTGTTCTCCACCAGGACCTCCAGGTGGAAAACTAGAACCAACTGAAAAGACTCTGGTCTGGTAATAGTCTGCACTCATTCCCAACAGCATTGGGAATTCCATCCCAGAAGTGGGAAATATTTGGGAGGTACTCAGTTGACCAGGTACCATTATTAGGACAAAACACAATGCATACACATTTTCCCCAGAACCTACAGAGAAGGTTATCATCAGGATGTTACCTTTCCCCACCCACTCTCCCTTCCATCCCTTCACATTACTCACTTGGTGAATGTGGGGCAGGCTGTGGATGCAGTCTACATGGACTTCAGCAAAGCTTTTGGCACAGTCTGCACAAGTTCTTAGCTGGCTGGAGGGCTCAGCCCAGAGAGCGGTGGTGAATGGTGCCACATCCAGCTGGCAGCTGTCACTAGTGGTGTGCCCCAGGGATCAGTGCTGGGCCCAGTCCTGTTCAATATCTTTACTGAGGATCTGGACCAGGGCACTGAGTCCAGCATCAGTAAGTCTGCAGATGACACCAAGCTAGGAGCAGGTGTGGATCTGTTGGAGGGTAGGAGAGCTCTGCAGAGGGACCTTGCCAGGCTGGACGGGTGGGCAGAGGCCAACAACAGCCCCAAGCAGCACTAAAGGCTAGGGACAAAGCGGCTGGAGAGCAGCCAGGCAGAATGGGACCTGAGGGTGCTGGTAGATAGTAGCTGAACATGATTCAGCAGTGTGCCCAGGTGGCCTGGCTTATGAGGTGAGGCTGAGGAAGCTGGGGTGTGCAGCCTGCAGAAGAGGAGGCTCAGAGGTGACCTCATTGGTGTCTACAACTACCTGAAGGGAGGCTGTAGCCAGGTGGGGTTGGTCTCTTCTGCCAGGCAAGCAGCAACAGAACAAGGGGACACAGTCTCAAGTTGTGCCGGGGGAGGTCTAGGCTGGATGTTAGGAAGAAGTTCTTCTAGGAGGAAGTTGTTGTCAGAGAGAGTGATTGGCATTGGAATGGGCTGCCCAGGGAGGTGGTGGAGTCACCATCCCTGGAGGTGTTGAAGCAAAGCCTGGCTGAGGCACTTAGTGCCATGGTCTAGTTGACCAGATAGAGGTGGGTGCTAGGTTGCACTGGATGATCTTGGAGGTCCTGTCCAACCTGGTTGATTCTATGACCACAGCCCATGTGCCAATCTTACCATGCTCCTGCAGATGCACCAGGCAGCAATGGTTAAGTGGTGCAGGGTTATCTGTTATACTCTTCCCCAAGCCTGCAACATCGCAAGAGATTGTTGCAACCCAAGTGCAGGAATTGGCACTTGGCCTTGTTCAGTCTTACACAGTTGGCTCTGAGCTGTCAATCCAGTCCATCTAGGTCCCTCTGCAGAGGCTTCCTACCTTTAAACAGATACATGCTCCCACCATCCTAAGCATGGCAGAAGACATCCTAAGCATGATTAGGAATAGAGCTGCCCACCATCCTAAGCATGGTAGAAGACATCCTAAGCATGATTAGGAATAGAGCTGCCCACCATCCTAAGCATGGTAGAAGACATCCTAAGCATGATTAGGAATAGAGCTGTACTGCAACTCTTGAGATTTTCTTAAGAGAGAGGGGAAAGAGGCTACAGACAAGAAAATTAGAAAGGTCACAGTAATTTGCAACAGCAAGGAGCAGGCTGAATCAGAGCCTTCTGGGCTGTGTTGCTCAACTTCTTTACCCACATGAAGGGAAAGCCTCACCCTGCGCAGCGCAGGACAGCCAGCCCTGCCCCATGTGGGAGCTGTAAGCAACGAGAACCACCACCCCCTGGAGAAAAGCAGAGCCGTTCCAACACGGCAGGAAGGATCCAGGGCGCTTGTGCAACACGATGTGCAAGCAGGAGGGGAACCGCAAGCAAACAAGCATCCAGAGCAGCCTTCGGGAGGGAGGAGGAGCAAAGCCAAATGCTAAAGAAGCATTCTGACAGAAATACAGGTTTTCTGGGACTTTCCACTGCAGGGCAGACCCCTCTGCTGCTTTGTGAACAAGGTAAGTGGCTGCTGCAAGTCTCCTCTCCACCCACACGCCAGGAATGGAAACTGGCAGTCTTCCCGGAGCCTGTCTTTGGAGGCTCTTTCCTTGCAGCAGTGTCTCGGGAGGAGTTCAGCACCATGTCGGTCACTGCTTTCATTCACCCCACACTTCAGCAAACTCAGGCTTTTCCTTGCTTCCACGATTTAAAAAGAATAGGGAGGGGCAGGAAGAAAATGGAACAGAAAGTTTGGATACTTAAATGCCTGTTTGGAGAAGGTCAGAGTGAGGATCCTTCTCACATCAGAGTGTCTTACCAAGAGGATCTGGCATCTCAGTGTACTTCATGCATTGTAACAGACTACCAGAAGAGAGAAAAAGAGTATCAGGGCACAAAAAGCAACACTCAGAGAAGACAGAATGGTAGGGGTTGGAAAGGACCTCTGGAGATCATCTAGTTCAACCCCCCTGCTAAAGCAGGTTTACCTAGAGCAAGCTGCAGACAAATGTGTCCAGGAAGGTTTTGAAAGTCTCCAGAAAAGAAGACCTCACAATCCCTCTGGCCAGCCTGGACCAGTGCTTTGGCAGCCTCAAAGTAAAGGTGTGTTTCCTCATGTTCACAGAATCATAGAATCAGTCAGGGCGGGAAGGGACCACAAGGATCATCTAGTTCCAACCCCCCTGACATGCCCAGGGACACCCTACCCTAGAGCAGGCTGCACACAGCCTCAGCCAGCCTGGCCTTAAACACCTCCATCCACGGGGCCTCAAACACCTCCCTGGGCAACCCATTCCAGCCTCTCACCACTCTCATGCTGAACAACTTTGTCCTCATGGCCACCCTGAATCTCCCCACCTCCAGCTTTGCTCCATTCCCCCTAGTCCTGTCACTCCCTGAGAGCCTCAAAAGTCCCTCCCCAGCCTTTTTGTAGGCCCCCTTCAGATCCTGGAAGGCCACAAGAAGGTCACCTTGGAGCCTCCTCTTCTGCAGACTGAACAGCCCCAACTCTTTGAGTCTGTCCTCACAGGAGAGCTGCTCCAGCCTTCTGAGCATCCTTCTGGTCCTCGTTTCAAGTGAAACCTCCTGTGTTCTAGTTTGTGCCAGCTGCTCCTTGTCCTATCACTGGGCACCACTGGAAAGAGCCCAGCCTCATCCTCTTGACCTCCATCCTTGAGATATTGATAAGCACTGATAAGATCCTCTCTCAGTCTTCTCCAGGATAAAGAGCCCCAAGTATCTCAGCTTCTCCTTGTAAGAGACCCTCCAGTCCCCTCATTATGTTCATGACTCTCTATTCAGACTCAAAACCCAAGACGTGGAGAGAAAACAAACACCTTGAGACAGGCCAGCGTCTTACTGGAAACACAGTTTTCCTTCTAGGTACTATCAGCAAGACTCAATATTTTCTTGCTTTGCATTTTATGGAGTTTGAGGCTTTTCTGTTCTAACTACTACTAGTAGTAGTGCCCTGAAGAAGGCCATGTCACAGCATGCTGCCAAGAGAGAAAGCAAACAAGCAGAGCCAACAGAAGCGCAGGGTACCTCAGTGGTATTTGGCAGCAGCGGAGAGCAGAGTCTTTTACAAACAGTAATGAATTAACTTTTTACAGAGCATCCAAGGAAGGGGAGGAGGAGATTATATGACACAAAGGCAGCAACTACAGACAAGGGTTTTTTCCCTCTCAAAAGGTAAGGCAGCAGCAGTTTTGCCTGACTACTTGCTGCCACACAGGATTTTGACATTTAAGGTCCTGCCCTACTCTGTAGCTTCAGAGGCTATTTTGGCTTTGTATTTGCCTTCTGTACCATAGCTACACCAATACTGGATGTGACTTTTTTAGAGGATTTCCCCTCTACTCTACTCTACTCCACTCTACTCTTGTGAGACCCCATCTGGAGTGCTGTGTCCAAGTTTTGGTGCCCGTGGCACAAGAAGGACACCAAATGCTGGAGTGCGTCCAGAGGAGGGCCAGGAAGATGATCAGAGAGCACCTTCCCTATGAGGACAGGCTATGAGAGTTGGGGCTGCTCAGCCTGGAGAAGAGAAGGCTCCAGGGAGACCTTAGAGCAGCCTTTTAGCACCTGAAGAGACACCTACAAAGAAGTTGGGCAGGTACTGTTTACATAGGCTTGTAGTGATAGGATGAAACGGAATAGAGTGACGCTTGAAAGACATTCTTTACAGTGAGGGTGGTTGAGACACTGGAACAGATTGCCCAGGGAGGTTGTGGATACCCTCTCCCTGGAGATGTTCAAGGCCAGGTTGGACAGGGCCTTGAGGAACCTGGTCTAGTGGAAGGTGTCCATGCCCATAGTAAAAGGGTTGGAGACAAGGTCTCTTCCAATGCAAACCATTCTATGATTTCCAGTAATATGCTGAAGCAAAGTACTGGCCCCAATTTTGTTCAATATCTTTACCATCGACCCAGATGAGGGCACTGAGTGCACCCTCAGCAAGCTCACTGATGCTACAAAACTGGGGTAGGTGGCTGACAGCCTGTCAGGCTGTGCTGCCATCCAACAAGATCTGAACAGGCTGGAGACCTGGACAAAACCAAACCTCAAGAAGTTCAAAAAGGACAAGTGCAGGGTCCTGCACCTGGGGAGCAGTAACAGCAGGCACCAGTACAGGTTAGGGGTTGCCTTGCTGATGAGCAGCTCCATGGAGAAAGACCTTGGAGTCATAGGGGACAGCAAGTTCTGCATGGGCCAGCAATGTGCCCTTGTAGCCAAGAGAGCCAATGGCATCCTGGGATGCATCAAGAAAAGTGCATCCAGCAGGTCTAGGGGAGCTCTTCACCCCTTCTAGTCTGCGCTGGTAAGACCACAACTGAAGTATTGTGACCAGTTTTGGCCTCCCCAGTTCAAGCGAGATAGGGACCTCCTGGACAGAGTCCAGCAGAGAGCCATGAGGATGACTGCAGGACTTGAGAATCTCTGTGAAGAGAGACTGAGAGAACTGGGGCTGTTTAGTCTGGAGAAGAGAAGATTGAGAGGAGATCCAATCAATGTATACAAATATCTGAGGGGTGGGTGTCAACCCATCTGGTTTTGGTGTGGTGGTCAGCAGCAGTAAGACAAAGAGCAATGGATACAAACTTGAGCATAGGTTTTACCCAGCATGAGGAGAAACTTTACAGTGAGGGTGACAGAGCACTGCAACAGGCTGCCCAGGGAGGTTCTGGAGTCTCCTTCTCTGAAGACTTTCAAAACTTGCCTGTGTGGACTACCCTAGGGGATCTTGCCTTGGCAGAGGAGTTGGACTCGATGGTCTCTGGAGATCTCTTCCAACCTGTAATATTCTGTGATGGAACAAGGAAAGAAGCCTATTTGTGTAGCCAAAATATTGCCCTTGGGTTTCTAGAACTCCAAAGTTATGATTTCTAGAATCATGGTTCTACAACCTGGTTCTTCTTTCTAGAAACCTTGTTTTCCTGGTGTCTAGAAAAGGGTTCTGAGTCTCCTGAAGTGGTGGGAAAGGGTTAGTGAAAAAGAAAATAGGGAGAAATGGGAAAAAGAAGAAGTTTGAAGCCATACTTCTATGCTTAAAGTTGCCACTGGACACATTACAACCAAGCCCAGCTGACTGCAGCAGCCACCATTCACATGGTTTTAGCAGTCCTGTGCTTTCCTGCTAAGCTAGAAATGCAGCCTGTCACAGTACTTTTACCAACCATCATCTAGACACTGCTAATCATCAAAAGCAGAGGTGTGCCTCATGCTTTTGCAACAGATCTAGATAGAAGTGCACATCCAGAAAGAGCTGAACTGCTTTCTGCCTGGGCACCCACTTCCTTACCTTGCCACAGATGCAAATCCTGCAGTATCAGAGCTTAAGGTGAGCCACACACCTAAAATCCACTGGGATCCTCAGAAAAGCCTGATTACTGCTATGCTAATTGAGGACAGAGAGGAGAGGAAGCCCAGGGCTATCTAATCAAAGTGCTCCCAACACAGACTCCTTCCTTCCTAACAACTTAAAAAACAACACAAAAAAGAAGTGTTCAGCAGAGCAGACACAGCATGAAAACAAGCCAAGGTCTCTGCACACAAAATACATGCCAGAGCCAGCTGGGAAGCTTTGGCATCTCAAACAGAAGCTGAGTAAAGACCTCACAAGGCAACCTTCTACGCAGATGGCTATCTCCAGCCTACAACTGCATCAAGCTTATCTATGGTAAGAGATGATGAAGTCTTGAAGTTGGGCATTCACAGCATTTATGCTCTAGCAGTGCTGTCTGCTCACACCCAACAGGTCAGAAAACTGCACCTTCCCAGATGCACCCTCCAACATCACCTCCCTCCCAGAAAAACCCTTTCCCTCATATAGTCTCCTGATAGGTACAGAGCTGACGTTTGAGTTTCTGCTCCTTCACCACACTTGACTGCTCTTCCAAAGCAAAACTACCAGGACTGAAGCTTTGGAAATAAACCTGGAAATAGACAATTAAAACACTTCCCCCAGTAACATGGACTAGTTGATGTGGTGGTGTTAGGTCAGTGGCTGGACTTGATGATCCTGGAGGTCTATTCCAGTCTCAATAATTCTCTGATTCTGTGATTCTGTCTGCTGAAAAGGTTAGAGAAGCTATTTCCACCACCCTCTACACAGAATTGCTACCCTGATCTGCCAGCTACAGCTAAGGTGAGGCTAACATAGGCCACCCAGAGAGATGCTCCTCAGGCAGAGCTGCCATGCCAGGAGCCTTCTCTTGTGAGCTGGTAGAGCACTTGGACTGTGAGCTTGGTAGAGCACAAAGGATTTAGCACTTGCTTTTCTTTCCAAGCATCACCTTGAAGTAAGGTTCCCAAAAGGACCAAGGCCATGCAGAAGTGCTTCACAGTGCAGGCAGCAGCACCAATATTTTAGCTTCAGTTACAGAGATGAAGTTGGATCTCAGCAGAGATGCCAAGTCAACGAAGCCCTTCAGCAGCTGTGACCAAACAAGCAGAACAGAAAAATGCCCTTTGAGCATGGCAACTACAATGATATATAGAATAGAATCACAGAATCAACCAGGTTGAAAGAGACCTATAAGCTCATCTAGTCCAACCTAGTACCCAGCCCTGTCCAATCAACTAGACCATGGCACTAAGTGCCTCATCCAGTCTTTTCTTGGACACCTCCAGGGACGGCGACTCCACCACCTCCCTGGGCAGCCCATTCCAATGGCAATCACTCTCTCAAAAATTCCATTTGTCAGAGTCTGGAGAACAAGACCACAGGCCCTGCGAAAGGAAAACCACATTTTCTTGCCAGACAAGTACAAGTGAAATCTTGCTTGGCTAAGCCAGGCAAGCGCAACCTTCACCCTCTCCGAAACAGGCACTGGGCAGCCAGGACACAGCGAGTTTGTTTTAGATACCTGATTTCTGGCATTTGGTCAGGCAGAGAAGAGAATTTACAAGGTCAAGTCTTTGTCAGGGAGGGAAAGGAAACCTCACCATAGTAACAAATTGTCACTGTGATGGCAGCATGGCTGCTGCCCCAAGGAAGCAAACATCCATCCATCCATCAGTGGTGCAGTGCATCTGGAGCCCAAGCAAACACACATGGTTTTGTAGCAACTGATCCTCAACTGCTTTCTTACCCCCTTAATGTTCCTTCCTTTTTTAAAATAATAATAATAGAAGAACAGAAATCTAAGTGTGTCCCCATCCATTCCCAACAGCAGACATCTGAACAACTGTCACATCAATGTTCACAGAAACATTATGGTTGGAAAAGATCTCAGCATCACCAAGTCCAACCAAAAACCCTATTCACAGGATCACAGGATGTTAAGGGTTGGAAGGGACCCAAGGAGATCAGCAAGTCCAACCCCCATTCTACAAGGTTCACCTTAAACCAATCCTCGAGCACATCCAAATGACTTCTAAACACATTTGGGGTTGGTGACTCAACCATCTCCCTGGGCAGCCCATTCCAATGCCTGGCCACTCTTAATATGAAAAAATGCTTCCTAATAGCCAGTCTAAACCTAACCAGTCACAGCTTGAGGCCACTCCCTCTTGTTCTATCACTAATTACCTGTGAGAAGAGACCAGCACCAACCTCTCCACAACACCCTTTCAGGTAGTTGTAGAGAGCAATGAGGCCTTCCCTCAGCCTATTCTTCCTCAAACTAACCATCCCCTACTCCTTCTCTTACTCTTCATAAGGTTTATTCTCCAGGCCCTTCAGCAGCTTCGTTGCTCTCCTCTGCACTCACCTCAGCACCTCCACAGCCTTCTTATAATCAGGTGCCCAAAACTGAACACAATACTTGAGGTGTGGCCTCAGCAGAGATGAGTCCAAGGGGACAATCATCTCCTTACTCCTGCTGGCCACAGCATTTCTAATATAAGCCAGGATGCCACTGGCTTTCTTTGCCACCTGGGCACATTGCTGGCTCATATTTAGTTGATTATCAATTACATCCCCCAGGTCCCTTTCTGCTAAACAGCTTTCCAGCCACACTTTCCCAAGCTTGCAGCATTGCTTGGGGCTGTTGTGATCCAAGTGCAGGTGCTGGCAGTTGACCTTGTTGAATCTCATCCTGTTGATGTTGGCCCATAGATCCAATCTATGCAAGTCCCTCTGTAGAGCTTCCCTGTTGCTGAAATCAAGGACAGCACCAGTCCAGTTTCTAGCTGATCTCTCCTTTTCTGCCATGTGTGGTCCAAGATGTGGAGCTCTCCACACTCTACATCAAGTCTCATGTTTTGTGAGACGAAAAAACAGAATCACCACACCAGCTGAGCAATACTGTAGTTCACTACTGATGCAGAAGGGATTTCAATGTACACATTCTCTGAAAGACAGGGAGAGTAGACCAAAAACCCCAAATGGATGAAAAAGAGGAGGAGCCCTGCAAATCTACTACCAACGTTGCTGTTACATTCAAATAGTTTTATTTGGATTACAAGCTGTGAGTAGGGAAATGGAAGCTTTAAAAGCAGAGGATTTTACAGGAGGGTATGACCCCAAAGCCTGGCTGAGGCACTTGGTGCCATGGTCTAGTTGACTGGATAGGGCTGGGTGCTAGGTTGGACTGGGTGATGTTGGAGGTCTCTTCCAACCTGGCTGATTCTATGATTCTATGAACAAGCTTAAAGGAATAAATAAAATAAAAGCAAAACCTACTCCTTCACGTTACACCACCCAAACAAGCTACTTATTTAAGTGAACCTGAATAACCCTATAAAAGTATTCCCAGGCCAGTACTAAGAAGATGCTGCTACAGAAGTGCAGAGTGCTGAGTTCTAGCAGGCAGCTATAAAACTCCAGTTAAACCCACAGGCATGCTACCATTGCAATTCTCCTTCTGAAAAACATTCCAACCTGGTACTTCAGGATGTTAACTGGTCTTTAGGGTACCAGTACGTGGGCTGAATGTTTTTCCCAGTCACCTTCATTGGTACAACTCCAAACTTTCCTAACTGTTGCACAGCTCTCACTTCTACGTCAAGCACCTGAAGATGGCTGGTAGTACAATTACCTAGGACAAAAATCCGAGACACTAAGGGTAATTGTGGTATAAAGTCCAAATTATACCTAGAATACATATCCATCACATGCCCTAAACACCTGCCTGAATACTCACCTTATCATAGAATCACAGAATCAACCATGTTGGAAGAGACCTCCAAGATTATCCAGTCCAACCTAGCACCCAGCCCTGTCCAATCAACTAGGCCATGGCACTATTAGGAAAAGTTCTTTACTGAAAGAGTGATTGGCATTGGAATGGGCTGCCCAGGGAGGTGGTGGAATTGCCTTTCCTGGAGGTGTTCAAGAAAAGCCTGGGTGAGGCACTTAGTGCCATGGTCTAGTTGATTGGATAGGGCTGGGTGATGTGTAGATATGGCACTCTGGGACATGGTCTAGTGGACATGGTTTAGTTGGGTTGATGGTTGGACTTGATCTTAGAGATCTTTTCCAGCCTTAATGATTCTATGACTACATGGGTCATGGCCTAGTGGGCATGATGGCATTGGGTTGATGGTTAGACTTGATCTTCAAGATCTTTTCCAACCTCAATGACTCTATGACTACATGTGACACAGAAATAGGCTGGTGGGAATTTAGGAAACTAATACGTAATTACCATTCTCTCCCTAGAGAGCAGACCCTCTGTGTGATTGGGTCATCTCATATGTGGGACTGAGACTGCACTGAGTGTGCATCACCAATAAATAGCTGGGCTTCAATTTTTGGGGCAATGTTAGCTGCTTATTGGAACATGAAAGTGTTACTGTGTTTGGATTTTGAGTGCATGTGCTAATAAATTGGTGGGGTAGGTAATTCAGAATCTTAGAATCAGCCAGGTTGGAAGAAACCTCCAAGCTCATCCAGTCCAACCCATCACCCAGCCTTGTCCAATCAACTAGACCATGGCCCTAAGTGCCCCATCCAGTCTTTTCTTAAACACCTCCCAGGATGGCAGCTCTACCACCTCCCTGGGCAGCCCGTTCCACAGGAAGCAAGTCAAGAGTTCTCTACAACAAATGGCAGAGAAAGCTTCTGCTGTTAAATTTAAAGCAGATGAACCAATTGGGTTTTAGTCTTGGCGCCCTTTACCCCATTCTTCTTCCCGGGTGGAAGAAGCACGGGAGAGTACACAAAAGCCTTGGCACCTCTCAGTCTATCACAGACCCCATATTTGGCCTTGCTTTGTTTGTGCTAAACACAGGTCAGGGGTGCTAGGCATGTGCCTCTCCCTTTTTGGAGATGCAACTCAGTATTGGCTCTAGGGGTGGTTTTATCTGTTGCTATTGGTCAAAGATGCTGGTCAAAAGGCTTAAAAACCTAGCCAACTTGTTCGTTTGCTGTTGCTGCTTTTGTTTTGATTGCTACCCCTTTGCCTGACGTGCCCCTGTGTGCCACCACACTTGGCATCGCACAGAACTGGCTGTCTCTGTGTGCCACCACACTTTGCATCGCACGGAACTGGCTGTCTCTGTGTGCCACCACACTTTGCATGGCACGGAACTGGCTGTCTCTGTGTGCCACCACACTTTGCATCGCGTGGAACTGGCTGTCTCTGTGTGCCACCACACTTTGCATTGCGTGGAACTGGCTGTCTCTGTGTGCCACCACACTTGGCATCGCACGGAACTGGCTGTCTCTGAGTGCCACCACACTTTGCATTGCGTGGAACTGGCTGTCTCTGTGTGCCACCACACTTGGCATCGCACGGAACTGGCTGTCTCTGCGTGCCACCACACTTTGCATCGCACGGAACTGGCTGTCTCTGTGTGCCACCACACTTTGCATCACAAGAAATTGGCTGTCTCTGTGTGCCACCACACTTTGCATCACACGAAATTGGCTGTCTCTGCGTGCCACCACGCTTTGCATCACAAGAAATTGGCTGTCTCTGTGTGCCACCACACTTTGCATCGCACGGAACTGGCTGTCTCTGTGTGCCACCACACTCTGCATCGCACGGAACTGGCTGTCTCTGTGTGCCACCACACTTTGCATCGCACGGAACTGGCTGTCTCTGTGTGCCACCACACTTTGCATCGCACGGAACTGGCTGTCTCTGTGTGCCACCACGCTTTGCATCACAAGAAATTGGCTGTCTCTGTGTGCCACCACACTTTGCATCGCACGGAACTGGCTGTCTCTGTGTGCCACCACACTTTGCATCGCACGGAACTGGCCGTCTCTGTGTGCCACCACACTCTGCATCGCACGGAACTGGCTGTCTCTGTGTGCCACCACACTTTGCATCGCACGGAACTGGCTGTCTCTGTGTGCCACCACACTTTGCATCGCACGGAACTGGCTGTCTCTGTGTGCCACCACGCTTTGCATCACAAGAAATTGGCTGTCTCTGTGTGCCACCACACTTTGCATCGCACGGAACTGGCTGTCTCTGTGTGCCACCACACTTTGCATCGCACGGAACTGGCTGTCTCTGTGTGCCACCACACTCTGCATCGCACGGAACTGGCTGTCTCTGTGTGCCACCACACTTTGCATCGCACGGAACTGGCTGTCTCTGTGTGCCACCACACTTTGCATGGCACGGAACTGGCTGTCTCTGTGTGCCACCACACTTTGCATCGCACGGAACTGGCTGTCTCTGTGTGCCACCACACTTTGCATCGCACGGAACTGGCTGTCTCTGTGTGCCACCACACTCTGCATCGCACGGAACTGGCTGTCTCTGTGTGCCACCACACTTTGCATCGCACGGAACTGGCTGTCTCTGTGTGCCACCACACTTTGCATCGCACGGAACTGGCTGTCTCTGTGTGCCACCACACTTGGCATCGCACGGAACTGGCTGTCTCTGTGTGCCACCACACTTGGCATCGCACGGAACTGGCTGTCTCTGTGTGCCACCACACTTGGCATCACAAGAAATTGGCTGTCTCTGTGTGCCACCACACTTTGCATCGCACGGAACTGGCTGTCTCTGTGTGCCACCACACTTGGCATCACAAGAAATTGGCTGTCTCTGTGTGCCACCACACTTTGCATCGCACGGAACTGGCTGTCTCTGTGTGCCACCACACTTTGCATCACAAGAAATTGGGTGTCTCTGTGTGCCACCACACTTTGCATCGTGCGTAGCTGGGGACTTGGCTCCCCTGTGACCCGCAGCCCAGACCCTGCCTGTCTCCCGCACAGTGCCAAGGAGTGAAACGGCTTGCCCCACGCGGGGATACAGCTGTCCACTTGAGCTCAGCCGAACCTGAGTCCCTTTGACTCTGACCGAGTCTAGACAACGACCTAGCAACAGCCTAGTAACGAGTTGTGACACCGAGACCTGCCGGCCCGCTGCTACAGCCTGAGGACCAGCTCATTGCCATACACCACACCCGATCACAGAATCAACCACGCTGGAAGAGACCTCCAAGCTAGCACTGAGAAGGTGGAAGGGTGGTTGGGAGCCCCTCCTGAGGACTCTGGTTTCTTGGAAGGGTGTTGTGCTTCTGTATTACTTTTTTAACTTGTCTATTTCTGTCTATAGCAAATACTTGCTTGTATATTGTGCTAAGCTGTAAGTATAAAGCTTCATTCAATTTCCAGTGGCTGAGTCTAGTCTGGGTGATTTTCTCAAGTGTAGGGGGGTGGGTAACACCCAAACCATCGCAGTGGGTCAGCTCAGGTAACCAGAAAGGCTGTCATCCAGTCCCCTCACAGAACAGCAAAAGGGAGTTTGCCAGATCAGCAAGTTATGCTGCACAGGGGACACAGTCTCAAGTTGTGCCAGGGGAGGCCTAGGCTGGATGTTAGGAGGAAGTTGTTGGCAGAGAGAGTGATTGGCATTGGAATGGGCTGCCCAGGGAGGTGGTGGAGTTGCCGTCCCCGGAGGTGTTGAAGCAAAGCCTGGCTGAGGCACTTAGTGCCATGGTCTAGTTGATTGGCCAGGGCTGGGTGCTAGTTTGGACTGGATGATCTCAGAGGTCTCTTCCAACCTGGTGATTCTATGATCCACGGGGACAGGTCTGTGAGTGCTCAAGAAAGGCAGCATCTGAAAGAGCCGCTTGTGAAAGCATGAGCAAGCAGCCTGACAAACTTCCTCAGGAGGCTGAAGAAGCCAGCTGCCAGGAGAGCAGGCTCCAAAGCAAACCACTTGCATCCTCCTACGCCAAGACCACCTCTCCAAGAGGAACAGTGTGTGTGTATGTGTGTGGGCTCTTTCAAGCACTTAGCCACCATGCAGATACCTAGCAGAACCACTAAATCCAAACGGTATAGCTCACAGATTAGACCGAGGACAACAGCAGCTTTCAGGCATGAACAGCTTCAGCTGGATTTCACCCAGCTCCTCTGACACCAGCAACCACATGCAGACATCCCAACTAAAGACATTCCCTTCTCTTTGATCATCTATAACATACAAACTGGCAAAGGCACTGCCTTCTCATCAAGCAGACAGCAAGCCCTTGCTTCCAGCACCTCACTGCCCCAGGGTCTGCTGCAATGCAGAGAAGAATGAAACCAAAGGAGCTGCCCATGTCCAGCCACATTATCAACCATGTTCCAGACACCCACAGTGAACTGAACCAACACCTGGCCAGACAGCCACACCAGCCCAACCCAATGCCCCCAGGAATCAGTAGTTGTTGATTTGGATCTGGCGAGCAGAAGCTACCGGATCCTTGTACTAGAGCTCAGCAATGGTTTTTCCAAGCTCACTGCCAGCACAGCAAGCAGTCTTGCCTCTGTGCCCCAGTTTTGCAAAGTGGTGGGGCACCCTCAGTGGAACTTGTAACTTGCTTGTGCAGCAGAAGAAAAATACAACAAAAAAGGGAAAAAACAAAAAAGGAAAAAAACACCTTAACTACCACCTGCTCACAGTGAAGCAAAATCAAACCTGTGAAAGGCTTCCCTTCTCTTTTGAGCAAATTGGCAAGTGAAGCAGGGCAGTGAGAGAAAAGCACAAAGAGAATAACTTCAGTGAAAAGATGATGGGAGGAAGCTGTCTCCACACACCTGCACAGCATGGCAGATAGAGACACAGCAGCCAGATGCAGGTTCCAACAGAGTAGGGGCAAACTGGCTTTCCCAGGCACCTGTAGGTGTTGCACCCAGCTTCTAGGAGTCCAAGAATGCTCCACTTGTCTGCATCTGACTAGGTACAGACTCAAGACCAATTACAGAAAGTCAGGGACACTGCTGAAGTTGGTCTTAGAATCACAGAATCAACCAGGCTGGAAGAGACCTCCAAGATCATGCAGTCTAACCTATCACCCAGCCCTATCCAGTCAACTAGACCATGGCACTAAGTCTTTTCTTGAACAGCTAACAGCTAACACCTTACAGCTAACATCTCCACGACTAAGTAGAATATTGAGGCCAGCAAGCCCTGTGGAAGGAGATCTGTATGGCTCAAGATAATAGTTTAAAGAGTCCAGTCTCCCAGATGGAGATGGGATTTTACACCAAGCCCACAGCAGTAAGATGTACCATATGGCACCATATGGTACATGGTGCCTGGCTCTGTACCCTAAGAGATGTGCCCTGTTGCATGAGACCTGTCCCTCATGACTAGGTCACTACTGGTCACCTATAGGACTGCTTGGGGAAGGGAGTAGAAGCAAGGACTTGAGGCTCTCTGAAATTTCTCTAAGCTCAGCAAAGGAGCACATTTTTGCAGACCAAGTCATACACCACCAGGACTGCTCCTGCTCTGCAGCCAACACATGTGCATAACCTATCTCCTCATGCAGGCAGCCGCGGGACCCGTTCCAATGAAATCATCACTGACACAGGAAAATGCTGTCCTGTCTTTTTCTGTCTGCCCCATTAGACCTTCTGCTACCACAAGCCTTTCTAACCCTCAAGCACCAGAAGGACAGTTAAAAAGACTGCAGAAATTGAGCTATAATGCTGTATAGATGATACAGAGATACAAACCACCAGTTCCACCATGCAGAACTCTGTGCAAACAGGCAAGAGTTCTTTCATAGAAT
Organism: Pogoniulus pusillus; assembly: GCF_015220805.1. Classification (NCBI taxonomy): domain Eukaryota; kingdom Metazoa; phylum Chordata; class Aves; order Piciformes; family Lybiidae; genus Pogoniulus; species Pogoniulus pusillus. The sequence continues at coordinate 16,940,829 of NC_087268.1, read as the reverse complement.
CATAGAATCAACCAGGTTGGAAGAGACCTCCAAGATCAGCCAGGCCAACCTAGCACCCAGCCCTGGCCAATCAACTACACCAGGGCACTAAGTGCCTCAGCCAGGCTTTGCTTCAACACCTACAGGGACAGCGACTCCACCACCTCCCTGGGCAGCCCATTCCAATGCAAATCACTCTCTCTGCCAACAACTTCCTCCTAACATCCAGCCTAGAACTCCCTTGGCACAACTTGAGACTGTGTCCCCTTGTTCTGTTGCTGCTTGCCTGGCAGAAGAGACTAACCCCCGCCTGGCTACAGCCTCCCTTCAGCTAGTTGTAGATAGCAATGAGGTCCAGTATGACTCCACCACCTGCTATGCCTCTGGTTAGTCTGAGCCCCAAAAGATGCAGGAACTGGCAGGTATGGCAAAAGTTCACAGGGAATCTACTTTTTCTAAAAGATAACTTAAAGGCTGAATATGCATCAAATAAGGCCAAAGTCTTTAGACAAGAATTCTTCAAGTTACATTAATAGTTCTTAAGGGTGAGGCTTTTTTTTTTGTTTGGGTTTTAGTGGTTTGGGGAGAGGTGAGGTGTGTGATGTGGTTGTGGTTTGGTGGCTTTTTGGGGCTTTCTAAGTGAATGGTACTTTAATTCCAAGGAAACAGAAAGTGTTCAAAGCTTCTACTGGCAGTATAATTTCAGTGCTGTGATAGGAACTTAAATTCTCTACTATGACAGCAAAATGAGTTGCCCAGAAGTGGATGCCTCATTCCTGAAAGTGTTCAAGACCAAACTGGATGAGGCTTTCAGCAACTTGGTCTAGTGAGAGGTGGGGGATGGAACTAGATGATTTTTAAGGTCCCTTCCAACTCACACAATCACAGAACTTTAGAGGTTGGAAGGGACCTCCAGAGATCATCGAGTCCAACCTCCCTGCCAAGGCAGGATCCCCTAGGGTAGTTCACACAGGAACGCATCCAGGCAGCCCAGGAACGCTCTGGGCAGCCCATTCCACTGCTCTGAAGGTCTTTTTCCATGGAGCTGCTTTCCAGCAGGGTAGCCCCCAGCCTGTACTGATGCCTGTTGTTATTCCTCCCCAGATGGAAGACCCTGCACTTGTCCTGATTGAGGACAATGTCATGAGGTTTGCCAGCCTGTCCAGATCTTGTTGGGTGGCAGCACAGCCTGACAGGCTATCAGTTTTGTATCATCAGTGAACTTGCTGCAGGTACTCTCAATGCCCTCATCTGGGTCATTGACAAAGATATTGAACAAAACTGGGCCCAGTACTGATCCCTGGGGAACAGCACTGGCCACAGGCCTCCAACTTGATTCTGTGCCATTCTATGACTTTACGTTCAGATGTTGGTGCCATGAAACATCAGTATTCAGCTCCTGTTCCAGCACCAGCATGGAAAAGTGCTCTCTCAGGGAAGACTACCTCTTAATCAATCCCCGTCAGGGAACAAGGATTAATGTGAGCAGACTTTGAATGAAGTTTGCTATATGAGTCAATACAGCAGCTTTAATGTCTAGGATTTCTCCCCAACACCTTGGTGTGTTATTTGTCTGCAAACATACACAGTCAGGCTTGAAGAAGCAGCTTCTATGCTCCCTGCTAGTAGATACTTGCACACATATATGATGATCTCTGGAGGTCCCTTCCAACCTCTAAAGTTCTGTGATTCACTTAAATGAGGAGTTTAGCACAAGCAAGAGCCACATAATTTTATAGCCAGCACCCAGAAACCCCACAAACAATGAAGGGGGCACAGGTACATGGTTCACAGTTCCAAGCCTAGCATCAAAAACCCATCCCCAAGAGGGATGCAGATGACTCCCTACAAGACTTTGGGAACACAAGCTGGAGTTGGCAGCCCTCAAACTGCAGCTAAGATCGTTACTGCTGTGTCAGGAGACTACTTTGCTGTCAGCCAGGGAATAGCCCTTCCCAAACTGTCAGCTGAGGTCCCCAGTTGACCTAAACTGCATAAGGGGAATTTAAGCACAGAGGTTCATTTGAGGAGAGTGAGTACTGGAGAGGGAATCTAAGTTAGAAGTGAAAATATTGCCCTCAGTTTTGTGGGGGGAAAAAACCTAATCTTTTACTTCCACCCAGTTCCCTATTAACTCTTCACAGGATCACAGGACGTTAGGGGTTGGAAGGGACCCAAGGAGATCATCAAGTCCAACCCCCAACTCTTCCTTATTCCTCTACAGCAGTGTCAGGATTTAGCTTGCAGTTTTCTTGGACATTACTTGGTTGTGCTGTATGAGAACTGCAAATCCACAGTTGCTTTCTCTTTCAACAAAAAGTGAGCCTCCTCCTTTCCCCAAAGGGTACACAGCTCACTCCTTTTGCAGAACATTTGTATTTCATCATTCACCGCAAGAAATGGATGTCAGAGGTTGAGGAGGTGGAGTTTTGGGGTGGGTTCTGGGGTTTTTTTTTGCAGCATTTGAAGATAAAAGTATCCTCACAGCCACAAAATTTGTTCAGCAGCTCAGGGAGACGATTTGTCTCTGTGGGTGGTATACACCAGCACTCTGGAGGGCAGGACAGCAAGGGAAAAGAAATTAGATGACAAGCCCCATAAGTAGAGGGTAGGCTGAAGCACATGGTGCTCCTGTACTTCTGGGCAGTGCAGACTTTGAAAGACAAAGCAGGAAGAAGGAAAAGCCCTGAAGATGAAACCAGTGGCATTTCCTACACACCAACTCTTTCAGAAGGACAAAGCCTAGCACCTCCCAATCTGAGAACACATCACACTGTAGCAGCCAGCTGGATTAATAATTGACAGAGGGCCCTTCGCTTACAAGTAGGTTTGTAAACGTTTAAAGTATTAACTATTCAAAAAATGTGAGACTGCTCCAGGGTATAGCAATTATCCTGCACCACTTAACCACTGCTGCCTGGTGCGTCTGCAGGAGCATGGTAAAACTGGCGCATGGGCTGTGGTCATAGAATCAACCAGGTTGGAAGAGATCTCCAACATCATCCACTCCAACTGAGCACCCAGCCCCGGCCAGTCAACTAGACCATGGCACTAAGTGCCTCAGACAGGCTTTGCTTCAACACCTCCAGGGACAGAGACTCCACCACCTCCCTGGGCAGCCCATTCCAATGCCAATCACTCTCTCTGACAACAACTTCCTCCTCACATCCAGCCTAGACCTCCCCTGGCTAAACTTGAGACTGTGTCCCCTTGTTCTCTTGCTGGCTGCCTGGCAGAAGAGACCAATCCCCACCTGGCTACAGCCTCCCTTCAGGTAGTTGTAGACAGCAATGGGGTTCAGTATGATCAATACTATGCTGAAAAAAAAAGGAGAGCTGGTGTGTGCACAAGGGGCACTGGGGACAATCAAAGATAAGCAGTGTCCTGTGATACAACAGGAGGGCAATGGATACAAAGTGGAATACAGGAATTTCCACCTCAACGTGAGGAAAATCTTCTTTACTTTTAGGGTGACAGAGCACTGGAACAGGCTGCCCAGAGAGGGTAAGGAGCCTCCTTCTCTGCAGACTTTCACGAGGTGTCCGAATGCATCCTTGGGTGACCTGCCCTAGGTGATCCTGCTATGGCTGGGGGGGTTGGACTTGATCTGTGGAGGTCCCTTCTAAGCCCTATCATGCTCTGATTCTAAGATCAAACACGGGAGGAGAGACAGGGAGAAAGATGCTTGCAGGCACTTCAGTTCCCTGAGCTCTGTTTACCAAAATGAAGAACAGAAGTAAAGCCATGCAGAAAGTCTTCTGAAAAGTGTATACAGAAAGGCAAGAGACTAAGGCGAACATGCTCATCTCAGACAAGCAGAGCCCTCCCAGGGAGGAGACAGACTTTACCACATCAGAACCTCCCGGATGAGTGGAGCACGCATTCGGACACCGACAGTCCATCCTAGGCTTTCCCTTCCCCTTTAATGAGCAGCACGCAGCACCTCCTGCGGTGCTGTTCATTGCTGTCACAAATGTTTCCCTTAATGAGATGTTGTTCTGACCCGGGGAAGAAGTCCTAGCTGAACTTTGCTGACAGCACACCGCATGCACCACCACACAGACCCTTGTAAAACAGAACAAGGCATCATTCCCATAACTCGTCTGGAGCATCAAAGGAGGCTGCTCCCTGCTCAGCAGAGAACAGCACACTTCTTTTTTAATTCCAGGGGCTGCTAGAAAATTCCCTTCTGCAATTCCACAGGTACCCTGGCTGCAAGAACTATCAGGGAAACTAAACTGCTCTCTGCAGCACCATTCTCCTGGAAGCAAGGCAGCAGACAGAGGCAAGAGGGGAAAAGCTGCAGTCATTCCTTGTCATAGGCTAAGAACGTGGTTGGAAGTCTTTTTTCCCCTGTAGTGGTTTGGGTGTTCCCTGCCCCCCCACACTTTGGAAATCACCCAGACTAGACTCAGACAGCTCTGGAAATTGAATGAAGCTTGTATTTACAGCTTAGCACAATATACAAGCAGATGTTTACAGTGTATACAGCTATAGACAGAAGTACACAAGGTAAAAGGTAATACAGAAACACAACAGCCCTCCTAGAAACCTGAGTCCCCAGGAGGGGCTCTCAACCACCCTTCCACCTTCTCCCACTCCCCTGCCTTACCCTAGACATTGCCTTGTGCCCCAATGAAGAACGGAGGCTTGGCCAGGGGGGTAAGGATGCAAGTGGATTAATCAGAGAGATGGCAGCTGAGGTTAGAGAGAGAAATGCCCAGAGCTCGGGCAGTGCCCCAAGAGCAAAATACCTTATCTATGTTTATACTCTTGTTCTTACGCATCTCAGCAAGCCTATGAGTGATGTAGACATCACCATTCGTTTCTCTTTCACAGCCTGTGATCTAATCCTTCTCACCAAAACATTCCAGCTAGCTTCAGACTAGCACCAAGTCACAGCTAGTTCAGCCTCAAGTCAGACCTTGCCTCCCTAGTCCATGGCATGGGGTGTTTGAAGGGTGACACATTATATATTGCCACATTGTTATGTATTCCAAAGGGATGATTTCTGTGACTCTGTACTCTCCACCCAGACCTTGTGCCACTGATCTGGGCCCAGCCCCGAGACAGTTTTTATTACATCTCACCGTCTGCTCATCTGGGCCATGCTTCAACAGCTTCACTGGGAGGATCATACTGGACACAGTGCCAAAGGCATTAATGAAGTCCAGGGAGACAGCAGCCACTGCTCTCCCCCATCTGTGAAGCCAGTCATTTACAATCATAGAATCAGTCAGGGTCGGAAGGGACCACAAGGATTACCTAGTTCCAAACCCCCCTGCCATGGGCAGGGACACCTCTGGGCTGCAAGTGCACACTGTTGTCTAATGTTGAGCTTCTGGTCCAGCAGCACACCCAAGTCCCTCTCCTCAGGGTTGCTCTCCAGCCACTCACTGCCCAACCTGGATTTGTGCTTGGCATTGCCTCATCCCAGATGCAGGACCTTGCACTTGGTCTTGTTGAACCTCATGAGGTTGGCTTGTGCCCACCTCTCCAGCCTGTCCAGGTCCCTCTGGATGGATCCCTTCCCTCCAGCCTGTCTGCTGCACCACACAGCTTGGTGTCATCAGCAAACTTGCTGAGGCTGCACTCAATGTCTCTGTCCATGGCACCCACAAAGATGTTGAACAAGACTGGTCCCAGGACTGATCCCTGAGGGACTCCACTTGTCACTGGCCTCCGCTTGGCCATGGAGCCATTGACAGCCACTCTTTGGGTGCAGCCATCAAGCCAGCTCATTATCCATCTCGTGCTCCACCCATCAAACTCATGTGTCACCAGCTTGGAGACCAGGATAAGGTGCAGGACAGCATCAAAGGCCTTGCTCAGGTCCAGCTAAATGACCTCAGCTGCTTTCCCCTCATCTATGAGCGTAGTGACCTGTTCATAGAAGGCCACCAGATTTGTCAGGCAGGATTTGCCCTTGGTGAAGCCACACTCAGTGTACTCAACCACCTCTTCACTATTCTCCTGCATCAGTAGTGCCTCCAGGAGGATCTGCTCCACGATGTCACTGGGCACAGAGGTTAGACTGGCTGGCCTTTCTTCATAGAAGTTTATCAAATTGGTCAAGAATGACTTCCCCTTGGTGAATTGATGCTGACTCTTCCTGATGATATTCCTGTCATTCATACATGTGGAAATTATGTGCAGAAGTAGCTGTTCCATATTTTTTTGCATGTATCCATTACACACCTAAGTGAGCAACACACATACATAAGCCAAGTGCCTGCTCTGTAAAGTATGCACATTTTTTATTTGAGTGAAATCCTTCAGAATATAAAAGAGCTGTTACAATTTAGTTCTAAATCATAAGGTTTGAAGGGTGCCAGTGTCACACAACTACGTTTGAAGGGTGCCCAGGCCACACAACTATGGACAGACTTCTGCAAGCCCAGGAATGGGAGCGTGGAGAATCGGTCCAGCTGCCGGGATGAAGAGATGCAAAAAGGTCGTTGCAAATACCCAGACCTGTGAAGTGCTGATGGAAAGACATCGGCTTGGAGGTTACAAGTCTGACACCTCTCAGGACTTAAAAGACGCTGCTCTGGAGCAGAGGACTCCGTTTCTTCAGGAGCTTCACACCTGGAGATGCAATTAGCACCCATTTAGCTGGCTATCCCAGAACTTCTTGTGAGGAGACATTGTCAGGCTTGCTGATGGGCGGGGGACACAGATGCTCATCAGACTGCTTTGAAGAATTTCAGGATGGAGAAAATGCCTTGAGGAAGGAGGCAAAATACACAAAGGTTCTGGCTATAGAGCTCTGTGAAGTCGCTACTCTGTGGAACATGATGCTTTATGAGGCTCCTGTGAACCGGGCAGCAGGACAGTTAGTGAGATGTTTCACAGAATCAGTCAGGGTTGGAAGGGACCACAAGGAGCATCTAGTTCCAACCCCCCTGCCATGCCCAGGGACACCCTACCCTAGAGCAGGCTGCACACAGCCTCAGTCAGCCTGGCCTTAAACACCTCCAGCCGTGGGGCCTCAACCACCTCCCTGGGCAACCCATTCCAGCCTCTCACCACTCTCATGATGAACAACTTCCTCCTCACGGCCACTCTGAATCTCCCCACCTCCAGCTTTGCTCGATTCCCCCTAGTCCTGTCACTCCCTGAGAGCCTAAAAAGTCCCTCCCCAGCATTTTTTGAGGCCCCCTTCAGATACTGGAAGGCCACAAGAAGGTCACCTGGGAGCCTCCTCTTCTGCAGACTAAACAGCCCCAACTCTTTCAGTCTGTCCTCATAGGAGAGCTGCTCCAGCCCTCTGAGCATGCTTGTGGCCCTTCTCTGGACACACTCCAGCATCTCCACATCCTTCTTGGAATCGAGGCTCCAGAACTGGATGCAGTACTCCAGGTGGGGTCTCAGTAGAGTGGAGTAGAGGGGGAGAATCACCTCCCTGGCCCTGCTGGCCACACTTCTCCTGAAGCAGCCGAGGATCTGGTTGGCCCTCCAGGCTGCAAGTGCACACTGCTGGTTCATGTTGAGCTTCTGGTCCAGCAGTACCCCCAAGTCCCTCTCCTCAGGGCTGCTTTCCAGCCACTCACTGCTCTGCCTGAATTTGTGCTTGGTATTGCCTTGACTCAGATGCAGGACCTTGCACTTAGTCTTGTTGAGCCTCATGAGGTTGGCTTGTGCCCACCTCTCCAGCCTGCCCAGGTCCTTCTGGATGGCATCCCTTCCCGTGTGTGACCTGTTAATAGAAGGCCACCAGGTTTGTCTGGCAGGATGTTTCACTACAGAACAAGGTAGAAACTCATCTGTTAAATGTCCTTCATCACACTGTTCCCCATGACGGAAGATGGCGAGGGGGGGGAAGAAATCCCCAGGAGGAAGGAGGGTCAGTGCTATTCCTTTAGTCTCTGGGAATGCAAGCCAAGGGCACTGAATACAGAGTAGAAGGAAGAGTGCACAAGCCCAAGGGGTCTCCAGCCCATAACAGTACGGGATCCCTAGATACACCTTACAAAGGCCCTCGAACATAAAACCAGCAAAAACCTCAGCAGCTCTTCTCTTGCCTCAGGCAAGAGACCCACCTCCCTAACCCATGGGTAAACTGATACATTACCCCATGCTAGAAACAGACACAAAGGTGTCTACATGCCACGGGCATTTTCCTTTTGAGGGGTAGGAGAGCATAACCTAGAGAGAAGTGTTGACACAACTGCAGGCTAGAGTGCTCTCTGCTATTCAAATGTGGACCAGGTGTTCCTTTGAAGAAAAGTTCGCCGTCAATAAGGGGAGGCATATTTGAGCAACATCTCCTTGCTGCAAGATCAGATGTGCCAGGTGTAACAAATGCAGGCTGCAGTATGAAGAAACTTACTCCTGCTCCTTTGGCCGCTGTGCACTCCATCACTAGATGTGCTAGTTTGAGCCTAGCTGGGATATTTTAGTGAGAGGGATAAGATGATAGGCTGTGAAAAGGAAACAGTGGTGATGGCTACTGCACTCATAGGCTTGCTGAGAGCTCTGAAAATGAGAACACAAACACAGATAAGAGTTGTTGCTCTCTGGCTCTGGGATGCACTTCCATCTCTCTAACCTGCTGTGTAACTAATCCTTCTGCTTCCTAACCTACCTGGCCGATCCTCCAAACTCACCTTGAACGTAAGGCAAAGTCTGGGGTAAGGTAGAGAAGCGGAAAGAAGGTGGAAGGGTGGTTGGGAGCCCCTCCTGGGGCCTCTGGTTTCTAGGAGGGCTGCTGTGTTTCTGTATTGCTTTTCAACTTGTATATTTCTGTCTATAGCTGTATAGATTATAAATACCTGCTTGTATATTGTGCTAAGATGTAAATACAAAGCTTCACTCTTTAATTTCCAGCTTGGCTGAGTCTAGTCTGGGTGCTGGAGCAGGTGCAGAGAAGGGCAACGAGGCCAGTGAGAGGTCTGGCAAACATGACCTATGAGGAGCAGCTGAGGGAGCTGGGGGTGTTTAGTCTGGTGAAGGGGAAGCTGAGAGGGGACCTTATTGCCCTCTACAACTGCCTAAAAGGAGGTTGTAGTGAGGCTGGAGCTGGTCTCTTCTCGCCAGCTACTAATGATAGGACAAGAGGAAATGGCCTCCAGTTGCATCAGGGGAGGTTTAGGTTGGCTGTTGGGAGGAAGTTCTTCCCTGAGCAGCTGGTCAGGCACTGGAACAGGCTGCCCAGGGAGGTGGTGGAGTTGCCATCCCTGGAGGTGTTTGGAAGGAGAGTGGATGTGGTGCTTGAGGCTTAGTGATGAAGGATGCTGAGATGAAGGTTGGACTGGATGACGCTGGTGGTCCTTTCCAACCATAGCATTTCCTAGTGATGAGATGTTGTGCTGAGGGATTTGGTTTAGTCAAGGACTTGTCAGTGTGAAACTAATGATTGGACTCCATGATGTTGAAGGACTTTTCCAATCTAAGAAATTCTGTGATTCTGTGATTTTCTTAAATGTGGGGGGCAAGTAACAGCCAAGCCATAACACTAGGGAACATGGCAGCAAGGGACACAAAAGAGAACACTCAGATTTGATCAGTAAATGCTGACAGCCTAGAGACCACTTTTATGAGCAACAGGTTCAACAGATACATGACTGCCAAGTCAAAGCAAAGGTGGCAATCAGCTTCCACCACACAAGTCTCTTTCAGCTGTGGTTTGTACTGAAGATAAGGGTTCAGGCACCACCAGAGAAGCAGCCACTTTTCTGCCTCCAGTGTAGCTGGGAAACAAATAGGATACTTTCCCCTTCCACAAAACAGGTATGGATCTACTTTACATGAGCATATGCCAGACAAGAGATTCTAAGGTACTCATATTTCACCCAGAGAAGGTACAGGCTCTTCAGAGACAGGTACTTGTTTTGGGGAAGCAGCTGCTCCCTTCTGGGGTTTTGAAACTGCACTTCAGCAAACACCCACCCAGCTGCAGATGGGCAATGCAGGTACAGACAATGCTCTAACAGACTTTTTCCATACACTGTCTATTTCTGGGTACTAAGCATATCTTGATTAGATGGATAGAGAACATTAACCAGCTCACAGCCATCTGCAAAAGCTTCTGATCCAAAGGCATATGGAGGCCTCCCCATTAGCTTCTTGAGTGCCTTGAGTAGTGTGTCCAGTTCTGGGCCTGCTCCTCATAGCCCTACTGCAAGGATAAGCAAAAAGGAGGAGAAAGATCCCACTCTCAGATATTTCTAACCTGAGGAAACCAAGCTCATACTGGAACCAGCATTCAGACCATGCAGGATCAATAACTACATGTTTCAAGCCACCTATTTTCTTGATCTGTCTGTCTCGACTAGCAAAGCTCTAGGGTGGGGAAGGAGTATTCACTGGAGAAGAAAACGATATTTAGCACCCTAGCTACAGAAAAGAAGGCTTCTCTCCAGCAAGATCCTTTCTGCACAGCTTGAGCTATCCTGAAGGAGACTTTCAAGGCCTGTCTGGATGTGTTCCTCTGTGATCTGTGTTAGATAGTATTGTCCTGCTCTGGCAGGGGGGTTGGACTCGTTGATCTCCTTGGGTCCCTTCCAACCCCTAACATCCCGTGAGCCTGTGAGAGAAGGTACTGAACTGTGGATGACAAGTGCCATCAGTGTCCTCATCTACAGGGACAAACCAAAGCCTCAGCTCAACAACTATTGGCCTTTCAACTGAAAAGTTATCTACTCTAACTCCCCCCACACCTCTGTTTCCCTTTGTTGCTGCTTTCAAAAGTCTTGCCAGCATCCCCACCCAACCTCTCACACTTTCTCAGAGTTGACCTTTCTTGCATCATTCCCTGCTCTTTACCCATACATATCACCAGGAAGCATTCCTGCTGCATGGCAACCTTTTCCTACCAGAAGCAGTGGAGCAGTCAGTGAGCTGAGACTTGGCACCACATTCCCTGGGACTCCAATTTAATTTCTACCTCCCCTCCAAGCTGCTGAATTGATGCCAAAGGGAACGCTCGTTTTGGCAGTCAGGTCTCCCAGAAGAAAAGTTGCAGCCAAAGTGCTAGGGGTGGGACCAAGGCAGCCCTATTAATAGGTTGATTATAATATGAATTTGGGGAACTACTCCCAAATATGCTTACCCTCCTGGACCTAGGGCCCTCAGGGGTGGAGTGGAATACCTAATTCAGCACTTTCAGCTTCTTTGCTGCCTTTGGAGCCAGGGAGGGTGGAAAATCCTGTCTGCACCCTGCCTGGCAAAAACATGGTTTGCCAGAAGGGTAGCTGGGCTATTGTTCCCTTCTCTCCCAGAAAGCTTGTTTTCCTCATACTTACATAGCTGCTCACTGCCTCATCAGAACGAAAACACTACAATTTGAAAGCTTTCACTTTGGATTAAAAATGCTGATGTCAATCCTTTTCCTGTGGAAGATCAAGAGTCACTGCATGAGGCAACACTGAACAAGATATGACATCTCAAGAGCCTTCTCAGCACCAGCTCTTCCAGAACACAGTGGGCTGCTAGAAAGACAAACTTCCAAGATATTTGAGAGCTTGAAAAAGCCAAAAGGCTGGACTGGGGCAGCAAGCTTTTGATTTCAGAAGGCAGTCAGATTGCTATACCTGTTAAAGCATGCTTCCTCCTTCCAGGAAGCAGTCCATAACCTAAGACCCTTTAAAAGGTGCTGGGCTGAGGCAAGGATGCATGGTGACAGCCAGGCAGCCCGGGGGCAGCACTAAGTTGTATATGCATACTCCATCATAACTACAACCTGCACACCCACAATGCTGCATCTCCAGTCCTCCCAAATAATCCAAACCATGTCTCCACACTACCATCAACAGACCTCCTATTCCAGCCCCATGCCTTGGTAAGAAAGCCAACCAGAGACAGAAGGCAGCCCTGTGGGACCTTAACCAACATTTCACCAACAAGCATGTTAAGACCTCTGTGGAAACATAGCAAAATCATGCTACAAAGATGTTCAAAAGCTCCTAAATTTCTCAGCTTTTCACATAACTTCCTTCAGCTTTTAAAGCCATAGGTTTGTAAGGTATTTATCACCTACATTTGCTTCTTATAGTGTTTGTCACACTGGAGCCATGCCCTGTGTCAAGACCAGCAGCACCTGATGTTTACATGCATATAACTCTCCCTGATGCTTCTACCAAGAGACAGAATCATTGAGGCTGGAAAAGACCTCCTAGATTATCAAGTCCAGCCTATAACCTAACACCATGATATCAGCAAAAACATGCCACCCAGTGTCACATCCAACCTTTTCTTACAGACCTCCAGGGATGGTGACTCCACCATAGAATCATAGAATCAACCAGGTTGGAAGAGACCTCCAAGGTCAGCCAGTCCAACCTAGCACCCAGCCCTAGCCACTCAACTAGACCATGGCACTAAGTGTCCCACACAGGCTTGGCTTCAACACCTCCAGGGACAGCAACTCCACCACCTCCCTGGGCAGCCCATTCCAATGCCAATCACTCTCTCTGGCAACAACTTCCTCCTAACATCCAGCCTAGACCTCCCACGGAACAACTTGAGACTGTGTCCCCTTCTTCCGCTGCTGCTTGCCTGGGAGAAGAGACCAACCCCCACCTGGCTACAGCCTCCCTTCAGGTAGTTGTAGACAGCAATGAGGTCTGCCCTGAGCCTCCTCTTCTGCAGGCTGCACACCCCCAGCTCCCTCAGCCTCTCCTCACAGGGCTGTGTTCCAGGCCCCTCACCAGCTTCATCGACTTTCTCTGGACATGTTCCAGTATCTCAACATCTCTCTTGAATTGAGGTGCCCAGAACTCAAGGTGTGTGTACTCAAGGTGTGGCCTGACAATCTCTCTGGACAGTCCATTCCAGTGCCTAATCACCCTTTCAAGGAGGAAGTGCTTCCTAATATCCAAACTAAACCTCTCCTGGGGCAGCCCAGACCATGCCCTCCTGTTCTGCCATAAGTTGCCTGGGCATGAACTCATCTGAGAGACACTTGGCCACTGATCAAACCTACACAGTTTTACCTTTAAACTTTAGTAAGGATGGAAAGGCACACAGGCTTCAAAATAAGTTGCTGATACACATCATACTCATCTATCAGAACCAGGTTGCTGATACACATCATACTTGTCTATCAGAACATAAGGAAAAAGCCACTCTAGCTTACTACTATTACCCTTGCTTGGTGTGACTCACATGGAATCATAGAATCAGTCAGGGGTGGAAGGGACTACAAGGATCATCTAGTTTCAACCCCCCTGCCATGCCCAGGGACACCCTACCCTAGAGCAGGCTGCCCACAGCCTCAGCCAGTCTGGCCTTAAACACTTCCAGCCATGGGCCCTCAACCACCTCCCTGGGCAACCCATTTCAGCCTCTCACCACTTTCATGCTGAACAACTTCCTCCTCACAGCTACTCTAAATCTCCCCACCTTCAGCTTTGCTCCATTCCCCCTAGCCTCAAAAGTCCCTCCCAGCTCTTTTGTAGGTCCCCACGTTGTAGCACAAGACACTAAGGCATCTACACGCTGCACGGTTTGAATTCAATATGCTAAACGAAATTGCAAGCATCTTGCAAATAAATGAGGAGTTAATAATTTTTCATACATCTCAGGTTTCACACTAGGTTTTACAACCCCTTGCTGCCCTTGCATCACACCCAAGGCGTTCCAAAACCATGCTGCAAAGCGAGAGTTGGAGGGAACACTGTTTCTAACACATGTGCTATTAAATATTCATTCTTGAGCAAATTCTTTGCTTCCAATGGTAAGGTTATTTACACAGTTAAATCCAGGCATGCAGACTTGGGCAGGCATAGGATCTTAATTCTTCCAAAGGCAAACCCACAATCCACCACCAGGCAACCAGAAACCTCTCTCAAACCAAGCATGCAGATATGTGTATACATAGGTACATACACGCACTGCACTTTCTGTGCAGATTCACTTATGAGAGCACTGTTCCAGTACACCTCAAGGCACAAAGCTGTGGCACAGGGGAACTCCCCTTGCTGGGTGATAGGTTGGACTGGATGATCTTGGAGGTCTCTTCCATCCTGGTTGATTTTATGATCTAGGAGTCTCTTCCACCCTGGGTGATTCCATGATCATGGAGGTCTCTTCCATCCTGCATGTTTTTATGATCTTGGAGGTCTCTTCCAACCTGGGTGATTCAGTGATCTTGGAGGCCTCTTCCATCCTGTTTGATTTTATGATCTTGGAGGTCTCTTCCAACCTGGGTGATTCTATGATCTTGGAGGTCTCTTCCATCCTGGGTGATTCTATGATCTTGGAGGTCTCTTCCAACCGGGGTGATTCTATAATTCTTGGTGGTCTTATGTCTCCATCTTCCTAGTCTGAAAGCTATGATGATGTGTCACCATAAAGGCATTTTCAAGTGTTTTTTTTTAGCTGGTTTCACATGAAAATGAACAGAGATTAACTCATTTTGTTTAACTCTGAAGATGAAGTCAATAGAAACACATCCATCAGAGAAGAGAAGCTCTCTTTCACATTTCACAGAAAAAGAAGATAAAGCAAAGTCTCAAAGTAGTTGACTCAGGGGGCCTTCAGTTCTTCCAATAAGCCTCAAAACAACATATCATATCATAGAATCATAGAATCAACCAGGTTGGAAGAGACCTCAAAGTTCATCCAGTCCAACCTAGCTCCCAGCCCTATCCAATCAACTACACCATGGCACTAAGTGCCTCATCCAGTGTTTTGGGTCATACCCTCCTGTAAAATCCTCTGCTTTTAAAGCTTCCATTTCCCTACTCACAGCTTGTAATCCAAATAAAACTATTTGAACATAACAGCAACATTGGTAGTAGGCAATTGGCTGCCTGCAGTATGGGAAAATACAGGGCAAGAAGTCAGCCTGCACTGGCAGTATGATAGCTGTGACACAGAGAGCTTGCTGAGGCTGAAGATCAGAGCACCACAGTGGTTCTACTGCAGCTGGCTGGCCCAGACAGAAGGACCAGCTCAGGACAGATGCTTTTCCTTTTGAGTCATTTCCAGCTGTAGCTCACAGCTCTGCAGATCTCCCAATCTCTTCTGCTTTCACAGGGAGATAAGATCGCTGCCCGAGGAGCATGGCTGCTGGAGAAGGGATTACCTCAATATTGCTTGTTAAAACTCAGGGACAGAACAAGGAGCAGTGACACTCCCTCCCTCCCTTCCTCCTTCCCTCCCTCCCTCTCGAAGGGATGCCTCTGCAGAAAATGATGACACACGGGAGCAAAGCAGCATGCATGCCAGCAGCAGGAAGGGCTGTACCCAGAGGTATAATCATAGAATCAACCAGGTTGGAAGAGACCTCCAACATCATCCAGGCCAACCTAGCACCCAGCCCTATCCAGTCAACTAGACCATGGCACTAAGTGCCCCACACAGGCTTTTCCTCAACACCTCCAGGGACGATGACTCCACACCTCCCTGGGCAGCCCATTCCAATGCCAATCACTCTCTCTGGCAACAACTTCCTCCTAACATCCAGCCTAGGCCTCCCCTGGCACAACTTGAGACTGTGTCCCCTTGTTCTGTTGCTGCTTGCCTGGCAGAAGAGACCAACCCCCACCTGGCTACAGCTTCCCTTCAGGTAGTTGTAGACAGCAATGAGGTCACTCCTGAGCCTCCTCTTCTCCAGCCTAAACAACCCCAGCTCCCTCAGCCTCTCCTCACAGGGCTGTGTTCCAGGCCCCTCACCAGCATTGTCTTTCTTCTCTGGACACGTTCCAGTATCTCAACATCTCTCTCCAGGAGTCAACTCCCAGACCTGAACTTCAAGCACTAAATCTGCTTCAAAGCAATTCCACTGCTAAGCTGATGGCTAAAGGAGACAGGTCCTTCACCCATAAACGCTAATCTCCTCCGTCTGCAATAGATACACATGCCAGAGGGGTCTGGACAGGATAAGCAGAACAGATGTTTAAGTGCATATACAGTCCAGGGAATCATCTTCGGAGCTCAGTTGCTAGCTTCACAGGGCACAGGAACTAAGAGATTTCTAGAGAGCACCACAGGACACAGGAACTAAGGAGATTGAGACATCTGTCATTTCTTGTACCTCTACTGAGACAAGCAGGAAGGTGGAATTAGGCATCCATGTGTTCTACCTACAGATACTGCACAGCTCCCCAACAATTCCAGGCATCTGACCTAAAACAAACTTATCCATACCTATACCAAAGAGAGCATGGTGCTACAAATCAAAACAGGGAACAGCACAGCACTGCCAAAAAAAAGCCCAAACCAACCAAAATCCCAACCAACGAACAAAGAAAACCCCAAAACAAACAAATCACCAAACTAAAGAACCTTTCTGTGCCCCAGTACTCATTAGTAAAATTATTCTTAAATTGCTGGATTTCACTGAATTAAGGCATCTGCTTCAATAGGATGAAACACAGCTAATACAAAACATCGTCTCTTCCAACCTTGGTGATACTGTGATACTGTGATCTGGAAACTGCTGACCATGGAAACAAGGAAAAGAGTTGCTAGCCACTGGCAGCAGTCATTAGATGCCAGGATGTGGCTCCTTGATTAAGCCCTCTGAAGTAGCCCCAGCCTGTCATGGCTAAGAGGCTTCAGGCCATAAATACCTGAACACAAGCATTGCAACTGGTCACGAAAGGCACACGCAGGATCCCGGTGACAGAACTCAACCTGACCCGAGGGATGCTTATGCAGGTTCCTTGCACAGCTCTTGGCTGCACAAGACAGCAAGGACAAATGGACATTTTAAAACATGGCATGTTTAGGATGCTGAATGCTTTCTCACGCAGAGCCACTTACCTCTTCCTTCGAGCGCTGCCGCATGGACTGGCCTGCAGTCATGAAGCTGTGAGGGCTGCTCTGCATGGCTTAAAGGACTGCTCTCAAAATGGCACCTGATCTGTACAGCCAGAGAGCAGAAGCTGCCCATGACTAGATAAGGAGGCCTTTATCCTTTCCTACCCTAAGGAGACAGGGCAAGAAACCCAGAGAAGGATCTTAAAGAGCTTACTAGGCTTAGTCCACTGACCAGCCTAAAGTTATGCCATCAGCTCTTTCCATACACAGAAATGCACAGGGTTCCTCTGAAACAGATAATCTCTCCCACACCCACAGAGAGGCAGAGAGGTTCAGTTCTGTAACTTTAGAGAAACTCTAGGACTCTTCTGGAGGAGGATTCACAACCCAGTGATACCACATGTACAAAAGCAGTTGATGCTTCCAGTCACAGAATCACAGACTTTCTTAGATTGGAAAAGACCTTCAAGATCACCGAGTCCAATCATTAGTTTCACACTGTCTCAGTCACAGAGGCGCCCTGGAGAACAGGCTTCCCAGAGAGGTTGTGGAGCCTCCTTCTCTGGAGCCTTTCAAGGCCTGTCTGGATGTGTTCCTCTGTGATCTCTGTTAGATAGCATTGTCCTGCTCTGGCAGGGGGCTTGGACTCGATGATCTCCTTGGGTCCCTTCCAACCCCTAACATCCTGTGATCCTTTGAGGTAGAACACAGCCACACTTATCTACACCGCTGGACCTCAAGGGCTTGTACCTTACCTCAAGTGCCCCAGGCTGTAGTACCGGGACTCCCCGTCTGTCGAGCGCACCACCTTGACCGTGAACATGGGCTGCAGCTGCCGCAGCTCCAGCAGCACAATGGCCAGGTAGTGAATGAAGAGCAGAGCATCCACCAGAGACACTGCGTACTGCACTATTCCTTGGTAGTTGGTGTCCTTTGAGTCCAAGATGCGAACGCCGTAAAAGAGCCAGTAGGAGAACACGAAGAGGAAGATGAGGACCAGCAGAAGGGCCCGAAACACAAACACCCTTGGAATATCTGCCTTGGGCTGGCGGAAAAACAGAGCCCAGGTCCCAATCAGGAGAATGAGGAGTTTAAATGCCACAGAGATGAACAGTCCCTCACAGACAGTACCACACGGCTCTAGATCATCCCGCCACAGGATCTGGGGTAACAGAATGAAGGCAATAGGGGTAAGGAAAACAAGGAGTCCAAGAACAGCTGCCACTGTTAAGCTCAGGTAACGTTTGCAGTCCAACCCAACGCTGTCTTCCAGATCCTTGCTGATGCGAGCAATGTCCTCCTGGGAAATACTGTGCTCAGAGGTGCCTGTGATTGCTGTTGTGGTCTCACCCCAGTTGTCATCCTGAGCGAAGAAGACATAAACAACATTAAAACATTGAAGTTATTCCTTCCAGCTATTCTTCTTCTTCTGTCCTGGAAAAAGCAATAGACTCAAGTTCCAGGAAAAAAAAAAACAACAGTGTAGGAAAAGCAACATCTTCAGTGTGTTCAGAAGTCAAGCCTGAAAAATAGCAAAGGTTTGGAAACAAGAGCAACTTAGGAACAGTGTGGCCAGCAGGACAAGAGAGGTTATTCTTCCCCTGTACTCACACTGGTCAGGCCACACCTTGAGTGCTGTGTCCAGTTCTGGGCTCCTCAATTCAAGAGAGATGTTGAGATACTGGAAAGGGCGACAAAGCTGGTGAGAGGCCTGGAGCACAGCCCTGTGAGGAGAGGCTGAGAGAGCTGGGGGTGTTTAGGCTGGAGAAGAGGAGGCTCAGGGGTGACCTCATTGCTGCCTACAACTATCTGAAGGGAGGCTGTAGCCAGGTGGGGGTTGGTCTCTTCTGCCAGACAAGCAGCAAGAGAACAAGGGGACACAGTCTCAAGTTGTGTTGGGGGAGGTCTAGGCTGGATGTTAGAAGGAAGTTGTTGTCAGAGAGAGTGATTGGCATTGGAATGGGCTGCCCAGGGAGGTGGTGGAGTTGCCGTCCCTGGAGGTGCTGAAGCAAAACCTGTGTGGGGCACTTAGTGCCATGGTCTAGTTGACTGTATAGGACTGGGTGCTAGGTTGGAGTGGATGATGTTGGAGGTCTCCTCCAAGCTGGTTGATTCTATGATTCATCCAAACTAGTGACTACAAACATTAAGTGTTCAAAGACTGTAATTCTAGAGCAGGTAGCTCAGCTTGCTGTGCCACTCACTGTACCCCAGAGGTTCCTCCTTCTTCAGCACACTTGAGTAATATCACATGATCTCTTGGAAACTGCAATAAGCCTCAGTTCCCAAGTGCAGGGTGAGGACTAGCACTTGTCCAGCCCACAAATTCTGTGGTGGAAATGCACCACAGAAGCATCTAGAAGGTAGGTTTTTCATTTCAGTGTTTTCATGCCAGTTGTAGTTGCTGTTACACAATCACAAACATGTTCACACACTATTTTACCATCTGTAACAGAAGCAACTGCACTTTCAGCAAGCTCCTTCACTTTGTTTTCTTTGCATAGATTCATAGAATGCTTTGGGTTGGAAGGGACCTCAAAGATGATCTAGTTCCAAGCACCCTGCCATGGGTAGGGACACTTTCCACTAGAACAGGTTGCTCAAGGCACTGTCCAGACTGGCCTTGAATGCCTCCAGGGAGAAGGTGTCCACAGCTTCCCTGGGCAATCTGTTCCAGTGTCTCACCACCCTCATTGTAAAGAATTTCTTCCTAATATCCAGTCTAAATCTACCCTCTCCCAGCTTAAAGCCATTCTCCCTTGTCCAATCACTACAAGCTGTTGTAAAAGGTCTCTACAATAGCACTGCCCTCAATAGATGATCTGGCAATAAAAGTTTAGTTAGGACAATTTAACACAGTTGATCACAGAGGGTATTTTCAGGCGTGAGGCATTAAGTTCACTGAATCCTAGACTATCTGGTAGCTCTAGTATTAAGAGTTCAAGACACGATCAGAAGGCAATCAGCCACAAAAAAAACCTTGCTTAAAATACAGCCACCATAGAGGCCAACTTCAGATTGCATTAACTTTTCTGAATGCCTCATTTCTTCCCAAGCTAGTATCAAAGAACTTCTGCAAGCTAGTTCTCCCATCCCATAATGCCTCTCTTCTCCTTGTTGGCACAGCCAGAGTTACACTGACATGTATGGATGTGACTCACAGCTGCTGCTGGAGTGACTCATGCACATGAAGCCTCCTGCTGCTTCTCACAAACACGCACCAAACAGTGGCAAACACATGAGCTCTGCTACTTGGCACCTGACACTTCTGTAGCTGCAAACACACCTTCACAAGTGCACACTTTGCTCGCTCTTCCACCCTCCTCTGTGTATCTTCCTGCAGCCTGTGTCATTAACTACACATACTGACTATGTTCTAAAGAAGCAGGCATCATTTTAAACCTTTATTCACGGCCTTAAGAGTTAGAAGAAAAGCATCTTCAAGAGTCTCTGGGAAAGTAGTAGAGGGAGGCAGCACAGCTACACTGAACAACTCCGAGGATCCAGCTTTTAATGCACTGCAAGACATTAATATTTCCCATGCCTAGAGCAGTAGGGTTTTCAGACAGACCAACCACAAACAGTCAGCATCTTGGATTAGTATGAAGGTTTTCTGAGTCAGTTCTCACCAAGAGGACACAGTCTGAAGTTGTGCTGGGGGAGGTCTAGGCTGGATGTTAGGAGGAAGTTGTTGCCAGAGAGAGTGATTGGCATTGGAATGGGCTGCCCAGGGTGGGGGTGGAGTCACCGTCCCTGCAGGTCACAGGTTCACAGGATGTTAGGGGTTGGAAGGGACCCAAAGGAGATCATGGAGTCCAACTCCCCTGCCACAGCAGGACCACACAATCTAACAGATCACAGAGGAACACATCCAGACAGGCCTTGAAACCCTCCAGAGAAGGAGACTCCACAACCTCTCTGGGGAGCCTGTTCCAGTGCTCTGGGACCCTTACAGGAAAGAAGTTCCCCCTTGTGATGAGGCAGAACCTCTTGTGCTGCAACTTACACCCATTGCCCCTTGTCCTATCCCAGGGAACAAGTGAGCAGAGCCTGTTCCTCTGCTCCTGGCCAGCCTTCAGATACATATAAACATTTATCAAATCCCCTCTCAGTCTTCTCTTTTCCAGACTAAACAGTCCCAGGTCCCTCAGCCTCTCCTCATAAGCCATGCCCTCCAGCCCCACAGTCATTCTTGTAGCCCTCTGCTGGACCCTCTCCAGCAGGTGTTCAAGAGAAGACTGGATGAGGCATTTAGTGCCATGGTCTAGTTGATTGGATAGGGCTGGGTGACAGGTTGGACTGGATGACCTTGGAGGTTTCTTCTACCCTGGTTGATTCTATGATTCTATAAAAATAGAGGCCTCAGAAGAGATATCTGCACTGAAAGACAGCATAATCCTATCACATTTTCCTCTTTGCCAGTATTCCCAAGTAAAGACATCTAAGCACTTCAACTATTTGATGTCTGTATAGTTTCCTCCATCCAATTAATTGATAAACTGTGCAGAAGAAAGTCAGAAACACCAAATCGACTCAAGGTTATAGCCCAGAAGACAGAAGGCAACCCCACTCTCAGCCTACCTCCTACATTAGCTCTTTCCACTTTCAAGAGGCACAAGCAAACAAACGTGCAATTATATGAAAACAAAAGCCTAAGTCTCTAGTTGTACAAAGTTGTTGGATTCAACCAAGGGCGCCAGACTCCCTAGGAGAAAAAAAGCCTTGCTCATGCATCAATGTATTTTGCTTTGGCTTTAATTCATATTGAGGAGGTCTGCATGAAAACAAGGGCTTAATAATTCAGCAGTGCCTTTAGATTTATTTGAAATAATAAGTGAGAGTCATAAAAGCAAGCATCTGATTACAAAATACCCTAAGCCCACCTGTAGCTAGATGAGTAATGTTACAAGTACTACCATACACAAGTTGGATGGAAACTGGGCATCAATTGTTTTTTCAAAGGGCAGAGGTGGGTGGAACACCCACAGCCAAGTATTAAACACACCCCAAACCCAGCCTAGGAGGCACTAGAACATCCTACATTCTATGTCTTGCAGGATTAGCCATTCTTTGAAAGTGAATATGTACCTTGACATCATCATATTGATGATGAGTCCATCATCAGTAAGTTTGCAGATGACACCAAGCTAGGAGCAGCTGTGGAGCTGTTGGAGGGTAGGAGAGCCCTGCAGAGGGACCTTGCCAGGCTGGATGGGTGGGTGAAGGCCAATGGGATGAGATTAAGCAAGGCCAAGTGCAGGGTTCAACACTTTGGCCACAATAACCCCAAGCACTGCTACGTGCTGGGGATAGAGTGGTTAGAGAGCAGCCAGGCAGAAAAGGACCTGGGGGTCCTGGTAGATAGCAGCTGCACGTGAGCCAGCAGTGTGCCTAG
Source organism: Pogoniulus pusillus (assembly GCF_015220805.1). Classification (NCBI taxonomy): domain Eukaryota; kingdom Metazoa; phylum Chordata; class Aves; order Piciformes; family Lybiidae; genus Pogoniulus; species Pogoniulus pusillus. Next base: position 16,918,745 of record NC_087268.1, on the reverse strand, counting down.
GTGGCCAGGAGAGCAAATGGCATCCTGGCCTGGATCAGGAAGAGTGTGGCCAGCAGGACAAGGGAGGTTACTCTACCCCTGTACTCAACACTGGTCAGGCCACACCTTGAGTGCTGTGTCCAGTTCTGGGCTCCTCAATTCAAGAGAGAGGGGAGACAAAGCTCGTGAGAGGCCTGGAACACAGCCCTGTGAGGAGAGGCTGAGGGAGCTGGGGGTGTTTAGGCTGGAGAAGAGGAGGCTCAGGGCAGACCTCACTGCTGTCTACAACTACCTGAAGGGAGGCTGTAGCCAGGTGGGGGTTGGTCTCTTCTGCCAGGCAAGCAGCAACAGAACAAGGGGACACAGTCTCAAGTTGTGCCAGGGGAGGTCTAAGCTGGATGTTAGGAGGAAGTTGTTGTCAGAGAGAGTGATTGTCATTAGAATGGGCTGCCCAGGGAGGTGGTGGAGTCTCTGTCCCTGGAGGTGTTGAAGCAAAGCCTGGCTGAGGCACTTAGTGCCATGGTCTAGTTAACTGGATAGGGCTGGGTGCTAGTTGGAGTGGATGATGTTGGAGGTCTCTTCCAACCTGGCTAATTCTATGATTTCATGATCAACTGCTAGAGCAGACATTACTGGATCCATCCTAGGTGCCATCTAAATGCATCATTATTCCATTCTTTATTTAACCCAGTGTTAACACACTAGCAATCACTGAGGTCATCTTTCTTCTCAGCTATTTCTCTTTAGTTTTGCATTTCTTGCCTCCTTTCCGTACTGGGATCCTGGTTCTAATGTGCTTTACATGATTACCTAGAGGAAATCCTGCTTAAAAACCAAAAGTGCACATACAGGTGAAAGGACTGGCTCGTATAATCCACAGTGATATTGTGCTAGTTTGAGCCTAGCTGGGATATTTTGGTGAGAAGAATTAGATGACAGGCTGTGAAAAGGACACAATGGTGATAGCTACTGCACTGAGAGGCTTGCTGAGATGTATAAAATCAAGAACACAAACATAGATAACAGAGTTGCTCTCTGGCTGCCTGCACTTTTCTCTCTAACCTGCTTCCTAACTAATCCTTCTGCTTTCTAACTCCCCAGGCCCATCTTCCAAACTCACCCTTAACATTAGGCAAAGTCTGGGATAAGGTAGAGGGGTGGAAAGGTGGCTGGGAGGCAGTCCCAGGGAGGGGGACTCTGATTTCTGGGAGGGCTGTTGTGTTTCTGTACTACTTTTTGCCTTGTATATTTCTGTATATAGCTGATATGCCATTGGAATGGGCTGCCCAGGGAGGTGGTGGAGCTGCCATCCGTGGAGGTGTTCAAGAAAAGGCTGGATCAGGCACTTAGTGCCATGGTCTGGTTGACTGGATAGGGCTGGGTGCTAGGTTGGATTCATGATCTTGGAGGTCTCTTCCAACCTGGTTGTTTCTATGATTCTATGATATATTGTAAATACCTGCTTGTATATGGTGCTAAGCTGTAAATACAAAGCTCCATTCTTAATTTCTGGCTCAGCTGAGTCTAGTCTGGGTGATTTCATAAGAGCTGAGGGGCAGGTAACACTCAAACTATCACAGCTATGATGGAAACAGATATTTCTATAGAGCTTGGCAGATGACACTAAAAACAAGAGATAAATTAGTGACCCAGGTGTAGTCACACCAGCACTGGTGCTGTCAAAAACGATGCTCTCAAAGGATGACAAAACTGATTGAAATCTTGACTTGATGCACAAATAAAGTGGATCCTAAGTCATGGTTCCTTCCTAACAGCACGTGAGCAACTTTTTTTTTCCTACTCACACGTAGTTAAGTCAACACTTCACATCTGCTTTCATCTCCTCCTTACCTGGCCCTCCTCTGCCCGAGAGGCATCGTTCCCAAGCAGTGGCTCTGCAGGAGGTGTCTGGATCGTGACAGACTTCTCGGACCGACTGCCATCTTTGCTCCGCGGTGATTTGTGCCTGTCCCGACTCCTTTTCCAAACAGAGTAAGAGGAGAACAAAGTTACCAGACAGCAGACTCCACAACCTGCTCCAGGAACTCTACTTGCAACAGATGCTCTAAGCTTTAGGTCATCATCATGCTCGCCCATCTCTTGATCAATACTGATGCAATCTACAATAAAACAAGTTTCAGAAGATGCAAAACAGGGCCTTGCCCAGAGCAGCTTGCAGTCTGGCTGCTGGGACAGTCTACCCTCTCAGTGGTTGAGGAAGGGAGCAAGTGGGACAGGGATACATGCCCACCACCTCATTTTCTCTAGAACAGCCTCTGCAAGCACTGTGCTAGAAAGAAAAGGTTGCTTTCTCCAAACTTCATCTGGGATTAACTGGTCTACACAGCTCTCTATCTGTAATAGAAGTAAGTACATGTCCCTGTGAAATACAATTAACATCAAGAATTAATCTAGACACCCTTAGATCCTACAATGTCTAGTCCTGTCAGCTAGAGCCTTAACACTGTAGGCCAGCTGGTGAAGTTTATTTCCATTGGTTAATAATCCCCAGTTAACCTCCTGCAAAGACAGCAAGAACATCAAGAGTACCAGGTTAGCATTTACTTTCAGAGCACCCATGCAGACCGCATGCTTCTCATCTGAGAATGTCTCAGAACAACTTAACCCCCACCAATATGCTCATCAACATCTTCCTACCCCTTCCTATCTGTATAGGAAAGCAGCTTTTGCACTAGAGACCCTCACTGTGCTCAGGAACTGGCTTACAGATCAGAAGCTTCCAGAGAAGCTTCCCAGCTTTGGTCTCTCCATTGCATCCCTCTTGGAATTACCGAAGCTCAAATGTTTCATGGAATGAGACTTTTACCTGCTCACAGTAAGAGATTCCAGCATTTTTATGACCTCATTGCCATCTACAACTACCTGAAGTGAGGCTGTAGCCAGGTGGGGGTTAGTTTCTTCTGCCAGACAACCAGCAACAGAACAAGGGGACACAGTCTCAAGTTGTGCCAGGGGAGGTCTAAGCTCGATGTTAGGAGGAAGCTGTTGCCAGAGAGAGTGATTGGCATTGGAATGAGCTGCCCAGGGAGGTGGTGGATTCGCTGTCCCTGGAGGTGTTGAAGCAAAGCCTGTCTGAGGCACTTAGTGCCATGGTCTAGTTGACTGGACAGGGCTGGGTGCTAGGTTGGACTGGATGATGTTGGAGGTCTCTTCCAATCTGGTTGATTCTATGATTCTATGTTCCATTTAGGAACTTCAAAGGCATCTTTTCTACGTGGCATTCTAAGCTTCAAAAGGGCAATCCATATTGGAAGTTGAGTGTGCTAAAGAAGGCAGAAAAGGCAAACAAGAGATGTCTTACTCAAAAACTAGACTGCAGGACAAGAGTCTTATTTCACAGAATTTTTTTCAACCACACAGGGCAATTGCACCTGAACTGTAAAGTTATTTTAGACAGGCTCAGTTCTATGCTGCAGAGTTCTAAGTTGCAAAGACTGCAAGTGGCACACGTTTCACACGTGATGCTAACAAGGATGCAGGAAAAAAGGCTAACGTTTCCAAGTTAACAGAAGTTTTAGGGCAAGATGTTTTCTTGAGACTGCTGAACTACCATGGCAGAGAGAATCACAGAATTAACCAGGCTGGAAAAGACCTTCAGGATCATCAAGTCCAACCTATCACCTAACACTATCTACTCAACTAAACCACGGCACTCAACTAAACCAGGCTGTTTTTAAAAGACTTCCAGGGATGGTGGCTCCACCTACCTGGGTAGCCCATTCCATGCCAATCACTCTTTCTGTGAAGCACTTTTTCCTAACATCCAGCCTAAACCTCCCCTGGCACAACTTGAGACTGTGTCCTCTTGTTTTGTCACTGGGTGCCTGGCAGAATAGACCAACCCCCACCTGGCTACAACCTCCTTTCAGGTAGTTTTAGAGAGCAATTAGGTCTCCCCTGAGTCTCCTCTTCTCTGGGCTAAACATTCCCAGCTCCCTCAGCCTCCCCTCACAGGGCTGTGTTCCAGGCCTCTCACCAACCTTGTTGCCCTTCTCTGGACACATTCCAGTATCTCAACATCTCTCTTGAACTGGACACAGGACTCAAGGTGGTGCCTAACCAGCACTGAGTACAGGGGCAGAATGACTTCCCTGGTCCTGCTGTCACACTATTCCTGATGTAGGCCAGACTGCTGTTGGCCTTCTTGACCATCTGGGCACACTGCTGGCTCATCTTCAGTCAATTGTCCACCAGTACCCCCAGGTCCCTCTCTGCCTGGCTGCTCTCTGGACACTCTGTCTTGCAGCCTGTATTGCTGCAAGGTGGTGTTGTGCCCAAAGCATAGAATCCAGCACTTGGACTTGCTATTCAAGTTCAGAAAGACCTGACTTCTAATCCAATCAATGCAGAATTGTTGTGCACTCAAGTACCACTTAAATTCTACTTAAAAAAAACCAGCACATGAACAACAGAGTAGCCAGGAGGACAGTGGGGCAGGAAATATTACTATCACGCAACAAAATGGCAACAGAAGAGAAAACAACTGGCAATTATCAGTTTAGGAAGGCTGACACGTCATTTCCTCAAGACTACTGATCCCTCACACTTTAAGAACAGTTAAGTGAGACCTTTTCCTTCTGCTGATGCTTAAGACTACAGATCCCACACACTAAAACAGTTAATTGAGACCTTTTCCTTCTGCTGATGCTCAAGGCTTCTGCTGATGCTTAAGACTACAGATCCCACACACTAAAACAGTTAAGTGAGATCTGTTCCTTCTGCTGATGCTCAAGGCTACTGATCCCATACATTAAGAACCGTTAAGTGAGACCTTTTCCTTCTGCTGATGCTATCCTTATCTTTCTGGCTGTACATGACCCCAGCGTGCATCCAACAGATTGACTATCATTAAACTAACAGCATTATTGTTTCCAGTCTCCTCACTGGGTTCCTCATGTAGGCTCTCCATGTGCATCTTCTCCAAAGCTATGGCCCTAACTAGATTTGCCTGTGGCTTAGAGATTTTTTCCCATGGGACATGTTCTAGTTTAGAACAGTAAGTAATTAAAAACAAACATTTCCTTACCCTTGTCTGTGGGCTTTTTTGGAGTGACCTGAGTAGTGGGAGTATCCCGAGTATGTCGATTCTGTGTCCATTGCAGCAGACATCAGGTCTGCAGAGAGCAGCACAGATTTCGCTCAGAAAACAAGTCCCTGCTGCTCCTGAGGTGGAGTCCGTGGTGAAAGTGCTTTCCCAGGTACTTTTTGCTTCCCAGTCATCAGTGAAGATAGGTCCTCAGAGAGCAAGTGAGCTTCGATTACAAGGAATCTCATCCAAGGGAAAGGGAGGGAGGGTGATTGGATTCTCACGATCGACCTAAGGAAAGAGAAACAGGCATGGAAGTGCACTCCAGGCAAAGCAAGATACCATTCCTACTGCAGTAATTCCCTCACCCTGGATACATGGCAACACTTATCATAGCATCCAGCTCACAAACTTGTCCTGGCCAAATCTCTCTTTCTGATCCAGAAAAAATACTGGAATTTGTAGAGCTTTAAATAAGCTGACAACAGATCTCCATTGTGTGAAGCCTACCCTGTTCATCTAAAAATCTGGAAGAAACAGTGCAAGTCACCTGGAACAGACTTGGAGATCACAGAATCATAGAATCAGTATGGGCTGGAAGGGACCACAAGGATCATCTAGTTCCACCCTCCCAGCCATGTCCAGGGACACCTTACCCTGAGGCAGGCTGCCCACAGCCTCATCCAGCCTGACCTTAAACACCTTGGGCACTGTGGTAAAGGGTTGGACTTGATGATCTGTGAGGTCTCTTCCAACCTTGGTGATACTGTGATACCTCCAGCCATGGGGCCTCCACTGCCTCCCTGGGCAACCCATTCCAGCCTCTCACCACTCTCATGTGCGACTTTCTTCTCACAGTCACTCTGAATCTTCCCACCTCCAGCTTTGCTCCATTACCCCTAGTCCTCTCACTAGTGATAGCCCAAAAAGTCCTTCCCCAGTCTTTCTGTAGGCCCCCTTCAGATACTGGAAGGCCACAAGAAGGTCACCTGGGAGCCTCCTCTTCCCCACACTGAACAGCCTCAGCTCTTTCAGCCTGTCCTCACAGCAGAGCTGCTCCAGCCCACTGAGTATCCTCGTGGCCCTTGTCTGGACACGCTCCAGCATCTCCACATCCTTCTTGTAATGGGAGCTCCAGAACTAGGTGCAGTACTCCAGGTGGGGTCTCAGCAGAGCACAGTAGAGGGGGAGAACCAGCTCCCTCTCCCTGTTGACCACACTTCTCCTGATGCAGCCCAGGCTCTGGTTGGCCCTCCGGGCTGCAGGGGCACACTGCTGGCTCATGTTGAGCTTCTCATCCACCAGCAGCTCCCCGCAAGTGCCTGTCCTCAGGGCTGCTCTCCAGCCACTCACTGCCCAGCCTGGATTTGTGCTTGGCATTGCCTCGACTCAGGACCCTGCACTTGGTCTTGTTGAACCTCGGGCTGTTGGCTTGTGCTTACCTCTCCAGCCTGTCCAGGTCTCTCTGGATGGCAGCCTAGACACTGAAACTTGCCCCCAGAAGAAGTACCAGGCTTGCCTTTCACACACCCATTTCTTTGCCTATGTAATGCACAGCCCAAATATTCTCAGACAGAGAAAGGCAGCATTATAACCCATATAGAGAGGGAAGGGGAGGTGGGTCGAGGGTGACTTTCCTGGGAGAGGTGAAGGAGAGGATCAGACCATCATGTCTGAACCTGCTTTGCTTTCACAACTGCCAGGTGTGCTGATTATTATGCACATTAGCTACTAAACAATCAATGGCACTACCAGCACCTCCCTCGCTTTGTAACCTTTGCCACCAGAAGTTATTTTTGGCCCTGAAGAATTGAGCTTTATTACAACTTGTCTCTATATATACACATACTAATAACACTGGGGAGAGTTGATTTGAGAATACATCCAGCTTATATGGGCCAATGCTTCTTACAATGTACTTCCATTTGGAGCAGGAGCTTAAATCCTGTCTGTAAAGGGCAGAAGAGGGTCATGGTTTTTGGAACAGGAGCGGGGCAATGTCAGAACAATTCCCAACAGTGACATGTCAAAAACCCTCGACCCTGTGCTGAAGGGCAGACACCATTCTGCTTTCCAAACCCACATCCTGTGTTAGGTGAGAAGAGAAAGGGAAAGGCCTCATCAGCTTGGGGAAAGTCATGCAAACAGTGAAGAAGTGCAGCTATGGACAGAGGTACTTTGGCACATCCCAGTGTTTGGCATGCAGGGGCACTCTCACATGCCTCCTGCCCAGGTGACCACTGTCTACAGCCAACACAGGACTACAGCCGTGCTGTGCTTTCAGAGTGGGCAAAAAGACCACTTCAACATTAAATTGGATCCCTCTATTATTTTCTGCTCACAGCAGTTTGCAAAGCTGTTAGCCATAAAACAATCAAGTGCTGCTTTCAGCCCTCTCCCTCCCCAAATAATGAGGGACAACAACAGAAGTTGGGCTTTATACTTGGCCAGCCATTCTTTCCAGACATAAGATCCCCCCTGCTAACACCTCCAGAAAAGCTTGCAATCAAGCAGAGAGCTCTACCACACGCAAGCTGTGCCAAAGAACAAAGCCTGTTCCCCACTGTGTTCCTTGGCTGGTGGTGCAAATTGCAGTGAAGCGATCCTGCTGCACCAGGAGCTGTGGGTGACTGCACAGCTCTTGGACTTGCCAGGGATCTCTGGAAGGAGAAGGTGGGGGGGACCTTCTACATACATGAATTCCCAAGCTACAAGTGCATATCCTGCCTGACAAACCGGGTGGCCTTCTATGAACAGGTCATAATATAAAAAGATGAGAGGTGAACAACTGAGGTCATTTACCAGGACCTGAGCAAGGCCTTTGACACTGTCCCACACCACATCCTGGTCCCCAAGCTGGTGACAAATGGGTTTGATGAGTGGACCACGAGATGGATAAAGAACTGGCTTGATGGCTGCACCCAAACAGTGGCTGTCAATGGCTCCATGGCCAAGTGGAGGCCAGTGACAAGTGGAGTCCCTCAGGAATCAGTCCTGGGAGCAGTCTTGTTCAACATCTTTGTGGGTGCCATGGACAGAGGCACTGAGTGCAGCCTCAGCAAGTTTGCTGACAACACCAAGCTGTGTGGTGCAGCAGACAGGCTGGAGGGAAGGGATCCATCCAGAGGGACCTGGACAGGCTGGAGAAGTGGGCACAAGCCAACCTCATGAGGTTCAACAAGACCAAGTGCAAGGTCCTACATCTGAGTCAAGGCAATGCCAAGCACAAATCCAGGCTGGGCAGTGAGTGGCTGGAGAGCAGCCCTGAGGACAGGCACTTGGGGTTGCTGCTGGTGGATTAGAAGCTCAACATGAGCCAGCAGTGTGCACCTGCAGCCCGGCAGGCCAACCAGAGCCTGGGCTGTATCAGGAGAAGTGTGGCCAACAGGGAGAGGGAGCTGGTTCTCCCCCTCTACTGTGCTCTGCTGAGACCCCACCTGGAGTACTGCACCCAGTTCTGGAGCTCCCATTACAAGAAGGATGTGGAGATGCTGGAGCATGTCCAGACAAGGGCCACGAGGATGCTCAGTGGGCTGGAGCAGCTCTGCTGTGAGGACAGGCTGAAAGAGCTGAGGCTGTTCAGTGTGGGGAAGAGGGGGCTCCCAGGAGACCTTCTTGTGGCCTTCCAGTATCTGAAGGGGGCCTACAAAAAAGCTGGGGAAGGACTTTTGAGGCTATCAGGTAGTGAGAGGACTAGGGGGAATGGAGCAAAGGTGGAGATGGGGAGGTTCAGACTGGCCATGAGGAGGAAGTTGTTGAGCCTGAGAGTGGTGAGAGGCTGGAATGGGTTGCCCAGGGAGGCAGTGGAGGCCCCATGGCTGGAGATGTTTAAGGCCAGGCTGGCTGAGGCTGTGGGCAGCCTGCTCTAGGGTAGGGTGTCCCCGGGCACGGCAGGGGGGTTGCAACGAGATGATGCTTGTGGTCCCTTCCAGCCCTGACTGATTCTATGACATGATGTTAACGCTCATTAGCTCACAAGACTTGCACACAGCCTGTACCTTATGGCTCCAGCAATTGGCTGGGGTTCATTAAAGCTGGTTTTTACTTCTGTCCTGCTAGGCAACCACAGAAGAAAAAATCCTACCTCTGTTTCTGTTCTCTGATAAATGGGAGTGAGGCCATCACCCCCTACCTTCAGAAATCGCTATGCTAACATCTGAGAAGATGGATACGCAGGACCATGAAATCATTAGGCATTACAAACCAGAAGGTGAGGCCACTGGCCCTTATCTTCAAAAAGCACTGTGATACCAGTAAAGAAGATGGTTACACAGGATCTTGCAATCACTAGGTGTCATAAACTAGAACCACCCTCAGTTGTACAAAAGGTGCTAATAGGTATTACAGGATTAAACCACTGACTGTGGTGTTGCTGCCGGAGCCCCTTTGAGAACAAGCACTACCTTCACAAATGCACGCCAGCACATTACAGCAATAGGAAGAGCAAGGAGAGCTGACAATGTACATTAGTGCTCTAGTTTGAGCCTAGCTGGGATATTTTAGTGAGAAGAATTAGATGATAGGCTGTGAAAAGGAAACAGTGGTGATGGCTACTGCACTCATAGGCTCGCTGAGATGTAGAAGACCAAGAACACAAATATAGATAAGGGAGTCATGCTCTGTCTCCGGGGCTGCATGAACTTCTCTTTCTAACCTAACTTGCTTCCTGATTAATCCTTCTGCTTCATAACCCCCCTGGCCTAGCCTCCAAACTACCTTGAAAGTAAGGTAAAGTCTGGGGTAAGGTAGAGGGGTGGGAGAAGGTGGAAGGGTGGTTGAGAGCCCCTCCTGGGGACTCTGGTTTCTGGAAGGGCTGTTGTGTTTCTGTATTACCTTTTTAACTTGTATATTTCTGTGTATATCGTAAATACCTGCTTGCACACTGTGCTAAGCTGTAAATATGAAGCTTCACTCAATTTCCAGATAGACTGAGCTTAGTCTGGATGATTTTCTTAAGCGTAGCGGGGGGTGGGTAACACCCAAACCATCACAATTAGTAAGGGCTTATGCACTATTTCTAGGCTTCTAGGAAAGTGTCAACTCCCAGTCGTTTCCTCTAACCACAAAAAAGAACTTTCCCCCAGCTCCTAGACAGAAGAATCAGAGCTGAGACAAGGACTAGCAACAGAGCTTCTCTTCTGACCAATCTCACTTGCATCCGCCAGGGTCACATTTGTCTGGAGACATCAGAGAACATTTCAGCAGGCAGAGGCTGCTGTGGAAATGTGCAGACTACACAGAAATGTGCATTCCCATACAGCAACCATGAAAAAGCAGAGTGAAGCAAGGCAGTGCTGAAAAGCAGACTCATGGAAGACCAAGGCAGGAACGTCAGGTCAGGGCAGGCTGGATCGTGCCAACTTTCATTTTCTGTGTAAACAAGAGCAATGGTTTTGACACTGCGCTGTGAAAAGTCAACAAGGCAACCCCCCCAAAAAAGTTGATGTCTCCTAGATTGTTGTCAGAAGCAGTATGCTGACTCTTGGGACTCCACATCATCCCCTTGCCCCCAAGTGGCAGGACACACCAGTGGCTAAATAGATGCTCCTGTCAAGACATCTGCACGTCTCCCAGGGACTTTTGAGGCTATCAGTTAGAGACAGGACTAGAGGGAATGGAGCAAAGCTGGAGGTGGGGAGATTCAGAGTGGCCATGAGGAGGAAGTTGTTGAGCATGAGAGTGGTGAGAGGCTGGAACGGGTTGCCCAGGGAGGTGGTTGAGGCCCCATGCCTGGTGGGGTTTAAGACCAGGCTGGATGAGGCTGTGGGCAGCCTGTTCTAGGGTAGGGTGCCCCTGGGCATGGGAGGGGGGGTTGGAACTAGATGCTCCTTGTGGTGTCTTCCAACCCTGACTGATTCTATGATAACAAAATATATCTGTGTGCTAGTTTGAAGCTAGCTAGAATGTTTTGGTGAGAAGAACTAGATTACAGGCTGTGAAAAGAAAACAATGGTGATGTCTACTTCACTCATAGGCTTGCTGAGATGTATAAGAACAAGAATCCAAACACAGAAAAGGCACTTCTTCTTGGGGTATTGCCTCAGCTGCATTTCTCTCTCTTTAGCCTCTGTGCTGTCTCTCTGATTAATCCACTTTGCTTCCTAAACCCATGGCTGAACCTCCATTCTTCCTTGGGACTGGGGTAAGGTTGAGAAGGGTGGGAGAAGGTGGAAGGGTGGTTGGGAGCCCCTCCTGGGGACTCAGGTTTCTGGGAGGGCTGTTGTGTTTCTGTATTACCTTTTACCTTGTATATTTCTGTATATAAATGTATACACTGTAAGTATCTGCTTGTATATAAGCTTCATTCAAATTCCCAGAGCTGGCTGAGTCTAGCCTGGGTGATTTCCAAGGTGTGGGGGGGTGGGTAACACCCAAACCACTACAATCTGTCTAACTCTAGCTGGAAAAAGCTCTGTCTGGTGCCCAACCAAGGCTGATTGTTAAGAAGGCTTCCTAGATTTGGCCAACCAAGGATAGCCTGTCTAGCCTGCTAGCTAGACGTCACTTCTAGCCTGGGCAGGATGAAATGAAGAAATCAAGGAGGAAGAAGCACAGTCCAAACACACCTCCACAGCCAAGTCAAGCAGATTACCTATCTCCTAGTCAATTTCACTGCAGGAAGGAGACCTGTCTTACTCCAGAAAAAGCTTCTGGAAATACTGGGGAAGAGACAGAGAGGGGACTAAAAGACAAGTAATGTGCTAAACTACCTCTCCAGGTTGGAGCTCATTCACAGAAATCAGCCCTGGATTAGCCACCACCCCAACAGCATCCACTACTGGAGCCTAGGAAAAGCTAAAGGAGACAAGCTATACATAAGTGCTTCCACTGTATCCAAACCAAGCACAGCCTTTAAACAGCTCCACCACTAAATCACTATTAGAGATGATTCCTTACCACATAGAATCCACATAGAATCAACCAGGTTGGAAGAGACCTCCAAGATCATCCAGTCCAACCTATCACCCAGCCCTAACCAATCAACTAGACCATGGCACTAAGTGCCCCATCCAGTCTTTTCTTGAAGACCTCCACGAATGGCAGCTCCACCACCTCCCTGGGCAGCCCATTCCAATGGCATATCAGCTATATACAGCAATATACAAGGCAAAAAGTAGTACAGAAACACAACAGCCCTCCCAGAAATCAGAGTCCCCCTCCCTGGGACTGCCTCCCAGCCACCTTTCCACCCCTCTACCTTATCCCAGACTTTGCCTAATGTTCAGGGTGAGTTTGGAAGATGGGCCTGGGGAGTTAGAAAGCAGAAGGATTAGTTAGGAAGCAGGTTAGAGAGAAAAGTGCAGGCAGCCAGAGAGCAACTCTGTTGCCTCCACCACCTCCCTGGGCAGCCCATTCCAATGGGAAATCACTCTTTCTGTGAAGAACTTCTTCCTAATATCCAGCCTATACCTACTCTGGCACAACTTGAGACTGTGTCCCCTTGTTCTATTGCTGGTTGCCTGGGAGAAGAGGCCACCCCCCACCTGGCTACAATGCCCCTTCAGGTAGTTGTAGACAGTAATAAGATCACCCCTGAGCCTCCTCTTCTCCAGGCTAAATAACCCCATCTCCCTCAACCACTCTCTGGGCAAGAACAACCGTGCTGTACAAAGAAGCAGCCCCATCATCTGGGCCCAAACAAGTGTGAATTGAGAGGCCAATTTAGCCAATTGAAACGGCTTCACAAAAGATCATTACATTTCATAGGACTCCACCGAAGGCACAGTCTGTTTGCAGAGCTTCTGACCCTGCCTGGAAAGAAAGCTCCCGTGGCCCGAGGGTAAAGTTGCACTGTATTTCAGCACTGACAAGAAACCTGGTGTAAGGAGCTTCCACCTCCACACCACGGTTCACCACTCTTGGTTGTGTCAACACAATTCTCAGCAAGCAAACAGCACTGCTGGAAAACAAAACAAAACAAAAATCCCTTCTCTCCCCCTTGCCAGGCTTTTGTCTCGGATCCTTTCCGTGACCTAGTTCACAGCACAGCCCCAAACAGCAAAACCAATACCAGGGTGAAGAGCAGTGCAAGCGAACAGCTAGCGGGGAGATGGGAATGCCTCCTCCCTTCCAGCCACAGTGGTGTGACTGCAAACCCAGCACTTGGCTCCCAGTGCGGCCAACGCTCTCGCTCAGCCTTTCCCTTACTCACTGGTGACTAAAAGATACCAAATACAAGATGAAAAACAGTGCTAAGGCCACACCAAAGGACCCTGAAGGGCAATGAAGCTGGTGAGAGGTCTGAAACACTGCCCTGTGAGGAGAGGCTGAGGGAGCTGGAGGTGGGGAGCCTGCAGAAGAGGAGGCTCAGGGGTGACCTCATTGCTGTCTGCAACTACCTGAAGGGAGGCTGCAGTCAGGTGCGAGTTGGTCTCTTCTGTCATGCAAGCAGCAACAGAACAAGGGGACAGAGTCTCAAGTTGTGCTGGGGGAGGTCTAGGCTGGATGTTAGGAGGAAGTTGTTGCCAGAGAGAGTGATTAGCATTGGAATGGGCTGCCCAGGGAGGTGGTGGAGTCGCTGTCCCTGGAGGTATCACAGTATCACACAGTATCACAGTATCACCAAGGTTGGAAGAGACCTCACAGATCATCAAGTCCAACCCTTTACCACAGTGCCCAAGGCTAGACCATGGCACCAAGTGCCACATCCAACCTTGCCTTGAACTGCCCCAGGGACGACGACTCCACCACCTCCCCAGGCAGCCCATTCCAGTGCCTAATGACTCTCTCAGTGAAGAACTTTCTCCTCACCTCGAGCCGAAATTTCCCCTGGCGCAGCCTGAGGCTGTGTCCTCTTGTTCTGGAGCTGGCCACCTGAGAGAAGAGAGCAACCTCCTCCTGGCCACAACCACCCCTCAGGTAGTTGTAGACAGCAATAAGGTCACCCCTGAGCCTCCTCTTCTCCAGGCTAAACAACCCCAGCTCCCTAAGCCTCTCCTCGTAGGGCTGTGCTCAAGGCCTCTCACCAGCCTCGTCGCCCTTCTCTGGACACGCTCAAGCATCTCAGTGTCCTTCCTAAACTGGGGGGCCCAGAACTGAACGCAGTACTCGAGGTGTGGTCTGACCAGTGCAGAGTACAGGGGCAGAATGACCTCCCTGCTCCTGCTGACCACACCACTCCTGATACAAGCCAGGATGCCACTGGCTCTCTTGGCCACCTGGGCACACTGCTGGCTCATGTTCAGGCGGGTATCAATCAGTACCCCCAGATCCCTCTCTGTCTGGCTGCTCTCCAGCCACTCCGACCCCAGCCTGTATCTCTGCATGGGGTTGTTGTGGCCAAAGTGCAGCACCCTGCACTTTGAGCTATTGAACCCCATCCCATTGGCCTCTGCCCATCTGTGCAGGCGGTCAAGGTCCCGCTGCAGAGCCCTTCTGCCCTCCAGCTCAGTCACATCTGCCCCCAGCTTAGTGTCATCTGCAAACTTGCTGATGACTGACTCCATGCCCTCATCCAGATCATCTATGAAGATGTTAAAGAGGATGGGGCCCAGCACTGATCCCTGAGGGACACCACTAGTGACTGGCCGCCAGCTGGATGTGGCACCATTCACCACCACTCTCTGGGTCCGGCCCTCCAGCCAGTTCTGAGGCACTTAGTGCCATGGTCTAGTTGATTGGCCAGGGCTGGGTGCTAGGTTGGACTGGATGATCTTGGGGTTCTCTTCCAACCTGGTTGATTCTATGATATGATATGTTGTTTTGAGGATAAATGGAAGAACTGGAGGCCCTCTGAGTCAACTAGTTGAGGACTTTGCTTTATTTTCTTTTTCTGTGAAATGTGAAGGAGAGCTTCTCTTCTCTAATGGATGTGTTTCTACTGACTTCATCTTCAGGGTCAAACAAAATGAGTTAATCTCTGTTGATTTTCATGTGAAACCAACTGAAAAAAACAAAACCAAAACACTTGAAAATGAATAAATAAAAAAATGGCTGAGGCACTTAGTGCCATTGTCTGGTTGACTGAACAGGGTTTGACTGAATAACCTTGGAGGTCTCTTCCAACCTGGTTGATTCTTTGATTCTATGATGCTACATGATAACTACTGGATGAGCTTGGAGGTCTCTTCCAACTTGGTTGATTCTTTGATTCTATGATCTTACATGGTAACTATTAGATGATCTTGGAGGTCTCTTCCAACCTGGTTGATTCTTTGATTCTATGATCTTACATGGTAACTATTGGATGATCTTGGAGGTCTCTTCCAAACTGGTTGATTCTTTGATTCTGTGATCCTACACGATGACTACATCCACATAGTTATCCCTGAGTATGGCAGAGATCATGGTAATTACAGTTTCCATGCAGCTAGACCACTCATTGTAACTCCCTCTTTTCATATGCTCATAAATCTTCAAAAAGAGCTCTTTTGAATCGCTGTTTTCCATGCTGGGAGCCCAATCCCATTTTCAATGAACTTCGCTTTGTGATTGTCTTCAAGGGAGCACAGTTTGGCTCTCAGCCCAAAGGAAATTTAAAAGAGCAAGTTACATCTTTAAATCAAAGAAAGGCAAACACAAAACAAGAGCACTCTTTTACATCCTATGCTTTCCCGGATGGATTTTCCCCTGTGAAGTTGAGGCAAATAACTCCAAAGCAGCTCAGCTTTGAAATGCTTGTCTGTGGTGCAGCTTCAATCTTACTCTGTTTAAAACTTGTAATTGCTGAGAGTTGATTTTACCAGTCAGTTCACGAAGTCACATGGATTTGGAAGTGCCATCTGGAGCACAAGCAGCTACAAGTGTCCGTGAGGATGGGCGCGCGTTCGGCTCCACACGCCGATGCCCTCACTTATTAAACAGTACCAGCTGTCTGCAGGGTAATGGATGCCCAGGAGCTATCATGCTGAGAAAGCTTTTCTTTTCCTTCATTTAGTGAAAAGGAAGAGCTTTGCAAGTTACACACAGAACTCCAAATGCTAAGCCATGGGATAGCATTAGGGTTCAAGAGCATAAATAATTAAAAGATGGCTAAGCAGGGAGGAAGTCTTCACAGAATCACAACATTTCTTAGATTGGAAAAAACCTTTAAGTCCAATCATTAGTTTCACACTGACAAGTCCTTGACTAAACCAAATCCCTGAGCACATCATCCCATCACTAGGAATCGCTATGGTTGGAAAGGACCACCAGGACCATCTAGTTCAAAGTCTTCCAACTTGGCTGCATGGTACTGGTGCAGAGTATTCCTACCACTCCCTTCAGAAAGATGGGAAGTTACATAACTTGCTCTGTTCAGTTGCATATAGAGTTAAAACCTATGAGCAATGCCACAGGAACTTTTGCTTTTCAATTTCCTGAGCCAGCCCAAATCCAGCAATTTGATCTGTAAGCAAGGAAGTTCACCTATGTTCACCCTATGAGGAGAGGCTGAGGGAGCTGGGGGTGTGGAGAAGAGGAGGCTCAGGGGTGACCTCATTGCTGTCTACAACTACCTGAAGGGAGGCTGTAGCCAGGTGGGGGTTGGTCTCTTCTGCCAGGCAACCAGCAACAGAACAAGGGGACAGAGTCTCAAGCTATGCCAGGGGAGGTCTAGGCTGGATGTTAGGAGGAAGTTGTTGTCAGAGAGAGTGATTGGCATTGGAATGGGCTGCCCAGAGAGGTGGTGGAGTCGCTGTCCCTGGAGGTGTTGAAGCAAATCCTGGCTGAGGCACTTAGTGCCATGGTCTAGTTGATTGGCCAGGGCTGGGTGCTAGGTTGGAGTGGATGATCTTGGAGGTCTCTTCCAACCTGGCTGATTCTGTGATCTATTTGCAGAGTCAAGGCTTGCAGTTTTCATGGTTAGGGAGCTTTGGGAAACATGTTTTTTTCCAAAAGCCTTCTACTGATATTTTAATTTGTTAGCTTTCATTCTATGACACTAAATAAGGTTAATTTTGGGCTTCTGTATATAGAGAAAACAAAGCTTTTACTCTGTGGCAGTTGCTCTTGATCTGCAAGCCCCTTCATCCTAAAAAAACGTTTAGTAGGCAGCAAATTCAATCCCTCTAGCAGCAACAGCTTCTCTTCTCTTTAGCTTTTCAGGTGCTTCTTAGAAAGATTTCATAGACCCCCCCAGGAATTTCCAGCCCCTAGGCTGAAAACCATTAGTCCATGACACGGGTACTTCAAAATGAAAAGTCACTTGGTCTATTGAAGAAATCCACCTGCATGCTTAAGCAGAACATGCAATAACACAGGTCTGGAAACACAGCAAGGCTGTTTCAACTGGCAATAACAATGCTCAGCCAAAACTAGACAAGCAAGCCCTGTTACCAAATATTAAGCCCTAGCCTCTCGCCTCCTTGTTTCACAGCTAGAATTTGGGAAGACCTCTGCATGAGACCCATCAGTGAAACACCTCTCTGGCAGATGTCCTCTGCCCACTCCAAGCACCACAGCTGTTTTTAAAGTACAACCAGGAATTCCAGTTTATCATGCAAATTATACCTCAGCCTCCATCTGGTGAAAGCTTGTGTTTCCTCACTCATACATCTCTTGATGAGTTGTTAGACCTTCAAGCACACCTTGCAACCCCAGAGCCATGTGACATGGTAAAAGGTATTATGGCATTGCTCTCATGATACTAGTCTGAGCACAGGAACTGTTTTCCAAGAGTGGACAGGCATTGGAACAGGTTGTCCAGGGAGGTGATGGAGTCACCGTCCCTGGAGGTGTTCAAGAAACATGAGGGCGTGGTACTTTGGGACATGAGTTAATGGCCATGGTGGTTTTAGGTTGAGGGTTGGACTTGATGATCTTATAGATCTTTTCCAACTGAAATAATTATATGAGTCTGATTCCAAACTGATATTTAATTCTCTATAGCCTTACTGAAACAAAGAGGGGAAAGACTCTTGTGAGGCTCTTCAGGTTCTGCCTATCCAAGCAAGCACTGCACTTTAAAAGTTTATTTTAGCCCCTGCTCTTGGATCTCAAGAGAGCATTAAAGGCCACTAAATGTGCACCCCCTCCTTTAGAATACTGCATGTCTTACTGTATTTTCTATTTCAAGCCAAAATCAAAAAGAAGTTTAAGTTCACAGACTCTGATCAAGTCCTCAGCACCCAACACGGAGGAGCAGCACAGTATGGAGCTTCCATCTCCCTCCTTCTGTACAAAGCCAATGCCATTCTGATCTTGCAAAGAGAAAGGGCAAGGGCACTGACCCCTGAGAAAACAGCCATTGTTCTTTTGACTCCAAACAGATAGTTCTGAAGTAAAGGCTAAGGAGAAACTTAAAAGAAGTCATAAGGAAGTTTTCACAAGCGTTCATTTTCTCCTTCTGCCAAACTCCCCTGGAATGGGTTGCCCAGGCAGGCAGTTGAGGCCCTATCCCTGGAGGTGTTTAAGGCCAGCCTGGATGAGGCTGTGGGCAGCCTGCTCTAGGTGTCCCAGCAGGAAGGGGGTTGGAACTAGACGGTCCTTGTGGTCCCTTCCAACCCTGATTCTATGATTCTAAGACAGCACCAGATACAGATTGCACTGTTTTCCCTGAGCAGAAGTGGACATTACAGTTCCCATCTCAGGTCCTTATAGAGCACGACTCACCCTATAGCAGCAAAGCCACATTTCTGATGCCATTCCTCGCTTTGCTTGTCAAAGGTGGGGGTGGAAGGCAGGCAGGCTACCATAAGAATGAGACATGCAGTTTTGCCAGGACAACTGCACTCATCTTGCTAACATCCTGGTAAGACATCCCCAGCTGCACACGTTCATAAGATATGGACCAGCACGAACACCGCCACCACTAACCAAAACCAAAAGGCAGCAACAGCAGCCACAAGTAGCTGCTGGGCAATGACCATGGGCCAGTGTGGTTCCAACACGGGCTTGGAGGCTTCCCAAATTTCATCTCATAAGGAGCATTCTTAAGGCAGACTTTCTGTAATACTACTCACCATTTCTTTTTCAAAATTAACAAGTGGAATGATCAGAGAGCCAACACATTTTGGGACCACTGCCAAATCTCAGAGAAGGAAAAGAGCCAAGCATGGTCAAAAATGAAGCTCTTCAAAGACAGCAAAACACTGCTGAAGCTCTCGTCACAACCTCCTCTCAAAGTTAGGAAGCCCCCCTGATGGCCTCACAGGTAAAGACGTTACAAAATATACTCTACAATACCCTAATTTGCCTTCTCAGCCTGTGAGACTTAATTTCTTAACTCTTGCAGTTAAGTCATTATCAACAAACCTAGGGCCGAAAAAATCCACTACTTCAGTCACAGGCTTGCTCAGTCTTCCTCTGCAGACCAAAAACCCTACTCTCATTGTTTGTCATAGAATCAATCAGGTTGGAAGAGACCTCCAACATCATCCAGTCCAGCCTAGCACTCAGCCCTATCCAGTCAACTAGACCATGGCAATAAGTGCCCCACACAGGCTTTGCTTCAACACCTCCAGGGACAGTGACTCCACCACCTCCCTGGGCAGCCCATTCCAATGCCAATCACTCTCTCTGCCAACAACTTCCTCCTAACATCCAGCATAGACCTCCCCTGCCACAACTTGAGACTGTATTCCCTTGATTTGTTGCCACTTGCCTGGCAGAAGAGACCAACCCCCACCTGGCTACAGCCTCCTTTCAGGAGCTTATGCTTTCATAGACCCCTGCAAGCCAAAGACCTCAGCCTTTAGCATAAGAGAGTTAGTTTACATCCCTGACAGTCTTCTAAAGCAAACAAGCATGCAATTACTGAGAGCAAACTGTGAATGCAACAGCTTCGCCCTCAGCTGAGGGTGCCTGGAAGTCTTCAAGTGCTGCACCCCAAGGCCAGTGCTGCCCAGGTCCAGGAGGCTCTCCTCCCGGTTCCTGCAGCAGATTTACCGCTGGCCACTCGAGCCTGGAGCTTCCCCAGGCTGTTACGCGCTCAAAGAAAAGCAACCCTACGAGTCTGTGACTTTGGGCATCACTTCAAGTGACCAAATCACCTTCTAAGCAGAGAAACGGCAGTTGTAGCTTCCCTTGTCCGTGCCTTGCTGCCCAGCGGGGTGAGCCCAGCCACAAAAGCAGCTTCTTTTGAACAGAGCCTGGGTGTAGGAGGTGCCAGGGGAACCTTAACGCCAGCAGGGACTGGCAGCCCACAGGCTCTTTCAAAGGCGAAGCTAGGCAGAGAAAGTGCTGGTTACCGTCAACGGCTACGCCTACGGCCCCCGTCGGCTTCCAGAGGCTTACGCCGGGAATTTGAACTCTCTCCCAACCGCGGCAGCAGAGCCGAGAGGTGCCGCCGCCGGCAGGCTCCCCGCGGGCTGCAGCCGGCGTCCCGGCCGGCAGGAGGGAGGCCCGGCAGCCTTGCCCCGCCACCTAGCCCCGGCAACCGGCGCCTGGCCGACCTGGAAAGCGCCAGGCAGGGCAGCGGGGACGCAGAGGGCTCTGCCCACAGCCCAGCCAGGCTTTCGGCCCCCGCCGAGGCCGAACCCCTGCCAGCAGGCGCAGGAGCAGAAGGAACTGCCCCGTGGCTGCTCCTGGGCACCCCGCGACAGAGCGGTGACAGGGGTCCTAGCGGCGGCAGGGTGTGGTGGAGGACAGCAGCGCCGCCGCCCCCCGCACTGCAACCCGACCCGACCCCGCACACGCAAGACAGACACGCATTCAGGCAAGAAAACAGACCCACAGACGGGACGGACTCACCTCCCTCCCGTGGCCGCCCCATGCCGTTCCCGGCACCAACCCGCCGCCTTCCCCCGGCGGCGGCCGCCGTCGCTCCTGCCGCTGCCGCCGCTTTCCGCTTCCTGTGCCCGGCACCGCCCCGCCGCCGTCCCTCCGCGGCCGAGAGCCGCACCGCCCCCGCACCGCCCGAGCCACCGCCCCCCGGGCCGGGCTCCCCTCGGCGGGGAGCTGCCGCTGTCACGGGGCGGCAGGCCGCCTGCCCGCCGCGCCGGCCCGCCAAACCCAGGCACCGGCAGCTCTCGGCCGGACCTTGCTGCGGCCCGGCCCGACCTACCCGTAGCCCCTCTCTCTGCTCCCAGGTTGTCCCTTCCCGAGCTCCACAGCCTCTCCGAGGCTTCCAAAGGCTCTCCTCTAGCCTGCCTCGCCCCTTATTTGTCCTTAACGCAAAAGTACCCATCCCGTCGAGCTCTCCTACCCAGGACAACCACGTTCCTGGGGTTTGTCCTAGGCTAAATGCAGTGCTAGGCACTGTAATTGCCTCGCCTTTGGGGCTGCTTGCTCTGTTCCTCCACCCATAGCCTACAGCTGAGTGCACTTTACCCCTGGTCAGAAGTCTGTGGTGAAGAAGACCTCCTGCCCCCCGGGGCGAAGGGTCTGGTTTGCTTGAAGCTTGCCTTAGGCACCAAATTCCTTACACTGATTGGTCCTAAAATCATTGAACTTGGAAAAGACCACTAAGGTTATCAAGAACAACCATCTACCCCCATCACCATGCCCCAGAGTGCTAGGGAATCAGAACAGTTTAGGTTGAAGGGATGCTAAAGATCTAATGCCAACCTCCCTTGCCATGGACATGGACACTCACTACTAGACCCTGTTGCTTGTGGCACCATACAACACAGAGTTGAACACTTCCAGGAGTGGAGCTTCCACAACTTCTCTGGGCACCTCAGTGCCTCACCACCCTCACAAGGAAGAATATTCTTCTATTGTCAAATTTAAATCTAGCTTCTTCCAGTTTGAAGCCAACAACCTTCATTCTGTAAGTGCATTTGTGAAAGGTTCCTCTCCCTCTCTCTTGAGCATCCTGTTTCAAATAGTGGAAGGCTGCTCTGGGACTGCCTGGAGCATTCTCTCCATCTTTACATGCTTTCTAAACACCTCCAAGGATGGTCTCCAGGGTTTGGGAAGCTGGGAAGGAGACAGGCAGAGGTCTGCATACCATATGAGTCACCTTTTCTGTATACAGATGTTGCTCCTTTGTCAATTCACCTCTGGTTTGTCTTTAAAAGAGGTTTTAAATGAGTTATTTTTTTTAGATTGTATAAAGAACCAGCAGCTGGAAATGCATGAAGAAAATCTACACTTCCTAGATTCCAGTCTTGTGGTTTGAATTACTCAAGAAAAACAGAGTCTACAAGGGAAACTAATATGGAAGATACTTAAGTTACTCCTATCTCATTGCTGTCTACCTGAAAAGAGGCTGTAGTCAGGTGGGGGTTGGCCTCTTCTGCCAGGCAAGCAGCAATAGAACAAGGGGACACAGTCTCAAGTTATGGCAGGGGAGGTCTAGGCTGGATGTTAGGAGGAAGTTGTTGTCAGAGAGAGTGATTGGCATTGGAATGGGCTGCCCAGGGAGGTGGTGGAGTCCCGGGAGGTGTTGAAGACAAGCCTGGATGAGGCATTTAGTGCCATGGTCTAGTTGATTGGGCAGGGCTGGGTGAGAGATTGGACTGGATGATGTTGGAGGTCTTTTCCAACCTGACTGATTCTATGATTCTATCACATAGCTCTGTGTTGTTCCTTGTGGCTGTAGGTTGCATCTTGCATTTTTCTGCTCCAACCCTCCTTTCCCAGAATAATCCCAATGTTTTTTATTTGTGGTGCTTGGCCCCTCTTCAACATCATAGAATAATTATGGTTGGAAAGGATCTCTAAGATCAAATCTGGCCATTATCTAACTCTACCATGGTGCTAAACCATTTCCTTCAGTACCAAATCTTTGTGTCTTTTAAACCCCTCCAGGGATAGGGACTCAACTACCTCCCTGGGGAGCCTGCTCCAGCGTTTCAGAACCTTTTCAGTGAAGTTTTTCCTAATATCTAACCTAAACCTTCCCTGATGCAACTTGAGGCCATTTCCTCTCATCCTGTCTCTTGTACCTAGGGAGAAGAGACAAAATGCCCACTTTGCTGCAACCTCCATTCATGGAGTTATAGACCGCCTGCACAGATGGGCAGAGTCCAATGGGATGGCGTTCAATAGCTCCAAGTGCAGGGTGCTGCACTTTGGCCACAACAACCCCATGCAGAGATACAGGCTGGGGTCGGAGTGGCTGGAGAGCAGCCAGACAGAGAGGGATCTGGGGGTGCTGATTGATACCCGCCTGAACATGAGCCAGCAGTGTGCCCAGGTGGCCAAGAGAGCCAGTGGCATCCTGGCCTGCATGAGGAATGGTGTGGTCAGCAGGAGCAGGGAGGTCATTCTGCCCCTGTACTCTGCACTGGTTAGACCACACCTTGAGTACTGTGTTCAGTTCTGGGCCCCCCAGTTTAGGAGGGACGTTGAGATGCTTGAGTGTGTCCAGAGAAGGGCGACGAGGCTGGTGAGAGGCCTTGAGCACAGCCCTACGAGGAGAGGCTGAGGGAGCTGGGATTGTTTAGCCTGGAGAAGAGGAGGCTCAGGGGAGACCTTATTGCTGTCTACAACTACCTGAGGGGTGGTTGTGGCCAGGAGGAGGTTGCTCTCTTCTCTCAGGTGGCCAGCACCAGAACGAGAGGACACAGCCTCAGGCTGCGCCAGGGGAAATTTAGGCTCAAGGTGAGGAGAAAGTTCTTCACTGAGAGAGTCATTGGACACTGGAATGGGCTGCCCGGGGAGGTGGTGGAGTCGCTGTCCCTGGAGCTGTTCAAGGCATGATTGGACGTGGCACTTGGTGCCATGGTCTAGCCTTGAGCTCTGTGGTAAAGGGTTGGACTTGATGATCTGTGAGGTCTCTTCCAACCCTGATGATACTGTGATAAAGTCTACCCCTCCGCCTCTTTTTCACCAGATTAAACAGTCAAAGTTCCTTCAGCTGCTCCTCACAAGACCTTTTCTCCAGATTTTTCACCAGCCTCACTGCCCTTCTCTGGATTCGTTCCAGCACCTCAGTGTCTTTCCTGTGCTGAGGGCTCCAACTCTGCAACAGGGAGTGGCTTTACACTGGACAGTCAAACGGGAATTAGAAGAAACATTTCCCTATCTCCTCGTCGGCAGTTACATCATGTCCTGTTTTGCATACCATACATGCTTACCCAGCCTCAGGAAAAGCCTGCTATCAAGTGATAGGTTCCATCTTGTATTATGCATCAACATGTGTCTAAACTTGCCCAAGTACTCTGCTGCATTCCAGGCAACGGCCTTACCCTGGAAAGCAGAAAGCCTCCCTGACTGCTGATGGCTCCCCACCACTTGGGCTGCCCCAATGAGGCTTCTTTTGTCCTTGCTCAGAGGTGGTGCAAATGTGACAAAAGGCAACAGACTATATAGCTTATACAGGACTTGTGGTGGGGGAGAGATGTTGTGCAAAGAGCAAGTTTTTACCTGTGCTGCATGGGGAAGACAGGGGGAGATGCTGCCCTGCCTGCAAGGCTACGGAAACACAGAGGAAACGTCAACAGGGGGCCTGTTTCAAAGGTCTGTAACTGTACTACTTTGAAAGCAACCAAGGAACTCTGCTAAACCTGTGTTTCTTCTCCTACTAGGCTTCCCCAGCAGCTGCTCAAGATTTAAAGCAGATCCAAATACTACTGCCATGGTCGAGAGCAGCAGGACTTGTTGCAGTAACCCACAAAAAGGAGATTGATAAGAAATTCAAGCTGGGGTTGTATGCAAACCTCAGGGAGGGCAAGCACCTATGCCCTATCCAGACCTTGCTGGTGTAGCTACCTGTTACACCCAGCAATGAGACCCACCTGCACCCAACTAGGTCAGGCTAGTTCAATATTGGAAAGGAGGAATGCAGTGAAGATGGGGGCAGTGGCAGATGCTGTTACATGCTGATCTCTCCTCATCTGTTTAAGACAGTGAGACATGAGAAAACATTTCCCACGAGTCAAGGAGCTTGTGTAGTAGGGTCACAGTTCAGAAACCTCTGATGTGCAGTGCTCCTGTCTATTGCTGAATAGGTAATATTAGGGCTTTCCTTACATTACCCAGAACTGATCTCAAATCCAGACAGGTTTAAATTGGAGTGGACTTCTGGTGATGATCTAGTCCAGTCTCCCCCCTCCCAACAGGAGACTAGTCAACTAGCGCAGGTTCCTCAAGGCTGTGCCAAACTGAGTTTTGAGCCTCTCCAAAGATGGAGTCTACAACCTTCCTGAGCAACACACAATCAACCAGGTTGGAAGAGACCTCCAAGATTGTCCAGGCTAAACACCCCCAGCTCCCCCAGCCTCTCCCCATAGGGCTGTGTTCCAGGTCCCTCACCAACTTCAGTGCCCTTCTCTGGACACGTTCCAGTATCTCAACATCTCTCTTGAATTGAGGAGCCCAGAACTGGACACAGAACTCAAGGTGTGGCCTGACCAGTGCTCAGTACAGAGGAAGAATAACTTGCCTTGCCCTGCTGGCCACACTGTTCCTGATACATGTTCCACGTTCCAGAGTTTGACAACTGCAAAGTACAAATGTTTTTTCCCTCACATTTAAATGGAATTTCATGTATTTCACTTTGTGCCTGTTCCTTCTTTTCCTTTCACTGGATACCACTGAGAAAAGTCTGTCTCCATTGTTCAGTCCCTTCCATCAGGCATTTTATACACATGAATTTACACACCCTGACTACCCTCTCAAACATATCTTTGCAAGGCTAAAAAATCTCAGCTCTCCCAGCCTCTCCAGTCCCTGACTTGTTTTAAGGGACCTATGCTGGACTTAATCCAGTGTGTCCATGTCAAACAAAGAGGGTCTCTGGTCCAGAATGTATTCTGTGTGCATGTAATCCAAGACACCTTCTCTTTTGATTTTTTACCACTGCTGCTGTCAGTTGGCAGAAAATGTCTAGGAAGGCTCTATAAGTGGTCAAGTACTTGGTCAGAGTTACATGGAACACAAATTACCTTGGATCTATTAGAAGACTCCTCCTTATAACAAATGAGATTGCAAATCACTGTCTTCCATTTTGATTTGTTGATTCTAGTGCATGATCAACCTACTGTTCAGCCAAAATACATAAACAAAGGTCTACATTCTCTCTTCTAGCATCATCTATTATAAAGTGGTGGAAGTTTTCACCCAGCTTGACATGTAAATTAAACTTCTAAAATTATCTCTTTGCTTAAAAATTTGCTTTATTTTTTTCTCCCAAAGCATTAGGCTCACTTGTTTTTAAAGAATTCTACTTATCCTTCTATTTTTCTAATGATCATTTTTGTGGGCCAGATTCCACCTTCTACAGAGACTCAGACATACAATATTTTTGTTGAAATACTGAGATTGAATTTGCTGCAGATTTTCTCCATCACCTTGGAAACAAGTCTTGCTCTTTCCTTCCCCAGGAATCCAGACTCCATCTTCCCCAGCACAGTGATACATCCAGGCAATTTTTGAGTGGGACAAAAATCACATAACTGCTTCCTGAGTAGAACAAAATACCATTAAGTTACAAGCCACACAGATTCCTCACCAAAGACAGATTTTGTCTGCACAGTGCTTTGAGAATCAAAGGCAGTGCCTTGTCAAGAAGTGTAGGATAGAATAGAATCAACCAGGTTGGAAGAGACCTCCAAAATCATTCAGTCCAACCCATCACTCAGCCCAAACCTCATGTAACCATGAGCCAAGCAAGCACAAGTATAAAAGTCATTCCAAATTACTGCCCACTCCTATATATTACTGCCCACTCTCAGACTGGATGTGAGGAGGAAGTTCTTCAGCATAAGAGCGATAAGAGCCTGATATGGGTTGCCCAGGGAGGTGGTTGAGGCCCCATCCCTGGAGGTGTTTAAGGCCAGGCTGGATGAGGCTGTGGGCAGCCTCTAGGGTAGGGTGTCCCTGCCCATGGCAGAGGGGGTGGAACAAGATTATCTTTGTGGTCCCTTCCAACCCTGACTGATTCTATGATTTTCTATATGGCATCAGCTGGAGCCTACAGTCTGGGAAGGAGAGTTTTTTTCACCAAGACTGGATACCACTTGATAGGTCTTGACACTATGCATGATTTTGCTCTGTGCCACTGATCCTCCATCTATCAGCATACATCCAAAGTGCAATGACAGATATGCAGGAGTCACATTTCAGCTCTTTCAACATTGCAGAAAAGTCTTGTTTAAAGGAAGAGAGAGGCCAGAGGGATGTCACTACAAAAGAACACCTTCCTTCCCTTTTGGGGTGGTTGCTATTTAGAAAGGGAAAATGCGTAGTAGTGCACAGCTGAAGAAACAGCATGACACATTTGTTTTGCATAGCAACTTGCAGGAAAGCTACTGAGCCATTTATGGAATTAATAATCAAAAATAGATGATTTCTGCTCCAAGAAAGAGAAATGGTGGTGGGTAGCAAGCACTACAAAAATATCACTTGGCTGAATCATAGAATTGAGCAGGTTGGAAGAGACCTGCAAGATCAGCCAGTCCAAACTAGCACCCAGCCCTGGCCAATCAACTAGACCATGGCACTAAGTGCCCCACACAGGCTTTGCTTCAACACCTGCAGGGATGGCGACTCCACCACCTCCCTGGGCAGCCCATTCCAATGCCAATCACTCTCTCTGCCAACAACTTCCTCCTAACATCCAGCATAGACCTCCCCTGGCACAACTTGAACCTGTGTCCCCCTTGTTCTGTTGCTACTTGCCTGGCAGAAGAGACCAACCCCCACCTAGCTACAGCCTCCCTTCAGGTAGTTGTAGACAGCAATGAGGTCACCCCTGAGACTCCTCTTCTCCAGACTAAACAACCCCAGCCCCCTCAGCCTCTCCTCATAGTGCTCACGTTCCAGGCCTTTCACCAGGGATGCTGCAAAACCCAGTTCAGAATTTTGTGGAAAGTTAACTTCCATTTCAAAGCAGACAGAGGTAGGACTTTTCATTGGGTTCAGCAGATTTTTAAAGAGTATTGTTTAAAACAGGAAAAAGAAGGGAGGGGGGAAGGCAAAACAAGCCCAAAACACTCAAGAAGCTTTTCCTAAGTAAACTCACCATTTGAACACTAGTAAGATAGTTTTCAATTTGCACAAGCCAAGAGGACTACAGAGGGAAAAAAGAGAACATCATTTTGTCTGACATGCCCCCAGGTTAGAGGGCTAGAATCTATTGCATGCCTTTCTTCTGTGTGTGCCAGCAGCCTTGTAGCTAGCTCCCTTGTCTTAGAGGGTAATGGAGGTTAACAGACAGATAGTCATGCCCTCTGCTCTGCTCTAACTCCAGTCAGGCTGGGGGCACAGGAGAGAGGTTGAGCTCCACCTTCCTGTAGAAACAAAGAAAAGCATGAGGCCTTAAAGAGGAATACCATAGTGGTGGTAGGTCACAGAACATATCTGGTTGGAAGAGACCTCAAAGATCATCCAGTCCAACTTCTGACCCAGTACTGAAGACTCAACACTAAACCACGTCCCTAAGCACCAGGTCCAGACACTGCTTGAATTCCTCTAGGGATGGCAACTTCACCACTACCACAAGCAACATTCTAATGTTTGACAAGCCTTTCAGTGAAGAAGTATTTCCCAACATCCAGCCTAAATCTCCTCATTTCCTCTAGTACTGTTGCTTGACATCAAGGAGAAGAGACTGGCCTCCTCCTTGCTCCAATCTCGTTTCAGGTAATTGTAGAGAGTGATAAGCTCTCCCCTCAGCCTCCTCTTCTCTGGACCAAACAACCCCAGCTCCTTCAGACGCTCCTTATAGGCCATATGCTCCAGGTCCTTCATCAGCCTCGCTGCTCTTCTCTGGACATGCTCCAGCACCAACTTATTCTGAGGACAAATCCTGTCTGTGCATAAGTGCGTGGTGGTCAGAGAACCAGTAAGTAGGCTGGGATTCAACTGTAGGTGTGTGTGAAGAGGAGGAACAGGACTTGCTGGAACACTTGGGAATTAAACCTTTTAAAGAAGGGCAATATACAGAAAAAGAGTAGGTGGATGAACAGAGCCTCGAGTTGCAGACTGAAATTATGTTTTCAGTTAAGTGAGCAAAGAGAAAAAAACGTAATTGGTCTTTTAATTCTGGCAAATAGGGAGCGTTTCACCAGGCGAGAGATCACTGCCCTGAAAAGAGGCCGAAGAGCAGCATGTGCTGCTGCAGCTGATTAACAGTGCCACCAGCCGGCCTGTTGGAAGAGTGCCAGTTCGCATGACTGAGGGGAAAACAAGGTAATGTGCCATCTACTTACCGCCTTTCACCCCAGAAAGTCTTCACAGTCAAGATTCCGATCCTGCAAACCCTTTTGCTAAACATTTAGGGGCTGCTTCTGCAAGCAACTCTAAGTAAGGTCTTTCCGACAGAGCTGCTAGGCAGTACCAGCTTACTCAAGCTTCAGCAAAGTCAACCAAGGTAACAAATTATTGGGGATTTTCTGGTAGGGCTGAATGAATGTCAGAGTATCCAGCTCAGGAAAGCTTCTCCTAGTGTGGAGCCCACCAGCCAGCACGATTTGCCATGTCAGAATGAGGCCTGAAATTACTAAGTAACCAGATGGTGCTACAGACAGCGTAAATGAGATGTGTGTTGGCAGTCAGATATTTAAAGATGCACTTTCCATTGTCTGCAGGGTGATGTCCTGTTAGAAGTTGAACTTTTAATTAAGTTTGGCATTTTACAGTCTCTGGTCAAAAGAGTTACTAGGAGAACTGCTATTGTCTAATTGCACCAGGCAAATAAAACCCCTTAAAAATATGCTAAAGCAAACAATGAAGAAAAGCCAGGAAAAGTTCTGTTTGCAGTAAAGCCAACATCAAAAACTCTGCATTAAGATTTCCTTGAAGTGAATCAAAGGGGATCATGGAACCCTTCACACATTTTTTTTGGACAACAGTAAGAAACTGGTTTTGTCTGGCAGCTGCAACAAAGAGCAGTTGTGGGAGAAAGGAAGGTGTCATTTATAAAGCCAGTCTCAAATTCTGGCAGCTTTGCACATCTTTAGCCAGAATACTGGTCAGGATTTTGCTTGATTGTAAGCACACAATCTGGTCACCAAATTTTGTATTTTATAGAATCATAGAATGGTTTGGGTTGGAAGGGACCTAAAAGATCATCTAACTCCAACTCCTTGCCATGGGCAGGGGCACCATCCACTAGATCAGGTTGCTCAATGTCCTGTCCAGCCTAGGCTTGAACACATCCAGAGAGGAGGCATCCACAACTTGCCTGAGCAACCTTTCCAGTGTCTGACCACCCTTGGTGTAAATAATTTCTTCCCAATATCCAGTCTAAATTTCCCCTCTTCCAGCTTAAAGCTGTTCTCCCTTGTCATGTCACTACAAGCACTTGTAAAAAGTCCCTCCTCAACTTTCTTGTAGGCCCTTTTCAAGTACTGAACAAATGAACCATTGAACAAATCCAAGCCAAAAGGACTTCTGGGCACCTGGAACAGTATGAACAGTTTGTAGAATCATAGAATCGCTCAGGGTTGGAAGAGACCATAAGGTTCATCTAATTTCACCCCCCCATGCCATGCCCAGGGACACCCTACCCTAGAGCAGGCTGCCCACAGCCTCATCCAGCCTGGCCTTAAACACCTCCAGGGATGGGGCCTCAAACACCTCTCTGGGTAACCCATTCCAGACTCTCACTGCTCTCATGCTGAACAACTTCCTCCTCATGGTCACTCTGAATCTCCCCACCTCCAGCTTCGCTCCATTCCCCCTAGTCCTGTCACTACCTGAGAGCCTAAAAAGTCCCTCCCCAGCTTTTTTTTTTTGTAGGCTCCCTTCAGATACTGGAAGGCTACAAGAAGGTCACCTGGGAGCCTCCACTTTTCCAGACTGAACAGCCCCAACTCCTTCACTCTGTCCTCATAGCAGAGCTGCTCCAGCCCTCTGATCATCCTCATGGCCCTCTCTGGACACACTCCAGCATCTCCACATCCCTCTTGTGCTGTGTGGTTGTCATGCAGTGTTGTTAACACAGACATCTTCTTTTCCAAGGAGTTGTCTATGTGGAATATGTGTATTTGTGTACACAGAGTCCCACTAAAAAGTTGACTGAAAAAAGGGATAGTGAAGTAAAAGATGAAATTTGAAGAGGTGGAAAAAAAAATCTGGCAAAACAATATCATAATCCAAGCCTAAGCAATACCTTAATAAAAGGGATAACAACTGACCATCAGTGAAAGTTTAATTTTCCATCTCCAAAACAGCTATGGGGTAGGCCCACATCCATATCAAAAGGCTCTTTGAACTGAAGCAGTCTCATTTTTCTGCAGAGCTACTGACAATATGTAAATGTTCTGTCCAACAGAAGCAGAGATGCAGGGGCAAGTAACAGCTTTGTAAGCCCCGTTTTAGAAGTGGATGCATACAGACCATATGTGTGGTACTGAAAACATCTGTGGCTTTTTGTGCCCATTTCTCAGTGAAACTACTGCATCTTCATGGCTTTGAGACTGTCACTGAAGATGGATATGGTTGTGAAGCTGAAGAAATGCCTTTATTCCTAGGGAAGTAGTATCTAATAGGAAGTGTTAAGGAGACAATGTCAAGAAATGGCAGACAACATGTCCACTTAAAGATTCACCAAGGAAGGAGGTAGAATGCTCTGAATTCCATTGTCTTTGTTTCTGTTTTTCAGTTTCAGAGAGTTGCTGACAGTATAGAAGATGCATGTCTTCCTAGAGAAGTGGCAAGACACAGCCTCCTTCTAAACCTCCACTTCCTTTCCTGGAAGGTGAAAGGTGACCTGTGCTAGATTGTATGGTTCTGCTCTGGCAAGGGGGTTGGATTCGATGATCTCTTTGGGTCCTTTCCAGCCCGTGACATCCTGTGATGAGCTCTTGTGTTACAAAAGGCCATCCTAACACACACCAACTGCACCATATTCAGCCAAGGAAGCATGTTACCACTTGCTTGGAATGCTGTCATGTTTTGTTGGGGATTTTTTCCCCCCACATTCTCTCTTTGCTTCTGAGTCACTTTTGTTTTTCTGAAATTCTAGTCATCTCCCCCACAGACATGGCCTATACAGGTAACTTGACTGCTGTCATCTGAAGACTAGCAGCTAGTTCTGACATTTTCTGATGGGCATGGTGAATCACACTAATCTGTCATTATCACCTCAATGGTAAGTCCTCGCTGTGGAATGAGTACCTCAATGACAGCAAAGTCAGAGAAATCAAGTTGTTAGCTGGACTGCAGCCTATGTGCCTTACCTTGCTTACTTCCTTTGCATCCACCAAGGTATTTAGGAGATCATTTCAATATTAGATTCTGAACAGAGTAAGAGGTGCTGCAAAAGGATACATAAGAGTGGGGATACCCCGTGCTGCCAAATATTTTCGGATGAGTCTCTCAGTACCGTACCAGTTGAAGCCTTTTGTTGCATACCCAATACGTGGAAGATGCACTGATGCTGAGGAGGAGGGAAACAGAAGGTGCACAGTCTTTAGAATAAAAATACAACATATAGAAAGCAATCTTGGTAAGATATTTAAGCTAGCTGACAAAACCAGAAGAAATATTTTGGAATGCAATGTATCTGCCATGGAAATGTCTCCTCTACCTCACTCCAGTTAAAAGAAGAATAGGAGAAGTGGAATTTGGTCATCATCTTTAGCTGCAGTCATACATGTAAGGATTGACTGTTCTACTGCACACATACTTACCACTCCTTTTCTTGGCTGCTACATAAATCTTCTTCAGGCCTTTTTCCAAAGCAGACAGCTTAATGCCAGACAAGTTGTTGGACCGATCCCGATGCTGAGCTACAATCAAGGCCAACTAAGAAGAAACAGACCGAAAAAAAAAAAGAAGTGGGGTCTATATACAGTGCTAAAAGACACAGTGGTAGCTGCTAGAAAATTCCATTACTAATTATTTGCTCTAATTAATAAGAAAAAGATCTCCTTCCTTTCATGTCTAACTGCAGGTTAGCCACGCTCAGTATTCAGTGTCATTACTGTGGGAAAAAAAGACGTAACATTCATTTCTTACAGCTTCAAAAATGTGGACAGAGCAAGATAAAAAGGAGCTTATCATTCTCACCAAGTCTTGTCCTTTTTTCCTGGACTTTTTGTCATCAATAGGGAATAACAAAGCTCTTCCTAACTCCAGGTCTGTCCAGAAAACAAGAATGAAAAAGACAAATTAGTTCTGAACAGTCAAGTGACTATCAAAGCAACTGTGATTCAAGAGAGTGATTTGCCATTGGAATGGGCTGCCCAGGGAGGTGGTGGAGTCGCTGTCTCTGGAGGTGTTCACAAAAAGGCTGGCTAAGGCACTTAGTGCCATGGTCTAGTTGATTGGACAGGGCTGGGTAACAGGTTGGACTGGATTATGTTGGAGGTCTCTTCCAATCTGTCGATTCTATGATTTCACTGTCATGTTCTGTACTATTCTCCTTGGCTTTATTTGTATCACCAAGATTGTTCATCAGTCAAACCCTTTCTCTAGGGAAGCAAAACAGCTGCTGTCTCCCTAGCCCCCAAAATACAGAGACATGTAGACATCCCAGTTAAAGACCACAAATGCAAAGGGAGACTGGAACAAGCAAGCCATAGAGATCATTGAGTCCCACCCCCCTGCCAGAGCAGAACCACACAATCTATCACAGATCGCAGAGGAACATATCCAGACAGGCCTTGAAAGGCTCCAGAGAAGGAGACTCCACAACCTCTCTGGGGAGCCTGGTCCAGTGCTCTGTGACCCTCACAGGGAAGAAGTTCCCCCTTGTGTTGAGGTAGAACCTCTTGTGCTGCAACTTACACCCATTGCTCCTTGTCCTATCCCAGGGAACAAGTGAGCAGAGTCTGTCCCCTCGCTCCTGGCCAGCCCTCAGATACCTACATTTATCAAATCCCCTCTCAGTCTTCTCTTCTCCAGACTAAACAGCCCCAGGTCCCTCAGCCTCTCCTCATAAGCCATGCCCTCCAGTCCCCCAGTCATCCTTGTAGCCCTCTGGTGGACGCTCTCCAGCAGATCCCTGTCCCTCTTCAACTGGGGAGCCTAAAACTGAACACAGGATTCAAGATGAGGTCTCACCAGGGCAGAGTAGAGGGGCAGGAGAACCTCCCTTGATCTGCTGGACACACTCCTCCTAATACACCCCAGGATGCCATTGGCCTTCTTGGCCACAAGGGCACATTGCTGTGCCATGGTTAACTTGTTCTCCACCAGGACCTCCAGGTTTCTCTCCACAGAGCTGCTCTCCAGCAGATCACCTCCCATCCTGTACTGGTGCAGTTTATTATTCCTCCCCAGGTGCAGGACTCTGCACTTGTCCTTGTTGACCTTCATCTGGTTCCTCTGTGCCCAGCTATCCAGTCTGTCCAGGTCTCTCTGGATGGCCACACAGCCTTCAGCTGGATCAG
Organism: Pogoniulus pusillus; assembly: GCF_015220805.1. Classification (NCBI taxonomy): domain Eukaryota; kingdom Metazoa; phylum Chordata; class Aves; order Piciformes; family Lybiidae; genus Pogoniulus; species Pogoniulus pusillus. The sequence continues at coordinate 16,884,629 of NC_087268.1, read as the reverse complement.
CCAAGCCTCCCAGCTTGGTGTCATCAGCAAACTTGCTGAGCAGACTCTGTACCCTCATCAATGTCACTGATGAAGATGCTGAACAGGACTGACCCCAGCACTGATCTCTGATGAACACCACTAGGGATATCAGGGAATTAGAACGAAGAAGAGGTCCACCTTACAGCAAGATGTACATTCCTCACCAGCTGCACGTAGCTCAGAACTGCTAATACATGCTCAGGAGAAGATCAGTGCTTGAAGAGAATCAAAGAGTCAGCTGAACAGTGCCTGAGATGGTTTTCATGCTTCCTAAAAGCATTTTGATAGACAATGCAGTGCTCCGTCTTACATGATAAAAAACATCCTGTGAAGAATGCCCACTTGGGGTTTGGTTTTTGGTTTTGGTTTCTTTTTAAATTACTTGCAGTGTGAATTGAATGACTTAGCCCCCGCACAGTTCTTGCACTCCAAACAAGTCAAGTCAGAGCACCCACTGTATTACAACCCTCATAGCTAAAGATACACATATCTAGAGAAAAGCGGAAAGAAGATGAGTAGCCAGGTATCCAGGCACTTCTCCTGCAACTCCTCCTCCAAGTGGAGGCCAGTGACAAGCAGAGTCCCTCAGAGATCAGTCCTGGGACCAGTCTTGTTCAACATCTTTGTGGGTCCCATGGACAGAGGCACTGAGTGCACCCTCAGCAAGCTTGCTGATGACACCAAACTGTGCGGTGCAGCAGACAGGCTGGAGGGAAGGGATGGCATCCAGAGAGACCTAGACAGGATGGAGAGGTAAGCACAAGCCAACAGCCAAAGGTTCACAAAGACCAAGTACAAGATCCTCCATCTGGGTCGAGGCAATGCCAAGCACAAATCCAGGCTGGGCAGTGAGTGGCTGGAGAGCAGCCCTGAGGAGAGGGACTTGGGGTTGCTGCTGGTGGACGAGAAGCTCAACAGGAGCCAGCAGTGTGCACTTGCAGCCCGCAGGGCCAACCAGATCCTGGGCTGCATCAGGAGAAGTGTGGCCAGCAGGTGGAGGGAAGTGATTCTCCCCCTCTACTCCACTCTGGTGAGACCCCACCTGGAGTACTGCATCCAGTTCTGGAACCCCCATTACAAGAGGGATGTGGAGATGTTGGAGTGTGTCCAGAGAAGGGCCACGAGGATGATCAGAGGGCTGGAGCAGCTCTGCTATGAGGACAGACTGAAAGAGTTGGGGCTGTTCAGTGTAGAGAACAGGAGGCTCCAAGGTGAACTTCTTGTGGCCTCCCAGGATCTGATGGGGGCCTACAAAAAAAATGCTGGGGAGGGACTTTTTAGGCTCTCAGGGAGCGACAGGACTAGGAGGAACGAAGCAAAGCTGGAGGTAGGGAGATTCAGACTGGCCGTGAGGAGGAAGTTGTTTAGCATGAGAGTGGTGAGAGGCTGGAATGGGTTGCCCAGGGAGGTGGTTGAGGTCCCATGGCTGGAGATGTTTAAGGCCAGGCTGGATGAGGCTGTGGCCAGCCTGCTCTAGGGTAGGGTGTCCCTGGGCATGGCACCGCAGGGGGTGGAATTAGATGATCCTTGTGGTCCCTTCCAATCCTGACCGATTCTATGATTCTATAACATCACTGGGATTTAAGGTCTTTCAAGTGTCTTGGCTTAAGGTTATGTTTTAATCTCTTACCTTTCATTTTTCCTGCCATCTCATATATTTTCCTTGGCTGATCAGAACGAGCTTCCAGAGCTGTAAATAAGCCACCCCTTCCCCAGCGGCCGGAGTCATCTAGAATGAAATGCTAGTTAGCTTCCTTTTAAAAGTCAGGCTAAAGACTACCCTTGCATGAAAGGCAACAAAAATATCAAAAGCAGATATAGGAACCACACACAAACTGAAGCCAACCAGTACTCAACCTGTTGGTGTCCTCACATGTGTACAGAAAGGTATATAAAGTGTGCAGCTAGTATGACCCAGATTGGCACACTGGGCTTCCCACAGATAGATGTTTGTTATTTGTGGACTTTTACTTGGCATTTTCACTTGAAACATGAGGTTCTGTATTGAGTGTAACATAAACCAAAGCTGATTATAATATTCTGCTATAGCCATGGTCAGAGAGCAGGTCCACACTGATTTAGGAGGAATTCTGTAACCTGAATTTCCCTCCTTCAGCATCTAAACAGAGGTCCTTAAATTAGGAGACTAGCCTAGAATCGCTGTACTGTCAGTGTTGACTGATGAGAATCTCTGAAGTGAGCCTCTGGAAGTAAATGTACGTCTCTGCTGACTGTAGAGACAAGAATTTTCAGTATCTCAATTCAATCTACAGCTTCCATGGTAGGAATAAAAGGCCCTGCTTTCAGGAGAAATTGTCCTCACTTGTCCACAGCCAACATTTCAAGCCACACAAGCACCTTTCAAGATGCTCACCCATGAATCCAGAGAGAGCATGGAAAGATCCAAGCACACCTTTCTAGTGCTTGTGTGGGTTAGCAATGGTGGAAGCTGTAGAGGCCTCTGTGCCACTCAAAATTAAATCAGGCTCAGATCCAAGTTACTTTGGTCTAGAAGAAAATGAGCAACTACCAAGCTAGTAGGATCAGTTCAGCCCCCTTGTCCACACCTCATCCAACAACATTCTTATTGGCTTAAGTCCCACCTAGGCAGTGGACAATGATGGCATCCTCCTCTTCTGCTCTGGGGTGTGTGACATCTCCCATGACATACTTGATACAGTTCACATCTGCATCTTCATAATCTAAATCCACATTTGGCTCCTCTTCCTCCTCAAACTCTTCCTCAGAGTCACTCTCGTCTGACGGAAGGCAAGGAGACATGTACTGATTTGCCTCCCACCAGGCCATTCTGAAACAAAACAAGAGAAGATTGTGGTCAGTGAAAAATTAAAGGCTGGGGGCAGACAGCTTGGTTTAAATTGCAGTGAAACACTTGAGACCTGGACCTGCATTCCCTCTGCTCCCCTCCCCTATCTTAATCCAGAACCAAGTTTCTCACACTTGTTATCTGTAGTAGGAAGAGCCACATGTCGTTATGATAAGCCAAAGGCAGGTGTGGGAAAAGTAAGCACATAACAAAAAGGCAAGAAGGTACTTTGAGTGGTGAAAAGGAAGAACATGTAGGAAATCAGGAGAAAGTCAGCAGCCATGCCAGAACTGCAGATGTCAGAACAATACATATAGTCCAGCTATGACACTTCATAAAGCCTCTCCCTGTACATTCAGGCACAAGGTTCTTATTCCAGCCACTCTCGATGAATTAAATTAGATGTGAGGTCAGCTACACAGTTTGACCACACATGGGAACATCCTCAAGTATGAAGCTAACTCTTTTAGTAGAGTGACTTGTGGCTATTTTGTCATCTTCTCTCCTCATCCTCAGCCTCACCTGCCAGAGTGGATACAGAGCATAACTTGGTTTTCTCAGTCAGACACACATTTCTAGGGTACAGAGTAACAGACATCAGCTTACAAGTAGTCAGTGCAGTACAAAACATACTTTTTCTTGTGTTCTGCCTCTGCTTTTGCTTTCTTCTTGTCCTCCATAAGCCGTGCTCTCTTTGCTGCAGCTTCTTGGCGCTTCTTCCTCCTAGCCTCCAGCTCCTCTGCACTCAATAAGTGCTTCCTCCTGGTTGATAGTTCCCGGAGGCCTGTGAGAAGAACCTGGAGAAAGAAAGAAGCATCATGGAAACAAACTGCTCACCTTAAAGCCATGTCTGGTGTCCACCTTGAACTACACTCCTTTCTCATTCATCTACTTGTCCACAGGTCTTAATGATCAGATCTCAGCTGTCACTTAACATGTAGTTTTGTGACACATTTGGGTGTCCAACACATCACAGTTCTTATCTGTTAGCAGAACTGCTGAACTGTTAAGCTCTCATATTCAAGAGCTGACTTTATGCTGTAGGTTAGGGATTAAATGTAAAACCATAGAGAAGAAAGTCCCTAGGGGAAGGCACAGGATATTACAATATGTTATTCCATTCCATATCCTGTATTATCCCTATATAAGGATCTGGCCTTCTGGTCAGTTCTCTTGGCTCAGGTCATTTTGGCTCTTAGCTGCTGCTTTTGGCTGTGTGGGAGTGAGGGAATCTGCTTCTGCTGTGTAAGAGGGCCTACTCATGGGCCTAGTCTGGAAGGGGGGCGATAGGCCATTACTGATTATGTCTTTTATATATATGTCCTTTTTGCCTTAATACCTTTTGCACTATATTTACTTCTGTAAATATTATTTCTCTTTAACTTCCAATTGTGTGTGAGTGTTTTTATTTTCTCCTTTGGGGTAAACTCTACATTCTGTCCTGAGCTGACCACTCAAACTGGGACACTACACTGATTTCTATGATTCTATAAACATCCTCCACTTGGGAAAAACAGAAAGTGTTGTTCACAGCAAGAGTGATTTGCCATTGGAATGGGATGCCCTTGGAGGTGGTAGAGCCCCCATCCCTGGAGGTGTTTAAAAGGAGACTGGATGACGTAGTGTCACGGTTTAGTTAATTAGAAGGTGTTAGGTGATAGGTTGGACTCAGTGATCTCAAAGGTCTTTTCCAACTTGGTTATATCTGATTTTGACATTTGAATATCTTAACAAATCTCCTGCAGGCAATAGGTAAAGAGAGAAATCTGTCAGCCTCATTTTCCACAAGCAAATGAAAGAGCATCATGTATCTTGCCATGTCTTTAATCTCACATTTGCTTTGTTCCGGAGAGCTCTCCCTTCCTTACTGGTCTCTTCAATCAGGGATTTCTGAAGATCTAAAAGCTGATCAAATGCTTTTTTGTCTTCTCTGCTGGGTTCTTTGGAATAATCTTTGCCTTCATACACGTACATGTGATCTGTGAAAGAAATGAGCTGATAAAACCTACAGCATAGAGTGACATCAAAGGAAATTTGGCTTCTCTGTGCTGCTGTTCTGCCCTTAGCAGAAGATGTTCTCATCATTTGTTTGTACGGCCAGTGTCAGCATTACGCAGAAACACTAGCGTCAAGATTTGCTTCCTTAGGCAACAGCTTTTCACTTGAGTCACAGACATTGGCAAATAAACTTTTTTTTCTATTTCAGACAGTTAAGTATTTTAAGCTGTGTCTCCATCACGCCTCTTTAGTCATCCCATCTCTTGCCAGTCGCATATTCATTTAGCTGCACTATCTAGTTACAGGCAACTCTTAAGTGGGCACCAAACTTTTTCTTTTAAGCTCCCAAACAAAATAAGATCTGTGGCAACCCAAAGTTACTGCCAATCAAGTGAGGTATTTGCTCAATAACTCTGACACAGTGTGCTATTGCTGCTCCTCTTTCAGTTACCAACAGAAAATACCCTTTGCTAAGTCTCAGCAAGTAATTACTTGTTGCTGGCAACGGCTGCAGGACAGATAATACCTAACCTGCGGGGCTCTATTTCTGCTTCAGACACAGATCTATATTTAAGTGCTACCATGCATTCAAACCAGGGAAAAAAAAAATCAGTCTCTTTTTGACCATGACATTATAAGCAGGAAGGTATCTTTAGAATTTATTCTCAAATAGTATAGGGCTACAAAAAACTAAAAATAATCATAGAATGAACCAGGTTGGAAGAGACCTCCAACATCATCCACTCCAACCTAGCACCCAGCCCTGTCCAGTCAACCAGACCGTGGTACTAAATGCCTCATCCAGTCTTTTCTTGAACACCTCCAGGGACAACGACTCCACCACCTCCCTGGGCAGCCCATTCCAATGTCAATCACTTTCTCTGGCAACAACTTCCTCCTAACATCCAGCCTAGACCTCCCCCAGCACAACTTAAGACTCTGTCCCCTTGTTCTATTGCTGGTTGCCTGGCAGAAGACACCAACCTCACCTGGCTACAGCCTCCCTTCAGGTAGTTGTAGACAGCAAAGAGGTCTGCCCTGAGCCTCCTCTTCTCCAGCCAAAACACCCCCAGCTCCCTCAGCCTCTCCTCACAGGGCTGTGTTCCAGGCCCCTCACCAGCTTTGTTGCCCTTCTCTGGACACCTTCCAGTATCTCAACATCTCTCTTGAATTGAGGAGCCCAGAACTTGACACAGGACTCAAGGTGTGGCCTGGCCAGTGTTGAGTACAGGGAACAACAACCTCCCTTGTCCTACTGGCCACAGTCTTCCTGATCCAGACCAGGATGCCATTGGCTCTCCTGCCCACCTGGGCACACTGCTGGCTCATCTTCAGCTACTCTCTACCAGTATCCCCAGATCCCTTTCTTCCTGGCTGCTCTCCAGACACTCTGGCCCCAGCCTGTAGTGCTGCTTGGGGTTGTTGTGGCCAAAGTGCAGAACCCTACACTTGGCCTTCTTAAATCTCATTCCATTGGCCTCTGCCCACCCTTCCAGCCTGTCTAGGTCCCTCTGCAGGGCTCTCCTACCTACCAACAGATCAACACCTGCTCCTAGCTTGGTGTCATCTGCAAACTTACCAATGCCGGACTCAATTCCCTCGTCCAGATCATCAATAAAGATGTTGAACAGGACTGGGCCCAGCATTGATCCTTGGGAAACACCAATAGTGACAGCTGCCAACTGGATGTGGCACCATAATTGTGTGACATCCAGACTGGAAGGTCAGGGACTGAAGACAAGAGTGGGTTTGTTGTAGCTGTTTGGACTTCATGACTCTGCATTTCTTATCAGACATTTTGGGGTTTTTAAAAGTCATTTTAATTTGTGGTTTTTTCATGGTCAACAGTACTTTTTTTTTTTAGATATACACAGAATATCTGCTATGTAGCCTTTCCTTAAGTTACTCTAAAAACTAGATCTCTAAAAACTAGGTCTAGATGTCTAAAACTGTAGATCTGTCTTAACGGTTCTCTGCAGTAAAACACAGCAGCTGCAGTTTGAATATTTCCCCTTTTCCCAGGAATTTCATTGGAGGTCTCAAAATATTCAAAGCACGTGAAGGAATTCAGTCCCACAGCTACCAAAATTGGGCAACTATCGTTACCATTGTCTTACAAATAGGCAAATAAAGGCACAGAAAGAATAAAAAGACCACTAACGGCTCAAAAATGAAGTTTGTGGGTAGACTACTGTGGTGGTAGGCTTGATGCAGCAAACATGGGCTTATCCATGTTGGCTTGCCCAGATATATTCCCCTGTTCCTCAGCTCCTCCTGTGCTGGGGGAGGCAATCTTGGGAGGAGAGGGTGAAAGCCCTGGCTTCACCTAATATGGTGAGGCTTGGCAAAGTGCCATTCTGATTGGCTAATCTATGTCCAATGCCCCATTAGTCTCAGGCTGGACATTGATAAAAGGGACAAGGAGGTAGCACAGGGATGCAGCTGCCTCATTTTTGCATCCTGAATTTGCATGGGGAGCTTATGAGGAACAGGCTCTAAATGCCTGCATGCGATCGGCTTGCATAGGCCCCAGCATGACATCGTGCTGAGACTGCACACCGCATTGCATCCTGCCTGCACCTGAAAGTCTCCTGCTAAGACTAGAAGTCCTGGAGATATACAGATCATCCAGAGGAGCCAGCAGACAAGGTCAGAGATTGTCTGCCTCCTTTCCCCAGAAGCCTGGGAAGAATCAAGTCTCAGCAGCCAACAAGACAGAGTTCAACGTACTTTGGGTACTGTTTGGTTTATACTTTGTGAGTAAATACCTAAAAGCCTCTTCCAGTATAATATTTGCATTTGCCACTTAAAGAAAGAAGTGCTCTAGTTTTGCCTGTGCCCTGCACGTCTAGTTTTCCAACCTGTGTGTGTTTTGAACCCATGAATAAGTTTCTGGTGAGACTGAATGTTAATAAACAATTCTCATAGTTATTAACAATCAGCATCAGGATATCAAAATTAACACAGATCATTCATTTTGCAAAATCTTTCACAACTACAAACAACATAAAAAAATTTAACTACAGGTCCACTTTTTTTTGTTGCCTGAAAAATGTCACAGTTTGTTCTACCAATATCCAAGTGTGATACATTTCATATGTATTTAGATGCTTAACTTACTCTCCATGTCCTCCTCTTCATTCTCTTTTTCTTGTGGCAGCACAGCATCCATTACCCACTTCCCTTCTTTTGTCTCTCCAAGGATGTTTTCTAGCTCCACATCCTGTACGGTACTCCCCTCAGAGGAGAGCAATTTATCCAATCCAAATTTCAGGATTTCACTCAGCTTTAACAAAGGGAGGGGGGGAAATTCAGCATTAGTATTCCCTAATTCCATGCTAATCTCAATGTCTTCAACTTCTCAGGTTTAAATGCAGAGTGTGCAAGTGGAGGAATATTAAGCCTTAACGCTATCTGTCAAAATATCTAAGATTTAACATGCTCAGTTCTCTGGCCCCTACAACATATCTCTCTCAAACGTAACTCATCCAGGCTTGAGCAGGTCATTTTTCTCCAGGGCTAAATGATGAGCACAGAGAGTATTTTAAGATGTGCTCTTCCTAAGCCAAAACAACCATGCTTGGTTTTGCCCCTATCCCCTTTAAAATAAAAGCATACCACCAAAAAAAACCAAAAAACCCAAAACCAACCAAAACATGGGGAGAGAAAAAAACTCTTATCAGCATGGAATTTCCTATGGAGTCAATTCCACTTCTCCCATGGAAACTATAATTGCTGAGGTACATGCTAATGGGGCAGGGAGAAGAGGCAGTGGGGAAAAGGCCACACTAATTCCAAACCTCTCCCAGGTTTAATTGCTCACAGGGGATATACTACCCTAAATGTCACTTTGCTTGAGGTTTTCAGCTCAAGTTTTCAGCACAAACCACAGGTTTCAGGTCAGACTTATAAATCATGCTCTGACTTCGTGAGACACTGGATTTGTCAAGAGACTCAGTCAAGGACTGAGTTTCAAGCTAGCAATATAAAGCTAAGTACTTATCACCAGCTCTGTTTGTAAGAGAAAAGCACCAAGGACAGACAAGTTGTAGAAACTACAGTCAGCTTCCACTTTTCCCCTGATAAAATTTAATGAGCAAATCAAGGAGAGATGTTTTGCCTTCCCCCAAAAAATCACACCCCTTTTTTAGCAATGGATGCACCTCAAAATTGTAAAATGTGTCTTCAAATATTAGATCTTGTCTTGTCATGGAATATCATTTTGGTTCCTAAGGCATGCACAAGCTGACATGTCACTGCACATCTTCCCCCAAAACATTCAGTGCTTGGCTAGGCTCATAGGATAGGTTTGGATAGATTCACATCAGACAGAAATACAGAAACACTCTGGAACATTTCTGAAGACATTACTGGAGTCAAATTGAGGGTATAGCTCTATTTTACCTGTAATGCTGCTGCTTCCTGAGGCTTGGGTGCTCCCAGAGCAAACTGACCTCCTTCTAAAATGGCATTTGTCAGATGGAGCTTCGAAGCAGCTCTTCTGTAGATTATTTCTTCAACTGTGTCTCGCCCAATCAAGCGGATGATTTTTACAGGCCTTGAAAGTGAGAGAAAATTCTTCTTATTTTCCTTTTTCTAAGGTGTACCAAAGCTGTTTCCTGGCATTGAGCTGTATCTCCTTACCCACTTCTTTCATAGAACCACAGAACAAGTTTGGGTTGGAAAGGACCTTAAGGATCATCTAGTCCCAGTGCCCCTGCCATGGGCAGGGACACCTTCTACAAGACCAGGTTGCTCATAGCCCTGTTCAACCTAGCCTTGAACACTTCCATAGTGTTGAACTTCCCTGGGCAACATGTTGCAGCATCTCACCACCTCACTGTAGAGAATTTCTTCCTAATACCCAGTTAGATCTGCCCTTTTCCAGCTTGAAACCATTCCCACTTATCCTGCCACTAGTAGCCCTTGTAAAAAGTCCCTCCCCAGCTTTAGAATCATAGAACCAACCAGGCTGGAAGAGACCTCCAAGATCATCCAGTCCAACTTATTGCCCAGCCCTATCCAGTCAACTAGACCATAGCAATAAGTGCCCCATCCAGTCTTTTTTTGAACACCTTTCTTGCAGGTTCCCTTCAGGTACTGGAAGGAACCCTTTGGAAGGGCAAAAAAAGGCAAGAAAACTCCAGAAAAAACACCAGCAGAAATGCAATGCTGAGATAACTGCTTCCTGGACACAGAAGTAATGCACACTGTAAAAGTGCAAGCAAACCTCTAGCTGCTCTCTACTCCTACAAACCTAACAAGGCTCCCACCCTAAGCCTATGGCAAGGACGAGACTGTGTCAGGCTGCATGAGAAAAGTGAAGACATCATATCCTATCTGCTCTCCCAATTTGATCTTCAACCTGTTGTCCTTCTCCCCATCATCACCCGTGGATGAAGAGACCAAGAGTGTCAGGACCAAAGCAGAAGTAGCACCGTTTCTCACCTGTGCTGCCCAATCCGGTGAGCTCGTGCTATTGCTTGCAAGTCATTTTGTGGGTTAAAATCACTATCAGTAAAAATAACTGTGTCTGCCGCTGTCAGGTTCATGCCAACTCCACCTACAAAAAAAGAAGAAGGTCACAAAATATGTCACCAGCAGCAAAAAAAAACATAATCAAGGAGAAGCTATGTGAAGTTCTGAAAGATCTGATCAACTGCATCTAATTCAATCTATCTCTCAACCCCAAATCTGAGTGTGTCAAGGGTTTAAAAAGATTCCATTTCCAGCTTCCAACTTTCTGAAGCAGTCCACAAACAACTGTTCTACGCAATGTAGTAAAAAAAGATAAAATGCAAGTGTACTCCAAAAGGAATTTTTTCACTGTGAGAATGGTTAGACTTTAGAATGACCTCCCAAGGGAAGTAGTGGAATGCCAGACACTAGACAATTTTAAGACTTAGCTTGATGGGGTGCTGCACCATCTCATTTGAACCACACTATCACTTAGAAAAGTGGGACCAGATGATCTTTGGGGTCCCTTTCAATGTGGCACTCTGCGATCCAATGCAAAGGGGACTGGTTATCAAGGCTGATCAACACAGTCATATTCTTCTGCTGGCAGGTTGACTGACCCAGCAAGGATTGGCTTCAATGAAGCTACAAGGGACTGCCCAAGTCATGAGTTGGGTGCAGCACAGAAGCAACAGGCAAACACAATGCTGAAACAGTGGAAAAGCTGAAACGATGGAAAACATCAGGCCAAACTATACAGCAAGGAGAGCCTAGTTGTTTATTGGACTTAAATGGTTCCCAGGTTAAAAGCTTAGGCTCTCATGGAATGAAAAAAAACCAATCATTTCACCCCAAACAAACAAAAACCCCAAAACAAAAATCCAACAAACTCCCCAAGACCACATCCTAAAGTTAATTGTGTATTTTTAAAATCCACTTTCATGACTATGTAGTGCAGAAGGAGGAGTTTCTGTCCTACATTTCTTCCAGCTCATGCCAAGCACCTCTTCACAGTAATCAGAACATCCCTGCAAGTGGAAATAGTTATGCACCTGAAAATCTGTTCTTAACACTGGTGGAAATACTGTTAGCACACCCCTGCAGTACTTTGTCCAGGCATAGCAACATGCAGTAAAAAACAACTCTAAGTCTGGCTGACATGGACAGAGTTCAGGCACTGAAGAGACACACTTACTCCTACTATCTTTAGGTGCTTCACTTCAGTCTCTCTATACACTACCCTCAGTTGCTGGAGCCAGGATCACCTAGGAAAGTCTGACCAGAAGCCCAAAGGAAAACTTGATTCGAGCTTGATGCTTGAGACCAAGCACTATGGATCCTTCCTCTGGCGACAAGCCTGCCTCTGCACTTGTTTGAATGGAGACAGGGAGACATAGCCTGAGGAATCAAGAAGGGAAGAAGCACAGATGGCAGTCCTAGTGTTCTTTGCAGTCTCAGGACACTAAAAAGTTCTCATGTGAGTCTACCTACCAACTAGAGAGCATGTCCATGTCCAGCAAACTCAGGAAGTAACTCCAACAGCTTAAAGGAAGTCTGTTCGTGCCTAAAGTTTGATGCTCACTGAAATAAGATGCTAACAAGATTCTTTAAGCTCAATCTGGCACAGGGACAGGCATTAGGGACTCAGAACAAAAAAAAAAAAGTAACTCAAGTGGCTGCAACATGGAAAGTATGTTGGCATCAGCTGCTGAAAGCACAGAAACCATATGTTCTAGCTGAGAGACCCAAGTTCACAACGTGTCCTGTCTCCTTCAAAAATCCTCTATGTTAACAGCGCTGCAGGATTCAGAACTCCCTGAAACCTTGCCAGAGAGGGTAAAGAAGAATGCAGAAGCAAGATGGGTTGTTTGTCTTTCCTTACTTACCTGCTCTGGTGCTCAGCAGGAAGATAAAGATTGGCTGTTGACCAAAGTTCTTAATGGCAAGGTGTCTCTCTTCACCCCTAACGGAGCCGTCCAGCCGCTCATAGCTGTAGCCTTTTCAAACAAGCAACATGTATGTTTCTGAAATCCTGTCTGTGCTCTTACCCTCCTATCTCAGTCTCTGCTAAGTGCTCTCTTCAAGTTTTTTATGCCAAATCACCCTGCCTCGATTCTCATTTTATTGCTTTCAGCTCCTCAATTCTTTCCCAGTTAAGCCTTGTATAAACTGAAATAGTGACCCTGACTTCCACATTGGCTGTTGGCATTTAACTGAGTCTGAAGCAGAAATAGTTAGCATTTCATTTACTGCTTGGAAACACTACAGAAAAGCTCAGAGCCAAAGTCAAAGAACATTAGCACATAGTCCCAATTCAGACTATGCCGTGCTGGCTCTTGGCCCCACAAAAAGGCCAACAGACATTGGATTCTCCTTGTGCAAACTCCCACAGCCTTCAGTGTGTGCTTTCCTGTGAGTGAGCAGTATGGGATGCAGCCCTAAATTTGGCTTTACCCTGCATTATCAGTTGTCTAAAACCATAAACACCAAACAAAAGCCTCTTTCATAAGAAATCCTAAGTAGGCATAGAGCCATGTGGATTGAAACAAAAGCACATGTCCCAAGAACACTTGGCAAACTTGCCAAAAATGGTCTGATCCAATCTGCCCTTACAGACATGTTGGGGCCCCACTGCCAACAACTGTTTCCATCAAAAATTAATTTCCTGGTATGACTGTGGCCCAATTTGTTTTTCATGTTGAACAAAATGAATCTAGAGCAAGCCTATGGCCTTCAGTGCAATTATTTCAGGTCTCAGACATGTAACTGAACACAGGTATATAATGAAGCACTGCTATCCTGCCATCTGTTAGCTCCATTTTATAGAAGAGCCAAAGCTGAAGCTACTTTGAAAAACAACATTCCAGTGCCAGCTCATTTCAGGCAGGTGGTACCATAGTCAAAAGCTGAATCAAGGCTCTCTAACTCACAGGACCACTGCAAGAATATGGTTTTCATGTACTAAGAAGCAGTAAATTCTAATCATGGCACTTTCTCCATCCCATGCAGATCAACCAAAATGAAGAGGAACAATATATGGCATATATCACTGGGACAAGCCCTGTGCTGCTAAAATGTGTAGAACATACCTCTATAGTCCATGTAGTCTTGCAGGATGTCAAGCAGTTGAGTCATCTGAGAAAAGAGCAAGACACGGTGGCCACTGGAAGAACAGAAGACATCACAGTAGTAGCTTAGCAGTAGTGGAGGGGTTGTGAGCTCCAGACAAGCATTTGGACTTGTTGACCAAAAAGGTCTCATCCAACCACAAGAGTTCTGATTCCATGAGCCTCAACATACTGTGACAGTATTTCATAGTAGAAAGGTTATGATAGCCTAATCAATTACTATTACACAGCAAGATCCCATCACCTCTGTACATCAAGCCTTAAAGGGCCATGGTCCAGTTCCCCACATGCAACCAGTTAGCCTCATCTATAAGGATCAATTGACATGTCTAGAGCCTAGAGTGAGCAACGTAACAAGGCTCCAGCACAGGTCTGCTCCTGGCTGGATGCAGCTTGGTGAGCATCCAAAGAAGCTTATCTTAAAAGGACCATCAAGATCATGAGGTCTCCTCACCACGTGACCTGCCACACCGGACTGCTCTCAAATCACACACTACAAAGCATCTTAAATGCTGGGAAAATGTAGTATCAGCATCTCTGTGACAGCAGAGGACTTCCTCCTCCAGCAAATGACCCTCTGCCTACAACTGTGTGTGAGAAGTCAGCTTTTCTCCTTCTCAGCTCTAGGCCTTGCTGCTGTTTAAATCAGACTTCAGTGTAAAGCATAACACAGGCATTTTCAAGTTCAGAATCTGCACAGGGTTGGTCCTGTGGCAAAGATTCCAACAGAAAGGCATTCATGAGTTTCCATACAGAAGAAGAAGAAAAAACTTCACAACTACACCAGAATTTCCCAAGGTCTGAAGCTCTATTCTGTGGAAGTAGGTAAAGAGAAAAAAGGCATAATTTGTGTCAAGCAGGGGGCACTGCTTCACAGACTGCACAAGAACACAATCTGCCGTTTGATTTGCCTCCCAGATGAAAGATGGAGGTTCCAGGTTCCAAAGTCCTAGAAGCCCAGCACCAGGAGTTCTGAATGCCATTCCCAAAGCTGAAGTTTCAGCTTGTTCTTGGGTTTGGGTCCAATCAGTTTTCTTTTTCACATCTGGTATGCATTCTGCCTCCAGGGCTAACAGACATAGCAGCACAAAGAAACTCAATTGATGCCTTGGAAGCTATTCTCAAGGAACCCACAGTCAAATCAGATAACCTCAACTCTATGCCAGATGGATATTCTCCCATCTGCTCAAATATGGCCAATATAGGAACACGAGAGAGTTAGTGAAGTGTTTAAAGAAATGTTTAAAGGGAAGATATAAAAATCTTTGAGGCTCCTCTACCATCTCCAATGCAGCTCCTCACAGTGAAACTGCTTCTTTCAGGTAGTCAGTTACATGCAACAAATAGGTCAGTGCTTGGATTGTGATGAGTAACTACTCCGTGGCTAAATAAAGTCTTCTGACTTTAGCACTTCTCCCTATGTCAACCCCACTCTATCTTCCTCACCCCAGTATGACATACCCAGCGTGTAAGAATGAAAGGAGTTTATCCAACAAACACAGCTTGCCACTGGCTTCAACGATATGGTCTCCAATCTCAAAGGGTTCTGGCTCAACACCTGGAACAGAAAAGAGTTTCAGAAGCAAATCCTAACACTATGTAAATAAAACTTGGTGGTCAACCTCAATGCGTCTGCACTGCTAGCTACTGTTAAGCAGACCCCTATGATGCCTGCTTGGGAAGTGATGGCTCTTCCCCGTCTCTAAAGAGGACACTTAGTAGTTCACAAAGCATTGATTTCATTGTGTAGGTAAGAACAGATGCACTGATGAGCAAATAAGTGGAGAGTTGCAGAGACTTCACGCAGCCTCCAAGTTCATTCCTCATTATGGATGAATTGTTGTTGGAACTGGTCACAAACTCACAGCTGGTTCCAATTCAAGTACAACACTGTTTATTACTTGCTGCTTCTAAGCATTACACTACCAAGCAGTACCAAAAAAATCAAAGTGTAAATCAAGAAACTTCTCTCTTTTGGGGGAGAGGAGTGCTTTCATACCATTGAAAAGATACGGGTGGGCAACACACTTCCGAAGCTGAATTAAGATATTCTTAAGTGTAACCTTCTTTCCTGTCTCGTTTTCAAACGCATCTAGAACAAAGAGCACAAAAAGGGATGTCAGCAGGATGTCAATAGGTGTGACTAGGAATGTCTGGGCACTGAATGCTGCCCTGCAGTGCTTCAGCACCAGAGTATCTCTCCCTGTGTATCCCAGCTGCCTTTAAGTTTCCATCTCAAGACTAACACACCTGTTTTCATGGACTGAACAAAATTTCCCCTCATAGTCTTTAGTTAAAAATACTCCTATGAAAAGTATTCTGTCTTGTGAAATTCCCTGGTACTTTCTGGACTGCCTGGAAGGCATCATTGTGATTTTTTTTTCCAAGACTAAATTATAGAGCTAGAAATCATCAAAATAATGAAAGATATCTGGTGCAGTTCATTTGAATTTTACAACAAAAAGAAGAACAGCAGAGTCAAGATCTACTGGGCAACCAGGAAGTTCATAGGGAGAAAAATAAGGTATGTGCACGTATGCTAACTTCAGAGGAAGGTTCAGTCTGCCTCATGATGCACATGCAAAGCATCACTGGCTTCCTGATGCATGAGGCATTAAGCCCTGCAGAACAAATGGTCTCCATCCTCCCAGTATTATTTTCCCTACAACCACTAAGCAGTTGTAAGCCATGTGATGTGGTATGCATAGGTGGAAGAGGATGAATTCAGAAAAGGAAATACTTTCTCTCTCATTGCTCAAGATGCTTTGTTGCGGTTAATTCATCTCTACTGGATATTGGATAATTTGTAGAGATCCACATGCCGAGTTTCCTGTGCCATCCTTTTATATGAAAACAAAAGCACAGGAGAGGAGCTCCCGTGTGATAGGCATTTTTAATTACAGGTTGGCTGAAAAGGGTTAACCCTCCTGGGGGAGTGGTCTTGACCCTGACCCCAGGTTCTCCTGACTCTTCCCCAGGGGTGGATCCGACCCTTTCTCCAGGTTTAGTGGTCAACCCACTCCCACTTCCTAGCTAGCCCCCTATAAAAACAGAGGAACTTCCTCTTTTGCTCTCTCTCACCCTGCCTCCCTGCTTGCCAGCATCACTCTCTTGCTCCTGCTACTCTTCGTTTTACCATGTGGCCATAATCCACGAGGGTGGACAAAACCATTGCCATCAACCTGGTCGTATTTATATTTTGTATCTTGTTTCCCCTTCCCTATACCTCTTTGTAACTCCCCTACCTCAAATACCTTTTATTTATTGTTAAACTTTTCTCTTTTAACTTCCAAATCGAAGTGAGACTATTTATTGGGGTGTACTCTACCTTTTCCTCTCTACATCTAATTCCTTTTCTTTGGGAAAAAAAAGGGGAAGAGGGAAAGGCATCCTACAATTTTTTATTGGTTCTATTAACTGTATATAAGTCTCTGGAAATTTTAAACTAGAACTGAGACAGTGGCCCAAAGCAGAATCCTGAAGGTGACCATCCACAGCTCTGCAAACGCTCAGCTCCAGATTCTTATGTCTCTTAGGTATTTTTGCACAAGCTAAAACCACAAATCAGGCAGTCCAAAGCAACTGGCATGTTTATGCATATTCTGCAGGCCAAAGTACCTTCTTCTTCCCTGAACCAGAGCATGGATTTACAGAAGACAATAGGGTTCAAACCCTTCAGTTACCTAGATCTTTCATCAAAATGGCTTTGTAGTACTTCCTTTGCAGGGCTGACATCCCATGGTACAGAACCACTTCCACCTTCTTTGGAAGCTCTGCAGCCACCTCAGATTTAACTCTTCGAAGCAAAAATGGCTGCAGAAGATTGTGCAATTCTTTGGCTATACAGAGTCAAGGAGGAAAAAGAAAAGAGATTACTGCATCAAATGTGAGGAATTTATACAGTATCTTCAAAACTACACTTTCAAAATAACTGCAGAAGGAATTTCACAGAATCACAGAATTTCTTAGATTGGAAATGACCTTCAAGATCATGGAGTCCAATCATTAGTTTCACACTGGCAAGTCCTCAACTAAACCAAATCCCTCAGCACAACATCGCATTACTAAGAATCACTATGGTTGGAAAGGACCACCAGGATCATCCAGTCCTGTTCATCTTGAGGCTATGGTCCTAGTTTATCACTAGACCATAGCCTCAAGCACCACATCCACCCTCCTTTTAAACACCTCCAGGGTCAGTGACTCCACCACCTCCCTGGGCAGCCTGTTCCAGTGCCTGACCACCCCCTGCTCAGTAAAGACCTTCCTCCCAACATCCACCCTAAACCTCCCCTGATGCAACTTGAGGCCATTTCCTCTTGTCCTGTCATTAGTAATTTGGGAGAAGAGACCAGCTCCGGCCTCACTACAACCTCCTTTTACATCTATATTTTCACATCTATTAGTGAAACAGTTCATCCCTTTTTACTCTGCATCTTAAACAGGTAAGAACTACATTAAAGTAAATAATCATTCTTTTTAAAGCTAGTCAACATAAAACTACTACTAATAAAAAGGCAAATAAAGAGGTCAAAACATGTCTGCTTCCTATGCAGGTAAAAGCTGCTTTTATTCAAGTACATGTTACCGACCTGGCTCATTTTCCTTTTCAATGGCTTGGTAATACTCAACAAACTCTTTCACTTCTCCTCTAGGAAAGATGTCAGGCTCAATAAGGCTGAGTAAAGAGTACAGCTCCTGGAGGCTGTTCTGGACTGGAGTGCCTGTGAGTAGCAGACTGAAGCCTATTGGAAACTGAAAGAGCCAGCAACAAAACAAAATTATGAAGAGAAAATATCTGGAATGGAATGCTACTTGATACACAACACCCCTCATGCTAATCTTAACTTAAAGATGGCAGATGGTGCAGAACTGCCCACAGAATATAAATGTCTGCCAAACCATCTAACATAAGGTATGGTGTAACAGTCATAGAATTGCTTAGGTTGGAAAAAGTCTTTAAGATCATCGAGCCCTAACTGTTAATCCAAAACTGCCAAGTCCACCATTAAATCATGTCATTAAGTGCCACATCTACACATATTTTAAGTATCCACGAGGATGGTGACTCAACCAATTCCCTGGGCAGCCAGATCCAGTGCTTGACAACTCTTGGAGAAATATTTCTTACAGTCCAATCTTTAAACTCTTCTGGCACAACTTGAGAAAACTTCCTCCCATCCTATCCCTTGTTACTGGGAAGAGATCAACACCCACCTCACTATAATCTCCTAGTTCTATAGAGTAAGAAAGCCTCCCCTCAGTCTCAGATTCACAGAATTTCTTAGATTGGAAAAGACCTTCAAGATCATGGAGTCCAATCATCAGTTTCACACTGACAAGTCCTTGACTAAACCAAACCCCTCAGCACAACTTCTCATCACCATGAATCGCTATGGTTGGAAAGGACCACCAGGATGGCAATCTTCATTTCTTCAGATTACACAACCCCAGTTCCCTCAGTGGCCTCTCGTAAGACTTGTGCTCTAGACCCTTCACCAGCTTCATTACTCCATCAAATGTTTTACCAAAGACGGCACAAACACAAGGAAGACACTGTAAGCAAAGTGCAAAACCAGCACCATCAAAACACTCAGATCCATGAACTCTGTGGCCCAGTACTAACTACTCAGTGCTAGGCAATTAAGAATGACTGGAAAAACATCAGAATAGGACAGTGAAATGAAACTGTAAGGTTATGTTCCATTTTCATTTGGTTGTTGCTGACAAACACAGCAACATTATATGGCCCAAGCTGCTTACAGTAAGCTCTGCAAAGAGAGCTAAGGTAAACCATGCCTACTTCTTTGTGACTGCATCCATAGCTCCTGAAATACAGACACCAGGGACAATACATTCAGAAAATATAAGACTTTCAGAATTTTAATCTTAAAAAGTATATATTTTTGAAGGTACTGTAGCACATTGTTGCTTTTGCTAGCCCAGATCTAATGTCCATATTTCACTGCCATGACAAGAAGGGTAGCCTTCATTCAGGCACTTTGGAAGTTGGAGCAATGTGGTGGTTTGGGTGTTACCTGCCCTCCCCCCCACACACTTGGAAATCACCCAGACTAGATTCAGATGGCTCTGGAAATTGAATGAAGCCTTATATTTACAGCTTGGCACAATATACAAGCAGGTATTTACAATATATACAGCTATAGACAGAAATAGACAAGGTAAAAGGTAATACAGAAACACAACAGCCCACCCAGAAACCTGAGTCCCCAGGAGGGGGTCCAAACTGCCCTTCCACCTTCACCCACCCCTCTACCTTACCCCACATGTTGCCTTGTGTCCCAAGGAAGAATGGAGGGTTGGCCAGGGAGGTTAGGAAGCAAGTGGATTAATCAGAGAAATGGTAGGTTGAGGTTAGAGAGAAAGGCAGCTCAAAGCCCAGGCAGTGCCCGAATTTCATATCTATGTTTATACTCTTGTTGTTATACATTTCAGCAAGCCTATGAGTGAAGCAGACATCACCACTGTTTCCCTTTCACAGCCTGTGATCTAATCCTTCTTAACAAAACACTCTAGCTAGGTTCAAACTAGCACAAGCAATTCTACTGATGTCAATTAAAAAATGAATAAATGGGATAATCACAGAATTGTTTCAGCTGGGAAAGACCTTCAACTACCTAAAGCTTAGTAAGTACTCAGAAGAACAGAGAACCTGTGTGCTACACTGAAGAGAAAAAAAGCCTTTAGACACAAAAAGATGAATGAGTTATTTTACCTCAGAAAGTATCTTGTAAAGCAGAGAGCTTTGATTTTTCAGTCTGTGAGCTTCATCTACAACCAAGGCAGCCCAGGTAAAGCTGAAAACAACCCAGTATCTTCAGTTAGGAGCAAACAATTCATTCTTGTCAGTACAAAAAAACCCTGAAGTGGTAGCTCTGCTTCACTGAACTTGAGATGGTCCTACTCTATGAACCACAAGCAATCATAAGCAGGGGCAGGAGGAATGCACAAGCACTGATTTTCAAGAGCCAACATAGCTTCTTAACTATGGTCTGCATGAGTATTCCTGAAATCAAAACTACGTAAATCCATTTGAATTTGTTGCTTGTCTCCCCACCCTCCTTGCTATGGGGAAAATAACATAACTGCAAACTAGTCAAACATTCAAGGAGGTCTACAGTTTGGAACAAGAGAGACTTGAAACAAGACCCTCACACATGTGCAAAACCTACCAACTATGTTGGACAATGTGCCCTTGTGGCCAAGAAGGCCAATGGGATCCTTGAGTGTATTAGGAAGAGTGTGTCCAGCAGATCAAGGGAGGTTCTCCTGCCCCTCTACTCTGCCCTGGTGAGATCTCATCTTGAATACTGTGTTCAGTTTTGGGCTCTCCACTTTAAGAGGGACAGGGATCTGCTGGAGAGGGTCCTGCAGAGGGCTAGGAGGATGATTAGGGGAATGGAGGGCATGGCTTATGAGGAGAGGCTGAGAGACCTGGGGCTTTTTAATCTGGAAAAGAGAAGACTGAGAGGGGATTTGATAAATGTTTATAAATATCTGAGGGGTGGCCAGGAGTGAGGGGACAGGCTCTGCTCACTTGCTCCCTGGGATAGGACAAGGAGCACAAGAGGTTCTGCCTCAACACAAGGGGGGACTTCTTTACTGTAAAGGTCCCAGAGCACCAGAACAGGCTCCTCAGACAGGTTGTGGGGTTTCTTTCTCTGGAGACTTTCAAGGCCTGTCTGGGTGTGTTCCTCTGTGATCTGTCTTAGATAGTATTGTCCTGCTCTGGCAGGGGGGTTGGTCTTGACGATCTCCTTGGGTCCCTTCCTACCCCTAACATCCTGTGATGATCAGATAGTGATAGCAGAGTGATTACAATCCTTTTGCAAATCACCCAAGACTGGAGCTTTAGCTTGTTCTAGGTTTGTTACAGCTATATGCACTGTCTCATCAAGTTGGCTACAGAACCACTGGTGACTTAGTACCTCCACCAGACTTAATACAAACTCCAGATCATTTCAGTCCTCAGTGCTTGTGCCTGCTTTCCACTGGGGTTTCAACTCCCACATCACAGAGTCAGTGATGAAGGGTAGGCAAGGCATTGGTGCTACCTTTAAGAAATACAAACATTCCTCCTCATTTCAAACATAGGCTTCTGTAAAATTCAGTAAGGCCATGACAATATTTCCTACAGGCTGAGCTTCAGCTGTATAATCAATCTTACTAGAAAGTGTAATGGTTCACAGTTAACTGGTGGCAGGAGGCAATGAACTTCAGGATATGGTATTAGCATAGCACCATCAGAGTATAACGCAGGTCAATTTCATCAAATTTTGCTTCGAATATCTTTGTAAACTGAAACTTTTGAAGATGTCCTGTGTTCTAAATAGCTCATCTGGACTGAAAGTGTACTGCTATCAGCCACTATGTATCATATTATTTTCAGCTAACTGATATGAAATCTGCTCGTGGGGGAAGTTCATACACATTTTAACTGATGTTAAAGATTATTCACTGAAAAGTGGTCAAGGAAAAGCTCTAATCACAAGCAAAGGACATCTCTAGATCTTGTGAAACAAAGCATGGGATCTCACACATAGAAACATACACTTAAGAAATTGTTGACAGATATGCAGAATGTCTATCAGATATGCAGAATGTGAAAAAAAATGTAAATCACACTCACGAGTTTAGAAATGCTGCATCTTTCATACAAATCTGCAATGAAAAGAAATGAAACCATTTATGACTTAGGTGAATACGCCAGTTAAGAAACAGAACATCTTTTTATCTACTTGCAAACCATGGTGAAATGAAGGAGGGTGCAACAAAGCCACTTATTATCCAAGGAAAGTAACATGACAGCCATTGGAACCACAAGCTGTTATGATTCTACATTTTAACTTGTCTGGCAAAATGCCAGTACTAGAATCTCAAAGAATTAATAGAAATTTACACATGTCATAAATTAAAGAACTTCATAGAGGTGAAGAGCATCTTTCTTATTCAGTGAAAATACTACACGTACTCAGCATCACCATAATTTTCACTCTAGCCAAACATATGATATAGAATCATAGAATTGTTTCAGTTGGAAAAGACTTCAAAGATCATCAAGTCCAACTGTCAACCTAACTGTGGCCATTAAACCATGTCCCCAGGTGCCAGTGGAGCACCTGGGTAAAATGACTCTTTGTTTACCAATATGGTTAGATGGTCATAGTCTGTTTATTTCTGGTGTTACAGAGACTTAAATGCTTTCTTGCAAGAGGTGTGCACAACTAAGATTGGTTACATATAGAGGGTACAGGGTTACATGTAAGGCATGGATAGGTCAATATACCATAACAATCTGAGGGTCAGCCTCTGGAGCTGGCTAACTCTGCCCACATGCAGCTGGCACTCCACCCCCTGCAGCTGCATGTGGGGGGTGCTACCCAGCACCTGGTATCTTAACTCCCAAGATGGGTCCAAGGACACTTCCCAGCACGGGTTGCTCATGTTTATCCTTTCATGTCCTGTTAGCAAGAAATTCTCCAACACCCAAGTGCCATGTCCACACGTTTCTTGAACACCTTTATGGATGGTGATTGCACCACCTCCCTGGGCAGTCTGTTCCAATGCCTGATTATCAGGTAAAGATTTTTTTCTCCTGGTGCAAATTGAGGCCATTTCCTCACATTCTACCCCTTGTTCCTAGGGAGAAGAGACCAACCCCTACTCCCCACTACACCCTCCTCTCTGTGGATTAATCTATGTATCCTGAAGTGCAGATATTGCTTGACCAGCTTAAGAGGAAATCAGGTTGCTTCAGATAAACTTCTAAAAACTATTGAATTTTATCATCCAAAACAAAAGAGACAAGAAAAATCCTAAGTGACTATCTTGACACAGTCGATGGCAGTCTTGGAGTTGCTTAATTATGAGCATTGCCATTTATTATATTTATGACAAGGGTTATCACTGCTAATCCATTTCTGCTTCTGCAAGGTGGAAGGAGATTCATGCGCAGAGTGGTCAGCACAGGGCACTGTCACAGCTCTCAGCAGGAAGACATGTGAAACATTTGAAGAATGAAGGATGAAGGGAAAGGAAGATCAGAAGAGGCGGGGGTTACAGAGCTTTGCATCCAATTTCAAGCTGATGTGTTTGTTAAGATCGTTAAAATAAAATCAAAGTGGAAGTAACAGCTGAGTGTATCACAGTATCACCAAGGTTGGAAGAGACCTCACAGATCATCAAGTCCAACCCTTTACCACAGAGCTCAAGGCTAGACCATGGCACCAAGTGCCACGTCCAATCCTGCCTTGAACAGCTCCAGGGACGGCGACTCCACCACCTCCCCGGGCAGCCCATTCCAGTGTCCAATGACTCTCTCAGTGAAGAACTTTCTCCTCACCTCCAGCCTAAATTTCCCCTGGCGCAGCCTGAGGCTGTGTCCTCTTGTTCTGGTGCTGGCCACCTCAGAGAAGAGAGCAACCTCCTCCTGGACACAACCACCCCTCAGGTAGTTGTAGACAGCAATGAGGTCACCCATGAGCCTCCTCTTCTCCAGGCTAAACAATCCCAGCTCCCTCAGCCTCTCCTCATAGGGCTGTGCTCAAGGCCTCTCACCAGCCTCGTCGCCCTTCTCTCGACACGCTCAAGCATCTCAGTGTCCTTCCTAAACTGGGGGGCCCAGAACTGAACACAGTACTCAAGGTGTGGTCTAACCAGTGCAGAGTACAGGGGCAGAATGACCTCCCTGCTCCTGCTGACCACACCATTCCTGATGCAGGCCAGGATGCCACTGGCTCTCTTGGCCACCTGCGCACACTGCTGGCTCATGTTCAGGCAGGTATCAATCAGCACCCCCAGATCCCTCTCTGTCTGGCCGGTCTCTAGCCACTCCGACCCCAGCCTGTATCTCTGCATGGGGTTGTTGTGGCCAAAGTGCAGCACCCTGCACTTGGAGCTCGTCTCAGAAAAGGGCTTTTTCCCCACTCCAGCTAGCTAAGCACCAGACTGCAAAGTTCAAAACAGTGACCCTTTTCTGCTTGGGTCTATTTACAGCAGGATAAAACCTTCTTAAGAGACCTCTTATTAGTCAGCCCCGCGTCCCACCAACTGCAACAGCATCCTCACCATTTTGCATTCCCGGAATGAGGTGTGCTAAAGAGATACAAAAAAAAAGGCAGACTCCAACTGTCCTTGCATTGCCTGATTAAGAATCACAACGAACATGTGAATGCTTCTATTACATGTTGGAGGTCTGTAAGGTACCATACAAAGACAACGCAGATGATACAGGACACGTATGTATCGGTTTTCTTTACTCGAGGTGTGATACAGCCATGCAGCAAAGAAGGAGGTCAGAGATGAGTAGAAAGGACAAGGCATGAGCTGGGTTGTATAAAGGAATGGAAAAGACAAGTTAAAACTTGAGCCCTCCTTTCAAATGACAAAGATACTGCATACCTCATACGTAGTCAAAAGCGCTTGGAAGCGAGACTGCTCTTTCAGGCTCTGCTGCAGTTTAGGTCGCTCCTCCTTGTTGCCTATGTATGTCACAAAGGAAAGACCTGGAGCAATCCTGTTGTCAAAAGAAGGAGCAATCATTGAGCCAAGTCTTTCAGGTGCTTAATGACCCTGGACAGCATTATCAAGCACAACTATTGCACAGAAAATGAGAACACTCTACCCTCCTGTGAAATGTGGCTCGATCTCAGCTTTTCAGTCTAACCTTTTGTGAGGGTTGGGTTTCTCAGGCTGGCATTTCAGCTCCTGGTTCTGGTCTACACAAGACCCAAATAGTGTTCTCCTAGGCCTGGCAACCCAAGTTTCAATCATCTGACTGAGAAACAGTCTTATGAGCTGTTGTGATTCTGAACTGAAAAAGTCCATGTGAAGCAAGTGAATGAACACAATTTGCCCAGTTGGTACTGAAAAAATGGCCTAAATCGTGCTAAAATAGAGGCAAACAAAGTCTACAGGAAACAGGTTCAAGCCAGGGCCTCAAAAACCTATCCTCTTAGTTACAGGATGTCAGGGGTTGGAAGGGACTAGTAAAAAGGCAAATAAAACCAGTTTTATAGAGGAAGAGGTGGGACCATAAATTCTTCATTTAACCTCACCACTGATGTTTGCCTAATTTTCCTCCTGGAGAGCTGTTCACTGCTGATCTATGAAGGGATGCACTTTCTCCCATCTGTTCCAACCACAAGGCTACCCAAATCAGGCCAGCTCACCTCAGGACACATCCTGAGTGACTTCAGATGCTGAGACAGCATCACCCAATAGCTACACAGGCAGACTACTGTTCTAGTTGTTTAACTTTCTTTTCTTAAATGGAATCTTTGGACTCTAGCTTTAATATATACATATTCCAGACACACCAAATGTGTCATCAGCACAGTCCCTGCACCCGAGTGAAGACAGGTTGCATGCACAGAGGAAATGTGTTTTGTGTGCATATGTGAGCATGCCAAGAAAGATACCATCACAGAATCAGTCAGGGTTGGAAGGGACCACAAGGATCATCTAGTTCCAACCCCCCTGCCATGCCCAGGGACACCCTAGCCTAGAGCAGGCTGCCCACAGCCTCATTCAGCCTGGCCTCAAACACCTCCAGACATGGGGCCTCAACCACCTCCCTGGGCAACCCATTCCAGCCTCTCACCACTCTCATGATGAACAACTTCCTCCTCATGGCCACTCTGAATCTCCTCATCTCCAGCTTTGCCCTATTCCCCCTAGTCCTGCCACTCCCTGGCAGCCTTTTTGTAGGCCCCCTTCAGATACTGAAAGGCCACAATATTCAACTTGAGTCTTATCTGTCATCATACAGAATCCTGCCTGTCTTCTGCAGATTTAGCCTAAGAAAGGCTTAGCATGGAGGGTTATGAATCAACAAAGGGCAAGGAGTTAGTGGGGACATTTGGACTGAAACTCAGCCAACACTAGAAATTGAATGAATTCATGCATACCATAGCAATGTAAATTCTGCATTAATTACATAGCTTCCATTGACTTGTTTATTTAGTAGCTTCCCTTTTTACTTTATTTTTCTGAAAGAAAATTGTTTTACTGAGCATATTTGAATGGAATCTTTGTAACTTGCTGTGTAAGAATATGATGAGCCAGACAACTGTCGAAACTCACCTCTCCAGTTCCTCTTTCCAGTTGCTCAGAACAGAGAGAGGACAAAGTATCAAAAATTTCTCTTTCTTTGTTATTTTTTTTGTCAAATAAAGAAGTAGAGAAATAGTCTAGAAAGCAAAGAAAAAAAATTAGTAACAAGGAAAGGGTTCAACCCCAGAGCCTGGACTATCTCCTTGTAGAGCTTTGTAGCCAGTTCCCATAGGTCCCTAGCATGAAGCAGGAAATGTCAAATGAAATCCGTCACTGATAACAAAAAAAGCTTAGATCCCAAAACGTGGCCTCAATATTTGGAGGCCCTTTTCTAAGGCCTTTCTCTCACACTCACACAAAAAAAGATGATCTACCATACATCTCTTTCTAAAACTACTACATTTTCTTTCTTAGAGAAACTGAATAGCATCATCTGAAACAAAGCACTGTCATTTTCTAACAAAACTGAAACTTGCTGAACAGCTTCTCAAAATAAAAAGTAAATTTTAATTCATATCTTGACAAATTCAAAACATATCTTCCTGTAGGTGCCTGGAATGATATCATCCTTTCTCTATTGGCTGTGTGTTGTGCCCTCAACTCTGTGCACTATGAATTAAGCATTAAGGTCCCTGTGAAAAACGACCACTCATCTTTTCACAAAACCCTCAAACCTTTTTAGAGTGTTACTTGGGACTTGACAGTTTATTTAAATGATTAGGGAATGAAAGAAACAATGAGTATGGCCTTCAGGATGAGGCTGATTAACTGACCAGTCGTTAGGATTCTTTTTCTTTCTTCATTCTGGGCTAAAAAAATACAAGTTTGGCAAAGATCTTTCTCCAGAAGCAGACTACGCACCTGACAAGTCTTCCCAAGGCCCATCTCATCACCCAGAATACAGCCATGCTGGACTTCATAGCATTGCACCAGCCAGTTTACACCGGCTAGTTGATAGGGACGAAGTGTGATGCCTGAGAATTAAAACAATTCATTGCATTTGCAGAGCCATCCAATGCCATCTATACAGAGCTACACCTCAAAGCCACTAGAAAGACGGTCCTGCCCAGAACAGGCCTTCCCAAACCTTTGCCTTACAGAAAAAGCACTCTGTTTTTCAGAAGATGGGTTAGAGATCAGGGACATCAGTTACAGCAAAATCATTAAATTAAATCAGATTCACAGGATCACAGGATGTTAGGGGTTGGAAGGGACTTCCACAGATCATCAACTCCAACCTCCCCTGCCACAGCAGGACCACAGAATCTACTGCAGGTCACACAGGAATGTATCCAGATAGGGTATGAAAGTCTCCAGAGGAGGAGACTCCACAACTACTCTGGGCAGCCTGTGCCAGTGCTCTGGGACCCTTACAGTAAAGAAGTTCCCCCTTGTGTTGAAGTGGAACCTCCTGTGCTGTCGTTTATACCCATTACCCCTTGTCACAGAATCACAGAATTTCTTAGATTGGAAAAGACCTTCAAGATCATGGAGTCCAATCATCAATTTGACACTGACAAGTCCTTGACTAAACCAAATCCCTCAGCACATCTCATCACTAGGAATTACTATGGTTGGAAAGGACCACCAGGATTATCCAGTCCCAACCTTCATCCATCCCAGCATCCTTCATCACTAGACCATAGTCTCAAATGCCACATCCACTCTCCTTTTAAACACCTCCAAGGATGGCAACTCCACCACCTCCCTGGGCAGCCTGTTCCAGTGCCTGACTTCCCACTCAGTAAAGAAGTTCCTCCAAATATCCAACCTAATTCAGGAACTTGTGCACACAAAAATGCTCCATATTCTTACAAACGCCTGCACAAGGAACCTAATCTGGCAATTAAGCTACTACCTCTGCATTCCTAAAAGGTGGACTGATTTTCATCTTCAGCTACTTTGTAAAATATCCAAGTGCTACATCCAAGGACACTCTTTAGGCTACTAAAAATGCCCATAACACCCTTATACTGTATAATAGCTATTTCTCAACAAGAGGTTCTCCAGCTTTCCTACACTTTACCTAGGACAGACCTCAGGTATAGGTCACTGTAGATACTCTCATCATTGCAATCCTTATTATGAGACATAGTATATCAAAACAAACCAATTCAGAGTTCTCAAGATCATTCCTAGTATCTGGACTCAAGTGCCAGATTGTCAACAACACAGCACTACTGCATCTCTTCCCTGGGGAGAGCTGGATGTCGAGCATGTGAAGTAACTCACCAGCCCTCAGGAAAAAAAAATCCTAAGCAGAACTGAAATATAGGCTCTCCACAGCTAAAGGAAAGCAAGAAGGCTGGGAAGCCTAGGCAAAAAAATCCTAAGGAGAACTGAAATATAGGTTCTCCACAGCTAAAGGAAAGCAAGAAGGCTGGGAAGCCTAGGCTCTCCTCTTGTGTGTCTACCCCTCAGACGCTGGAAAGCACTTTAAAGCATTTACAGGCTGGGAAAAGATGGCTTGAGAGCAGTCTTGAAGACTTGGGGGCATTCATTGATGAAAAACAGCAATGTGTGTTTGTAGCCCAGAAGCCAGCAGCAACCTGTGCTGCACCAAAAGCATTGTGAACAGCAGGATGAGGGAGGTGATACTCCGCCTCTACTCTGTTCTCATGAGATCCCACCTGGAGTACTGCATCCAGTTCTGGGAACCCCAACATCAAACTGCAGCAGTGGTCCAGGGTAGGGCCATGAAGATAATCAGAGGGCTGGTAGCACCTTCCCTGTGTGGACAGGCTAGGAGAGTTGGGGCTGTTCAGCAAAGAGAAAACTCCAGTGAGACCTTACAGTAGCCTTCCAGCAACTGAAGGCAGCCTACAAGAAAGCTGGGGAGGCACTTGTTAAAAGGAGTTGTAATGACAGAATGAGGAGGAATAACTTTAAGCTGTAAGAGGGTAAATTCAGAGTAGATATTACTATGAAATTCTTTACAGTAAGGGTGGTGAGACACTGGAACAGGATGTCCAGGAAGGTTGTGGATGTCCCTCCTTCCTGGAGGCCTTCAAGATTAGGTTAGATAAGGCCCCTGAGCAACCTGTTTTAGAGGGAGATAAATGTGATCATATCCATGACCAGACAACAGGGGCCCGAGGTCGGAACTAGACGATCTTTACGGTCCCTTCCAACCCTAATCATTCCGGTTTATGGTCAACATCGACCTACACTGAAGCAAATGAAAGTCGCCCTGCTGACATGCTCCTGAAGCAGAGCACTAAGGCAGTGCTGAGCCGTAGCAAGATTAAAAGTGGGGATCAGGAAGCCCAGGCCCAAACCTAACCACCCACCGAACTACAAAGCTGAGCCTGGGCCCGAAGCCGCCGGGGAAGGTTTGCAAAGAGCAGCGAGCACTACGGTAACAGGGGTCTCGGCAGCGACAGGACCCGCTTTACAGGCCCAGAAGCCACCTTTATCTGGGACATGGGGGCTGCTAACAGAGCCCACAGCAACATAGCTGCGTAGCACCAGGCAGCCGCAGGGCCCCTCTGCCGCCTCCCGCCATCCTCTCACACAAACCCACCCCTGACGCCCATTACAGCTCCCTCAACCACCCTGTACCCCGGACAGCCCAGGGCCTGACCAGCTAGCGGCAGCGGCCCGCTGACCTGTCAGACCCCACCGGTTAACGTCCGCCTCCTCCACACCCGGGCCCTTTGCCCGGGCGTTGGCAGCGCGGCGAAGTGCCTGGAAGAACCGGGACATAGCAGGAGAAGCCCAGCTCGCCTCAGCGGGCCTGCAACCATTAAAGTCCGAACGGCTCCCGCCACTACTTTGCCCGACCATTCGAGCAGGGCGCAGGCGCCCTCGGCAGGCGGACGGGGGCGGACCGCAGGCGGGGCGAGGCGAGGCCAGGCCGGCAGCACCGCCCCAGGAGCGGGAGGGCTCCGCCGTCAGCGGAGTCGGTGGGAGGATTGGCCATGGCGCCGCTGCTGCTGTTACTGCTTGTGTCACTGCTGTCGGCCGCCGCCGCTTTTCACCTGTGCTGCGTTCGGCGGCACACGGGCAGTGCGGGGGTCACGCTGCGTCGCCGGGAGCCGGGCCGGGCTGAGGCGAGGGGCTACAACCCCCCGAAGGACCCTGTGAGTTCTGGGAGTGGGGAGAGGGCCGGTGGGGAGCGGTGGCGGGGAGCGGGCCCAGCGCTCACCTCTCTGCTCTTTTCTGCAGTGGGCGCCACGGCTATGCGGCTCCGGGCTGCGGCTCTTCGTCCATGTGGCCAACACGGTGAGTGAGGGCCAGCGGCAGGCTTGCTGCCCGTGGTTAACAAGACAGCAAAACCTCCCGTTGCTTGGGGAAACCCGGACGAGGCCACGACTGACGGGAAATTCGGCGGGAGAGCGATCGCGGTGGGAAGGTAGAATTCACGTTTTGAGGGAAACTGTGGTGCCTTTGAGTGGTTTCAAATTCACCGTGACCCCCAGGTGGGATGCTGTGGGGGGAGACAGCTAGCTTCAGTGTTTTCTGGTGCGTCCAACCAGAAGTCCTCATCAAAGTCAGCGTACAGCGGAGGACAGCTTTCCCCAGACCTGAAGGGATTTCAGTCCCCGGGTGTTTTTCAGAAAGATATTGGAGACAGCTGCCCCCCGCAGTGCTCTCCTCGGGGTAGGCTTTGGCCTTGAAGGCAGCTGTGCCCACAGTGCTCTTCTCCGGTAGGCTTTGGCTCTGAAGGCAGCTATCCCCCCGGTGCCCTTCTCGGGTCGGCTTTGGCTCTGAAGGCAGCTATCCCCCCGGTGCCCTTCTCGGGTCGGCTTTGGCTCTGAAGGCAGCTATCCCCCCGGTGCCCTTCTCGGGTAGGCTTTGGCTTTGAAGGCAGCTATCCCCCCGGTGCCCTTCTCGAGTAGGCTTTGGCTTTGAAGGCAGCTGTCCGCCCTCAGGCTTTCCCTCTCTGCTAGGCTTTGGTGTGCCTGTGAGCTTGCGAGCTGATTACCTCTTCTGGAGGAGCCTCGCCTGCTGTACAGGCAGGGTGCTGGGGCAGAAAAGCCTGTGTTCTCTTGGTGGTGAAGACCTGGTGGTATTGCGCGTCCTAAAGCGGGTGGATTTTGTTGCTGTTTCGCGTCCGTTTGAACCGGTGTCGAGGTCAGGCGCAGGAGTCTCAGTTCAGCAGTGTGTCCTGGTACAATCATAAAATCCTTAAGATTGGGAAAGACCTCTAAGATCTTGAAGTCCAGCTGTCAGGCAACACCCCCATGACCACTGAATCACATCCCGAAGTGGTGTGTCTACACGTTTTTGGACATCTCCAGGGGTGGTGACTCTACTCTTGGGCAGCCTGTTCCAATGCCTGGCCACTCTTTCAGTAAAGACATTTTTCCTAATATCCGATCTAAACCTCCCCTGGAATAACTTGAGGCGGTTTCCTCTCATCTGTTCACTAGTTACTTGAACCTTGCTACAGTCTCCTTTCAGAAGCTTCTTAGCAGTTGGGCTTAGAGTGAAAGCTGCCAATGGGCTTTGTTACTTCGTGTGAATGCCTTGCAAACGTTCCCCCCCCCCCCCCCCCCCCCCAGAACATAACAAGCTAAATACCCTTTTATCCTTTATTGTGTAGCTTCTGCAGGTATGTGGTCGCGGGCTTGTTTCCTTTGCTGACCTCAGCCTTGGAGAGGGACACATGAGATTCTCCATCTTCTGTGAGATTGTGCTGGTTTAGATGAGATGTAGGTTAGGAGTGATGCCTATTCAAAAAGAGATTGTAATTCTTACATGTGGTGTGAAACAACATATCGCTTCTCGGATCTATGAGAGTGAGCCTTGCTTCAGACTTCCACATCCCTTAATATGTTTTTGCACTCCATCGTTGAGCTATTAAAACGGGCTAGAACAAGGCTGGCATTGCTACAGACTGGGTGTTGCTACACTGAGAATCAAGGTATTCAAAGAGTGTTTTCAGCATTCTGCTGCCATGGATTCTCTGAATTTTTAATGCTCTTGGAAGTTGACTTGATTTAGTACAGGATCTAATTGAGCAACAGGAAAGACTAACAGCAGGATAAACAAGGTGGTAGTAAGTTTCTACCTTATCCAGCGTTTGCATAATCTGCAGAACGTGAAGAGAGGAATGGATGTGAACTATATAGATGCCTCGTAACAGTGTTGCAGCCACCAGCTGCAGGCTTTCTGGGCTGAGTCGGGGAAGGGCAAATGCAGGAGATCCAGAAGAATACACTCTCTATATGAATATGATAGGTGGGAGGGAAGTGTTTCAAGCCAATTTTGTGGCCTGAAATACAAGGATTTGTGTCTTTGCTTTTTTTACTACATAGCATTGCATGCTCTGGAGTTCTCTGAGACTGGAGTAATTTTGAGCATACTCAGCATTCCTTGTCTAGCAAGGAGGGTGTCAGGTCAAAGTTACTACAAACCAATGTTTCTGCTTGCTTTCTTCTAGGCTTTTGGACAGATATGCTTACTGCCCTTCTTAATAAGGTAAGAGCAGGGAGTTTTCTCCGCCTCCAAGTTTGTTTGGATTTTTTTTAAGATGCTTGCATTGCATACCACTTATCAGGTTATCTGAAATGACCTTTTTTAAGAGGGAAGCTGCACAATTTAGTTGGACAATGAGCAAGATTATTTCATAGGTGTTTTTTACTAGATTCTTTTTTTATTTTTAACTACTCTGATTTGAGCGACTTAACTACCAAAAGAAATTAACATTTTTCCTACCTTCAGGTGCACAGAAACCAAAATCCTCAGGTTGTCTCTTTGCTTTCTATTGTTCCACTAAAGAGCAGTCTGTCTTTCAAAGCTTGTGGATGCACAAACCTACCACAGTGGTAAATCACCCACCCGTGGTGAAAGAATAGTACTAGTGGGGAAATGAGGCCAGATGTGAAGTTCAGAGGTTATTGTATGTTCTTTTTAAGGATATCCACTATTTTAGGTCAGCCTTTTCTCCTCTTGCACTTATGTTTTTCTTCAAAAACTCTGTTTTCAACTGTTCATTGCATTAAGAACTCAGATGAGAGATGTCAGGAGCCTCACGCTTACAGAATCACACAATTGTTTCAGTTGGAAAAGACCTCCAAGATCATTGAGTGCAACCATCAACCTAAGGCCACCGTGGCCATTAAGGCATGTCCTGAGGTGTGGTTTCCTCATCATTTGATGAGTCAGCTCTGTATAAACCCAGGACACTGGGAAAGAGGAGGCTCAAGGGTGAACTCATTGCTGTCTACAACTACCTGAAGGGAGGCTGTAGCCAGGTGGGGGTTGGTCTCTTCTCCCAGGCAACCAGCAAGAGAACAAGGAGACACAGTCTTAAGTTATGGCAGGGGAGGTCTAGGCTGGATGTTAGACGGAAGTTCTTGCCAGAGAGAGTGACTGGCATTGAAATGGGTTCCCCAGGGAGATGGTGGAGTAGCTGTCCCTGGAGGTGTTGAGCAAAAGTCTGGCTGAAGCATTTAGTGCCATGATCTAGTTGATTGGCCAGGGCTGGTGCTAGTTTGGACTGGATGATCTTTGGTGTCTCTTCCAACCTGGTTGATTCTGTGATTCTATGTCTTACATATAATTGGTACCCATGAATCTTTACTTGAAGCATGGACTTTTTGAGTAAATCAAACTTGGACAAGTGTC
The DNA here is from genome assembly GCF_015220805.1 of Pogoniulus pusillus. Taxonomy (NCBI): domain Eukaryota; kingdom Metazoa; phylum Chordata; class Aves; order Piciformes; family Lybiidae; genus Pogoniulus; species Pogoniulus pusillus. Next base: position 16,850,549 of record NC_087268.1, on the reverse strand, counting down.
ACTGATATTACACAGCAGATCATTCCTTGACATCTATGACATGATTTTGATTTCCTTCCTTTATGTGTTCCAAGCCCTGGACTTGTGCTGCAGTGTCCTTTTTATGTGATTGCAAGTGAGCTGCATTGAAGTAGGTCATGAAAGAGTCTGAAGAGGTGGTTGTTTAAACAGAATTAGTGTTATATGATTTATACTACTTTCTCCTTTTCTTTTTCCTCTCCTTTCCTATCTTTACTAGTCTGTAGGTGATGCATCTAATAAAAGTGAATCAAATTTACACTATTTCATTTCCAGTTTGGTTTGATGGAGGCTGGCTGGCCTTAAATCAAGGGGTGGGAGGCTTTGTTAAGCAAGCAGAATAGATTTTATGCTGCTCTTAGGAAAGGTGGGAGAGATTATCTTGTAAATGTTGCAACTCCCTGCTGTGAAAGCAGACTGCTTAGACAAAATGTTCTTGGGTAAAGTTCCCTCTGAGCAGTCTGAAAAATTAGTCACGGTAGAGCTTGCAGTCTCTGGCAGTGACTCTTTCTCTTTCAGGCTGAACAACTTCTCGCTGATGCGTTCACTTGACATTCACGAAGATCCCACGTTTATCCCAGAGGTTGCTGCAGAAGGTGAAGACAAGACTGAGACTAAAAACACTTTGAATATTATGGAGCAGCTGCTAGATGCAAGGTCAGTGTGTGGTGTGTGTGAGCGGAAGAGCAAGCTTCTTGGCACTGTTATGTGAGCGGGAAGCTGCTGTCAGTAATCTGGATTAAAATCTTTCTGCACGCTCAACTACTTTACAAAACAAATAGTGCTGTCAATCTTCTTTCCTTTTGTAACTCACAAATCACCAGTAGTTATAAGCAGTGTGGAGTTTCAAGAAGCTTCAGGGAGCCTGCTTTTTGGGGAGGGAACAAAATCTGCTCTTGCCAGGGCTCTGTTTGCATTACAAGAGCAGGTACACTTAGCGGTTGGCTAATTGGTGTGTACAGCCCTTTCAGTGAGCTTGCAGCTGTGCCACTTGTGGCCTCCAAGTACTCTCAAAGAGAGCACAGGGGTTGCTTGGAGAAGAGGAGGAACAAAGGCTTGGCAAGAGAACAATCCACAGGAAATTAGGCTTTGTTGGTTAGGTTGTTTGGATAAAAGCCTGTTCAGCTTCTTGATTGCAGCCTGTACTTGATAAAATCCCGCTACGTTCCAGGCAAAATGTTACTCTCTTGGTGTGTCTTGCTGAGGTGGGAGCAGCTTTGCAGGTAGGAGTACTCTCCCCATGTAGTTTTGGTTCTTAATTGTGGGCCTGTTCAGTAGTTACTGAAAATGTCTATGGGCTGCCTTTCATCAGCACCTCAGAGAGTGAGTTCTCTGTATGTGTCTTGGCTTATAGCAGGACTAAGCTTACTCCCTGCTTGAGCTCTTCAGATGGAGCAAGGAAAAACATTCTGCTCCTTCACTTTAGAGGGAGTGATTTATTTTTGTCAGGTGCTTCTTTGTTGTCCTTGTGTCCTCAGCTTCACTAGTGTTTTGTTGAGTATTACAGGGTAGGTTGCTGGAGCCTCACCTCTTCCTTGCATAGCAAATTATGGTACTGTTAAGCTGTCCTATTGCACGAGATGGCTTCTGATTTGGGTGATGATAGGGAGATATCATAGAATCAGTCAGGGTTGGAAGGGACCACAAGGATCATCTAGTTCCAACCTCCCTGCCATGCCCAAGGACACCCTACCCTAGAGCAGGCTGTCCACAGCCTCATCCAGTCTGGCCTTAAACACCTCCAGGCATGGGGCCTTAACCTCTTCCCTGGGCAACCCAGTCCAGGCTCTCACCACTCATGATGAACAACTTTCTCCTCACAGCCAGTCTGAATCTCCCCACCTCCAACTTTGCTCCATTCCCCCTAGTCCTGTCACTCCCTGATAGCCTAAAAAGTCTCTCCCCAGCGTTTTTGTAGGCCTCCTTCAGATCCTGGAAGGCCACAAGAAGGTCACCTGGGAGTCTCCTCTTCTCCACACTGGACCCCCCCAACTCTTTCAGTCTGTCCTCATAGCAGAGCTGCTCCAGCCCTCTCATCATCCTTGTGGCCCTTCTCTGGACATGCTCCAGCATCTCCACATCCCTCTTGTAATAAGGGCTGAAAAAATGGATGCAGTACTCCAGGTGGGGTCTCACCAGAGTGCAGTAGAGGGGGAGAATCACCTCCCTTGACCTGCTGGCCACACTTCTCCTGATGCAGCCCAGGCTCTGGTTGGCCCTGCGGGCTGCAAGTGCACTCTGCTGGCTCATGTTGAGCTTCTGGTCCACCAGCAGCACCCCCAAATGCCTCTCCTCAGGGCTGCTCTCCAGCCACTCACTGCCCAGCCTGGATTTGTGCTTGGGATTGCCTTGACCCAGATTCAGGACCTTGCACTTGGTCTTGTTGAGCCTCATGAAGTTGGCTTGTGCCCACCTCTCCATCCTATCCAAGTCCCTCTGGATGGATCCCTTCCCTCCAGCCTGTCTGCTGCACCACACAGCTTGGTGTCATCAGCAAAATTCCTGAGGCTTCACTCAGTGCCTCTGTCCATGGCACTAACAGGGATGTCTAGCAAGACTTGTCCCAGGACTGATCCCTGAGGGACTCCACTTGTCACTAGCCTCCACTTGGCCATGGAGCCATTGACAGCCACTCTTTGGGTGCAGCCATCAAGCCAGTTCTTTATCCATCTTATGTCACAGAATAGTAACTGCAGCTAGCTCTTCAGATGATCCTGTGTTTGTCTTGTTGTGATGAGAAAATGAAGTATTTCTTATGGGCTACAGCCACCAACTTAGTTTTCAAGGAATTTGCTGATGTATATCCTTGTGTGTGCTGCAAAGTTCCTCTTCCCTCACCTGCACCACACATTGTGTGTACCGATGGATACACTTGGATCAAACTTGTGACGGAGATCCTGGCAATAAGCTTACCAGTATATTCTGGCTGTTCTAGATGGGCAAACAGCAAATGTAAACCTGGAGTAAATTTTGAACAGTTCAGTAACTGCTGTATTGCAGTAGAAATACGAAGCAACTAGAACATGTCAAGAAGACTTACCTGTTTTATTGCACACTTGGTGTACCTGGCATTTGTTCCAGGAGTCTTATAATGTGAGCTGAAATACATAGGCTGGCAATCCAAACAGCATCATAGAATAGAATGGTCTAGGTTGGAAGAGACTTCAAAGATCATCCAGCTCCAACCCCCTGCAATAGGCAGGGGCACCTCCCACTAGAGCAGGTTGCTCAAGGCCTCATCCAACCTGGCCTTAAACACCTCCAGGAAGGAAGCAGCCACTACCTCCCTGGGCAACCTGTGCCAGTGTCTCACCACCCTCACTGTAAAGAACTTCCTCCTAACATCTAGTCTAAATCTCCCCTCTGCCAGTTTAAACCCATTACCCCTCGTCCTGTCATTACAAGACCTTGTCAATAGTCCCTCCTCAGCCTTCCTGTAGGCCCCTTTCAGATACTGGAAGGCCACTATAAGGTTTCCTCGAATCCTTCTCTTCTCCAGACCGAAGAGCTCCAACTCTCATAGCCTGTCCTCATAGCAGAGCTGCTGCAGCCCTCTGAGCATCTTTATGGCCCTCCTCTGGACTTGCTCCAACAGTTCCATGTCCCTCTTGTGTTGGGGGCTCCAGAACTGCACACAGTACTCCAGGTGGGGTCTGATGAGAGCAGAGTAAATGAGGAGAATCCCCTCCCTTGCCCTGCTGGCCACACTGTTCTCAATGCAGCCCAGCACATGGTTGCTGTCTGGGCTGCACATGCACATTGCAGGCTCATGTTGAGCTTTTCATCACCCCAGGCCCCCAGGTCCTTTTCCTCAGGGCTAGTCTCAGCCATTCACCACCCAGCCTGTATCTGCCTGGGATTGTGCCAACCCAGATGCAGGACCTTACACTTGGCCCTGTTGAATTTCGTGAAGTTGGCCTGGGCCCACCTCTCCAGCCTGTCCAGGTCCCTCTTGATGGCATCCCTGCCCTCTAGCAAGTCCGCTGTGCCACACAGCTTGATGTCATCCAGCAGGTTTACTCTGAGTGCTTACTTTGCTGGACTGCAATGTTGAAGTCTGCAGGTCTAAACAGAGGTGGTTTTGATGGTTCACAGTTGCCTCTTCAATTCTTTCTTTGCAGGTCTGATTCTTCTAGAGCTGGGTTTAGCTTCAAAGGGATCAAAGACTACTTGGACTGCTACCGGTAGGTGAAATTATGGTCTGGAAACAACCTGTCTTGCATATTCTCCTGCAGTGGGGCTGCTACTGTTCCACAGGCTCTCAGGCATCTCTTTATTAGGACTGTCCTTGAGATACCACTGTTTGTAATCCTTTTGCTCTAACAGAATAACAAAAAACAACTAGGAGAGGCGGCACAACTTTTACAAGCCCCGCAAGGATAATTAAATGCTAGTTTCCTTGTATTATTGTTAGTCATCTCTCTGAAGGGTTCCTGCATATCTTGTTTGCCCAAACATGTGAGAAGGGGAAGGTTCATCTGGATTATACCAGTTGCACATACTGTGGGTCTCTGAAGAATCCCTTGGTTTCCCAGCTGCTTGTTCTCCTGTGAGCAGTTTGCTTTCACCTAGTAAATATGTCCAACTGAGAAAGAGCTAGGAGCACATCCCATACTTTGAGGTTCTGCAAGCTGTTGGCTACTCAGTAACTCCTAGTTGCCTCTGGGACATGTGCCATGTGTGGAGTGTTCAGATAAATCCTCTTGCACTCTTGGCACTCGTTTTTCAAGGGCCACTTCTACCAGCAGGCCATGGCCTTGAAGAAAAATGCTGACATTGCAGTCTGGTGTTTACAGGTGTATCTCGACTGGAAGGTTTTCACATCAGCCAAAGATAGATGTGTCAATGTAACATTGCCTTTTGCCAGGAGCGAGAGAGGGCCTGTTTGGTAAGGGTGGGTTGTGACAGCACTATGGGGATCCCTTCTATGTAATGGGAGGCCTGTATAAATGGAGCTGGCCTCTTGGTCTTCGCTCATCGTACTAGGAGTTTGATAGCTTTAAGTTTTCAGGAGCTTGAGGGCTCTCTGTAAAGCTATTTGCTGTCTCTCCTTGTTTATCTGGTGTCCCACTCTTAAGGGTTGTAGGGGTGCTGTGTAGGCAAATTCTCCACTTGAGGAAAAGAGTCTCTTATCTTGCTGGTGTCAACTGTGTTGAAGTTAGGACTACACACAAATTCTTAACTAGTTGTTGCTTACAGCCATGGCTGCTGCCATCTTGCTACGTGAGAGACAAAATCTATGCATGGGTGTGGTGTGAGGGTCTTGTTACAAAGTCTTGACTTCTATCCTGTCCTGTAGGAGTGGGAGGCTGACACCATCTCAGGTAGCAAAGAACATCATTGCCACACTGGAGGACTGTGACAAATCCACGCCCCCGCTCAGAGCAATAGTGCAGTGGGACCGGGAGCAAATATTGCTGGTAAGTCTGCCTGTGGTAGGAGGGAGCAGTAGCATCCATTAGAAGGAGCAGAAACTCTTTTGCTGATATGTTGCACAGAAAAATACATACATTTTTCCTTCTTCCTTGTGTAGAGAGCTACAAACAAAGTTTGCTTTCCTTCTTGTAAAGAGAGGTATCATGAAAGCAATCTGTTTCCTGCTAGATGACTGTTTAAAACAGGACTTCTGTGCTTATGTGGCATCCATTAGCATAGATGCGTCCAAGTAGCAGTTTCCTATCAGCATATGTTGGGAGAAGAAAGAAAGTTTATAGTTTGGCTTAGTAGCAGGCTGAGAGACAATTTTGATATCTGTTCTGGTACTGGTAGTGACCTTCAGCTCAACTAAATATATATAACACCTTTTTTTTTCCTTCTCCTTCTGTGCAGATGGCTGAGGCCTCCACTGCTCGTTACAGGAATAAATGTACCCTGTCTTATCTGGATGGTATCCCAGTGTGTCTGAAAGAAGAGTTCCAAGTGGTGAGTTTCTTTGTTCAGGCAGCAGTCGATGCCGCAGGTGGTCAAGCTGGATAACTCACTGCAGTAAGGTTTTAAGGCCAGCTCTCCAGCAGAAGCCTGAGAATATGGTTGCAGTAAGGGTTTGTAATGAGTAGGATTAACAAGTTTTGCCAGGTAAAGACATCTTGAGTACAGCAAATGTATTCGTTAGCTTGTACTGATCTCTTTAATCCATGGGAAGTAGATGGTGGGGGTTGGAAACAGTCCCTGGTGTGGTGAAATGAGACTGTATAGAAGGCTCTGTAGTGGTGGGTGTATTTCTCAGGCACTGACTCTGCTTCACTGGCAAAGCATCCCTCTCACCCTGAAGGACATGTGTCAGAAATATGCAACTCTCTGCTCTCAAGCAGTTTTGCCTCTGGCCTAACAGCAGCTACCATTGTAGCCTACAGCTCACGTTGTAGGCTCTGCAGAGACTTACCCACAGGTGTGAGCCCTGTTTGTGTACAGGTTTTAACACTGCTACCTCAAAGTGAAGAGTACTTAGCCTACCCTGACATGGAGTCCATCATCTGGTATTTTGGCATTTGTCTATGTCTAATCGTGGCGCCTTGCTTCAAAGTGAATCTGAACTACTGCAGCTGTGTCCCTAGAAGAGTGGAAAATGGAGCTCCTGTATGCTGTGGATCCAAAGGTCACTGCTCCGCAGCCTCTGAGCGTAGCAATTACATGGCTGCAGGGAGGCAGACCTTTTAACTGGCTGCATGTTTCTGCTGCTCTGTATCATGGTGTTAAAAGGAGTTCACTGCATGTGAGAAGGGCCAAATTTGAAGGGTTAAGTGTCCCTTCTAACAGAAATCAAGGCAGGACAAGTTGAAGAGTGAAGCATCCTTGGCCTTTACCTCTTCAGGTCCTGATGAGGTCTGTTCTGAAGTTAAGCATGCATATAAAGCACACACATATGCCTACCTACTTTGCCAGAGTTCTAAGATGAATAATACAGTTTCTTCTTGCTAAGGTACCTTACCATCACCGTGTGGGAACAGCCTATCTTGGGACAAAGCCTGAAATGGAAGATGCTACGGTGGCCAAGAAGCTGCGAGAGGCAGGAGCTATCATTATTGGCGTCTCAAACATGCATGAACTAGGGACTGGAACAACTGGATGCAATCCTAATAGGTAAAAATCCCTTTCCCCTCTCTTCTCCTAGTCTAGAAAGGCATAAAAGTCTGTCTAGAGGTGACAGAAAAGGTACAAAAATAATAGGACAAGCACATGAGCATAACACTGATGGAAGCACCCTGTCCAAGGAGAATGCTGGGGTTATGAAAACCCAGCATTATAAATTTGAGGGTCAGAGTAGCTGTGGAAGCCTGAAGCCTCCTAAAACCGAAGGAAGGAGAGTACAGAAGTGTTGTCTGCTAGGCCTTAGAGGCCTGGAGGAATGACTTTACAGGATGAGTGGTAGATGAAAGTGATGATGGAGATCAAATTAATAATCTAATGCTAAATCACAGTTATAGCTGAAGGCCCAGAAGAGTAAGGAGAAGTACTCACCTCAGGAGAATGTCATGCTTTTGTTTTCCTAGCTAAAATGGATTCAGTGGAATTGGGTTTACTGTTGTGAATTTTCCAGCTGTAGCCAAGCTGAGAAATGCTATAGCAGAGCAGTGGTCCTCACAGGCTGGGTAAGCCAAGTGTAGAGACATGCTTCATGTGTGTTGTCACAACTCAGCTGCAGAGGAAGTGTTCACAGGAGGTTCTTCAGAGATGTAAGAGTGAGGTGAGGCAAACAGACACTGAAATGGCTAGAATGAGTACAGGTGTGTTAATTACACGTTTGTGCAGATTTTGATCATACAGTGCCTCTTAAAGCAGGCCAAGAGATTACCTGGGATGTGCCAGAGAAGGAGGGAGGAGAAGTGAGGTAAGAAGAGAAAAGTATCAGCACTCCCAGTTCCAGCAGTGTCCTACGTGGGCAATTTCTTCTTGGTGGTGGGTGCACACCAACAGTTCATGGTGCTGTCTTCTATTCCTAAATTGCCTTTCACTCTCCACCTATGGGTGGTTGGCAGAGGTGATCCCTTAGCAGGGCCGATTGTGCACTGCTCATGTGATGGCTCAGGCACATTGGGACCCAATTCAGATGCCTGTGCATAGCCTTGTGGTCACAGAGTGGTGAGCACCCGCAATATTCTGTGTGACTGCTGCATCACTTCTGTGCAGGCTCAGTTGTGAAGGTGGCAGCACCTGCCTTGAGTTGGCACAGCAGGTGTAGGCATCCAGGTGGTGTCTGAACTGCAACATCCTGTTCCAGGAGCAGACTGTCACAGTTGCTTGAATAAAGAGAAGGGGGAACCAAAAAGCAGTGTGAAATGAACCTCTGTGGCAGCAAAGAAGTTTGTTGGAGGTAAACATCTGTGGTAACACAGCCCCAACTTCCTCAGACTTGCAGCTGGATGGGGCTGTGGCTCCCCCTCTGCTGCAGTGATGAGCCAGGGCATTTCCTCATCGTGTGAGCTCAGCTGGATACTGAGCCACCTGGCAGATCTCTGGTGTCCAGGCACTGTAGTCAGACTGGAGACTTCGGGAGCTGCTGCTCAGGGATAAAGAGCAGAGCTGGGGATGCTGACTTGCTTGTTTTGAAGAATTGCTGCCCGGCAACTGCTTCACCTTTTGGAATTGCCTGCTGCACTGTGGCGTGCAGTAATGGCACAGTGCTGTTGTAAACAGAAGAGCTGGAGTAGCATCCTTTCTCTGGCTTTGAGCCCCTCTCTTTTGGATAGTCTTTGCATCTGCTGTGCTTCTTGATCTTTTCGTGCCCTGTAGCATGTGTGGTCCTTTCTAGGAGGACATTCAATACTATTTTGTTTGCTTCAGGTACCACATGATCCCTAGGAATCCCTACAAGCCTAACCACTACACAGGTGGGAGCTCCAGTGGGTCAGCAGCAGCTGTAGCAGCAGGTAAGTAGTCCTAAACAGAGTTCAGGGGTGGTGGGAGGAAGGTCCTAAGCCAAAGTACCTCAGGCATTTAGTTTTTATGAGGGGAATTTAGAAGTTGGAGGGAACTCGTAGCTGAAGAGGGCGCAGTGTGTGCTAGAGCTGCTGGCAGAATGGACAGGACAACACTGTCTCTCTGACCACAGGCCAATATGTGGTTGTTTTTGTGTAGGTCTCTGCCCAGTGGCTATTGGCACAGATGGAGGCGGCTCTGTGAGGATTCCTGCTTCGTTCTGTGGTGTGGTGGGGCTGAAAGGTAGAGCACTTTAATCACGGGGAGAGTGCGTGGGGGTGTGTGTGTGTCATTTGCCAAATCAGACAGAATGCCACAGTCAAGTCAGGCACAATCCATTAGTTCCTGTTAAGCAAAACTTGGCTGGGAAAACTCTGGAATGTAGAGCCATGTGGGTTGGGCTGGCAGATGAAATTTTTCTCAGTACTGGCTACTGAAGAGAGTTTCAACAAAACCTAACTTACTTAAGTCAAATGCTAAACAAAACATGCTTCTGGCTTATCTTTCTACCCACTGGCCTGTTCCTCTTCAATCTTCTTTTCCTGGAGGTGTTCACAACATGGTTGTGTATCTGTAGGGAGCTGCTGAAAAGTATCTCCACCCATAGTGGTTTGCCATCACCCCAATTACATGCAGAGGCTGAGGCTGCTCAGATATGTATCTGATAAGTTGCACCTGGTAAGACGCTCGCATGAAACCAGAATGTAGCTGTTCTCTCCTACCTCTGTGTTACAAGAAGCAGCAATGCAGTTTTTACAGGATTAATGTAATCAAGGAGAATGTGTATAAGATATAAGAGATGCACAGGTCAGTGGCCACAGTATGGAAGGTGGTAAAGCAGGATTGTCAACTGGAAAGAGATGCCAGCTTGTGAGAATGGATTATGAATTCCAAGTGTCTTGGCTGCTTCACCTGAAACCATATACTTGGCTGTAAGTCTCTTTCCATTCTTCACATGTGATCAGCTTGGACACATTCCTGTGCAAGCTGATCTAGGTGAACCAGCTTTAGTAGGGGGGTTGGGATTAGATGATCTCCAGAGGTCCCTTCCAACCCCTACCATTCTGTGATTCTCCAGCTGGTCAGGAGGGTGGTATAAGTACTTGCAGAAGACAGCTGATGTTAGGCTTGAAGTCTCACTGCTGAAGTGTGCAAAATCTCCTTGGGAGTGGCATCTCCTTCTGTTGATAGTCCTGCTTCTGCCTCTCTATACTACTGCTTCTGCATATGTAAGTCATGTATTTTGAAACATGCTTGCACATATTTCCCCTCCACTAGTTTTTTGGAATGGGGGAACAGTCTGACTGTTGAAGGCATCTCTCAGTATCATAGAATCAGCCAGGTTGGAAGAGACCTTCAATATCATCCAGTCCAACCTAGCACCCAGCCCTATACAGTCAACTAGACCATGGCACTAAGTGCCTCAGCCAGGCTTTTCTTCAACACCTCCAGGGACGGTGACTCCACCACCTCTCTGGGCAGCCCATTCCATTGCCAATCACTCTCTCTGCCAACAACTTCCTCCTCACATCCAGCCTAGACCTCCCCTGGCACAACTTGAGACTGTGTCCTCTTGTTCTGTTGCTGCTTGCCTGGCAGAAGGGACCAACCTCCACCTGACTACAGCCTCCCTTCAGGTAGTTGTAGACAGCAATGAGGTCACCTCTGAGCCTTCTCTTCTCCAGGCTATGCAACCCCATCAGAACAGATTGTGGGCAGCAGAACAGGTAGTGAAAATTGAGTGAGTGACAGGGCTCTGAAAAGGCAGCTGTAAAAGTGACTGACAGGGGTATTTTGCATACTGACTGGGTGCACCAGAGCCATTCTGGATGAAATCTTAGCAGCAACTGATGGTACCTTAGTTAAATGTCCATTTCCTTCTCTCTAGGTACATTTGGGCGCATCAGTGGTCATGGCTGCTTGCCACTCTCCTACTCTACAGTTAGTGTAGGTAAGAGAACTTGTGCTGTGCTTCAGGGACATTGCTCTGTGGTGTTGTCATGGGGGAGGCAGTCTGTACCTACAGAAGACCCTGGAGGCAAGGTACTGTTTATCTTTTGTCACGTTTTTCTAACTGCTGTCTCTTGCAGGCCCTATCTGTACTTCAGTAGCAGATGCAGCCATTGTTTACAGTGTCCTTGCTGAGCCAGATCCTCTCTATCCATATGGTAGGTGAGCCCTCTTCCTCTTAGAGTTCAGGTACTCTGCTTTCGTGGAGGCATTCCAGGTAACAGGGTGAACTTCTGTTTGTTCCCTACAGGACTAAAACAGCCCAAAGCAAACCTATCTGAAATATGTGCTCTTGACCTGAAAGGCTTAAAACTGGGAGTGGACTGGAAGTATTTTAAGGTGCCTGTTCTATCTCTTTCTTTCTGCTGCTTTGCAAAATGAGATATTAAAGGAATTCAGTGCATTCACTCTTCTCTTGCCTGTCATCATTAGAACTTTTTCTCTTCGGCTGTTTAACTGGAAGAGAATCTATCCTGGGTGAAAACACTGACAGGCTTAGATGACTTATTTTTTTACTAAGGCAGCCTTTTGATTGTTTGTTGGAGGCATGAGGAAAGGTAAGGACTGTACAGTTGATAAGTGTGCTTCCTTATATTGCTGTTTCTGCCAGAAGCAAAGCTTCTGAACTGATTGGAAAAGGCAGTTAGTTTAAAATCAAATGAGGAAAGTCAGTGTGTCCATCTGGTGACAGTGCTGTAGCTGCTCAGTGGGATTTTGTTATCCCAGTGTAGAAACTGGGCTTGAAAGCTCATATGCTTGGCAATTGTAATGCAGCTCCCCTTCTTCCTTGGAGGAAAACAAAGACTCTTCCAGGCTCTGCCTCTGTGCAGAGGAGGAATATCTTCTCTGGAAAAAAAACTACCTTTCCTCTACCTTAGGGGTATGCCTGCAAGCTGTTCTCTTGCAGCCAGTGGCCTAAGTCAATCCTGAAAGGTTGTTTGCTAAGATTAGGGGCAGGAACAAGGAAAGCTCTGTAAGACCTGAAGTCCTGGTAAGTGTGCTCAAAAGCCTACTTAATTCTTTCTTCTTATTCTCTAGGCATGTGATGCTGAGGTCCTGTCCATCTGTGAGAAAGGTAAAGGCAAAAAATCTCTTACTCTTCCTAATGTTGTGGTATCACTTGGTGCTCCTATGATGTCAAAGATTTGCCTAAAGCCCTTAAAGAACAACACAGGAAGTTCCACCTCAATGTGAGGAAAAACTTCTTTACTGTACGGGTGATAGAGCATTGGAACAGGCTGCCCTGAGAGATTGTGGAGTTTCCTTCTCTGGAGACTTTTAAGACCCATCTGGATGCATTTCTGGGTGACCTGCCCTAAGTGATCCTGCTTAGGCAAGAGGGTTGAATTTGATCTCTGGAAATCCCTTCCAACACCTAACATTCTCTGATTCTATGGAAGAGGTCCAGCTGGACGAACAGCAGTAGCTTTGTATTAGGGAAGCCTTCTGGAATGTTAAGGGTTAAAAAGCTCAGCAGTTTTCAGGCTTTTCAGATTACCATGGAAGAATAGAGTCCAGTGTGCTAAGCCTCTGTCTGCATAAAGACAGATCTATGCTCAGTCATACTTACTCTTCAAGCTTTAATAGTGAAGGACTTAAGGGAGGGGTTTGTTTCACAACATAATGTTCAATAGGAAAGACAGGGCTGGTCTTTGATTTATCCAATCTTCTGGTATTTCCTTGAAAGCAGTTAAATGATGCCTTTAAGGTGGCTTTGTCAGGTTTTAAAGTAAGCAAAATTGACCTTAGGAAGTACTCCGGGGTTGGGGAGGCAGACTCTACGATGCCTAGTATAGCAGTGTGCACTTGCAGCCTGGAGGGCCAACCAGATCCTGGGCTGGATCAGGAGAAGTGTGGCCAGCAGGTCGAGGGAGCTGATTCTCCCCCTCTGCTCTGGTGAGAACCAACCTGGAGTACTGCATCCAGTTCTGGAGCCCCCATTGCAAGAAGGATGTGGAGATGCTGGTGCGTGTCTAGAGAGGGGCCACTGGGATGATGAGAGGGCTGGAGCAGCTCTGCTATGAGGACAGACTGAAAGAGTTGGGGCTGTTGAGTCTGGAGAAGAGGAGGCTCCCAGGTGACCTTCTTATGGCCTTTCAGTATCTGAAGGGGGCCTACAAAAAAGTTGGGGAAGGACTTTTTAGGCTCTCAGGGCGTGAGAGGACTAGGGGGAATGGTGCAAAGCTGGAGATGAGTAAATTCAAGCTGGATGTGAGGAGGAAGTTGTTGATTGTGAGTGGTGAGAGGCTGGAATGGGTTGCCCAGGGAGGTGGTTGAGGCCCCATGGCTGGAGGTGTTTAAGGCCAGGCTGGCTGAGGCTGTGGGCAGCCTGCTCTCGGGTAGGGTGTCCCTGCCTGTGGCAGGGAGGTTGGAATTAGATGATCCTTGTGGTCTCTTCCAGCCCTGACTGATTCTATGATTCTTAAGATGTTGGAAATTACATAATTCATAGTGTTCAGGCTTTCTTTGCTTGTGTTTTCTTTGTCCTCCTTATTTCCATAGGCATGCTTCTACATGTGTAGAGTGTTTTTTTGGGAGAGGTGCAGCATAAGCCTATGAAGTATGCAAGCTTGGGTATTTATGAAGAAGTTTGGGGTCAAACAAAGAAGGGCTTTCTTTTTAAGCTGAAAAAGATAAACTTTTCATAAAGTCTTGGTGTTCAGGCTTGCTAAAGTGCATCAGGATTTAGTGAAGCTGCACTGTTGGCCTGGTCTCTTGAGTATCCTTTGGGTTTCTCTAGCACTACAATTCCAAGTAATCACTTTGTGCTGGTAGAACACTGGTCGTGCTAAGTGCTCAGAGAAGCATTGTCAGTCCACCTTTACTCTTTGGGTTAACTGTGGAGCTAAGAGGAGGAAATGAACTTGCCTGAAGTGTAGCAGGTGAGTTAAAAACCTGTCCGCATGCCTCTAACCCTGCCCTGTTGGGACTATTGTGATCCAGTTAGGCTGAAGGCTTTTACCTAGGAGAAGCAGCTGCAGCAATTTGCATGCCACATGATGCACTGAAGGTGCTTGCTTTGTAATGGCCTGTGGGCTCTCTAACTTCTTGAGGGGGTGGGGATTTGTAGCTCTTCTGTGAAGTTTGGTGAACTCAGGGATGCTGTCTGTGATTTGTTTGTTCTTTATGCAGCGGTGGAGCACCTGCAGAGTTTTGGAGCCAGTGTGGTTGAAGTGTCCCTCCCAGAGATGGAGGAAGTGCGAGTAGCACACGCAGTCTGCATTCTCAGTGAGATGAGGGACTTCCTGCAGCCTGACTTCAATAAGCATTTCCATGAAATGGTAAGTAGCAGCAGCAGTGGCAGTTGTTGTCCTGGCTGATACAGAACAAGTGTCTGAGGTGCATTAAGGAAAGTGTGCTCAATAGGTCAAGGGAGGTTCTCTCCCCTCTGCTATGCCCTAGCGAGACCACATCTGGAGCATTGTGTCCAGTTCTGGGCTCCCCAGTTCAAAAGTGACAGGGATATACTAAAGAGAGGCAATTGGAGGGCCACAAGGATGATTAAGGGACTGGAACATCTGTCTTCTGAGGAAAGGCTGAGAGACTGGGGTCTGGAGAAGAGAAAGCTGAGAGGGGATCTTATTATTAATAGTGACAGATATCTGAAGGGTGGGTGCCAAGAAGAAAGGTGCAGTCTGTTTTCAGTGGTGTTCTGTGATAGGACAAGGGGCAGCAGACACAAACTGGAACACAGGAAGTTCCGCTTCAACTTGAGGAAAAAATTTGCTGTGAGTGAGCTGGAGCACTGGACCTGGCTGCCCAGAGAGGCTGTGGAGTCTCCGCTAGGGACTTTGAAGACCGATCTGGATCCGTTCCTGGGTATCCTGCCCTAGGTGATCCTGCTTTGGCAGGGGAATTGGACGTGCTGACCTCTAGAGGTCACTTCCAGCCCTTACTGTTCTATGAGTCTATGAAGCATCATGTGAGTGAGAAACCTGAGGCTCTTCTGCTTGTCTGTGACAAACAACCTGTTGGGTGACTACTGATACAGAATAGCAGACCTGTGTGGGAATGCAATGTGAGAAGGAATAATAACAGCCAGTCTGTGACCATTTGGCCTCGGTTCCTACCGCTTCAGGATGCCTCCCACAGGAGAGAGAGAAAGGGGGATACCTGGTTAATGAGAAAAACAAGGTGTGATGTATGTAAAAGACTGGGTTGTACTTGCCTAGATTATGCCAATGTGTAGGTGTGTGGACTGTCACAGTATCACCAAGGTTGGAAGAGACCTCACAGATCATCAAGTCCAACCCTTTACCACAGAGCTCAAGGCTAGACCATGGCACCAAGTGCCACGTCCAATCTTGCCTTGAACAGCTCCAGGGACGGCAACTCCACCACCTCCCCGGGCAGCCCATTCCAGTGTCCAGTGACTCTCTCAGTGAAGAACTTTCTCCTCACCTCCAGCCTAAATCTCCCCTGGCACAGCCTGAGGCTGTGTCCTCTTGTTCTGGTGCTGGCCACCTGAGAGAAGAGAGCAACCTCCTCCTGGCCACAACCACCCCTCAGGTAGTTGTAGACAGCAATAAGGTCACCCCTGAGCCTCCTCTTCTCCAGGCTAACCAATCCCAGCTCCCTCAGCCTCTCCTCGTAGGGCTGTGCTCAAGGCCTCTCACCAGCCTCGTCGCCCTTCTCTGGACATGCTCAAGCATCTCAGTGTCCTTCCTAAACTGGGGAGCCCAGAATTGAACACAGTACTCAAGGTGTGGTCTAACCAGTGCAGAGTACAGGGGCAGAATGACCTCCCTGCTCCTGCTGACCACACCATTCCTGATGCAGGCCAGGATGCCACTGGCTCTCTTGGCCACCTGGGCACACTGCTGGCTCATGTTCAGGCGGGTATCAATCAGCACCCCCAGATCCCTCTCTGTCTGGCTGCTCTCCAGCCACTCCGACCCCAGCCTGTATCTCTGCATGGGGTTGTTGTAGCCAAAGTGCAGCACCCTGCACTTGGAGCTATTGAACCCCATCCCATTGGACTCTGCCCATCTGTCCAGGCAGTCAAGGTCCCGCTGCAGAGCCCTTCTGCCCTTCAACCCAGCCACATCTGCCCCCAGCTTGGTGTCATCTGCAAACTTGCTGATGACTGACTCGATGCCCTCATCCAGATCATCTATGAAGATGTTAAAGAGGATGGGGCCCAGCACAGATCCCTGAGGGACACCACTAGTGACTGGCTGCCAGCTGGATGTGGCACCATTCACCACCGCTCTCTGGGTCCGGCCCTCCAGCCAGTTCCTAAGCCAGCACAGAGTGTTGCCATCCAAGCCATGGGCTGACAGCTTAGCCAGCAGTTTGCTGTGGGGGACAGTGTCAAAGGCCTTGCTGAAGTCCAGATAGACCACATCCACAGGCCTCCCCACATCCACCAAGCGGGTCACCTGATCATAGAAGGAGATCAGGTTGGAGAGGCAGGATCTGCCCTTCCTAAACCCATGCTGGCTGGATTTGAGCCCTTTGCCATCCCTCAGGTGCGCAGTTATTGGCCCCAAGATAACCTGTTCCATCAGTTTCCCTGGCACTGAGGTCAGGCTGACGGGTCTGTAGTTCCCAGGTTCCTCCATCCGACCCTTCTTGTGGATGGGGATCACGTGTGCTCTAGATGATGTAAATGGAGTCAGAAGGAACAATAAAGGTCTCTGGTGGGATTCACATTGAATCGTGTTGAGTCCATGTGGTATCCCTCACTAACAGACCTGGGTCTTCACATGAAGTTCCTTGTGAGCAGAGCCATGACTGATGTTTATTCTCTTTCAGAACTTGGAGACTCGGGCTACCCTGGCCTTGGCTTCCCAGTTCACAGCTCTGGATTACATTACGGTAAAGAGCACAGGGTGTGAAGGCTGGGAGGGAGACACCTAGTGAAATGGTAGTGTAGGGTAAAGGGCTCTCTCAGCCTCACCATTCCCATGGGCACTGCTGCACTCCGCTGTGGAAGCATGCTGAATGCTGGGGCACCACACAGGGCATGCCACCTGGAGTGGTATCCTTCCAGTCTGCAGGAATGATGTCATCTTTTGTAAAGGCATAGGCTCTGAGTGGCAGAATATGTCTCATGAACCAAGCAGCCTTGGCCAGACACTCCTGTCTCTGCTTGCAGGCAAACCGACAAAGAACTCGGAGCATGACGTTTTTGCGAGAGATCTTCACCACTGTGAACTGTATCCTTACACCAGGTACTGGCAGTCCTGGCCAAAGAGCTCATCCCCCTCAGCTGCATGGGGCATTCTAACCACACAAACACCATTCACTTCCCTAGCCCTATTTTAAGAGCATGACTCTTTTGCAAGGACTTTGGTGTGCCTCAAGCTTTTAGATGAAGATGCAGCCTGGTTAGAAAGGCTGCTGTGTATTTCTAGACTTACTGCCTCTCCTCATGGCAGTGAGAAACTCCTTGGTACTTAGAATCGTAGAATCAGTCAGGGTTGGAAGGGACCACAAGGATCATCTAGTTCCAACCCCCCTGCCACAGGCAGGGACACCCTACCCTAGATCAGGAACACAAGAGATGCAGAGCCAGCACGTTTACACTGGAGGGACTGGACATCTCTTTATGCAGGAAGATGTTCTTGCCCTGAATAGAAACTAACCACTTAATTTGTAAATCCCAGTGCCTTGTTTGCACTCCAGGGGTTTGTCTGCATCACCAGTGTCCATCAGATATGGCTTTAGTGAACTCAGTTGTTCCTTGAAGATTGCCCACTGCTCGACTCTTCCTTTGCTCTTTAAGCATTGAATTGGGTTGCCCACAGACACTGGCATCTCCATCCCTGGCACTGGTGAGGCCACACCTCGAATACTGTGTTCAGTTTTGGGGCTCTCACTACAAGGACAGGGAGGTGCTGGAGCATGTCCAGAGATGGGCAACAAAGCTGGTACAGGATCTAGAGAACAGGTCTTATGTGGAGTGTCTGAGGGAACTGGGATTGTTTAGTCTGGAGAAAAGAAGGATGAGAAGAAACCTCATTGCTTTCTACAACTGCCTGAGAGGAGGCTGTAGCAAATTGGGGGGTCAGTCTCCGCTACCTACTGTCAGGCAATACGACAAGAGGAAATGTCCTGAAAGTGTGCTAGGGGAGGTTTGGTTGGATATTAGGGGAAAAAAAATCGTGAAAGAGGGTCAGGCATTGGAATAGGTTACTGAGGGAGGTGGTGGATTCACTGTCCCAGAAGTGTTCCAGAAATGTGTGGACATGGTACTTCAGGACACGGCTTAATGGCCATGCTGGTGTTTGGTTGATGGTTGGACTCAATCATCTTAGAGTCCAGTTGAAACAATTCTGTGATATTCAAGCCACTCTGACATGGTCTAGGGCAGCCTGGTCTACCTGACTGTGCTTGAGGCAAAAGGTTGGATAAGGTGACCCTCTGAGGTCCTTTTCAATTTCACAGGCATTCTGTGATTCCTCCACAGCTGTTCCTTGCACTGCCCCAAGGATCTACGAGTCTGACCTTCTGACTGGCAGCAGCGATTTGTCTTTCACAGTCCGCTCCATGAGGTAAGAAGAGTGAGAGCAAAAGTTTGGGCACAGCTGGAGACTAGCTGTACTAAGTGAAGAAACTTGGGCTGTAGAGCAAGAGAGCTCAAGCCTTTCTGCCCCTCCCAAAAAAGGATCACTTTGCTGCTGTCCCCAGTCAGGAAGCAGGAACACTCATGACAGCTTTTCCCCTAGATTCATGCAGCTGGGTAACTTCACTGGGATTCCAGGCCTTGTGGTCCCCATTGGATATTCTACTGCTGGGCTCCCTGTCAGTTTCCAGGTGAGTACTGACTCTCTGTGCATGCTGGGTCACAAAATCTCCAATTTGGCTTTGTCCTGAACCACTACAGCCAGAGCCTGCTGTTTACACAGCACATTGGACAGGTACTGGTGATAAAGTTTTACTTGGTGAGTGAATAGACTTGCCTCAGGGTAACTCATTCCTGAATGGCAGAGGAAACTCTTCAAGTGGGAGATAGTTTTCTCCATCTCCCTGTCTACTTGCATCAGGATCCATGATTTTGCAGGCTATTAGGGGTTGGAAGGGACCTGTGGAGATGTCCGAGTCCAACTCTCCTGCCAGAGCAGGGCTGTAGGAGATCACTGTTCTTTCCTCTCTTTTCCTTTTTACTTTACTTCCTCTCTTTTCCTTCCTTTACTTCTTTCCTTCTAGTTTTACGGAACTGAAGAAGTTCTGTAACTTCTTCAAGTCCTTCCTTGCTCTTCATGAGATGAGTCTCATGTAAATGAAAGGTCCACATTTTTAAATTAAGTCATAGAGGTGCCCTTATCTCACCTGCACTGGTGCCATACTTAATAGGGTGAAAGGGAAGAGCACGTGTCCTTTTGGTGCTGTTGAAGGGAGAGAGGGAAGAGTTGTTTTGCAGGGCTTTCAGGAGTGTCTGTATGTGATGAAACTATTCTCTTTTTTAATTCCTTTCTCATCTTTTCCAGGTCATGGCAAAATGGTGGGATGAAGCTGTTCTTCTGAGGATCGGCCTGAAGCTAGAGCAGTTTCGTTATCAGACCAAAAAGCCATCTGTTTATTATGACATCCTTGCATAAGGATGTGACCATCCTGAGGGACCAAGATGGGAACCAACTCTTTTTCTTTTGTTTTTGGTCTTAATCTGACCTGACCAAGTGGATTTATTTTCAGTGTTCATCTGAATAAGGCTTAGTAGCAGATGATTTGAGAGGGGAGGAACAATGATTGAGCAGGCACTGATGCTAAGCAGATGTAATTTTTGCTTCCTGTTTGTTATCAGATGGTTCAGTTTATAGTGGAGAGACCAGCTGTGCTAGCTAGTTCCTTGCTGTGTTTTTGCTAACAGGAGAAGCTGCAACTATCTTCTGCAACTTCTTTCCATGTAGCACTTATGTAAAGATGGAAAGCAGATGCAGCTACAGGACTGCATGTGGATGGAAAAGTACAACCCCTAGACTGCAGTCCTTCTCACAGAACATGGCTTGAATCCAGGACAGAACAAAGGTCCTGTTTTGAGAGGGAGAGGCAGCTTTCATCCTTCCTTTGGAAGGAGGATGATCTGCATTTAGGTAGTGTGTGTCTGTGGTCCCTTAGATAAACCCTCAGAGCAAAACAGAAAGCCTCTAGCTATGGAAGTGTCACTGTGCTTCTGTCCCTTATGCTGCGAACAGTGTAAGGTCAGCTGGTCTGCTGCACAAAGTATAGGTCTGCTCATTACATGAACAGTCCTGGTAGATGTCTACTTTCAGCCTTGTATCCAGGGGAAAGAAAAGCAGAGCACAAAACTTGATCAACTCTGTGACCCAAGTGTCTTGGTGTAGGATTGTGGTTTTCTCTTGCACCTATTTCTCAAGCTAAGCCTTGTGGAGCCTCTTTTCTCCCGCTGGTTTTGCCAAACTACAGTCATTGAGGTAGCCAAAGGGAAGAAATTATCTGCTAGTGCTGTGAAGTGATGCTCAAGGGGTGCTGAGCCAACTAGTACAGATCCGTGTGGTGTTGAAAGTAGAAACCTCTACTGCGCAAGTTCAAGAGCTGAGGGAGACCTTACTGTGGCCTTTCAGTACTTTAAAGGGGGTTTAGAAGAAAAATGGGGACATACCTTTTAGCTCTAGATGAAAATTCCCTCTTACCCTACCCGAAGTGGAATTCAGAGATGAATTAAAGACAAGACTCTGCTCTGTAAAGCAGTACACTGCAAGAGGAGAAGCTTCAGAAGACTATACTCATACAACAAAGGTTGCAGGCCCCAGACTGTAAGCTCTTTTAAGTACCTGTGTCCTGCCAGCAGCAGTCTGGCCATGTGAAAGCTAAGACTAGGCCTAGGACTAACCAAAGCTAAGCATTTCTGTTAATTTTGGAGTCGCCTGAGGTTAATGCTCAGAGGCATCTCCTGTTGCCTACCTCACCAGGTATCCCGGGCTTGTGTTCAGGCTGCTGGAGAAGCTGTCTTACAGACAGGAGAATACGGCTGTATTCTTACTTAGTGTGGAAGTAAAGAAGAGAAAATAGCTGCAGTTTCTCTCCAAACTCTGTAGAGTTTGGGTGGTTTGGTTCATTGTGTTGTTTTTCCCCTGTACATACCCACCTTAAGTTTAAACAGTGCTAGCACTTTACTAATGACTAAAACTAAGTCAGATGGCACCTGCCTGGAAGAACGTTGCATTGCTGTCCCCTTCGTTACGTGAGGTAAAGTGTCAGCTCCTACCAGCAGCAGTCACCAGCATCCACATGGTTGATATTGGCCATTTATCATCAGTTCCCTCTCTATGACACTGCCAGAGCTTTTCCCACTACATTTTCATGTTGTTCAGCTCTGTGACAAACAGTTTTAAAAACAAAGTATTTCTTCTATAATTAATGATAAGTTATTAAGCACTAACAACATACTTTGAGCAAACCACTGCTGAAATGTGTTTTATAGCAATAAGGGAGAAGAATAAATTCTTGTCAGGATTGTTATTGCTTGAAGGAAATGGCTGAATATTCTTTAATGCTGTTACTGAAGGGATTAGAGATGGATGTTTGAAGTAATCAACTATCCTGCTAGGTGATAACCTCTATTTCCAAACCCTCCTAAATGATACAACAACCTGAAATTATAATTACTTAGTTCACTCTCTAGCTAGAGGGAGGGGGTTCAAGTTCCTAGGAAGATGGATAGGAGCTGAAGTGTAAAGAGTTTGCTGTTTTTAACAAGTACTTGCCTCCTGCTAACAGTGGGAAGAATTGAAAGCTTTTGCTGACAGGAACTTCCTGAATGCTGCTTCCTCTCTTTGCCTAAGCTGGTATCTCATCACTGCACATCTCCAGTGCATGATTTCCCTGGTGCTGAGGTTACCAGGATAAATTTTACTCATCCTAGTGAAAGGCCTCTGGGTTTCCTTTCTTCCTCGGGCTGTTGGCTTATCAAATTTCTACAGCATATCAGCTCCCAATTGATAGCAGTTCTATCCCCAGAGTATGAAGTTTAAGAGGAAAAAGAGTGCTGGTAGCACAAGGTTGACTGTAAGCCAACAATGTGCCCTCATGGCCAAGAAAGCCATGGGGTAGCTTAGGGTGCATCTGTGGCCAGCAGGTTGAAAAAGTTCTCTTCCCCCTTTCCTCTGCTCTGGCCTCATCTGGAGTACTGTGTCTAGCACTGGACTATCCAGCTTCTGGAACTACTAGAGGAGATCCATCAGAGAACCACTAGGATGATTAGCAGGAGACTGGAGCATCTGTTTTACAAAGATAGGCTGTCTGACTTGGGGCCCTTTAGCCTGGAAGAGACTGGGGCAGGGATCTCAATGCTTATCCCTATCTAAAGGGCAAGTGTCAGGAGGATGGAGCTAGGCTATTCTCAGTTTTGCTCAGCGACAGGACAAGGGGAAACAGACACAAACTGGAACACAGGAGTAAACATGAAAACTTCCTTGCACTTTGAGGGTGGCAGAGCATTAGAACAGGTTGCACAGAAAAATTACACAGTATCACAGGATGTTAGGGGTTGGAAGGGACCCAAGGAGATCATCGAGTCCAACCCCCCTGCCAGAGCAGGACAATACTATCTAACACAGATCACAGAGGAACACATCCAGACAGGCCTTGAAAGGCTCCAGAGAAGGAGACTCCACAAACTCTCTGGGGAGCCTGTTCCAGTGCTCTGTGACCCTTACAGGAAAGAAGTTCCCCCTTGTGTTGAGGCAGAACCCTTTGTGCTGCAACTTACACCCATTGCTGCTTGTCCTATCCCAAGGAGCAAGTGAGCAGAGCCTGTCCCCCCCACTCCTGGTCAGCCTTCAGATACTTAGAGGGGAACTGATAAATGTTTCTCAGTCTTCTCCAGACTAAACAGCCCCAGGTCCCTCAGCCTCTCCTCAAGCCATACCCTCCAGTCCCCTATCATCTTCGTAGCTCTCTGCTGGACCCTCTCCATCAAGATCCCTGTCCCTCTGAAACTGGGGAGCCCAAAACTGAACACATCATTCAAGATGAGGTCTCAACAGGGCAGAGTAGAGGGGCAGGAGAACCTCCACTGATCTGTTGGACGCACTTTTCCTAATAACACCCCAGGATCCCATTGGCCTTCCTGGCCACAAGGGCACATTGCTGTGCCATGGTTAACTTGTTCTCCAACAGCACCCCCAGATCCCTCTCCACAGAGCTGCTCTCCAGCAGATCACCTCCCAGCCTGTACTGCTGCAGTTTATTATTCCTCCCCAGATACAGGACTCTGCACTTGTCCTTGTTGACCTTCATCTGGTTCCTCTGATTGTGGAGTCTCCTTCTTCAGCGACTTTTCAAAACTCACCTGGACGTACTCCTGTGCGATTTTTACCTCGAGCAGAGAGGTTGGACTAGACGATGATCTCCACAGATCCCTTTTAACCCCTGTGATGCTGCATAGGAGGAAGCAAGGCAGCCGTGCGAACAATCAGACATAGTGACCACAAACAAGCACAATCCTGTTGCTTCACATGGGTATATGTATGGCTATAGATATATACACACCGATTTTTTTCTTCTTTAATATATATATATATATATATATAAAATAACACCTTGTTTATAAAGTGACATTTAATTGCCACCAGCTCCCTTCCCACCCCACCAAAAAAAAAAAAAAGCCAAACCCCAAACAATAGTATACAAAATAGAAAATATTTTAAATATTTATAAACGCCGCAAGGAAAAAAAAATAGAACTGTACGAAAATATTTTTTTTGGTTGGTTGGTTGGTTGTTTTTTTTTTTTTCCCCTGGAAGTTCCCTCCCTGCCTTGTGGGAAAAGAAAGAGAAGGAAAGGGGTACTACACGTTTAGCAGGCCTAGTGTGCCTTAAGTCCATAGTTGTTAAGAGGGTAAGAGTATGCCCTGCCTAATACTATCCGGTCCCGGAGGAGCTTAAATAAGACATAGTAATTGCAGAAGAGGATGAGGGCCATGGAGAGGGTGTGGTTCCACTTCTCTGAGCGCAGCAGGGAGTAGAGCTGGTAGCAGACCACACTGCCTTCGATGAGAATCAGCAGGTTGAGCAGCCGTAACGGACGGTGGAAAAGGAACTGCAGGGAAAGAGTTTTAAAAAGGGCAGATTTCTGTGGTTAGTTGCAGTGTTGAGGAGAGGAGAGGCAGGTACAGGCTGTCGTCTGCAGCCTCTGAGCTAGGAACCACTCTGCTGGGCACAGGAAATGTCTGCACTCCAACCACTGAGAGCTGCTTACCCGAAGAGAGCAGAGTTAAGAAATGAGGCTGACTGAACGTAAGCCAGCATGTGCTCAGCTGGCCAAGAAGACCAAGAGCGTGCTGGATCCCCCCGCAAAGCGTGAGGCGCTGGATCCCCCCGCAAAGCGTGAGGCGCCGGCTCCCCCCGCAAAGCGTGAGGTGCTGGATCCCCCCGCAAAGCGTGAGGTGCTGGATCCCCCCGCAAAGCGGGACGTGCCGGCTCCCCCCGCAAAGCGTGAGGTGCTGGATCCCCCCGCAAAGCGGGACGTGCCGGCTCCCCCCGCAAAGCGTGAGGTGCTGGATCCCACCGCAAAGCGTGAGGCGCCGGCTCCCCCCGCAAAGCGTGAGGCGCCGGCTCCCCCCGCAAAGCGTGAGGCGCCGGATCCCACCGCAAAGCGTGAGGTGCCGGATCCCCCGCAAAGCGTGAGGTGCTGGATCCCACCGCAAAGCGGGACGCGCCGGCTCCCCCCGCAAAGCGTGAGGTGCTGGATCCCACCGCAAAGCGTGAGGCGCCGGCTCCCCCCGCAAAGCGTGAGGCGCCGGCTCCCCCCGCAAAGCGTGAGGTGCTGGATCCCACCGCAAAGCGTGAGGTGCCGGCTCCCCCCGCAAAGTGTGAGGCGCTGGATCCCACCGCAAAGCGTGAGGCGCTGGATCCCCCCGCAAAGCGTGAGGCGCTGGATCCCCCCGCAAAGCGTGAGGCGCTGGATCCCCCCGCAAAGCGTGAGGCGCCGGCTCCCCCCGCAAAGCGTGAGGCGCTGGATCCCCCCGCAAAGCGTGAGGCGCCGGCTCCCCCCGCAAAGCGTGAGGCGCTGGATCCCCCCACAAAGCGTGACGCACCAGCTCCCCCCCGCAAAGCGTGAGGTGCTGGATCCCACTGCAAAGAGGGATGCGCTGGCTCCCACTGCAAAGCGTGACAAGCAGGACTAGAGAAGCGACTGTCACAGAATCACAGAATTCCTTAGACTGGAAAAGCCCTTCAGGATCATGGAGTCCAATCATTAGTTTCACACTCACAAGTCCTTGACTAAACCAAATCCCTCAGCACAACATCTCATCTCTTGGAATCGCTAGGGTTGGAAAGGACCACCAGCATCATCCAGTCCAACCTTTGTCCCAGCAACCTTCATCACCAGACCATAGCCTCAAGCACCACAGCCACTCTCCTTTTAAACACCTCCAGGGATGGCAACTCCACCACCTCCCTGGGCAGCCTGTTCCAGTGACTGACCACTCGGTAAAGAACTTCCTCCCAACAGCCAACCTAAACCTCCCCTGATGCAACTTGAGGCCATTTCCTCTTGTCCTATCATTAGTAATTTGGGAGAAGAGAAGAGTCCCCTCTACTTGGCACTGGTAAGGTTGCACCTTGAATACTGGGGTTTGGTTTTGAGCCCCTCACTAGAAGAAGGATACTGAGGTGGTGAAGTGTGCCTAGAGACAGTCAACAAAGCTGGTGAGCATCTTGAACAAAAATCCTATGAGGAAGAGCTGAGGGAGCAGGGATCAGTTCAGTCTGGAGAAGACGACACTGAGGGGAACCTCATTGCTCACTACAGCTCCCCTGAAAGGAGGTTGTAGTGAAGTAGGGGCTGACCTCTTCTCCTAGGTAGCAAGTGATAGGACAAAAGGAAATGGAGTTAAGTTGCACCAGGGGAGGTTCAGGTTAGATATTGACAAAAATTTCTTTACGGAAAAGTTTATCCAGCATTGGAACAGGCTGCCTAGGGCAGTGGTGGAGTTACCATCGCTGGAAAGGTTTAAAAGACATTTGGATGAGGTGCTCAGGGACATAGCCAAACAGCTGTGTGCAGGGAGATGTTAGGTTATGGTTAGACTTTATGTTCTTAAGGTCTCCCAGCCACACAATTTTATGGTTGTATAAAGTGTCATTTCACTGGAGGAGCATGAGCGAAATAAAAGAACCTAGTGTGTCAAGAGACAGGCAACAAAGCTGGCCAGCATCTTGAACACAAATCCTGTGAGGAACAGCCGAGGGAGCTGGGACTGGTTCAGCCAGGAGAAGATGATGCTGAGGGGAAACCTCATTGCTCTCTACAGCTGCCTTGAAAGGAGGCTGTAGCCAGGTGGAGGTTGGTCTCTTCTGCCAGGCAACCGCAAAAGAACAAGGGGACACAGCCTCAAATTGTGCTGGGGGAGGTCTAGGCTAGATGTTAGGAGGAAGTTGTTGTCAGAGAGAGTGATTGGCATTGGAATGGGCTGCCCAGGGAGGTGGTGGAGTCGCCATCTCTGGAGGTGTTGAAGCAAAGCCTGGCTGAGGCACTTAGTGCCATGGCCTAGTTGATCGGCCACGGCTGGGTGCTAGGTTGGACTGGATGATCTTGGAGGTCTCTTCCAACCTGATTGATTCTATGATTCCCTGGAAGATGCTAACTGGAACCTTCTAAGAATAGAACACTGCCTGACAGGAGACCTGTGTCACAGCCATGAGAAAACAACAACAAAGCAGCTGGAGCTTCCACCTTGCCTAGGTACTGGAACAGGCTGCCCAGTGAGGTGGTGGAGTCACCATCCCTGGAGATGTTCAAGAAATGTGTGGGCACAGCACTGTGGGATATGGTTTAATGGCCATGGTAGTCTTGGGTTGACAGCTGGAATTGATCTTGGAGGTTTTTTCCAACTCAAACAATTCCGTGATTCTATGACATCATAATACTGCAACAGCAAATTCCCTCTGCTGCAAACAGTATTCTGTTCAGCAGCAATGGAAAGCAAACTCTATTCTACATGATCTGCTCTGCTGCAGCTGGGTTTGAGCCTCTCCTCCCTCCCACAGCGATAACATGTCAAGCAAGAGAAGAGATACTTGCATAAAAGCGGGCGTGGGACACATCTGAAGGCACTGCTACGTTGTAAGGCCCAACTGCTTTGTACAGGCATCGACTGCGTCGCACCAGAACTCCCTGTGGCCATATTGTGTTTTCTGACCAGCTGTGGGGATAGAATAACAGAGTGTTAGCATCTGTGCGCCCAACTGTTTGAGCATGGGTTCACAGAAATGGGATGCATCTCCAAATACCAAAGCCTCTGCCACAAGGACATGACCTAGCTCCCAGTGGTCAAGCACAGAGAGGTGATCACAAGCCCAACAGATGGACTGAACAAATGGCTGCCAGTGCAAAAGTCTAGCCCACTGCATCAGAGTGGGCCACCTCCTGCCCCTGCATAAACCTTATTGCTGTCTACAACTACCTGAGGGGTGGTTGTGGCCAGGAGGAGGTTGCTCTCTTCTCTCAGGTGGCCAACGCCAGAACGAGAGGACACAGCCTCAGGCTGCGCCAGGGGAAATTTAGGCTTGAGGTGAGGAGAAAGTTCTTCACTGAGAGAGTCATTGGACACTGGAATGGGCTGCCTGGGGAGGTGGTGGAGTCACTGTCCCTGGGGCTGTTCAAGGCAAGATTGGACGTGGCACTTGGTGCCATGGTCTAGCCTTGAGCTCTGTGGTAAAGGGTTGGACTTGATGATCTGTGAGGTCTCTTCCAACCCTGATGATACTGTGATACTGTGATAAACTACTCCAGCGGCCAATAATCTTGGTGTGTGTTTTTAGGAAGGAACCAGCACTAACCAGAGTGGCTCAGAGAGCTTTCTATAGGAGACAGTTCTGTTAATTTGGAACAGAAAAAGCTGCAGAGTTCCATGGAGAATGAAGTGTCCCCAGTAGAGAAGCACTGTTGGCAGCTGTTTTATCTACTAGAACGCCTTCTCAGCCCCTTGCTGGGCATGCCAATCCATCCCCGCACTCACATATGCTGTGGAGCATTGCTGTAGGAACCATGTTCCAGTTTCTGCCACTTGCCGAGGTGGGCAGCTGATCTGTGGAGCAGGTCACAGTACTTGGGCGGCAGCAGCTGCGTGGTGAGCATGACAAAGGCGTTAATCCACACCATGATGAGGTGCTCACAGGACCAGCGCATGTCATAGTACTGAGTGCTCTGCAAAGAGACCAGACAAGACCTTGGCACAACTGTCACAGAGCAGAGGAAGGAATGACAAGGGATGTACTGCGTGTGCATCCAGCAGACCCACACCACACATCACAGGCATGCTCTCTTGGACCAGTGAGTTCAGAGGGTAACATCTTAGGAAATGCTCAAGACTCCCTTCTCCTTGACCTGAAGGAGAATGGGCAGAGGGACGATGCTGCAGCTGATGCATCTCCTCCCCCAGCAGCAGACAACAAAGGAGTTTGCTTGTAACAGAACTGCCCCAAGAGCACCAATTGCACCAGGACTACTACGTGGATGGTGGAACCCTGCCAATTTCACCACACCAGCTGGAGCTCGTTCAACTTAGAAAAATAATGGATTAAAAAAACAAATTACAACCCCCAGACTGACAAGAGGTTCTTGGATTTAGCTTGCCAAGCACCCTGCCCAGCTTGGTTTGCTAACAGGCTGAACACCAAGGCCTCTGATCCAAGCACTCGGGCCAGGATGTTGGATCTGAGACAGGTAACAACAGGTTCCCTTTTCTAAGAACACAGCTTTCCATCTGTCTAGGACAGGGGGTGGGAGAAGGGGAGTTAGTAAGTGGAGTGATGGGACTAGAGGTGCATCACATTTATGGCAATACCTATCCGCCAACCAGGAGCAGTACTAGTGCCCTCCGGATGCAGCCATGCTCCGCTATCCGGGCTGCCAAAGGGGAGACAGAGAAAAGGGGAATTAGCCAGGAGTCTGGCCTGGCAGCAGGTCACACAACAGTCAGAAGGAGACGGCGGGCAGGGGCACAGAGAGAGCTAGACAAGAGCTACCTTCACAAAGCACAGTGGCAGGAATGCCACATAGTAGGCACTGAAGAGAGAGTTGAAGAGAACTTCCTTGATCCTGCGGTTGAAGTCTGCTTTTAGGCACTCCACTTCGTTGCGGATGAGATCTGGGGAGAGGGGGCAGCTGTGGGTGGGGATAGATGTGGGATTATTGAACTGTTCTCTCAGGGACTCCCACAGAAGCGAGAGGAAATCTTTGGGTTTGACCAGGCTGCTGACAGCTGAAGCCCCATTGTCCACCATCTGGTCTTGTACCATGTAATCACAGTCTGCAGGCAGGGGCTGTGCTCTGCTGTCCTGGTGGAAGCAGCATAGAGGAACATAGACACCAAACCTGCAGGGAAAGAAATAAAGGGGAAAAAGAGGGCTGAAATCACACTCATCCCACCATGAAGTTGGGGGCACCTTCTCAACAGCCTCTTCTGGGGAAGAGGAGGCTGAAGAGAGACCTTCTCACTCTCTACAACTACCTAAAAAGACATTAGAGTGAGGTGGAGGTTGGCCTCTTCTCCCTAATATCACAAGACAGGATGAGAGCGAGGTAGCTGTTGGCTTCTTCTCCCTAATATCACATGACAGGATGAGAGGAAACCACCTCAGGTTGCACCACGGGAGGTTTAGAATGGATATTAGGAAAAAATTCTTTACTGAAAGAGTGGTGAGGCATTGGAATAGGCTGCAGAGAGTTATGGTGGAGTCACCATCCTTTGAGGTGTTTAAAAAGTCCACAGACATGTCTTTTTGGGACATGGTCTAATGGCCATGGTGGTGTTAGCTTGACAGTTGGACTTGATGATCTCAGAGGGCTTTTCCAACCAAATCAATTTTATGGTTCTCAACAGATGTTGCTCTTATAACCAGGGCACCACATGGGAACCCTCACTTCAGAAGCTAGTGGCCAACTCTTCTTCCCCATAAAAGGCTAGAGAATCATAGAATCAAAGAGGTTAGAAGAGACCTCTAACATCATCCAGTCCTACCTAGCACCCAGCCCTATCCAGTCATCTACTAGACCATGGCACTAAATGCCTCAACCAGGCTTTTCTTGAACAGTTCCAGGGACAGCAACTCCACCACCTCCCTGGGCAGCCCATTCCAATGCCAATCACTCTCTCTGACAACAACTTCTTCCTAACATCTAGCCTATACTTCCCCTGGCACAACTTGAGACTGTGTCCTCTTGTTCTCTTGCTGGTTGCCTGGCAGAAGAGACCAACCTCCACCTGGCTACAACCTCCCTTCAGGTAGTTGTAGGCAGCAATGAGGTCAGCCCTGAGCCTCCTCCTCTCCAGCTGAAACAACCCCCAGCTCCCTCAGCCTCTCCTCACAGGGCTGTGTTCCAGGCCTCTCACCAGCTTTGTTGCCCTTCTCTGGACACGTTCCAGCACCTCAACATCTCTCTTGAATTGAGGGGCCCAGAACTGGACACAGTACTCAAGGTATAGCCTGACCAGTGTTGAGTACAGGGGAAGAATAACCTCCCTTGTCCTACTGGCCACACTGTTCCTGATACAGGCCAGGATGCAGCTTCAACAACCACCATGGTTCCCTATTGTGGAACCAACGATCTCCCCAGTGGCTCAGTCTCCAGTCACAGTAAAGTCCTCTCACATGTACACCATACTGAGGCAATCTGCTTCATCAGCTCAGCACCACCTACTCACATCACCCCCCAACCATTCCTACTTCCTCTTTAATCATAAGGTAAGGAGACAGGCTACAGCCAACAGCTTTTCTCCCCATGGTGGTTCATCCCATCCCCAAGCAACTATGCTCCCTCCACCCTGAAGGTATAAGGTGATGTCACTCACGGGTAGCCCAGGAAGAGAAGGTTGAGAACGGAATGGCTGCGGAAGAGGTTGACCAAAGTCCAGCAGAGCACCCATCCACAGAGAGTGAGCAGCACAAGGCGCACCATGTAGTGAACCACTGATGTTGCACCCACCTGAGAGGCCTGCAAACAGAGAAACACTTAGCAGCCCTGTAACATTAATCCTAGAGCGTGAGAGCAGGGGCTGCCTGTGGAGGAGAAGCAGGGAGAGGGCTGCCAAGCGCCACTGTAAGAAGGATGTTTGCCCTCTTCTACCCAGAACTCAGAGACTGTCTCTCTTATAAAGACTTTATTCACGATTGCTAGAATGCAGAACCATTCAAATAAGCACAAGTCATAGGACATGATTCATACAGGGCCTTTAAAAACAATTTCAGAGCTACAAAGTACAAAATATTGTTGCTCAAGTCTCTTATTGCTCTGTTGATAGCAGCCCAGGATAGTCTGAAACACATTTCCTCTTGCTCTTCCCTGTAGAACCATCAGAACTGGAAGGTCAGAGTTGAGGGAAGAGAAGGTGGTGCACCTTGGCAATCCCCAAACTAGATTTCCACCACTCATCTTTACTGGATGTACAGGCAGCAGTCCAGCCAGGAGGCACCACCTTCAAAGGGACAGCAAGAAATCTTGTCCTAGGCTCCTGAGGGGAGGAGGCAACTGAACTACGAAAAGATTCTTAGGGGTTAAAGCCAATAGATGGGATGTGCCAGAACTTGCATGGAGGGTTTCAATGCAGAAATGCAGAAATCTCAGTCTATGGGAAGTTTCAGGGAGGATGTGAACGTAAATGAAAATGGCAGGTATTGGATATGAAAAGAGACCTTCAGAGATCCCACCTTCTCCGTTCACCTACTGAACAGAAGATAACTGTTCCTTTACTTATCTATTGTTAACCTTATTGCTTAGCCTGGAGTTGTTTCAGAGGACAGAACTTCCATTTTCCTCAAAATGACCTTTCTCAAGCATGTATTTGGCCTGATTCCACTATCATAAACACCAGGCCTCAAAATGTGAGGTGGCATGACTAGAGTCTCAGAGTTACTGAGTAACCAGGACTGGAAAGGCAATTCCTATTTCACTCAAGCGCTCCCCTGACCTTTCCGCTCTACTTTGTTTGTTCTTCCAGTCTCAGCCAACCTCCCCCTTTGCCTTCCTGCTACCTGACTTGCAATTCTCACAGCTGCTTCCCTGGCACAAGATAGTGAGGAAGAATATTGTACCTACACAGATAAAGAAGCAAGGGGGACCATTCATCTCCTCCTAGCTGCAAAGGCAACAGAGCTACCCAGTAGTGCAGGACATGAATGAGTTCAAGGAGAAAACATCCCCAAAGTCTTAAGTCACTCACACCCAGACTTGTGCTGGGGGAACAAACTCTCCAGCTACCCAAATGGCAGAAGCTTCTCAGGCTGTAGTCATGGTCATGCTCTGCAATCAGCACTACAGGCAGGAGAAGGAAGAGTGGGAATGTTACCTCAGAGATGAGGGCCCACACCAGCCTCCGTGCTAGCATCACTGTGATGAATGCCGCCAGGTGGTAGTCAATGAGGTGAAAATTCTGAAGGAGGAAAAAGAAAAGGTCTTCACCAGGGGAAGGGACTCTGAAACCCCCCAGCTGAGGTGGGACTGGAAAGAGGCGTGGTGAGTGTCAGACCTCGTGTAAGCATTCCTTAAGTCTCTCTACTAAAGATGAGGGACACAGGAAATGTCTCCAGAAGGTCTTACCCACATGGAGCTTCCTGCCCCTAGAAAACAAACACACAACCCACCCTCTGGGCAAGTAGTTTGGGTCAAATGGAGATAGAGGACAAGTATCCTACTGTAGAGAAGAGCTTACAAGCTCTCTTGGGAAAAGCAACTGAGCAACCAGAGCAAGGACAGCCAAGCTGGAGTCCAGTGTGAGCACAGCAGCTCACTTTAGTTCTTAGTCTCAGAAATGGGCTGTTAGTGGCTAGTGCTTCCTGACAATTATGTTGATGTCATCTTCATGATCTGTATTAGAAATTAATGCTGGCTCTAGCTGTATCAAGTCAGATACAGCTCTTGGACCTCTCGTGATTTTCCAGGGAAGCCATCAAATGTGTTCTGGCTAGAACAGCTAACAGACTCTCTGGGACCTCAAGGACATTTTGGATAATCAAGGTGCTTGACCTCTGACGAGAACAAACATAAGACCTATCAAATCCTTTCAGGTAGTAAGCCTAAACCAGGCTTTTTCTTCAAAGCAAGCTGTGCCCAGCACAGCTGAACTTGAAACCAATAGCTCGACAGCGGCAACACCAGCACCATCTGTCGGCACAGTTAACTGAGGAACCACCTTGTACTTCCAAGCAGCAAGGACACAACTTAAACTGAAGAACCCCTTCAGAGGCTAGTTCCACTCAGACAAGCATTGCTGACTCCAGTATGAGGCACTGCCGTGTTGTGCAGCTTACTGCGCCAGGAAGAAGACTGAAACCTTCATACACGCTGAGGATCTGAACCCTTCCCAAACTCCTCTGCTGCTGACCTGCTGTGAGATTCTCATGAAAACTTCCATTGATTCCTTTCATTTCTGCTATGAGAAGGCACCCAGCTGGAGTATCATCTCGATTTCAAATCCTAGGGGCTAGCTAGGCCATGCAAGTATATGCAGGTAATTCCCACCGAAGAGGCCCTGCTGTCAGCTCTTTCTCTCACTACCTCTCCGGTGAAATAGGGAATGACATGGCCCTGGCTGATCAGGGTGCATGCAACTTCCCCTTCACCCCCTTATGTCAAATGCTTGGTGATTCCTGGACTGAAGAAGCATGAAAAGCAGCTGTGCAATGACAAAACAAGAGCGATGCCATTTGCTGGAGAGCTTACCAGTGAGGTACAGGAAGCAGGGTGATTGTATGGGTACCACCAGACAGTCTTGTAGATGTTAATGTACTGAATGAAGAGAGCTACAAGTAGGTAGATGAAAAACAGGAATTCAAAGAGAAGGCTCCCATCCAATGGCAGATCAGGGATCCGGCAGTGACGTACAGGCTCCGGAGTAATCAGCGCTGTGATCAGAGGCGCAGAGAGGCTGATGGCACTACCATTCCTGAAGCAGACAGAGATCACTCACTTGGTAAACATTCTACACCATCTCTTACCATTTTCCAGAACAGAAAATGCTTGTCATTGTGAATTTTGGGACAGAGCAGTGCTAGGAGAGATGGCAGCAGTCTTACATTCATATTTTTGGCACAAGACTGGTGGTGAGCTTGACCACCTTCTTTGCTCAGACAAGCCTTTATCCAGCATTTTCTCTAGACAACAGATTGGTCTACCAGAGATGCTGTGATATGCCCAGCAATATTTCAGTCAACTTGTAGGTGGAGAAACAGAGGTACAGTGAGGAAGCAACTCCAAGCAAAAATCAGTGAGGACTCTATGCCAGAACAAGCACTTAATGTTGCTTCCTCCCACCCATCACTAGGATGTTAGAGGATCACCCAGTCTCCTTCTCCAGTACTGCAAAGTGCCCATCATCTTTCTGCTCTCAGTTCCTCCCTTAAGAACAGGGGGAACTAAAAATGGAACAAAGGAGTTCAGCTGCATTGTAAAGGCTGACCTCTCAAGTGTGTTCACACCTCCTTCTTTCCTGCCCTTCAGAGGAGGCTACCACAACTGCATCTCCAGCAGACTGACCTGATAAGGAAGCTCAGACAAACTATGCTGTATCCGACTGAAACCAGGATAAACAATGCTCCCCCAGGAGCCTGGGGCACTGATTACATGGTTTCAACAGTCACTTGTTCCTCAAGAATCTAAGACTGCCATCCATCCATCTGTCCCAGCCACAGAAGTCTTTAAAGGACAAAGCTAAATGGCTTGGATCTCTCTACTATGCAAAGATGAACCTATACTAGAGCTGGTCAGAGCTTCAACATGCTTCAACATGCAACTGTTAACTTCTGCATGGAAAGAAGTAACACCTGACCCTTTCAATCTTCACACCAAATGTGGAGATCTAAATATCACCATGCATTCTTTTTCAGTCCCCTAGCTTCCCCAGAAAATGGAGATGAGCTTTGCCAACTGTGAGAAATAGTTTCAGCTGCAGCCAGCAGGCCTAAAACATAATACAGACATCCTCCTGCCCTGCCCTTCTGTCATGTAGGGGGAAGACTCACAGCTGAGCTCTGACACGTCACACTAACTCCTTGTGACACTGCAGGCAAATGAGCGAGAGAGAAAGGCGTTCTCAGCTGCTAGGACTCACTGCTCTAGGAACTGTTGCAGGGAAAGGCAAACTGAGCACTGTGTGATTTCCACTCCTAGCTGTCGTGACCACTCCGAGTAGTGTAGGGTGGTTGAGAACACTTCCACAGTCCTCCCCCACAGGGCTGATTATAATGCATAAAGTCCACAGAGGCCACAGAGGGAAGTTTGTGCCACAGCAGAGCTGGGAAGAGAAACTGGAAGAGGTCTGTCATGCAAGGCATGTTCCTTCTCAGATGGGCCATTCCACATCAGAGGCGTCAAGGTTTCCATCTCCCAATTCTCTTCAACCGTGACACTGCACTTCCACAGGGTGCTCAGAGCAGATCAAAGCTCCTAGCTCTTGGTGCTGCCCTAGATGCAAGTGTCTCAACAGTCCCACCTTCGTCCTCACCTGTTTCTCAAACCAGTACCGTTTCCACAGTTCCCACCAACCAGCGTCTGAAGAGAAGGCAAAGCTGAACGGCTTAGCTGCTGCCGGCTGGGTCCCCTCCTTCCACCGGGCATGACCAGGAACCAATCCACTTCCAATGCCTCCTGCAGGCTGTGCCCTGAGACTCAGACAAAGATCTCGAAGCTTTCCCAGATCTGCAAAGGAGGCAGAAACATCACTTGAGCTGTAAACTACTGGTCACCTAGCTGACCACCCAGCCAAGCAAGCGCACGCAAATGGAAGCTGCACTCCTCCATCCAGTGCCCTGTGGGACACCCAGGACCACCCTACAACACTGTGCCACTTCAAAAGCACCAGATCAGTCTCTGCTTGCATACAAAGGACAGACGCCAGTGACACTGTGTCTTTAAAAAGCAGCTGCTTAAATTAGCCATGAGCGACTGCTCCCACTTCCTGTTGGCTGGAAAGCACCACAGGGCATCTCCAGTGCTGGAGACCACACAGCTGCTTTGGCTCACTTCAAAAACATGCCTGCAAAGAACCCTCTCCCTGTTCTGGCGTGAGGAACTGCTCGGAACTTCACAGGTCTTTTAACCACAGCCCCTGATGCTTGTAGGTAATTTGGAACACAAGGCCTATGAGGAGAGGCTGAGGGAGCTGGGGGTGTTTAGCCTGGAGAAGAGGAGGCTCAGGGCTGACCTCATTGCTGTCTACAACTACCTGAAGGGAGGCTGTAGCCAGGTGGGGTTGGTCTCTTCTGCCAGCAGCAGAGAGAACTGCCAGAGCAGTGAGTCCTAGCAGCTGAGAACGCAGCAACAGAACAAGGGGACACAGTCTCAAGTTATGCTGGGGGAGGTCTAGGCTGGATGTTAGGAGGAAGTTGTTGGCAGAGAGAGTGATTGGCATTGGAATGGGCTGCCCAGGAAGGTGGTGGAGTCACTGTCCCTGGAGGTGTTGAAGAAAAGACTGGATGGGTTACTTAGTGCCATGGTCTAGTTGATTGGCCAGGGCTGGGTGCTAGGTTGGAGGTCTCTTCCAACCTGGTTGATTCTAAGGATCCCCTTTGCCTGAGCTCTCAGTAGACAGACTGGTCTCCATGAAGCTACTTGCACGGTTCAGCTCCTTCCATGCTAAGAAAGCCTGAGTGACACAATGGGAGAAGGTCCCTTTGCAAGTGATTGTAGTTAGCAGTGCAGCAAAACACCCCTCTGTGCAGGTACTTCAGATGCACATATAGGCAATGACTTAACTCTTCACAAAACCTTTTTAAACCTTTAAATAGTTATTTATTTTAAATTACATATTTTAATCAGTTCTTAAAATGGATCCAGTATGAGAGAGGCTGAGCATCTGGGAATATCAGCAACAGAGGCAGATTCTCTGGCACAGACTTCTGTCCCTTCCCAGACAATTTTGCTGTTCTTCCATTGGTCTTACACACAACACTGCAAGGATTTCATCAGGCTAGTAAGAGACATGAGAGAGGGGTGGGTTGAATTGGTGTGTAAATCTGGAAGTTATTCTAAGCACTGTGCTGTACAGAATCAAGGCACTGAGTGAGCATCTCACCACAAGGAGCCTGGTGTGTCTGCATGGCTGGAGACCTGCCCTTTTGGCAAAATAAAGGCAGAACCAACCCACATTGGTCCAAAAAAAAAAGCACCCCCACCTTCTGGGAAACTCTGGATCTAGCTTCAACATTGGCAAATGAACCCCATCATCTGTTTATAATTCAGTTATCATCTCCTTTAAAATCCTGAGAAATCACTGCTGGCAGAAATGCCAGGAATTTTGCTCAGTGAGTCACACCACTGTCATCATGAACACAGCATGCAGGAGAAGTGGGCTAAAAAAACTCCCTCAAATAATCATCCTTTGTATTAAGATTTCTCATCCCTTGTCTCTACTCCAACAACCAATTCTCAACATTTCAACAACAATCAAGATGATGTTTCAAAAGGTTCTCTTGTTATAACTCCAGGGAGAAGCTAACAGAGAACTGAAGCCTTCCTTACCTTCCTAGTCAAGGTTCTATAGACTCCAGAGGACTTTGTCTAGGATGTTCTAGAGGTTTATTCAGGGATATTTGTATTTCAGGAATGAAGTATAAACATAAAGAAAATTCCCTTGAATCTACAAGAGGTGCAAGGGCAGCAAGAATCATAGAATCAACGAGGTTGGAAGAGACCTCCAAGATCAGCCAGTCCAACCTAGCACCCAGCCCTAGACCATAGGACTAAGTGCCCCACTCAGTCTTTTCTTCAACACCTCCAGGGAAGGCAACTCCACCACCTCCCTGGGCAGCCCATTCCAATGCCAATCACTCTCTCTGACAACAACTTCCTCCTAACATCCAGCCTACATCTCCCATGGCACCAGTTGAGACTGTGTCCCCTTGTTCTGTTGCTGCTTGCCTGGCAGAAGAGACCAACCTCCACCTGGCTACAGCCTACCTTCAGGCAGTTGTAGACAGCAGTGAGGTCAGCCCTGAGCCTCCTCTTCTGCAGGCTGCACACCCCCAGCTCCCTCAGCCTCTCCTCACAGGGCTGTGTTCCAGGCCCCTCACCAGCTTCATTGACGTTCTCTGGCCACATTCCAGTATCTCAACATCTCTCCTGAATTGAGGAGCCCAAAACTGAACACAAGGAGTTAAGGTGTGGCCTGACCAGTGTTGAGTACAGAGGAATAATAGCCTCCCTCATCCTACTGGCCACACTGTTCCTGATCCAGGCCAGGATGCCACTGGGCACACTGCTGCCTCATCTTCAGGTACTATTTACCAGCACCCCCACGTCCCTTTCTTCCTGGCTGCTCTCCAGCCACTCTGTCCCCAGCCTGTAGCGCTGCCTGGTGTTGTTGTGGCCAAAGTGTAGAACCTTGCACTTGGCCTTGTTAAATCTCATCCCATTGGCCTCTACCCACCCATCCAGCCTGTCTAGGTCCCTCTGCAGGGCTCTCTTACCATCCAACAGATCAACACCTGCTCCTAGCTTGGTGTCAACTGCAAACATACTGATGCAGAGAGAATGCAGAACTCTCTTAGGGCATCCAGACACTATATAAGCAGCTAAGGTGAAGAAAAAAAACAAAAAAAATCCCAAACAAAACTTCCAAAAGGAGCAATTCTGAAAACCATTTTAAATCCAATTACACTGTTATAGGGCCTGTGGAAGCTGAAGCAATTGGTCTGATTCAACCTACAGAATACTCTGTTGCATCAGGAGAAGTGTGGCCAGCAGGTCAAGGGAGGTGATTCTCCCCCTCTATTATGCTCTGCTGAGACCCCACCTGGACTACTGCATCCAGTTCTGGAGCCCCCATTACAAGAAAGATGTGGAGATGCTGGAGCGTGTCCAGAGAAGGGCCATGAGGATGATGAGAGGGCTGCAGCAGCTCTGCTGTGAGGACAGACTGAAAGAGTTGGGGCTGTTCAGGCTGGAGAAGAGGAGGCTGCAAGGTGACCTTCTTGGGCCTTCCAGTATCTGAAGGGAGCCTACAAAAAGGCTGGGAAGAGACTTTTGAGGCTATCAGGGACTGACAGGACATGGGGGAATGGAGCAAAGCTGGAGGTGGGGAGATTCAGAGTGGCCATGACCAGGAAGTTGTTGAGCATGAGAGTGGTGAGAGCCTGGAACGTTTTTCCCAGGGAGGTGGTTGAGGCCCCATTGCTGGAGGTGTTTGAGGCCAGGCTGGCTGAGGCTGTGGGCAGCCTGCTCTAGGGTAGGGTGTCGCTGGGCATGGCAGGGGGGTTAGAACTAGCTGATCCTTGTGGTCCCTTCCAAGCCTGACTGATTCTATGATTTATGCTAACAGATGCAATATGTGGTGGTCTAATTAGCAGTATTAAGAGCGGAAGGTATTTTATGCCCCATTCAATAATTCATGTAAATAATTTAACAGCTCTCATTATTATCCCATTAGCATGGTTAACATGCTTGCCAGGAGAGATGCTTGGACACCAAGGCATGACACTTCCACTCCCTGGTTTTTCACAAACAAGTGAAATGCAGGTTTCTAGAAGGAAAAAAAGGAATGACTGTGGAAGGAAGCCCTCCCTTAACATCAGTCCATCATATTCTACATGCACTTGAAGGAGCTCTTTCACAGGGATCCACAGCCCTTTCACAGCAAACATATACAGATGAGGGAGTTCCTCAAATTAAGCTTCACATTACTTCACTGGAGTCTGACCAAATTAGGTAGAATCATAGAATCAGTCAGGGTTGGAAGGGATCACAAGGATCATCTAGTTCCAACCCCCCCTGCCATGTCCAGGGACCCTACCCTAGAGAAAGCTGCCCACAGCCTCATCCAGCCTGGCCTTAAACACCTCCAGGCATGGGGCCTCAACCACCACCCTGGGCAACCCACTCCAACCTCTCACCACTCTCACGGTGAAGAAATTCTTCCTCAGGTAGGTGTCTTTCAGAGCAAAACCTGCCCAAGAATCATTCCATTTGTGTCGGGTTTTTTTGTTTGCTCATTTTAAAACTAGCCACACAGAACTGAAGCTTCCCAGATAAAGTTAAACAAAGCAGTGAGATTACATATCAGTTTGACTCTCAGTCTGCTTTTTTTGGCCTTGAACCAATCAACAGCCCTCCTTTTTGATGAGGCAGACACGGGAGAAAAAACCTTTGTGTCGATTTCAATTAATAAACAAAGCCATGATCATAGAATCATAGAATCAAGCAGGTTGGAAGAGACCTCCAAGATCAGCCAGTCCAACCTAGCACCCAGCCCTATCCAGTCAACTAGACCATGGCACTAAGTGCCTCAGCCAGGCTTTGCTTCAACACCTCCAGGGACAGCGACTCCACCACCTCCCTGGGCAGCCCATTCAATGCCAATCACTCTCTCTGCCAACAGCTTCCTCCTAACATCCAGCCTAGACCTCCCCCAGCACAACTTGAGACTGTGTCCCCTTGTTCTGTTGCTGCTTGCCTGGGAGAACATTCTGTGAAAAAACATGCTAAGAAGGAGAAAAGACAAAAAGTGTCCAGTGTCCATGACCCTTTACACCTACAGGAAAGATTCCTGTGTGCATCCAAGTCATATGAAGTATTAATAAAGAGCTTGCAGAGCAAGCTGAGAGTCCACCAGGTTCCATTCTCTGTTTGCAGAGTCCCCACCCCATCAGCAATATGATTTTATATAGACTCACAGGCACAAAGATTAATGGAAGATAAAAGCTTTTCCTGGCAAGATGCTTTAGTCCATTATTATGATTACACATTCATTTTCCCAGTTCACCTACAATTTCCCTCAAAACCAAGTCACATATTTGTAGTCCCTTCATCTGCAACAGTCTCAGAAAAGAAGCTTTCAAGATCTTCTCTCTCAAGGCAGACAGGTCCTGTACACACACAGGGAATGGATACTGGTACAGACAGCACTTGGGTCCTAGAAAGGGACCATGCTCTATTCAGGACAGAGATGGAGATATCAGTTGTGACATGGCTGTAAGAAGATCCAGGTCCGCAAGGCATCTGACCTTCCCATTTCCAATTCATGCTTTTAAGACTACAGAAAGCACTTAGGCATTTTGTTACTGCATTGATGTCTCTCCTCCCCAGCTATCCTAAGGAGGCAGGATCAAGGCAGGCAAGAACCACAGGAAGGCTTTACGGATGCGAAGCTGGGCAGATGGACAATCCAGCAGTTCCGAGGGGAACAGCATGCAGCCCTGTCCTGCTTGCCAGGAATCGACACGCAGAATTCCATTCCTACGTCCTGTGAGGACAGACTGGAAGAGTTGGGGCTGTTCAGGCTGGAGAAGAAGAGGCTGCAAGGTGATCTTCTTGGGCCTTCCAGTATCTGAAGGGGGCTACAAAAAAGCTGGGGAGGGACTTCTGAGGCTCTCCGGGAGTGACAGGACATGGGGGAATGGAGCAAAGCTGGAGGTGGGGAGATTCAGAGTGGCCATGACCAGGAAGTTGTTGAGCATGAGAGTGGTGAGAGGCTGGAATGGGTTGCCCAGGGAGGTGGTTGAGGCCCCATGGCTGGAGGTATTTAAGGCCAGGCTGGATGAGGCTGTGGGCAGTCTGCTCTAGGGTAGGGTGTCCCTGGTCATGGCAGAGGGGTTGGAACTGAATGATCCTTGTGGTCCCTTCTAACCCTGACTGATTCTATGATTCCTGCATCAGGAGCTGCCTAAACAGCACTTAGAAGAGGCAAATCAGGAGAGAGTCAGTGACTCATCAGAATGGAAAGTCTGCCTGGTTCTCCATCTCTGTGCTGGAAATGCAGCAATGCTCAGCCAGTTATTCTGATGGCACTAACGTCTTTTAAATTGGGGAAAACTCTGAGCTCACAGTTCCTCTCGGGAAGCTTGCTGCACTGAGGTGTGAGAACTCTCAAAGCTTGGAAAGCACTGAATGGGCTCTCCTTGGCTTCACAAGTCCTACCACATACTCTCAAGAGCAGAGTGGGAAAAGTGGCCATCCTCACTTGCAACAA
This sequence comes from Pogoniulus pusillus, assembly GCF_015220805.1. Classification (NCBI taxonomy): domain Eukaryota; kingdom Metazoa; phylum Chordata; class Aves; order Piciformes; family Lybiidae; genus Pogoniulus; species Pogoniulus pusillus. The sequence continues at coordinate 16,808,731 of NC_087268.1, read as the reverse complement.
CATGACCTGACAAGGCCACAGGTCTCTTCTGGCAACTCTCTACCCCAGCCAAAGCAGCCTTGTCCCTGCTGAGTGAGCATGTGACACCTTGGGCTGAAGCAACACGTTGCCACTGTGGCCCTTAGCAAGGAAGCTCTGCCTGCCTCCTCTTCCTCAGCAACACAGAAGCTCCCAATACTGTCTGAGTTATTAGCAAAACTTGCCATCCAGGGTACTTGTGCTTAATGGCTCCATGGGCATGGAAACACACCTGCCACCCGTGGGGCGCTCCCTCGCAGGGAAGCACAGCAGGCCACCCCATGTGCCATAGCTGAAGCACAGGGAATAGCCAGCACTGACAAAACAGCAGCAGCATTTCCAGCTTCTCCAGATGATAGTGGTAATACCCTGAACCACAGCTAGCACCAAGCGCAGGATAAAAGGATAAAGGAACTGGGAATGGCACAGGGGAAGTACAAGCCAAGGAGCATGAAAATGGCAGTGCCAGAAGCAGCTGTGCCAGAAGCAGCTGTGCCAGAAGCAGCCATTCAGTGCCATGACAGCAGCACACCCATCTCCAGAGCACTCCTGCAAGCAGGTGTCTAGCAGTGTGTGTCCCCACTGCAACAGGTACCTGCTGTCAGGTCCACTGGCTTCTAGGTCATTCTCCTTCAAAAAGGAACACACCTCCTGGAACTGGACTGTCTAGGTAAACTCCCAAGGCATGAGCTCCCAGCCCACAAAGGCAAGAGACCATTTAAAACTTGGACGGCTTACTCTTGCCTGAGTGAAGGGCTCTGTCCTCACAGCTTCCACTGAAGAGAACCTTGTCATGGTAGGCCTGATAGGCCAAAAATAGGCTTATACATGTCCTAGCTTGCCCAGACATGTTTTCCTGCTCTCCCTCCTTCTGCTGTGGGGACAAGCAACTGCAGGAAAGAGGACAAAGAATCTGGAGCCACTGAGTCTACGGACTCTGGCCTGCCCAGACTTGTTTTGCTCCTGTGTTAAACAAGGTACACACACTTAGCTTGTGCCTGCCTGGTGCAAGGTCTATGCTTTTTCCAGATTTGGGTAAAGCAAGCCTGTGGCTTCACCTAATATGGTCAAGCTTGGCTAACTGCCATTCTGATTGGCTATTCTGTGTCCAAAGGCCCATTAGTCTCGGGCTGTATTGATAAAAGAGTTGAGCAGGTAACACAGTATGCTCTGCCACTGTATCCATGCCTGAATTGCCTGGAAACTGCCTGCCTCGAGTTTACCAGAAACGGGCTCTAAATGCCTCCACCTGATTGGCCTGCATAGCCAGCAAAATATCGTGCTAAGACTGCACACTGGAAAATATCCTGCCTACACCTCAACATCTCCTGCCAAGATGGGAAGTCCTGGAGATACACAGATGGTTCAGAAGAGCCAGGATAAAAGGTCAGAGATTGTCTGCCTCCTTTCCCAGCACTCTGTGAAGCCTGGGAAAAATCAGAAGCCTCAGCAGGAGGAAGTTCTTCCCAGAGAGAGAGTGATTTGTCACTGGAATGGGCTGCCCAGGGAGGTGGTGCAGTCATTGTCCCTGGAGATGTTCAAATCAAGACTGGATGAGGCACTTAGTGCTATGGTGTAGTTGATTAGACAGAGTTAAGTGATAGGTTGGACTGGATGACCTTGGAAGTCTCTTCCAACCTGGTTGATTTTGACTCTATGAATTCACTGAAAGCATTTGGGTACTGTCTGAAGCTGTAGCTGTAAATACTTAGAGCCTCTTGTAATTCACCTCCTTCTTATAAGGAGCTTCTTGAGTCCATCCAGTGGGCAAGCGGTATATTGGCTGCAAGAACCTTCTCTTTCAGTTCAATGTTTATATATTTTTACAACATATTTCAAGATCTAGCTATTATCTGTATAAAGTCTCCATGGCCGTGCGAAGAACTGATTATTATTAAAAGTAGTGGTCGGGGATGGCGAGAGTCCTGAACATCAAAATCAGTAAACAGTATTAATTTGGGAAAAATATCATCTCACATCACTTAATTACCCCTTCCATAACACACCTGCACAGCTTCTGCTGTCACCTCACAAGTGTCAGCAGCTCACTGTCATAAAATCAGTCAGGGTTGGAAGCAGAATCATAGAATCAGTCAGGGTTGGAAGGGATTGTGGTGGTTTGGGTGTTCCCCGCCCCCTGCCCCCCACCCCCTTTGGAAATCACCCAGACTAGTCTCAGCCATCTCTGGAAATTTGAATGAAGCTTATATTTACAGCTAGCACAATATACAAGCAGATATTTACAGAATATATAGTTATATACAAGGTAAAAGGTAATACAGAAACACAACAGCCCTCCCAGAAACCTGAGTCCCCAGGAGGGGCTCCCAACCACCCTTCCACCTTCTCCCATCCCTCTCAATCTTACACCAGTCCCAAGGAAGAATGGAGGTTAGGCCAGGGGGTTAGGAAGCAAAGTGGATTAATCAGAGAGATGGCAGAGGCTAGAGAGAGAAATGCAGCTCAGAGCCCCCCAAGCAGAAGTATCTTATCTATGTTTGGATTCTTGTTCTTGCACATCTCAGCAAGCCTATGAGTGAAGCAGACATCACCACTATTTCTCTTTCACAGCCTGTGATCTAATCTTTCTCACCAAAACATTCTAGCTAGCTTCAAACTAGCACAGGTGCACAAGGATCATCTAGTTCAAACTCTCCTGCCATGGCCAGGGACACCCTACCCTAAAGAAGGCTGCCCACAGCCTCAGCCAGCCTGGCCTTAAACACCTCCAGCCATGGGGCCTCAAACACCTCCATGGGCAACCCATTCCAGCCTCTCACCACTCTCATGCTGAACAACTTCCTCTTCACAGCCACTCTAAATCTCCCCACCTCCAGCTTTGCTCCATTCCCCCTAGTCCTGTCACTCCCTGACAGCCTCAAAAGTCCCTCCCAGCCTTTTTGTTGGCCACAAGGTCACCTCGCAGCCTCCTCTTCTCCAGACTGAACAGCCCCAACTCCTTCACTCTGTCCTCATAGCAGAGCTGCTCCAGCCCTCTGATCATCCTTGTGGCCCTTCTCTGGACACGCTCCAGCATCTCCATATCTGTCTAGTAATAGGGGCTCCTGAACTGGATGCAATACTCCAGGTGGGGTCTCACCAGAGCGGAGTAGATGAGGAGAATCACCTCCCTCAACTGTCACAGTCAAAGGCTTACTTACAAAATCTTGGCTGCAAGGCTGCAAAAGACAGTTATCGGCCCTCAGTGAAACCATTTCTGGAAGGATGGCAGGAGGAAAATAGGGTCAGATTCTCTAACTGTTGGGATTAAATAGGTACCATTAACAGTTGTGACTTTCAGATGGCAGGCAAACAGCTCTTTCTCCTCTTCCTCCCTCCTGCCTCCATCAATTTCTGAAAATGAAAAAAACAAAGTAAAAAGATACTACTGTACTCACTTCCAAGTCACTGTTGCTGGTCAACCTAATCCCAAACTTGCATTTGTCCTGCAGTTCTGTCTTTGCAAATTATGACTAAATGCACCTTATAATCAAGTTACTATGGCTTATTTTTACTTTCTTTTAACGTCAGCCTTTTATTTATTTATTTAAATAAAACCAGCTGGAAAAACAGAGACACAAAGTTGGTAACCCATTCACCCAAACTTGAGCCTAGGAACAGCAACAGCTGCACCCATTGCCATGGCTCCAAGACCTTTTCAGCACCCTCACATCTCCACACCAGAAACCAAGAAGCACCAAAATTTCTGTGGAAGCCCTAAGTTGATTTGGAAATAACAAAGCATTTGGTTGTTGTGAGGCAGGAAATAACCAATAGGTTATCAGATGGAAAGCTAAATATTTGGCTTGCGCAGAGCTCCCCCAGTGCTAAGTCAACACAACCTTTCAACTCTGGCTGGTTCCACAGGCACACACCAGCCACCTGGCCCAGGGCTTAGCCCCAGCCCCAGGCTGGGAGGCAAAACCAATCAGGAGAGAGGTCTCCAAATCAGCATATTTTCCATGTCCTCACACCATATGGAATGACAGATTCAGAAGGAGATTGGGTGCAGAGAGACAGAAACCCTGCCATGAAGTGCAGCCCAGGATCTGGCAAGGAGGACAAGAAGTAGGTGGTGAATTACCACTGTCAGGTGATGCACCAAGACTAATTTTTGCTCAGTGACTAAGAACTAAGAAAGTCCTCTGTAGTAACAAGACCAACCCAGTAAGACAAAGTCAGCATAACAACTCTGGCTGAAGAGGCTCCCTCTATTAGTCTTCTATACACATGCCAGAACCAAAGAGGGAAAGCAGCAAAGAAAAGGCAAGAATTCACAAACTGCATATATATCATGACTCATTTCAGGCATCTTCAGCAAAGTAGGCTAAAGCTAAGTAAGTGCTAGCTAAAGACAAGGTGAAAGTAGTGCTTGCTGCCTATAGGTGTCACAGCACTTCAAACACCCACTGACAAAAATGGCAGCAGGAAAGAAAAGTTTTCCAGGAAAAGCCTCTCCAGGTTAAAGTGCAGTAAGCTCAGTCCAGCTCGTTTTGCAAATGTACTTTTAAAGGATGTGTTAGAGGTTTACATTCTAGACCAAGAAAATTATCCAAGAGATAGTTTGGATTTTTTTGTAATGGAGAAGGATTTCCAACCAAAATCCTACAAAAATCTCCTCAAAAATCTTACTTCAGAGGGTGTGAGGAAGGGATTTCCAGAGGCATGCAGCAGATGAAGTCCTCTTCAGAATACAGATGAGTTCAAGCCCTTGTGAACTGAAGGAAAGAAGATACATGCACCAACCGCTCTTGATGAACCTCTGGTGAGTACAAGAACAAAGCCACAACTCCTGGGTAAATAATACCTCATAACCATACAATTACCTTCTGCAGCTAACTGCTGCAGGAGGAGGTTAAAGCAAACAGCTTAGAAAGTTTTGAATGAATGACTGTAATAATTTTATGAATTAAGACAAGTAAAATTATATTCCAAAAAGACAGGAGGGGTGAAAGAAAACAAACCCTCAAACCACAACACAAAGATCCTTGGGGCTCAGCTGGTAACGTACTTCTCACCAAGACAACTGTATCACACAGCCTGCAAGGCACTCACATTTTCTTTGGTGTCTGATGTAGGCAGCAACACTCACAGCCAAATACTAGATTTGAGAATAAAGAAAGCATAGGCTTCTCTGCGTATGAGGGCAAGACAGAATTGCAAAGCTGAGCTTTTAGCTTTTCTAGCATCAGAGTGAAATGCAGGTCTGATCAGCTGGGTCATGGTCTATTTTGGTCCTGCAGTTCCCATGCTTCTAAATCGTGTGGGGAAAGGGGCAGGAAGCACAGCTTCATCCAAAGAAAGAGGCTGAAACTGAAAAGCTGTCAAGAACTACTGAGCTAGACATATGGCTCTCAAAGACATCCTGCACTATCATCCGAAAGCTCAGGGAAGTTTCACCTTCAAATTCAAACCAAGACCTGAATGTGTAAAAGCACCAAAGTTTTAAGATCCAGCTCTACGCAAGAGAAAGAAAGGTTCACTTTAAAAAGGAATACTGGTTGGGAATTAATGCTAGGACACAAGGACAATGTATTAGCAGACATAACACAGGCAGAGCTATCAAAGCTGGCTGCTAATACAATTTATCAACACATACTCCCAAGTACATCTTGCACTAAAGCTCTCCAGTAAACACTGCACACAGGCATAGCACTGCTCAAATATAGTCACTGATCACCTTCCATTACACAGGGGACTCAGAAGGGAGAGGAATTTTGGCTGTGGCCACTGAAATTTTCTTTTCCAACAGGGAAAGAAAAATTTGCCCTGCCTTTTGCAGCAGGGCAAGTGCACAGTAAAAGAGATGATTGCCTTGGGAGTCCACAACTTTCAGCCAAGGAAGCCATCAAAATATGCATTCTCTTCCAAATCCTGAAAACATCCACATGGTCTAACAGCCTGAATACAGGCAAGCCACAAATTCTGCTTTGAAACACTTCTCTTCCACTGACTACCAGGGAAGTTGTTTTACTGATTTAGACCTCAATTTCCTTATCCCAAACAGGATAAGCTGTTTGGTAACTATTTCTTCTCCCAGGGGCCTCTGTGCATAGTAGTGAATATTTTTTACAGTATTATTTTAGTGCTTGAGACAAGCTTTTAAAAGAAGTCAAAAAACCCCAATCCCAACCAACAGAAGCAGCTTTCCTGCTGTTTTTGCTCCTCTGCCAATCCCTATGTTTAATTTAATGGAGATCAGCCACAATGACAGATCATGGGGAGTCACTAGGATTTTTCTATTTTGTTCTCACATAGCTAAAAATAAGGCAAGCATCTGCCATCTGTAGCAACCAGTTTGCAGGCACAGAGTAAAACACACAGAAGAAACAATTCCATGAGCCTTATCCTGAGTCGTTGCATCAGGATTCACATCAGAAAGTATCAGTGCAAGAAGAATCTGCATATCCCTGACACTGTGGAAGAGCAAAACTACTGCAGGGACGTTCTAAATAAATTGTCATTTGCATAAATCACAGAATCATAGAATCAACCAGATTGGAAGAGACCTCCAACATCATCCAGTCCAACCCAGCACCCAGCGCTATCCAAGCAACTAGACCATGGCACTAAGTGCCTCAGTCACGCTTTTCTTTAACATCTCCAGGGACGGCGACTCCACCAGCTCCCTGGGCAGCCCATTCCTATGCAAATCACCCTCTCCGTGAAGAACTTCTTCCTAACATCCAGCCTAGACCTCCTCCGGCAATTTGCATTAAAATGTAGACCACATATAAGAACATATTGATTCCTTTCTATTTGTCTCTTAACAGCTATCCAGGTATCCCACCAAACAATAAAGGTCTTCAGATCAAATTGCATTACTCTGGTAGGCAGCGTTCAGAACCTTGTACAACCATTTACAGAGTAATCTATGTGGCAGGTCAGGAAAATCATAGAATTATAGAATCATAGATTCAACCAGGTTGGAAGAGATCTCCAAGATCATCCACTCCAACCTATCACCCAGTCCTATCCAGTCAACTAGACCATGGCACTAAGTGTCTCATCCAGTCTATCTCTGGTATAATTAATTATAATCAAGACTAATTTAGCTATCTCAATCTGCATACATGCTGGGCCACAGACATCTACTCATAATTTTGCTCTATGCCACCTATTTCAACCCCCCACCCCCAGCGTATAGGAATGCCACTGCATCACATTGGCTTGCACAGCTTTACTGTCTGGCTTGCACAATACTTCCCACCAGAACTCCTGTTTTCTGCTTGCAACACATTCAGCCCCCAAAGTTTAAGAAACAGTTGGAAATTACTCTCCAACGTCAGCAAGCCCACAAAGAATGGCAGGAAATCTTTCCAGCAAGTTTAGCTCATGAACTGTTTGCCCAAGTCATGCAGCTACTAGAGATGTACCTCCGACTGTAAAACTCCACCTGCTAAAAGTTGCACCACTGAGCTAACTGTGGTAGAAATAAAAGGACTAAAATTTCCTTCACCACAAGAGACCTGCTGCGGTTAGGTGAACAAAGGGAAGAGAGCTAACTTTATGGCCCCATCCATTACCTTGACAAGCTAAATTCTGCAGCCAGAGAGCAGATTAAAGCGATAGCAGAGGGAAGGGATCACTGAAAGAAGAGGAAGGTCAACTGTCGTAATTTTTATCTTCCTCACAGTTTCTTGTGCGTAAGCTAGCATTGCAGTACTGCCAAACTGTCCTCCAACGGAATGGTAGTGAAAGGGCAACAAAAAATTGACTCTGAAAAGGAAAACAGGTACTAGAGTGTCATACTGCAGTTAAACAGAGCAGTTACTGCTAGTGTAAAAATTCCAGGCACTGAAGTAAGATTTTACAAGCCAAATTCAACCTCCTCTGTATTTCTCAGCCCATAAACACACCAGGATGTAAAATTTCACAATGGAGAAACAAAATAAAGAGTGGAAAATCAGTAGTATTTTTATGACCAAATATTCTACTAGCTAACAAATGCACTGATTGTCACCAGTGCTAAAAATACATACCTCTTCGTACTGATCAAGTATCTTTTTTTTAAATCCAGAGCACAACTCCAAGCCCTTCAGCTTAGGAGTTTCACATCCATAAACTAAAACTGAACCTCAAGCTTGGAACTGCCACAAGAAAACTTTTCTTGTGGGATTTCATGGTAATTGAGGTGCAGGGAAAGCACCGAGACTGAGGAGCAGGGTGGTCTCAGAATCAGTATTAGCTTGTTGCTCTCTACCGTATCTGTGTCCAGTGCTGGGCTACAAAGCTGGTGAGAGGCCTGGAACACAAACCCTATGGGGAGAGGCTGAGGGAGCTGGGGTTGTTTCTTCTGCCAGGCAAGCAGCAAGAGAACAAGGGGATAGAGTCTCAAGTTGTGCCAGGGGAGGTCTAGGCTGGATGTTAGGAGGAAGTTCTTGGCCAGAGAGAGTGATTGGCATTGGAATGGGCTGCCCAGGGAGGTGGTGGACTCACCTTCCCTGGAGGTGTTCAAGAAAAGCCTGGCTGAGGCACTTAGTGCCATGGTCTAGTTGACTGGATAGGGCTGGGTGCTACGTTGCACTGGATGATGTTGGAGGTCTCTTTCAACCTGTTTGATTCTATGATTCATTTCTTTAAATCCAGAGCACAACACCAAGCCCTTCAGCTTAGGAGTTTCACATCCATAAACTAAAACTGAACCTCAAGCTTGGAACTGCCACAAGAAAACTTTTCTTGTGGGATTTCAAGATAATTGAGGTGCAGGGAAAGCACCGAGACTGAGGAGTAGGATGGTCTCAGAATCAGTATTAGCTTGTTGCTCTCTACCATATCTATATTTAGGAACTGTTACTCCACAGCTGTACAGAGTAGCCTGACTGGCTTCTGAACTGAATGCTCAAGAAAACTAGAAGCCACCTTACAAAACATTTCTAGCATATATGCTCTTGCCATATTGTCAAAACATCCAGATCTAAGGCCTGCAGAAAAAAAATTAAATGTTAGTTTTATGACATCCAGGCCTGAGTTGCCCAAATCAGTTTGCAGTGTAGATGCTTTTGGAAAAGATTTGTGTCCAGTGCTGCTCAATTCCAAAAAACAAGCAGAAAGATGTAGTTTTTTTTCCCCTTCAAATACTACATACACAAATCGAGCTTCTAAAATTTCAGACCAAAACACAGCACCTAAAGAGAGCATAAATAAAAAAGTGATGAGGCCTGTCTGCTTCTGAGTAATACATAAGGGTATAACTACACAGGTGATGTTACTTCAGCACAAATATTGCTAACAGACCACTAAGATGAGTACAGCTTTATTTCCTTAGCTACCACAGGACACCACTAGTGTCTCTGAAAAGAAAGTAATTCCTCAAGGGACTAATCTGTACACTGCAACAAGTTTTTCTAAAAGTTTAGCTTCTTACAGGCAGAACAGAAAGCCACAGGCTGCAAAAGTAGGAAGGAAAATGTTATATCCCCATTTTGTAATCAGAAAGATAGCAAAAAATTATGGTTAAAAAAAAAAGGCTTGTCTTTTCTCATTTATCACTAATTTTCAATCCTCAAATTGAGGTAATACAGACAGCTCTCTCAAAAGGATTTCCAGACCTTCTGAAGTCTCAAGTGCTTGATGGTCACTTGGTCTGCCCAGAGAATGGTAGAAATGAACTGTACAGTAGGAACACAGATGTGCTGTGGTGTTGAGGTTAGGAGAGTGCATCACATCAGACATAGAATCATAGAACCATAGAATCAACCAGGTTGGAAGAGACCTCCAAGATCATCCAGTCCAACTTAGCACCCAGCCCTATCCAGTCAACTAGACCATGGCACTAAGTGCCTCAGCCAGGCTTTTCACCAGCTTTGTCACCCTTCCCTGGACACATTTCAGTATCCCAACATCTCTACTGAATTGAGTGGCCCAGAACTGGACACAGTACTCAAGTACTGGACGTAGTTAACTGTGTCAGTGACGTTACCTGAACTTCTCTGTCAGTCCAAATAAATCAGAGCTGGACATCATTCCTACACTATGTTCCAGTTTACACTGCAAAACCTGAAACAAAGATGCTGAAAAGCAGAAACATGAAGTAGCTACATCTAAACCTGAAGAAATCCCAGTCTAATAAGTAACAACAACTACCTGAAAGCAGATTGTAATGAGGTAGAGGTCCATCTCCCAGGTATCTAGTGATAGTACGAGAGAAAATGACCTCAAGTTGTGCCAGGGGAGGTTTAGATTGGATATTAAGAAAAAATTCTTTACTGAAAGAGTGGTCAGGCATTGGAACAGGCTGCCCAGAGAAGTGGTGAAGTCTTCACCCCTGGAGGAGTTCAAAAAACATGTGGATGTGATGCTTTGGGACATGGTTTAGAGAGCACGGCAGTGTTGACAGCTGGACTTCATGACCTTAGAGTCCTTTTCCAATCTTTATGATTCCATGATTTTTTGAAAGAGTATGTGAAGTTTCAACACAACTCCCAGAGAGGCTGGCTACAGTAAGCTCAAGTTTTACCAGTACATCACCTAATCACAGCACCAAGTGCCTTGGCTGAGGGAGCTGGTGCTGTGGAAAGGCAGCTGGAAGGAGAAACAAGTGTCAGAAACAAAGCCACACCAACAAGAGAAGCGCCAGGAAGTAAGCAAAGGGGCTGACTGCGGGTTAAAGGGCTGCTGTCCTGATCTGCAGGACAGATATCCTGTGAACTGGAGCTGAGCCACTGCAGTTCCACCCCCAGACTGCAGTATTCCTCTGATCACAAGTTAACAAACCCGAATCTGATACAGAAGAGATGCCTCGTCTCCAAACAACTTTAAGACTCACTTCTGTAATACAGACATCCCATTCCTTCGCTTACAGTCCTAGCAGACACCAGCGACATGAGGGGTCTGTTACCACGAAAACCATGCACAACAGTGATCGCAAATTACAAACAAAGCCACCTCTCTTTCGGCTACGTGTTCGTGTGTTAAAACGATGCTAGAGTATTGAAGGAGCTACTTCACAAAGCAAGGAAATGGAACAGCCTGGTTACTATCCCACATCACGGACGACTGATAGTCTTTTCTTAGTGGTATAAGAAAGAACAACCACAGAGGTGGCTCCACTCCGACTCTGGAAGCAGCGTCTTATGGCAAGTCAGATTTATCTACAATTAGCGAAAACTGCCTCGGTTCCTCATCTTCCACAGGACGGTGCTCTCTTCTACCTCCTTTGCAGGACTGGTTATATAGGGACAGCATTTTAAAAGCCCAAAGTAAACCTATCCGCGACCCCGGACCTTGCGTTTCATGCTCAACCGCTCCCTCGCCGAGCAACCCTCCTCTCAGCAGGACCTCTCGCTCTAACCCAGAGCTATCAGGAAATGTCTAGACAGAGAAGCCCGGCACCAAGAGCCGTGACTAACCACCAGGACCAAACAAAGCCAGCAGAAGTCTTCCTACCACACACGCACTTGGTTTCAGGTAGGCGGGAGGTGGCCCCGCAGGCACGGGCCAGCCCGGCGAGACTCCGGCAAGGCACGGCTCACCCTCCCGGCCCCGCAGCACCACGGCGAGGTCCCGCCCGGCCCGCCGGATCCCGCTGCCCGCTTCGGTCGGCCCGGCTATGCCGGAGCGGAGCTGCCCTGAGAGCGCGGCGAGGCCAGTACTCACACATCCAAGCGCGGGCGGTGGCGCGGCTCGGACATCAGCCGGCAGCAGGGTCCCCTTCCGGCGGCAGCGGCCCGGCGGCCAACCTGGGCACCCACAGCCACCACCCCCTCGGACTGACCGGCGGGGAACGAGGCTGCGGCGCGTACCCCACGGAGCGCTCCTGCTCCCGCCGGGCAGACCCAACTCGTCCGCTGCCCGCCGGCGCCCCGCAGCCAGGCAGGAGCAGGGACGGGCAGCCTCGACCGCCCTACGTGGAAGAGAAAGGAAGAGAAGAGCAGGCGGGCAGGGCAGGCCCCGGCGCGGCCCTGCACACTGCCGGCTACCCGCGCCGCAGCTGCCCGGCAGACGTGGCAGTGAGGGCTGATGCTCTCATCACAGGGCGACAGGCGGCGGCGGCAGCAGCAGCCACCTCGGCGGCCGGGGGCCGCGGCCGGCCCAGGGAGGGAAGGGCCCCGCGGGGGCGGGGCGGCCGCCCCGTGCCGCCATCTTGGTGGTGGCGGCCAGGCCGTGGGGCTGCGGTGCCAGGGGAGCTGCTCTCGCTGCTTGGCTTTTTAGCTGGTTCCTTTCTCTTCAAGTTCGCGCGTCATGACATCATGACCAACCTGATCTGCTTCTACGACAAGGCGACCTGCTTAGTGGATGAGGGCAAGTCTGTGGATGTCACTTACCTGGACTTTAGATGCTGTCTCTCACAGCATCCTCCTGGAGAAACTGGCTGCTCATAGCTTGGATGGGTGGATGCTTCCCTGGGTAAAAACCTGGCTGGATGGCCTGGCTCAAAGCCTGGTGGTCAGAAGAGTTAAATCCAGTTGGTAGCGGGTCAGAAGCGGTGTTTGCTGGGCTCGGCGTTTGAGCCAGTTCTCTTTGATACCGGTATCAGTGATGGATGTGGGGCTTGAAAGCACCCGCAGCAAGTCTACAGATGACACTAAGCTGGAAGGGAGTGTTGATCTACTTGAGAGCAGGAAAGCCCTTCAGAGGGACCAGAACAGGGTGGATCAATGGGCTGAGGCCAATTTTATGAGATTAAGCAAGGTCAAGTGCCAAGTGCTGCACTTGGGTCATAACAACCTCATTCAATGCTCCAGGCTTGGGGCAGAGTAGCTGGAAAGCTGCCCAGAAGAAAAAGAACTGCAGGGGCTGGTTGACAGCAGTCAGAACATGAGCCAGCAGTGTGCTCAGGTAGCCAAGAAGGCCAACAGCATCCTGGCCTGTATCAGGAATCATGTGGCCAGCAGAAGTAGGGAAGTGATTGCCCCCCTGTGCTCATCACTGGTGAGGCCACCCCTTGAGTCCTGGGTTCAGTCTGGGGGCCCTTGCTGCAAGAAAGACATTGAGGTGTTGGAACACATCCAGAGAAGGGCAACGAAGTTGGTGAAGGGTCTGGAGAAGAGGTCTTGTGAGGAGCAGCTGAGGGAATTGGGGTTGTTAAGTCTGGAGGAAGGGAAGGTGAGTGGAGACCTTATTGCCTTCCACAACTCCCTGAAAGGTGGTTGAAGCATGGTAGGTGTCAGTCTCATCTCCCTAGTAACAAGTGATAGGAAGAGAGGAAATGGCCTCTAGTTCCACCAGGGGAGGCTAAGATTGGATATTATGAGAAAATTCTTCACTAAAAGCTTTCTTGATGACTGGAAGAGGCCCTCCAGGGAGGTGGCTGAATCCCTGTTCCTCCAAGCATGGAGGTGTTTAAAAGATGCAGACATGTGGCACTAAGGGACATGGTTTAGCATCAGCCCTTGTAGACTTAGATAATGGTTGGACCTGATGATCTTAAAAGTCTTTTCCAACCAAATTTTTTCTATGATATTAAGTCATATGCCAGAGAGGAGGCTGAGCAAACTTCAAAACATCCAGTCAGAGTTGTTGTCAGGTCATTAGCCTAACTTTTACAAATAAGGCAGTTACTTCTTCGAGCCAAAATGCATGGCAGCTGTAAGCTTCCTCTGCAGGTATCCAGACTTAGACTGGTGTTCAGATGTGTGGCCAAGAAGGAATTTTGCTCCTGTGGAATCAGCACAGACCTCTGTCTCCTACCCTACTGTACCCTGTTGCACAGCTCAATATGCTCAGATCTCCTGTGCATATTTTTATACAAAGAGCAGCTTTCTCTTTGAGCAGGGACCATAGGCCTTCCAGACACCTGGACTGAGGTTAAGAACAGCTTATTTTCAGAACATATGATTTTAGCGTGTTCACAGTATCACAATATCACCAAGGTTGGAAGAGACCTCACAGATCATCAAGTCCAACCCTTTACCACAGAGCTCAAGGCTAGACCATGGCACCAAGTGCCACGTCCAGTCTTGCCTTGAACAGCTCCAGGGATGGCGACTCCACCACCTCCCCGGGCAGCCCATTCCAGTGCCCAATGACTCTCTCAGTGAAGAACTTTCTCCTCACCTCAAGCCTAAATTTCCCCTGGCGCAGCCTGAGGCTGTGTCTTCTTGTTCTGGTGCTGGCCACCTGAGAGAAGAGAGCAACCTCCTCCTGGCTACAACCACCCCTAGGTAGTTGTAGACTGCAATAAGGTCACCCCTGAGCCTCCTCTTCTCCAGGCTAACCAATCCCAGCTCCCTCAGCCTCTCCTCGTAGGGCTGTGCTCAAGGCCTCTCACCAGCCTCGTCGCCCTTCTCTGGACACGCTCAAGCATCTCAACGTCCCTTCTAAACTGGGGGGCCCAGAACTGAACACAGTACTCAAGGTGTGGTCTAACCAGTGCAGAGTACAGGGGCAGAATGACCTCCCTGCTCCTGCTGACCACACCATTCCTGATGCATGCCAGGATGCCATTGGCTCTCTTGGCCACCTGGGCACACTGTTGGCTCAAGCAGGAGTCACTAGGGGATGTGCTCTGTCTCTTTATTTGTGCTTTGCTGCACTAAGAACATTTTCATTGCTCTAGAATCACGAATAATAATAAATCCAGAAAGCTCCACATTTTACAGCATGAGACAGCAAAACAAATCATAATCTCTAAGTAACTCAAATGTAATTAACTGCTTCACTAAGGCTCGCAAATCAGTTTATCTTGCGACTGAACATCAACATCCGCCCTCAGCTGAGGTGTAATACATATGCCTGACTGGAGAAGCCCAACACCACTAAGCACCCACAAGTACTCAGGACACGCTCAGGGCACTGGAAGACTGAGTGAACAGCCAGCAGTGGCGAAGGGACATCGGGCAGTATCTGCAATAGCCACCAAGCGGCAGCAAATATCCAAGGTTGGTGGTGGATGACACAAATCGAGGGACCCGGTTAAGTACTAGGCAGCACAGTTAGATCGTGGTTGGACTCGATGACCTGAAAAGTATTTTCTTACCAAAACGAGTCTGTGATTCCATGATTGTACAGCTTTCATGAGCAGCTTTCAGCAAGCGACTCTGGGCCAGCTTGTGGGTGCCAGTCCAAAGCTGGGGAGCCGTTAATGGTGAAAAGTATCTCTTTGAATGGTTAGCTTTCACAATCACAACAAGAAAGCTGTCCCAGGGAGTGAAATACTGGAGGAAAGAAATAATATTGCATGTGAGCAACAGACAATTCTGTCTGGGGATGCACCACCTTGAGAACCTGGTAATTCAGGCTAGGCACATCTGTGATACATGGGATAGAGCTGGCCTGACCAACCCTCTCTGCTGCTCTGTTTAAAACAATGATGTGGAGGGGATTTTATTAAACTCTCATTGCCTTACCAGTGTGTTTGGGCTTGTTCCTGATACAGACTTCTCCCTCAGTAGCTGAGGGTCTGTGTCTTGTGCATTCAGTTTTCTTCCTCCAGCCTCAGCAGCATCTTCAGATCATTTTCATGTCTATGAACTGGACCTCAGCTGCTCCATTGTGAACTGACCACTTGTGCCTGCTTCACTGCCCTCTCACCTCAGCTTCACTCATCTTACTCCCTCTAGCCACAGAAAGTCCTGTTGTCTGCAACTCTGTAGTACACACCTTGTACTAGGCAGTCTGCCAAAACATTCTTTTGTTCTGGATCAGCTGGGGACAAAAAGAAAACAAACAAGTAAAATACAAAATCTTTCTGAAAATAAGCTGTTCTTAACCTCAGTCCAGGTGTCTGTAAGGGATTTCTTATAATATCCAATCTTAGCCTCCCCTGGTGGAACTTGAGGCCATTTCCTCTGTTCCTATCACTTTTTACTAGGGAGATGAGACCAACCTCAACTTTGCTGCAACCTCCTCTTGGAACTGTAGAAAGTGAGAAGGTCTCCACTCAGCCTCCTTTTCTCCAGACTAAACTACTCCAGTTCTTTCAACTGCTCCTCATAAGACCTGTTCTCCAGACCCTTCACCAGCTCTGAATTTATCAGAGAGCTGTTTGAATGCTTGAAGCCTTTTTCTCCTCATATCTGCAAGGAAGCCTTAATCTAAACTGAGCTAAGGTAACTAGTACTGAGGGACAAAGAACAGCTCAGGCTGAATGTGAAATATGTGATCACCTTTGCCACGTTTTTTAAATCCCCCAAGTGTTTGAACTGATCCAGGCATGGGACTTTATCATATGAAACACTGGATTACACTACTGAAAAGCCTGGGAAAGTACAAAGGTCCATGTTCAAAATGAATCTTAATCTCTGATTACATGTGCAACTGCTACAGGGACTTTCATAAGAGTCACCATATCACCACCTTCCACGCTGGCCAGTACACCAGCAAGCACAAGTGCACTCTGGGCCAATAGTGTGCTTGATTTTGCCTATTTTAACCTCTGCACGTCTTTTCTTCTAGCTCTCATTTACTTTCTTGTATTTCAGGTTAACGCCCTTTTCATATACTTCTTATTTCTGCAGTGCTTCATGCCTGTTTCCCCCTGTACTTTATAAGACCTAAACCCTTTGTCACTCTCCCTCCTTTTCCAAATCCAGTTCCAGTCTTACTGATTTAACTCCTTCCCATTTTACATTATTAAACATCGCCTCTATCTTTTTTCTCGAGGGCTATTGCCCCACAATTTGTACGACATAAATGGATGTGACCCTTAGCAGTCCTGGGATACTTCACGCAGAGAGTCAAAGCCTTATCTGATAGGATTATAGAATGATAGGGGTTGGAAAGAACTTCCAGAGATCATTTAAGTCCAACCCTCCTGCCAAAGCAGGATTAACTATTGCAGGTCACACAGGAACGCATGCAGACAGGTCTTGAAAGTCTTTAGAGAAGGAGACTCCACTTTTCTTGGGCACCCAGTTCCAAACCTCGACAAAGCAAAGATGTAATTTCCCTCTTGTGTAGATGTATCCAGGTGAGGTTGGAGTAACACTAACAGTGTAGCTGCAACAACATGAAATTCAGCATGGACCAATCACTTGAATGCCCACTGGTTTCTAAGATGACTTTTAAAGCCCACCCTAAGCTCTTTGCTACTGACACCGCAGTGTTACCAGTGCCTGGTTCATGTTGATGCTTTGCTTACTGTAGCAGTAAATTATCACTGGCAGGGTGTGTCTCATAGAAGTTCTTTTGTGCCGCCAAATGTTTACTTGGTAAGTACTGGGATTTGGGTTCAGGGTTTAAAATAGGATGTAGCTGAATAAGACACTACAAAAATCAGGAGCACAGAATTCTGGATATAAGACAGCTATAATAATGTTCTTGAAGAAAATATGAGTGTCATGGGCATCATGGATTACTAATGTCTAAACATAAGGTGGAACTAATTTTGTGCCCGCAGAAACACTGGTTGGACTCTGTGCACTGAGAAGACAAACCTCCCATACAAAGGTTCTGCTGTATCATATCTGCATGACAGAAAGGGTCCCTGCTGTTGTTCACCTCTTCAAGGCCACATTGCACCAGACAAAAATATTTCATCCAAAAGATTAATCAGCTAAAAGGCCTGTGTTTAAATGGTAAGACTGAAGAACAGATATGAAAAGAAAGGCTGCTCCCACACTTGCTGCAGAGAGAAACATCTGATGTAGACTTTTTATCTGCACCCACAAAAATAATGCTTCTGTACATCTTCTACAGATAGTGATGTGGAACAATTTTCCTTCAGATCACTGACGTCTGTTTGCATTGAAAACTAACCTGCAGGGGATTTAAAAGCTATGCCTGCTCAGTGAATAGCAACACTAACAGAAACTGGCCCAAACGACCCATGTTCTGATTCTGTTTCCTCAGAAATTCTGCTCCTTCTGTGACATAGCACTGAGATAAACTACATCCAGCATTGCTTCATGGGTCATTTTTTGTAGCACTAAGAACCTGATGGTATGGATTTGATGTCTGTCTATGCTGTGCTAAGAAAACCAATGAGGTATCAGTTTTTATATCTGATACCATTGCTTCTTCCTAAATGAGGTAAAAAAGTCTGTTTGTCAGCTCAACATAATAATGTCACTTGGCACGCTACACAGTGTGTGTCATTCTCCAAACTGAAGAGGTAGCAATCCACTGATATACCTACTACTAAGTTTACAGATAATTATTTATTGGATGGCAGCATTTCCACAAATAATGACCTTTAGAATAGAATGATAGAATCAACCATGTTGGAAGAGACCTCCAAGATCATCCAGTCCAGCCTATCACCCAGCCCTGGCCAATCAACTAGACCATGGCACTAAGTGCATCAGCCAGGCTTTGCTTCAACACGTCCAGGGATGGCAACTCTACCACCACCCTGGGCAGCCCATTCCAATGCCAATCACTCTCTCTGACAACAACTTCCTCCTAACACCCAGCCTAGACCTCCCTCTGCACAACTTGAGACTGTGTCCCCTTGTTCTGTCACTGGTTGCCTGGCAGAAGAGACCAACCTCCACCTGGCTACAACCTCCCTTCAGGTAGTTGGAGACAGCAATGAGGTCAGCCCTGAGCTTCCTCTTCTCCAGCCTAAACACCCCAGCTCCCTCAGCCTCTCCTCACAGGGCTGTGCTCCAGGCCCCTCACCAGCTTTGCTGCCCTTCTCTGGACATGTTCCAGTATCTCAACATCTCTCTTGAATTGAAGAGCCCAGAACTGGGCACAGGACTCAAGGTGTGGCCTGACCAGTGTTGAGTACAGAGGAAGAACAACCTCCCTTGTCCTACTGGCCACACTCTTCCTGATGCAGGCCAGGATGCCATTGGCTCTCTTGGCCACCTGGGCACACTGCTGGCTCACGTTTAGCTACTATCTACCAGCACCCCCAGGTCCCTCTCTGCTTGGATGCTCTCCAGCCACTCTGTCCCTAGCTTGTAGTGCTGCTTGGGGTTGTTGTGGCCAAAGTGTAGAACTTCACCCTTGGCCTTGTTACATCTCATCCCAGTGGCCTCTGCCCACCCATCCAGCCTGGCAAGATTCCTCTGCAGGGCTCTCCTTCCATCCAATTTATCCACACCTGCTCCTAGCTTGATGTTGTCTGCAAACTTACTGTTGCTGGACTCAGTCCCCTGGTCCAGATCATCAGTAAAGATATTGAAGAGGACTGTGCCCAGCACTGATCCTTTTGGAACACCACTAGTGACAGCTGCCAAGTGGATGTGGCACCATTCACCACCACTCTCTGGGCTTTAGTATTTTTCAAAGATTTAAAAAATGTAACTTCATACTTCTTAAAACCTTTGACTGACTGGGACATTTGGAGAAAAAAGGTTATACTTGCAGTAGTTTGGGGCTGAGCTGGGGTTAATTCTCCTCAAAGCATCTTTCTAGTGCTGTGCTTTGCAGTGCTGTAGTTGAGTGTTGATAACTCAGTGGCATTTTGGCTGCTGCTGAGCTGAGCACCTAGGCTGGGCTTTTCCACTCTGTCCCTGCCCCGAGTACCCTGAGGGAACACAGCCAAGGCAGCTGACCCAGACTGGCCAAAGGGATATTCCATGCGATATGACATCAGCTCAGATATAAGAACAAGTGAAAGAAGGAAGTTTGGGGGATTTATCCATGGCATCTATCTTCCAAAGTAAATACCCAGCATAGAGAGCCCTGCTTCCCCAGACTGAACATTGTCCTGCTGATGGGAAGCAGAGACTAACATCTCTCATTCTGCTTTTGCTTTCCACACCGTTTATTGCTCTGCTAATTGTCATTATTAAATTGCTTCTATCTTATCACTGCCTTTTGTTATATGTTCTCCTCTTCCCTGTCCATTTAAGAAGGGGAATGATAGAACAGCTTTGGTGGGCATTTGGCCCAAACCACCTCAATACTACATTTACATGTGGCATGGGGCCCCACTGTACATGGCTGATATTCTGGGTAGCCTTAGGTTCAGTTCCTGTCATATTCCACAAGTAACATTAAAATCAGCAGCTAACGATCTCACCTAGGACAGTCTGTTTTTTTGAAGTAAGGGAAAATGTCATGGTTTGCTCAAGAAAAGATAGATCATTGAAGGAAACTACAGACTCAGGACCCTTCTCAGAATCACAGAATTTCTTCAACTGGAAAAGACCTTCAAGATCATAGAGTCCAATCATTAGTTTCACACTGACAAGTCTGTGACTAAAGCAAATCTTCAGCACATCTAATCCCTATGAATTGCTATGGTTGGAAAGGACCACCAGGATCAAACTCTGTTGCCATGAGATAGTTTTATTCTTTGGAACAAGTGTTGAGTTGAATCGACTCATGGGTTGAGTTGAATCTGCTCATAATATTCATACCATGCTGCAGTCATGCCAACTGTAAGACAAAAGTGCTGTCTGGAGCAAAGTATCTAGGGGCTTGAAGTACAGATTGTAACATGAGAGGCTTCCTGTTCCAGTTGCCGTTTCTGGTTTTGGGGTGTTGGTCTTTTCTGCTGTGCTGGTTGCTGCATGCTTGAGTAGGGGGAATCATTTTATCACTGGCTTCTACTACTGTTTTTGCTTTTGCTAAGGTAATTGTATAGTATATGATCTCATTAAGCTCCTTATCTCAACCCAGAGTGTTTTTGTGTTACTTTCCCATCTGCATGTGTACGTGGGCTTGCTTCTGAGTGAGCTGTGTTAACCCAGGACACTTACTAATAACAGCCAAACACATTCAGCCATCTGCATGTGGGCCTGCACACTTAAATGGGTTTCGTTTGCAGCACTCTGTTAGAGTTTGACACAAAAGGCTCTTTTTTGATTTAAAATTAAGGAACATCTTTGTCTTTCCTGACCAGCTAGGTTTTGGAAGCAAGCACTGTAAGTTCTGATTCCTGAGAATCCATGAACTCCTGCCAAGCCTCATCTAATTTTCACTGTATATAAGTGACATGCTGATAAATTTGGAGAGGAAGAAAAGCTCTCAACTTCTGACAAGTGGAAACCATACTAATGATGCCAACATCCCTCAAAACTCCCTTGCAACTTCAAAAAACCCGGGCACTTCTGCATTTAAGAGATGTCATTTAGCATCATAGAATCATTGAATCATAGAACCAATCAGGTTGGAAGAGACCTCCAAACTCATCCAGTCCATCCTATCACCCAGCCCTGTCCAGTCAACTAGACCATGGCACTAAGTGCCTCAGCCAGGCTTTTCTTAACACCTCCAGGGAAGGTGACTGTACCACCTGCTCCCTGGACAGCCCTATCAGATTTGATAGACAATGGTTGGACTCAGTGATCTTGATGTGGAGATTTTATGAGGTGTAGCTGAGAGAAGTGAGGCTCATTAGTCTGAAGAAAAGGAGGCTAAGGGGAGACCTCTTTGCTGGAAGGAGGTTGTAATGAGGTGGGGACTGGTCTCTTCTCCATAGTAGGACAAGAGGAAATGGCCTCAAGTTGCACCATGGGAGGTTAGGTTGGATAGAAGAAATTTCTTCAGTGTAAGGGCTTTCAAAGACTGGAATAGATTTCCCAAGAGGTGGTTGAAAGTTCTAAGACACAGAGATGTGATGCTGATGGACATGGTTTAGCATCAGACTTGCTAGAGTTAGGTAATCATAGAATGGGCTGGGTTCAAAGGGACATTAAAGATCATCGAGTTCCAACCTCTCTGCCATGAGCAGGGACACCTCCCACTAGACCAGGTTGTCCAACCTGGCCTTGAACACTTCCAGGAAGGAGGCATCCACAACTTCCCTGGGCAACCTCTTCCAGTGACTCACCAACACATACTGTAAATAATTTCTTCCTAATATCCTAATTTTACCCATTTCCAGCTTAGAACCACGGACTGAATAATCTTAAAGGTCTTTCCCAACCAAAACGATTCTACGGTCCCCACAAATGGCAAGACCTGGCACAGTGCTGGCACCCAACCACATACACTCCTGGCGTGCTGCCCTGCTGGCAACATCTGACCTTGCTGATAAAAGTTATAGCTGTTGAGTTTGCTCTGAAACCTTAAGCAAACAAACGCATAACGCCGTCTGGCCTGCACGGCCCGGACCCCTTGCCCTGCCATGGCGAGACAGACAGACACACCACACACAGGGTAACAACGGTCGCCGCAGCGGAGTCTCTCTATCCCTATCAGCGTGGCTCCCGTAGCCGCCCTATCCCCACGATCTGTGCGTGTCTGGAGCCGAGATCAGGCCTTTCGGCTGAGAAAGGAGGCAAAGAGAGAACCTAACATCAGCAGGGTCCTAACCGCGGGCCGCTGCCGCACCACCGCCCCCGAGCGCAGTCCCCTCAGCCGCGGCGCACGCAGGAGGCGGTGGGCGCCCGGCCCGGCCCCGCCCCGCCCCGCCCCCGGCACGCGGCGCTTGGGCAGGGATGAGCGGGGACACGTGCGCGTGCTCGCGCTCGCTGGCTGGCGCGCGGGGCGAGGGCGCCTGCGCACGGGGGCGGCGGAGGCTGGTCGGCGGCGCGCGGCAGGGGCCGCCCTGCTCTGTGTGGAGCCAGCCCCGGCAGGCTGCGCGGCGGGAGGCTGCTGGGCGCCCTCAGGGGCTGGCCTCGTAAGTACGTGAGGAGAGGAGAGGAGAGCTGAGCTGAGCTGCCTGCTGTCGCGGTGGGCCCACCCGCAGTCCGGACGGGCTGACGGGAAGAGGGGCTGCTGTGACGGGAACGAGGCGTTGGGAGTGGGTGGAATTGCGAAGGGAGGGGTAAGGAAGTGGAGATTAACGGTGGGGATAAGCGGTCTCTGCGGTGTTCTAGGTCCGAGTCCTTGGTGAAAGAGCGATTGGGTGTGTGTGGGGGTTATTTAATTGTGTCTCCTACTTGGAGCATCTGGTGCGTGGAGAAAACTTTGGCTCGCCTCCTGCAGCTCGTCCCTCCCAGCCTTTCCCCTGCATGCGCAGGAGATGAGTCCCTCTGCGGTGGTCTCTCCTGAGCACCGAAAGGAGGGCTTGGGCATCCGGTGCTGTAAGTAAGCCTGCTGCTACGTGGTTTCGGTGTAGTATGGTGTGACCCATAGAACGGCAGCAGCTGCACACCTGAAAATTACATCCCAGGTGGAAGTACTCAGTACGTTGGGCTCAGACATCAGGAGTTAGGAAAACAGATGCAGTGCGCTGGCGTTTCCGTTTTTACCAAAGCTTTTCGGCGGCATTATGGTAAATTCAGTACTTGGTGGTGTTCTGTTCGTGTCGCACATGGAGAAGCAGGAGTGCCGTCAAGTGATGCTGTAAGCTAAAATCTTCTCACAGATGATACGTAAACTTCTTCACTCATTACTCTAGGAGTTATTTTGGTGGAGCCAGAACAGTGAGTGGAGGGCTTGAAAGGATTACACATGTGCGTGGGAGCTCTCCTTTGATGAAAATGCCCCAGAAGATGGAAGTGTGTTTGCAGGTGTCAAGGGAAAGCAGAATATGGGGCTACTAGCCGAAGTATTTGAGAAGTTTCCGAGTACAATAGCTTTTGAAATGTAGCTCTTGATATGTAGAAACTTTACAGTTTGTTACTGTTCTCCCAGGCATCCAGCAACAGAACAAGGGGACAGAGCCTCAAGTTGTGCCAGGGGAGGTATAGGCTGGATCTTAGGAGGAAGTTCTTCCTGGAAAGTGTGATTGGCATTGGAATGGGCTGCCCAGGGAGGTGGTGGAGTCGTTGTCCCTAGAGATGCTCAAGAAAAGCCTGGAAGGGGCACTTAGTGCCGTGGTCTAGTTGATTGGCCAGGGCTGGGTGCTAGGTTGGACTGGATGATCTTGGAGGTCTCTTTAAACCTGCTTGATTCTATGTTGTAGTAATAGTCAAAAAGTATAATATGTATATTCAATTCCTTGTTAGTACCTGCTTGTCTCAAAGAGTTAACAGTTGAGGTCTCCTATGGATTTAACGTTCTTTCCACCCTTTCAGTTAACAACTAAGGAAGTTCTGGAGGCACAGTTTTATCGGTTTAGAAGAGCTCAGTTTTCAAGAGGGCATTGGAGGAAAAGGGGAGAGTTTGATGTCGTCATGTTGGCTAACATCCATAAAACCCCAAAGAAATCAACTTTAGGATTTGCTCACATCTTGAGAATATGTAACACCTTCCTACCAGTATGGTTGGTAGTTGTGAGATGTTCTTCCTCTAAACAATTTTTTTTCCTTTTCAATTCAGTGACCATTCTGTAAGTCTTTTGTTAATTACAAATACTCTGATGAAATTTAGAATACTGAAAGGTGTGGCTTTGGGGTTTTGTAGTATTCTCTGTTGTTATTAAAGTTAGATAATTTTTTGTGACCTTTCTTTAACACTGTGAAGTGTAGCACATCTGCATCCATTTATGGAGCCCCCATTACAAGAATCATGAGGATGTGCTGGAGTGTGTCCAGAGAAAGGGCACAAGGATGCTCAGAGGGCTGGAGCAGCTCTGTTATGAGGACAAACTGACAGAGTTGGGGCTGTTCAGTCTGGAGAAGAGGAGGCTGCGAGGTGACCTTCTTGCGGCCTTCCAGTATCTGGAAAAAGCTGGGGAGGGACTTTTGAGGCTATCAGGGAGTGACAGGACTAGGGGGAATGGAGCAAAGCTGGAGATGGATAGGTTCAGACTGGCTGTGAGGAGGAAGCTGTTCAGTGTCAGAGTCTGGAATGGGTTTCCCAGGGAGGTGGTTGAGGCCCCATGTCTGGAGGTGTTTAAGGCCAGTCTGGATGAGGCTGTGACCAGCCTGCTCTAGGGTAGGGTGTCCCTGCTCTTGTTTGGGTTCCCACATTCCCTTAAGTAATCTGGGGAAAAATAAATCAAACACCTCTCAACTTTTATCTTTGTTTTTGGTGTTATATGGTCCTGAATCTGAGTTGCGTGAAAGGGTTTGGTGAACGTGTGTTTTGCTAGGATGAAGGTAGAGTGCCTGCAAATTCTGAAGCCTGGTTGAATGCCTGATTTGGTGCAAGAGTTTAGTTAAAACTCTGCTTGTTAAGGCACATATTTAGCCTGAAAGACACCTAGCAGGTGTGCCACCAGGCTAGCCATTTTTTGCTTCAAAGGCTGTGCTTTTTGATCTGCTTGTTAACAGGGACTTGAGAATACTGTAAAACAAGAGAGAGCTTCCATCACTTTTTTCTTTACAGTCTTTTATAAGTATTGGATATCTGCCTGTTTTTCATTGTTGTGTTTGCTTTGCAAGTGCTTTGCATACCTGCAAGTAACATACCTTACAGCTATGATTCTGACATCTTGGTGTCCTTAAGGTATTTTTACCATTTGTGAAGTGCTGATACTGAGAGCAACAACTGCACAAGGAGGATGTCGAACTGCTGGAGTGGGTCCAGAGGAGGGCCACAAAGATGATCAGAGGGTTGGAGCACCTTCCCAATGAGGACAGGCTATGAGAATTGGAGCTGATTAGCCTGGAGAACAGAAGGCTCCAGGAAGACCTTACAGCAGCCCTCAGTATCTGAAGGAGGCCTACAAGAAAGCTCAGAAGGAAGTTTTTAAAGGGCTTGTAGCAATAGGATGAGAGGAAATGGTTTGAAGATTGAGGAGGGCAGATTTGAACTAGACATGAGGAAGAAATTCTTTAAAGTGAGGGTGGTGAGACACTGGAGCAGGTTGCCCAGGGAGGCTGTGAATGCCCCCTCCCTGAAGGTGCTCAAGGCCAGGCTGGATGATGTCTTGAGTGAGCTGGTCTAGTGGAAGATGTCCTTGCCCATGGCAGGGTGATTGGAACTAGATGATCTTTAAGACTCCTTCCAACCTAAATCATTTGATGAATCTGTGAACTGGGTAATAGTTATTTGTCAGGCAATGAACTGTGGGATAAAGTTGTCGTATATTATAACTCGGGTAATCCTTTTAAAGTGGTATCATGAAGCTTCTAAATGTACCCATTTGTAAATAATAAAACCATTTTCAGATCCAATGTTACCGAGGCATTTGCACTGCTAATCTTGTTTCACTCAGTTGTCAATCATGTAGCTGACCTCTGAACCTTTGCAGCTGTTTTTTGTCAGTGGGATGGGGAGGGGTTATACCTGCACAGAAATGAGAAGCAAAGGGTTGAAAAGGAGCCACTTCCCCTTAATCCAAGAACCTGGTTCTTCTTGGAAAGCGCTGGAGTCCTGCTGATGCTTGGGTCAGGAAGAAGAGGGTTGTAGAGGAATAGTAGCTCTTTACCTCTGGGGGACTAGGAGAGGAATCATCCGCATTACATCCCACTTTTAGTGCTCTGGACTCCCCAGTAATATCTGGTGAGCTAAGGAAGACAGATAAGTAATTGAGTGTGATGCACTGTATCTCCCACTGCCTGGAATTTTGTTGAGCTGCTTGTCAGAAAGGTTTAATAGTTAATACTGTGATTCTTGGGAGTTGAGGTTATGTTTTTAGCAATGCTCCCACAAGTGTTTGAACTGGAATAGTTGTAATGATTCTGAGTCCTGTCAGATGCTGTTCTTGTCCATAACACCTCCAAAGGATGCGAGTGAGAGCTCTTACATTGTATCTTTTAAACTTCTCACCCATGTTAAAATCCATCTGATAACTGGTTGAAAATTTCCATAGATGTAAATTATCTGACATGGAAAAGATAGCTTAACAAAGTGATACCATCTACACAGTGTCTCGATAGCTAGCTTTGCAGTAGAAACTAACAGTCTGTAATCCTGACTGAGATAAGACTGAAAAACAAGTAAGATCTTTTCATGCCTAAGGAACTGGAATGTTTTTGATGAAGTTCTTGTGCTGAAGTACCTCCATGAGAAACAAATAATGAGATTTTGTTCTCAGGTATGCATTCATAATACACATGGGGAAAAAAAAAATCTCAAACATAAAAAAAGTTGTACAACTTTGTTCATCAACACTTGTAAACTGAAAATTACAAATGTGTTAAGTAACCACAGGTCTGTGCTCCAACTTCTGCCCTGCATTGCTTTAGCTATCTGTGGTTGATACTGGTTTTAGGAAAAAAAGATTTGTGAAGTATTTAAAGCTAAAATAAGAATGTACATTAAACTAAATCGAGTATTTTTCTCAGCTGTTGAGGTTTGCTTTGTGCAGGGAGAGGTGAGTGGGGAACTTGGCCAGATGTGTTGAGGTTTTGTTCTTTTTTTGGTGTAAAGTGACAAGTTCTCTGGCATCCTGTCCAGCAAGGCAGCAGCTGCCAGAAAAAGACAGGTTATTGCTCAGTTGGATCGTGACCTTATCTTTCCATTATACATGATTTACAGAAATCTGTTTTTACCCTGTGCTTTTTCACAATGTTCCACCGACTTTGTGGGTGGGCATTTTTTTTTAAATTGGGGGTTTTTTTTTTTTTTTTTTTTTTTTTTTTTTTTTTTACATCCGTGGTGAGCAGTTAGGTAGTTACAGGGTGTGCCAGTACTGTGTGCTGTAGTCCTTGCTTAATCTCTTTGCACTCAGCCTGACAGTACTGTGTCTTTTACAGTGAGGTCAGTAGCTCAGCTGTAGTTGTGCAACAAGAGAGGCTATTCATAAATGTGCTTCTTGGCCTGGAGATTAACGTTAGATTGTATTTCCCAGAATAAGATCATTGCATACTGGGGAAGTGAAACTTGTACTGGAATATGGGAGTAGCAACAGCTGAACTGCTTTGTGCTTGATAATGATGTTGGGTCATGTGCAGGAAAGGCTCCGTGTATTGGCTTAGTAAAGATAGTATAAGCTTTTCCTTTGATCTCAGAAACCTTGATGTGATATGATTCTATGATTCTGTGATATTTTAAGTGCTGTTTCCCAGGAGTTGCGTTTTTATTCCGTAAGTGAAATGTGACTGTATAAGTGTCTGCTCACCAAATGGTCTGAGAATGTTAAAAGTAGCCCTATCTCCACTATTTCATATTTGAGATAGCACTACTTTTGTTCCAGGGCTTCCCATCTGAAGTTGAGATTCCTCTAGGGCTTTCTATTAAGGGAAGATGTAATTGGTTGTTTTTTTCTGCCCTCTTGAAATTGTTGCCTCAAGTTTGTCTACCTGGTGGCAGATTTGCATAGCTGTAACAGGATAGTTGCACCATGTAACAATGAATGTCTAAATGAACAGTCAGAATGGTTAATCTGAGGTGCTGGAAGTGGGGAGTTACTGTTTTGGACATGGGCATAGGACTACAAAACTCACAGGTGCCTGCCATGGCTGGAGATACAGAATGAAGAGGACTCTGTTACTTAGGTGTACAAGTAGGCAGAAAGTGTCTCTATTCTGAGTAAGCAGGTGTAAGTAATCACTAAGATTTCATTGGGTTTAATTTCAAGAAACACACTGGGTCTTTTAAACCACTTTTAAGTCCCTGTTTTACTTCAGCTAGTGAGATGCTGTACTGTGTTGTTTGTGCTGCTATTAAGCAAGCCAAGCATCTGGAGCCCATGTGGTGAGCGATGGGCAAAGTACAAATACGGTGAAGTGTGGCAGATTGATTACATCACTCTACCTCGTTCTCAGACTGGAAAGCAATACATGCTGACCATGGTAGAACCAAGCATTGGATGGCTGGAAACCTATCCAGTTTCCTATGCTACTGCATGTAACACTGTTCTCAGCTTGGAAAAACAAATCTTGTGGCAAGATGGCTGTGATGGTTTGGGTGTCCCCCTCTCCCCCGCTCCACTTTAGAAATCACCCAGACTAGACTCAGCCGGCTCTGGAAATTTGAATGAAGCTTATATTTACAGCTAGCACAATATACAAGCAGATATTTACAGTATATACAGAAATATACAAAATAAAATGTAATACAAAAACACAACTCCTCCCAGAAACCTGAGTCCCCAGGAGTGGCTCTCAACCACCCCTTCACCTTCCCCCTACCCCTCTCAACCTTACCCCAGTCCCAAGGAAGAATAGAGATTTGGCCAGGGGGTTAGGAAGCAAAGTGGATTAGTCCAAAATGGAGGGTGAGGTTAGAGAGATGCAGCTCAGCCAGCAGCCCAAGTGAGAGTGATTATCTAATGTTTTTATTTCTTGTTCCTATACATCTCAGCAAGCCTGTGAGCAAAGTAGACATCACCATTGTTTTCTTTCCACAGCCTGTAATCTAGTTCTCCTCACCGAAACATTCTAACCTGCTTCAAACTAGCACAGTGACGCTCATCTTAAGAATAAATACTGTTCGACCTCTACTTTTGGCTCCCAGAATACCAGTTTTGAACTGGATGTTTAAAGGAAAGGGGTCATCACCACATCATGCAACTGATGTTACCTGGTCTAAGTGGATGGCTCTCATAACACAGTGAACACACATGGGCAGTTTTTGAACACCATGGCAAATCCCATGAATAAGAAAGATACATTATCTTTCTTAGGAACAGTTGGATTTTGGAGGCTGCACATCCCTGGATACAGCCAAATTGTAAAACCTTTGTATGATGTGACTCAAAAGAGGAACAACTTTAGGTGGGCACCTGAACAACAAACAGCCTTTGTTCAGATAAAGCAGGAAGTAGTTCATGCAGTGGGCTTGGGACCTGTCCAGATGTTGAGAGCATTCTGTACACGGCTGCAATTGATAATGGTCCGACCTGGTGCCTATGGCAAAGAGCCCCAGGAGAACCATGCAGCCGACCACTTGATTTCTGGAGTAGAGGATATGCCAACAAAGAAAGAGATCCTGGCTGCTTATGAAGGAATAAAAGCTGCTTCAGAAGTAATTGGAACAGACTCTCAAATTCTTTTGGGTGTAGGTGGCAAGGTGTTGGCAGTGGTGGTGATTTGGGTGCTGACTTCTGTGAGGAAAAGGCTGCGGGCTGCACCTGTGCTGAATACAGGTAGTCCCAGCTAGCCCCCAAATAGAGCCTCTGTTCCCCATAGCTGAGCTCTTTGGCCAAGTCTTGGTTGTGCCTTGGTGAAAATTTGTTAAGCAAGTGCAAAATCCTGCACAGCAGCTCTGAGAGATGAGTGAATGGGGGTGGGACAAAGTGAGAAACAGCTCTGAACACCAAGGTCCAGAGAAGAAGAAAGGGAGAAGGTGCTCCTGTTGCAGACCAGATAGCCACCCTGCAGGCTGTGGAGAGTACCATACTGGAGCAGTTTGTGAAGGGCTGTAGCCTGTGGGAAAACCCACACTTGAAGCAGGAGAAAAACGTAAGGAAAAAGGAGTGGCAGAGAGGACCTGTTGTGGGCAGAACCCCATTGCCGGTCTCCCTGCACTGTTGTGTCATGAGAACTAGAGAAGGTGGAAATGAAGGAGTGAAGTTGTGCCTGGAAGGAAAGGAGAGGAGGGAAAGTGGTGTAGTTTTTAATCTCTCACCATCCTACTCTATTATTAATTGGCAGCAAATGAACTGTTCCCAAGTTGAGTCTGTCTTGCCTGTGACAATATTTAGTAATTGATCTCCCTGCATTTATCTCAAACCGTGAGCTTTTTAATCTTATTGTCCATTCCCCCCTTACCCCTCTGCCCTGTTGGGAAAGTGAGAAAGTTGCTGGGTGGGTGCCTGGAAGCCAGAAAAAACAGTGACACGTGGTTAAAGAGCAATAGACTTCAGTCTTCAAGTGCCTTTTGTGCTATGATGCTCCTTTTGTATGAATTGGATTTGCTGTGTTTGCCTGCCAGACCTTTCTTCATTTACATCTGTTGCAATTGCTTCTCTGGTACCCACACACATGGAGACAGTGTGTTACATGAGACGAATACCTAGGTTATTTCCTTGCATCTTAGATGTTCTTCATCTTATTTTAGTTTGTAATTTGGGGAGTTGGAACTGCTGTTCATGCTTTTGCATTGAATATCAAGTAATTATCAAGTACTAAATAGCAAGAAGAGAAAGTGGACCCAGCACATTTGTTTGCATTTTTTGCACAGCTGAAATGTCTTATTTGGCAGTGGCTGTTACTCTAATCAAGCCCCACAAGTGCACCTCGATCTGTTTTCTTTTTATATATTTCTTCTTCAGAACTGTCTGGTTGGAGGTAGTTTGAATGCTACCAGTTATTATCTGGAAATGTGTGTTATCATCTTCCTAAAATAGCCATTTCTACCCAACTGAAAGCTGAGCTCTACTGTTTTGCTGCTGGTGGTTGCAGAATTGTAGAATCATGGGACCAGGTCTCCAATATCCTTTAGTTACAGAATTGTAAAATCATGAGACTGTGTCTCTGATATCCTTTAGTGGGAAGAGCAGAGGATCACAGAAGGTTGCTGTATATACTTGCTCAGGCCTCTCGCTCTGGCTAACCTCATGTCCGCTTGAGAGCTGGTGCAGAGGAAGCATGTTTTGGAGACTGGAGCAGAGAGGAAGGGGAGATGGTGACAGTTGAGATCCAGGCTGATAGGACTTTATGGTATCACAGAATCAACCACAGAATCAACCAGGTGAGAGATCAACCAGAGAGAGTGATTTGCCATTGGAATGGGCTGCCCAGGGAGGTGGTGGAGTCGTTGTCCTTGGAGGTGTTCAAGCAAAGCCTGACTGAGGCACTTAGTGCCATGGTCTAGTTGACTGGATAGGGCTGGGTGCTAGGTTGGACTGGATGATCTTGGAGGTCTCTTCCAACCTGGTTGATTCTGTGATTCTAGGTTGGAAAGGACCTCCAAGATTATCGTGTTCAACCTAACACAGTCTAATTAACTAAACTATGGCACTGAGTGCCTTGTCCAGTCTCCTTTTAAACACCTCCAGGGATGGTGACTCCACCACCTCCCTGGGCAGCCCACTCCAGTGGCCAATCACTCTGGCTGACTTTGTGACTGACCAATTAAAACATGCAGTAGTCCTAAGGGTTTTATCTACACTACTGGGTGTCTGAAACAAGGAGACTTCCCCCTACAAACTCCTCTGCAGTCCTAATAATAAAATCAGACTTTTGTGCTGTAGAGGAGGGTTACTGGGAAAGCTCTGAAATACCTATATGCTTGGAATGTACCTGTTGCACAAAGAGAACAAATGGGTTTGAGTTACAGGAAACTCCTGTCGTAAAGCTGTTGCTATCCTTTCTCTCCCCAGCTCAAATACAATCTGTCTTAGCGCTGCACCCTGTGCGTACTGAGGCCACATCTTTTCTGTGGTGTTTTGTCATTGTCAGTGTTGACTGGAAGCATGAGAAAATCCCACCTCTTATGTGATGTAGGCATGCTCATAAGGTACGCTTATGTAGGTGCAGCTCCGCAGAAGGAAGTGTGTGTCAGCTTACTACATAGCAGCTAGGAAGGAGGCTTAGGCAGGTTGGCAGCAAAGCTCTTCCTGGCAGCTGTGTGCACCTCAAATGGGCAAGGTGGGAGAGACATCACCTTTGTTTCTGTCTTGCTGATTCTGCCATGTTGGCAGCTGAGTATTATGGGGCAGTGAGGTGGAAAAAGACAAACTGACTGAACATACTTCTGTCTTTGTTGGTACTGACATCAGCAAGTAAGTCCGGGTGATAAGAGTGCAATGGGAGTGCCTGGATGTCTCCACAGAACAAGAGGGCAGGCAGCTTGATCTGTGTGAGGTGAGTGGCATTTCTGAAGTTAAAAATCTCCACGTGGAGCAGATGCCAAAATGGCTACAATAGAAAACTGCGGTTTGCTTTTAGGAGCTAAGGCTTGGGCCTTTGTTTCTACTTGGATGGTTTGCTACAGTAGTTATTTGTGTGCAGCATTGCTTCTGGCATAGTGCTCTGTCCAGATATGGCTGAGTGCCCTGCTGTGCTAGGAGGAAAGGAGGGAGGCTGTCTGCCATCCCAAGCTGGAACATGAGCCCAGGGAGTGGCTCTGGGGAGCCTCTTAAGGCTGGGGAAAAAGCAGGATATGTTGGTGCCTTTTTTATTTTGGTCATCCTGCACACTTTTGAGCTGGCTCACTCCTGCAGCACACGAGAAGTAAAGGAGATCTCAGTACAGAATGGGGTTTCCTGGATGAAAAGTGTCTGCTGCTTGCATAGCACTCTCCATACTTAGAGTGACTGCTGTACAGGGAGGAGGGATGTGGCAGCAGCAGTGAGCAGTTTAACATGCTTGCTTCATTTGGCTTGAAATCCTGAGAAGTGGAAAAGGATATTTGAGGATTTTTTTTTGTAATTTTGTATTTGGTTTGGGCTTTTTTTTGTTTGTTGGTTTTTTTTGTTCTTTTGGGTGTTTTGCATAGCCCATGACTTCAGTGTTTTTTTCATGCAGTTGTTGGTGTTTGTTGTTTGGGTTTTTTTTTTAATAGGAAGAGATAATAGGATTATAAAAGTATTGTGTAAAAGATGCTAAAAACTATTAGCTCGATGCTCTACTAATGACCTAGTCTGATTAAAAAGAAGGACATGCCTGTGAAGGGAGCAGGTTTAGATGCTTGTAAAACTTGAGGACTAGAACTGTCTTGCATAGAAAAGCTGATGTTGTAGAGTAAAACTTCTGTCTTCAGTTGTAAACAATTTAGTTATATCTTGAAGGGTTTATAGAATCTTAAAATCATAGAATCAACCAGGGTGGAAGAGACCTCCAAGATCATCCTCTCCAACCTAGCGCCCAGCCCTGGCCAATCAACTAGACCATGGCACTAAGTGCATCAGCCAGGCCTTTTATGAACACCTCCAGGGACAACGACTCCACCACCTCCCTGGGCAACCCATTCCAATGCCAATCACACTTTCTGAGAAGAACTTCCTCCTAACATCCAGCCTAGACCTCCCCTGGCACAACTTGAGACTGTGTCCCCTCATTCTCTTGCTGGCTGCCTGGCAGAAGAGACCAACCCCACCTGGCTACAGCCTCCCTTCAGGTAGTTGTAGGCAGCAATGAGGTCACCCTTGAGCCTCCTCTTCTCCAGGCTGCACACCCCCAGCTCCCTCAGCCTCTCCTCACAGGGCTGTGCTCCAGGCCCCTCATAAGCTTCATCGACCTTCTCTGGACACGTTCCAATATCTCAACATTTCTCTTGAATTGAGGAGCCCAGAACTGGACACAGCACTCAAGGTGTGGCCTGACCAGTGCTGAGTACAGGGGCAGAATAACCTCCCTTGTCCTGCTGGCCACACTGTTCCTGATGCAGGCCAGGATGCCATTGGCTCTTTTGGCTGCCTGGGCACACTGCTGGCTCATGTTCAGCTAGTATCTACCAACACCCCCAGGTCCCTTTCTTCCTGGCTGATATGATATCTATATATGTGAGGTCTGGGCTGGATGTTAGGAGGAAGTTCTTCCCAGAGAGAGTGATTGGCATTGCCTCAGTATGATCGTGGATGCATTTAGAATTGTGTTTGCAGTGTCTGTCTGGATATGGGTATGTCTACTTGCAGATAGATGAGGCGCTTAGTGCCA
The DNA here is from genome assembly GCF_015220805.1 of Pogoniulus pusillus. Classification (NCBI taxonomy): domain Eukaryota; kingdom Metazoa; phylum Chordata; class Aves; order Piciformes; family Lybiidae; genus Pogoniulus; species Pogoniulus pusillus. Next base: position 16,774,667 of record NC_087268.1, on the reverse strand, counting down.
TGGTCTAGTTGATTGGACAGAGCTGGGTGCTAGTTTGGACTGGATGATCTTGGAGGTCTCTTCCAAGATAGTTGATTCTATGGAGACATCTCTCTTTTTTTTTTCATTGATTTTGGAATTCTGGCCTTTATGATATTTTGCATAACTTTTTTCCTCTTTAATTTTTTCCCCATGGATGGATTTTGAAATGAGTACCATGGTGCTTTTAATTCTGTTACTTTAAGTGCTGTGCCCTTCTGGTCAGCTGTAACTTGCTAAACTAGGTTTGGTTATGCTTTGCTGAGGCTGATTTCACAAGAAGATTTGTATTCTGTGTTCCCATTAAAGTTTCTTGGTACCTTTGAAGGTCAAACCTGGCTAGTCAGGTGTGATAAGTATGAGAAGAATCTAGTTGCATAGCAGATGTTTTCTCACCTGTATTTGAGAGTTAGTCACCCTGAGTTCCGAAATACACAAGAAAAAACAAGTTTACAGCATCTTGAAAGTTATTGCTGCTAGTGAGACTCATTTAGGATTGAATTTTTGATTGAATTGGTTGCTCATGCTTTTAGTGTATACCTAGATGGTCTTTTTTCAGCTTCCAATCAGCATCAGTCGTGATTTAAAGTTACTAAAGACAACAAGAAGGACTTCTATAAGTACACAGATAACAAAAGGTAGATGAGGAAAAACGTGGCCCTGTTGCTCAGTGGTTTGGGAGACTTCGTTATGCAGGACGCAGAAGAGGCTGAGCTATTGAATGCCTTCTTTGCCTCAGACTTTCCTAGCCAACCCGGGATTCAGAAATCCCAAGTCCCAGCAACTATGTCTGAAGACTGGAATAAGGAAGATATGTCCTTGATGGAAGAGGAGTTACTCAAGGGGTCAGAAAATGCATGAGGAAACTGGACATAGGTCCATGGGTTGTGATGGGAGGCACTCATGAGTGCACATATATGACAAATGTCAATGTGAGGCCACTCCTGAGAATCAGTCATAGGCCTGAACACTGGAGGAAAGCAAATGTCACTACTGTCTTCAAGAATGACAAGAAGTATGACCTAGGTAACTGTAGGCCCATCAGCCACACTTCAGCTAGTCCTGGAAGCCATTTTCAGGCAGATAAAGGACAAGGAAAGTCATCAGCATGGGGAAGTCCTGCATGACCAACTTGATAAACTTCTACAAGGAATTGGCTGGACTGGTAGATGAGGGGTGAGCAATTATGCTAGTTTGAGCCTAGCTGGGATATTTTAGTGAGAGAAATTAGATTGTAGGCTGTGAAAAGAAAACCACGGTGAAGTCTGCTGCACTCAGAGGCTTGCTGAGATGTACAAGAACAAGAACACAAACATAGATAACAAGAGTTGCGCTCTGGCTGCCTCCCTTCTCTCCCTAACCTGCTGTCTGTCTAATCCTTCTGCTTCCTAACCTCCTGGCTGATTCTTCAAACTCACCTTGAACATAAGGCAAAGTCTGGGATAAGGTAGAGGGGTGGAAAGGTGGGTGTGAGCCCCTCCTGGGGACTCAGGTTTCTGGTAGGGCTGTTGTGTTTCTGTATTACTTTTTTAACTTGTACATCTCTGTCTATAGCTGTGTAGATTGTAAACACCTGCTTGTGTACTGTGCTAAGCTGTAAATAAAGCTCCATTCTAATTTCCAGCTTGGATGAGTCTAGTCTGGGTGATTTCATAGGAGTGGGGGGGCAGGTAACACCCAAACCATCACAGCAGTGGATGCTGTTTGGACTGCAGGAAGGTCTTTATTGCTCTCTCTCCTGTAAGATCCTCATAGAGAAGCTGTTGATGTATTGGCTGGATAAGCAGGCCGTGTGGCAGACTGGAAACCGGCTGAACAGCTGGGGCTACAAAGTAGTTGTCAGCAGCATGAAGTCTATTTGGAGGCTGATCAGTGTACCCCAGGCATCTGTACTGGGTCCAGTCTTCTTTAGTGTCATCATTAATGGCCTGGATGATGGGGCAGAGTGTGTTTGCAGCGTGCTTGCAACACACTGTGAAGTGGCAGATATGCCAGAGGGAGGAACAACCCCTTGTACTGGTTACCTGCTGAGGACCACATGGCTGGAAATGAGGCTGGTAGAGAAGGACCTAGCAGCGTACCCTTGTGGCAGAGGGCATGTGGTATCCTGGAGTACATTAAGTATTGCTAGCAGGTTGAGGGAGGTAATCCTTCCCTTCTGCCCTACACTGATGAAGCCAGACCTGGACTTCTGTATCCTGTTCTGGGCTCATAGTACAAGAGAGATGGACATAGTGAAGGGGACCCATTGAAAAGCTGTGAAGATAATGAAGGGACTGGACCATCTCTCCTACAAGGAAATGCTCAGAGGGCTGGAACGGTTCAGCATGAAGCAGAGAAGGCTGAAGGAGTAACTTCCCAATAACTGAAGGGAGGATATGAAGAGGACAGGGCCAGGCTGTTCTCGGTGGTGCCGAGTGACAGGACAAGAAGCACTGGGTGCAACTGAAACGCAGAAGGTTTGACTGGAACATCAGGAAACACTTTCACACTGAAGGCACTGAGCCCTCACAGGTTGTCCAGTGGAGTCTGGGAGATATCTTTGGAGATATGCAAAAGTTATCTGGACAGGGTTACGGGCAGCTGAGACAAGGCATCACTGCTAGAGCAAGAGGATTGGACCAGGGGACCTTTAGAGATCTTTCTAACCTCATCCATCCTGTGCTTGTGATTTGCATATCCTCAAACTGCACTTACCTGCTAAGGGTTTAATTTTAGCTAACTGGAAGTTAGCTAAATGCAAAGCATCTGCTCCATTGTTTCATGGCAGTTGCAGAATGGCTGTGGAGCTTTATTAAACTTGAAGTGTATTCTGCATGAGTGTTCTACTAAGGGTTTTATTGAGGCTATTCCATTAATAATGATATATGGATATATTACAGTACTGGCTTTTATACTAGTTTTCCTAGTGTGACTTCTTGACAGCAGGCATAATGTTTTTTCCCCCTTTTTTTTAACAAGGCCTGAACTGTGGGCTTTGACTCTGTGTTAGCTTCCTGATGTAGCAACCCAGGTATTCAGGCTTCCTGGTGAAAGATGACTATTTCAAATGAAGAGTCCTTAGCATGATGAGGTCGGTCAATACCCTCCAGAGGGTCAATGGTCAAGTTTGCTTTCAATTTCTCTGAGAGGCTTGTTATAACAGCCTTCAGGTAGTCATAGACAGCAATGAGGTCACCCCTGAGAAGAGGAGGCTCAGGGGTGGCCTCATTGCTGTCTCCAACTACCTGAAGGGAGGCTGTAGCCAGGTGGGGTTGGTCTCTTTTGCCAGGCAACCAGCAACAGAACAAGGGGACAGAGTCTCAAGTTGTGCCGGGGAGGTCTAGGCTGGGTGTTAGGAGGAAGTTCTTTACAGAGAGAGTGATTGGTATTGGAATGGGCTGCCCAGGGAGGTGGTGGAGTCGTTGCCCCTGGAGGTGTTCATAAAAGGCCTGGCTGAGGCACTTGGTGCCATGGTCTATTTGACTAGATAGGGCTGGGCGCTAGGTTGGACTGGATGATCTTGGAGGTTTCTTCCAACCTGGTTGATTCTATGATTCATTGAGGTTTAACCTCTTGCTTGTCCTTGTATTTCCAGCTACTGTTCTCTTAAGTTTGTGAGTTCTCCATCTTTGGGAGAACAGAAGTTCTAGCCCTTTACTGAATGTCTTAGTTGTCTTCGTAAGGGTGCAGCTCGTTTGTTAGAACCAGTGTGGCCTTTCTGTGCACATTCTGTTCTTGTGTCTCAAAAAACCCCACAACTAACCTATTATCTTTTGTCCTATGGACTGGTAAGGTAAAATGATGGATAAAATGTGATTTTTTCTATTTGAAAAACTGGCCACATCTGCAGATGATCCTTGTGGTCCCTTCCAACCCTGACTGATTCTGTGGTTCTAATTCTGATTGTGCATGCATACTTCATGCTGCTCTGTTGAAGTACTCAAGAGTATTTTAAGCAAAAGCAGGAGAGAGCTCAGTGTAGATGTGGTTTTAGTTATCGGGGGAAATTATTCCCACTGACAGTAGGACAGGAGGTGTATTTGTAAGAGGCAAGTACTGTGAAGTTTAGTAATGTCTGCTTAGAAAGGAGTCTTGCAGAGCTGGCAAAGGAAATTGGTGCGTGCGAGATTGCACCTAACTGAATAGGAGGAGAGAAGTAAAGTTGGTGCAGCCAGTTCAGACCTTGTAATTTAACACCCTTGTACCTTGCCAATTGTTTATCTGCATGCACTGTAAGTCAGCTCTAGTACTTGCTAATTGCTTTCTGGTGTTTCTTTGTGTCCTTTCCTATGGATAGTTTTAAAACTGTTCCTCCTGTAGAGAACAGCCTTTTTTGCACTGCTGTCTGCATCAGAGGTAAGCAGCTTGTGATGGTTTGGGTGTTGCCTTCTCCCCCACACTTATGAAAAATCACCCAGACTAGACTCAGCTGCTGGAAATTGAATGGAGCTTTATATTTACAGCTTAGCACAACATACAAGCAGATCTCTATAATATATACAGCTGTGTACAGAAACACAACAGCCCTCCCAGAAACCAGAGTTCTCAGGAGGAGCTCCCAACCACCCTTCCACCTTCCCACCCCTCTACCTTACCCCTGATCATGGGAAAGGACTTAAATGATAGCATTAAGCTGATTTTTGGATTTTTTTTTTTAATAATAAGGTAATTTATCTAAAAAGAGCAGAAAATCATTGTAAAAAGTAGTCTCAAGGGCCAGGAGACAAGGAGGGCAAGACCAAGAGGAATGCTGGCTTCTGTTCATGTTTGTTTAGGTGATTCTGTCATTGTGTTCTTCAAAGCCAGACCAGATAGGGGGGAAAAAACTTTAAAAAACTGTGGCTATTAGTAGAACTGTGTGGCTCTTTCATTATTCATTTTAATCTTAAGAATTTATCTCTTCCTCTTTTCCTTTCATGTTCTCCTCTCTAATGTAGTAGTTTTTTGCCTTTCTCTCTTCTCTGTGTGATGGTTTGGGTGTTTTCTGCCCCCCCACTCTTAGGAAATCACCCAGACTAGACTCATCCAAGCTGGAAACTAGAATTAAGCTTTATTTACAGCTTAGGACAATATACAAGCAGGTAATTACAGTATCTACAGCTATAGACAGAGATGTACAAGTTAAAAAACTAATACAGAAACACAACAGCCCTCCCAGAAACCAGAGTCTGCAGGAGGGGCTCCCAACCACCCTTCCACCTCCTTTCCACCCCTCTGCCTTATCCCAGACTTTGCCTTACGTTCAAGGTGAGTTTGAAGAATCAGCCAGGGGAGTCAGAGAACAGAAGGATGAGTTAGACAGCAGGTTAGGGAGAAAGGTGCAGGCAGCCAGAGAGGGACTCTGTTATCTATGTTTGTGTTCTTGTTTTTATCCATCTCAGCAAGCCTCTGAGTGCAGCAGACATCACCATTGTTTCCTTTTCACAGACTATAATCTAATTCTTCTCACCAGAATATTCCAGCTAGCTTCAAACTAGCACATGTGGTTAAAGTGGATGTGGAGATCCTTCATTGTCAGTGGCAAGATCACTGAAAATTCTTATGTTGCTTTCTCAGAATGCCACTGGGTATTGCACGTGAATGGAGAGAGCAGGTTAACCACTTCATGTAGTGCCTACCGGGAGGGACATTAGCTGGTCACTCCCAGTGAACCCTGAGCAGCTTGGGCAGTACACCAGGTTGTTTCTCTTGTTGGTCATAGGAGTGGGTCCCACATAAATCACTGTGAAACCAGCAAACTTTTCCAGAAGACATCTGGGCTAAATGAGTGTGAATTGTAGTGTTACTGTATTCGTTCTGCCTGCAATATCTCTCCAGGGTCTGATGTCTATTTTGAAACATGATATAAAATAACCTTCCATGGTTTTGTGCTGCTGGCTTTTGATCCAGCCTGTTTTGTGTGTGTTGTCTTTAATCACTGCCTTTGTTTCACTTAGCCTCAGCCCTTGTTCTTCTCACAGGTGGTAATTTTCTTGTGTGTTCCACATCAAAGCTCTCTTGTAAGAAAGTTTCATTCTTCCTGCCCAATGAGATGATATTAACAGGCACAAGTATTAGCATGGTACCTTGGCAGTATGATGGCAGTGGAAAGCTGTATGAAAATGAAGGTATTGAAAGAGGGCAGGAAGCAGAATGAAGGATTGGATCCTCACAAACCTAACACTGAAAAACTGAACTGTTCCCTTGAAAGAAAGGAAGTTTTGGCCCTGCAGCAGCATGTGAGAGTGGAATACTGGGTTGTATACAAAGGAATGATTTCTGATGCCATTCAAATAATCCATGATTCACACTATACTGTGTAGAGCAACATGGTAACAATTATACTGTCTTCAGAAGAGAACAGTTCAATTCTGCAGAGATTCACGTGTTTTTCATTTTAGTGGTGAGAGCTACCTGTACTTGTAGCCAGCAGAATGTTGGAATGGACATAGTAAAGTCTGAGCATTGCCAGGCACTCTACACAGGCATAACACAGGGTAGCAGCTGTGCTTGTTTTTAGATTCAGAAGACTGGGAATGGAGAACAAAGCAGGAAAGTGATTTGCTTAAATTCATGCAGCTGGTTTGTGGCTGAGCTGGGACTAAAGGTCTTAGTTTCTGACTAGTGGTTCATGCTGTTCCTTTCATGTTTTGTCATGAGCTATTTTTGTGAAGTCAGCTGTGGACAGTGGTAGGAATTAACTCCCTCTTTTTTTCTTTTTGTGTGTGTGTGTCCAGGTTAAGTCATTTTTGGACATTTGAAGAGTAAGCAGCGCTGATACTCCATGAACCGTGAAACCACAGGAAGTGTGGCAGCCCTCCCTACCTCAAGCTTTTCTCCCTTACTGTGACGTTGTTCCTGGGACCTTTGTTTTCAGCCCTGCTGAAGGGCAACAGCCTGCCTTAGCTTTAGAACAAAGGAAGCAGTTTGCAGATCAGGGAGAGCCATGGCCTCCAGCTTGTATGTTTTCCATTTCTTCTATAAGTTCAAAGTGTTGGTGCTTGTCTCTTTGTGTTTGATGGTGCTATGGGCGACATTGAGTTACTTTGTGGACTCCAGACAAGAAATTTCTAAAGCTAGGAGCATGGTGGAAGATTTCAGAAAGGCACCCAGCCTGGAGGACAGTCAAAAAGAAGAGAAGATGGAATCAACTGTGACAGTTTCTACAGTGAAGTCATTTCAGGGTCACTGCCCATCTCTTTCTCCGTACTTGAGTAAGTGATGGTACTGCTTTCTCCTTTCTAACAAGCTATGTCTGCTTTGGTACTGCTGAGTTGGTTCTCCTCCTAGCCGTTTTACAGTTAGTTGCTTTTTGCCTGTGCAACAGATTGAACACAGCCAGCTGCAGTCAGAATTGCAGGGTGAGGAACTGACATGTGGCAGTGCTTGTGCTGGGTCTGGGTTAACGCACCACTGACTTGGTTACTGCTGAACTATGTTTGCACACTGAGCCTTGTGTCTGTCTTTTCTGGCCCCCTAAAATCTAATGGGCTGGGCAAGAGGTTGAGTGTGGTCACAGCTTGGCAGCTGGCCCCAGCTGACCAAAGGGATATTCCATACTGTATGACCATACCATGCATCACACTTAGCAGTGAAAGGGGAAGAAGGGATTGGTTGTTCATGGTTACAGTGTTTTACTTACCCAGCAACTGCTTTGTGTACTGAAACCCTGCTTGCCTGGACATGGCTGGACACCTGCCTACCAATGGGAAGTTGGCAAATGCATTTTTCATTCTGCCTTGCTTGTCCCTCTAGCTATTCCCTTTCTCTAAAATTATTATTGAACTACCATGATCTCAGCCACAAGTCTTCTCTCCTTTCCTCAACTTTTCATGATTAAATTTACTTTTGTCTGTCTTGACAGCTGAAGGACTTCACAGCTTATCATTAAGGTTCAAATGGAATCATAGTACTTCACAGTACTTGCCTCTTAAAAATACACCTCCTGTCCTACTGTCAGTGGGAATAATTTCCCCCGATAACTAAAACCACATCTACACTGAGCTCTCTCTTGCTTTTGCTTAAAATACACTTGAGTACTTCAACAGAGCAGCATGAAGTATGCATGCACAATCAGAATTAGAACCACAGAATCAGTCAGGGTTGGAAGGGACCACAAGGATCATCTGGTTCCAACTCCCCTGCCATGCCCAGGGACACCCTGCCCTAGAGCAGGCTGGACGCAACCTCATCCAGCCTGGCCTTAAACACCTTCAGGGATGGAGCCTCAACCATCTCCCTGGGCAACCCATTCCAGGCTCTCATCACTCTCATGATGAGCAACTTCCTCAGAGCCACTCTGAATCTCCCCACCTCAAGCTTTGCTCCATTCTTCCTAGTCCCTTCACTCCCTGACAGCCTAAAAAGTCCCTCCCCAGCTTTTATGTTTTTGTGAAGATACTGGAAGGCCACAAGAAGAACACCTGGGAGCTTCCTCTTCTCCAGGCTCAACAGCCCCAACTTTTTCAGTCTGTCCTCATAGCAGAGCTGTTCCTGCCCTCTCATCATCCTCTTGGCCCTTCTCTGGACATGCTCCAGCATCTCCACATCCTTCTTGTAATGGGGGCTCCAGAACTGGATGCAGTACTCCAGGTGAGGTCTGACCAGAGGAGGGTAGAGGGGGCAAATCACCTCCCTGGCCCTGCTGGCCACACTTCTCCTGATGCAGCCCAGGCTCTGGTTGGCCCTGCAGGCTGCAAGTGCACACTGCTGGCTCATGTTGAGCTTCTGGTCCACCAGCAGCACGCCCAGGTCCCTCTCCTCAGGGCTGCTCTCCAGCCACTCACTGCCCAGCCTGGAGTTGTGCTTGACATTGCCTCAATCCAAATGCAGGCCCCTGCACTTGGTCTTGTTGAACCTCATGAGGTTGGCTTGTGCCCACCTCTCCAGCCTGTCCAGGTCCCTCTGGATGCCATCCCTTCCCTCCAGCCTGTCTGCTGCACCACACAGCTTGGTGTCATCAGCAAACTTGCTGAGGCTGCACTCAGTGCCTCTGTCCATGGCACCCACAAAGATGTTGAACAAGACTGGTCCCTGGACTGGTCCCTGAGAGACTCCATTTGTCACTGGCCTCCACTTGGACATGGAGCCTTTGGGTGTGGCCATCAAGCCATCTAGTGGCTCACCCATCAAACCCATGTGTCACCAACTTGGAGACCAGGATGTGGTGCAGGACAGTGATTAACTAGTGTTTAATAATGGTTCTCTTGGTTTGGCCTTTTCTATTCGGCCACTTCTTTTTTGTCTTGGGACCACCATCAGCACTAGGCTTCTGCTTTGCAGTATCATTTCATTGTCTTATTCATCTTCTGTTTTGTGAACCTGATCAAAGATTTGTTTATAAAGTTGGACTTTTCCCTCTTTCCTGATATAATCCAGCAAGCTGCTGCCTAGCTGCACACCTTCACTTCTACATGCAAGACACATTTGCCTATGTAAATGCAGTGCAGCCATAACTGTAACAGCTGCCTGCATTGTTCATTCCTGGGTTTGTTGAGTCCAGAGGGACTGAAGTGATAGCTCAGTGCAAAAGAAGTTATGAAAATGACTTTTGGGAGCAGAAAGCCTTGGTATATGGTGATTGAAAAATAGATAGCCTTAAGCCTGTGATGCTTTTATTCACATTTTAATTAGAGATGAATTCTTATGGCAATAATCCTGTGTCTCTTTCTGTTTCTCTCTCCCCTGCCTTGCCCTTGCAGCTGGGTTGGTTTTTCACTCATTGTATTTTTTGTCATCTTTTTTATTTCCTAATTATTGCTGCTTTACAATCAGTCTAATCAACTGAACACTCAATACTTTCTCCTTCCTTTACATATGTAATATCCTTTTAGTTACTACTCTTGGAAAGACAGGGAAACCAACTGAGACTTGAACCTGGATTTTTATATGCTTGTTAGTGAATGCTTCATTTATGTAATGGGACTAGCCACCATGAGAAACAGCTCAGAAAAGCTTCTTGTTGCTTCTCCTATAGAAGGTGCTAGAAAACTCTCCTTCAAAGCATCTCTCACACTTGAAGAAGTCCAAAAGGAGAATCCTCAAGTAGTCAAGGGCAGGTATCACCCCACAGAGTGTTCAGCATTGCAGCGTGTGGCCATCCTCATCCCGCACCGCAATCGAGAGATGCATCTACTGTACCTCCTGGAGCACCTCCACCCGTTCCTACAAAGGCAGCAGCTGGACTATGGCATCTACGTTATTCACCAGGTGAGGCAGCTGTGCAGTGACATGTTTTGGGTGGGGGCAATGTCTGTGCTCTGCAGTCTGGGGTATCATCCTGCTCCCTCTGCTTAACATCGATCCTCCACTCCTGCTTCAAACACTTCTGCTTGCTGAGGGATGCATGGGAACGCTGCAGGGGCTCAGCTGCTGGTAGCAAAGCTGGGAAGTGTTAACCAACAGTGTCTATAACTGGTATCCATGTCCCAGTCTAACTTCTTTCTGAGTTGCTGTTGAAGGGAAGCACCTTTTGCACTACTAATGCCATTCATTTTTCTTGCAATGTACGCATCTGTAATGGAGCTGACATGTTTTCTGCCTCTGATTCAAATGACTCCAGATTTAAAGGCTTCATTTTGTATCTAGTTTTTCTCTTCCATCTGTTTGCTAGTGGTTGTGCTCAATGAGCTCTGTGTATTGTAGAATTGTTTTGATTGGAAAACACCTTTAAGGTCATTGAATCCAACCATTATCTAACTCTGCCAAGGCTAATGCTAAATCATACATCTCTGCATGTTCTAAACACCTCCAGTCATGTGGGGATTCAGCCACCTGCATGGGGAGCCTCATCCAGTCTTTCAGAAACCTTTTCCAGTGAATTTTCTTCTAATAGTCAACCTAAACACTACCTTTCAGGTAGTGAGAGGATGAGGGGAATGGAACAAAGCTGGAAGTGGGGAGATTCAGACTTGATGTGAGGAGGAAGCTCTTTACCATGAAAGTGGTGAGACCTTGCAATGAGTTGCTGAGGGAGGTGGTTGAAACCCCATCCCTGAAGGTGTTTAAGGCCAGGCTGGATGAGGCTGTGTCCAGCCTGCTCTAGGGTAAGGTGTCCCTGCCCATGGCAGGGGAGTTGGAACTAGATGATCCTTGTGGTCCCTTACAAACCTGACTGATTCTGTGATTCTAACCCTCCCCTGTTACAACTTGAGGCCATTTCCTCTCATCCTGTCATGAGTTACTAGGGAGAAGAGATCAACACCCACCATGCTTCAGCCTCCTGTCAGGGAGTTGTAGAGGGCAATAAGGTCTAGCCTCAGCTTCTTTTTCTCTAGGCTAAGCAATCCCAGTTACCTCCTCATAAGATTTTATCTAGACCCTTCACTAGCTCCATTGTTGTTCTCTGGACGCAATTCAGCTTCTCAATGTCTTTCTTCTAACAAGTCCCAAAACTGAACCCAAGACTTAAGGTGCAGCCTTACAAGTGCTGAATACAGGGGGACAATCACTTAGCATCACAGAATCAGCCAGGGGTGGAAGGGACCACAAGGATCATCTAGTTCCTACCCCCCTGCCATGCCCAGGGACACCCTACCCTAGAGCAGGCTGCCCACAGCCTCAGCCAGCCCGGCCTTAAACACCTCCAGGGATGGGACCTCAACCACCTCCCTGGGCAACCCATTCCAGCCTCTCACCACTCTCATGCTCAACAACTTCCTCCTCATGTCCACTCTGAATCTCCCCACCTCCAGCTTTGCTCCATTCCCCCATGTCCTGTCACTCCCTGAGAGCCTCAAAAGTCCCTCCCCAGCTTTTTTGTAGTCCCTCTTCAGATCCTGGAAGGCCACAAGAAGGCCACCTGGGAGCCTCCTCTTCTCCAGAATGAACAGCCCCAACTTCCCTACTCCTACTGGCCACACTCTTCTTGATATCCATCAGGATGCATTTGGCCAACTGTCCTAACTGCAGATATGGAGTAATAAATCCCCATATGTTGTCTTTCTGCAGGAGCAGATGCCTGTTAGTGACAGAGAACAACTTACTGCTTCAGAGCAAAACATTACTTTTTCAAACAATGAATCATACTTTGTATACAACTGCTTTTACCTGTAGCAAACTTTCCTTGGAGCTTCTTTCTCATCTTCCATGAAGCCTCTCTCAGTCCAAGCACCTTTTATCAAATGTCCCCTTTCTCTTCAAAATTTGTAGGTTTGATATCTTTTTTTTTAAAAACCATTTTTATTTCAAGCACATCACATTGCTAGCTTTGGAAAATGAGTGTCCTGTCAATATCTGGGGACACAGGACCTAGTCCTCTGAGTCCCAGGTGGGAACTTGAGGCAACTCACCACCTTGTCCTCGAGGTGCAGAAAGGTTTCTACAGGCTGATACTTGTGTGCAGCGCAGTAACAAATACATAGCAAGTTAAGCACTGCTGTTGCTTCACAGCGAATGGTGATGTGGTAAGCTTACAAAGCTGCCAGATGTGTGTGTATGTATACCTCAGAGGTGAAAAGCGGTGGCTTTGATAAGCAGAGGTGCACTAACTTAGTACAAGCGAACAAAGACTAATAAAAGGCGAAGCTCTGTGCTAGCGGCAGTCGCTGTGCAGCAGAGCAACTACTAAACTAGTAGTTAGAGGAGTTACAAATGCAGAGATCTGTTTTTTATGTCCCACTCTGCCACCTACTGTGTAACCTCAGGAAGCACAGCAAACTCTTGAAGCGCTGCTGTCCTCTAAATTGAGTGTGCATTGTGATGGTTTGGGTGTTACCTGCCCCGCCCACCCCCCCCCCCCCCCCCCCCTTCAAGAAAATCGCCCAGACTAGGCTCACTCGATCTGGAAATTGAATGAAGCTTTATAGTTACAGCTTAGCACAATATACAAGCAGGTATTTACAGTATATACAGAAATAGACAAGTTAAAAAGGTAATACAGAAACACAACAGCCCTCCCAGAAACCAGAGTCCCCAGGAGGGGCTCCCATCCACCCTTCCACCTTCACCCCTCTACCTTACCCCAGCCTTCACCTTATGCTCAAGGTTAGTTTGGAGGGTCGGCCAGGGGGGTTAGGAAGCAGATGGATTAGTCACTCAGCAAGTTAGGTTAGAGAGAGAAGTTCATGCAGCCCCAGAGCCCCGAGAGCAACTCTCTTATTTATGTTTGTGTTTTTGTTCTTACACATCTCAGCAATCCTATGAGTGCAGCAGACATCACCATTGTTTTTTTTTCACAACCTATCATCTAATTCTTCTTACCAAAAAATTCTAGCCATCATCTGTGGCAGCTTTGTTGACATCTCTAACTCAATTAGTATGGGTCTAGCATGGTTTATTTGGATTGCTTTTGGTTTTAAAAACCACTTCCATGAGCCTCACTGACCCAGTTTTTAGTGCCAGTTTCCATGGAGGTGGTGAAGTTGCCTTCCCTGGAGGTGTTGAAGAAAAGCCTGCATGAGGCACTTGGTGCCATGGTCTAGTTGATTGGACAAGGCTGGGTGCTAGGTTGGACTGGATGATCTTGTAGTTCTCTTCCAGCTTGGTTGATTCTGTGTTTCTCCTGTTTGTGGAGACGAGCTGTTAGCATAGGTCAGCTTTAAGCTTTGGCTGTGAAGAGTATGGATGAGATATTTTTGTTGATTGGTTGATTCTATGATTCTAAACTGTTTACTGATGCCTCTTTTGTTATATAGCCTGAGAAGAGCTCCAGAACTGCAACAGCAGTGGCAGTGAGATTGCAGCATGCATGCTGCTGGTGCCCACACAGCCATAGGCATTCTTGCCCTGACTCTATCCATGACAAATAGAGCCTGAAGAAGCATTTTGCTTCACTGGCCACTCAGATGCTGTACCCATGTTATGGGGCAGTTCTTTGTATAGTTGCTGCTGTAAAGGCTGCGACACACATATATGGTTATGAACTACGCGATCAGAACAAATGCCTGGAAACAGTTCTGGTTCAAAACGTTTGACACTTTGTTCAGAGGTTTTTTTCCCTTCTCTTCCACAGGCTGGCAGCACCAAATTTAATCGAGCTAAACTGCTGAATGCAGGGTACCTCGAGGCCCTAAAAGAAGCAAACTGGGACTGTTTCATTTTCCATGATGTGGATCTGGTGCCAGAGAATGATTTTAACATTTACATGTGTGACAGACAACCAAAGCACCTTGTAGTTGGCAGGAACAATACTGGATACAGGTAGGAAACCAGGAAAATGAAAAGAACAACATCTGGGAAATATGATGTTACTGATAACATTCCTCTTCTGGTGGAGCTGTGTGCTGCTATCTACCCATCCTCCTGACGCTGGGTTTTTGGAGTGCCTTCTGGCAAAAGAGAGCTGCACTGACATCTGAAGTCAAACTCATGGTCATGTGTACAAATGATCCTTGTCATCATTCTGGTTTCTGGGGTGAGGTGAAGCGTTTTCTGAGAAGCAAGCAGTATGCTAGAAGTGGTGCAGAGATCTTTTGTCAGAGCCAGAAACAGATTTGCAGTCTCCTGGTCCTGTGATTTGAAGTTGTAATCTAGCTATAATGAAAGTTGCCACTTAGCTTTTACTGTTGAAGAGGCAACATCTGATATTGAGAGCTCAGATGTAAGAACTTTCCAAGGGATAGGGTTGTCCTTAATTATTTGGCTGTACAGTGCCTAACATAGGATCATTATGATTTTCAAACAGGTCCCCTAAGTGCCCCTGTGACATAAATGAATTGAAAAGTCAGGTTCGGTCCCTCTCAGAGAGAAAAGGTTCCTGAGCTTGATGAATTTAATGAGTGTTTCTGTTGAACTAATTTCTTCCAAGACTTGCCTCTTGTATCTTTCTAAATCTTAATTAGAAGTGGGTTTTTCAAAAGCTGACCTCCAAGGGCCAACCAGACTGAGCTCAAAGGGTTCTGATCAGTGGAGCAAAATCCAGTGAGAGTCCAGTCACTAGTGGTTTAGTCTGGACTTTGATACTGGGGCTGGTACTAGATAATAACTTCATTAGTTACTTGGATTAATCTCTATCCTGGCAGATGCTCAGTGTCTGAATGGACACAGGCTTTAGCAACTTGTTCTGGCAGACCCTGCTGTGAACAGAGCAGTTGAACTACTTGACCTCCAGAGGTTCCTTCAACCTTCACAATTCTCCTGTAGTGCTATGACAGGAGAAAAAGCCATCTGGGAAATAATAGTCTGAGGGAGGTTGTGTAGTGTGGGTTTTTCATGTATTTTTGGTGGTTTCAAGTTAGACTCATGGTGAACCAAAATCCATGATAATAAGTATAGGAATATAGTAATAGGAAGGGCAGATTCTGCCTGACCAACCTGATCTTTTATGATCAGGTTACCTGCCTGGTGAATGTGGGGAAGTGCTTCCCAGAGAGAATGACTGGCATTGGAATGGGCTGCCCAGGAAGGTGGTGGAGTCACCGTCCCTGAAGGTGTTAAAGAAAAGCCTGGCTGAGGCACTTAGTGCCATGGTCTAGTTGACTGGCTAGGGCTGGGTGCTAGGTTGGACTGCATGATCTTGGAGGTCTCTTCCAACCTGGTTGATTCTATTGCACCTTTGCTTGTCTGGCAAATGAATTGCCACCATAGCAACTTTCTAGCCCTGGCAATTTGTTAATCTGTTTATATTCACATGCATCCTGAAATTAAAATGCTGTCTGCAGCCCCAAACACATCAGGCATTGGAATGGGCTGCCCAGGCAGGCGGATGAGTCACCGACCCTGGATGTCTTCAGATGTAGTGCTTGGAGATACGTTTTAGGGTGAATCTTGTAGAGTAAGGTTGTCAGTCAGGCTTGGTGATCCCAACAGTCTTTTTCAACCTGAATGTTTCTGTGATCATCTCTGAAGCTGGCAGTGGCAGTGTAGTAGAGGCTGTGTTGTAATCCTTACCTCAAGGGCCAAAACAAAGAGGAGGGTGTCCTAAAAAGCAACTAGCAAAACAGCATAGGAAGAGAAATGAGCATAGTGTGTAAAGACTTTTTTTAACTGAATGCAGCTTCCAGGACAAGGAAGGCAGAAGTTAGAAATTAATCTCTTTTAGAGCGGAGCACCATTGTATGAGGTTACTAAGTAACTTACACTCTACCTTAGCTTGGAATTGGTCCTGCAGTATCCCATAGTACATGCCTCCTGGCTGTGCTCTGATTTCATTCCAAGTGTTTTGGATTCAGCTCCAAAACAGTTGATGGCTTGCTATCATTATTGCAAAGCCCCTGCTGCATTAGTGCCTTTTTAACTCTGAGTCCTAGAGGCAAAGTGAATTTTTGGATGGTGAAGGGAATCAGGTGGCCGAGAGAGCCAATGGCATCCTGACCTGGGTCAGGAAGAGTGTGGCCAGTAGGACAAGGGAGGTTATTCTGCCCCTGTACTCAACACTGGTCAGGCCACACCTTGAGTGCTGTGTCCAGTTCTGGGCTCCTCAATTCAAGAGAGATGTTGAGGTGCTGGAACAAGCCCAGAGAAGGGTGACAAAGCTGGTGAGGGGCCTGGAACACAGCCCTCTGAGGAGAGGCTAAGGGAGCTGGAGGTGTTTAGCCTGGAGAAGAGGAGGCTCAGGGGTGACCTCATTGCTGTCTACAACTACCTGAAGGGAGGCTGTAGCCAGGTGGGGGTTGGTCTCTTCTGCCAGGCAAGCAACAAGAGAACAAGGGGACAGAGTCTCAAGTTGTGCTGAGGGAGGTCTAGGCTGGATGTTAGGAGGAAGTTGTTGGAAGATGTCAAGGTCCGGAGGAGCAGAGATGAACAGTATCTCTGTCCACAGGAGCTAGACCAGTTCTTATGGATTCCGTGCTGTGAAATTAAGGTGCAAACGAGACCAGATATCACCATGAAACTGTTTATTAAAGGATAAGGTTGGGCAAAACGGAGGGAGAGAGGGGAGAAGGGGGAGAGAGAAAGATCAGAACAGAGGGAGAGAGGGGAGAAGGGGGAGAGAAAAAGATAAAGAGATCGATGGAGAAGAGAAGAAGGAGCAGGGAGGGGGAAAGGGCTGTGATCATATTACCCTCAGTCGCAGATGAAGGGGAGAGAGAGAGACGGGTGCGTGGCCCAGGGATGATCTTCTGCGGAGTTTGTCAGAGGTTCTTCAGGCGGTGTGCAGTTCGGTGGTCCGGTGGAGATGTCACTGGTGGTCCGATGGAGGTGCCACTCTTGGTCCGGTGTTGATGCCACACTTTGTCTGCTGGTGATGCCACCGGTGGTCTGATGGGAATACCACGCTTGGTCTGGTGGGGATGCCACACGGGTGGTCCGATGGGAATGGTGGTCCGCTGGGAAGGCCACGCTTGGTCTGGTGAGGATGCCACTCTTGGTCTGGTGGGGATGCCACGTGGGTGGTGTGGTGGGAATACCACGGGTGGAGATGGGAATACCACCCTTTGGCAGGCATTTCTCCTGCCTTTTTATACAGTTTTCTGCTCAGTGTCCAGCTGCAGCCCCCCCAGGGCATCTTCCTGTGCATTCTCACACATTCGCAGGGGTCCGGCGTTGCCGGGGGGAGGGCCTCTCTCTCGGCTACACCTGTCCACACCCTGCATAGACATCCCTTGGGGGCAGCTGAGATAAGATGGAGGCTTCCTGGGCAGTCCAGCCAGGGTGAGGTCTAGGAGTTTCAAAGGTATTGTCTGTTGATTTGCATCTCTGAGCTTTTGGGCCAAGCACCGAGTCCGAGTCCCAGAAGTAACAAGATTAAGGAGAGATGATGCAATCTTCGTTGATTAAGGAGGGACGATGCAATCTTTATCTTTGTTGATTAACAAGAGAGAGGATCAGACTCTCACAGAAGAGAGAGTGATTGGCATTGGAATGGGCTGCCCAGGGAGGTGGTGGAGTCACTGTCCACTGGAGGTGTTGAAGCAAAGCCTGGCTGAGGCACTTAGTGCCATGGTCTAGTTGATTGGCCAGGACTAGGTGCTAGTTTGGACTGGATGATCTTGGAGGTCTCCTCCAACCTGGTTGATTCTATGTAAAGAGAAACTATTAAAGGTTGCTCTGTGCTTTCACCTAACTCTGTGAAGGCCAAGTCTAAATCCAGATTTTCAGGGAGATACTTTAATTCTTGGTAGAATTTGACTTTTAATTCTTTGTTCTCTCTTCTTGTGTACTTCTAGGTTACGGTACCGTGGATATTTTGGAGGTGTAACTGCTCTAACAAGAGATCAGTTTTCCAAGGTGAATGGATTCTCTAACAACTACTGGGGTTGGGGTGGAGAAGATGACGACCTTCGAATCAGGTAAATAAGTAATTTTAAAAGGTTAGAGGGAAGTGGAACTTGGTTTATAAAATAATCAGTGTGGAATGCCACAGGAGCCCCTCAATTCCAAACAGGATTGGGAGCGTGAGATGTAGTTTTATGAACATTTTTTTTTCTTTGTAAAGATCAGGCATGCCTGAGACCTGGTGGTTCTCCTGACACCATTTTTGGGTAGTTGTAGGTTTTGGTATCATAGAATCAATCAGGTTGGAAGAGAGCTCCAAGATCATCCAGTCCAACCTAGCACCCAGCCCTATCCAGTCAACTGGACCATGGCACTAAGTGTCTCATCCAGTCTTTTCTTGAACACCTCCAGGAATGGTGACTCCACCACCTACCTGGGCAGCCCATTCCAATGCCAATCACTCTCTCTGGCAAGAACTTCTTCCTAACATCCAGCCTAGACCTCCCCTGGCACAACTTGAGACTGTGTCCCCTTGTTCTCTTGCTGGTTGCCAGTAATGAGGTCACCCCTGAGCCTCCTCTTCTGCAGGCTGCACACCCCCAGCTCCCTCAGACTCTTCTCACAGGCCTGTGCTCCGGGCCCCTCACCAGCTTCGTTGCCCTTCTCTGGACACCTCACTTGAATTGAGGAGCCCAGAACTGGACACAGTACTCAAGGTGTGGAGGTGGTAAGGTGTTTGGGTTTTCATTTGGTTGGTTTGTTTTGTTGGTTTTGTTTGGTTGGTGGTGGTTGTGGTTTGTGCTTTTGGTCTCAGACGCACAATATTTGTATTCGCACTTAGACATTGGCTACCACAGAAATACTGAGTTGGCAAATCAAACTCCAGACTTCAGAGTCACACATGTATTGAGCTCCAATGCTTTACAGGAGCATGGGATTGCGTGTTTTAGTGGGACTGCATTCATTCACTACCATGATTTATTCCGAGCAAGGCTTGGTTTGTATGTGGGTGGTGTGATTATAGTTAAGGTAGTGACTAACTTGAGTTTTGAAAAGACTGCATCCATATGCATGTGCCATTTGCTCTCCTTAAGCTGGAGTTGGGGAGATTCAGACTGGACGTGAGAGGAGGCTCTTCAGCATGAGTGGTGTGTCGAGTTGGCCTCTCTTCTAGGCCGTGCAGGTGAGGGAGAGACACCAGGCTTACACCCATGTGATGCACCACGGCCAATCTGTTTACTGAAGCTAAGCCTGATACCTGTGTAGTGGAGGCCAGCAGAGGGTCCATGCACTTCGATAGGCTTACAAAGCAGAGATGTGCTGTCCACACACACAGAGGCAGATCTGGCCAACTACCCCCCTTAATCCCCCTTTGCAGCAACTTAGCCACAACATTGCTTGTTCCCAGGGCTGACCAGTCTGTCTTCTCACACTGCTCAGCTACAGATAGCAGCTTCTCTGCCAGACTCCCAAGGCCACTTTTCTGCAGCTGTGCCTCCTTATCAGAATAAGTTAAGTCTGTTCAGTTACTCTGCCTGTTCTTTTCACTTCAGTTCTGCTCAAACCCCAACAGTGGTGAGAGCCTGGAATGGGTTGTCCAAGGAGGTGGTTGAAGTCCCATCCCTGGAGGAGTTTAAGGCCAGGCTGGCTGAGGCAGCCTGCTCTAGGGTAGGGTGTCCCTGCCCGTGGCAGGGGGGTTGGAACTAGATGATCTTTGTGGTCCCTTCCAACCCTGACTGATTCTATGAAGTTTTGTAGATGTGCCTGTCAAGTAAGGGTAAACTTGCTAGTTTGAGAGGTTTAATGGAACAAAAAGTCAACAGATCTTTCGTGTTGATCTTTGGCCTTTTGCCTAGGAAGAAACCTCTAATACTGCACTGGTGTTAGTGAAGAAAATGGAAGGGAGGAAAAGTCCCTACCTTTGTCCCTGCCTTCTGGGAAAAATGTGCAGGTTAACAAAGAAAGGTGATGGTGGTGGTGTTTGAAGTGTTCCAGTGGGCAGCAGAGAACCAGCTGTGCAGCATATCAGGATGACTTCTTGAGGGTGCAGGTGGTGGAATGAAGTGTTGTGTGCTTTGTGGCACCTCAGTACTGTGTGGGTGTTACGGTTTTGGTGTGGAAACCAAATCGTATGATGAAGAGTACACACTGCAATTCCATTTGGCTCATGCCCTTCATGGGTGGATGTTGGGCTGGGCTGGTTACAGAGTTTGCAATGAGTAGGTGATAGGACGCTTGCTTTCTCCGTGGGTAGTTCTATGGAGGGATCATAGAACCATTTCCGTTGGGAAAGGTTCCTTGCAGCCTTCCTCAGCAAAGACAGCAGGTGGCAGCAGCTCCTTCAGTATCTTCTCCAACTCGGGGCCTGAAATCTCTTTGGTCACAGAATCGTAGAAACATGATCTCAAGATCACCAAGTCCAATCTATAACCCTACTCTACAAGATTCACCTTAAACCACAGCCTGTAGCACTGCATCCAAGTGACCCTTGAACACATCCGGGGTTGGTGACTCCACCTTCTTGGGCAGCTTATTCCAGTCCCTGACCATTCTCTCCATGAAAAACCTTTTCCTAATAGCCAGTCTAAACCTCCCCAGCTTGAGGCCATTCCACCTTGTTCTGTCTCCAACTACCTCTGAGAGGAGACCAGCAGCAGTCTCTCCACAATGTCCCTTCAGGTAGTTGTGGACAGCAATGAGGTCTCCCTTCAGCCTCCTCTTACTCAAACTAACCATCCTCAGCTCCTTCAGTTGTTCCTCATAAGACTTATTCTCTAGGCCCTTCACCAGCTTTGCCCTCCTGGACCTGCTCCAGCACCTCCACATCTCTTGTATTGTGGTGCCCAAAACTGAGCATGATACTCAAGGTATGGCCTCACCAAAGCAAAGTCCAAAGGGACAATCACCTCTCTACTCCTGCTGGCCACACCATTTGTAATATAAGCCAGGATGCCATTGGCCTTCTTGGCTGCCTGGGCACACTGCTGCCTCGTATTCAGCTGCCTTGTCTATTATGACCCCCAGATCCCTTTGTGCCAGGCAGCTCTCCAGCCACACTGCCCCAGGCCTGTAACGTTGCTTGGGCTCCTACTTATCTGTGCCAAATGTGATGGGCACTTTTTGGCCTTGTCTTATGATGTACATCACAAAGATTTCTCAATCTGTTGTATTGATTCAATAACTTACTGCTACAAATAGTCAGTAGAAATCTGTAAGGGGCCCAGCTTCTTCAGTTCCTGGTCTCCTATTGATCTTTCAGCTACCTCTGTTGAGGATCAAATATCTGGGCTATTCCTTAATTCCTCTGTCATAAACTTAACCATTTCTACTGTCAGCAAAATTACTGTGTTCCACTGGTATGTTTAAGGCCAAAAGCTCCAATCAGAGGGCTGGAGCAGCTCTCGAATGAGGACAGCCTCAGGAGAAGTGTGGCCAGCAGGTCGAGGGAGGTGATTCTCCCCCTCTACTACGCTCTAGTGAGACCCCACCCGGACTACTGCATCCAGTTCTGGAGCCCCCATTACAAGAAGGATGTGGAGATGCTGGAGCGTGTCCAAAGAAGGGCCATTGGGATGCTCAGAGGGCTGGAGCAGCTCTGCTGTGAGGACAGACTGAAAGAGTTGGGGCTGTTGAGTCTGGAGAAGACGAGGCTCTGAGGTGACCTCCTTATGGCTTTTCAGTATCTGAAGGAGGCCTACAAAAAAGCTGGGAAGGGACTTTTCAGGATATCAGGGAGTGACAGGACTAGGGGGAATGGAGCAAAGCTGGAAATGGGCAGGTTCAGGCTGGAGGTGAGGAGGAAGTTATTCAACATGAGAGTGGTGAGAGTCTGGAATGGGTTGCCCGGAGAGGTGGTTAAGGCCCTGTCTCTGGCCAGGCTGGGTGGGGCTCTGGGCAGCCTGCTCTAGGGTAGGGTGTCCCTGGGCATGACAGGGGGGTTGGAGCTAGATGATTCTTGTGGTCCCTTCCAACCCTGACTGATTCTATGTTTCTAATTCAGGGCAGTACAAACTAGACCAGCCAATGCTAATTTAAATGTACTCTTGGGTATAATGTGTGCTTAAAGCTTTAGTGTAGTAGCTACTTAGCCTTTTGTTTTGAACAGAAGCATCTTTCACCCTACTGTTTTCTAGAAACACAACTCTGACGAATGCAGATGAGTTTCCTACAGTTCCTCATGCTTGCTTCCATGGCACCTACAAGAGATGAATTCTCCAAATGTTGATTTTCTTTTTCTTCTGCTTCTTAAGACCTTGTTTAGAGGAGATCATCTTGCTCATGGCACTTTTGCTTCTTCTAGGGTTGAGATGCAGAGGATGACAGTGCTGAGACCATCTGCTGATGTAGGCAGGTATACCATGATCTTCCACAAACGAGACCAAGGTAATGAGGAGAATGGAGAGAGGTGAGTCAAAAAGAGTCTTCCACTTTGTGTTGTCTGGTACGTGTCTAAAGAGTCAGTCACCCAGGGTCCAAATTCTGTGGTACCCATTTTGTGGTATCCAGAGCCTCTGGGGGACACCCCTGTGACACCACTTCATAGCTGGCAGCTGTTGTTCTGTACCTCAGGTATGGGTGATGTTCCTTTAGAATCTTCCAAAGCTGGAGTTACATGGATGGGATCTGAGCATATAATTTCAGAGACTAAATCTGAGGGCTTTCCTCTCCATGCTGAGGACTGGAAGAGCACGATTTGACCTTCCTACTACCTGAAGAATGGCAGCAGCTCTGCCTCCAAGTTTACTACCAGTGGCAAAGAGCTCTCCCATGCCTGTTAATGAAGATTTTTGTTCTCTTTGTTCTCAGGATGAAGCTTCTCCGTCAGGTATCTAAAACATGGAAAACAGATGGGCTGAACTCTTGTTCATATAAACTGCTCTCAGTGGAACATAACCCTTTGTATGTCAACATTACGGTGGATTTCAGCAAGGGGCCCAAGATCTCCTAAGGGCGGACATCACAAAGGTTATTGGAAATGGCAACAGGTGTGATTTGTGGTTAGTCACAGCAGATGTCTCCCAGCACTCTGCTTCAAAGAGTACTTCAGTAGCACAGAAGCAATGTTGTCTTTATGCTGTCTACTGATTGGTTGTGAATTCCATCCTGTGAGGACTGGAGATACAGACTTAACCCAAGGGACAGATCCTCATGTTCTTCTATGCACTTTCTGCTGGGACATTTGCAAAAGTGTCCTTGTTTGGGCTGCTCCAGTGGAAGGACTTGAACTAAGTGTCCTGAAAAAAAAATAAACTGTTCTTGCAACTCTTCCTAAATTTTGTATTTTTTTGTAGGGGGGAAGCCTGCCTCATGACTTCAAAAGGCAGAGGCCACTGTTTGTTTTCTCATGATTTTTCAACTACAAACTTGCTGGAATCTGCTCGTGTATGAGGGAATGGCAATAAAAGGACATGTTACATCTCTCAATAAACACACTCCACTGCATTCAGAAGGCCTCTTGTGTCCTTCATGAGCTTAGTTCACTCTGCTGTGGCAACACTCTGTCTTGTGGCAACAGGAGAGTCTTGATTCTGCAGCAGGCTGCAGACTGTACTATTCTGAAGGAGTCTGGAAGGAATGTAGGAAATCTCAGAGGGAGAGGAGAAATTCCTGTCCACATCTGGGAATACTTTGGGCCACACTTATCAGAGGGCAGGCCAGTGCACATGTCCAGGTGGTTGTTAGTTGTGGTGCTTGGTTCAAGAGAGTGGTGAAAGTCTATGGATAATGAATTGTTAACCACTGTGCTACAGGCTTTCAGCTTGCTTAGAGCCTTGTCCTTGCTCCATGGACACCTGCTTGCTGGAGATGCATCCCCTGCAAGGAAGATGTGAAGCCAGGCTTGGGAGAAGTTCTTTTAGAACAGTGTATTAAGAGTTACATGACAAAAGGCAGCTTCTGCTTACTCTACCAGTGAAGAGTGGCCTTCAAGCTGGTTGAGATGATGTTCTAACTGTAGAGGAGACTGCTGAATTAAGTTCTTAGGTGTTAATGGGACAGATGCAGCTTGTTCAGAGAGCAGGGAATTCTTACTACACAGCATACAAAAAATACCCTGTGTCATGCCTGCAAAATAATGGGTCTGGGGCTGCAGTGCTTCTGACTGACTGCAGAGGAAGAAAGAAAACAGAAGGGGCAAGACTTTAGGCAAACTGCATCAGTCTCACAGGCAGGTAAGTACAAATGCATTCCTGCCAGGGGCACAGCTCCACTGTTGCCATATTTGACTTGAGTTTTTCCTCCAATATTTCATTTCTCAGAAGTATTTTATGTTGAAGACAGATCAGCCTTGGAAGGTAATGAATGTTTGAGCTGAAGTACTAGATTAATTTCTGTGCTCTGAAGAGGTGAGGCCAGGTGACAGCCTTAGGCCCTGTTCAGCCTGAATTACTTAGAGTTACACTGGCCTCACATTTTAACAATGCTGGATCAGGCCAGGAAAAAGCCAAGGCTGGGAGCTGTACTTCTGTATGGTTAAAGGCAACTTTCTCCTTTATTTTACACTCTCATTAACCCAAACATGCAAGTTAACTTATTTCAGTCAGGTTCACAAAAGATATTTACAGAACTTTCTCAAAACACAGCATGGCTTGCTTCCCCATTAACACTTAAGCACAAAGCAGGACAAAGCTATCCAGCTATGAAAAGAAGGTCCCAGAAAACCTGAGTTGCTTACTGTCAAGGAGACCCTCATCCCCTGAGGACTGGGGCTAGCTCAGTAGTTAGTTGTTAGTGTGCTTTGACAAAATTAGGCCACAGTCGTCTTCTTAGCTGTCACCCTAGTCCTGAAGCCTTTTCTTCCCCCTCTTGAAACTGTCAGAAGAAAACTGAAATGCATTAAGAGGAGAACTGGTCTCAGGTGCTGTTGACTGCACAACAGGAACCGGAGGCTGAATGCCAACACATGTACTGCCCTGCTGAGCACAAACTCTGCTTTTGTTTTAATTCTCTCAAGAAAATGGAGGAACATATCCAATGTCCACAGTGATGTTAGTATAAAGAGGATGCTTTCTCCTGGAAAGAAGCTTGAACTCTAATGAATTCATTCCATCATCTTTCCATGTTTTCCTGGTGTTGTGGTGCGGAGTAGGCCTGAAGAAGAAAAAAAATCTGCAGTTAGCTAGAAGAACAAAAGGTGATGATTGCAGCTGAAGCTGCAGAAGAAACAAGACTTTCAGATGGGTCAAGGGCTTAGCAGAAGAAAGCTGGGAGAGAAGCCCCAAGAAAATTCTTCTCACATAACACAAATTGCAGAGAAGGAATTTTATGAGACTAAACCATTTAGAATAAATTAATACTGAGTCTTCCCAACAAGGTACAATTTGGACTGGAACCTCATTAAAAAGGAAGCCTAGTGAGGTGCCAACTGAGTGCAGAAAAACCTCCATGAATCTGGCAGCAGTTCAGTGACACCTGGGAGTGCCATGGAGAGGCTGGCAGCAGTGGTGTGCACAGGCTGCTGTAGGTAGTTTATAAAACAGGGTTGTTATGGAAACCTGAGTTTTGAGATGACAGGAGGTAAGTCTGCACTGTTGGTATGAGAAGCTGCCACTGCACTTGACCCAGCAGCCTCCTCTCTAGCTCCTTCATGTAAAACTGGGTCTTTGCTAAGGTATCTCATAGCACCTGCCTTATGCCTTCAAACTAAACCGCAGCTCTTCACTAGTTTAACGGCATGTTGTAAATCCAGACAGATTGGAGAGCAAGTTTTTATTACAGGGAAATTGTAACAAAGTGCCTCTTCAAACTGAACTCTCCCTCTTTATAAGACAGGCAGTATCTTTTTATTGTTAAAGTTTTATGCCTTTAATAATTTGATACTTAAATCTGATATGAGTTAGCTCCCTAGCTAGCAGACATGCTTAGGAATAGGAAACTCGGAGAAACCTAGGCACAGAATGATTCAGTTGAAACTGAGTGGGAGCCTTTTTCAGTAGCCACATTAAAGCAGAAAATCAAAAGGTGGCATTGAGTAAACTTTCTGCTTTTCATAGGATCATAGAATGTCAGGTTGGAAGTGACCTCAAGGATCATCTGGTCCAACCTTTCTTGGTACTAGTCTAGTTGCAATGAGCTGGCCCAGCACCCTGCCAAGCTGAGTCTTCAAACTGCCCAATGTAGGGGAATCTGCTTCCTTTGGGAGATTATTCCACTCTCTAACTGTTCATAAAGCCACAGAATTGTTTGGGTTGGAAAAGCCCTCAAAAACAAGTCCAACTACCAGCCCAACACCACCATAGCCATTAAACCATGTCCACACATTTCTTGAATGCCTCACTCCACTGTCTCCCTAGGCAGCCTATTCCAATACCTGGCCACTACCAAGAAAGACATTTTTCCTAACCTCCAACCTAACTCTCCCCTGCACAATTTCAGGGCATCTCCTCTCGTCCTATCACCCGATCCTAGGGAGAGGAGCCCAACACCACCTCGCTGCAGCCTCCTTTTTCTGAGGAAGATCATGGTAACAGTCAACCTGCAATGAGGCAAAAGGTAGGCTCCTAATTGCTAACCTCCAACCCTTAGAACAGTTACCTTCTCCAAGGCTCTTGGGTCTCTGTCTCTTCATTGTAGTCCATCACTTTGTAGCGTCCCAGCTGAGGTGATGTCCGGACTATTTTCATTCCTGCTAACTGAATTCTTTAAAACAACAAAGTATTTGCTTAAGTGTACAGGGGCCATTTCTAGGCTTAGTTACAGCAAAGTGAAAAGGTAGAGAAGATTTTCAGTATTAATGCAATCAGAGCATCAAAGGGAGAAGCTGACAGGAGTTGAGTTTGATGTCACAATGCCGCATTATCTTCTCTAGTAGGTTCTAACCAGGCTTTGGCCAGAAAGCTCCCATCTGCAGCCTGCTTTCACAGGGTACAAAGAGGATTACAGCAAGCAGGCAACGAATAAAAGCAGAGAGAGCATTTGAGAACAATTCCCATGAATCTGACAATGGAGCAGTATTTTCACTTCCTTGTAAGAGCAGAGTTCTTACTGCTCTTAAACTTAAAAAAAAAAAACCAAACAAAACCCAAACCTGCAGTTTCTGAAAGCAAGCCAGTCCTGAGTTTCAGATCCAGCTTAAGGGGCTCTCAGCAATTTGAGGAGCACTGTTCATTTGGATGGCCTGATTAGAGATCAGGCTTCCTAGAAGATTAGTGCTAAGTACAGGCACCGGACAAATAACTGTGAGCTGCTCAGCCACATGACAGAGAAGACAAAAGCAAACTAAAGGCTGAGAATTCCAGAACAGAGTTCCTAAAACCAGCATTTGGGGTTGCTTTTAAGTACCTCACTGCTGACACCACCTATGTTAGTTTATGAATAACAAGTGCCTGCAATAGCACCAGGGCCAGCAGAGCTCTGTTATCATAGGGGCAGCTCTTGTGCAGAGCAAAATTCCTGCGCATGAAGGAAGCAATGTTTGCTCAGCTGAGGTTATCTAACCGGCATATTTGCAACATCTGATTGCCTTCTGCTGAGATCTGGTACAGCAGCAAGCTGCACCAAAGCAGAATGTTATAAGGCTGAGAGAGGCTAGAGAGCCAAAAATATTTGCACATCTAGAGCCATCACAACACTTCACTGATGGCAAGACACACTGCAACTTCCAATGGAGTTTTAGAAAAGGTTTCTTGTTTTCTGAACATAAGCTTACTGCACATTCAAAGACAAGGAGAAGCAAAACCACTCAACTAGCTTTGCTGTTACAGGTTTTGGCACTGCAAGATCAAACTGAAACCATTATATAGTAACAGTTTGAATCATAGAATTGTTTTGGTTGGAAAAGTTCTTGAAGATCATCAAGTCCAACCAACTATCAAACTCTGACCTAAAATCTGGACTAAACCAGAGAATCATACAATCACCTTACGTTAATGCATTCCTTTACTGTTAAGAAGAATCCAAGAGACCTTCCTGCAGCTGGTATGTTAACATAGAAGTGGTTGCACATAGTGTTTTCTTCTAATAAAAGGTAAATCCTGGTGTTTCCAAGTACTGAAGTAGCAGCCAGCATGGTTTATTTTCACTAACTCTGCTTTAATAAGCAGTATCTCAGCCAAAAAAAAAATCTTCTTTTCTTTAAGCATTTCAGTGTCTAATTTCCAATATTAATTTATTGTGTTGCTGTATAGTAAACAGGGCTTGAGCACCTCCTAAAATCCAAATCTCAGTAGGTGCATCAAGCTGGCCATTCTTAACTCCTGCAGGCTGAGACTTCAGTATGTGCATAAATCACTAACAGGCACTTGTCCACAGTCTCCACATGACAACAGGCCAGAACATTGATAATCACCAGTGCTGCGTTTTCAGGGAAGCAACACATGATTTACTACTTCCCTTCCCAAAGTTGATTTGGAAGCTACAAAACATAGTTGCTATGAGAGAATTCTGTAAGGCAGAGCACTCCTGTGTGTAACTGGCATGATTCTTTACCATGGGTACTGAAAACCACATTACTTACTGAAGCTCTACTAAGAGCAGGTTAATATACCCACAATTATTGTGCTTGAGGTAAAGATCTATTTTCCTGATGTTCAATTGCTTTAGTAAAGGCTGAATCTCTGAACAATCACACAGGAGGAGGAATTCACAGAACCATAGAACTTTAGAGGTTGGAAGGGACCTCGAGAGATCACTGAGTCCAACCCCTCTGCCAAGGCAGGATCACTTAGGCTAGTTCACACAGGAATGCATCCAGGCAGGGTTTGAAAATTTCCAGAGAAGGAGACTCCACAACCTTTCTGGGCAACCTGTTCCGGTGCTCTGTCACCCTCACTGTAAAGAGGTTTCTCTTCATGTTGAGGTGAAACCTTCTATGTTCCAGCTTGTAGCCACTGTTCCTTGTCTCATTGCTGCTGACCAGCGAAAACAGATTGGCCTCACTCACTTGACACCCACCCCTCAGATATTTGTATACACTGATCAGATCTCCTCTCAGTCTTCTCCAGACTAAAACAGCCCCAGGTTTCTCAATCTCTCTTCACAGGGGAGATGCTCATGTTCCCCAGTCATCCTCGTAGCTCTCTGCTGGACTCTTTTCACTGTTAAGAAAATCTAACTTTCAATTCCCAGAAGAATACTGCTTTGTAAAAAAACTCCTACAGGCCTCTCAACACAACATGCCACCAAAACTACCGCAGTTATCACACTGTGCAAGACCAAAACCAGACAGAGCTTTTACTGCCAGTTTAATTTTGTAAACTGCTGGTGACCTTGCCTCAGTATTGGATGAAGAAGGTGCACAGCACAACTACAGAGCCAAATTGAGAAGCTACAGCCACGATTTTGTACTTGAAGAATCTGAATGAGGCAGAGTGCCTAGAACTAAACTCATTACACTCCCCTCTGTAGTCTGCTGCTGCCATGGCAACTAAGTACAAGAGAAAAAACATCACATCTTGCTGTCACAGACTTGCAATAGCACACAGGTTTCTCCATCACCCACTATTGTGGACAGAAGCTTGAGCTCTCTAATTCCAAGTATTGGTAATTAGGTAATACCTGGAGCAATTTAGATGCACTTAGCATAACTCAAATTCCCAGCTGTCTGAGAATTACTAAGTACCTTCTTGGGTTTTTTTACTCATCAGACTTGCAGATTCCTTCCCTCCTTTGGGGCTGATAATGCCAATGGAGTCACTTGTCAGCTACTGGTGATTATAACCCTTTGGATGCACTCCAGAACGAAGGAAGGCACATGGATATGAAGTAACTTTCTACCCTCCAGAGTCTGAGGAGGAACACTTAGTTCTCTCAGCACACAATGTTTGGATTCACAGGTTCTGAGCATCTTCTGACGTTAAAAATTCCCAGCAGTGTTTTGGATTATAATGACACTGCAAGCACTTTGAGGAACAGCATCTTAGTTCTTTTCTTAGGGTAATGCTGCATGTCTCACCAGCCAGCCTGGGTCTATTTTAAGCCTATCCTGTGCATTAATACCTTGTAGCAATGTCGTCATTTTCACCACTGCTGCCCCAGTATGTGTTTGGAAAACCATTCATCTTCATGTAATGGTCTGGAGTCAGAGCAGATACACCCCCAAAAAAAGACTTATAGGGCAGACTAAAAGAGAAAAGAAAAAAAGAGAAAGCAAAAAGCATTAATAATGAAGGCTGATATAACAGCAGTCCTCCACGAACTAACAATGTGATCCAAATCACACATACATTAATTGTGCACCTTACAGTCATTATCATGACAATGCTAAAACCCAAAATAGCAAAAACCAGTGTCATTCCCATCATGCTCCATTCCTTCCATCATTCTCCACCCCCAGCCTTTCCCCTCCAGCAGACCAAAGTAAAGGTGGTTTTGAAATTCACATTTTGGGTCAGTCAAAAATACCTGCATCCTATCACACATCTCCCACATGACCCAATAATCCCACCCTATATTTAGGAAAGGCAAACAGCATTTGGCTGCTCATTTGCAAAGCTGAGCTAACAGTGGAACTGCAGGCAAGGAACAGCTCAACTCTGCATGCTTAGGCCACAAATACCCTTTTCTGAAGAGGTCACTACTGCAAAAACAAACACAGAACTCCTTGAAGGTTGTATCTTTCACTGCCCCCAAACATACTTCTATGCAGAAAGTGCACCAGTTAGAATAGGATTATAGACTGCATTCAGTTGGAAGGGACCTTTGAAGGTCTGTGGTGGGGCAAACATGGGCTTATCCATGTTGGCTTGCCCAGACATGTTCCCATGTTCCCCTGCTCCTCCTGTGCTGGGGGAGGCAACTGTGGGAGCGGAGGCGAAAGCCCTGGCTTCACCTAATATGGTGAGGCATGGCAAAGTGCCATTCTGATTGGCTATTCTATGTCCAATGCCCCATTAGTCTCAGGTTGGATGCTGATAAAAGTGATAAGCAGGCAGCGCAGGGCTGCTGCCACCTCATTTTGCATCCTGAATTTGCCTGGAGAGCTTACCAGGAACAGGCTCTAAATGCCTGTAAGTGGTTGGCACGCACATTGCATTGCATCCTGCCTGCACCTGAAAGTCTTCCTGCTAAGACTAGAAGTCCTGGAGATACACAGATCATCCAGAAGGAGCCAGGAGACAAGGTCAGAGATTGTCTGCCTCCCTTCCCCAGAAACCTGGGAAGAATCAAGTCTCAGCAGCCAACAAGACAGAGTTCCATGTGCTTTGGGTACTGTTTGGTTTATACTTTGTGAGTAAATAGCTAAAAGCCTCTTCCAACATAATATTTGCATTTGCCACTTAAAGAAAGAAGTGCTCTAGTTTTGCCTGTGCCCTGCGTGTCTAAATTTCCAACCTGTGTGTGTGTTTTGAACCTGTGAATAAGTTTCTGGTGAGTCTTAATGTTACTAAACAGTGTTCACAGTTATTAACAATCATCACCTGGATATCAAAACAAATGCAGATTATTTGTTTTGCATAATCCCTCACAAGGTCATCTTGTCCAATTCCCCTGCAGCGAGCAGAGACAGTAAGCAGAGGCACCTACCTGTACCGAAACTTATCAATGGCGCTGGCCATATGCTTGGGATAGTACTCATCACAAACATAGAGGTTGTAATCATTCTCAGGCACTAGATTGACATCGTGCAGAAGGAGGCAGTCCCAGTCTTCATCCTTCAGGGCTTCCCGGACACCAACATTAAGCAGTTTTGCTTTGTTAAATGTGCCATTCCCCACCTGGAAAACAAACCCTACATTTCTTCATCAAAACAACAAAGGTGACAACTTTCAATTGTAAGTCATGCCAGTAAAAAGCCCATCTTATTCCACTGAATAATACTGGAAAGCACTGATACTGGCTGCAAATTTCATGCCCCAGACTCTGAAAGTGTCACCCATTCCCTTCACAAGAGTTCCCAGCAATTGTAAGCTTTGTGGTGCCAGGAGCTATATACTGGGGGTATCTGAAGAAAGCAGACCAGTAAGTCAATCATCAGGTGTAAACCTACACATCTACACTTGTGTTCTGAGTACTCCTTATTAAAGCATAGAAATAAGGGTAAAAAAACCAACCCAACCTTTGGTAAAACAAAAAAAAAAAGGTTCTTCTCCCTCTTAATCAGTTTTATTTAACCCATTTGTTATAAAACCCCACCCTGCATCCAATGCTGGGGCCCTGAACACAAGGACACTGAAGCATTAGAGTGGGACCAGAGGAGGGTCACAAAGATGCTCACAGGGCTGGAGCACCAACTCTACAGGGACAAGCTACAAGAGTTGGAGATTTTCAGCCTGAAGAAGGCTCCAGGAAGACCTCCTAGCAGCATTCCAGTACCTGAAGGGGGCCTATAAGAAAGCTGGAAAGGGACTTTTTACAAGAGCTTGTAACGATAGGACTAGGGGTAGTGGCTTTAAGCTGGGAAAGCCATTTAGAGTAGATATTAGGAAGAAATTCTTCACTGTGAGAGTGGCGAGACACTGGACTAAGCTGCCCAGGGAAGCTGTAGATGGAAGTGTTCAAGGCCAGGTTGGACAGCGTCTTGAACAACCTGGTCTAGTGGAATGTGCCATGGCAGGGCAGGATTGGAAGTAGAGGATCTTCAAGTTCCCTTACAACCCAAATCATTCTATGCTTCTATGATTAGTTTTAATTAATGAATCCAAAATCTGCTCTCTCACCACTGATCTGTGGCAGTGCTTGTCCATGTCAGTTAAAAATGGCTGTCTGACCTGCACAGGCTGCCCTGCAGCAGGGTCAAGCCAGATGTTTTCATTTGATAGCGGGAAAGAATTCCAACTTCACTTTAGCATTTAGTCTCAGCACGATAGCCACAACAACAAGCTTCAGACAAACCACATTCAGCTCTTGAACAGCGGAAAATACAAGCTACTGCTTAATGACAACTTTTTCTTTTCAGAAGAAAAAGCAGAAGCAACCATTAGCAGAATGATGGCTGTGATCAAGTAGTATGATATTTGAGTCGATAGCGGCCATGGACATGACATAACCAAGCTCCTCTAAACCCACTCATAAAATGGTAGTTCCACACAAAAAGATCCACAGGTCTTGTTCAGAACCTAACCTGTAACTGGGAAGCTTAGCAATACCCTAAGGAACATCTGATGGTATCATTAAAGTCAATGGCATCCTGGCCTAGATCAGGAACAGTGTGGCCAGTAGGACAAGGGAGGTTATTTTGCCCAGGTACTCAGCACTGGTCAGGCCACACCTTGAGTCCTGTGTCCAGTTCTGGGCTCCTCAATTCAAGAGAGATGTTGAGATACTGGAATGTGTCCAGAGAAGGGCAATGAAGCTGGTGAGGGGCCTGGGGCACAGCCCTGTGAGGAGAGCCTGAGGGAGCTGGGGGTGTTTAGGCTGGAGGAGGCTTGGGCAGACCTCATTGCTGTCTACAACTACCTGAAGGGAGGTTGTAGCCAGGTGGGGGTTGGTCTCGTCTGCCAGGCAACCAGCAACAGAACAAGGGGACACAGTCTCAAATTGTGCTGGGGAAGGTCGAGGTTGGATGTTAGGAGGAAATTGTTGTCAGAGAGAGTGATTGGCATTGGAATGGGCTGCCCAGGGTGGTGGAGTCTCCATCCCTGGAGGTGTTCAAAAAATGCCTGGATGGGGCACTTAGTGCCATGGTCTGGTTGCCTGGCCAGGGATGGGTGCTAGGTTGGACTGGATGATCTTGGAGGTCTCTTCCAACCTGGTTGATTCTATGACGTAGACTTACCTGCTGAATCAAGTAGATGCTGTAACTGAGCTGCTGGCGCTGCAAGAAAGGATGGATATAGTAGAGAAGATGGTGAAGGTACTTCTCCTGGTTCCTGTAGGCTACAAGGACGGCTGATTTGTAGCGAGCCAAGCAGTGAGGTGGTCTGTAGTGGCCACCAGACTGAACAAAAGGATTTTTTTTGATGATCATTTTTTCACTAGGAAGCACCCTGAAAGTGATGGTTAATGGACCAACTGCAAGGAGAGACAGAAAAAAAAGGAAAGATCAGTGATGTGTCTAAGCTATCATTCGAGACTATCAGGTTGGCTACATGTGCTTACTACTTAAGGCACCAGCCCTACCACAGAACTGCTAACATCACACAGATGTGCCACATGATGAATTCCACCACTGACTGATGGTCACCTTCTCATCTCCACACCAAGTGTCAGGCTCAGCACTAGGACAACAGACAACCTGACAGAGACATCACAAGTCCTCACTCAACCAGCAAGTCTCACCAGGCTCCTGCACAGCTTACTTTTACTAGCACTGGCTTCCTATTCCATAAGCAAACCTTCTGTGCTGTGTTGCTTAGATGGGGACCTTAAATAAATGTATTCACTGTAAGAATAGCTTTGAAAATTAATCAGGATGAAAAAGACATATCTGCTTTTGCTACTCATATGGAGAAAGTTCCCACAGCTCTTTCAGATGAGATTCAAGGAGAAATATGTCCTCAGCAGGTTGGAGGGGAAATAGCTCAAAGCCTGGATGAATAAAAACACCTTAGCTTTCTCTTTAAAAACATTTTAAGATCAATTTGACATTACAATCACATGCCTCAAGGGCTGTTATTTGTTGTAATATTTAATTACATACCCTGTGATAAGCAGATTGCTTCAAATTTTGGGAGGTACAGAAGACAGAGCTAAGGAGCAGGAAGAGAGATGTTACATTTTCAGGAACAGGCTGCTTATGACAGCTCCTCTACTCAACACTTCAGTTTTAAATATAAGACACACCAGACACATTTGGCAGTTTTTACCTGTTAAAAAATATATATTAAAATATCCTCCCAGATGGAAAGAAGTTGACAGGTTACAAATAAGAAGGAATGAATATAAAGTGTCACCCACCATTTTAACACAAGTCTCCTATAGCAGCAACACTAACAAACATTCTACAATGATTTAAATGTCTGTCCTTCTGAGTAAGAGTAGCAGGAGAGTTACATTTATGCACATCAGTGCATGGCAATGGTTTTTGTCAACTTCTAAGAAAATGAAGCAAAATGTAGAAAAATATTCAAACCTATTGCATTCAGTTCTGCTGTCCCCATCATAAGAAGGGCTTAGAACTGTCGGAGAGAGTCCAGAGGAGGGTCACGAGGATGAGTGAAGGGCTGGAGCATCTCTGGTATGAGAACTGGCTGAGGGAGCTTGGGGTGTTCAGCCTGGAGAGCAGAAGACTCCAGGGAAACCTTATAGCTGCCTTCTAAAACCTGAGGGGAGCCTACAGAAAGGCTGGAGAGGGACTTCTGGTAAGGGTGTCTAGTGACAGGAAAAGGGGGAATGTGTTTTAAGCTGAGAGACAGTAGGTTTAGACTGGATCTTAGGAAGAAGTTGTTGTGAGGCTCTGGTATAGGTTGCCCTGAATGGTTATGGATGCCTTCTCTGCAGGTGTTCAAAGCCAGGTTGGATGAGGCCTTGAGCAACTGCCCCAGGTTAGGGTGGATCCCTCCCCTGGTAGAATAAACTCACCACATCATGCATTATTTTTGAAAGTCAGGGAAAGATGAAATTATGTTTCTTACAGTTTAAATATAACAGTATAAGGAGAAACAAACTATTAGAAAAATATAATAACCTTAAAGAAGATGGGGAAGGAGTCAAGTGGCAGCGAAGCAGCAAAGTAGCAGCAGCTAAGATAGCAGCGGGCGCAGCTGAAGCAGCAGAAAGCAGAAAGGGGAAAACACAGGCTGTGCTTCTAGACATAACGCTCCTGATGCTCCAATGAAATGATATCAACTTATCTATTGTTGCCAATATATGGCCTATCCCTAGAATGTTCACCTCTCCCCTATGTCTGAGCCAGAAATCTACCTCAAACGGCCACAGCAACCAAGCCTAGTTGAGAGGCATCCCTGCCCAAGGCAGAGGGGTTACAGTATATGATCTCCAAGGTCACTCCCAAGCTAAGCCATTCTATGATTACTTAAATGAACTAAGAACAAGGCTTCACTCAAATCACAATGAGAAGCTGATAATTTCAAATGACAGTTTTAAGTATGGCCAACTGTTCTCTGCAGGCCACGCTACTCAAAGTATTTTTTTCATCAGAAGCCCAAGAGATCAGGTTTAGGGGGTTTGTTTAGGTTTGAAAATAGTTAACTAAGATTTTCTTTTCCTTTCAAGCTCACATTACATGCTACAGCAAGTTTTCAGTTTCTGGTAAATAAGGCTGCCTCTTAAACCACTGAAATGAAGCATTCTCTGGAGAGAAACAGAACAAATATTTAGGTCTAGTTTTTACTAGTTGTCATTTAAGCTGGGAAAGGAAGTCTAATATAAGTACTTGAGCAGGTGAATCTAGAAGATACTTCCCTGCAGCCCACCCTACATTCAAGTGTCTGCTGCAGTTCTAACCACAACAAATTGAGCCTGCGTTCACCCACATCCTGTTTAACTGACACAGAAGGAAGCAACATCCCTCTAATGACTTTTTTTTTCCTCACAGTAAGAGTCTCCTTTTATTCCTCCAGGAACAGTCCTAATGGCTTTTCTTGAGGCCTTGAGCTTCAGGTCTGAACATGGACTGACCCCATTACTGTGACCCTTTACTGTAAGGGTCACAGAGCACTGCAACAGGTTTCCCAGAGAGGTTATGGAGTCTCCTTCTCTGGAGACTTTCAAGGCCTGTCTGGATGTGTTCCTCTGTGATCTGTGCTAGATAGTATTGTCCTGCTCTGGCAAAGAGGTTGGACTCGATGATCTCCTTGGGTCCCTTCCCAACCCCTAACATCCTGTGATCCTGTGATCCGTTTCTCAGACTGCCAAAATGGTCTAGCCACTGCGAATCCCACTTCATGTTTTGGTTTTGTTGGTTAGTTGGGTTTTGTTTGTTTTCAAAAGGAAAAACTGAATTTTGGTTGTCAGCAAGACATAGCAATAGCTGTCTCTTAAGTGTCACTTTTCTGTCTTTCCTGAAGCATCTAAAACACAGAAGGGAATTTCGTTTTGGCTACGTTACCCTCAGCAGGAATCTGGAGTGCAGTGCTGTACCTTTGCAGCTGAAACAGAAAAGTAGTTCTTCAGAGAATCATAAACCTAGGTCACATTCATAGTTAACATTTGATGATACTACTACCTACTTCCATGCAGTCTCATTTTAGACTAGAAATAAGGAAGAAATGAGGGTGGTGAGACACTGGAAGATGGTAGATGAGCCAGCCCTGGCAACACTTCAGGTTAGGTTGGACAGAGCTCTGTACAACCTGATGTAGCAGAGGATGTCCATGCTCACTGCAGAGGAGTTGGACTAGATGGTCTGTTAATGTCTCTCCCAATCCAAAGTAGACTGATTGCATTCCATGATTCCGTTTTATTTCTGCCTTTAAGATCACCATGTTCCAGTCCAACGTGTAATTTATGTTGCTTTTCAGATGTATGAACTCCCTGATAATCAGATCTTTTAACTAAAGCAGCATTAAACCCTGATTTGATGACAGCTTGAGTGTGCTAAAAAAAAATCCAATTTGAATATAATATTTCAACTACAGATCACTGCTTCAATGAAAATAGAAGAAAGGGAATTAATCCCTTCTGTTGTCCCACAAAGGCAGGGGTTTGCTTCCTCTAATACAATCAGGGCTCTTTGTATTGAAAAACAAGATTCTGTAGCAATAATCCTTAAATTCCAAAAAATCAAATCTAAATTTGGACAGAAAAGATGAGTAAGATAATGTACAACAGTTTCATTCCTTTTTTATGCCCAAGAGTATGACTCATGAGGGTAACATCTGCATTTTTTCAGATTTTTCAAGATCTCAGGCTCTCTCCAAAGACGCCTGGCTCCACACCTCAGCTCAAACACTCAGTCTAGTACATGCCAAGGTAACAGAGACAAAAAGTTAGTCTATGATTGTCCTGGAGTCCTGTACCCCTAAATTCCTCTCCTGCCCGGACTTCGGGGGGAAAGGGGAAAAGCCGCCTGGTTTCCCCCCCCCTCGCCTGCCCTGCAGCCGAGAAGGGGGCGGCGACTGCCCCGTGAGTTCCCGCGCTGGAGCCAGGCTGGGATTGGCCGTGCGCTTTCGCGCCTAAAGTGTGGTAACTCTGCCCTTTGTCTAGCGAAGGATATAAATATTGGGGGTCTTCCCGCCTTTGGGGT
The DNA here is from genome assembly GCF_015220805.1 of Pogoniulus pusillus. Taxonomy (NCBI): domain Eukaryota; kingdom Metazoa; phylum Chordata; class Aves; order Piciformes; family Lybiidae; genus Pogoniulus; species Pogoniulus pusillus. The sequence goes on along the minus strand of NC_087268.1, from coordinate 16,736,569 downwards.
TCCCGCTTTGGATTTTGCCCGTGTTGGACGCATGTCTCTGCCTGAGTTCGCTCACTCTCCTGTGCCTGGACTGCAGAGAGACCAAAGGATTCACCTTCCTGTTAGGCACACACCTTTGTCTGCCTAACGACCCTTAACGACCCTTAACGACTCCTGCAGCCGCTGGAGGAGGAAGACAGACCGCACGAGCCAGCCTGAGTGAGTTATTTGGCTTAGCTTAATTTAGTAAGAAACCGCTATTAATTAATAGCTGAGGCCTTTTCCAAAATCTGACTTCCAAATATATATAGTCAGATTATTAATGGTATCCTCGTAGAATTCTCATGCAACTTAACCTGTTTATCAAACGAAATTAATCTTTGTATATATAGTTGTGGGGGCGGGTTTTGTAAAAATAAAAAATATCTATTTTTGATAAATTTTCGACTCGGCCACGAATTATTACTGCCCTCCGCAACAATGATGACATGGACAGTGGCACCGAGTGCAACCTCAGCAAGTCTGCTGATGAAACCAAGCTGTGTGGTGCAGCAGACAGGCTGGAGGGCAGGGATGCCAGCCAGAGGGACCTGAATAGGCTGGAGAGGTGGGCACAAGCCAACCTCATGAGGTTCAACAAGACCAAGTGCAGGGTCCTGCATCTGGACTGAGGCAATCCCAAGCACAAATTCAAGATGGGCAGTGAGTGGCTGGAGAGCAGCCCTGGGGAGAGGCACTTGGGGGTGCTGGTGGACAAGAAGCTCAACATGAGCCAGCAGTGTGCAGTTGCAGCCCAGAGGGCCAACCAGAGCCTGGGCTGTATCAGGAGAAGTGTGGCCAGCAGGTCGAGGGAGGTGATTCTCCCCCTCTACTACGCTCTAGTGAGACCCCACCCGGACTACTGCATCCATTTCTGGAACCCCCATTACAAGAAGGATGTGGAGATGCTGGACTGTGTCCAAAGAAGGGCCATTGGGATGCTCAGAGGGCTGGAGCAGCTCTGCTGTGAGGACAGGCTGAAAGAGTTGGGGCTGTTGAGTCTGCAGAAGAGGAGGCTCCCAGGTGACCTTCTTGTGGCCTCCCAGGATCTGAAGGGGGCCTACAAAAAAAGCTGGGGAGGGACTTTTTAGGATATCAGGGAGTGACAGGACTAGGGGGAATGGAGCAAAGCTGGAGGTGGGGAGATTCAGGCTGGAGGTGAGGAGGAAGTTGTTGAGCATGAGAGCGGTGAGAGACTGGAATGGGTTGCCCAGGGAAGTGGCTGAGGCCCCATGCCTGGAGGTGTTTAAGACCAGGCTGGATGAGGCTCTGTCCAGCCTGCTCTAGGGTAGGGCATCCCTGGGCATGGCAGGGGGGTTGGAACTAGATGATCCTTGTGGTCCCTTCCAACCTGGGCTGATTCTGTGATTCTATGATTTACATCTCCAAAACTCTCTGGCTGCCCTACATTCCTTGGCTACAAGCTAAATTCTGTCTCTCAGGTCTCCTTCCTGCACAACTAAGCCTAATGCACTGTAGTGCAATTAAATCCCAGATGTGAACAGAGCTGTACCAAATAGGGAAAAATAAAACTGTTAAAACACAACTTTGGGAAAGGAGAAAATCCCTTCCTGGACATGTTAGAAAGCACAGGATTCCAATTCAGATAAAGTACAGCATCAACACCCTGACACATTGAAGCAATTTCTCCATAGTTTGGTTCCTAAACTCTTTGTATATTTGCACCATCACATGGAAGTGTGTTAGTTTGAGCCTAGCTGGGATATTTTAGTTAGAGGAATTAGACTGTAGGCTGTAAAAACAAAACAATGGTGCTATCTGCTGCACTCATAGGCTTGCTGAGATGTATGAAAACAAGAATACAAACATAGATAACAGAGCTGCTCTCTGCCTTGGCTGCCTCCCTCCTCTCTCTAACCTGCTGTCTGTGTAAGTAATCCTTGTGCTTCCTAACCCCCCTGGCCAGTTCTCCAAACTCACCTTGAGTGTGAGGCAAAGTCTGAGATAAGGTAGAGAGGTGGGAAGGAGGTGGAAGGGTGGCTCAGAGCTCCTCCTGGGGACTCTGTTTTCTGAGAGGGTTGTTGTGCTTCTGTATTACCTTTTTGTCTATTTCTGTCTATAGCTGTATAGATTGTAAATACCTGCTTTTATATTGTGCTAAGCTGTAAACATAAACCTCCATTCTAATTTCCGTCTAGTCTGGGTGATTTTCACAAGAGTGTGGGGGGGCAGGTAACATCCAAACCATCACAGGAAGGCATTAAATTAACTTGAAATTTTGGTGTGTAGTTACATCTCACAATTCTCTGTCCATATTGTTAGTGCCGGTGCCTGTCTGATCCCTGCTTGCTTTTCATTCCAGTCAACACATTTCACTACCAGGGGGATCTATTGATTCTGACTAGATCCACCTCATCCTAAGAAATACATGAGTTCTAATCCCTTTTCTACACAGCCAACAGCTGTAACAGAACTGAGCTCAACCAGAGTAAGCAGAACTTACACAGATTAAACAAACAGGAAGGGTAACACAGATGAACACCTCACTGAGAAAGTACAGCACCACACACCACATTAATAGAGTTGTATTTGTATGATTCTACCACTGTTTGAAAGGAAAAAGAAAAAAGGAGGGGAAAAAAAAGGAGGCAGATTACAGCCTTAATTAAGGACCATTTTCTAATGGCAGAACACAAGACTGCCTCAACTGGAGACAAAAATAAATCCCAGCATTACCATCTTTATACCTCTCTTTAAATACAAGAGAAGAAACTCTAGTAGGAGAGCACCAATTAGGAAATGTAGCAGGAGCTACTCATTACCACAACAGATGGTCACACTCATGAAAAGGTTATGACAGATGGGAATGAAAGGGAGTAACTACTATAAGAAGAGCTTGGAAAAAATTCTTCTATAGCATGAGCAAATTTGAAACAGCAAAGTTAAAGACAGAACTTTAATAAAGTCCTCAAAGGCCAAACCAACTTGTTCAGCACAAACCATGCATCAAGTAAGCCACCTCTTTAAAAAAATAAAACCTGAGTCTTTCTAGCATGAAGCTTCTTCCTGGTAAAAGAAGAAGCAGCACAATTTGCATGCAGTAGTAGAAAGTCAGGATTTGCTACTTCATTAAGTACGCATTAAGTTCGAATAAACACAACTCGTGCATATGAACACCTTGGTTTTTTTCCAAAAAACAAAAGGAGGAGGAAATAGGGAACTGGTTATTTGTGGATGAACTTTAATCTTTAAGGGAACCTGAGTAATTTTACTGACAGTAGTAATGAAGACTATACAATTATTTTTAAGCTGTTGGTCACAGAAGGTACACTACTACGTGTTAAAAAAGTGGCAACAGTCGGCAAGAGTCTACATCCTCCAAGGCAGAAATGTTTAGCAATTACACTTTAATTCTTGCTCCACACTGCTGGAAGACATAGCAGCTTCAGGTCAGGAAAAGACAGATGATCTGCAAGCTGATCTTACATTCAAATGGTTATCAAAATGATCTACTACGTACATAAGTGGGAAAAGTGCTGCACTTCATAAAAGCCCTGATGCAGAAACCATTTAAGCCATTTGGCATTCTTCCAGTCACTTTAACACGCTTTGGAGTGGACACAGTGACTTATTACCAGCTCTGAATTGGAAACTGAAGTTCTCAAGAACTGATTTGAAATCTCATTTAATGGAGTTTATGAAATTAACATTAAAAGGCATCATACTCTCTGATATAATGTGCTTCCAGGAGAAATCAGTCCCAGGAGAGAAGATGATAACAACCATTCAAGACACTTATAAAGTATTTATGTTTCTATTCATACGCACACGTCGCATACAAAAGGCAACCATTTACTTCCTACATTTCATTAGAAATATCATGGAGTAAATGTTAATTTGTTACAAGAGTGCTCATTTTCCTTAAACTGAACTTGTATCAATGTTCCAAATGCTTTGTGTTTAACAGTACAAAGGCCTCATATGATCAATTCGAATTTTTTATGCATCAAAACTTCCATAATTAATTTGCCTTTTTTTCTTTTCTTTTCTTCCTCCTCTGTCAACTTTCTGTTTCCATCTGTATGTTTCCCTTTTAATTCTGAAGTACCACATGCGGGCTGATTCCCAGTCCCCTCAGTTCTCAGCAGGGGCCACAGCAGGCAGAAGTGTTGATAAGATTTCACAAATCAAATTGCACTGATAAGCGTAATTTTACTCTGTCTGCCTCCTCCATTGCGTCACTACTCCTGCTTATCTGATGGTTTGCAGCAAGTGCACAGAATTACACCTAGTTTTGTTTGTTTTTCTTTTCTTGTAAGACCAAAGCTTTCTCATTTGACTCTTCTCAGGACAGCAGGCCATCATCAGTGGTGGAAAAAAGTAGGGCACAGGCATGCCTCTACTGTGCTGTTTTTCAAGTAAAACAATTCACTCTGAAATGCAGAATTGTAGTTTCCCGAAAGAACTGATGATGGGCTGTTACTGGTGAGGAACAGAGACTGCACCAAGACCTTAAGAACTGGTACCTGCGCAGAAAGATTCTGTACTGGGGCAGGGAGGGGTTGGACTAGATGATATTTCAAGGCCCCTTCCAGCCTCTGCCATTCTATGATTCCGATTCTAGCAGCAGAGCTGTTTACAAGGGAAATGCTGCAGTACATGCCCAGAAGCTAAACTCTTTCATCATACACACTGCCGGTATGATTTAACTTCATTAACAGAGAAAGAAGAAAACTGCCCAAATGAACAAGCACTGTTACGTGTTCTCCGTCTAAAAAGACTTGCCCAAATCATTCAGCAGTGTCCTCTAACTGAAGTGAGCAACCTGACCCAAGAGTTACTACAACACTGATTTTCCAAAGTACTACCACCTCTGAACTAAGGTTCACCCATTTGCTCTTTCTCTGCTTTCCTAGAGTGATCATCTTTCCCAGAACAGCAGGGCAACTACTAAGTACTTCTCCAAGACTAGCTATACAAGACTAAGATAAGCAGGAACCTGTGCAACACGAAAAATCAGATAAGGGAACTCAGAACACAGCAACCTAAGCAGATGTCCCCAAAGCAGCTGTAACTACATGTTTACAGAACTCATCCATTCTTGCCTGAGCAGAACTGTTACCAGACACAAACCACTTTACTACCAACAAACCTGGTTTATGGATTTGACTTCTTCATCTTTATTTCATATTTCTCAACTCTTTTAACAATATTAAGTCCGGATTAGTGAAGCCTCCAGGATCAGGTTTAACTTGGTCTTAAGTGTAATTGCAAACTAACCCATGACCAGACTTTCAAAGTCTAAAAGAGAAGTTTCTATGTCTAAAGGACACAAGCAATCACAGGCCAAAAAGAACACCATAAAGAGCAAGGTGCCAAGTTACATTCTCACATAAACAATATTTAGAGCTAATTTGTATTGAAGGCTGCATCAAAAGCATGCTTTCCCCAAACATTAGCACACTTTACAGGACTACCAAGAAGAAAAAAAGAATCACTAACTTACTATTAACATCATGTATTTTTTTCACTCTTATTCTACAAGTTCTATGAGGCCAACCCCTTAACATTGAAGGTCTTTAGATCAGTAAACTACTTTTCCTCACACAACCAGTAAGAGTGAGTTAACTAACACAAGTTTTGTCAGCGTATTACATCAGAATAGCACTTTTAAAGTCGGTACGTTTTAAAACTATACAACTCGTAAGTGCACAAACATGCACCAAAGCAACATGGGTTCATACCTACCAAATATTGGTGAGTGCACTGAGCAGTAGGGCATCGTCTCTTCGTTAGGAGCTTGGGTGAACAAGCTGAGGTTGGTATACACATCGTGAGTTTTGGAGTAGTCCAGAACCTGTTTCGAGTCTAAAAACCCACGGAACACATTTGAAGGTCCACCTCGGTAGAGTATCAAGATAAATATCGCTTGAAAGACGAACAGAAAAAGCAGAAAACCAGGACTCTCAACACGAGAGAGGGACATTGCTTTTAGCTCATGCTCCGGAATCCGCCCAGGGAGGTGTTTAGCTGCCTTCTGCAGGCTCTTTCAGGGCTACATCGCTCTACACGGAAGACCTCCTTCACCTCCTCTTCAAACTTTCCGAGGCGGCAGCGTACTCTTCTCGCACGGCTTCGCCAGGTCGCTTCCAGCCAAGTCGCCCCTTCCCGCTACAAGCTCTGCAGCGCGGGCAGAAGGAGAGAAAAAACCCTTCCGAAGCCACCCGGAGCCGAAAAGCCACAGAACAGCAGCACGGGCGCAGCACCCGCCCTCCCACACCCCCTTTACGCCTACCCCCGCGGGACGGGCCCGCTGAGGCAGGACAGCAGCGGCTCCCGGAGCGGATCGGCCGCCCGAGAACTGAGCGGCACAGCTTCGGCCGCGCCGGGGAAACCGCGTGCGGGGAGGCAGGCAAACTCGCCTGTAATCATCCCCCGCGGAGAGCAACCCAGCCTTCCCCTGCTCCGCCCCGGCTCAGGGTAGGGGAGGAGGGAGCCCTCACCCCGCCGCGTAACTACCAGGCAGCGCCGAAGCCGTTTCCACGCAGCCTCAACCGCGACTCCAGCCCCGCGCCCGCCGTTCCCGTGTGCCAGCGGGACTACAGCTCCCGGCATGCAAAGCGGAGCACGGCCTGGCCGCAGGGCAGCCTGGGAGATGTAGTTCCCGGACTCCCCCAGCTCCCGCCGCAAGTACGGCTCGGGACCAGGGCGTCCGGCGGGAAACGGCGCTGTGGGGCGGCGGGGAGAAGGGCAGGGCTGGGTGCCGACGTGTGCTGCTCTCCTAGCTTTAGATTAAAGCCGATATTAGCAGAGAATTCTTCCCTGAAATAGTGCTCAGGCATTAGAACAGGGTGCCCTGGGAGGTGGAGGAGTCACCACCCCTGAAAGCGTTTAAAACCCGTGTGGATATGGTACTGTGGGATGTGGATTAGCGGGCACGGTGGTGCTGGGTTGACATTTAGACTTGATGATTTCAAAGGTCCTTTCCACCCTTCGCTGTTGTGTGATTCTGAAGTGCATGTGCTGCTTTCTGCCTGCATTCTGCAGCCTCTGCAGCGAGGAGCCTCCTGTCGTGGGCTCGCTGGCAGTCAGAACTTTGCCTTTTGCTGCGCTCTTTCCCAGCTGATTGCTTAACACAATGGGGCTTAGAAGAGAAGAGGAGGCTCAGGGGAGACCTTATTGCTGTCTACAACTACCTGAGGGGTGGTTGTGGCCAGGAGGAGGTTGCTCTCTTCTCTCAGGTGGCCAGCGCCAGAACGAGAGGACACAGCCTCAGGCTGTGCCAGGGGAGATTTAGGCTTGAGGTGAGGAGAAAGTTCTTCACTGAGAGAGTCATTGGACACTGGAATGGGCTGCCCGGGGAGGTGGTGGAGTCGCCGTCCCTGGGGCTGTTCAAGGCAGGATTGGATGTGGCACTTGGTGCCATGGTCTGGCCTTGAGCTCTGTGGTAAAGGGTTGGACTTGATGATCTGTGAGGTCTCTTACAACCCTGATGATACTGTGATACTGTGATAGTGTCAGTCTGTCTGCATGCTCTTGGAATGGATTCTTAATATATATTGTTTCCTATTTTCACTTAAATTGGGGAGAGAAAAAGAAGTGTTACTAATATTACATTTCTCCATTCAGGGTGGCATGGGAAGAAGATGGGGGAGTGAACTGCAGACAGGCAGCAACGCTGGTGAAAAGTCTGGAGAACAGGTCTTAGGAAGAACAGCTGAGGGAATTTGGGTTGTTCAGCCTGGAGAAAACAGAATCTACAACTAGAATAATAGAATCACCCAGGTTGGAAGAGACCTTCAACATCATGCACTCCAACCTGGCACCCAGCCCTGGCCAAGCAACTAGATCATGGCACTAAGTGCCTCAGCCAGGCTTTGCTTCAACACCTCCAGGGACAGCAAATCCACCACCTCCCTGGGCAGCCCATTCCAATGCCAATCACTCTCTCTGCCAACAACTTCCTCCTAACATTCAGCCAAGACCTCCCCTGCCACAACTTGAGACTGTGTCCCCTTGTTCTCTTGCTGCTTGCCTGGCAGAAGAGACCAACCCCACCTGGCTACAACCTCCCTTCAGGTAGTTGCAGACAGCAAGGAGGTCTGCCCTGAGCCTCCTCTTCCCCAGGCTAAGCAGCCCCAGTGATGTCAATCTCTTTTTCCTTAGTGGTGAGATGATTGCAAATTGCCTTGAGTTGGCATCTCTTGGTCATATTGCAGAGATCAGCCTCTGAATGGAATCCACTGAGATTACCCTCAGCAGAGTAGCAGAGCTCAGTGGTCAGATAGGCCTTCCAGCCATGCAACAACCCCTTCCACAAGGAAGAAGGGAAGAATTGTAGTTGCTGATTTGCTCCTAAAAGGAACAGAGGGTCCAATATGCTGGGTTGACCCTCATCATAGGGAAGTCTGTATTTTTTTCTGGAGCCTGTCTCAGGATTATCACTAGGAAATCTGTGTGTTTGTCAGGCTGTTACCTACAACTGATCTTCCAGCCAGCGTTGTTTAGCCTGGAGAAGAGGAGGCTCAGGGGTGACCTCATTGCTGTCTGCAACTACCTGAAGGGAGGCTGTAGCCAGGTGGGGGTTGGTCTCTTCTGCCAGGCAAGCAGCAAGAGAACAAGGGGACACATACTCAAGTTGTGGCAGGGGAGGTCTAGGCTGGATTTTAGGAGGAAGTTGTTGGCAGAGAAAGTGATTGGCATTGAAATGGGCTGCCCAGGGAGGTGGTGGAGTTGCCGTGCCTGGAGGTGTTGAAGCACAGCCTGGCTGAGGGACTTAGTGCCATGGTCTAGTTGACTGTATAGGGCTGGGTGCTAGGTTGGACTGGATGATAGTGGAGGTCTCCTCCAACCTGCTTGATTCTATGATTCCAGACAGGTGAGGAGGAAGCTACCCTATAGCTTGAGAGGAATGAAGAGAGTTCAAGGCCTTGGGACAGTTGGTGAAAGGCTCTGGGATGCAAGATATTTTCTCTTCCCTCCTTCCAGATGCAAGTGATGACACGGGATGGAATAGAAAGATACATTCTGTAAATACCTGGCTCATAGGGTGGTGCTGCAGGCAGAGATTTGGGTTCTTTGATCATGTCTGATTATATAAGACACTACCATGTTGATAATAAGCAGGAAAGGCTCATTTGGCAGAGGCAAAAGAGTCCTAGGACAAGAATTAGCAAGGCTCATTCACAGATTTGAAGGGGGGAGGGGTGGTAGCTGTGTTTGCACCAGCGGGACAGTCTTCTAGTATTAATGACAGCCAGAAGGCCTCCCACCCCCCTGTGGTGGGATCAGCATGCTCAGCTGGCTCCATGAAGTGGCTGCACTCCAACACATGCAGCATAGGGAACAAACAGGAGAAGTTAGAAATCTAAGTGCCATCGAGGGATTCTGGTCTGGTGACAATTACAGAGGCATGGTAGACGATGGTAGAGCAATGGATGTGGTTTATCTTGATCTCAGCAACGCGTTTGACACTGTCTCCCACATCATCCTTACAGCTAAACTGAGGAAGTACAGTCCCGATGGTTGGGTAGTGAGCCAACTGAGTGAGGGAAGAACTCAGAGAGTTGTGGTCAATGGGACAGAGTCTAGTTGGAGGCCTGTAGCTTGTAGAGTCCCTCAGGAGTTGGTACAGTACTACTGAATATATTAATCAACAACCTGGATGAGGGCTCAGAGTGCACTGTCAGCAAGTTTGCCGATAACACAAAGGTGGGAGGGGTGGCTGCCACACCTGAGGGATGTGCTGCCATTCAGCAGGACCTGGACAGGCTGCAGAGTTGGATGGGGAGAAATTGAATGGAATACAACAATGGCAAGTGCAGTCTTGCATCTCGGAAAGAGCAACCCCATGGACCTGTATAGGTTGGGGACTGACCTGCTGGAGAGCAGTGTAGAGGAAAAGGAGCTGGAAGTCTTGGTGGACAGAAGGATGACCATGAGCCAGCAATGTTCCCTTGTGGCCAAGAAGGTCAATGGCATCCTCGGGTGTATTAGAAGGAATGTGGTTAGTAGATCAAGAGAGGTTCTCCTCCTGCTCTACTCTGCCCTCCTGAGGCTGCATCCGGAACATAGTGTCCAGTTCTACACCCCTCAGTTCAAGCAGGGCAGGGACCTGCTTGAGAGAGTCCAGCACAGAGCCACAAAGGTGATTAAGGGAATGGAAGATCTCCTTTACAATGAAAAGCTGAGGCAGCTGGGGCTCTTTTGCTCGAAGAGGAGACTGAGGGATGACTTCATTAATGTTTATAATCGTGTGATGGGTGGGTGTCAGGAGGACAGAGCCAGGCTCTTCCTAGTGATATCCAAGGATAGGACAAGCAGCAGCAGACACAAGCTGGAACAGAAGAGGTTCCAAGTAAACACAAGGAAAATATTTTTCACTGTGATAGTGACAGAGCACTGGAGCAGGCTGCCCAGAGACAGTCTTCTCCTCTGGAGACATTCCAAACCTGCCTGGATGTGTTCCTGTGTGATAGATGATCCTGCTCTGGCAGGGAGGTTGGGCTAGATGATATTTCAAGGTCCCTTCCAGCTCCTAACATTCTGTGATTCTGCACCAGAGGAGGTTTAGATCAGATGTTAGAAGAAACCTTTTCACTGAAAGGATCCTGAAGTGCTGGAACAGGCTCCTCAGGGAGGTAGCTGAATCCCCATCCCTGCGGGTGTTTCAAAGATGCAGAGATGTGGTTCTAAGGGTTATGGTTTAGCACCAGACTCAGAAGAGTTAGGTAATGGTTGGACTTGATGATCTTAAAGGTTCTTCCCAACTAAAATGATTATATGATTGTATTTACTTGGGAAGCTTGGAATACTCTCACTTCAGAACTGGACTAAGATGTAGAGGACACATCTATAAGAAACTTCAGCTCAGTCATTCTGCTGCACAGACCAACCCATTATTCAGTTCAAGTGGTCTGCTTAAAGCCTGGATGCAAAATGTCCCATTTAATATTAACTTAATTGTTTTCTGGAATGCAAAATAGACTTAGCATTTCTTTTGCCTAGGCAAAGTCTTGCTTTGTTGAAACCCACCCAGAGCTCCTGCTGCAAAAGTTTCTGTTCCTGCATGCTGCTGTGAGCTTCTACCATTTATGTTCTCCCTGTACTACTATTCACCCCATGACCATGGCAAACCCACCCTGCTTGTCCTCCCTTCCATAAAACAAAGCAACAATGACTGGAAGGTCCAAGAAGTAAAATCTCATGGACAGGAAAGAATTAATCTCTGCATCAACCATGAAACAAACAGAGGAACCAAGCTTTTCATGGTATGACCTAGGGTTGCAGACACCAATTGTTTTAGAGCCTGGTACTGCTCTGTGCTTCATGCTTTGTTTGCAATCCTCCCTTGGGTCACAGTAAGAAATTGTGATGTAGGAACAACTTAGGCAAGGTCTGTCTGCCTCCATCTATCTTGGAGATGGAGAAGCTGAAGCCCATGTGAACTGTCCAGCTCCAGTGGCTCTCCTAACATCCTTATACTCAAAGCTTAGTTGTAAAACTTGTCACCTTTTGTTGGTTTCTAGGCAGAAGCAGCAGGTCAGCTGGAAAGGCAGCAACTTTCCCCAAGCTATATTTTCCCCTGTGTGTGTACATGCTACATAGACTGAAAAACTAACATGGAATCATAGAATCAGTCAGGGTTCAAGGGGACCACAAGGATCATCTAATTCCAACCCCCCTGCCATGGGCAGGGAACACCCTACCCTAGAGCAGGCTGCCCACAGCCTCATCCAGCCTGGCCTTAAACATCTCCAGGGATGGGGCCTCAACCACCTCCCTGGGAAACCCATTCCAGCCTCTCACCACTCTCATGCTCAACAACTTCCTCCTCACATCCAGTCTGAACCTACCCACCACAACATACAACTGCCTAGATCAGCTGTCTGCAGAGGAGCTTAATGGCACATGTTTCTGTGTGGGGTGAGAGTGTCTCCAGGACTGTCTCCCTCAGGAGCCCTTCAAAGCTGCATGCAGACCCTCTCCTTCCCTTTGAGCCACTGTCACTGAAACAGGTGGATCCAAAACCACTACAAACCTTTTTCTCACGAGAGAGTGAACAGGCAAGGACTGGAGAGCAGAGTACAGATCAGAACTTTGTGGTGCCAGCATGTCTGAGCCTTTCCAAGGTCACAGTGCTCCTGTTTTAAACAGAGCTGTGGAAAACCAGGCTGTGTTTTGAATTAAAAATGAATCAAATGCAAAAGAAAAAAAAAGGGAAAAAAGAAGATGTCTCCACTGAAGTACAGAAGGGAGGTGGTGGGCACTTTATCAACACCTGCACACAAATTTGAGGAAAGTGGGGAGGTTAAAAACAAAGTGAGGTTGGATTTGAGAGAAGCCAACGCTGGGCTGCCTTCACGGTCAAAGGTCTGCCTTTCTCATTTTCACATGTCTGCCTGAGAAATTAAATTGAATGCATACAAGAGAAGAAGAAGAAAAAAAAGACAAACACCATCTTCAGCAGAGCTTGAAATTAAGTTTGTGAGAGAGCCTCTAGGTTGTCCCAGGGGAGGGGGCTTTCGCTCTCTCCAGCTGTAATTTCACCTCCAATCAGCCCCAAACATGATGAGAGACAGAGAAGTACCTCGCTCCATTTAATAAGATTCATTCTTGCTTTCTCTTTCCCCTTCTCTGTGCTTTGTCTCTTGGGGCCTGCCCTAGATCCCTGTTGATAATGCAGCAAAGTGGCTGGGAAGATTGGCCTTGAAAATGCAGGGCCCAAGAAAGGGAGGAGGGTTGCACTGGTATAATAGAGTGATACTAAGCAGGGCACTCATGCAGTACTGGTGAGCAAGTCTTATCCACCAGCCTCCCAGTTGCCAAGGTTTCTATCACAGGAAGAGGAAGATAGCATTATCCTATGCAACCTACTCTAGGTGAACCTGCTCTCCAGGGATCCCTTCCAACTCTTGTGATTCTGCAATTCTTCTTTGTACAGACATTGCAGAGGCTTTCAGCAACTACAGCCGAGAAGGACTGTCCCCCCCTTTTTTTGGGGTATGACTATGTTTTCTACTGGGGGAGATGTTTCAGGTAATTTTGGCTACAGCAGGTCTTTCACAGCCTTTTGCAAGATCTTGGCTTGCAGGCATCACATTATTCTTTAAGCAACACCTTTGTGAATGTGATTTTTTTATTGCATGGGTATGGATTTATCTTGTACTCTGTAGGCTAAACTTTTAGCAATGCTTCCTCAAAAGACTCTTAAAGGTGCTTCCATGTTTCTGAGAAATGAGTCCCTTGTAGTAAAAAAAACCCAACAACCCAGGTGGCTGATCTTGTGTGCCTTGGTCAAATGACAGAGTAAATCACTGAGAGCACTAGAACAAGAACTTAGGTCTGCTAGTGTCTCCAAGGCCTGTCAATTACCCAACAGTGGGCTCTTGTCAAATAGGCCCACACATTTTCCTCCAGTGAGAAGGAAGAACCACGAGCTGTTTCCCTACCTGATCCTAATGTACTGACATCTCATGCCCCAAGGAGAATTCATAGTTTGTTTTTTTTCCCCAGTGGCTTGTAGCTTACAGGGACTGGCAGAAGCATTGAGTTGTGGGCAGCACCTTTGCAGAGCAATCTCAGTAGAGATGGTCACCATGTCATCTAGAGATGTCTTGAGATTATGGAGTTTAGGCTAGATTCTCCTATGTTCTTCTGTCTCTGCTTTATCTCCAAAATCCAGGTACCAGTCTCAGTGACTTGAAATCTTTTGAATAGAATGTTAGGGGTTGGAAGAGATCTCTGGAGACCTCTGGAGGCCAAGGCAGGATAACCTAGGACAAGTCACACTGGAACACACCCAGATGGGTCTTGGAATGCCCCTGGAGGTGTTGAAGCAAAGCCTGGCTGAGGCACTTAGTGACGTGGTCTAGTTGATTGGCCAGGGCTGGGTGCTAGGTTGGACTGGATGGTCTTGGAGGTCTCTTCCAACCTGATTGATTCTATGATTCTAAGAAAGTCTCCCAGAGAAGGAGCAACTTGTTCCAGTGGTCTTGCACCTTTACAGTAGAGACAGGTAACATCCTGTGTTCCAGTTTGTATCCATTGCTTCTTGTCCTGTCACAGGATACCACTGAAAAGAGACTAGCACCTTCTTCTTGACACTCACCCTTCAAATATTTGTTAACATTAATAAGATCTCCTCTCAGTCTTCTCTTTTCAAGACTAAACAGCCCCAGGTTGAATTTGTCTTGTAGCATTTGGATCAGATTCACAGGCTCACAGGATGTTAGGGGTTGGAAGGGACCCAAGGAGGTCATTGAGTCCAGTCCTCCCTGCCAGAGCAGGGCAATACTATCTAACACAGATCACAGAGGAACACATCCAGACAGGCCCTGAAAGTCTTCAGGTAAGGAGACTCCACAGTCTCTCTGGGAAGCCTGTTCCAGTGCTCTGTAGATGAGGTAGTTCCAGCACACCTGGCACTGGCAGGGATGCTATGCACTAGACCAACTTGCTCAAGGCCTCATGCAAGCTGGCCTTGAACTGCTCCAGGGAGGAAGCATCCACAACCTACCTGGGCAACTTGTTCCAGTGTGTCACCACCCTTCCTGTAAAGAATTTCTTTCTGATATCTAGTCTAAATGTACCCTTCTCAAGCTTATATCCATTCCCTCTTGTCCCATTGCTATAAGCCCTTGTAAAGATGCACGTGAAGACTGAAGTGAGTACCCTTGAAAAGAGGCCAACTGAAAGGGCTGCCTTCTTCATTAGGGAGTCCACTGTGTTTCCCTGGGAAAGGAGGAGACAAAAGGATGGTGCAGGATTGTACTATTCACATCATATTTAATAGTAACGCTCTAGTACCATTCAATAGAAATAAATAACCATTAAAAAGTACTTTCTTGATGTTCCCTTTCCTTTGTCAATGGGATTTTCTGCAACAGGAAATGTTAGTAATATTCAGTGGTTGGTGAACTGGATGAATCTGAGAGAACAGTAATATCAGATACTAATATGCTAGTAAAAACCAGGTGCTGGGATGCCTCTTCTAAATACTTGAGGCTTGGCTTGCAGCTTCCCTTCTTCATTGTGTTCCCATTCCCTGAAGCCTGTAGCTGCTGACTGCTGCTCCACCCCTGGACTCTCTAGCTGTGTTCTACTAACAAACAGGTTTCTTAAGTGGTGGTGTCTGTTACTCAGCTACCCTTGGTTGATGCGCCTTGGCCAGCTGCACTCCTTGCCGTCCTTAAGCTGCTCTACAGGATGAGAGTACTGGTGCTGAACCAGTCCAAATGCCTGCTAGCCTGGAATATTGGCTGTGTACACCCACACTGTCCATACAAGGTCTTGGACCTGCACAGTTTAGTGACTGACAGAATTTCTTGATTCATAGAAACTCTCCACCACAGGGCTAGGCTGGGGAAAGAGCAGAGATGGTGTGATGGGGCTGGTCTGACTGGCACTGAGCTGGTAGCATAATGTGCATCAGAGGAATCCAGATCTGCAGTGGGAAAGGCAGGAATAGTCGTTTGGCTTTCTTGTAGGGATGTCAAAAGAACAACCTTCAAGAAACATGTGTGTGGGCGTATCTTTTGCAATGGGAATAGATCCTTAGTACAAACATTCACTGTCAGTGCCAAAACCCCAATGTAGGACGTGTACAAGATTAAAGACCAGGGAATTTAACTCCATATTCTCTCCTGTTCATATGGGCAGAAACCCAGCCCATCTCAGAGGAGAAAATGGAGGATCAAAGATCAACTCCTTTATTCCCTCAAAACCATGAGCAAAGGGCCTTAATTTTGCTTGAGTGCTGGGTGGAAGCATTGAGCCTGCTTATCTGGTTGTAGGATGGGTTGGCAATGTCCACTGGAGTGCATGACCTGGACACCATGCTCTGACAAATGGAGAATAAGAAGTGTTTTGCAGACACCAGGCCTCCTTCATGCTATCTAGTGCTGGTATGCCAGACCTTTCCTCTTCAAGGACCTTCCTAGGTTTTCACAGCCCTTTCAGTATTTCTTCATGCTGAGATAGCTGGCAGGGTGTGCTCACATAGGAAGACCCTAGCCTAAGCCCTACTGAACACAGTCTCTGTTTCTCTGTTAGCTGCCTGATCCTCGCTCTCTCCTGCAACTGTCACTGACAGGAGGCATCTCATCCTCTTTGTCCCCTCCTGTATTTTAGCCTCCCTCCTATAGCAGGATGTGCAGTTGTTCATTCCCCATTTGAGGACTGACTCCTATAGCGGGATGTGCAGCTGTTTGTTCCCTGTTTGAGGACTGCCTTCCTCTCTCAGATACCCTTCAAAGCGCACCTTTCATGGAGGCTTCTCAAGGTCCCATGGGGACTATCCGTTGAGTGAGGCACTCCTTTGCACATGTTTTTACCTCTGTTTGCTCAGGAGCCAGAAATGTAGTGCCACCCACATCTCTTTGGTAAGGAACTGTAATTCTCTTTGCTCTGTTCCCCTCCTTGCTGAGATTGTGATTCTTTTGCCAGTTTAAGACACCATTGTGAGGAAACCTCAGGGAGCACAGAACATACGACATTGAGCAGTGAACACCAGGCTCTACAATTCTGGGACGAGGGGGGAGAATACTCCTTCTTCATGAACATGTCAGGTCATCTAAGCTAAAAACCAAGATGAAATGAGGAAGAGGCAGAGATGAATCCCAGCATAAATGAATCAACAAATAAATAAGGTTCTTGCCAGCGCAGAATTCTTTGAGCAGGGGATGATTCAACTGCTCATAACTTTCCCTCAGCTGTGAGCCCCTCAGTGTGTTTTTGAATGCCTAAAGCCTTGTTTCTCATGGCCTGAGTGAAGATGGTTTTCAAGATGTGCTCAGAGAGGTTTCTGGGTCATTTGAGGAATCTTCCTGGAAAAGCCACAGTGACACCACTCCCCACGCACACGCACGGTACCAACACTTGTGCTTTTAATCCAGTGCCTCCTTCCTTTCATCCTCATTTGCCACCTCCTGCTTTGTGGGCTGCCTTCCACCTGGCTGTCTTCCTGTTTTATTGAGGGAAAGGGAAACCCTTCCACATGACACCACCACCTCCCATTTCACAGCACCACACATGCCTTTCGATGTTCTCCTGGAAAACCTTGTCACATATCCCATTTCAGTTATCATCTACATGCTCAAGACGATGTTTCCTGATGATGTCTCTCCACATTCCTCGATGTTCACACAGGAGATGATGAGTGCAGGCAGAGAGTTCCTCTTCTCTGAGCACTTCTCACCCACCTCCACCTCAGAGAGCTGTTTTCCTTTCTGGAGGTCTAGGAAGCAAATCTGTATATGTGATCTGAGGCTACTGAAGTGCCTGATGGTGCTGCAGCAGGGTTGTAGGCTAGGAACAACACTTTTCAGTCTACCCACCTTTGCCCTTTCTTTCTGGTCCCTGCAGGGAGACATGGAGGCACAGCCTTTGAGGTACCGTACCTCCCAGGTCCGCTTGAGAGGGAGAAGATCTTTATCCAGAGGGCTCTGGGAATCTGGGATGGCATTTTCCTAAACAATGTCAAGCGCAGACAGTTCAAGTTGTCAGCAGAGGCATAGGTGCCAGAGCCTTTCTGAACTCACAAACCCCAAAGGAGATGCTTCAGCTCAGCATCCTCTCCAACAATGAAGGGTGATCCATGGAGATATCTGGGTGCATCTTTCAGAGGAAGAGCCTCTTTCAGACTATCTTTGCTTTAAAGTTGTTCTGAAAGCATACCAGCCTCAGGCCAACAGGTCCACGTTTGTGCTTTGCAGCAGCTCCTGTCCTTGAACTGCTGCAGCTCTGCAGTTGCTGTACTGAAGCTTAGGTTTTATGGTATGCCAGGAGAAACCCTCAGAGGCACCTGCACCCATCCTGGATTTCAGCTTCTATGCTGGTGCAGCTGAGAATAGAGATGACATCTAACAAATTTTAAGGAGTGGTTAGAAACACAGACCCTGCAGGGAAGAAGAAGCACTGCTTTCCTGGATGGGCAGCAGGATATTTTGCATCAAGGTAAAGGTGAAGAGCTATAGGTTTGCAGGGCGCCACTTCATCTATGTCCCTGCCTGTTACCACTTTTTAGGCAGCAGGATCTGATTGCCATGGAGACATTTTTGGGGGTGGTTATAATCCTTCAGCAGTGGAGCAAAGGGTTGGGCAGAGGGTTGGACAGAGCAGGCAGGGTGCACAACTTCTGTGGTTCGCTGGCAAACTTCAGGATCTCTGCTTGCTACCTCTGTCAAAACAAACATAAGATGGGTTAAGAGACATAAAAACATAGAATCATTGAGGTTTGAAAAGATCTTTAAGATCATTGAGTCCAACTGTCTACCTAGGACCACTGTGGTCATTAAACCATGTCCCTAAGTGCCATGTCTACATGATTTTTTTTAACACCTCCAAGAAAGGTGACTCCATTACCTCTCTGGGCAGGCTGTTCCAGTGCCTGACCACTCTTTCAGTAAAGAAAATTTTCCTAACATCCAATCTAAACCTCCCCTAGCATAACTTGAGGCCTTTTCCTTTATTCTGTCTCTTCTTACTTGGGAAAAGAGCCCAACCTCTGTCTCATTACAGCCTCCTTTCAGGGAGCTCTAGAGAGTGAGAAGGTCTCCCCTCAGTCTTCTTTTGCCTAGCCTAAACAATTTCAGTTCCCTCAGCCACTCCTCACAAGACCTGATTCCTGACCCCGCTCCACCTTCATTGCCCTTCTTTTGACCCCTTACAACACTGCAGTGTCTTTCTTGTAGTGAGGGCCCCAAAATTGAATCCAGTATTCAAGATGTGCCCTTACCAGTACTGAGTACAGGGACACAATCTCTCCCGCTTATCACAGTATTCCTGATAACTGGCCAGGATGCTGTTTGCCTTCTTGGATAACTGGGCATAGTGATGGCTCATGTCCAGTTGCCTGTCAATCAGCATACCCAGGTCTTGTGGGCAAGAGCTTGGCAGTTTTCCAGCCACTCTGCCTAAAGCCTGGAACACTCACAGGGGTGTTGCAATCCAAGTGCAGGATCCAATATATGGCCTTATTAAACCTTATACAATTGACCTCAGCCCATCGATCCAGCCTGTCCAGATCCCTTTGCAGACCCTTCCTACCCTCAAGCAGATCAACACTCCCACCCAATTTAGTGCCCACCCAATTTAAGTGGGCAGTGTCATCTGCAAACTTACTGAGGGTGCACTCAATCCCCTCATCAAAATTGCTGATAAAAATATTAAAGAGAACTGATCCCAAAACTGACCCCTGGGGAACACCACTTGTGAAGGAGATAGAGGTGTCAATATGACATCCAGTAGAACAGGGCAGGAGACACAAGGCTGTCCCCTGGTTCAGGCAGACACTAGGCAGATGTCAGTAAACCAGTTCCTCAACCACACTACACGCAACTAGGGCTACAAGGATGATTAGGGGACAGGAGGGCATGGCTTATAAGGAGAGGCTGAGGGACCTGGGGCTGATTAGTCTAAAGAAGAGAAGACTGAGAAGGGATTTGATAAATGTTTATAAATACCTGAAGGCTGGCCAGGAGCAAGGGGACAGGAATTGCTCACTTGTTCCCTGGGACAGGACAAGGAGCAATGGGTGTAAGTTGCAGCACAAGAGGTTCTGCCTCAACATAAGGAGGAACTTCTTTACTGTAAGGGTCACAGAGCACTGGAACAGGCTCCCCAGGAAGGTTGTGGGGTCTCTTTCTCTGGAGCCTTTCAAGGCCTGTCTGGATGTGTTCCTCTGTGATCTGTGTTAGATAGTATTGTCCTGCTCTGGCAGGGGGGTTGGACTCGATGATCTCCTTGGGTCTCTTCCAACCCCTAACATCCTGTGATCCTGTGAACATCGAGCTGGGATATGGCTGAAGAGCTTTTTCTATCTGCACCACAGAGTCCTACCTGAGAGTTTTTTATTGAATTAGGGGGAAAAAAAAGGTTTGAATGATTTTTTTTCCCCCATAAAATCATTATTTTAGCTCCTGATAAGAAAGACCAGGAGGATCCCTGATCCATCTGTCTGTAAAGAAATGCAGGCAAAGTTGTTTTCCTATCAGAAGGCAGCTAGAGTCCTATTCTAACCTAAGCAGCCTCTTCTGTCTCAGGTACCTGAAAGTAGATGGTATCAATAAGAGCAGGCAGCTTTCATGACATGAGTCCTGAGGGGCTTCAACAAAGAAAGGTGAAATAAATATCCATCTCCTGCTCTCAGAAGCCAAGGCTTGTGCTTT
Organism: Pogoniulus pusillus; assembly: GCF_015220805.1. Lineage (NCBI taxonomy): Eukaryota > Metazoa > Chordata > Aves > Piciformes > Lybiidae > Pogoniulus > Pogoniulus pusillus. Next base: position 16,716,422 of record NC_087268.1, on the reverse strand, counting down.
GAGGATGTTTCATTAAGGTCTGCAGGGACACATGCTGTGAGACCCTCTGTGCTGGTTGGAGGCTAATTGAAATATTTTGCTGAGAGAAATTAAATCCTTAGCTGTGAGAAGATAGAAAGCCAACAACATGTACCCTGTATCACCCATTCTTCTGCTGAGAAACACAACTAGTCAAAATATAGGTAAGATGGTCGCTTCTCACACACTGCTGCAGCCTGAGTTGGTTCCTTGTTAGACATCAGCAGCACCACGCTGGGGCAATCTCTCAAGGGAGCCTGTCTCCACTGCTCCCCAGACACTGCTCCCAGTGACAATCGCTAATGCTTCTTATCTCCTCGCTCAGGAAACACTGTGGTCTCTGCTCCTGTGTTTTGAAGGTATGGAAAACTGATGAAGATGTAGGCTAAGGAACCTGTGTGGCAAGGGGCACATGGGAGTGTTTTGATAGTGCCAGTATGAGCCTTGTGTGTCAAATATGCTGTCTCTGCCTTAGAATAGAATCATAGAATCAGACAGGGTTGGAAGGGACCACAGGGATCATCTAGTTCCAACCCCCTCACCATGGGCAGGGACACCCTACCCTAGAGCAGGCAGCCCAAAACCTCATCCAGCCTGGCCTTAAACACCTCCAGGCATGGGACCTCAACCATCTCCCTGAGCAACCAATTCCAGGCTCTCACTACTCTCATGGTCAACCAGACCATGGCACTAAGTGCCTCAGCCAGGCTTGGCTTCAACACCTCCAGGCACGGCGACTCCACCACCTCCCTGGGCAGCCCATTCCAATGCCAATCACTCTCTCTGCCAACAACTTCCTCCTCACATCCAGCTGAGACCTCCCCCGGCACAACTTGAGACTGTGTCCCCTTGTTCTGTTGCTGCTTGCCTGGCAGAAGAGACCAACCCCCACCTGGCTACAGCCTCCCTTCAGGTAGTTGTAGACAGCAATGAGGTCTGCCCTGAGCCTCCTCTTCTCCAGGCTAAACACCCCCAGCTCCCTCAGCCTCTCCTCACAGGGCTGTGTTCCAGGCCTCTCACCAGTTTTGTTGCCCTTCTCTGGACACCTTCCAGCACCTCAACATCTCTCTTGAATTGAGGAGCCCAGAACTGGACACAGGACTCGAGGTGTGGCCTGACCAGTGCTGAGTGCAGGGGAAGAATGTTGACCTCTTCTTTTTGTTTTTGTTGTCTCTCATGAAGAGCAAACCCCTGATGTTTCTTACTACTTTGCTTTTGAGATCTGCTCTAGTTTTACACAGTTTCTGCTCCAGACTCACAAATATGGCCATGGTTCAGCTGAATATGGCTAAGGGTGAATATGGACAAGGATAACAGTGGGCTTCAAGTGGCACAAAATGACTTCTATTTGTGCAGTATTCACTGAGCCTGACCTTTGCAGTTCACATGGTAAGCAGGTCCCTTAACACTGTGTCAGTGGCAATCCACCAGGTCAGCACACGTGCCAAGGAAGCGTTCCAACTGGAACACCAAATCTCAAGCCAAGCAATGTCAGCCTGCCTCATGTCTGCAGGTGTTAAACAACTAGAATGGCTTGATCCAATCCTCAACAAGGACTAACCATCATGAGGGAAAGACAGAAATACTCTCCCTGTTGTGCTTGAGAACAGAACATCCTTGGGAGAGCAATTTTAGCTCTTTTTATTCTCAGCACTGGATTATCTAGATCATATGTATCAAGGTTCTGAAGCTCAGCAGCCTTGATAGTAAGGACCTCCAAAACACTGCAGTCATTAGCAGAGACCTCAATTTAAAACTTTAATGGGGGAATCTAATGAATTTGCTTAACTGCCTAGTCAAGCAATTTACCTTGCAGGTGTCCCCTGGAATGGATGCCACCTGCCCACTTGGCAGGTCACAGCAGCTGTCCTACATGGCAGATGGTGGTGCAAAAGAGATTGTGGTCAGATTTGCTGCTAGTGCAAGTGTAAAGCTCCTTCAGAATCTCCAGAGCCAGCCCAGCCAATGCTTGTGCTTGAAAGCACCAAAGAGGATGACTCTGGATAAGAGTGCAAGTCCTGGTGCTTAATGAGCGGCAGTGTCTTCATCTCTCAAGCCAGTTGTTTCCCTTTCCCCACAACAAATTACTTATGGAGAACCATTCCCATGAGAAACCATAGCAGGTGTGTGGCATTTCTTATGGAGGATGGCTTAGTGTTTACTCAGGGAAAGAGGATGAGGACAAAAGCAGTGATATATAAAGGGAACATTCATGTAACCATCACATCCACACTCTGCATCTACGGTGGAGCAATCAGTCCCTCCCCTGACAAGCAGGCGAAGCAGGTCTAATCTATCAGAGCTTTTATAAGCCTACTCATTCTTTATGAAGTAAGTGGTACCTCCAGAGCAGTTAACTGGATTCTGACTCCTCAGGAGCTGTCTTTGGGCAGTCATAGCTTCAGCCTGCTGCAGACCCTGCATAGGTGGGTTTGTAAAATGAACCAATAACAGAGGTGCAGGTTAAAGGAGGGCTGCTGCCTAAGCACAAGCATCTAGCATCATTTGTGGGTTGCTAGGATATCTGAGATATTAATCAAAAGCTGGCAGATACAGTAAGCAGTTCATGTTTGTGCCCTAAAGGAGGGACAGGTAGGCTACCTCAGGGCCCCTGTGGTGGCACCAGGTGTCTATGTTTAGGCAAGTGACATCTGTCACTCCCTTCTGTTGCTGTGTGTGCAGGCACTGGGATTGCTTTGCACTCTTTGTACAGCTGTCACTCAGAGATGATGAGATGATGTGGAAATGCAGTATGCAGCTACTAGTAATGCACACAGCAGGTCAGTGCAGAAGCTGAAGTGCTCATGACTGCCTGTATGAAAGCTGTCAGTTTTATTTCCACTGGTTGAGCTGAGCTGAGGTGTCTATTGGGGTCAGGACTGAAAGCAGCCCTGGCATATCTTCCAAAGTAGGAGTAAATCTTGCAGCATCCTGTATCCCTGCCACAGATATGAGTCATTCCAGCAATAGCCATATTGGATACCTTTTTTCTTTTGGGATTGTTTGGCTAGGAATCTACCCAGGACAGACACTGGGATCGGGAGACATGGCAGCTGGTAGAGGAGGTTGTAGCTCCACTAAAGCCTATTCTTCATCAGACTTTATTTCCAAGAACATAACACTGATCTCTGATACATTTCTGCACTTGATTCTGGTGGCCATAATCTCCCATTGTGCTGCTGTGCCTGGCTCTGGATCACAAAGGCCTTCCCAGTGCCTTTACTATTTCTCTTCAGCAGCAGATCATAGAGTCATAGAACCAAGCAGGTTGAAAGAGACCTCCAAGATGATCCAGTCCAACCTATCATCCAGTCCTGTCCAATCAACTAGACCACGGCACTACATGCCTTGTGCATTCCTAGCTTTGGAAAAGTTGGTGCTAAACCCCTCAAACTCTGTGAGAGCTGGTGTAGGTTTTGCTTTGCTGGTTCCTGTTTTGAGGTGGTCTAAGTGTCCCACCAGCCCTTCCTTGCTGCACCCATGCCATGGTTGTTCATGCAGGATAAGAGCTGCCGGTAGATGCAAGTAGAGGTGGCAAGGCTCAGAGGAGTGTGGTCTCTTTCCATCACACTGTGGGACAACTTTGACACTAAAGAGTTTGAAACTGGCAGAGATGGTGAGCAAGGAATTTGGCTTCTGATATTACTGAGTGAAACCACAGGATTTTTCTGCCACTTTTCTCTCTCTCTGTATGCAGGCCAAGGTTCCATGTGGACTGCAAGGAGACCTAAGTAAGTATGCAATATTGATCATAAGTGGGTAAACATGAGGCTCTAATTCTTGTGGAAAGAGTGGCATAGTAAGGGAGTTATTTGGACAAACATATATGCAGTCTTTAAGGAAATAATCACATCAGTAAGAAAACAAGTAGAGGTTGTCTTGCCCAAACCAATCAAGACAAGGGTACTCACACCTGGAGCTGGCTCTCTGCTTACACCTCTACTCTGGGGTCTGTAAATCCACGCTTGCCTTCATTAACCAGAGTGGGCCTCTCAGTTCTTGTGTGCCAGACCAACACCTAGAGAGAATCACAAAGAGTTCAGGGACTATGGATGCCATGGAAACGCTGAGAGCAATGCAGGTGGGATCCTCAGCAACCCGTGGCTCACAGCTGTTTGAACCATGTAATTCAAAGGGGTTGAACCTGGAAGAGACTTCACAGGCATATGAAAAACTGACAAGAAGGAGGGATCATTCTTAACTGAGACTCCAGACTCAATCCTCTGCCAGTCCTCCTGGATTCTGAAAAAACAATCTGGGCACAAAGTGTACACGAGAGGCTCTTTGTTAAAAGAGTGCATAGCACTAACTGTACCTCACTGTTCTCTGAGCTTTGCATCTATGAAGAGTCTGGCAAACTCTGCCTGACTGTTCCAGCACCATTCATCACTGACACGTGCCAGCACTGGGCAGGCACCATGAAGGTGGTGGAGGATGGCAGGAGGCTGAAAAAAGCAGCCAGGATTCAACAAGTAAAATGTATCTTTGAGTTCTCTTGTCCTTACCTTTGTGCAGTTGGCTGCTTTGGGCTCCAGCCCATCCATAGTCACTAGATCCTTCAGCAGACTGGTTTCCTGGTAGCCTCCTTTAACTCCCTCCAGCTTGAAACTGGCCTGGGGCTTCTCCAAAATCAACTTGATGCTGATAGCAAAGCCAGCCATGTCAATAGCAAAGGGTCGGTTAGGGTCAAAGACGGTTTTCCAGCCCACCACCTTCCCTGCTGGGCTCACTTTTGGGGACTCGTATCGCAGCCCCCCAACGAAAGCCACCGGCCAGACCGACACCCTCCTCGTGTAGCGCATCTGCGTGCCAGAAAGAAACAGTGCTGTGAGAATTCAGCACAGCAGCCTTCATCACAACCCATTCACTTCAGCCCAGAATGCCAACTGTGTCAAAAGAAGTGTGGCCAGCAGGTTGAGGGAAGTGATTCTCCCCCTCCACTCCAACCTGGTGAGACCCCTACCTGTAGTACCGTGTCCATTTCTAGAGCCGCTGTTACAAGAGAGATCTGGATGTGCTGGAATGTGTCTAGAGAAGGACCATGAGGATGATCAGAGGGCTGGGGCACCTCCCCTATGGAGGTTGGTCTCTTCTCCCAGGCAACAAGCAATAGAACAAGGGGACACAGTCTCAAGTTGTGCCAGGGGAGGTCTAGGCTGGATGTTAGGAGGAAGTTGTTGGCAAAGAGAGTGATTGGCATTGGAATGGGCTGCCCAGGGAGGTGGTGGAGTTGCTGTCCCTGGAGGTGTTCAAGAAAAGACTAGATGAGGCACTTAGTGCCATGGTCTAGTTGATTGGCCAGGGCTGGGTGCTAGGTTGGCCTGGATGATCTTGGAGGTCTCTTCCAACCTGGTTGATTCTATGTTCAGTCTGGAGAAGAGAAGGCTCCCAGGTGACCTTATTGTGACCTTCCAATATCTAAAGAGGACCTACAGGGAAGCTGGCGAGGGACTTTTTAGGATATCAGGTAGTGATAGGACTAGGAGGAATGGAACAAAACTAGAAGTGGGTAGATTCAGATTGGGTGGTAGGAAGAAGTTATTCAGTATGAGAGTGGTGAGACACTGGAACAGGTTGCCCAGGGAGGTGGTGGAAGCCCATCCCTGGAGGTTTTTAAGTCCAAGCTGGATGGGGCTGTGAGCAACCTGATCTAGTGTGAGGTGTCCCTGCCCATGGCAGAGGGGTTGGAATTAGATGATCTTTGAGCTCCCTTCCAACCTTAACAATTCTCTGATTTTATAATTAGCCTACCATGCTCTGCTTCCATTGGCACCTGTCTTCTCCTGCTGACTTCCCTCCCAATCAAGTCTAAGCAGCAGAAGTTCTTCACCTGCACTGCTCCTTGAAGATGAGCTGCAGGCTGCAGAGCCGCGAGGCTGTTTTAGCACCTTCTTCAAATATCATACTCACAGCTTTTCTGTGCCCACATTCAGTCCCTCAGAAGAGGGAAAACCTTTGGGTTTTTTCTAGTTTTACCTGAAGTTTTGTAATTTTTTTGACGTCTATCCACAAGAAGGGTCAGAAGGGTCAGAAGGAGGACCCAGGAAATCACAGAACTGTAGGCCTGATCTCAGTGACATGCAACATAATGGAGCAGATCATCCTGAGTGCAATCACAGAGCACCCACAGGGTGGCCAGGGGATCAGACTCAGCCAGCACAGATTTACAAGGGGCAGGTCCTATTTAACCAACATAATCTCTTTTTATGACTAGGTACCTGATGGACATGGGGAAGGCTGTGGATGTAGCCTACCTGGACTTCAGCAAGGCCTTTGATACTGTCTGCCATAGCAAACTTCTGGCCAAGCTGGCAGCCCTTGGCTTGGGCAGGGGCACTCTGTGCTGGGTTAAGAACTGGCTGAAGAGCTGGGCCCGAAGAATGGTGGTGAATGGTGCCACATCCAGTTGGCAGCTGGCACTAGTGGTGTGCCCCAGGGATCAGTGCTGGGCCCAGTCCTATTTAATATTTTCACTGATGATCTGGATGAGAAGATTGAGTCCAGCATCAGTAAGTTTGCAGATGACACCAAGTTGGGAGCAGGTGTGGATCTGTTAGAGGGCAGAAGGGCTCTGCAGAGGGACCTGGACAGGCTGAGGGGACAGTCCAATGCCATGAGTTTTAACAAGTCCAAGTGCCAGGTTCTGCATTTTGGCCACAACTCCATGCAGCACTACAGGCTGGAGACAGAGTGGCTGGAGAGCAGCCAGGCAGAGAGGGACCTGGGAGTACTGGTCAACAGCCGACAGAACCTGAGCCAGCAGTGTGCCCAGGTGGGCAGGAGAGCCAATGGCATCCTGGCCTGGCTCAGGAATAGTGTGGCCAGCAAGACCAGGATGGTCATTCTGCCCCTGTACTCAGCACTGGTTAGGTCACACCTTGAGTACTGTGTCCAGTTCTGGGCCCCTCAGTTTACGAAAGATTTTGAGGTGCTTGAATGTGTCCAGAGAAGGGCAACAAGGCTGATGAGGGGGCTGGAACACAGCCCTGTGAGGAGAGACTGATGGAGCTGGGGACGTTTCAGCTGGAGAAGAGGAGGTTCAGGGCAGACCTCCTTGCTGTCTACAACTACCTGAAGGGAGGCTGTAGCCAGGTGGGGGTTGATCTCTTCTCCCAGGCACGTAGTGACAGAACAAGGGGACACAGTCTCAAACTGTACCAAGGGAGATTTAGGCTGGGCATTAGGAAGAAATTCTTCATAGAAAGAATGATTAGCATTGGAATGGGCTGCCCAGGGATGTGGTCGAATCCCCATCCCTGGAGATGTTTAAAAGGAGGCTGGATGAAACACTTAGTGCCATGGTAAGGTTAACTAGAAGGGTTAGGTGATAGGATGGTGATAGGTCTTTTCCAACCTGTTTAATTCTGTGATTCTGTGATTTTCATAAAATGTTGTCATTTTTGTCAATTCCTAACTGTTAGCAGGCCTCCAGCTCTGGAAAATCCAACATACCCTGGCAATGTGTGCTTGCAGCCCAGAAGCCAACAGTATCCTGCATTGCAGGATGAGGGAGCAGATTCTCTCACTCTGCTCTGCTCTCGTGAGGCCACACTTGGAGCACTGCATCCAATACTGGTGGCTCCAGCACAAGATGGACATTGAATTTCTGAAGTGCATCCAGAGGAGGGTCATAAAGATGATCAGAGGGATGGAGCACCTCCCCTGTGGGGGATACATTGCAAGAGTTGGATATGGTCAACCTGGAGAAAGGAAGGCTCTGGAGAGATCTCATAGTGGCCTTCCAGTACCTGAAGGGGTTCTACAAGAAAGCTGGGGAGGGACCTTTCTACAATGGCTTGCAGTGATAGGATGGGGGAGAATGTATTTGATCTGGAACAGGCTAGATTTAGACTGGATATGAGGAAGAAATTCTCTACAATGAAGGTGGTGACGCACTGGAACAGGTTACCCCAGGGAAGTTGTGGATATCCCTCCCTGAAGGTGTTCAATGCCAGGTTGGAAAGGGCCTTGAGCACCCTGATTTAGTGGGAGGTGTCCCTGTCCATAGCAGAGGACAGAGGGGTTGGAACTATATGATCTTCAAGGTCCATTCCAATCCAAACCATTCTATGAATCTATGAATTATCAACTCCATTCACTCCAACTTCACCCTCAGGCAAATTATCTCCTGCCCTGAATGACTCATAGAATCAGAGAATCAACCAGGTTGGAAGAGACCTCCAAGATCAGCCAGTCCTACCTAGCACCCAGCCCTGGCCAATCAACTAGACCATAGCACTAAGTGCCTCAGCCAGGCTTTGCTTCAACACCCCCAGGGACAGTGACTCCACCACCTCCCTGGGCAGCCCATTCCAATGCCAATCACTCTCTCTGTGAAGAACTTCCTCCTGACATCCAGCCTAAACCTCCCCTGGCACAACTTGAGACTGTGTCCCCTTCGCCTGACTCATCTTTATCTGTTGCAAATACCCTCCACCTTTGTTTTTTTTTATCCATGGCTACTACCTGATAGAGTTGGGGTTTGTAATGTTGTCAGAAAGCATCTGGGAAAATGAAACTGGAAATGGTTATACTGGAAATGCTTAACTCTGTGACTCAAGTGGTGTAGTACAGTTTGGGAATGTCTAGGAAGTTAACAAAGGATTTGGCATCTCACAAAAGCCAGATTTCCAGCAAAAGTCTGGGCTTCTGACAGAGCAGCTCTCTGTTCATCACACTGGAGGTCAGCAAGAGGAAGATAAGGCCCTGGTTGGCAAGGTGGGACTGCAGGTTCTTGTGCAGAAGCCTCTCCCGGAAGGGCATGGCCTGGTCTGTGTTCCTCCTGAACCTGTACCAGCCTATCCTGCTCTGCAGGCAGAAGCAAAAGCTTTGTCACTGCTGGGACATCCCAGCCCTGACTGGGACACTGAAGAGTCCTGAACCTGGATTCTTGAGGTGGAGTTGTTCAACCAGAAGCTCTCTGTTTTTTTAAGGGCAGGCTGGATGTGGCTCTGATCTTCTGTGATCTCAGGATCACAGCCCTGTTATGCTAGCTGGAATCAAGAGCACAGAAGGATAGTCAAGGAGAAAAGGTAGCTTAGAAGGTCAGCCAATTTTTCTGACGTCTCCTACCCATCACGCTCCTACAACGCTGCAGATTTATGCTTTGCCAGAAGTTTGTGTCTTGTGCTTCTTTAAATCAGGTCATCTCTCCCTGAGGGTGTAAAGATCCTCTCGTCCCTGGCAGAGGGCAGCATCCAGGTGGGTTTTGAGTGACTCTAGAGATGAAGAATCCAGCAGCTCTCTAAGTAGCTCCACCACCCTCAAAGCACCCTCTGGGTGCTCTACCACACACTCAAAGTAAAGAAGTTCCTCATCACTTTTAGATGGAACTTCCTATGTTCCAATTTGTGCCTGTTACCTCTTGCCCTGTCACTGGGCACTACTAAGAAAAAAAAAGGCCCTATATTCATGACACCTGCCCTTTGAGTATTTATAAGCAGTGATAAGACCCCTTCTCAGTCTTCTCCATGCTAAAAAGCCCCACTTTCCTGAGCCTTTCTTCTTAAGAGAGTTGTTCTAGCCCCCCAATCATCTTTGTAGCCCTTTACTGTGCCTTCTTTGTCCCTCTTGAACAAGGGAGCCCAGAAATGGACACAGTACTCCAGATAAAGCATCACCAGGGTAGAGTAGAGGAGAAGGAAAACCTCCCTCGACCTGCTGGCTACACTCTTCTTAATGCAGCTTGGGATGCCATTTGTCTTCTTGTCCACAAGGGCACATTGCTGGCTCTTGGCAAGCTTGTTACCCACCAGCACTCCCAGCTCCTTCTCTGCAGTTCTGCTTTCTAGCAGGTCAGTCCCTAACCTGTAGTGGTGCAGGAGGCAATTGCTCCCTAGGTGCAGCACTCTACACTTGCCCTTGCTGAACTTCTCAAAGTTATTCATCTCTGCAGCCTGTTCTGTGCTGATGTTCTCTGCAGATGTGCTCTTTACAGCACAGCTACTGGGTTAGCTCAGATGGAGGTTTCCATCTGCCCTATACCCAGCTCCCACTGAGTGCAGGGTGGGCAAGGAGGGCTCTAGGCAGTGTCTCCCAGTTAAAAGCCCATGAAGTAGTCCTATCTTAGAGGTCTTTGCTAGTGGAACTTGGCCTTGAGAGGATTTGCAGCTGTACCCTGCTTTTCTGTCCCATGTCATTTTAAGGCTCTTACCTCCTCAAAGAGCTCCAGGCTGTAGGTGTTGTCATCATCAGCAAAATACACTACCCCTTCTGGTGGCGCAGTGTTGCTGAAGCTGTTCCTCAGCCAGTGCAGCCCCAGGTTCCTCTGTAGTGTGCCCCTTGGGGTATGGGATGGGATCCAGGACAGTCCTAGCTTCAGACTCTTGGGTGTCTCCACATTGAGATGGGTGAAATTGAGCCCTGCCTTCTCCAGCAAGTTGGATACCAGGTTGGTCCTCCGGGGAGAGTCCTCCACCACCACCCAGTGCAGGTTCTGTACGTGTAGAAAGGTGTTGGCCAGACGAGTCAGCTCAGCTTTTTGCACTGGCCGAGTGTAGGTAGGGGTGATAACGAAGATGGTTGGCAGGGTGTCTGACCATGGAGGAGGCCTGGAGTACACATAACTGTGGATGACTTTAGGTGTTGCCCCTATGCTTTGCTGCTGCCGAATGCATGATGGGAGGGCTTCTTCTCGCAGTGCGGAGGTACCGTTGAGGAGAGCTTTAGAGGTCACGTTCTCATCTGTCTCTTCTGTGGCCAAAGAAAGGAAGGAAGGGAGAAAAAGGAGATGTTAAAGAACTGCTGGGCTGCCTCCTCTACAGGGAGTGTTGGTGACACGTCTTTGCTCAGCACATCAGCATCCTCTCCCCAAAGGCAGCCTAAGGTGCATGTTTAATGCACTCTAAAGTACAGTTTGTGTGTCTGCTTGTGGGCAAACTCTGAAGGTGCCTTCAAGTGAGTTTGTCTTTGCCTAACCCATCCCACAAGACAGTATCTCTTACAGCACACCAACAAACACAGGATCACCAGATCACAGGATATTAGGAGTTGGAAGGGACCCAAGGACAGCATCGAGTCCAACCCCCCTGCCAGAGCAGGACCACACAATCTAGCACTAATCACAGAGGAACACATCCAGACAGGTCTTGAAAGTCTCCAGTGAAGGAGACTCCACAACCTCTCTGGGGAGCAATCATCACAACCAGCAGCACACTGACTGCAGAACTCTTGTACTTACTTCTCAGTAGGCTGAGGTAGTGGGTGGTTGGGTACTGGTGCCACAAGGTGAGGAGAAGAGCCCATGGCAAGGCAATCAGGAGCGTGGTAAGAAGGTTACGTCTCCTCAGCATGCTGCAGAGAGCTTCCAATGCCCAGGCATCTCTCTACCTTTCAGAGCAGAGAAAAGAGTAAGGCCTCTGAAATACCACTCACCACAAACATTAGGACAGTAAGTCTAGAGGCCAAACTAATAGGCTGAGTTTGGCTTGCTTGGAGGGAGACGTGATAAGTGTTGGGCCCTGATGCAGCACAGCCTTTGTCTGACTTTACAAGGAGCCCCATTAATGTTATCCAACTGCCCTAGCCAATTCCTGTGCTATTGAATAGAAGCTTTTATCTATTGATGTTGCTAATAAGGAGCCTCCCACTGCCCCATGATGAACCCACTGTCCTTGACTTTGGGGTTGTTCCTGTTGCTGTTTCTGAAGCCAAACAAGACTGTTATGTGCCCCCTCTCCAGGGCTGGTATTTATTTCTGAGTTTTGTGGTGACCATTTCATTTGCTTCTTTTGTTGAATTTTTAAAACCTGTGTGCAAGATTTGTGTTTCTGCATATTTGAATGGGCAAGCCAGAAAAATGCCAGGTATCACAGTATCACAGTATCATCAGGGTTGGAAGAGACCTCACAGATCATCAAGTCCAACCCTTTACCACAGAGCTCAAGGCTAGACCATGGCACCAAGTGCCACATCCAATCCTGCCTTGAACAGCCCCAGGGACGGCGACTCCACCACCTCCCCGGGCAGCCCATTCCAGTGTCCAATGACTCTCTCAGTGAAGAACTTTCTCCTCACCTCCAGCCTAAATCTCCCCTGGCGCAGCCTGAGGCTGTGTCCTCTCGTTCTGGTGCTGGCCACCTGAGAGAAGAGAGCAACCTCCTCCTGGCCACAACCACCCCTCAGGTAGTTGTAGACAGCAATAAGGTCACCCCTGAGCCTCCTCTTCTCCAGGCTAACCAATCCCAGCTCCCTCAGCCTCTCCTCGTAGGGCTGTGCTCAAGGCCTCTCACCAGCCTCGTCGCCCTTCTCTGGACACGCTCAAGCATCTCAGTGTCCTTCCTAAACTGGGGGGCCCAGAACTGAAGACAGTACTCAAGGTGTGGTCTAACCAGTGCAGAGTACAGGGGCAGAATGACCTCCCTGCTCCTGCTGACCACACCATTCCTGATGCAGGCCAGGATGCCACTGGCTCTCTTGGCCACCTGGGCACACTGCTGGCTCATGTTCAGGCGGGTATCAATCAGCACCCCCAGATCCCTCTCTGTCTGGCTGCTCTCCAGCCACTCCGACCCCAGCCTGTATCTCTGCATGGGGTTGTTGTGGCCAAAGTGCAGCACCCTGCACTTGGAGCTATTGAACCCCATCCCATTGGACTCTGCCCATCTGTCCAGGCGGTCAAGGTCCCACTGCAGAGCCCTTCTGCCTTCCAACTCAGTCACATCTGCCCCAAGCTTGGTGTCATCTGCAAACTTGCTGTATCCACAAGGCAGCCAGCATCTGTCTCAGCCTTGCAGTTTTAAGTCGTCTTCCTAGTGCAGTAGTACAGAATCCCACAGAATCATAGAATGGGAGGGGTTAGAAGAGACCTCTGAAGGCTATCTAGTCCAACCCCTCTGCCAAAGCAGGTTCACCTAGAGCACAGAAATGTGTCCAGGTGGGTTTTGAAAGTCTCCAGAGACAGACACTCCACCACCTTTCTTGGCAGCCTGATCCAGTGCTCCAGCACCCTCACAGGAAAGATGGAAAGATGTTTTTCCTTAAATTCAAGTGAAATCTCCTGCATTTTAGTTTGTACCCACTGCTCCATGTGCTGTCACTGGAGCCCAGCCTCATTCTCTTCATGGAATCATAGAATCAACCAGGTTGGAAGAGACCTCCAAGATCATCCAGGCCAACCTATGACCCAGCCCTGGCCAATCAACTAGACCATGGCACTAAGTGCCTCAGACAGTCTTTTCTTCAACACCTCCAGGGATGGCGATTCCACCACCTCCCTGAGCAGCCCATTCCAATGCCAATCACTCTCTCTGAGAAGCACTTCCCCACATTCACCAGGCAGGTAACCTGATCATAAAAGGAGATCAGGTTGGTCAGGCAGAACCTGCACTCCCTGTTACTATACTTCCTATTACTATTACCTCACTAATGCATAATAATAGACACAATAATCATAGAATCATAGAATCAAGCAGGTTGGAAGAGACCTCCAAGAGCATCCAGTCCAACCTAGCACCCAGCCCTAGCCAATCAACTAGACCATGGCACTAAGTGCCTCAGACAGGCTTTTTCTGAACACCTCCAGGGATGGCAACTCCACCACCTCCCTGGGCAACCCATTCCAATGCCAATCACTCTCTCTGTGAAGAACTTCCTCCTTACATACAGCCTGGACCTCCCCTGGACCAACTTGAGACTGTGTCCCCTCGTTCTGTTGCTGCTTGCCTGGCAGAAGAGACCAACCCCACCTGGCTACGTGACAGAAAAGACATTCAAATCTGTTGGCTCTAAATTCCTGGTCTGCCAGGAACTTCCTAGGTTTACTGAAAGCCAGTTGTCTAAAACCAAGGTCCACAAAAGTACATAGGCACATTTTGTGCAGAGGAAACTCCTTGCACAAGATTTGGGTCCAGTGTTTCTCATCTGTCAAAAGGAGAAAGATTTCTCCTCTACTCAGCACTGCTGAGGCTGCACCTTGAGTACTGGGTTCAGTTTTGGGACCCTCACTACAAGAAAACATTAAGGTGCTGTAGCTGGTCCAGAGAAGGGCAACAAAAGCTGGAGAACAGGCCTTGTGAGGAGCAGCTGAGGGAACTGGGATTGTTTAGCACCTTGATCTCTTGATCATTAGTATAACATGTGAGGTGTCCTTGTTAGTCATGACTCGAGTTTGTTAAAGTGGGAATGAAGGGCATGGGGCTGTTACTGCAGATTTTTTTTCCTGTGACATTTTCCCTTGGTGTCCTGCAAAAAAAAAACCCCAAGGATTATGCAATCACAGAGCTCATCAGTGCCCTACCACCACCAACTATCAAACCCATTTCAGTGAAATCTGACACAACACTAGCCTGTCTCGGCAAGATTTCTGGCAGGCCACTAGATGCTCACAAGCCCTATTAAGGAAATTGCTGCAGCCTGAGTTGGTTCCTTGTTAGACATCAGCGGCACCACGCTGGGGCAATCTCTCGAGGGAGCCTGTCTCCACTGCTCCCCAGACACTGCTCCCAGTGACAATCGCTAATGCTTCTTATCTCCTCGCTCAGGAAACACTGTGGTCTCTGCTCCTGTGTTTTGAAGGTATGGAAAACTGATGAAGATATAGGCTAAGGAACCTGTGTGGCAAGGGGCACATGGGAGTGTTTTGATAGTGCCAGTATGAGCCTTGTGTGTCAAATATGTTGTCTCTGCATTAGAATAGAATCATAGAATCAGACAGGGTTGGAAGGGACCACAAGGATCATCTAGTTCCAACCCCCTTGCCATGCCCAGGGACACCCTACCCTAGAGCAGGCTGCCCACAACCTCATCCAGCCTGGCCTTAAACACCTCCAGCCATGGGACCTCAACCACCTCCCTGAGCAACCCATTCCAGCCTCTCACCACTCTCATGCTCAACAACTTCCTCCTCATGGCCACTCTGAATCTCCTCACCTCCAGCTTTGCTCCATTCCCCCTAGTCCTGTCACTCCCTCATAGCCTAAAATGTCCCTCCCCAGCTTTATTCTAGGCCCCCTTCAGATCCTGGAAGGCCACAAGAAGTCACCTGGGAGCCTCCTCTTCTCCAGACTGAACAGCTCCAACTCTTTCAGTCTGTCCTCATAGCAGAGCTGCTCCAGCCCTCTGAGCATCCTCTTGGCCCTTCTCTGGACATGCTCCAGCATCTCCACATCCCTCTTGTAACAGGGACTCCAGAATTGGATGCAGTACTCCAGGTGGGGTCTCAGCAGAGGGGAGTAGATGGGAGAATCGCCTCCTTAACTTCATTGCCTTCTGATGACAGGGCAGGTACAAAAGCCTCCTCCCAGCTTTAGTGCCAAAGACATAGATGTTTGGCATGCACAGATAGAGGCTGGACACAGGGCAGAATGGTGTTATCCATACCGGAGTCTGCTTCTATTCTGGGAAATCCATTCCTAATGTAGCTTTAGAGAGCAAAGTTTCCTGTTAGGGTGGTGAGAACAGATGTAGCCTCCAAAGGTATCCAGGGAGTGCTCCGCACTGCCTCATCAGCTTCATAAGTTTTAGTGAGACTTAGGCCAGAGAGTTGGGCAGGGAGAAATGTAATGAAATTCAACAAGGGCAAGTGTAGAGTCTTGCACCTGGGAAGGAACAACTCCAGGGGTCACTATAGGTTAGGGAATGACCTGTTGGAAGGCAGCAAAGGGGAAAAGGATTTGGGGGTTTTAGTGGATGGGAAGTTGATCATGAGCCAGCAATGTGCTCTTGTGGCTGGGAGGGCCAATGCCATTCTGGGGTGTATCAGAAGGGCTGTGGCTAGTAGGTTGAGAGATGTTCTCCTGCACCTCTACTCTGCCCTGATGAGGCTGCATCCAGAGTACTGTGTCCAGTTTTGGGCCTCTCCATTCAGGAAGGACATAGAACTGCTTGAAAGAGTCCAGCGCAGAGCCACACAGATGATTAAGGGCATGGAACATCTCTCTTGTGAGGAGAGCCTGAGGGAGCTGGGGCTCTGCTGCTTGGAGAAGAGGAGACTGAGAGGTGACCTCATCAATGCTTATAAATATGTGCAGGGTGAGTGCCAGGAGGATGGAGCCAGGCTCTGCTGGGTGATGCCCAATGACAGGACAAGCGACAATGGGTGGAAGTTGAGGCATAGGAAGTTGCATGGAAACATAAGGAGGATTTTTTTTCACAGTGAGGGTGACAGGACACTTGAACAGGCTGCCTGGGGAGGTTGTGGAGTCTCCCTCTCTGGAGATATTCAAAACCTGCTTGGATGCATTCCTGTGTGATAAGGTATAGGAGATCCTGCTCTGGCAGGGGGGTTGGACTCAATGATCTCCTTGGGTCCCTTCCAACCCCTAAAATCCTGTTATCCTGTGATCTTTCGAGGTCCTTTCCAGTGCCTGACATTCTGGGATTCTGTGATAATGGCAGCAGAGACCTAAGTCCACATGGGACATGGCTCAGGATCATCACAGCTCCTTGCTTCCTCTGGTATGCTTACAAATGTCCCTGCATTAGAACCAGGCACTCAGAGCTTCTTTCCTTTAATAGAAAGTCTTAATTATGCTGGCACAGTTTCTATGCATGGTCCTGCCACTGCTGCAAACTCTGGAGGAAAGGAAAAAGAGGAGGTGGTGGCAGCTGTGTCACCAGGAGAGCACAGAGGAGAGGTGATCAGAGTTTAAAAAGCTTTAAGAATTTCCATTTCTAGTTCATTCTCCTCCTCACAGCCAGTTCTGTTCATGCTTCCCAAAGACCACAAACCAGTGGATATGCTGTGTGTGCCACTCCCAAGGTGCTCCTTGCTCATTTCTTTCTACACATACCTTCTCTCTATTGCTTTTCCAAAGCCTGCAGTGCTGAAGAACTTAAACCCCAGGTCACAGGGGTTTAAGCAGCAGGTAACTTGCAAACCTCACAGAGGAGCTTATTTTAGCCCATTTTCCAGAAAGTCTATCTATTTTATCTTTAAACCATTTCCTTCTCTCTCCTACTGCTACCTCCTGCATCTTCATCATCACAGGCTCACAGGATATTAGGGGTTGGAAAGAACCCAAGGAGAGCATCGAGTCCAACTCCCCTGCCAGAGCAGGACCACACAATCTAGCACAGATCACAGAGGAGCACATCCAGACAGGCCTTGAAAGGCTCCAGGGAAGGAGACTCCACAGCCTCTCTGGGGAGCAATCATCACAACCAGCAGCACACTGACTGCAGAACTCTTGCACTTACTTCTCAGCAGGCTGAGGTAGTGGGTGGTTGGGTACTGGTGCCACAAGGTGAGGAGAAGAGCCCATGGCAAGGCAATCAGGAGCATGGTAAGAAGGTTACATCTCCTCAGCATGCTGCAGAGAGCTTCCAATGCCCACAACGTCTCTGGGGAGCCTGTTCCAGTGCTCTGTGACTATTACAGCAAAGAAGTTTCCCTTTGTGTTGAGGCAGAACCTCTTGTGCTGCAACTTACACCCATTGCTCTTTGTCCTATCCCAGGGGGCAAGTGAGCAGTGCCTGTCCCCCCACTCCTGGCCAGCCCTCAGGTGTTTAGAAACATTGATTAAATCCCCTCTCAAGTCTTCTCTTCTCCAGACTAAGAAGTCCCAGGTCCCTCAGCCTCTCCTCATAAGGCACGCCCTCTAGTCAGTGCTTGTGCTCTTCTCTGTTCCTTTACAGCTTTCACTCGCCTTTTCTCAACCCTTAAGAGCATCTCTTCTTACCTGCTAGTCTTCCAGGAGTAGAGGCTTGTCAGTAATCTTAACTTCTGCCTCCTCTCTTTTCCCACACAAAGGCTCTTTGCATTTTCCTAATGTCCACCCTACATGGAGTATTTCCAACAAAGCAATCCATGAAAGCATCAACCCATCCTCTGGAAAAAAGCACAGCATCACAAGCCAATTGCATATCAGTGCCTCTGGCTGGTCTGCTGATGGTCCCAGTGGCCCTTACAGAGGTTTAGTGCACGTATTTTTACCTACTTTTAATAATTAAAACCAAAATACCCTAAGAGGCTCAGATTAATTGTCTACCTGGCTGTCAGGCATTACTGTGTATATTCTTGGCACAACCAACTACCTACCTTCTGCCTTGAAACCCATCCAGAGTAGATCACATTAACTGAGATTCAGGATCAGAAGAAAATGTGATCATCTAAACCCAGATCCAGCGATCATCCCATCCGTAATTCCTGGGTTTAAGCTGTAGAGGGCAGGGATTGTCTCTTAATGTCTCTACAGTCCTGCACTGATCCCAGCAGGAGCCTTTGGATACCATTGCAACACAGATATTAGTGATTGTGCTCTTCTCCTCCCTTGCTGTTTCCCCTTTCCTGCCTACTCCTCCTTCTCCTCTCTCTTTTTTTGTTTTTACCCAGTGTCTCCTGCAGCCCTTGTTTGTTTTATGCACCCTTAACAACATTAGCTGGATGTTTGATGGATGCCTTCAATATGCTGCCTGTAGCCTTCTTGAGCTGTTTTCCAATTATACATCCCTCTTCTTAATTTCATCCATCAATCTTCTGCTCTCCATTAAAAAAAATAAACAAACATACACACAGAGCACAGAGCTGAGTATGATAGGGACAAAATGTTTCTCAAACTACTCTTGCCTCATGCTGCTTTGTCAAACTCCTCGACTCCCAGGACAGTGAGGTGGGTTAGGAACTGGTTGCAAGATAGAGTTCAGAGGGTGGTGATTAACAGTGCCAGGTCCAGCTGGAGAGCTGTAACTAGTGGTGCTCCCCAGGGATCAATGCTGGGGCCAGTTCTGTTCAACATCTTCATCAATGACATTGATGAGGGCACAGACAGACAGAGTCTGCTCAGCAAGTTTGCTGATGACACCAAGCTGGGAGGCTTGGCTGATCCAGCTGAAGGCTGTGTGGCCATCCAGAGAGACCTGGACAGACTGAGAGCTGGGCACAGAGGAACCAGATGAGGTTCAACAAGGACAAGTGCAGAGTCCTGCACCTGGGGAGGAATAATAAACTGCAGCAGTACAGGCTGGGAGGTGATCTGCTGGAGAGCAGCTCTGTGGAGAGGGACCTGGGAGTGCTGGTGGAGAACAAGTTAACCATGGCACAGCAATGTGCCCTTGTGGCCAAGAAGGCCAAAGGCATCCTGGGGTGTATTAGGAGGAGTGTGTCCAGCAGATCAAGAGAGGTTCTCCTGCCCCTCTACTCTGCCCTGTTGAGACCTCATCTTGAATCCTGTGTTCAGTTTTGGGCTCCCCAGTTGAAGAGGGACAGGGATCTGCTGGAGAGGGTCCAGCAGAGATCTACAAGGATGATTAGGGGACTGGAGGGCATGGCTTATGAGGAGAGGCTGAGGGACCTGGGGCTGTTTACTCTGGAGAAAAGAAGACTGAGAGGGGATTTGATAAATGTTTATAAGTATCTGAGGGCTGGCCAGGAGAAGGGGGACAGGCTCTGCTCACTTGCTGCCTGGGATAGGACAAGGAGCAATGGGTGTAAGCTGCAGCACAAGAGGTTCTGCCTCAACACAAGGGGGAACTTCTTTCCTGTAAGGGTCCCAGAACACTGGAACAGGCTCCCCAGAGAGGTTGTGGAGTCTCCTTCTCTGGAGACTTTCAAGGCCTGTCTGGATGTGTTCCTCTCTGATCTGTGTTAGATCGTGTGGTCCTGCTGTGGCAGGGGAGTTGGACTCGATGCTCTCCTTGGGTCCCTTCCAACCCCTAACATCCTGTGAGCCTGTGAACACCATCCAGCCTCCGTTTAAGCTCACATGCTGATGCAGAGAGCAATAAAGGATTCAAGAGAGGAGAATGAGACAAGCACGTGCTGAGTAAGAGCCCAACCCCAGTCCAGATGCCTCAGACTGACGGTGCTGAGGAGAATCAAGACCTGTCTGAGGCTCAAGAGAATCACATGCAACTGATCCCTTCACTTGCTCTTGACTATTGCTGCCAACAGAGTACAATTTGTTACAGGCAGAGCAACTCCGATCTTGGGAGAGGGATAAGGATTCCTAGGCCTGAGAACAACCCACTAAGCTTTACTGTTCAGATACAACTTTAAGAGGTCACACACATGACTTCTTTCTTGGGTTGCAGAGGAGTTTGAAAGGAAAGCATCTCTGTGGAGAAGGATCTGGGAGAGCTGATGGGTAACAAGTTCTGCATGGGACAGCAATCTGTCCTTGAGGCCCAGAAAGGTTAACAGTATTCTGGGGTGCTTTAGGAAGAGTGTGGCCAGCAGGCTGAGGGAGGTTGTCCTCCTCTATTCTACCATGATGAGGCCACACCTGAAGTATTGTGTCCTGTTCTGGGCTCCCCAGTTCAAGAGAGACAGGAACCTGTATGACAGAGTCCAGCAGAGAGACATGAGGATGATTGGGGGACTTGAGCATCTCTCCTATGAAGAGAGACTGAGAGACCTGGGGCTGTTCATTCTGGAGAAGAGAAGATTGAGAGGAGATCTGATCTATGTCTATAAATATCTGGGTAGTGGGTGTCAAGGGGATGGAACCAATCTGGTTTTGGTGGTCAGCAGCAATAAGACAAGGAACAATGGATACAAACTTGAACATAGAAGGTTTTGCCTCAACATGAGGAGAAACTTCTTTACAGTGAGGGTGACAGAGCACTGGAACAGGCTGCCCTGAGTGTGGAGTCTCCTTCTCTGAAGACTTTCAAAATCTGCCTGGATACATTCCTGTGTAGACTACCCTGCCTTGGCACAGGGGTTGGACTTGATGATCAACTGCTGGAGAGAGTTGATGGAGGGCCACAAAGATACCAAGGGGACTAGAGCATCTCTCTTATGAGGAGAGTTTGAGAGACCTAGGGCTCTTTAGCCTAGAAAGAGAAGACTGGAGTGGGTTGCTCAGGGAGTTGGTTGAGGCCCCATGGCTGGAGGTGTTTAAGGCCAGGCTGGCTGAGGCTGTGGGCAGCCTGCTCTAGGGTAGGGTGTCCCTGGGCATGGCAGGGGGGCTGGAACTAGATGATCCTTGTGGTCCCTTCCAACCCTGACTAATCCTGTGATTCTGTGAAGTCTGTAGTCTGAGACACACACTCTAAAAACCATTATCATGGAGTCACAGAGTCATTAAGGTCAGAAAAGATCTTGAAGATCATCAAGTCCAAGCCTCAAGCCAACACCATCACGCCCACACAACCACATCGTGGAGCGCCACGTCTACATGTTTTTGAATGCCTCTAGGGCTGGTGACTCCACCACCTCTCTGGGCAGGTTGCCCCAATGCCTAGCCACTCTTGCAGTAAAGAAATATTTCTTTGTATCCTATCTAAATCTCCCCTGGCACAACTTGAAGCCTCTCATCCTCCTCTTGTCCTGTCACTATTTACTTGGCAGAAGAGACTGAGCCTTGCTTTGTTGCAAGCTCCTTTCATTTCTGCTCAGGGAACTACCCTTGGGGACAAATTTCACAGTTCAAAATATGCCCTGGCAGCACCCCACCACCTCATGTGGAGGCAGGCACCCAAAGCAGACTAAGCCAAAAGTTTCAAGAGTCAGGGTTCAAGGAGACCACAAGGATCATCTAGCTCCAACCCCTCTGCCATGCCCAGGGACTCCCTACCCTAGAGCAGGCTGCTCACAGCCTCATCCAGCCTGGCCTTAAACACCTCCAGCCATGGGGCCTCAACCACCTCCCTGGGCAACCCATTCCAGCCTCTCAACACTCTAATGCTGAACAACTTCCTCCTCATGTCCAGTCTGAACCTACCCATCTCCAGCTTTGCTCCATTCCCCATAGTCCTATCACTCCCTGAGAGCCTAAGAAGTCCCTCCCCAGCTTTTTTGTAGGCCTCCTTCAGATACTGAAATGTCACAAGAAGGTCACCTGGGAGCCTTCTCTTCACAGTGAACAGCCCCAACTCTTTCAGCCTGTCCTCATAGCAGAACTGCTCCAGACCTATGAGCATCCTCGTTGCTCTTCTCTGGACACAGACCAGCATCTCCACATCCCTCTTGTAACAGGGGCTCCAGAATTGGATGCAGTACTCCTGGTGGGGTCCCAGCAGAGTGGAGTAGAGGGGGAGGAGGGGGAGAATCACCTCCCTCACCCTGCTGACCACACTTCTCCTGATGCAGCCCAGATTGCCTCCTCCCAGATGCAGGACCTTGCACTTGGTCTTGTTGAACCTCATGAGGTTGGCTTGTGCCCACCTCTTCAGCCTGTCCAGGTCCCTCTGGATGGTTCCCTGCCCTCCAGCCTGGCTGCTGCACCACACAGCTTGGTGTCATCAGCAAACTTGCTGAGGCTGCACTCAGTGCCTCTCTCCATGGCACTGACAAAGATGTCAAGCAAGACTGGTCCCAGGACTGATCCCTGAGGGACTCCACTTGTCACTGGCCTCCACTTGGCCATGGAGCCATTGACAGCCACTCTTTGGGTGCAGCCATCAAGCCAGTTCTTAATCCATCTCGTGGTCCACCCATCAAACTCATGTGTCACCAGCTTGGAGACCAGGATGTGGTGTGGGGCAGTGTCAAAGGCCTTGCTCAGGCCCAGCTCAATGACCTCAGTTGCTCACCACTCTTTGGGTGCAGCCATCAAGCCAGTTCTTTATCCATCCAGTGCTCCGCTCCTAATCCTGTTTTGTACGGTGTTTGCAAGCCCACCACTGTATACCCTGGGAGGAGAGAGGTGAGAGGTTTGGAGATGGGAGGAGAGAGGAATGTGAGGGGCAGAGCTAAAGCAGAGCTGCCGGCAGGTGCAGATGCCTTAATTTCACACACCAAAGCTGTCAGCAGGGGGAGGTTGGTTTGGTTTTGCGGCGTTTTGCTGCCTCTCTCCAATTCGCTCCTTAGCCACCTTGAGAAAGTCGGTGCAGATTTCCCGAGTCCCCTGACTGCCGGTGTGGGAGATGTGATGCTGAAGGCAGAGCAAGGGAGCTTTCAATTATTGATGAGAGCGACCTCTCTTTAAACAAGGGATGCATAATTCATGGCAGCGCCGGTGTTTGCTGGGGGGGATCGGCAGCAGCTCTGGCTCTGCTTTGCTGAAATCCACAGGAAACTGCTGGCCCTTCTCTCCACCATTCCCTCAGGCCCTTCACAGCCTTCAGCCCAAACTTCAGTACCGCTTAAACATTGAGACACGCCAAGATACTGCAGCACTTCCCCTCACTGGGCACTCTCCTGCCTGCTTCAGATGTGCACAATAAAGTGGGTGGATGGATTCAAGGAACCACAGAAGTGGGTGGAAGAGGTTATTGCTCTGAGATAAGCAGGGGTAATTACTGTGCAAACACGGCTGCAACAGGATGTTTATCAGCAGAGGGGCTCCTCTGACCCCAGCGCAGGGCTGCAGGAATGGCATTGATGTACCACAGTATCACAGTATCATCAAGTCCAACCCTTTACCACAGAGCTCAAGGCTAGACCATGGCACCAAGTGCCACATCCAATCCTGCCTTGAACAGCTCCAGGGACGGCGACTCCACCACCTCCCCGGGCAGCCCATTCCAGTGTCCAATGACTCTCTCAGTGAAGAACTTTCTCCTCACCTCCAGCCTAAATCTCCCCTGGCACAGCCTGAGGCTGTGTCCTCTTGTTCTGGTGCTGGCCACCTGAGAGAAGAGAGCAACCTCCTCCTGGCCACAACCACCCCTCAGGTAGTTGTAGACAGCAATAAAGTCACCCCTGAGCCTCCTCTTCTCCAGGCTAAACAACCCCAGCTCCCTCAGCCTCTCCTCGTAGGGCTGTGCTCGAGGCCTCTCCCCAGCCTCGTCGCCCTTCTCTGGACACGCTCAAGCATCTCAATGTCCCTCCTAAACTGGGGGGCCCAGAACTGAAGACAGTACTCAAGGTGTGGTCTAACCAGTGCAGAGTACAGGGGCAGAATGACCTCCCTGCTCCTGCTGACCACACCATTCCTGATGCAGGCCAGGATGCCACTGGCTCTCTTGGCCACCTGGGCACACTGCTGGCTCATGTTCAGGCAGGACATGTGGGATGGAAAGGACAGGCTAGACCTAAAGGACAGAGCCTGAGGGTTCACATGCAGCTGTATTTTTTGTGGGGGTGGGAAACAGAAGTGGAACATAGAGATTTGGGTTTTTTCTACTCCATAAGTAGCAATTTCTAGGTGTATCTGCGTTAGCAGGATGGTTGGACTAAAGGATCACCAGAGATCCCTTCTAGTCCCTACCATTCTCTTAGCCTGTGATTCTTCCCTAAACTCCTGGAGCTGGGTGGCTGAAAAGCAAAGGAAGAAAACAAAGCAAAACAAAGCAAAGCAAAGCAAAATAGAATCAGAAAAGCCCTTCAAAATCATGGAGTCCAATCATTAGTTTCACACTGACAAGTCCTTGACTAAACCAAATCCCTCAGCACAACATCTCATCACTAGAAATCTCTATGGTTGGAAAGGACCACCAGGATCATCCAGTCCAACCTTCATCCCAGCATCCTTCATCACTATACCATAGCCTCAAACACCAACCACTCTCCTTTTAAACACCTCCAGGGATGGTGGCTCCACCACCTCCCTGGGCAGCCTGTTCTAGTACCTGACCACCTGCTCAGTAAAGAACTTCCTCCCAACATCCAACCTAAACCTCCCCTGACACAACTTGAGGCCATTTCCTCTTGTCCTGTCATTAGTAACTGGGGAGAAGAGACCAGCTCCAGTCTCACTACAACCTCCTTTTAGGGAGTTGTAGAGGGCAATAAGGTTCCCTCTCAGCCTCCTCTTCTCCAGACTAAACACCTCCAGCTCCCTCAGCTGCTCCTCATAGGTGATGTTTTCCAGATCTCTCCCGAGCCTCATTGCCCTTCTCTGCACCTGCTCCAGCACCTCAATGTCCCTCCTGTACTGTGGTGACCAAAACTGGACACAGTACTGGAGGTGTGGTTTCATGAGCGCTGAGTACAGGGCATGATCACCTCCCTACTGCTGCTGGTCACACCACTGCTGATCCAGGCCAGGATGCTGTTGGCAAACAAAACAAAACAAACCAAAATGAAAAGCCTTTTATTTTTCCTAGAAAGGAACATTTTAATGATGGAACAAGGAAGGGAAATGTTCTTTCCTAAACCCTGAACTCACAACTGGGATCTTGACATCCCAGTACACAAGAGATGCAGAGGCCACCTCGATCCTGTCCAAAGGTGGAAGTGTGCTCTTCTGCTGGGAGTTTTAAGTGGTCCTCTGCCACAGACCTTGTGAATGGCTCTGGGCAGGCATTACTTGCTGTTGGAGTGAGGTGAGCTCTTCCCTACCACTCATGAGGACAGAGGGAAAGGCAAAATTAACTGAGCCCCATCAGAGAGGCCAAAATTAGAGAATTACAAATAACTAAACAATACAGGGAAGGTCTTTCCTCAGAGCAGGAAGAGTGGCGCTACCAGCAGCTGTGGGGCTTCAAGGCTCAGCCTCCTCTATGTTCCTGTCACTCGGTGTGCAGGCTCCTGCAGGGACAACTTCCCTGGGAAGTGAGTCACCCCCAGTGAAACAGCTGCCCTTCCCAAGCCCCCACACTTCTTCCTCAGATGTAAAGAAAGGCTCCATCTTCTCGCTGTCAATTCTAATCCCTTTACCATATGCGACTCCAGCCCAGAAACCAGGCTTGTCCTTGGGGAACATGCTGTGCAGCCCTCCTCATTGCTCCACCACCTCTTCAAAGCCAAGCATCTTCCTCCAACCTTGGTCTTGAAACAATTCAGCATGGCACCTTTCCCAAGGGCATCCTTATCCCAGATGTGGGGCTTGGGTTTGAGTAGTGTGGAGACAGTTCCAAGGATGATGCCTAACAAAGGGCTTTGTTCCCAAGAGCATCCTTATCACAGACATGGGGCTTGGGTTTGAGTAGTGTGGAGACAATTCCAAGGATGATGCCTAACAAAGGGATTTGTTCCCAGGTTTAAAAAATAAAGGGGGGGGAGGGGGAGGGAAGCATCAATCAAGCAAACCTCAACAGAAAACAAAAAAGAATCACTGTTGAAGCTAATTAAATCTGCTGGCTAGGTCCTGTGGGAGCAAATACTTTTGAGTCAGTGCATGGCTCTAAATACTATCCCCAGGAAGATCAAGGATATCCAGGCACTATCTGGGCTATCAGCAGGAATGGAGATAACCCAGTTCAGATATAGACTAGACCTTGAACTTGGCTGCAAAGCCCAGCAATGGAAGGAGCCTCCCAGAGCCTGCTAAAGGAAGTTTAAACCAGGCTATTTTTAATCAGCTCAGACCCAAACGTCCTTCATGATCAGTCTGTGTGACCTGTCATCACCTCCCCATTCCCCTGAGCTTCAGCAAGGGTAGGCTGTGACTCAGAGGGATGCAGCCCTCTGCCTCATCCCAGTTTTCTTGTGCTGTGGTGCTGTAATCCAGGGGTGCCTGGAGAAATATTGGCAGCTCAGGCCTGAAGAGAAGCAGGAGGTACCAGATGTCTCCTGAGAAAGCCAGCTCTCCCCTGAGACACCTCTCTGCTTGGAGTTATCATCTCTTGAAAGGGAAGTCGGGGGCTTATTCAAATGTTGGCTTCTCTCCCCGCTGCCAAGCTGAGGCAGAAATGAGGTCCTTTTTAAGCTACCGATGACTGTTAGAGAGTAATCTTTCCAAATGTATCAGCGTGAATCAGGCCAATGTCTGCATTACTAAAAAGTAAAAAATAAAGTAATAAAAAGTGTTTTTTTCTAAGCAGGAAAAAAAATCATCCTAAGGAAACAAAAACAACACTGGATTGTTCCAAAGCATCTGTACGTTCCACCCAGAGCTTTGCCTACTGTGTTAGCAGCTGATGCCTGTTCAGCAGGAGTGGGAGCTGTCATTTTACAGGTTTCTCACGACAGCAGAAAGGAAAAACCCATAGCATTTGCTTCCAGAACATTTTCAAAGATGGAGAGGAATTACTTTCCTTCCCCCCCCCCCCCTTTCCCAGAGAAAAAAGCATTAGGGCGTTATTTGATAGATGATTACCTTTCAGAGGTGCTTGTTTGGGGGAGAAAAACAACCAACCCAGCATGCTGGTCACAAGCTCCTTGTAAAAAGATGTGGGGCCCAAAGGCCAATGCTGTTCCTCTGGCAGGAGCCAGGATGCAGAGACAGGCTTTGATCTTAGCTCCATGTCAATATGACATCAAATGCAGACCTCCAGAGGAACATGCTATCGCTAATGCACACCCTTGATTGATTCAGACAGCTTGTTTTCCTCCAGCTTTCAAAGGCAATGTCGAAATGCTCTTCCCTGCTGGACTTCCCAGTTACTCCTGGGGAGGGCAAAGGAAGCTGCTTGGGTGAAATCACACTGCAAATGAGTGGAACAGCGATTACACCCTTTAAAATGCACTCCACTGTCTTCCCCTAAGCCTGTGGAAGTACTGACATTGTAATGGTTACACTTGTGTGCTGGCACCCTGAAGAATCAGGGGCCTGGCCACTTTTGGCACAGACACAATTCTGGGCAGAGGATGAATGGGCAACAATTCCCTGGAGTTTTTATTTGGGGCATATTGGCTGAATCCTGTGACCAATAAAAGCATTTGTGCAAATAACAGAATCACATAAGTACAGAATTGCCTTGGTTGGAAAAGATCCTCAAGTCCAACCATCAATCCAACACTACCATGGCCACTAAACCATGTCCCCAGATGCCATGGCTACATGTTTTTTTAACACCTCCGGGGATGATGCCTCCACCACTTCCCTGGGAAGCCTGTTCCAATGTCTGACCACTGTTTTTATTGGTGATCTGGACAAGTTGATTGAGTCCAGCATCAGGAAGTTTACAGATGACACCAAGCTAGGAGGAAGTGTAGATCTGTGGAGGGTAGGAGAGCCCTGCAGAGGGACCTTGCCAGGCTGGATGGGTGGGCAGAGCTACAGGCTGGGGACAGAGTGGCTGGAGAGCAGCCAGGCAGAGAGAGACCTGGGGTTACTGGTAGATAATAGCTGAAGATGAGCCAGCAGTGTGCCCAGGTGGCCAGGAGAGCCAATGGCATCCTGGCCTGCATAAGGAAGAGTGTGGTCAGTAGGACAAGGGAGGTTATTCTGCCTCTGTACTCAGCACTGGTCAGGCCACATCTTGAGTCCTGTGTCCAGTTCTGGGCTCCTCAACTCTAGAGAGATGTTGAGAAAATGGAACATGTCCAGAGAAGGGCAACGAAGCTGGTGAGGGGCCTGAAGCACAGCCCCGTGAGGAGAGGCTGAGGGAGCTGGGGGTGTTTAGGCAGGAGAAGAGGAGGCTCAGGGGTGACCTCATTGCTGTCTACAACTACCTGAAGGGAGGCTGTAGCCAGGGTTGGTCTCTTCTGCCAGGCACCCTGCAAGAGAACAAGGGGACAGAGTCTCAAGTTGTGGTGGGGGAGGTCTAGGCTGGATGTTAGGAGGAAGTTGTTGGCAGAGAGAGTGATTGGCATTGGAATGGGCTGCCCAGGGAGGTGGTGGAGTCACCATCCCTGGAGGTGTTGAAGCAAAGCCTGGCTGAGGCACTTAGTGCCATGGTCTAGTTGACTGGATAGGGCTGGGTGCTAGACTGGACTGGATGATCTTGGAGGTTGATTCTATTCTTCTATGATTCTTTCAGTAAAGATTTTTTTCCTAATATCCAGTCTAAACCTCCCCTGGCACAACTTGAGGCTGTTTGCTCTCTTCTTGTTACTTGATGCTACAGAGAACAGACCAACACTCAAATTTGGCAGGGTGTTTTTCATGAGTGGCCACTCCATGGAGTAGTCCAGAATGGATGCTGGCTGGCACTGATGAGTTGCCACATCAGACAGGCCTTGGTTAAATGAGGAGTGGAAAGAGGAGACCACTTTGGTCTCCTTAATGGACATTTTTGCTGTTGCAGCTCCCTGACCTGTGTGAAATACGCTCATTCTGTAACTAGTTGATATGGTCTAAAATGATTTCTTCCTACAAATAAATCATCAGCGCTCATTAGATTTGCCACTTGCTATGCAACATCCAAGTGCCATGCAGACACTTTTAAAAACAAATGGAGAATGGAGAAGTAAAGTGGCACCTAGAGAATTGTCTCTTTCAATTGATATATGTTATGGTCCACTGCTTGATTTGTACCTTAAATGCCACAACTGATTTGTGTAGCTTGGAGTCGGTTAAAAGAAACACCAGAATGAAAATCAGAGAGTCAGAGGACTGCAGTGTTTATTCTCCTGCCCTCTGCACATGAAATGAAAATGGAGGGAGGAAGTGAAGGAAAGAAGGAGTAGGAAAATGACAGCCAATGTCCTGCTACGATTGTCATAGAATCATAGAATCATAAAGACTGGTATAGACCTCAAAGACCACCAAGCCCAACTGTCAATCCAACACCACTGTGCCCACTTAATCGTGTCCCAGAGTGCTGTGTCTGCATGGTTTTTGAACATCTCCATGGATGGTGACTCCACCACCCCCTGGGCAGCAAGGGATGACCCAATCTCTCCCTTACGGATGCAAAACATTAAATAAATCCATCTTTAATATATGGTAGACCAGGATAACATCCAAATGAGCATTGAGAGTGAAGCTTGCAGGCTGTTCCAGCAGATGATTCTGAGAGCGAAGGCTGCTGTGGTGGTAAGCAGATACAGCCTATCTGCAGGCTGAGGCAGAACACAGTTCACATTGTGAGCACATAGCCAAAGGTACAGGTACAAAAGCAACAGCTTCTGGAGCCTTGAGCTGCACTGTTTGTGGATTGTGGCTGCAACCACATAAATTGAAGAGCCAGTGCTGACCTTCAAGTCACAAACCATAAATCATAGGTGTGCCTGCAGGGAAGCACCCAAAGAATCATTGCATAAAAGAGTAGATTCAGGGAGAGCAGTGGATGTAGTCTACCTTGACCTTAGCAAGGCCTTTGACACTGTCAATAAAAGTGTCCAAGCAAAGCCTGGATGAGGCCCTTAGTACCATGGTTTGGTTGATTGGACAGCGCAGGGTGCTAGGTTGGACTGGATCTTGGAGGTCTCTACCAGCCTGGCTGATTCTATGATTCTATGATTTGTGGAGGTCAGAAAGCCAGATGAAGCATTCCCAGCTTCCAATGTGCAAACTACTTCCATACCAGCTCTGCAAAAAGTACTCCTGAAGGTCGAGCAACAGTTTGCAGGGAAACCAATTGGGAAAATATGCTAAAACCTCTTGGGGAGGAAGATGGAAGAAACTTCCTACTTCTGCTGCTGTAACTAATTTCCAGGCCCTTTGTGTTTGTCCTGATGCTCAGGTCAGGACTTAAAGAATCACAGAATCAACCAGGTTGGAAGAGAGCTCCAAGCTCAGCCAGTCCAACCTAGCACCCAGCCCTGGCCAAGCAACTAGACCATGGCACTAAGTGCCTCAGCCAGGCTTTGCTTCAACACCTCCAGGGATGGCAACTCCACCACCTCCCTGGGCAGCCCATTCCAATGCCAATCACTCTCTCTGCCAACAACTTCCTCCTAACATCCAGCCTAGACCTCCCCTGGCACAACTTGAGACTGTGTGCCCTTGTTCTGTTGCTGCTTGCCTGGCAGAAGAGACCAACCCCACCTGGCCACAGCCTCCCTTCAGGTAGTTGTAGACAGCAATGAGGTCATCCCTGAGCCTCCTCTTCTCCTGCCTAAACACTCCCAGCTCCCTCAGCCTCTCCTCACAGGGCTGTGCTCCAGGCCCCTCATCAGCTTTGCTGCCCTTCTCTGGACACATTCCAGTATCTCAACATCTCTCTTGAATTGAGGAGCCCAGAACTGGACATAGGACTCAAGGTGTGGCCTGACCAGTGCTGAGTACAGAGGAAAACCAACCTCCCTTGTCCTACTGGCCACACTGTTCCTGATCCAGACCAGGATGCCATTGGCTCTCTTGGCCACCTGGGCACACTGCTGGCTCATCTTCAGCTATTGTCTACCAGTATCCCCAGGTCCCTCTCTGCCTGGCTGCTCTCCAGCCACTCTGTCCCCAGCCTGTGGTGCTGCTTGGGGTCGTTGTGACTAAAATTGTAGAACCCTGCACTTGGCCTCATTAAATCTCATCCCATTGGTCTCTGCCCACCCTTCCAGACTCATGCTGGGGTTGGGAGACAAATAATTCAAATTTTATCTGCCTGATAAGTGCAATGCTAAAGGGAGTACAAAAGAGCAGAAGTCATGCCTGTAACTATTATTCACCAGTATTTAACAGATACAGACTGTTTGACTTCCAGGGTGCTACAATCCAAAAGTTGCTTGGCTTGCTTAGAATCATAGAATCAGTCAGGGTTGGAAGGGACCACAAGGATCACCTAGTTCCAACCCCCCTGCCATGCCCAGGGACACCCTACCCTAGAGCAGGCTGCCCACAGCCTCATCCAGCCTGGCCTTAAACACCCCCAGGGATGGGGCCTTAGCCACCTCCTTGGGCAACCCACTCCAGGCTCTCAACACTCTCATACTGAACAACTTCCTCTTCACCTCCAGTCTGAACCTTCCCATCTCCAGTTTTGCTCCAACTTGTTGATGATGCCTTGTAACTGCTGAATGGGAGCAGGTGTTGAGAGGAGAGCCACAAAGGTCATTTGCAGCACCACCAGAAGAGGCTACTAGGTGGGATGAAGCATGCAGTGGCTAATGTGATGGGGAGTGCAAGTGGAGAGACTGGATACAATACTTGAACACTACTGGGTTTGTTCTCAAGAGGATGACAAAAGAAGCGAGTGCCATGAATGAAAGCCCTTGGAAGTGGTAAGAGCAATTTTTTAATCATCCTTTCCCAAAGAATAATTTGGGGTAGACTATATATACCCACAAAAGTTGTCATAGCATTGGGAGCTCAGCAGTGGTGACTGGATCTTAACAACGTCCTTAGTAGTGTCCTCCTAAGAGATTTATGTCTTCATTAATGCTCCAAGACTCCTAACATAGAAGCTAGAAACAGCACTCCTTCTGTAAGGAAGGCTTCTGTTATCATTTCAAACATGCTGCCAAGTGCTCTAAGTTTGAGGAAAACACAAAAAAGCATGGGATTTGCTAGCCAGAACTGGGGGAAAATGCTGGGATTACTGGAGGAGCTATGGAGAAGCCTATGTGCTGCTACAGTGCAAGAGGTGCTGATATCCCATGATAGAGCAGAGATGCGTGAGTGAAGGCAGAGCAGGAGGCTGGGCTGGAGAGGACACCTGAAATATCTAGATGTTGACAAAAAAAGAGGATGCAAGAAGTTGATTGGAGTAGGATGGAAGAGTCAGTTCTAAGGGGAAATAAAAATGATGGAGTGGGGGAGAAATGGTGGCCAGGCTGAGATCTGCAACTTGATAGCACTTGCCAAAATGCAAATAATTTCTCCTTTCTAAAGGTCTTCCAGGAGATGTCTCAGCTACCTGGAGTTAGTGGTTAGTGCCCTTACCTTCTTTCCTATTGCTCCACAGAGATGAAGAGCTGGCATCAGTTCTGGGCTCCTCAATTCAAGAGAGATGTTGAGATACTGGAACGTGTCCAGAGAAGGGCAACAAAGTTGGTGAGGGGCCTGGAGCACAGCCCTGTGAGGAGAGGCTGAGGGAGCTGGGGGTGTTTAGGCAGGAGAAGAGGAGGCTCAGGGGTGACCTCATTGCTGTCTACAACTACCTGAAGGGAAGCTGTGGCCAGGTGGGGTTGGTCTCTTCTCCCAGGCAAGCAGCAAGAGAACAAGGGGACACAGACTCAAGTTGTGCCAGATGAGGTCTAGGCTGGATGTTAGGAGGAAGTTGTTGTCAGAGAGAGTGATTGGCATTGGAATGGGCTGCCCAGGGAGGTGGTGGAGTTGCTGTCCCTGGAGGTGTTGAAGCAAAGCCTGGCTGAGGGACTTAGTGCCATGGTCTAGTTGACTGGCTAGGGCTGGGTGCTAGACTGGACTGGATGATCTTGGAGGTCTCTTCCAACCTGGTTGATTGTATGATTGTATGATTCTATGCATGTCTGAGGGAGGAAAGAATCTTACTGTGGACCCTGGAGCAGTAAATTTTTTTGGCTTGCCTCTGACTGCCCAGCCCAGCTCTGAGCTATGACTTGGCCAGGCTTGCATTTGAGTTCAGCAGAGTCTGCCTGTGAGCTTTGTAGAGGTTCACAGGGATAATCAGGATTTGGTTTCTGTTTGCTTGCTAATTTGAGCCCCTGCTGTGAGACTTGGAGGTTTCTGAGGATTTGATATTAGCTTTAATAATTAAAAAAAGTATTTCAATGCTTAGTGAAGAAGATGCATGACCTATCATTAAAGCCGCTTAGCAACAGGGCTCATTAAGGCATGTATTAGCACAGAAAGATACCCTTGCCCCAGCGTCCTCTTGGAATGACTATCCACTCATCTAAACAAGATGAAGGTCTTTACTGGCCTCCTCTGAGGCCAGAGGATAAAGCACTCAGCTGTGAAACAAGATTTCTTGGTTCTGTCTCTGGCTTTTGACTATGCAGTAGGTATGGATCTGAGCATCTCATTTCACCTGCTTCAGTGCCTCAGTTCCCCCACAGGTAAGATAAGCACAACAATGTATAAACACTCTGGGGAAATGACTTTCAAGTGCCTAAGCTCATTAGAGAAAAAAAAACAAACACAAACAACCCTTACAGTGAATAAAAAGTGTCTGAGCCCCTTGACAGTAGCTTATGCTAACCACACACTTCCCATTGCCTTCTCAACTATCTCCCCTACAGTTAGCTAGTTGTAGGGGAGGAAGAAGATCTTCTAGCCCTGTATCTCCAGCTGGTAGCCAAGTAGAGGTGTTAAAATCTTACTATCCAGCTCGAAAGGATTGATTTAAGGCAAAGCTTGGTAAAGTATTTCTTATTGCCCTTCAAGGGGAAAGAGGATCTGCCAGTTCTGGGGCAGGATCTAATTCTGCTCTATATCACAGTGATACTCCAGGTGTTCTATTCAGAGTCATTCCCTGAGTCTCTTGGGTAGTACCACTCTCCTCATGAGGAGAAGCTGAAACAGGGTGGAGGAAGCAGGTATAAAAGGAGACATTTTGGTCCACAGTGTAGGAGCCGAAGTGTTCCTGGTTCTTGGGATCACATGCAAAACGCTGAACTTCACACTGGAATGGACAAGCCTGGGGTGGACCTTAGTGTAGGGTGGGCATAAAGGAAGCATAGATGAAAGGAAGGTGAAGGAAGAAAAATGTATGTGGGTGTGACTGAAAGTGGTTCCTGACAAAAAAAGAGGGAACAGGAGAAAATATGTGGTTAATGGGAATGAAAGGGCAGGAGAAAGGAGGAGGAGGGAGCAGGTGACCAAGTGGGACAGCAAGCAGGAGGCTTGGTCAAAGCCTCCTGAGTGCTGTCTGAAGTGATTGCCTATTAGTGAGACAGGAAGCAGGAGGCATGGTCAAAGCATCTGGGTGCTCTCTGAAGAAATTGCCTATTTTGTTTCTGCCTTTTCTTTTTTTTTTTTGTATGTGATCTTGCCTTAAAATGGCAGGAATGTGGCAGCACAGCACTGGCGCTCTGATTTATTAATTCCATCCCGTCCCACCAGCCCATAAAACAAAAGCATCTGTGTTTGCTCAAAAGGAGCACATGAAGGGCCTCATTCACGTCAGAGGTGGAGAGGGAAGCTGGCAGATACAGGGAAGTCATCGGTGCCTCCTTCCTTTTCACCTTTGTGTGGATCTGGGCTCGGAGGTGGGGAGCGGGGGGAAGGGCTGTGAGAGAGAAAGGCCCAGAGGATGGAGTATAAGGAGGGAGAAAGTTAAGATCATGCTGGTGACATGTGCAGGAGAAAGTGGAGGGGAGAACTCAGTGAATGTACTAGGCTGGGTCACCTAGAATCATAGAATCATAGAATCAGTCAGGGTTGGAAGGGACCACAAGGATCATCTAGTCCCAACCCCCCTGACATGCCCAGGGACACCCTCCCCTAGAGC
The DNA here is from genome assembly GCF_015220805.1 of Pogoniulus pusillus. NCBI lineage: Eukaryota > Metazoa > Chordata > Aves > Piciformes > Lybiidae > Pogoniulus > Pogoniulus pusillus. Next base: position 16,681,721 of record NC_087268.1, on the reverse strand, counting down.
AGGCTGCCCACAGCCTCATTCAGCCTGGCCTTAAGCACCTCCAGGGATGGGGCCTCGACCACCTCCCTGGACAACCCATTCCAGGCTCTTGCTGCTCTCATGCTGAACAACTTCCTACTCACCTCCAGTCTCAATCTCCCCACCTCCAGCTTCACTCCATTCCTCCTAGTCCTGGCACTACTTGACCAGTGAGGAAGGCTTCCAGTAGGGAAGCTCCCCCCCAGCCAGTGCAAAGAGGACAAGATCCATTGCTGTCACTTAGGCTTGCCCAGCACTCATCTCTGAGGTGGCACTTCATGCAGTTTTGCCCCCCTGAATGGCAGTCCTATTGCTGTGGTCACAGGCAGGGTTCTCATGAAGCGCAGCACTGTTGCTTCAGTCACAGACATGAGTGAAGCATGACCATAATAACAAAGTAGGTCTACAAGCCATAGATGAGCTGTAGGGGAAATTACCTCTTGCAGCTATTTGTTAGAATACTTTCAGACTGAGGAAGGATCAGAGTGAGGTGAATATTAACTATCCTAGTTTAATGACTGGGGCATGAAGCAACTTCTCCTTCTGTCAGGCAAGGATGAAATGTGCTGTTTCTAGCAAGAGCCACCACGAGATTTTTCTTGGACACAGAGAGGATCTTGCTAACACCACATCTCTACCCCCACTCTTAGAGGCAGTGCCTTTAGGTATCAGACTGCCCTGCCTTGCCATACGAGGAGCTTCACCTCACGGGGAGCAAGCTACTGCTGCCTGCCTGGTCCTTGCTTTTTCCCCTCCAAGTTCTCCTACACAAGGACTGCTGAAAAGCAATCCTGCTTTGCTAGCAAAACGCGGTTCCCATGTGCCCTGTACTCCCACACGCAAACCCACTGTGAACTTGCAGAATGAGACAACAGTGCTGCTCTAAAATCTTTTATCCGGAGCTGGGATTGTCTGATTGCTAACTCTGTTCAGCTCCAAGTGCTCCCAGCACTTTGCTTGGCTGGAGGCTGGCTGTACTGGGAAAAAAAAATGCCCTTGCTTTCATTGCCAAGGGGCAATATCCAAAGAACAGGGCAATACCATTTTCTTTTGTGATGCAGCATTATTCATAAGCCAGCACCAGACTCAGATGCCAGGATGCTGGCGTTCTCTTAAAATCCACAGCACAAGCAGGGGGAAGCAGCAGCATAAGCACCACTGGATCAGCTCAGATTTCACCAGAACTTAACCTGAACCTGCTCTGTCTGAAAAGAATCAAACCTAGGAGAGCTAAGTGTCATCACACGGTCTGGAGAACACTTCTATTTTGCTTCTGCATGGAAATGAAATGACTGCCCAGTGATCCTCATTGGAAGATGTCTGTCTCCTTTTGTCCTTTGTCTCTTACGCTCGTCAGTGTTGTGGGTTTTGGATGGTGTAAGAAATCATGTGCTAGACAACTGTAAGAGGTTGAATCCTGAAGATTTAGAGCTATTTCAGATCAACTGTCCTGTCCAGTGATGAATGGTCTATTATCCATCAAAATGTCTCCCCTTTTCCTGAATCCCACACTCTAAGCAACGGCAGCATCTTGTAGCAGCGAGTTCCATATGTCACTAGGCACAGCATGGGAAAATACTTTTATCATCAAATTACTACCTTTCACATTTTCCAGCATGAAATCCAGTTCCTCTACCAAGAAAACCCATGCAGAGAAGCATTCATTTCCCTCCTTCTACATCGCTGATCGCTTTGTTTTTCACCCAGATGTCCCTCTCTCCCCCTCCACCCCCCGTTTATCTGCCTGAGCTAACTAGCCCGGTATGAAGGAATCTCTCTGTGTGCCTCAGGCATTAGTGGGATTTACCTGCTCAGAGGAGGAACGAACGACAAACACAATCTAAAGGTCCCTGTACTGGAGCTATGGGCCCGAGTTCTGTGTCACAGCCCTGGGAAGCTGCGTCTCTTGAGGAAACTTAGCTCACATTTTATAAACCTGAGGAATATGCAGAGCAGAGTGTTTGTATCTTGGGGAGAAGGAGCTCAGGCAGTCCCTCATGCTGCGCAGTGGAGGAAGCCAACAAGGTAGTTGATTGAACACTTGGGAATGCTGGCAAAGTAGATAAATTTGAGCTCTTAAGCAAAGACCTTTGGGAGCACTAATGTCACATGAGAGTGAGCTAGAAGAGACTTCGAGCTCTTAATTATGAGCCTGCACAGCTTCAAGCTGCGTGAAAGGATAAGGAACCAAGTGTTCATAAAGGTACTGACTACTGGTCTGGGTGCAGTTTGGACACATACCCCAGCCTAAAAGAATCAGCAGGGTCTGAGCAGTGTCCCTTTCAAAGGGCTGGCTCTAGGCAGTCATCTACACCAAAGAGGGGGTTGCAGGTAGCCACAGGGCTCATACATGTGCTCTGTTGATTAGGCTGTTGTGGTATGGGTAGGTTTTAAATGTCAGTCCTGTTAATCTGAGCTGCTTCCCAGCGAGTGCTTCTCAAGAGAGGCAGGAGCCTTGCCTGGGAGACAGATGATGTGGGGCTGTCTCAGCTGTGCTACTCTCATCTGCAGTGTCTCCCTTGTAAAGTGGGGGGGTAGTGATTCTGGCAAACAGCTCCGTATGTGGGCAGGGAGTGCTCTAAATCACGTATGTGGAGTACTTTGAGATCTCAGGATGGGAAGCAGAGCAGACGTGCATAATGCTTTATGATTAGAGAGGAAGGCCAGGAGCAAAAAGGACAGAGTGAATCCGGACTTCTTCAGGGCTCTGCAGGTGCATGGGACCTGGCTTCCAGTCTGGCTTATTACCACCATTTTAGGCTTCTTCTTTTATTAGGAACAATTAAATACAAGGAGGAAGAGGACAGATATATCATCTTCCCTGCGTACGTCCTGCAGAACAACTGCAGAGGTTTCCCAGAGCAATTTTGCATGCTCAGTAAAGGGTGTCTTTACAGACTATCAAATATCTCATCCCTCATAGGCGTATATACAAAGGCTTGCAGCGTACCTCAGGAGATCTCTTTATTGCTCCCAATTATTGGGAATAGGAAAGACAACTGAAAGTGCTGACGAGGAGGCCTTTAAAAAATGCTCTGGAAGGTGTTGAGGTGGGTCCTCTCAGCTGGGACAGCAATATTCATAGAATCATAGAATCAACCAGCTTGGAAGAGACCCCCAAGATCATCCAGTCCAACCTAGCACCCAGCCCTGGCCAAGCAACTAGACCATGGCACTAAGTGCCTCAGCCAGGCTTTGCTTCAACACCTCCAGGGACAGCAGCTCCACCACCTCCCTGGGCAGCCCATTCCAATGCCAATCACTCTCTCTGCCAACAAATTCCTCCTAACATCCAGCCTAGACCTCCCCCGGCACAACTTGAGACTGTGTCCCCTTGTTCTGTTGCTGGTTGCCTGGCAGAAGAGACCAACCCCACCTGGCTACAGCCTCCCTTCAGGCAGTTTTAGACAGCAATTATTGCCTCCCAAGACACTGATGGCAATCTGGGTGACTGTGCTTGCAGAATCAGCCCTTCAAGGGAGAGAGGCAGTGAGAAACAAGGGAGCATGCAAAGCAGTGCTACTGGCAGGTGATTCTTGTGGTGAAGAGGGGAGGAAAACCATAGGTGGATATGACTGGAGGGAATCCACTCCAGGCTCTTGCCATCAAGCTGCCTGCTAGGTGTGACTTTGCTCTCAGACACTAAGGACATCTCCTGGTCTGCCACTGAAGCAGAGGTAGGTTCCCTGCCAGAAAACACCTCTACTGATGCTTCACAGGCAAGAAGAAAAGATGCTGGGTACACAGGAATGACAGCCTTCAGCTGTCAAGTACTGCCTTGGACACTCTGCAGGGAAGATACCATTAGATGACACAAATGCTGGTCACAAAGACATTCCCATATCACATGGAAGAAAGAAAGAATGGTAAAGAATGTGAATTTAAGGGCTGCACAATTTGGAAGTCTATTCTGTGTTGCATACATTTAGCTGCTGTATAGCTTTGTACAGCTCCCTAGGCAACAGCCTTCCCAAATGACACCACAACAAAGCCCCAAGGTGTGGGAGCCTTGCTGCTTAATAATCTTTGCCATGGGAGCAAGTGTTCTCAGCCCAGCTGCTGAGTGTCTGGTGAGCATCTTGTGAATCAGGCTGAAGCCCTTTGCTGCAAAGGTGTCCACATCTCAGCCACGATCCATCAGCTGATTGCATTGCTTTGGGATTATGAAGTTGCAAATGGTTTATCAATCACTGATGTTATTATTATTGTTATTATTATTATTGCTACACTGAAAATGTCAAGGAAGCCACAAGCTTTAATTTGATCTTGCTCAGTTCCCAAAGTACCCGATACAACGTGTCAGCTGCTCAGCATCTACCCCTGTACATCATCTGCCCTGCGGAGCCTCAACTCGGCACAGTGTGAAGTGCCTTGAATGCAGATAATGAAGTTGTTCCAGGAAAGGAGAAAAGTGAGGAGTCACTGCCACCAGCCTCCTGGCCTTGCACTGGCCCAGCACAGTCAGACCTCAGCAACCTGTGTCCCAGGTGTGCCTACTCCAGGAAGCCATGAAGCAGGCATTGACCAAAAGCAATCTCAGCCCCTGTGTACTGCTTGAAGGCATACAGAGAAGGGGCTTGGCAGCATGCACAGCTGCAAACAGATGTCTTGCAGTCTGTCACACGCAGCTCTGCCAGTGAACCCCTCCTGCCTTGTAACCCTCTCTATAAACCTGAGACTGATCTCCCCATCATCTACCAAGGTGTCTCATTTTGAAGCAAGGATGGCCTGCCTTCTGTGAGCATCCCATCCTGCTTGCTTCTGTGCACCTGCCTCCCATCTCACTCTGTGGCCCCTGTTCCTTGCCCTACCCGAGGCTGTTTGCTCACCTAGGGATGCATGGCACAAACCTCGACAGCTTTTCCCCCCTGTTTCACCAGATGTGGTTTAAGCCTGAGCAAAGGTGGGCACTCAGACTCACATGTGAAGCTACTTATTCCCTGCTACGCTCTCTGTGTTCATGCTTTCCACCAGGAAGCTTTGACCGGATCTAGGGCGGGCGCTGAGGGCACCTGCAGAAGCTGAACCTCTGGTAGGTTCACTCTCTGAGCAGTGCAGGCTTGAAGCTGCCAGCCGGGCATGTGTTGCTTGCCGTTACTGCTCTGCTGAGGGATGCTTAGCGCTGCCCCACTGATCCTGACATCCTGTCTCCCAAGCATGCACAGAAACGGCCCCTTGGCAGGTTTTCCCGAGGAGGTATTGAGGAACCAGCTGCTTCCCTGGATGTGTTATCAGGCGAGTCAGACTAGAAGGTCTCCAGAGGTGTCTTCTAACCCTTACTATTGTGGGATTCTCTCCACATTTTCAGCACCTGGGGCAGAGGAGAGGGGTGGGTGTTCTTTCTCTCACAGCACTAGCTGCTGAAGCCTACTCCTCCTCCTCTCCTGGCCCGGGGCTGGATGGGTGAGTGGCAGCAAGACAACAAATAAAAGTACTTTTCAACTCACCTAGGAACGACCTCCCTAACTAAACTCTGCTCCAGAAAGCACATCAAGTGCATCCCTCAGACACTCTTGTGCCAGGCAGGAGTGAAAAGGGGTTGAGACCTTCCCAGATCCACCTCTGCAGAGCTCCTCACGGGGATGCCTGCTCGGGGTTGATTCCCACCGGGGCAGCGTGTGCCTGCACACAAACCCGGTCACCCCTCTGTGCTTCCCAGGATCTGTCACAAAGACACACTATAAAACGAGTCTGGGGTGCCCGGGACCCGCGTTCTGCTAACCCGGCTGGGGGCAGCGGCAGCGTTGGGTGGACAGACACCAGGGGCTATCTCCCCACAGCTGGAAAATTCCAGTCTGGGAGTGGGATGTTTCACCTCTGGAAGATCCCCGGGCCGGGTTGGTCGGGATGTTGGGGTTCAAGGACAGGGGCTCCCCGTGAAGCGCCAGGGCACTGAGCACAGATGAAGTTTGGGGCAATGGGGCTGACGGTGGTGGGGCAGAGTACCCCTTCCAGCGCTCAGCACCGGGCACCTCGGGGGGACCACAAGGTCACCCCTGCATCCCCGACGCTCCCCCCACCCCCCAGAGAAACAACCAACCAAACAACGAACCCAAACCCTAGCAGCCCAGCACCGGGGGAACTCCCGCTTACCTGGCGAGATGCGCCGGTCAGGGCGGAGATGCTGGGGCACCGACCACGGGGCTGCACCGCACTGGGGGCTGCTGGGGGAGCATCGGGCGGAGGTGTGTCCTCACCGCCGCGCTGGGACCGGCACCAGGAACGGCCCCGGGACCGGCCCGTTCGTACTACCGGCGGATGTCGGCGGCCGCCTTCAGACAGCGCCAGCGATGCGGTTACGCGCGGCGCGGAGCCGATTTAAGGCCACCCTTGTGCCAGGGGTGGGGGGAGCGCCGAAGGCTGGCTTCTGCGCGCCACGCATCCCGCGGGGCCACCTTAAAGCGGGGAATGAGCGAGAGCGGAGCCGGCGAGAAGCGAAGCGGAGGGTGGGGAACCAGGGGCAGCGAAGGGGAGCGGAGCCCGGCCCGGCACTGCCGCCCGGCTGCCCGCGCCGCCCCGAACACCGGGAGCGCCCAGCCGCTCAGCTGGGCTTTCCTCCCTTTCCCTGGGAAATGGAGGCTTGCCCGGCTCCAGGAGGGGCTGGGGTTCGTTTTGCTTCTCTCGGGGAGGTCGTTTATTTGGTAAGTGGGTACCGGTTTGATTTCTCGCTCCCCATCTAGGCTGCTCCAGGAAGGAGTCACCTGCCAAAGGTAGAGACGGTGAGGGCTGAGGAACGATGAGGCGATCCATCGATGGGCACAGTCCAACGTCGGGGGCCGCGGTGCTTCTGGGTGTTGATTTTACAGTCATGGAATGGTAGGGGTTGGAAGCGACCTCTGGAGATGATCTAGTCCAACCCCCCTGCTAGAGCAGCATCACCTATAGTAAATCACACAGGAACGTGCCCAGAGGAGACTCCACAACCTCTCTGTGTAGCATGGTCCAGTGCTCTGGCACCTGCAAAGTGAACAAGTGTTTCATAGAATCGTAGAATCCACCAGATTGGAAGAGACCTCCAACATCATCCAGTCCAACCTAGCACCCAGCCCTGGCCAAGCAACTAGACCATGGCACTAAGTCCCTCAGCCAGGCTTTGCTTGAACACCTCCAGGGACAGCAACTCCACCACCTCCCTGGGCAGCCCATTCCAATGCCAATCACTCTCTCTGCCAACAACTTCCTCCTAACATCCATCCCAGACCTCCCCTGGCACAACTTGAGACTGTGTCCCCTTGTTCTGTTGCTGGATGCCTGACAGAAGAGACCAACCCCCACCTGGCTACAGCCTCCCTTCAGGTAGTTGTAGACAGCAATGAGGACACCCCTGAGCCTCCTCTTCTGCAAGCTGCACACCCCCAGCTCCCTCAGCCTCTCCTCACAGGGCTGTGTTCCAGGCCCCTCATCAGCTTCATTGCCCCCCTCTGGACACGTTCCAGTATCTCAACATCTCTCTTGAACTGGACACAGGACTCAAGGTGTGGCCTGACCAGTGCTGAGTACAGGGCAGAATAACCTCCTTTGTCCTACTGGCCACACTGTTCCTGATGCAGACCAGGATGCCATTGGCTCTCTTGGCCACCTGGGCACACTGCTGGCTCATCTTCAGCTACTATCTACCAGCATCCCCAGGTCCCTTTCTGTCTGACTGCTCTCCAGCCACTCTGTCCCCAGCCTGTAGTGCTGCCTGGGGTTGTTGTGGCCAAAGTGTAGAATGCTTCACTTGGTCTTGTTGAATCTCATCCCCTTGGCCTCTGCCCATCCATCCAGCCTGGCAAGGTCCCTCTGCAGGGCTCTCCTACCTTCCAACAGATCCACACCTTCTTCTGGCTTGGTGTCATCTGCAAACTTGCTGGTGCTGGACTCATTCCCCTCATCCAGATGATCAATAAAGATATTGAAGAGGACTGGGCCCAGCACTGATCCTTGGGGAACACCACTCGTGATAGCTGCCAACTGGATGTGGCACCATTCACCACCACTCTCTGGGCCCGTCTCTCCTGCCAGAGTGAATCTGTCCAAGCCATGAGCTGCCAGCTTTGCCAGGAGCTTGTTGTGGCAGACAGTGTCAAAGGCTTTGCTGGAGTCCAGGAAGACTACACCCACAGCCTGCCCCACATTCATCAGGCAGGGAACCTGATCATAAAAGGAGATCAGGTTGGTGAGACAGGACCTGCCCTTCCTAAACCCATGCTGGCTGGGCCTGATCCCTTGGCCATCCTGTAGGTGATTTGTGATGGCACTCAAGATGACCTGTTCCATGACCTTGCCTGGAACTGAGGTCAAGGTGACAGATCTGGAATTTCTCAGTTATTTCCTCCAGCCCTTCTTGTGGATGGGCACCACACTGGCAGCTTCCAGTCTCTGGGGACCTCTCTAGTGAGCTAGGACTGTTGATAAATGATGGAGAGTGGCTTGGCCATCTGCCAGCTCTCTCAGCACACTAGGATGGATTCCATCTGGTCCCATGGACTTGTGAGGATCCAAGTGGCTGATCATTTCCTTTACTGCTCCCTCCTGGATTACAGGGGGACTATACTGGTCCTTGACTCCATCTGCCAGCTCAGAAGGCCAGTTGCCCTGAGGACAACCTGTCCCACTATTGAAGATTGAGGCAAAGAAGATGTTAAGTACCCGTGCCTTTTCCTCATCTTTTGTTACTATATTCCCCTCTCCATCTAATAAGGAGTGGAGGCTGTCCTTGCCCCTTCTTTTGCCTTTAAGTTCAAGTGAAACCTCCTGCATTTTGACTTGTGCCTGCTGCCCCTTGCACTGGTCACCACTGAAGAGCCCAGCCCCATCCTCATGACCTTTACCCTTTAGATATTGATCAGCATTGAGATTTCCCTGCTTGCTGCCTGGTGCCTCACATGGCTACTGCGTGCCTCACATGGCTACTGTGTGCCTCAGGTTCTCTTCTAGCTGTGAGACGGGTAAGGAGCATTAGTGCAACCACTTCCACTGCAGTGGCCACCGAATGATTTCTTTGGCCACTTGAGTAGCCACAGCCAATGCTTTGTCTGTCAGCCTCTGTCCAGCAGCAGGTTATGTGGGAGAAGATAGTCCTGATATGGTTTAGCCCTGCTTGTTTCCCTTATGAACTGCATCTCCTAGATGTGAAGTCACCACACTGCTTGAAGCAGAGTGTACGAAGCAACTCTTCAACCTTCCAACTGGGGCTAGATGCATGCAAGGCAGGTGGAGGAGTGAAGGCTGTCACACCCCAGCCCTACTCTAACAGAATTCTTTCCAGCCTTATCCTTGCACAGGAATGAGCAGCACATTCTGTCCCCTGCTTACTCTCCTAGAATCATACAATCATTAAGGCTGGAAAAGATGTCTAAGTTCATCTAGTCCAACCATCAACCCAGCACTGCCGTGCCTACTAAACCATGTCCCAGAGTGCCGTGTCTACATGTATTTTAAACACCTCCAGGGGTAGTGACCCCATCACCACCCTAGGCAGCCTGTTCCAATGCTTGACCACTCCTTCAGTAAAGGAATTTTCCATAGAATCCAATCTAAATCTCCCCTGGCACAACTTGAGGCCATTTCCTCTTGTCCTATCACTTGGCAGAAGAGACCCATACCTCTCTACAGCCTCCTTTCTGGGAGCATAGACACAGAGATGGTCTCCCCTTAGACTCCTTTCCTGCAGACTGTACAAGCCTAATTCCCTCAGCTGCTCCTCCACCAGCTTTGTTGTCCTTCTTTGGACACACTCCAGCAACTCTGTCTTTCTTGTCGTTGTGACTGCCATATCCTAGGATTTTCTCCAGAAGAGGTTGCCATAGCTTTTGGCAAACCATAAGGCACAGAAGGTAGCATAGTCCCAGGCTCAGGTGCGGACTTGTCAATCAAGTTTGGCTTCAGGTAATAAAGTTCCTGCTGTGGGATATGCTAAGCAAAGCAGAATGGGTTTTTCTTTGAGATTGCTGGCTGGAAAATGCTTTTGGAGAAGAACAAGAGAAGTCTGTCTTCTAAGGTTTGCTTACCATGGCAAGAAAGACACCAAGTGACATTTTACAGCCTAAATGGCATTTGCAAAGTGCAACACAGAGGTGAACCCAATACAGGCAAAGCAGCAGGCTTGTACGTGCCAGTGCCTTCGCTCACCTGCTTCTCCCCTTGCCAAAGGAATGCTCTGAGCTGGATGTGTTTGGTGCCTGGCAGCACCTGCTGCCAGGCTCACTGCTGCTATGCTCACAGCTATGTAGGCTCACTGGCTGTGTCCTCACACACCTCTCCCTCAGCCAGGGCAGGCCATGGATCACTGCTGTCTTTCACCAAGTGTGTGAGGGCTGGCACTATCCTCCCCTGGCATGACAAGCTGCCCTCACTGGAAGTCATCCATACATCCATGCATTTGTCTGTCTGTCCACCTACACCCCTCACCCCGCAACTGTCCTCAGTGTTGGAGGCATGAAGCCCCCAGGTTGTGTAGTGGGCCCAGAGGAGTGCTGTATGCTCAGGGCTGAAAGCCAGCATGTGGGTGTCAGGAAATGGCGAGATGCTTCCCTGCAGATGGCTCAGCAGAAGCCTGAATTACTCCTGCTCTACTGGCAGACGCATTTACTGTGCTCCAAGAATTAGCTAGCTGCCTTGATTTTTAGACAGACCTGCACCAAAGGAATTGATTGGTATTGAATCTCTCATCATCCCCCAGCACAGGACAGAGGCTTTGCCATCCTGTGTCTGGGGAAGGGACTTACAGAGGAGATAACTGACTTATTATTATCACAGACATCTTGTGTGGTCAATGAGTTGAGGATGATTCTTGGGTGAACACCTTAACCCTTGAACCTCTCTAGAAGAGGTTGGTTTAGAATCTAATGATTCTATGAGAGGCTGAGGGAGTTGAGGGTGTTCAGCCTGGAGAAGAGGAGGCTCAGGGGAGACCTCATTGCTGTCTACAACCACCTGAAAGGAAGTTGTAGCCAGGTGAGGTTGGTTTCTTCTCCCAGGTACCCAGTGAGAGGACAAGAGGACAGTCTCAAGCTGTGCCAGGGCAGGTTTAGGCTGAACATAAGGAAGAAAGTCTTCACAGAAAGAGTGATTGGCATTGGAATGGGCTGCCCAGGGAGGTGGTGGAGTCACCATCCCTGGAGATGTTTAAGAGGAGGGTGGATGAGGCACTTAGTGCCATGGTTTAGTTGATTGAAGGTGTTAGGTGTTAGGTTGGACTCGATGATCCTAGAGGTCTTTTACAACCTGGCTAATTCTGTGGTTCTGTGATTCTGAGAAGGACTTTCACTCCTGGAATTGCTCTTGAGTGCGAAGGCAGGAGCAAGAGTTCAGATCCAAAGCTTCTGGCAATTCTAGAAGCCCTAACCACTCAGGTTTTGCTTTCTTATGCTCCAGGACTTCCCACAACCTTTGACATGATGGTTTCACTGCTACTCACAGCCACAGCTTGGTCAGCACATCCCTTGGTTGGACTGGAGAGTCTGAAGGTGAAGACTGCAAGAAAATGCTATCCCCACCTGGTCAGAGCTGTCGCCTTGCAGAAGCTGCAGACTTCTGAACTGAGACTCAGGTCTGGGGATGGTGGGTCTGTGCTAGAGCAGCCAGAGCAGATTTATTGGAGGGGACAGTGGGGTAAGCATTTTGAGATCCTGGAATAGATGCTGCTGGAGAGGGTAGCTTACTGTCAACAATCTGCACACCATTTATTCCTGAAATTTGCTTTACTTGCTTTTTTTCACTGCTGTGCCCTAAGGGGCCTCATGCTGTGTCAGCCTTGAGGCAGACCCACATCCCTGAGCCTTACAGCAGTAAGTCATAGCAGAAGAAATGCTGTAGAAAACATTCCCTGGCTTGTGCTGCAAAGGAATGCCTCGGCACTGTCAGCCTCCCCAGATCTTACTCCATCTGGACTGAGTGGCTGCAACTGCTCCTATGAGCAATGCATGGCACCATGAATATCTGAAGCACCTTCTAGGACTGAGGGACTGGGTTTGTCACACTCCTCACATTCCCTATTGCCAAGGGATTTGGCTACATGGCATCAAGCACCTCGTCAGGGTAGAATCATAGAACCAAGGAGTCACTTAGATGGGGACTGAGTTTTTCACACTCCCTTTTGCCAAGGGATTTGACTACATGGCATCAGGGACCTCGACAGTGCAGAATCATAGAATCATGGAGTCACTTAGATGGGGACTGAGTTTGCCACACTCCTCACACTCCCTTTTGCCAAGGGATTTGGCTACATGGCATCAGGGACCTCAACAGTGTAGAATCATGGAGTCACTTAGATTGGAAAAGGCCTTCAAAATCATTGAGTCCAACCATTAATCCTATTCTACCAAGACCACCACTAAGCCATATCCCCAAGCATCTCCCCTACCAGGTTTTTAAACATACCCAGAGATGGTGACTCTACTACCTCCCCAAGCAGCCTGTTCCAATACCTGGCAACCCCTTCTGTGAAAACAAAACTTCCTGAAGTTTAGCCTAACTCTCTCAAGATGCAGCATGAGGCCATTCCCTTTTGTTCTATCACTAGTTACCTGGGGAAAGAGACTCACTCCCACCTCATGATGAGCTCTTTCAGGCAGTTGTACAGAGTGAGAATGTGTCCCTTTAGCCTCCTTTTCTTCAGACTAAACACCCCATTTCCTCAGCTGCTCTTCAGAAGACTTGTTCTCTAGGTCATGGAATCACAGAAACATGCAGGTTGGAAAAGCCCCTCAGGATCACCAAGTTCACTCTGCAAGATTCACCTTGAACCATGTGCCTAAGCACCACATCCAAACGACCCTTGAACACATCCAGGGTGAGTGACTCCACCACGTCCCTGGACAGCTCATTCCAGTCCCTGACCACTCTCTCTGTGAAAAAACTTTTTCCTAATGTCCAGCGTAAACCTCCCCAGCCTCAGCTTGAGGCCACTCTCCCTGGTTCTGTGACCAACTACCTGTGAGAAAAGACCAGCAGCAGCCTCTCCACAATGTCCCTTCAGGTAGTTGTGGACAGCAATGAGGTCTCCCCTCAGCCTCCTCTTACTCAAACTAACCATCCTCAGCTCCTTCAGTTGCTCCTCATAAGATTTAATCTCTAGGCCCTTCACCAACTTCCTTGTCCTCCTCTGGACCTGCTCCAGCACCTCCACATCTCTCATGTATTGTGGTGCCCAAAACTGAACACAACACTCAAGGTATGGCCTCACCAAAGCTGAGTGCAAGGGGACAAGCCAAGTGCAAGGAGACTTCATCAGCTTTGTTTGTCCCACTCCAGCACCTCAAAGTCTTTCTTGAAGTGAGATGCCTAAAACTGAACACAATACTTGAGGTGTGTCTTTACCAATGCAGGGTGCAGATTGTCCTCTTCTACAGGCAGGATGTGATGCTGTGCTGTGGGTACCTGCCTGTTAGTAGTTGTGCTGAGATCTTCCCTTTTTGCTGCACTCAAGTCAGGGGAGAAGCAAACAGAACAGTTGGCATGGTATATTTCACTAACAAAAGGTGAGGAAGAGCTGCCAGCAGCCCTTGTGGAGAGAGGTGACGCACAGATGTGGGGGAAACCTCTTGAAAAGGTCATTCAGGGATTATGGCCACAGCTGGCACATGGCCTGTAAAGCTTTTCTAGGGAGTGGCACCACACTGCCTCTGCAAACACAAATCTCAGAACATGACACGTACTCAAATGAGCAAAACCTTGCACATGAGCTGAGCAGGTGGCACCCTCCCTTTCTGCTGAAAGTGAAGATGAGCCCTGAAGACAAGTGGGTTCCTCAAATTCATCCCTGACATTCATATCTGAGGCATGCCACAAGAGTTGGGGCTGTTCAGTCTGGAGAAGAGGAGGCTCTCAGGTGACCTTCTTGTGGCCTTCCAGTATCTGAAGGGGGACTACAAAAAAGCTGGAGAGGGACTTCTGAGGCTCTGAGGGAGTGACAGGACTAGGGGGAATGGAGCAAAGCTGGAGCTGGGGAGATTCAGATTGGACGTGAAGAGGAAGTTGTCCAGCATGAGAGTGATGAGAGTGTGGACTGGGTTGCCCAGGGAGGTGTTTGAGGCCCCATGGCTGGAGGTGTTTAAGGCCAGGCTGGATGAGGCTGTGGGCAGCCTGCTGTAGGGTAGGGTGTCCCTGGGCATGGCAGGGCGGTTGGAACTAGATGATCCTTGTGGTCCCTTCCAACTCTGACTGATTCTATGATTCTGGTGGTCTTTCCTTCCAAGCTTTTGGTCAGGCCACAGCCTAATTGTATTTTCAGAGAGCTTGCTGAATCATAGAATCAACCAGGTTGGAAGAGACCTCCAAGATCATCCAGTCCACCCTAGCACCCATCCCTGTCCAGTCAACTAAACCATGGCACTAAGTGCCTCAGACAGGCTTTGCTTCAACACCTCTAGGGATGGTGACTCCACTACCTACCTGGGCAGCTCCCTGAGCTATCTTCTGCCTAGTCAGTCATCTGTACCTAGGACAAACCCCCTTCACAACTCTTTCCCTGCCCAGTTTTCTGGACAAGGTGAAGGAGTGATGGCAGGATGTGGGAAAAGGGGAGTTAGGTGCATGTTTCCCAGGATCTAAAGCTGCAGCAGTGTCTCTCTCCTCACTTTAGATCTGCTTTGGTAGACACATAACAGAATGAGCAGTCCTTGATCTAAAACTTACCAGCCTTTGAAGAGTCTGTGCTTCAGCCAAGCAGCCAGCAGTTGCTGCCTGAAGAAAGCCGAAAAGCCACTCTGCAAGCTCTGCAGTTTCATTTCTCTCCCCCTTGAAGCACCAGAGCTGTGCACTAATCAAGCTATTTCTGCAACAAGCTGGGGAGGAAAGAAAGAGAGATTGTTGGTGCTAATGCTATTTTTAAATGCTTTGCAGACTCTTGAATAGGCTGATGATGGGGGCCGTGCAAGGACTCAGACAGAGACAAATTGATGTGTGGTAAATTCATCTGTTATTCTTCAACCAGGAGGTGACTCTTGGCAGCACAACTGCAAAGGTACATCAAGGAGCAGCAGCTCCTTGCAGCTCCTTGCAGCAGCAAGGTCTGGGCTTGCAGCCTTCAAAAAGCCTTCAGCTCAGTGCTCTCAGGGCTCTGTGCCTCCTTCCTAGCCATCCATGAGACACCATCACTGCAGAAGAGCTGCATGCTTGCAAAAGAACCTCTGGGAACTGGCTTACAGTTATGCAGTGTGTGTAAGGACTGCTGCGTGTATGGCAGAGGCTTCACAGAATCACAGAACCACAGAACGGTAGGGGTGGGAAATGACCTCCAGAGATTATCCTGAAGGTGTGCAAAAAAAGCCTGAATGAGGCACCTAGTGCCATGATCTAAATGATTGGACAGGGCTGGGTGATAGGTTGGTGAAGAGGAGGCTCAGGGGTGACCTCATTGCTATCTACAACTACCTGAAGGGAGGCTGTAGCCAGGTGGGGGTTGGTCTCTTCTGCCAGGTAACCAGCAAGAGAACAAGGGGACACAGTCTTGAGTTGTGTCGGGGGAGGTTTAGGCTGGATGTTAGGAGGAAGTTGTTGTCAGAGAGAGTGATTGGCATTGGAATGGGCTGCCCAGGGAGGTGGTGGAGTTGCTGTCCCTGGAAGTGTTGAAGCAAAGCCTGGCTGAGGCACTTAGTGCCATGGTCTAGTTGATTGGAAAGGGCTGGGTGCTAGGTTGGAGTGGATGATGTTGGAGGTCTCTTCCAACCTGCTTGATTCTATGACTCTATGAGTTGCTATAGGGCTTGCTTGTGTAGAAATTGCTGTCTGCTCTGCTCCTTAATTGCACGTTGAAGTAACTTGGGCTGAAAGCGGTCTTTGCCAATGGTGACTATAAACTTCCTCTTGGGAGGAGCTTGACTGACACTGCCTGTGAATTTGTGTGCTTCAGGATGCTCAAAATCTGGATGGAATACAGGATGCTACCCTTGTTGATGCTACCTTCCAAGGTGGCAAGTTATCTGCTCCGTCTTCCTTTGAGCTTTGAGTATGATTTTTGCACAAGTATCAGCGACAAAATGCAGGGAGGTGCTTCTCCCCAGCTCTTGCTTCTCTACGCTCGAGACTGCTGGGGAGTGCAGTCCTTTCGACCTCCCTTCTATGTGCATGGGCTACCAGTTGGCCTTAGGCAAAGTTACTGAGGAACAGACCTAGTCCAACTCCCCTGCCAGAGCAGGTTTACCTAGAGTGGGTTGCACAGGAATGTGTTCAGGCAGGCCTTGAATGACTGTGGAGATGGAGACTCCACCACCTCTCCAGGCAGCCTGTTGCAGTGCTCCACCACCCTCAGAGTAAACAAGTTTCTTCTTATGTCAAGATGGGACATCCTTTGTTCAAGTTTGTGCTCATTACCTCCTGTCCTGTCCCTGCGCACCACTGAATATCAACTGGCCTTATCCTCCTGGCACCCATGCTTTAAGTATTTATAAGCATCGGTAAGATGCCCTCTCAGTCTCCTCCTCTCTAGGCTAAAAAGTCCCAAGCCTCTCAACCTCTCTTTTTAAGAGACATATTCAAGTCCCTTTAAAGGGACAATGGAGCTGGTGGAGGTGCAACTGAGGGAATTGGGCTTGTATAGCCTGGAGAAAAGGAGTCTAAGGGCAGACGACCTCTGTGTCTACAGCTCTCTGAAAGGAGTGTGGGCCTCACTCCTTCTGTGTGGGATAAGCTGTTGCCTGCCTCTGCACATACTTTGCACCTCTGGGATGGGTTCCACCCACGACAAGCTAGAGAGAGTGAATGACTGCCTTTTCTCAGCTCCTACAAAACAAAATCAGTCCTGTCCACCATCCAAAGAAATGTAGAACAGAAGAAAGTCTCAAACTTTGGACTCACCCCAGTAGCAGGGAATGTTCCCAGGTGGTGGTGAGAGAACAGGATGGGAGCAGAGAGGCAAGAACATGAGCTGAACTGGCTGAACATGAGCCAGCAGTGTGCCTAGGTGGCCAAGAAGGCCAACAGCATCCTGGCCTGGATCAGCAATGGTGTGACCAGCAGCAGTAGGGAGGTGATCATGCCCCTGCACTCAGCACTCGTGAGACCACACTTCCAGTACTGTGTCCAGTTTTGGTCACCTCAGTATAGGAGGGACACTGAGGTGCTGGAGCAGGTGCAGAGAAGGGTGATGAGGCTGGGGAGAGGTCTGGAAAACATCACCTATGAGGAGCAGCTGAGGGAGCTGGAGGTGTTTAGTCTGGAGAAGAGGAGGCTGAGAGGGGACATGATTGCCCTCTACAACTCCCTAAAAGGAGGTTGTAATGAGGCTGGAGCTGGTCTCTCCTCCCCAATTACTAATGATAGGACAAGAGGAAATGGCCTCAAGTTGCATCAGAGGAGGTTTAGGTTGGCTGTTGGGAGGAAGTTCTTTACTGAGCAGGTGGTCAGGTACTAGAACAGGCTGCCCAGGGAGGTGGTGGAGTAACCATCCCTGGAGGTGTTTGAAAGGAGAGTGGTTGGTGTTTGAGGCTATGGTCTAGTGCTGAAGGATGCTGGGATGAAGGTTGGACTGGATAATCCTGGTGGTCCTTTCCAACCATAGAGATTCCTAGTGATGAGAGGTTGTGCTGAGGGATTTGGTTTAGTCAAGGACTTGTCAGTGTGAAACTGATCGGACTCCATGATCTTGAAGGCCTTTTCCAATCTAAGAATTTCTGTGTTTCTGTGAGGAGTGTTGCACTGATGGAAAAAATTTAAGAAACCCCAGCTCTGGTGACAAATTCAGGTGGCATTTTCCCTAGCCCTAGCAGCAGGTGAGGAACCTGAAGATACAAAACCAGAGCAGGCAGCCTTTCTGGCCTCTCTTAACTATTGAGCTGTTGAGGCAGGGACAAGAGATGCACCTGGGGCATGGTGCATCAGCACCCCCACCCCTTTGGAAACGTTTTGCAGAGGGAAAATATGTATTTGCCTTTCAATGGATTTATGAGCTGCCCTGTAATGCCAAGCAGAGATTTAGATCCTGATGGCTGATTTCTAATAGGATGGCTTAAAAAAGAAAGAAAGTCACTCTCTATTAAAGTGTCAGCTTTAAGAATAATTTCTATGCCGTCCTGTCAGTCTTGACTCTGTTAAATTCAATAAGGCTTTTTCATGAAGGTAAGAAACTGCTTTTGTAAGAATCACAGAATCAGCCAGGGTTGGGAGGGACCACAAAGATCATCTGGTTCCAGCTCTCCTGCCATGGGCAGGGACACCCTACCCTAGAGCAGGCTGCCCACAACCTCAGCCAGCCTGGCCTTAAACACCTCCAGCTATGGGGCCTCAAACACCTCCCTGGGCAACCCATTCCAGCCTCTCACCACTCTCCTGCTCAACAACTTCCTCCTCATGTCCAGTCTGAATCTCCCCACCTCCAGCTTTGCTCCATTCCCCCTAGTCCTGTCACTCACTGAGAGCCTCAAAAGTCCTTTCTCAGCTTTTTTGTAGACTCCCTTCAGGTACTGAAAGGCCACAAGAAGGTCACCTTGAAGCCTCCTCTTCTCCAGACTGAACATCCCCAACTCTTTTAGTCTGTCCTCATAGCAGAGCTGCTCCAGCCCTCTGAGCATCCTCATGGCCCTTCTCTGGACACGCTCCAGCATCTCCACATCCCTCTTGTAATGGGGGCTCCAGAACTGGATGCAGTACTACAGGCAGGGTCTCAGCAGAGCAGAGTAGAGGGGGAGAATCACCTCCGTGGCCCAGCTGGCCACACTTCTCCTGATGCAGCCCAGGCTCTGGTTGGCCCTCTGGGCTGCAAGTGCACACTGCTGGCTCATGTTGAGCTTCTCATCCAGCAGCAGCACCCCCAAGTCCCTTTCCTCAGGGCTGCTTTCCAGCCACTCACTGCCCAGCCTGGATTTTTGCTTGGGATTGCCCCGACCAGATGCAGGACCTTGTGCTTGGTATCGTTGAGCCTCATGAGGTTGTGTGCTAGTTAGAAGCAAGCTGGAATGTTTTGGTAAAAGAACTTGATAACAGGCAGTGAAATGAAAACAATTGATGTCAACTTCTCTCACAGTTACGCTGAGAACATTGGGAAGAAGAAGTAAACTTTCTCCATTTTGTCTTTTCATTCTGCCTTTGCCTTCAGACCTGGTCACATCTCATTAACCCTGCTCCTACTAACCTTGCTCCCTAACCTCTTGGCTGCACCTCTCTTCTTCCTGAGAACTGGGGTAAGGTTGAGAGGGCCAGGGGAGGTGTTGGGGTGGTTTGAGAGCCCCTTCTGGGGACTCAGGTTTCTGGGAGGGGAGTTGTGCTTTTGTATTGTTTATCCTTTGTATATTTCTATATATAATTGTATATAACTGTATATATTGTAAATAGCTGCTTGTAAATTCTGCTAGCTGTAAATAAATTGCTTCATCTATATTCCCAGAGGTCGTCTGAGTTAGCTGGGGCAAATACAAAAGTGTGGGGGGGCGGGGTAACCCCCAAACCATCACAGGTTGGCTTGTGCCTACCTCTCCAGCCTGTCCAGGTCCCTCTGGATGGATCCCTTCCCTCCAGTGTGTCTGCTGCACCACACAGCTTGATGTGGTCAGCAAACATGCTGAGGCTGCACTCAGTGCCTCTGTCCATGTCATACATCTCAAGTGAGCTCTCTGTTGAAAGCAGAGTCTGGATCATCCACACCATTACGCTGAGCTGATGCAGAAGCGTTTGAAAAGGCTGTCGCACAGACCCCTGATCTTGCTGAGGAGATGCTGCCACTCAACACACACTGACCATGTCAGATCTTCCTGTGCTGCCCATTCCTAACAGCCAACATTAATCTTGCATCCCGAAGGATGCAAAGGGCCCTGCTTTCCACAGCCGCTCTACTGACAACCATGTCAAGTCCTCCTTTTTCCAACAGTGGATCATGACATGTCCTTTGTCTGTTGCCTTTGGGAGGTGGAGGGAGGCTGGGGGTGGAGAACAGAGGGCAGTTGTCACCCAGCTCCTTGGCTATATGAGAAAGTGGCTTCTGTTTCTGAGCTGCTCTCCGCTCCACATCTTTCATCGCCGTCGAATTAAACAAGAGTTCCTTTTGTGCAGGGGGACGAATGGTCCTGTAAGGGTCAAACAGCGCTGCCTGCACAGGCTGGAACCTCCCGCACACAGTATGGGCTTGTCCTGCTGACACACAATCACCGTCAGTTGTGTGTGCCCCAAGGCTGGCTCTCCTCCTGGCACCAGACACATGGGGGCAGAGTCCATACGTTCAGGGAAGGAAGCAAATGCCAGGGCACTGCTGCCCTCTGCAACATGCAGGGCTGCATCTCGGCGACGTTTAGTGGCTGAGCAGGACTTGCCTGTGCTTGGTCCTCTCTGAGTAGCTGGGTTAGTGCTTGGACGTGAGTTTAACTCACTTTGCTGGCTTTGGAGCTGTAAAGTCACAGAATCACAGAATGGTAGGGTTTGGAAAGGAACTGCTGGGGATCATCTAATCTAACGCTCCTGCCAAAGCAGGATCACCTAGAGTAAATCATACAGGGACATGTGCCCATGTATTTGAAAGTCTCCAGGGAAGATTTCACCACCTCTCTGAGCAGCCTGGTCCAGTACTCCATCAGCCTTACTGGAAAATAAATGTGCCTTTTGTTTAAGTGCAACCTCCAGTGTTCTGGTTTGCACACATTGCACCTTTAGCCTATTCCTGGGTGCTGCAGAAAAGGGCCTGGCCAAGTCCTGTATGAAAGACCTCTACTTGGAGGTCAGGTAGGAAATGTCTCTTGCTGTGGCAGTGTGCTGGCCTGGTATCATCTCTAGGGGTTTTTTTGGGTGGTTAAACAAGATGCAGCCATGAATCCCTGTAGATTCTGCAAATTAGCTGCTTGACTCCAACAATGAGCATGCAAAGAGCTCACAAATGCAACAGAAGCTTTTGATCGCTTTCTGCTAGAACAGAGTGTACTTCCTGCTGTGGATTAAGGACACACAGAAAGATGCCTGCTGCTCTTTGCTGGGATGCTCTTGTCCATCCACTTTTCTTGTGCATATAGTTACATCTGACTGTGTCAGCTACTGGCACGAGTCTTGCTCATCTAGGTAGCTGAGTCTGGGCAGAGTCTTTCCTCATGGGAGATCTGAATCCATTGATGAGAGAGCAGAGTTTATCAAGGCAGAGAAGTAGGTGGTGTGGAGTTTGCTCTGCAACATGGTTGCCTGGAAGCCTTCAGCCTCTCCCTCAAGATGGATGGCCTTCACCACTCCAATGTACTCCTGCTTAGGTTTCTGCTGGGAGGATGGTTTGGGCATTAGCAATTCAGTGCATTTAACGTTCTTCACTTTCTTTCAGGAAATCTCCTGAGCCTTGCTCAGGACAAGGTGATTACAGCTGTGCAGTGTGGCATGGCAGGGAGAAAGAGAAGGAAAGAAAGAAAGAAAGAAAGAAAGAAAGAAAGAAAGAAAGAAAGAAAGAAAGAAAGAAAGAAAGAAAGAAAGAAAGAAAGAAAGAAAGAAAGAAAGAAAGAAAGAAAGAAAGAAAGGGAGAAAGGAGGAAAGGAAGAAAGGAAGGAGAGAAGAGAAGAGAAGAGAAGAGAAGAGAAGAGAAGAGAAGAGAAGAGAAGAGAAGAGAAGAGAAGAGAAGAGAAGAGAAGAGAAGAGAAGAGAAGAGAAGAGGAGAGAAACAAAATGAAACCTGAAGGTCGAGACATGCTGTTTCCATGCCAATCAGCACTGATGAAGTATGTGTCCATGGGCAAAGCCAGGGCTTGAATAGGACATTAGGCTGCAAATGTTCAGGGTCTGTAGAAGAACAAAGGACTCTTGCTGATTGCTGTATTGTGCCACTCTAGCAAACGGGAAGGTCACTGTGCTAGGCTTTTTGTTAAAGGCCTCTCAACCTTTAAGCTGTCATTTCTGAGTGCTTGTAATTCATGGCCAGTTAAGTAATTTTAGCAAAATGAAACTCTCTTTCCAGCTTGAAATAGAGCATCTTGTGCTAGTTTGAAGCAAGCTGGAATGTTTTGGTAACAGAACTAGATAACGGGCAGTGAAATGAAAAACAATTGTGTCTACTTCTCTCACAGTCACGCTGAGAACTCTGGGAAGAAGAAGAAAACATTCTCCATTTTGTTTCTCACTCTTGCTTTTGCCTTAGACCTGGTCACATCTCATTAACCCTGCTCCTACTAACCTTGCTCCCTAACCTCTTGGCTGCACCTCTTTTCTTCCTGAGAACTGGGGTAAGGTTGAGAGGGCCGGGGGGAGGTGTTGGGGTGGTTTGAGAACCCCTCCTGGGGACTCAGGTTTCTGGGAGGGGAGTTGTGCTTTTGTATTGTTTATCCTTTGTATATTTCTGTATATAATTGTATATAACTGTATATATTGTAAATAGCTGCTTGTAAATTCTGCTAGCTGTAAATAAATTGCTTCATCTATATTCCCAGGGTCCGTCTGAGTTAGCTGGGGCAAATACAAAGTGTGGGAGGGGCGGGGTAACCCCCAAACCATCACATTTTTAATTGGCGCCCAACGTGGGGCTAGATATTTCAGTGAGTGGAAATTAGCTCTGGGAATTAAGATGAAGCTAATCAAGCAGCTATTGTACTTGGTGGGGATTGCTGTGTGGCCTGTTTTCTGGTTTTTTGTGTACAACTGGATCAAAGATCAAATTGGTTATTTCTTGCTTCATGTAGTTTTTAAGAAGGTCAAAGCTAAGCTTTCAAGCATGTTCTGGAGCTGGGGTGATTTTATTCTTGGTTATGCTGGTTTTAATGTCACTGAGAATATTACTAGTGATATTACAAGAGTTTTTGTCAATAATGTGACGATCAGTCAAAATGTCTGCTTTATCTACTGCTCTCATGAGGGTCATCCAGCCCCAAACTGAAATGCCAAATCCCTGCAAGGATTGCTACTCGAAAGAGAGCATGGCATGGTTGCTGGGCATTATACTGGCTCTTGTAGTTTTAAATTTCATATTAATTTTGGCATTATTGGTGAAAAATTCAAAACCAGCTTCTGTAAGAGCTAGGAAAAATTCTGTGTCTCAGAAGCAGTCTCTTTCACAGCAAAACAAGGGAACACAGTCATCGGCTTCCCCCTTGCCAGCCTCTGCCCCTCCTTCTCCAAGTGCTGGGAACACGGCCAGTGTTCCTGCCACTAACGTAAACACTGATAACAAAAACAAAAACAATAACGGGCAGAGCTCAGCAGGAGCCTCAGGAGGACAGGCAGGTACCCAAAATCAGAATGTTCCCAGCAAAAATGATAACACCTCAGGGTTGGCAGGCATCCCAGGAGGACAGGCAAACAATCCCACTAATGCTAATACTACTGCTAATGCTGGTAACGCTAGCCCAGTCAGTCCAAATCCTAATGACACCAGCTCAGCCAATTTGAAACCCCAGCCAGCAGACCAGAATAAAAATCCTCCTGTTAAAAGCAAGGCAGATTTGAACTCACAAGCTCCAGGTCAGACCCCTAAGGATACAAATGCTCCAAGTCAAACCTCCAATAATTCAAATGCTCCAAGTCAGACCCCTAAGGATTCAAACCCTTCAGGTCAGACTCCTAAAGATTCAAATCCTCCAGCAGACACATCCAAGTCTGTTGCTGCTCAGGCCCTTCTGGCACCTGCTAAGGCAAAAGCTAAGACAAAGAGTGGTTCGCAGGAGGATGTAAGACAGGGGACCTCTGGTGATCAGCAGCAAGAGGAGGAGGAGACAGTTAGTCTGCGAGACCTTGTAGATGTGCTGAGACAACAATACTCAAGTGAGAGGAGCG
The DNA here is from genome assembly GCF_015220805.1 of Pogoniulus pusillus. Taxonomy (NCBI): domain Eukaryota; kingdom Metazoa; phylum Chordata; class Aves; order Piciformes; family Lybiidae; genus Pogoniulus; species Pogoniulus pusillus. The sequence goes on along the minus strand of NC_087268.1, from coordinate 16,658,063 downwards.
CTGTGAGGTTAGCTGCCAAGAGAGAGGATGGTTCCAATGAGTTTAGGAATGCTATGAGGAAGATTGTGTTAGGCCCAGCACCACCAGAACAACAGGAGGAAGAGGAGGAAGATGACATCCAAGGCTCCAAGGATCCACTCAGAGAGGTCAGGGAAGTTAGGAAGGAATACACAAGGGAATCAGGTGAGCCAATCTTAAGCTGGCTAGTGAGATGCCGTGGTATTGGTGCTAATGCTCTGCAGGTAGGAGACAAGTCTGCCAAGCAGCTGGGACCACTCACTAAGGAGAGTGGAGTGGACAAACACCTGGCAAGTCCTCTTGGTAGGGTTAGCTTGTGGACACGCCTTCTGTTGGCTGTGGCTATGAGATATCCTTCCCGAGATGATTTGCCATGGGCTGCCAAGAAGTGGAACACCGTTGAGCAGGGAATTAAGCTTCTGAAGGAGTTTGCTGTGAAGGAAGTGCTTTATGGAGATCATGGCACACATGAGCCTGATGATATTCCTTTGGGAACAGGTCTCATGAAGAAGCTGATTAAGCTTGCTCCTTCATCCTATGCTAACATCTTGGCCAGTAAATTCCTAGCAAGGAGTGATAATGGAAGATCTTTCACTGTTGGTGAATTCACTGACCAGCTCAGGCAGACAGAGGACAGCTTGTCACATTCTGGTATAATCTGTGCCATAAAGACTATGACTACAGAGCTTAAAGATGGTATTAGAGATGGCATTAAGGAGAGCATGAAAGAACTGAAGGAGGATCTCAAAAACATTACCAATCTGGTAAAGGATACCATTCCTGCATCATCTGAATGGGTGCATGTTTCTGCAGTTAGGAACAGACGCCCACCTCCTGCAAGGCAATTCCAGCCCAGGAGGAGACAAATTCCACCCAGACAGCAGCAATCACGTGCGTCACTGTGGATACTTCTGCGTGACACATATGGTGAGAACATGAACAAATGGGATGGTAAACCTACTTCAGCTCTTTCAAAGAGAGTCAGGGAACTGCAGAGTGGCAGAAACAGAGGCAATAATTCCAGAAAAGTAGCTGTCACTTCTTCAGCTCCCGAGAGCAACTGCAATTGTTCCAACAGTTGCAGTTCCTCTTACAACAACACCAATCACTGTGTACACCCTACATGCCATGTTCAGCATTAGGGGTGCCCTGCCTCCAGCCAGGAGGAGGAAAGGGATAGTGGAGAGAACCGAATCTATTGGAATGTATTCATTAGGTGGCCTGGCAGTTCAAGAGTTCGGAAATACAGGGCTTTAGTTGACACAGGTGCTCAATGTACTTTATTGCCATCTAATTGCAAAGGGACAGAGTCCATTTCTATTTTTGGAATCACTGGTGGATCTCAAGAGTTAACTAAGGTACAGGCTGAGATCAGTTTAACTGGTAAAGAGTGGAAGACACATACTATTGTAACTGGTCCTGATGCGCCTTGCATTCTGGGAATTGACTTTTTGAGACAAGGTTGTTTCAAAGATCCTAAGGGTCATAAATGGGCTTTTGGAATAGCATCTGTAGAGATTGAGGATGATAAATTGAAATTGTCTGTTAGACCTGAACTTTCTGATGAATCTGCAGTTGTGGGACATCATGACATAGAGGATCTGGAAGTGCCAATTGCAACTCAAACTGTTCATCATAGGCAGTACAGAACTAACCGTGACTCTTTGTTGCCCATTCATCAGCTGATTCGTCAACTGGAGAGTCAGGCTGTCATCGAGAAAGCTCATTCACCTTTCAACAGTCCCATCTGGCCTGTGCGCAAACCTACGGGCGACTGGAGACTCACAGTTGACTTTCGTGCCCTCAACGAGGTGACGCCACCCATGAGCGCAGCTGTGCCGGACATGCTGGAACTCCAGTACGAGCTGGAATCGAAGGAGGCTAAATGGTATGCAACTATAGACATTGCTAATGCTTTCTTCTCTATTCCCATAGCAAAGGAGTGCAGGCCTCAGTTTGCATTCACCTGGAGAGGAATCCAGTACCAGTTCAATCGTTTGCCTCAGGGGTGGAAACACAGCTCAACCATCTGTCACTCAGTCATCCACAATGCACTGGAGAAAGGTAAAGCTCCAGAGCACATCCAGTACATCGACGACATCATTGTGTGGGGCCAAACTGCTGAGGAAGTCTTCGAGAAAGGTAACAAAATCATTGACATTCTGTTGCAAGCAGGTTTTGCCATTAAGAGAGACAAGGTCAAAGGACCTGCCAAAGAAATTCAGTTTCTGGGAGTGCGGTGGCAGGATGGTCGCCGTTACATTCCTCAGGATGTGATCAACAAAGTCTCTACCATGGCTGTTCCCACCAGTAAGAAGGACACACTTTCTTTTCTTGGTGTGGTGGGATTTTGGAGACTACACATTCCTGGTTTCAGTCAGATTGTCAAACCTCTGCATGATGTGACTCGTAAGAGAAACAATTTCGAGTGGGGACCTGAACAACAAGCAGCCTTTGATCAAATTAAGCGAGAAGTAGTCCATGCAGTGGGCCTGGGACCTGTGAGATCTGGTCCGGACATTAAAAACATTCTGTACACGGCTGCCAGTGACAATGGTCCAACTTGGAGTCTTTGGCAGAGAGCTCCAAATGAGACACGTGGTCGTCCACTTGGTTTCTGGGGACGTTGTTACAGAGGTTCAGAGACAAATTACACTGCAACTGAAAAAGAGATACTAGCAGCCTATGAGGGAGTGAAAGCAGCTTCTGAAGTGATTGGAACTGAGTCACAATTGCTTCTAGCTCCTAGACTGCCAGTTCTTAACTGGATGTTCAAGGGCAAAGGTTCAGCACCACATCATGCCACAGATGCAACCTGGTCTAAATGGATGGCTTTGATAACCCAACGAGCACGAATGGGTAATCTTGACCGACCTGGTCTGGTGGAGGTGATCAACAACTGGCCGGAAGGCACAGACTGTTCCAAACCTCCGGAGGAGAAAATAACTCGTGCTGAGGAAGCTCCTCCCTATGGTGATCTCTCTGATCAGGAAAAGAACTATGCTTTGTTCACAGATGGTTCCTGTCGTCTTGTTGGGAACAAGCGAATATGGAAGTCAGCAGTTTGGAGTCCAACCAGGAGAGTTACCGAAACGAAAGATGGCGAAGGAGAATCCAGTCAGTTTGCTGAGGTAAAAGCTGTTCAACTTGCTCTTGATGTGGCTGAACGTGAGAATTGGCCTATCCTTTACCTCTACACCGACTCGTGGATGGTAGCCAATGCTCTATGGGGTTGGCTGAAGGACTGGAAGAAGAATGGTTGGCAGAGGAAAGGAAAGCCTATTTGGTGTGCTGATCTATGGCAGGACATTGATGCACGGCTGGAGAAAACTCCAGTGAAGGTGCGGCACGTAGATGCACACATGCCTAAGAGCAGAGCCACTGAGGAACATCAACATAACCAGAAGGCAGACCAAGCTGCTAAGATTGCTCAAGTTGATACCAACTCTGATCTTGACATTGACCTTGATTGGAAACACCGAGGTGAGCTGTTCTTAGCTCGGTGGGCCCATGACTCATCTGGACATCAAGGCAGAGATGGAACATACCGATGGGCTCGTGATAGGTCAATTGACTTGTCCATGGACGCTATCACCCAAGTCATCTATGACTGTGACATTTGTGCTGCTATTAAGCAGGCTAAGCGAATCAAGCCCTTATGGTATGGTGATAGATGGTCAAAGTACAAGTATGGTGAAGCCTGGCAGATTGACTACATCACTTTACCTCGATCTCGTTCTGGTAAGCAGTATGTGCTAACGATGGTAGAAGCCAGCACTGGATGGTTGGAGACCTATCCAGTTCCACATGCAACTGCACGTAACACCATTGTTGGTTTGGAGAGACAGATCTTGTGGAGACATGGAACTCCAGAGAGAATTGAGTCAGACAATGGCACTCATTTCAAGAACAATCTTGTGAAAAACTGGGCCAAAGAGCATGGTATTGAATGGATCTATCACATACCCTACTATGCACCAGCTTCAGGGAAGATTGAACGCTACAACGGTTTGCTGAAAACCACCCTAAAAGCTATGGGGGGTGGAACTCTAAAAAACTGGGACAAACATTTAGCACAAGCTACTTGGTTGGTAAATAGTAGAGGTTCAGTAAACAGAGCAGGACCTGCACAATCAGATTTGGTCCAAACAGTAGACGGTGATAAAGTTCCTGTTGTATGTGAGAAGAATCTGTTAGGGAAAACTGTTTGGGTATTTCCTCCTTCGGGCGAAGGGAAACCTGTCCGAGGGGTGGTATCTGCTGAAGGTCCTGGTCATACATACTGGGTAATGCAGGAGAATGGTGAAATCCAGTGTATTCCACAGAGAAATTTAACCTTAGCTGAGAGAGTTTAAATTTAAGTTGTTAGGAGTTTTCTGTTCTAGGTAACATCGGCGCCCAACACTGAGAGAATCTACGGTAGAATCTACAGCACGTGAGCACGAACCCAACGTCACCTGGGAGTCCCTGTTCTGAGCTTTTGAATCACCTACATCCGATTGAAGTGTGAACTGAACTTGTATATATTGTCTTAGTGTAAATATTGGTTTAGATTAGATTGGATAATTCTCAGCGATACTCTGAGCGAAGTAGACAAGGGGTGGATTGTGCTAGTTTGAAGCAAGCTGGAATGTTTTGGTAACAGAACTAGATAACGGGCAGTGAAATGAAAAACAATTGTGTCTACTTCTCTCACAGTCACGCTGAGAACTCTGGGAAGAAGAAGAAAACATTCTCCATTTTGTTTCTCACTCTTGCTTTTGCCTTAGACCTGGTCACATCTCATTAACCCTGCTCCTACTAACCTTGCTCCCTAACCTCTTGGCTGCACCTCTTTTCTTCCTGAGAACTGGGGTAAGGTTGAGAGGGCCGGGGGGAGGTGTTGGGGTGGTTTGAGAACCCCTCCTGGGGACTCAGGTTTCTGGGAGGGGAGTTGTGCTTTTGTATTGTTTATCCTTTGTATATTTCTGTATATAATTGTATATAACTGTATATATTGTAAATAGCTGCTTGTAAATTCTGCTAGCTGTAAATAAATTGCTTCATCTATATTCCCAGGGTCCGTCTGAGTTAGCTGGGGCAAATACAAAGTGTGGGAGGGGCGGGGTAACCCCCAAACCATCACACATCTGAATCCAGTTCTGGAGCCCCCATTACAAGAGGGATGTGGAGATGCTGGAGCGCATCCAGAGAAGGGCCATGAGGATGCTCAGAGGGCTGGAGCAGCTCTGCTATGAGGACAGACTGAAGGAGTTGGGGCTGTTCTGTCTGCAGAAGAGGAGGCTCCCAGGTGACCTTCTTGTGGCCTTCCAGGATCTGAAGGGGGCCTACACCAAAAAAGCTGGGGGGGGGACTCTTTAGGCTCTCAGGGAGTGAGAGGACTACGGGGAATGGAGCAAAGCTGGAGGTGGGGAGATTCAGAGTGGCCATGAGGAGGAAGTTGTTGAGCATGAGAGTGGTGAGAGGCTGGAATGGGTTGCCCAGGGAGGTGGATGAGGCCCCATGGCTGGAGGTGTTTAAGGCCAGGCTGGCTGAGGCTGTGGGCAGCCTGCTCTAGGGTAGGGTGTCCTTGCCCATGGCAGGGGGTTTGGAACTAGATGATCCTTGTGGTCCCTTCCAACCCTGACTGATTCTATGATTCTATGATCACAAGGTGATGCTTGGACGGTGTAATGTGACAATGCCATAGGAAGGCTCAGAAAGCCTTCAGAGCCCTGGACAGTCCTCATCATGTGTTATGCTCATGCTGATAATCTGCTTTAAAGAACGGGAGGCACTCTCAGCCAGCTTGGAAGAGGTGAAAATACTCTCTGTGCAAAGGAATGGGATGAGCTCATGAGCACTGATATGGAATTCCCTTCCTTTCTATCCTACTCCATCTGTTGACCTCATCTTAATGCTGAAGAGGCCAGTCTGTGTGGGAGATTCAAATGGCAATCCAGACTTTGGGCTCATTTGGCTCTCAGCACCTCACCCACACAAATCCTGCCAATAGTCATTATTGTGATGTCTTCAGAGCTACTTCTAGTGAGAAATATTGGGAGAAAAAATGATAGGTGAATGTAACGCAATGCGTTGGCACTGGACGCACCTCATACCCCCTCCTTATTGCAGTCTTACCTGTGATGGAAGGGCCTCCTTCAGTTTCTGTACTGCCTATCTCAGAATCATAGAATCACAGGATTAAGCAGGATAGAAGAGACCTCCAACATCATCCAGTCCAACCTACCACCCAGCCCTGGACAGCCAACTAGATGATGGCACTAAGTGCCTCAGACAGGCTTGGCTTCAACACCTCCAGGGACAGAGACTCCACCACCTCCCTGGGCAGCCCATTCCAGTGCCAATCACTCTCTCTGGGAAGAACTTCCTCCTAACATCCAGCCCACAGATCAGGCCATGTGCATACATGTGTGTCCATATATGCACCAGTACTGCACACCAGTGCTGCTCAAAAAGTAGAGTCAGTGTTAAGTCCTCAAGCAAGTCATGCTTCGTCCTTCACCTCTCTTTTTACAGGTCTAATTTTGCCAAGGAGAAGGAATATTGTTGTCAATAGGACATATTTCTGTGTGCTAGTTTGTGCCTATCTAGAATGTTTTGGTGAGAAGAATTAGATTACAGGCTGTGAAAAGGAAACAGTGGTGATGTCTGCTGTACTCATAGGCTTGCTGAGATGTGTAAGAGCAAGAACACAAACATAGATAACAGAGTTGCTCTCTGGGGTTTGTGAGCTGCACTTCTCTCTCTAACCTAACCTGCCATCTGTGTGACTAATCCATCTGCTTCCTAACCCCCCTGGCTGACCCTCCAATCTTCCTTGGGTGTAAGGCAATGTCTTGGGTAAGGTAGAGGGGTGGGAAGAAGGTGGAAGGGTGGTTGGGAGCCCCTCCTGGGGACTCAGTTTTCTGGGAGGGCTGTTGTGTTTCTGTATTACTTTTGTAACTTGTCTATCTCTGTCTGTAGCTGTAGATAGTGTAAATACCTGCTTGCATATTGTGCTAAGCTGTATATATAAAGCTTCATTCAATTTCCAGATTGGCTGAGTTTAGTCTGGGAGAATTTCCAAAGTGTGTGGGGGGGCAGGTAACACCCAAACCTTCACACTATGCAACACTGAGATGTGGGGGATCCTGCTTTAGTAGAGGGGGTTGGACTAGATGATGCCCAGCATTCCCTTACCATTCTGTGTGTGTAAGAGCTAACACTCTCAATAAGAAAGCAGATCACACATGGACATTTGGATCCTTTCAGACTTGAATGTAGTGGGAAGTGGAGTAGTGTGGCAATAGAATAGCAGTTATTGCTCTAGCTGTGTTATTTTAACTCCCTCATGTGCCTAATCCATTCTGGAATAAGAGTAATTACTCCAAAGTAAGAAAATGCTTTTATTCTAGAGCAGTGTTTCCCTGAGGGTGACATATACTAAGAGCAGAGAATGAACTATTTTTTTCCTGCCTTACCAAACTTTAGGGATGCAAAAATTGTTTTCTGATCTGCACTGAAGTAAAAATTGGATTATTTAGGGATTTTTTTTCAGGAAAGATAAATCAAAGAGGTCAGGAAGAGTCCTGAGCAGCCTCATGACACTGAAAGAGTTCACGGAATCATAGAATCAACCAGATTGGAAGAGACCTCCAAGATCATCCACTCCAACCTAGCACCCAGCCCTGGCCAAGCAACTAGACCATGGCACTAAGTGCCTCAGACAGGATTTTCTTCAACATCTCCAGGGACAGCAACTCCACCACCTCCCTGGGCAGCCCATTCCAATGCCAATCACTCTCTCTGGCAACAATTTCCTCCTAACATCCAGCCTAGACCTCCCCTGGCACAACTTGAGACTCTGTCCCCTTGTTCTGTTTATGGTTGCCTGGCAGAAGAGACCAACCCCCACCTGGCTGCAGCCTCCCTTCAGGTAGTTGTAGACAGCAATGAGGTCACCCTGAGCCTCCTCTTCTCCAGGCTGCACACCCCCAGCTCCCTCAGCCTCTCCTCACAGGGCTGTGCTCCAGGCCCCTCACCAGCTTCGTTGCCCTTCTCTGGACACGTTCCAGTATCTCAACAAATGGTTGGGGCTCTTCAGTCTGCAGAAGAGGAGGCTCCCAGATGACCTTCTTGTGGCCTTCCAGGATCTGAAGGGGGCCTACATAAAAGCTGGGGAGGGACTTTTTAGGCTATCAGGGAGTGACAGGACTAGGGGGAATGGAGCAAAGCTGGAGGTGGGGAGATTCAGACTGTCCATGAGGAGGAAGTTGTTGAGCATGAGAGTGGTGAGAGGCTGGAATGGGTTGCCCAGGGAGGTGTTTGAGGCCCCATGGCTGGAGGTGTTTAAGGCCAGGCTGGGTGAGGCTGTGGGCAGCCTGCTCTAGGGTAGGGTGTCCCTGCCTGTGGCAGGGGGGTTGGGACTACATGATCCTTGTGGTCCCTCCCAACCCTGACTGATCCTATTCTATGGTCTGATCTGGGTAGAGGATCTGCAACCTGAGGTTCCTTGATTGCCTGACCCATGGGTGAGTTCCATTTACTTGGAACTCCTGCTCGCAGAGACCTGTCCTGAAAACACTTGAGGAGAAGTGTGTGCTCTGACTCCTAGTGTGCCTCTCTCTCTTTTTTCTTTTTTTTTTTTTGAGTTGAAATGTGCCTGTCCTTGAGAAAAGTTCCATCTCTGATAAAATCAGTTGGTATTTTCCAATGAAAGACTGGTTTGTTAAAAAATTCATGACCAGCCTTAGTAGTATTAGCATAGATTTAATGGTATAATTATCTAACTATAGCTATGCTGGTCAGTTCCCTGAGGTACCAAAGCTCTAAGCTCATTTTTTTTTCCTGTGCATGTGAGCTCAAATGATAATGCAAGTCAAGTACTCCTCTCCCCAAACATCAGCATCTCAACTCTTCTCTGAAATTACCCTTGCTTGAAGTAGCACTTACATGATCCTGCCTCTGCCCATCCTGTCCTTCAGCCTTCTGCCTTCATAGGCTTACAGGCTCACAGGATGTTAGGGGCTGGAAGAGACCCAAGGAGATCATCGAGTCCAACCCCCCTGCCACAGCAGGACCACACAATCTAGCACAGATCACAGAGGAACACATCCAGCCAGGCCTTGAAAGGCTTCAGAGAAGGAGACTCCACAACCTCTCTGGGGAGCCTGTTCCAGTGCTCTGTGACCCTTACAGGAAAGAAGTTCCCCCTTGTGTTGAGGCAGAACCTCTTGTGCTGCAACTTACACCCATTGCTGCTTGTCCTATCCCAGGGAGCAGTGAGCAGAGCCTGTCCCCCACTCCTGGTCAACTCTCTGACACTTATAAACATTTATGAAATCCCCTCTCAGTCTTCTCTTCTCCAGACTAAAAAGTCCCAAGTCTCTCAGCCTCTCCTCATTAGGCAGTGCCCTCCAGTTCCCTAATCAGCCTTGTAGCCCTCTGCTGGACTCTCTCTGGCAGATCTCTGCCCCTTTTAAATTGGGAGCCCTTCCTGAGCTCCTCACATGTATCACAGAATGGTAGGGGATTGAAAGGGACCTCTGGAGATCATCTAGTCCAACCCCCTTGCTAAAACAGGCTCATCTAGAGGAGGTTGCACAAGAAGGTGTCCAGGTAGGTTTTAAAAGTCTCCCGAGAAGGAGACTCCACAACTTTTCTGGACAGCCTCATCCAGAGCTCTGCTTATGTAAAGTTTTTTCCTTAAGTTCAAGTGAAACCTTCTGTGTTTTAGTTTGTGCCCATTGCCCATTGTCCTGTCACTGAGCACCACTGGAAGGAGCCCAACCCAGACCCCACAGCCTCACCTTTAAGGTATTGATAAGCGTTGCTAAGATCCTCTCTTCATCTGCTTTTTTTCCAGGCTAAAGTGTCCCAGGCCTCTCAGCCTTTCCTCTTAAGAAAGTTGCTCCAGTCCCCTCATCATCTTTGTGGCTAACATCTTTTGTGCCGTGGGGTCCTCCTGAGCTTTCTGCAGCACCTCACCTGTTCTGGATGCAAAATCTCCACCCATTGCAGAGCTTTGCATCCCCTGCTCTCTGTCTGCAGCATGGCCAGCACCCAGGACTGCTCTTTGGCTTGCTGACCTAGAGGCAGCAAACTCTTATCCTATCACCAGCCCACCTGCCAGCCAGCTCGCCTTTGCCTTCCCTCTACATCCTCCCCCTACACGGGCACACTCAAAGCTTCTTGTAGCATCTGCTGCCCTCGCATTTGGAGTCTCACAGGGAACGCTGCTGCCCTCAGCTAACTGTCAGTATTTATCATGACATCCCATTAGCACAATCCACACTAATGACTGTGAAAGATGCATCCATTTTCATCTTCTAAAGGGCTTCCGCTGGCTGAAATACAGCCTCAGGGTGAGGCTGGGGAGGATAGCAGAGGGGACAAATCTGCATGTTGACAGAGCAAAGCATGCACATCATTACCGAGTGCTCCTCTCTCTAAGGGCTCAGCAGCTGTCAGGGAGCGAGTGAGGGATTCCTCTCTTGGCAGCTCAGTGCTCAGTCCGGGCACAGTAAGGTGTGAGCTGGCTAGGGGAGGTGGGGGATCACCTGTCTTTTGGGTGTCTGCATGCACAGGGCAGCTTCCAGCTGACTGGATTGCAATTACCCAAAGCTGCTACTTCTCTCTGAAGTGTTAAGGGTTAAACTTGCAGTCAAATGCTGAATGTGGAAGAGCCAGGAGATGGGATGCAAAAAAAAGTAAGCAGCCCCTTAGAAAGGGATTGTATGTGGTGGGGAAAGGGAGGATTGGGGAACCATGATGCAGCCTTTCCCTACCCTCCATAGCACTCTGTTCACCCCAGACCTGTAGGTGTGGTCTATCTCTCACTCTTCACCCCAGACTTGTAGGTGTGGGCTGTCTCTATACAGTCCCACTTGTATTTTTCCTCCTCAGATGGTCCCCAGGGAGGAAGGAATCACTTCTCTCAGAGGGCTGGGTTGGACTGGATGATCTTGGAAGTCTCTTCCAACCTGCTTGATTCTATGAGTCTGTGCTGTTATGACATCTGGCACCCTTCTCCTGCTCCTTTCCAACACCTTCAAAATCCAAATCCTGTCTATGTCCCTTTCATATGAGTGCAAAGGAACCGAGTGACTTGACTAATACTCTTGCCTGAAGAGAGAAAATAGGTGCATAGGAGGTATTTCTTGCTGTGCTGTGTCATTCTAGGTAGAGACCAAGTAATTTCTATTACAATGAGACACTAAAAATAAGGGTTATGCTCTTGCAGCAATCCCTAGTGGATGTTTTGGTTCAGGTGAAGGTAGAAGACCATATGTGGTGGGCAGAAACAGACGTAACGGCACTGTCACTTTCTTAGGATCCAAGGTAATTTTCTCCTTGTCCCTCTCATCTCCTGCCTCCAAAAAGTCCCACCCACTGGCACAGATAACTCTGGTTACCTAGCAGAGAGGCCACCATACAAACGAAATGGAGTAGAGAAAGCTTCCATCTCTGCCAACAGGAAACTTTTCCATGACCCAGTGCAACTTTAGCCTCATGACTTCCCTGCCACTGAGTTGGAAACGCCTTCTTTTCCTCCTCCTTATGCCAGCTTGTCTCCCTGTCTCTTTAGCAGCCTTGCCCTTTAGCTATTGATGAATAGCTGTGCTGGCTTTTGGTCATCTGTTATCTCACAGATATAGATTTAACTTCTGTAATACTTGCTGTACACTTGACCTTTTAGCTCTCTGACTGGTCTCATCATTTTTCTTTGATCTCTAGCTGCAGAAATTGCCAGAAGTGCTACAAGTAAACAGCTGATGTAAACCCTTACCAGAGTCAGATTTCTCACCATCTTTGTTAGGTGTCCAAAGCAGCAAGGACCACTTTTTCAGCAACCCTTTATATTAAAACCTTCTGTTTAGTTGATGTTTCTTCTCCCTAGGACCTATGCTGTTAGCAGAAACATTTCACATATCTTCACTTTGCTGAGTATGTGCTAGAGATATTTTAGCCTTGACTTTTTAAAATGAATCCCATCTGGACAGTTATTGCTGAGGTTTCCAATCTCTCTCTCTCTCTCTCTGTTCCTTATTTGCTTTGGTCTTCATTATTTCATCCCCAAGGATCCAAGAAATGGTTCTACACTCCTCCTTTGATGTCTATACTTGTCTCCACTGCCTGTATGCTCTGCTTTTGCATTTTAATTCATTGAGATGTCCTTTGCTTATCCAAATGGGCCTTGTGCTGAAATAGTCATAGAATCATAGAATTAACCAGCTTGGAAGAGACCTCCAAGATCATCCTAGCACCAACCTAGCACCCAGCCCTGGCCAGTCAACTAGACCATGTCACCACGTGCCTCAGCCAGGCTTTGCTTCAACACCTCCAGGGATGGTGACTCCACCACCTCCCTGGGCAGCCCATTCCAATGCCAATCACTCTCTCTGACAACAACTTCTTCCTAACATCCAGCCTATACTTCCCCTGGCACAACTTGAGTGTGTGTCCCCTTCTTCTATTGCTGCTTGCCTGGCAGAAGAGACCAACCCCACCTGGCTACAGCCTCCCTTCAGGTAGTCGTAGACAGCAACAAGGTCACTCCTGAGCCTCCTCTTCTGCAGGCTAAACAGCCTCAGCTCCCTTAGCCTCTCTTCATAGGGTTTGTGTCTTCCTGCTCCACAAAATTGTTTCTAAGCTTTCAATCACAGCATTGTATTTGTTGGTTGTGTTTGTCTATGAATCATAGAATCAACCAGGTTAGAAGAGACCTTCAACATAATTTTGCTTAAAGAATCAGTCAGCCCTCCTGGGTATCTTAACCTCTAATGGCAGTTTCTCAAGTGATGCTGTCCAGAAAAATCTCTTATAAAAAGGCAGAGTTTGCTTTCTGGTAGTCCAAGATGTTAACTGCTGTTTACCTTCCCATCAATCCTCTGGGTCCTAACCTCTATTATTGTATGGTCACTGTGGTCCAAACTACTCTCTGTGGTCATATCCAGCACCCCATTTTCACTCTTCCTGAGGAGGAGGAAGAGTCTTGTTTTCTCAGTTTGAGCTTCTGTCATGGATTAAGTTGAACCTGCTGCTGTTATTCAAACAATGCCTCAGTCATGACAACTTCATAGAGTGACAGTGAGGTTCAGACTGGCCATGAGGATGAAGTTCTTCAGCAAGAGAGTGGTGAGAGGATGGGATGTGTTGCCCAGGGAGGTGGTTGAGGCTCCACAGCTGGAGGTGTTTAAGGCCAGGCTGGCTGAGGCTGTGGGCAGCCTGCTCTAGGGTAGGGTGTCCCTGGGCATGGCAGGGGGTTTGGAACTAGATGATCCTTGTGGTCCCTTCCAACCCTGACTGATTCTATGATTCTATGATTCTGAGTGCTAACTGGAGCACAGTATTATAGAGATTGAAGTTCAGATTGCCACGTGGGAAGTTTCCTGCCCTGTTTCATAGAATCAACCAACTCCCTGGGCAACCCATTCCAGGCTTTCACCACTCTCATGCTGAACAACTTCCTCCTCACCTCCAGCCTGACTCTCACCACCTTCAGCTTCGCTCCATTCCCCCTAGCCCTGTCACTCCCTGATATCCTGATATGTAGGGAAGGCTGTGGATGTGGTCTACCTGGACTTCAGTAAAACCTTTGACACTGTCTGCCACAACAAGCTCCTAGTCAAGCTGGCAGCTCATGGCTTGGACAGATTCACTCTGTGCTGGGTCAGGAACTGGCTGGATGGCAGAGCCCAGAGAGTGGTGGTGAATGGTGCCACATGCAGTTGGCATCTGGCACTAGCAGTGTTCCCAGTCCTGTGCTGGGCCCAGTCCTGTTCAACATCTTTATTGATGATCTGGACCAGGGGATTGTGTCCAGCATTAGTAAGTTTGCAGATGACACCAAGCCAGGAGTAGGTGTTGATCTGTTGGAGGGTAGGAGAGCTCTGCAGAGGGACCTTGCCAGGTGCTGGATGGGTGGGCAGAGGCCAATGGGATGAGATTTAACAAGACCAAGTGCAGGGTTCTGCACTTAGTCCACAACAACCCCAAGCAGCACTACAAGCTGGAGACAGAGTGGCTGGAGAGCAGCCAGGCTGAAAGGGACCTGGAGGTACTGGTAGATAGTAGCTGAAGATGAGCCAGCAGTGTGCCCAGGTAGCCAAGAGAGCCAATGGCATCCTGGTCTGCATCAGGAACAGTGTGGCCAGTAGGACAACGGAGGTTATTCTTCCCCTGGACTCAGCACTGGTCAGGCCACACCTTGAGTGCTGTGTCCAGTTCTGGGCTCCTCAATTCAAGAGAGATGTTGAGATACTGGAACATGTCCAGAGAAGGACAATGAAGCTGATGAGGGGCCTGGAACACAGCCCTGTGAGGAGAGGCTGAGGGAGCTGGGGGTGTTTAGGCTGGAGAAGAGGAGGCTGAGGGGTGACCTCATTGCTGTCTACAACTACCTGAAGGGAGGCTGTAGCCAGGTGGGGTTGGTCTCTCCTGCCAGGCAAGCAGCAACAGAACAAGGGAACACAGTCTCAAGTTGTGCTGGGGGAGGTCTAGGCTGGATGTTAGGAGGAAGTTGTTGTCAGAGAGAGTGATTGGCATTGGAGGTGTTGAAGCAAAGCCTGGCTGAGGCACTTAGTGCCATGGTCTAGTTAATTGGACAGGGCTGGGTGCTAGGTTGGACTGGATGATGTTGGAGGTCTCTTCCAATCTGCTTGATTCTATGATTCTATGATTCTGCAGACTGCACAGCCCCAGCTCTTTCAGCCTGTCCTCACAGCAGAGCTGCTCCAGCCCTCTGAGCATCCTCATGGCCCTTCTCTGGACACACTCCAGCATCTCCACATCTCTCTTGCAATGGGGGCTCCAGAACTGGATGCAATACTCCAGGTGGGGTCTCAGCAGAGTGCAGCCAAGGGGAAGAATCACCTCTGTGGCCCTGCAGGCCACACTTCTCCTGATGCAGTCCAGGATCTTCTTGGCCCTCTGGGCTGCAAGTGCACACTGCTGGCTCATGTTGAGCTTCTGGTCCAGCAGCACCCCCAAGTCCCTCTTCTCAGGGCTGCTCTCCAGCCACTCACTGCCCAGCCTGGATTTGTGCTTGGGATTCCTCCAACCTAGATGCAAGGCACTTGGATTCCTGCTTCTGGGTTCTAGGTTCCTGGGTGTGGAGGCAAGTCAGTGGGATGAGTGGGAGTCAGGTAGCTGCTAGTTTGGGTTTTCTTTTTTATGCTGAGTTTTTAACCTGTATATTTCACTCTGCTGCTTCTGCAAATAGGCTTAAGGTAGCCATGCATTGTATTGTTAGATCAATTAGATTATTAGTAAGGGTAATTAGGAATTGTGATTATATCTCATGTCATATCAAGTCTATCTGGACTTCAGCAAGGCCTTTGACACTGTCCCCCACAGCAAACTGCTGGCTAAACTGTCAGCCCATGGCTTGGATGGCAACACTCTGTGCTGGGTTAGGAACTGGCTGGAGGGCCGGACCCAGAGAGTGGTGGTGAATGGTGCCACATCCAGCTGGCAGCTGTCACTAGTGGTGTCCCTCAGGGATCTGTGCTGGGCCCCATCCTCTTTAACATCTTCATAGATGATCTGGATGAGGACATGGAGTCAGTCATCAGCAAGTTTGCAGATGACACCAAGCTGGGGGCGGATGTGACTGAGTTGGAAGGCAGAAGGGCTCTGCAGTGGGACCTTGACCACCTGCACAGATGGGCAGAGTCCAATGGGATGGGGTTCAATAGCTCCAAGTGCAGGGTGCTTCACTTTGGCCACAACAACACCATGCAGAGATACAGGCTGGGGTCGGAGTGGCTGGAGAGCAGCCAGACAGAGAGGGATCTGGGGGTGCTGATTGATACCCGCCTGAACATGAGCCAGCAGTGTGCCCAGGTGGCCAAGAGAGCCAGTGGCATCCTGGCCTGCATCAGGAATGGTGTGGCCAGCAGGAGCAGGGAGGTCATTCTGCCCCTGTACTCTGCACTGGTTAGACCACACCTTGAGTACTGTGTTCAGTTCTGGGCCCCCCAGTTTAGGAGGGACACTGAGATGCTTGAGCGTGTCCAGAGAAGGGCGACGAGGCTGGTGAGAGGCCTCGAGCACAGCCCTGTGAGGAGAGGCTGAGGGAGCTGGGATTGGTTAGCCTGGAGAAGAGGAGGCTCAGGGGAGACCTTATTGCTGTCTACAACTACCTGAGGGGTGGTTGTGGCCAGGAGGAGGTTGCTCTCTTCTCTCAGGTGGCCAGCACCAGAACAAGAGGACACAGCCTCAGGCTGCGCCAGGGGAAATATAGGCTGGAGGTGAGGAGAAAGTTCTTCACTGAGAGAGTCATTGGACACTGGAATGGGCTGCCCGGGGAGGTGGTGGAGTCGCCGTCCCTGGGGCTGCTCAAAGCAGGATTGGACGTGGCACTTGGTGCCATGGTCTAGCCTTGAGCTCTGTGGTAAAGGGTTGGACTTGATGATCTGTGAGGTCTCTTCCAACCCTGATGATACTGTGATACTGTGATACTGTGATAATAAGCCCTTGTGTCTATTTCAGCCCTGATTTTTTTGTGTTACTCTTCCCTTCACTTCTTTGTTAAGGGAGCAGGGGAGTTAGTCCTTGTGCTAAACTATAAGAGCTTCCTAGGAAAGTCCTGTGACCTTGTGCTAAACTGTAAGAGCTTCCTAGGGAATTTTTGGGTCCTTGTGCTAAACTATAAGAGCTTCCTAGGAAAATCCTGGCTTTCCTGTTGCTCTCCCAGCAGGTATCTCTGTGGTTGACATCCCCTGTGAGGGTCTCAGCCTTCAGTAAGGAGATTTCTGTTAGCTACCTTTGGTAAGTGTCATTTGCTTCTTCCTCTGGGTTAGGTGGTCTGAGATGGAACCCCAACACAACATCCTCATGTTTCTTTCTCTGCTGACCTCGATGCAGAGACTGAACATTTCATTGCAGCTCTGTGCAGTCAAGGACCTCCACTACCTAGTGCTGGAATCCCTGCCTTCTTCTCTCCTGCCTGTCCTTCCTAAGCAGCATGTAGCTTACCCAGGGCCATGGCTCCAGTGGTAGCATCTCATCTCTGTGGTTACAGTTGATCTTTTTTGCTCACTGCAGTTTGGAAGATGGTGACAAAGCTGCATGGAGTTTCACCCTCTTCCTCCATATGAATTCCTTTTGGGAAAGAAATCTTTTGCACTGTGTTGGTTTCTGGCCACGGTTCCTTACCTTGTCAGCAGCATCATATTTTGGTGCTCTGGTCCCTCCTCTGATGCAGTCTTAAACCCACTTTTATCAGGTGTTACTGAGCAGAAGGAAATGTTTTCTGTGGCAAGATGGTAAAAAACCCCAACCCTGAAACAACCACAGGAACAGATATTGAGATGTTTGGATTCAGAATAAAGATAAAAAGAGTAAACAAACCTTAGAAATAAAACATTCTACAGCCCTAACCTGATTTTCACTGCTGCCCTGCAAGATGGGCACTGTACATTATGTGCTGTGACAGGGTGGGCTTGCTAAAAGCAAAATGATGTGTGATGTGAGTGAGAGACTCGGTGCATTGGAGGCTGTCTCGTCCTGCTTGTCTGGCCGAGCTTCCTGTGAAATTGATATGCTCTGATTATCTCTGATAATATGGCCTGATGGCCAGAGGGAGCTCCATTACACAGCACTGAAGAAGAAAGAGCTCTTGGTTAAATACTTCTGAGTAGACTGAGAAATGCTGATGGAGTAGAGGACTACTCCCAAGCTTTCCTTCTTCAAAGAGAGCTATTTGAATGTCTTTCCAGCATCACTGCTTGGATGAATTAGTAGATACATAGAAGCATAGAATCAAGCAGGTTGGAAGAGACCTCCAACATCATCCAGTCCAACCTAGCACCCAGCCCTGGCCAATCAACTAGACCATGGTGCTAAGTGCCTTATCAAATCTTTGCTTCAACACTCCCAGGCACGGCGACTCCACCACCTCCCTGGGCAGCCCATTCCAATGGCAATCACTTTCTCTGGCAACACCTTCCTCCTCACATCCAGCCTAGACCTCCCCTGGCACAACTTGAGACTCTGTCCCCTTGTTCTGTTGCTGCTTGCCTGGCAGAAGAGACCAACCCCACCTGGCCTGCCTTCAGGTAGCTGTAGACAGCCATGAGGTCAGCCCTGAGCTTCCTCTTCTGCAGGCTGCACACCCCCAGCTCCCTCAGCCTCTCCTCACAGGGCTGTGCTCCAGGCCCTCACCAGCTTTGTTGTCCTTCTCTGGACACATTCCAGCACGTCAACATCTCTCTTGAATTGAGGAGCCCAGAACTGGACACAGCACTCAAGGTGTGGCCTGATCAGTGTTGAGTCCAGGGACAGAATAACCTCCCTTGTCCTACTGGCCACACTGTTCCTGAGCCAGACCAGGATGCCATTGGCTCTCTTGGCCACCTGGGCACACTGCTGGCTCATCTTCAGCTGCTATCTACCAGTACCTCCAGGTCCCTTTCTTCCTGGCTGCTCTCCAGCCACTCTGTCCCCAGCCTGTAGTGCTGCTTGGGGTTGTTGTGGACTAAGTGCAGAACCCTGCACTTGGTCTTGTTAAATCTCATCCCCTTGGCCTCTGCCCACCCATCCAGCCTGGCAGGATCCCTCTGCTGGGCTCTCCTACCTTCCAACAGCTCCACACCTGCTCCTAGCTTGGTCTCATTTTCAAACTTATTGATGAGGGTATCAGGCCCTTAGAAGAAATGCAAGCAGGTGAATGGAGCTGAGGTGAATTTTGTCCTACAAGTTGGTTGTCCAGTGGGAGGTTGCACAGGATTCAGCACTAACTTCTCCATTTGATGTATTGAATGGCTGACAGCTGAAGGCCACCTGGACCTGTCTTCAGTGCTGAATCCCAAACACTTCCACCACAGTTTGGAGATAAGAGAGAGAAGCTGGTAGGGGGAGATCTCAGACAAATGCAGCTAGGCAGGCTGGCTGATAAAACAAGTCAGACTGGCAGCAAGGAAGACCTTTGCTGTTACTACCTGCAGCTGAAGATAGACTAGTAGCAAAATGGCAAGAGCTGTGTGGGCTGATCAGGGCAGGATGAGATGTAGCAGTCCAAGGAGAAATCTTTGATGTTGATTTTTTATGCCTCTGGCCTGGATGAAATCCCAGGAAGCTCTGAACTGTATTTTAGAGGTGGGAGAAAAAAAAGACCCTCCCTTTTTAAAATTTTTGTTGGTGGATGCACACAGCCATGGAGGGAATGCAGACACAGGGACAGCTGGTGGGAAGAGAATCACAGAATCACAGAATGTCAGGGGCTGGAAGGGACCTTGAAAGATCATCTGGTCCAGCCCCCCTGCAGAGCAGGATCACCTAGAGCAGATCACACAGGAAGACATCCAGATGGTTCTTGAATGTCTTGAATAGCTCACAGCCTTACCAGGTTTGGCAAGGTGTTTGCAGGGAGGCATGTAGGCAAAGACAGACCAGGGCAGGGCAATGCATGACATCATGAGAGGTGCTTCAACCCACAGGAGAGTCCTCCCCACAGGCAGTCCTCCAAACCCAGGGTAAAGAAATGAAGCAGCACAGGTGTTGGTCTTCACAGCATACAAAATCAGTCTCTTGACACCACTTGGTGCTTCCCAAGAGCTTATTTCTTGCTTTGAAGCACCACTTACCCTCTGCTACACCTAGATGATCTGCCAGATCTGCAAAACAGAGCCTGATACATTAACATTATAGACCTTACTAGTGTGTAAGAAAGATTGGCCTGGGGTGGGGTTGCAAGTGCAAATCTGCTTTGCCCACCTCTAAGAAGCCATACTGCTCTCTGGGCTCTTAGGGCCACCAGTGGCCTTCCACATCTCACAGATCCATTTGTAAAACCCAACATGGTGGATACAAGCACCACAACAGGCTCCACCTCAACACAAGGGGGAACTTCTTTCCTGTAAGGGTCACAGAGCACTGGAACAGGCTCCTCAGAGAGGCTGTGGAGCCTCCTTCACTGGAGACGTTCAAGGTCTGTCTGGATGTGGTCCTGCTGTGGCATGGGGGTTGGAGTTGATGATCTCTTTGAGTTCCTTCCAACCCATAATATCTTGTGAGCCTGCGATAGAATCATAAAATCACAGAATTAAGGAGGTTGGAAGAGACCTCCAAGATCATCCAGGCCAACCTATCACCCAGCCCTGGCCAATCAACTAGACCATGGCACTAAGTGCCTCAGCCAGGCTTTGCTTCAACACCTCCAGGGACAGCAACTCCACCACCTCCCTGGGCAGCCCATTCCAATGCCAATCACTCTCTCTGCAAACAACTTCCTCCTAACATCCAGCCTAAACTTCCCTGGCTAATCCTGTGTGATACATCAGCCTAGACAGAGGACACAATTTCTTTGAGAACTGATTGAAGCAGTGTTTAACCCCAGTGAAATTAGTTCTGAAAGTAAACAGTCCAAAGGGAGATGTACTGTCAGCCTTCTTTACCTTAACTGCTAAGCATACAGGAAGGCAACACTTAAAAGGATCTGATGGGCACCAGGGAAAACCCAAACTAAGTGGTTTTTAAAGCTGGACTGCAAAGGAGGTGCTGAACACCTAGCTTCAAAAAGCAATTTTAAGGGTAGGAGGTTATTATCAGTCTGTCCTCTCCTATGAGGACAGACTGAAAGAGTTGGGGCTGTTCAGTCTGGAGAAGAGGAGGCTGAGAGGTGACCTTCTTGTGGCCTTCCAGTATCTGAAGGGGGTCTACAGAAAAGCTGGGGAGGGACTTCTGAGGCTCTGAGGGAGTGACAGGACTAGGGGGAATGGAGCAAAGCTGGAGATGAGTAGGTTCAGGCTGATTGTGACGAGGAAGTTGTTGAGCATGAGAGTGGTGAGAGGCTGGAATGGGTTGCCCAGGGAGGTGTTTGAGGCCCCATGGCTGGAGGTGTTTAAGTCCAGGCTGGATGAGGCTGTGGGCAGCCTGCTCTAGGGTAGGGTGTCCCTGGGCATGGCAGGGGGTTTGGAACTCAATGATCCTTGTGGTCCCTTCCAACCCTGACTGATTCAATGGTTCTGGTTCTGAAAGTAAGTAGTCGAAGGGGAGATGACTGTCAGCCTTCTTTATCTTAACAGCTAAGCATACATAAAGACAACACTTAAAAGGATCTGATGGGCACCAGGGAAAACCCAATCCAAGTGTTTTTTAAAGCTGGACTGCAGAGGAAGCGCTGAACTTCTAGCTTCAAAAAGCAATTTTAGGGGCAGGAAGTTATTATCAGAGATCTATTTTTATTTTTTTTTCTTTTTCCTATATTCTTCTGACCAATTTGCTGAAGAAAAGCACCAAAAGAAGTAAATTAGACAAAAGAATGTCAGTGCACCTTTGATGCAGTAAAAGAAGCCCTGAGCCTGGAGCCAATGTTGATAAGCTCTGATTTCAGGAGACCATTTATAGCACAAATGTATATGACCAAAATAGGACTGAGAGCAGTAGCCAAGAGGATGACATGAAGAACAGTGTGTTTTATATAAGGAAGAAAATGTGCCCTTGGGGGGGACACAGTACAGTGCTGGCTGTCAGTAACACAGTTCTGCAGAGCCTTCAGGTCTTTGCTTGCTGTAATGAAAGGCCAACATCCTTAAATGCACACAGAGAAAGAATCAGACAGTCAGAGAGTCAGTCAGGGTTGGAAGGGACCACAAGGATCATCCAGTTCCCACCCCCCTGCCCTGACACAACCTGGAACATGAGGGATGATATTGCATGAGCTGTAACTCAAGGAGGCTATGGAATGCTTTCCAGGGAACGAGTTTTATTATTTCAAGAACCACAGAATCAGTCAGGGTTGGAAGGGACCACAAGGATCATCCAGTTCCAACCCCCCTGCCATGCCCAGGGACACCCTACCCTAGAGCAGGCTACCCACAGCCTCATCCATCCTGGCCTTAAACACCTCCAGCCATGGGGCCTCAAACACCTCCCTGGGCAACCCATTCCAGCCTCTCACCACTCTCATGCTCAACAACTTCCTCCTCATGTCCAGTCTGAATCTCCTCACCTCCAGCTTTGCTCCATTCCCCCTAGTCCTGGCACTCCCCAACAGCCTCAAATGTCCTTTCCCATCATTGTGGTAGGTCTCCTTCAGATACTGGAAGGCCACAAGAAGGTCACCTGAGAGCCTCCTCTTCTGCAGACTGAACAGCCCCAACTCTTCCAGTCTGTTTCAGGCATGTTCATACAGCAGGATGCCACTCAGTGCCACAGTCCCAAAGTAACAAACCAAACAAGCAGCCACGGGGAAAAAATGGTTAATCATGAGGAGATGTAATCCATGCATACAGGGGAGCAGCTGTGCAGAGTGAGGGAGATGGTGGCAGTAGCTTGGTTTCTTCCCTCAAAGTCTAACAGCTCTGCTGAGAAACTGGGAGGTTAAGCATGCTGGCAGGCAGCCTGATAACAGAAAGCTGATTGCTCCACTGGCTCCTGTGTAGCCAGCCCTGAAAGAAAGAGAGAAGGAAGTGTTAGCTCTGGACTGAGGAAATATTTGTGTTGCTTCTGGAAGGAAATTATTCTGATTTATTCCTGAGCTAAAGCTGATCTCTATTGCTCAGGAAAAACAGGAATTAATAAATCCTCCACTTGTATCAAGCCAGATCTAATACCAGACTCTGCAAAACACTGCCTAGGGCTGGGTGCTAGGTTGGACTGGATGATCTTGGAGGTCTCTTCCAACCTGATTGATTCTATGATTCTATGCACACAAACACTTTGCTTAACATCAACAACGAGTTTTGTTTTTTTTGTTACCCACAGTAGTATTTTTAGGCCTCCCCTTCTGTTATGTGGCACTGAGCTGTGTCACTGCTTTGAGCCATAGAGTCATAGAATCATAGAATCAACCAGGTTGGAAGAGACCTCCAAGATCATCCACTCCAAACTAGCACCCAGCCCTGGCCAATCAACTAGACCATGGCACTAAGTGCCTCATCCAGGCTTTGCTTCAACACCTCCGGGGACAGCAACTCCACCACCTCCCTGGGCAGCCCATTCCAATGCCAATCACTCTCTCTGACAACAACTTCCTCCTAACATCCAGCCTAGACCTCCCCTGCCACAACTTGAGACTGTGTCCCCTTGTTCTGTTGCTGATTGCCTGGCAGAAGAGACCAACCCCACCTGGCCACAGCCTCCCTTCAGGTAGTTGTAGACAGCCCTGAGCCTCCTCTTCTCCAGGCTAAACACCCCCAGCTCCCTCAGCCTCTCCTCACAGGGCTGTGCTCCAGGCCCCTCACCAGCTTTGTTGCCCTTCTCTGGACACATTCCAGTATCTCAACATCTCTCTTGAATAGAGGAGCCCAGAACTGGACACAGCACTCAAGGTGTAGCCTGACCAGTGTTGAGTACAGGGCAACAATAACCTCCCTTGTCCTACTGGCCACACTCTTCCTGACATGGTGCTGAGGGACATGGTTTTGGTGTTGGACTTGGCAGTGTTAGGTTTATGGTTGAACTTGATGATCTTAGAGGTCTTTTCCAACCTAGATGGTTCTATCATTCTATGATCTAAAATCAAAGCAGCTTAGAGAGGCCTGGCTGGAAGGTAAGAGGGGGTGGTCCAGCAGCCTGGCTTAGCAGTATATCATTTTAAGAGAACTCTGCCATCCAACTCTTCCCAGGAGATTTCATGTGTCTGATTTAGCATCCTAAATAAGATATAAAATATTAATGCAAAATATTACCTCCACCTCAGGGACTCACAGGCTGTTCTTGCCATATACTCAAGGCTTTCATTAAATAGGATGAGGCTGCAGCTGTATTATTCTAACAGGAACAGATCACTTTTTCTGTGTCAGGGCACTTCTGTTGGTGAGCTATGAGAGAGGGAATATGAGAGAAAATAGTATGGAGCACAAGAGAGGATGGAAAAGGACATCTTGGGAACAAACTGGAAAGCAGTTCCAGTCTGGAGAAGAGGAGGCTCCCAGGTGACCTTCTTGTGGCCTTCCAGTATCTGAAGGGGGTCTACAGAAAAGCTGGGGAGGGACTTTTGAGGGTCTCAGGGAGTGACAGGGCTGGGTGGAATGGAGCAAAGCTGGAGGTGGGTGGGTTCAGGTTGGAGGTGAGGAGGAAGTTGTTGAGCATGAGAGTGGTGAGAGGCTGGAATGAGTTGCCCAGGGAGGTGTTTGAGGCCCCATGGCTGGAGGCATTTAAGACCAGGCTGGATGAGGCTGTGGGCAGCCTGCTCTAGGGTAGGGTGTCCCTGGGCATGGCAAGGGGGTTGGAACCAGATGATCCTTTTGGTCCTTTCCAACCCTGACTGATTCTGTGGTTCTATGATTCTAAGTAGGAGCTGAGGAAAGAAGGATAATAGAAAGGGATAAAGGTGTGTGGTGATGGAGAGGAGAAAAGAGGCAAAAGAATGGAAAAAAACCCAAACAATCCAAAATATGTCAAAGGGTTGGAAAAAAATGTGGCAAAGGAGAGAGAAAGGGAAAAACTTGTTTCTGATTCACAAAGCCAAGGCTTACTCCTGAGGGGACTAAGGAATTACTGTGGAAATGCTGGCAAACTGCAAATGATTAATAATTAGGTGCAAGATAGAGTTCAGGCTTTTTTTTCCCTTTGGCTTTTTCCATTCTCTTCCTTTTGCTCAGTTTGCAGAGAGACGTTAGTCAGTGTGACCTGCTGGAGACACCTTCTGGGCTGACAGGCAGGCAGGCAGCACAGACCTGTTCATACCTTAAATAGGAGGTGAGATCTAGTGTCCTCTGGTGAGTGGGCACCAGTGCATGGTCTGTCAGTGGTGGAGATTCCCCCCTAAATCTGGGCAGTTCATACCCTCCCTGTGGTTTGGGCTATGCAGTCAGTCTGACTCAATGGTCAAACAAAGCCCAAACAGTCTTGGGAGTATTAGCCTGGACTGCTATGATGTTTTGTGCTGGGAATTAAAGATCTGTGGTGCTGGGGGACATGGTTTTATGGTGGACTTGGTGGTGTTGGGGTTAATGGTTGGGCTCAATAATATTAAAGACCTTTTCCAGTCTAAGCAATTCAAAATGATTCTATGATCTTTCACGCCTCTGCAGCTGCCTTCAGCTGGTCCTGCATTGAATCACAGAATCATAGATTCAACCAGGTTGGAAGAGACCTCCAAGCTCATAGAATCATACAATCAACCATATTGGAAGAGACCTCCAAGCTCATAGAATCATACAATCAACCATGTTGGAAGAGACCTCCAAGCTCATAGAATCATACAATCATACAATCAACCATGTTGGAAGAGACCTCCAAGCTCATAGAATCATAGAATCATACAATCAACCATGTTGGAAGAGACCTCCAAGCTCATAGAATCATAGAATCATACAATCAACCAGGTTGGAAGAGACCTCCAAGATCAGCCAGAAGGGTTAGGAAGAAGTTGGATTAGTTAGACAGCAGGTTAGGGAGAGAAGTGCATGCAGCCAGAGCCCAAGTGCAACTCTCTTATCTATATTTGTGTTCTTGTTCTTATCCATCTCAGCAAGCCTGTGAGTGCAGCAGACATCACCGTTGTTTCCTTTTCACAGCCTGTAGTCTAATTCCTCTCACTACTATAGCCCAGCTAGGCTCAAACTAGCACAGAGCAGCACAATGATAGTTTTGATTCTCCAAGCAGCTCACCTGCTTCCAGGAGGGATGGCCAGCACAGGGGAATAACATATCTGCAGGTGACAGGAACAGTTCCTCACTTTACTTTTCAAAGATTGGTTTTTAACAGCATGGTTCAAACAAGTGAACGTAAATACAGTTCCTGGGGCTGCTAAAAGGAATCACAGTTTGATCAAGCAGTCTGACCTTTTGTGCACCTGTGCTAGTTTGAAGCTAGCTAGAATGTTTTGGTGAGAAGAACTAGATCACAGGCTGTGAAAGAGAAGCAAGAGTGATGTCTACTGTACTCATAGGCTTGCTGAGAGGTATAAGAACAAGAATCCAAACATAGATAAGGGAGTCACTCTTCATCCAAGCTGTGGGCTACATTTTTCTCTCTAACCTCACCCTCCGTCTCTCTGATTAATCCACTTTGCTTCCTCACCCCCCTGACTGACCTCCACTGTTCCTTGGGGAACAAGGCAATGTCTGGGGTAAGGTAAGGGAGTGGGAGAAGGTGGAAGGGTGGTTGGGAGCCCCTCCTGGGGAATCAGGTTTCTGGGAGGGCTGTTGTGTTTCTGTATTACCTTTTACTTTGTATATTTCTGTCTATAGCTGTATACACTGTAAATATCTGCTTGTATATTGTGCTAAGCTGTAAATATAAGCTTCATTCAATTTCCAAAGCTGGCTGAGTCTAGTCTGGGTGATTTCCAGAGTGTGGGGGTGTGTGTGGGGGGGCGGGGTTTTTCATATTCTGTTTGCCACTGTAGTGACAGGGAGAACTTAGTTTGGATCAAAATATTCAAATATTCTTTCTTCCCCCCCCCCCGCCCCCCCCCCCCCCCCCAATGAGTTCTTAGTTTTGATTTAAGGGAACGTGACACCAGTATCTCCTGCAGTGGCTGTTTCCTGCTTAACCATGCTCCCTGTTGAAATTCATGCTTTCATAGAATCATAAAATCAAGCAGGTTGGAAGAGACCTCCAAGATCATCCAGCCCAACCTAGCACCCAGCCCTGGCCAATCAACTAGACCATGGCACTAAGTGCCCCATCTAGTCTTTTCTTGAACACCTCCAGGGACAGCAACTCCACCACCTCCCTGGGCAGCCCATTCCAATGCCAATCACTCTCTCTGACAACAACTTCCTCCTAACATCCAGCCTAGACCTCCCCTGGCACAACTTGAGACTGTGTCCCCTTGTTCTGTTGCTGCTTGCCTGGCAGAAGAGACCAACCCCCACCTGGCTACAGCCTCCCTTCAGGTAGTTGTAGACAGCAATGAGGTCACCCCTGAGCCTCCTCTTCTGCAGGCTGCACACCCCCAGCTCCCTCAGCCTCTCCTCACAGGGCTGTGTTCCAGGCCCCTCACCAACTTCAGTGCCCTTCTCTGGACACATTCCAGTATCTCAACATCTCTCTTGAATTGAGGAGCCCAGAACTGGACACAGCACTCAAGGTGTGGCCTGACCAGTGCTGAGTACAGGGGAAGAATAATCTCCCTTATCCTACTGGTGACACTCTTCCTGATGCAGACCAGGATGCTGCTGGCTCTCTTGGCCACCTGGGCACACTGCTGCCTCATCTTCAGCTACTATCTACCAGTACCTCCAGGTCCCTTTCAGCCTGGCTGCTCTCCAGCCACTCTGTCCCCAGCCTGTAGTGCTGCTTGGGGTTGTTTTGCCCAAAATGTAGAACCCTGCACTTGGCCTTTTTAAATGTCATCCTGTTGGCCTCTGCCCACCCATCCAGCCTGTCTAGGTCCCTCTGCAGGGCTCTCCTACTCTCCAACAGCTCCACACCTGCTCCTGGCTTGGTGTCATCTGCAGACTTACTGATGCTGGACTCAATCCTCTCGTCCAGATCATCAATAAAGATGTTGAACAGGACTGATCCCAGTAATGTTCCTTGAGGAACACTACTAGTGACTGGTTGCCAACTGGATGTGGCACCATTCACCATCACTCTCTGGAAGGTCCCTTCCAGCCCTCCCCTTCTATGATCTCTGTAAGGTGAATTGAGGCACCCTGTCGGTAGGCAAGGCTTCCACTTTTCTGTCTTAGCTTTGCTTTGGACCATCTTGAAATGCATTTTGTCTTTAAGTACCTACTTGATGCTGAATACATTTCAAGGTCTGTGCCTGCCTTTTTTATCTTGTATTTACTGCTCTGCCAAACTTTATGTCTCAATAAACTTTACTAGCTGGGTTGTTTTTTTACTTACTTCCAGATCATTAGGCATCAGGCTCAGTACTGATTGCAGAGCTCTGTGAAATGTTGCAGAATTGTAAATCATAGAATCATTAAGGTAGGAAAAGACTTCTAGGATCATCAAGTCCAGCTGTCAGTATGACACCACCATGTCCACTAAGCTATGTCCTGAAGTAGCACATCTACATGTTGTTTGAACAGCTTGAGGCACAGTGACTCCACCACTTCCCTGGGCAGCTTGTTTAAATGCTTGACCACTCTATAACTAAAAACAAATATCACAATATGGAACCTAAAATCTTCTAGTGCAACCTGAGACCATGTCTGTCACTTATCATAGAATCATAGAATCAACCAGGTTGGAAGAGACCTCCAAGATCATCCAGTCCAACCTAGCACCCAGCCCTGGCCAAGCAACTAGACCATGGCACTAAGTGCCTCAGTCAGGCTTTGCTGGAATACCCCCAGGGATGGCAACTCCACCACCTCCCTGGGCAGCCCATTCCAATGCCAATCACTCTCTCTGACAACAACTTCCTCCTAACATCCAGCCTAGACCTCTCTCAGCACAACTTGAGACTGTGTCCCCTTGTTCTGTTGCTGCTTGCCTGGCAGAAGAGACCAACCCCACCTGGCTACAGCCTCCCTTCAGGTAGTTGTAGAGAGCAATGAGGTCAGCCCTGAGCCTCCTCTTCTGCAGGCTGCACACCCCCAGCTCCCTCAGCCTCTCCTCCCAGGGCTGTGTTCCAGACCCCTCACCAGCTTTGCCTCCCTTCTCTGTACATTTGCTACCTGGGAGAAGAGATAGACCTGCACCTCACTACCAGTTTCTTTCAGGCATTTGTAGAGAACAAGGTCTGCCCTCAACTTTCTATTCTCCAGACAAAATAACCCCAGCTCCCTCAGCCACACTTCTTTACAAGACCTGCTCTCCAAGCCCTTCACCAGCTTCATTTGCCTTCCCTGGACCTGCTCCACCACCTCTATGTCTTTCCTATAGTGAGGGCCCCGAAACTGGAGACAAAACTGCAGCCTCACCAGTGCTGAGCACAGGGGCACAATCATGTCCCTAGCCCTGCTTGTCACATTACTGCTGACACATACCAGGATGTTGTTGGCCTTCGTGGCTGCCAGGGCACATGCTGGTTCATGTTGAGCCTGTTGGTCAATACCCCCAGGTCTTTCTCTGCTGGGCAGCTTTCTATCCACTCTGCCCTAAGCCTTTAGTGTTGCGTAGGTTTCTGTGACCCAAGTGCAGCACTTGGTCTTGCTGAATCTTGTACAGTTGGCCTCAGCCCACTGTGCTAGCTTGAGCCTAGCTGGGATGTTTTAGTGAGAGGAATGATGGCATTCAATAGCTCCAGGTGCAGGGTGCTGCACTTTGGCCACAACAACCCCATGCAGAGATACAGGCTGGGGTCAGAGTGGCTGGAGAGCAGCCAGACAGAGAGGGATCTGGGGGTGCTGATTGATACCCGCCTGAACATGAGCCAGCAGTGTGCCCAGGTGGCCAAGAGAGCCAGTGGCATCCTGGCCTGCATCAGGAATGGTGTGGTCAGCAGGAGCAGGGAGGTCATTCTGCCCCTGTACTCTGCACTGGTTAGACCACACCTTGAGTACTGTGTTCAGTTCTGGGCCCCCCAGTTTAGGAGGGACACTGAGATGCTTGAGCGTGTCCAGAGAAGGGCGACGAGGCTGGTGAGAGGCCTTGAGCACAGCCCTATGAGGAGAGGCTGAGGGAGCTGGGATTGTTTAGCCTGGAGAAGAGGAGGCTCAGGGGTGACCTTATTGCTGTCTACAACTACCTGAGGGGTGGTTGTGGCCAGGAGGAGGTTGCTCTCTTCTCTCAGGTGGCCAGCACCAGAACGAGAGGACACAGCCTCAAGCTATGCCAGGGGAAATTTAGGCTGGAGGTGAGGAGAAAGTTCTTCACTGAGAGAGTCATTGGACACTGGAATGGGCTGCCTGGGGAGGTGGTGGAGTCGCTGTCCCTGGAGCTGTTCAAGGCAGGATTGGATGTGGCACTTGGTGCCATGGTCTAGCCTTGAGCTCTGTGGTAAAGGGTTGGACTTGATGATCTGTGAGGTCTCTTCCAACCCTGATGATACTGTGATACTGTGAATTAGATTATAGGCTGTGAAAAGGAAACAATGGTGATGTCTGCTGCACTCATAGGCTTGCTGAGATGTGTAAGAACAGGAACACAAACATAGGTAACAGAATTGCTCTCTGGCTCTGGCTGCCTCCCTTCTCTCTCTAACCTGCTGTCTGTGTAACTAATCCTTCTGCTTCCTAACCCCCCTGGCCGATTCTCCAAACTCACCTTGAACAAAAAGGAAACTGGGAAGTGACCTGATTGCAATGTACAAGTACCTTCATGGGGAGAAAATGGTAGCTGTTAAAGAGCTCTCTGATATAGCAGGAAAAAAAGTAGAGTGTGAGTCACTGACTGAAAGACAAAGATGGACAAATTTGTGCTGAAGTGAAGTGTTGCTGCCTACAACTGCCTGAAGGGAGGCTGTAGCCAGGTGGGGTTGGTCTCTTCTGCCAGGCAACCAGCAAGAGAACAAGGGGACACAGTCTCAGGTTGTGTCAGGGGAGGTCTAGGCTGGATGTTAGGAGGAAGTTTGTCACAGAGTGTTCTAGTTTGAGCCTAGCTGGGATATTTTAGTGAGAGGAATTAGATTGTAGGCTGTGAAAAGGAAACAATGGTGATGTCTACTGCACTCAGAGGCTTGCTGAGATGGATAAAACAAGAACACAAACATAGATAATAGAGCTGCTCTCTGGCTCTGGCTGCATGCACTTCTCTTTCTAACCTGCTGTCTAACGAATCCTTCTGTTTCCTAACCCCCCTGGCCGATTCTACAGACTCACCTTGAGTATAAGACAAAGTCTGGGATAAGGCAGAGGGTGTAAAGGAGGTGGAAGAGTGGTTGGGAGCCCCTCCTGGGGACTCAGGTTTCTGGGAGGGCTGCTGTGTTTCTGGATTACTTTTTATCTTGTCTATTTCCGTCTCTGTCTGTATGTGTTGTAAATACCTGCTTGTATATTGCGCTAAGCTGTAAATATAAAGCTTCAGTCTTTAATTTCCATCTCAGCTGAGTCTAGTCTGTCTGATTTCACAAGATTAGGGGGCAGGTAACACCCAAACCATCACACCCCTCAATCCAGCCCATCCAGGTCCCTCTGCAGAGCCTTCCTGCCTTCAAGCAGATCACCGCGTCCCCCCAGCTTAGTGTCATCCCCAAGCTTACTGAGGGTACACTCAATCCTCTTGTCCAGGTCACTGATACAGACATTAAACACAACCGACCCTATCTGAAGAGCTGTTCCTCCTGAGAACTCTTTTTATAAGTCTCACAGCTGCTTATTCTTCATCCATTCATGATGTTCTTTGCAGATTTGGTAAAACCACCACAGGTCTATTTTGAAATGAGAATATAATGCACTGCCAAGTGAACAGAAATCTGTGTGGTTATCCACTTGCAAATCCAAGAAAATCTCAACAGGTTTGACATTCCCTTTCAGTAAGAACATGTTGATTGGCATTAATTATACTTCTGCTCATTACTTTGTCAGCAGCTGACATCTAGCTCCCTGACCTGCTGTTGTTTGCTGCATTAACACAGAATTGGTGTTCTCCAAGTCTTCTGAGATTTTTTTATCTCCTTGCCAAGATATCACAGAACCATAGAATCAGTCAGGGTTGGAAGGGACCACAAGGATCATCTAGTTCTAACCCCCCTGCCATGCCCAGGGACACCCTACCCTAGAGCAGGCTGCACACAGCCTCATCCAGCCTGGCCTTAAACACCTCCAGCCATGGGGCCTCAACTACCTCCCTGGGCAACCCATTCCAGCCTCTCACTCATGCTCAACAACTTCCTCCTGACGGTCACTCTGAACCTACCCATCTCCAGCTTTGTTGAATTCCTCCTAGTCCTGCCACTCCCTGAAAGCCTGAAAAGTCCTTCCCCAGCTTCCTTTGTAGACTCCCTTCAAATACTGGAAGGCCTCCTCTTCTCCACACTGAACAGCCCCAACTCTTTCAGTCTGTCCTCATAGCAGAGCTGCTCCAGCCCTCTGAGCATCCTCGTGGCCCTTCTCTTGATACACTCCAGCATCTTCACATCCCTCTTGTCATAGGGGCTCCAGAACTGGATGCAGTACTCCAGGTGGGGTCTCAGCAGAGTGGAGTAGAGGGGGAGAATCACCTCCCTCCACCTGCTGGCCACACTTCTCCTGATGCAGCCCAGGCTCTGGTTGGCCCTCTGGGCTGCAAGTGCACACTGCTGGCTCATGTAGAGCTTCTTGTCCACCAGCAGCACCCTCAGCAGTCCCTCTCCTCAGGGCTGCTTTCCAGCCACTCACTGTCCAGCCTGGATTTGTGCTTGGCATTGCCCTGATATGTTTACTGTAAAAGATTGCCTCTAATCAACAGACAACACAGAGAACTTTTTAGGTCTCTTGCTTACGAGTCATCCAGATCTGGAAACATTAAAATATCTAATCTCAGCAGATAATGTTTAATGTCTTCAGACAGTAATGGACTGCAAAGTTCTTCTTCATCCTCTTATTACATTTACTTTGTGTTTTTTTAATACAGACCAGAAGTAGTAATTAAGTCAGTCTATCTTTTCCCAATGTATAATAAAATATTGCCTCCATTACTCATGAAGCCATAAACGTGATAGAATTTATTTAGTTCCTGAAATCACCTAAATTTCTCCTTATTGTCCTAAGCTCTACCAGTTGCTCGTTTTCAATTCCTCCTTAGTTTTCTTTATCAATATTCTATATTCATGACTTCTAATTTATATTGACTGCCATCTATTTGGTGCGACAGTCTAACTCATTTATTCTGCACGCTTTTCCAGTTTCTGATTGCTGCTTTGACTTTGCAGCTGAACAAGGATGCAAAAGATGAATAAGGATGATGAGGTCTCAGCCAAAGCAAGCCTGTCGTTGATTGCAAAGTCATACTTTTAGTTCTTACAAACTCTTCTGTAAGACCTGCCAATTTTCATTCATCTTTCATGCCTCATTTTTTACCCCTGCCAATTTTGCTTGTATTTTTCCTCAACTGTTGAGAAATTAGCTCCTTGCAACTGCCCTCTGTTTGCCCACATTGAGTGTAATCATCTCACAGTCATTATCATCTGTAATTTTAGAAACCTTTAAACCTGGGTTGCCCAGGGAAGAGGTTGAGACCCCATCCCTGGAGGTCACAGGATCACAGGATCACAGGATGTTAGAGGTTGGAAGGGACCTAAGGAGATCATTGTGTCCAACCCCCTGCCAGAGCAGGACAACACGATCTAACACAGATCACAGAGGAACACATCCAGACAGGCCTTGAAAGTCTCCAGAGAAGGAGACTCCACAACCTCTCTGGGGAGCCTGTTCCAGTGCTCTGTGACCCTTACAGTAAAGAAGTTCCCCCTTGTGTTGACTTGGAACCTCTTTTGCTGCAACTTACACCCATTGCTCCTTGTCCTATCCCAGGCAGCAAGTGAGCAGAGCCTGTCCCCCCACTCCTGGTCAGCCCTCAGATACTTATAAACATTTATCAAATCCCCTCTAAGGTGTTTAAGGCCAGGCTGGCTGAGGCTGTAGGCAGCCTGCTCTAGGGTAGGGTGTCCCTGAGCATGGCAGGGGGTTGGAACTAGATGATCCTTGTGGTCCCTTCGAACCCTGACTGATTCTATGCTTCTATCAGCTCCAGCATATAGCCTTACAACCAAAGCTCCTTAAAACAGAGCTTTCATTGTTTTCCCCTTCTGCAGCAGGTATGAATCAGCCAGGGTTGGAAGGGATCACAAGGATCATCTAGTTCCAACCCCCTGCCATGCCCAGGGACACCCTACCCTAGAACAGGCTGCACACAGCCTCATCCAGCCTGGCCTTAAACACCTCCAGCCATGGGGCCTCAACCACCTCCCTGGGCAACCCATTCCAGCCTCTCACCACTCTCATGCTCAACAACTTCCTCCTCACAGCCAGCCTAAATGTACCCACCTCCAGCTTTGCTCCATTCCCCATAGTCCTGTCACTCCCTGAGAGCCTCAAAAGTCCTTCCCCAGCTTTTTTGTAGGCCCTCTTCAGATCCTGGAAGGCCACAAGAAGGTCACCTGAGAGCCTCCTCTTCTCCAGACTGAACAGCCCCAACTCTTTCAGTCTGACCTCATAGCAGAGCTGCTCCAGCCCTCTGAGCATCCTCATGGCTCTTCTCTGGATACAATCCAGCATCTCCACATCCCTCTTGTAATGGCAGCTCCAGAACTGGATGCAGTACTGCAGGTGGGGTCTCAGCAGAGCAGAGTAGAGGAGGAGAATCTCCTCCCTCGAAATAAAAGAGAGGTGCTTAAAGAATAACTCATTTTCTGGTTTG
Organism: Pogoniulus pusillus; assembly: GCF_015220805.1. Classification (NCBI taxonomy): domain Eukaryota; kingdom Metazoa; phylum Chordata; class Aves; order Piciformes; family Lybiidae; genus Pogoniulus; species Pogoniulus pusillus. The sequence goes on along the minus strand of NC_087268.1, from coordinate 16,623,928 downwards.
ATTTAGCAGTCTGGAACATCCTTGTACCAGCATTGCCTCCTGGGTTTTATCAGGTAACACATTAATCCATATGCATTCAGTGTTCTTTGTTTCTGGATTATCAATAACTATAAATCAGGTAATGATGTCTTTAGCACTGCCTGCCACCTCTCCTCCTTTCCCTGCTCCCTTATTCCTAAACTGATTAAATCCATGGATTTTTAACATTCTGGCCATGCAGACTGTCCCACCAGGTTGCAGCAATGCCAGTTATATCAATGAGAATTTCTAATTTCTTTTGCTTGTTACAAAGTCTCTTTGCACTCCAGCGTTGGGCAGCTGAAATATTTCTTCCCATATATGCTCCCACATAGGTGCAGATATTCTGTGATGAGCTGAGTTTGATGTTGGTTTTCCATTTCTGCACTCTGTGGCCTGACTCTCAGCATGTGGAGTATGTGATCTGGTATCAGGATTCTATCAGCATCCTTGTTTTTAAGCAGTGCTTGAGGCAAGCTTTCGGAGATGGCTTGTTCTTTTGCCTACGAGGACCACGAAACCTACTGCATTGAGACTTGGCATCTGTCAAGTTGATCTGTCTTCAGTAAGGTCATGAGATGATGGTTAATGCCAAGATGTATGAAATAAAGGAGGCCAAAAAAAAAAAAAAGTCTTTATTTCTCATATTTACAGCTGCAGGGAGTTTTGTGGGGAGATGGTGGAAAAGGCACCTCTTGCACTTTGGTCCAAACATGGTGAATCACAGAATATTAGAGGTTGGAAGTGACCTCCAGAGTTCATTGAGTCCAACCTCCCCTGTCAAGGCAGGATCCCCTAGGGTAGTTCACAGAGGAATGTGTCCAGGTAGGTTTTGAAAGTCTCCAGAGAAGGAGACTCCACAAACTCTCTGGGGAGCCTGTTCCAGTGCTCTGTCATCCCTACTGTAAAGAAGTTTCTCCTCATGTTGAAGTGAAACCTTCTGTGTTCCAGTTTCACAGAATCACAGAATCATAGAATCAGTCAGGGTTGGAAGGGACCACAAGGATCATCTAGTTCCAACCCCCCTGACATGCCCAGGGACACCCTACCCTAGAGCAGGCTGCCCACAACCTCAGCCAGCCTGGTCTTAAATGCCTCCAGGCATGGGGCCTCAAACACCTCCCTGGGAAACCCATTCCAGCCTCTCACCACTCTCATGCTCAACAACTTCCTCCTCACCTTCAGCCTGAACATACCTACCTCCACCTTTGCTCCATTCCCCCTAGTCCTGTCACTCCCTGAGAGCCTCAAAAGTCCTTCCCCAGCTTTTTTGTAGGCCCTCTTCAGATCCTGGAAGGCCACAAGAAGGTCACCTGGGAGCCTCCTCTTCTGCAGACTGAACAGCCCCAACTCTTTCAGTCTGTCCTCATAGCAGAGCTGCTCCAGCCCTCTGAGCATCCTCGTGGCCCTTCTCTGGACATGCTCCAGCATCTCCACATCCCTCTTGTAATGGGGGCTCCAGAACTAGACACAGTACTGCAGGTAGGGTCTCAGCAGAGTGGAGTAGAAAGGGAGGATCAGTTCCCTAGACCTGCTGGCAACACTGCTCCTGTTGCAGCCCAGGATCTGATTCCAGTGCTTGTTCACAACACAATCTATGTGCAAAAACACCTGGGATATTGTTGCCCAGCATGTTGCAAGCCATAACTTCTGTTGCCATTTTAACATCAGTCAAATGGCCTCAGTTTGCAGTCACTTTCTCTACCTGCCTGTGATTCATCTCTTCCCCTTTTGCATTCAACACATTGTGGACTTCATGTCACCAAGTACCAGAACTTTGTGTCACTCTGGGCTGAGAAAAAGCTCAGGTGCCTGCTCCAGTGCAGATCATTCACTCGATGCTTGGTCACTGAGTTGAGCACTTCAAAGAGAATACATCAGAGGAAGGGGCATGTCAGATGTTTCATCAGACTTTCATACTGCTGCCTGCATGATAAAATGAGAAAGGAGCTCAGTTCCATCTGAGCAATATTAATCATGGCTGGACTCACAGCAGTGTTACAGGCACAAAGGTTTGACGGTAGTGTGGCTGAAGAGAAGCATACTTGCCATAAAAGCTTATGGTGACAGGGGGTTCTGGGGTGAAACCCTAGCTATGGTGTCAGGTGGCTGTTAAGTTTCCTGGGCTCCACAGTCCTGGGGCTCTGATGTCCTGGTGAAGATTATAAACAGGAACAAAACAATAGCGTTGCACTGAAGTATGCTTCGGTGGTGCTTAATGAGTGCTCTTGCAGAGAGGCACCTCAGGACATGGGCACCACAGCTCATACTGCCTAAGCTCTGAGCAAAGCATGATGTACACCCTGAGCTTCCCTGTGCAAATGTACTCCATGCCTTCAGGACTTAAGTATCAGGATTTATTCTACCAGACTCAGAGTTAATAGGACAAATTTGCATTTTCAACTAAGTCTTGCAAATCCCACCACTTTGCCCACCATGTAGCAATACTTTAGTCCATCACTAGTCCATATTTCAGTAGGACAGCTGAGAGAACAAGATATCATTTGTTGTGAGTAAAAGAAATAGCAGAAGATACTTGAAATGAATAAACAGTCCTATGGGTCAGATGTTCAACCTACAGCAGAGGGAATCAGATCTGTGACCAGAATTTTGGCATGCAGTAGGGCAAAATGCTGCAGGCTTTCACATTGAATGAATTTTGCTAATTAGGTGGAAAAGTCTGTGGCTAGAAGTGCAATTATTTAGGATGCAACTCTTCTCCAAGGTGATCTAATCTGATCTGTGCTAACAAATAAGTTACTACAAGGCTTAATATAAACTACGTGACTTGACACTGAGAATCATAGAATCATAGAATCAGTCAGGGTTGGAAGGGACCACAAGGATCATCCAGTTCCAACCCCCCTGCCATGCCCAGGGACACCCTACCCTACAGCAGGCTGCACACAGCCTCAGCCAGCCTGGCCTTAAACACCTCCAGGGATGGGGCCTCTACCACCTCCCTGGGCAACCCATTCCAGCCTCTCACCACTCTCATGCTCAACAGCTTCCTCCTCACATCCAGTCTGAATCTCCCCACCTCCTGCTTTGCTCCATTCCCCCTAGTCCTGTCACTCCCTGAGAGCCTCAAAAGTCCCTCCCCAGCTTTTCTGGAGGCCCCCTGCCCCGCCCCCACCCCCCCTTCAGATCCTGGAAGGCCACAGGAAGGCCACCTGGGAGCCTCCTCTTCTGCAGACTGAACATCCCCAACTCCTTCAGTCTGTCCTCACAGCAGAGCTGCTCCAGCCCTCTGAGCATCCTCGTGGCTCTTCTTCTCCCTTGGACACACACAGAAAGAGACCAAAGACGATTAAAGACTCCGAAGTGTCTAATGTTTGGATTGCAGAATTTTCCCTCTATGGTAGCTTGTACTGCAGCTGTCTTGCAGGATGGTGAGTCTGAATGCTGAATGGGTGCTTCTTCTCCTAAGTCTGTCAACGAATTTGTAAGTGATGCTGTATTAAACAGCAGCTATTACAATGAAACATACAAAATCACTGGCAAAAACTATGCAGACCGGGAAATTTTCACAGTGTATATGTTCATGGAAATAGTCACAAGAGAGTCTATGATTCTATCTCCACTTTTCCTGTTCCATCTTCTGTTTTCTATTCCCCTACCCTAACCATTCGTATTTGTCTCCTCTTTTAAACTAAAGGTTCACATCCTTTTCAGTCTTTGTTTAACAGCAGCCTTCCAAGCAGATAATCATTCATATCACTCATCTCTGAACTTCTTCCATTTCTGCTGCAACCATTTGATAGCTACTGACTAGCTACAGGAGTAGGGGGAATGGAGGGAAGCTGGAGGTGGGTAGGTTCAGGCTGGAGGTGAGGAGGAAGTTGTTGAGCATGAGAGTGGTGAGAGGCTGGAATGGGTTGTCCAGGGAGATGGTTGAGGCCCCATGGCTGGAGGTGTTTAAGGCCAGGCTGGCTGAGGCTGTGTGCAGCCTGCTCTAGGGGAGGGTGTCCCTGGGCATGGCAGGGGGGTTGGAACTCAATGATCCTTGTGGTCCCTTCCAACTCTGACTAATTCTATGATTCTATGACTAGGGCTGAGCACAATATTCCAAGTGAAAGCACACTGTTGATTTACTGAATGGCTTTTTATTTCCAGAAATCTCTTTCATGCACACTTTCTTGTTACTGCTGCTAGAAGAGTAAATGGATAAAACTGTCTCTCAAATGCACTAAAATGAAAAATCTCAAGTACAATCTCTTCCTTCCCCTGGGAAAGTAACACATCTGACACCCTCTGTGCTGCAGAACGTGCACATACATCTTGGCTTTGCAGAGGGGTGAACTTTAGGCTTTCAAGTGAGCCTTTCAAGAAAGTTGGCATTTATTGTGTTACTGCATATGTGCAAAGTACCTGCCTCTTATTTATAAAGGTGGGATTTGGTTAGCTGAAAACTGTGAGTAGCTTTTGTTGGGCTGAGATGCGTTGGAGAAGGGGATGCTAACAGACTTCACTTTCCCAGTAAGCATTTCTGTAGATGGATTTTAGAATCACAGAATCAACCAGGTTGGAAGAGACCCCCATGCATTAGGCATCTGTATCTGTTTCAACAAAGGGTTCTTTGTTTCACATAAAATATATGAGTCAGTCATAACATAATGCCTAATAAATATCATAGAGTCATAGAATGAACCAAGTTGAAAGAGATGCCCAAGCATTAGGCATCTGTAACTGTCTCATCAGAGGACTCTTTTTTCATATAAATAGGTCAATCATAACATAAAGTCTAATAAATATCACAGAATCATAGAATTGCAGAACCAGGTTGGGAGAGAACTCCAAGCTCATCCACTCCAACCTAGCACCCAGCCCTGGCCAATCAACTAGACCATGGCACTAAGTGCATCAGACAGGCTTTGCTTCAACACCTCCAGGGATGGTGACTCCACCACCTCCCTGGGCAGCCCATTCCAATGTCAATCACTCTCTCTGGCAACAACTTCCTCCTAACATCCAGCCTAGACCTCCCCCAGCACAACTTGACACTGTGTCCTCTTGTTCTCTTGCAGGGTGCCTGGCAGAAGAGAGATATCCCAGTTCATGTCAACTCACAGTTGTCTCCCACTTGAACTACTTGGGCTACCCAAAAAACAGTCATGGGCTGGAACATTTCTTCAAGGTAATTCTGCAACATGTAATATAGTTCCTTGTGTATTTGCTGGGCTCTTTATGGCCAAAGCAGAAGTGGCTAGCAGTGGAGACCCTCAGTCTCATGCTCTGTGCTTATCAGCCTGCAAGCAGAAGAAAAAAATTGCCAATACAAAAACCACACACACATATATATAAATAAATAAAGCATTTGTTTGGAAGTTTCTGCCTGTGTAAAAACCACCCCTGTGGTGATTGAGATGATGCCTTGGAACAAAACACATAGGCAGGATAGATGTTTTTCATGCCCTAAAATAAATCATTTTTAAGGGAGAGAGAAACAGCTCTATCCTGTGGAAAATAGAAATCAAGAACTTTTCAGAAGCCAGCAGTCACTGATTCTTTCTGACCACCTCTTGGCACACTTTTCTCCTGCATCCCTAAAAGATGCAGCTGGACTTTTAGAGTAGGGAGAGCAGGGTCCTTGTGTCCCTAAAGCGACAATGTCGACACCTTGACAGGCAGCTTTGGTCTGGCTGCTGGCAGCCTTCCTGCTGACTCCACACTTTTTCTGCTCCTTTAAAGAGCTAAGGATGAAGCTTCCTGATGTATAGGCACTTAGATGCTATCTATTTTGGCATATGCCAATGTAGATAAAAGAGTATCAGGCTATGTGATGAAGCTGTCTGCTAGAGCCAACTGATAAGCCAGAAATGAAAACCATAACTGCCATCATTATCACCAAGTGTCTTCTAGGCGACAAGGAACACCCACACTGACCAGAAGCTCACAGAGTGCCTAATGAAACAGGCAGTTAGATGACATTGCATCCATCCTTCCACCTACTGTCTTCTCCAATGTCCAATATTACAGCTTCTCAAAGTAGAGCCCAGGCTCACAGAGTGCCCAGAGAAGCAGGCAGTTAGATGACATTGCCTCCATCCTTCCATCTACTGTCTTCTCCAATGTCCAATGCTACAGCTTCTCAGAGTACAGTCACACTGCATGGTCCACTAATCGGCTTAGGAACTTTGTCCTGATAAAAATGGTCATCTGTGTGAAGAGTGACACTTCTCATTTTCTTTTTTACTTTTTTTTTTTTTGTGATCCAAAGTCACTTGAAGTTAATGGAATTGGTGGGGAATCAATCCAGACCTGGAGAGGAGTCCTGGCCTGTAGACGTTATAGCCATGACCCGAAGGGAGGTTGGAAAAAGGAGGGGCTCAGCCTCTTTGCCTTGGTGGCAAGAGTCAGGATACAAGATACACCAGGGCAGGTTTAGACTGGATATTAGGAAGTGTTCCTGCCCAAAGAGGTTATTAAACATTGGAACAGTTTGTCCTGGGCAAGGGTGGAGTCATTATCCCTAGTAGAATCATAGAATCAATGAGGTTGGAAGAGACCTCCAACAGCATCCAGGCCAACCTAGCACTCAGCCCTGCCCAGTCAACTAGGTCATGGCACTAAGTGCCTCAGCCAGGCTTTGCTTCAACACCTCCAGGGACAGCGACTCCACCACCTCCCTGGGCAGCCCATTCCAATGCCAATCACTCTCTCTGCCAACAACTTCCTCCTAACATCCAGCCTAGACCTCCCCCATCACAACTTGAGACTGTGTCCCCTTGTTCTGTTGCTGCTTGCCTGGCAGAAGAGACCAACCCCCACCTGGCTACAGCCTCCTCTAGACAGGTAGTTGTAGACAGCCATGAGGTCAGCCCTGAACCTCCTCTTCTCCAGGCTAAACACCCCCAGCTCCCTCAGCCTCTCCTCACAGGGCTGTGATCCAGGCCCCTCACCAGCTTTGTTGCCCTTCTCTGGACACATTCCACTATCTCAACATCTCTCTTGAATTGAGGAGCCCAGAACTGGACACAGCACTCAAGGTGTGGCCTGACCAGTGCTGAGTACAGGGGAAGAAGAACCTCCTACTGGCCACAGTCTTCCTGATCCAGTCCAGGATGCCATTGGCTCTCCTGGCCACCTGGGCACACTGCTGCCTCATCTTCAGCTACTATCTACCAGTACCCCCAGGTCCCTTTCTTCCTGGCTGCTCTTCAGACACTCTGTCCCCAGCCTGTAGCTCTACTTGGGGTTGTTGTGGCGAAAGTGTAGAACACTGCACTTGGCCTTGTTAAACCTCATCTCATTGGCCTCTGCCCACCCATCCAGCCTGTCAGCATCCCTCTGCTGGGCTCTTCTGCCCTAACAGAGTCACCATCCCTGAAGGTTTTTAAAAGGAGACTGGATGAGGCACTTAGTGCCATGGTTTAGCTAATTAGAAGGTGTTAGGTGATAGGTTGGACTTGTTAATCTCAAAGGACTTTTCCAGCCTGGTTGATTCTGTGATTCTGTGATCTTCCTTGGATGCTTGTAACAAGCACTGAGCTATTGTAAGGGACTCGCAAGTATGAAATTTGTCTCTCTACTGTGGAGTGTGTCTTCGGGATTAAGAACAGTCTGTCTCTTAATTTTACACAGCTTTTATTTGATATCAGCCTACCTGTCAGCAAGCAGCACAGGCAATTAGCAGACATGGATCTAAAACGCTACAGAGGTTAGGATCCCTTGCAAATACCTGTGGGTTAAACAGCATCTTAGAGAGTTGTGACCGTTGTCACACCACTGCCTGCCTTGGCCAGCTCATCATGCCTCTGCAGTGATGCTCTGGTTTAGGTAGCTCCTTCCCTGCTGGCAGGTGAATCTTCCAGAGGTCATCTCTCTGGGCCATTCCCTTGCAACAATCTAGTTGCCACTCCTCATCCTAGAAACCAAATTCTCATTGAAAATGAAACAACTCAAACCTAAGGGCTCTGAGTATTCTGAGGTGTCGCTGCTGTGAATGAGGAGAGGGAGCTGCTCAGATTTCAGATGAACATTGCCCTTCCCTTGTACCAGTTTGGTAGTCATGATGCATTTTAAAGTGAGCTGGACAACCACTCAGTCTATTATTTGATCTTCTTCATGTCTGCCACCAAAGGACTTGAATATTTAACAGGGAATGCATGCAAATCCTGCAGTGAGACAGAAGGGAAGTCGTGATCAGTCAGCAGGGTAGTTATCTGCTAGAGACTGTTCCTATCTGAACAGCTCTTTTGTCATCCCATTCTCCTGCTATGTTCAGAGCTATTGCTGTGGTGGGAAGATAAGTAGTTATCCCCAGCAGAGTACCCCACCTGGAGTACTGCATCCAGCTCTGGAGCCCCCATTACAAGAGGGATGTGGAGATGCTGGAGCATGTCCAGGGAAGGGCCACAAGGAAGCTCAGAGGGCTGGAGCAGCTCTGCTATGAGGTCAGACTGAAAGAGTTGGGGCTGTTCAATCTGGAGAAGAGGACGCTTCGAGGTGACCTTCTTGTGGCCTTCCAGTATCTGAAGGGGGCCTACAAAAAAGCTGGGGAGGGACTTTTGATGCTCTCAGGGAGTGACAGGACATGGGGGAATGGAGCAAAGGTGGAGGTGAGGAGATTCAGGCTGAAGGTGAGGAGGAAGTTGTTGAGCATGAGAGTGGTGAGAGGCTGGAATGGGTTGCCGAGGGAGGTGGTTGAGGCCCCATGGCTGGAGGTGTTTAAGTCCAGGCTGGCTGAGGCTGTGGGCAGCCTACTCTAGGGTAGGGTGTCCCTGGGCACGGCAGGGTGGGATTGGAACTAGATGATCCTTGTGGTCCCTTCCAACCCTGACTGATTCTATGATTCTGTGATTCTGTGTAAACAGATGCATAAAACAGGTGATACAGTTCAGGATGATATGGCTCAGGTCATTAGTTTAATGAGTCAAGTGTGGTCTCCATCCTTGGATATTTTAAAGACTAGACTGAACAAAAACCCTGATCAATTTTGTCTGATCTCATAGATGACCCTGATTTGAGCAGGGGACTGGACCAGATGACCTCCTGGGTTCCCTTTCAGCCTGAATTAAATTGCCATATGATCCTTTCCTGCTTTTTTTTTATTCTGTTCTAATTTTTCTTTTTAAATCAATTAATTCTACTTCATCTAAGAGTCTACAGCACTGTCAGAGCTATCTGACAGATCCTGTTGCCAGGATCCCAAGTCAGTACTTTGATGACAGAACATCCTGGCAGCCTGGCACGCTTTCTTAGCTGACTGCAATCTTGCTATTAGTTTCACTCCTTGCAATGTGCACTTTAAAAGCATTCCACATTTGACAAAACCAAAAGTTAAGAAAAAAAGGGTATTAACAGGGAGTCTGTGGCTGAAAAAATGCACAGACAGTTGGACTAAAATTAATGAGCAGTGACTATAAACTTCCCTCTCTTTACCCAAATGCGTTTACCTTTCATTAGGACTAGCAAAAGAATCACAGAATCACAGAACTAACCAGGTTGAAAAAGGTCTTTGAGATCATCAATCCAACCTATCACCTAACACCTTCTAGTTAACTAAACCATGGCACTAAGTGCCGCATTCAGCCTCCTTTTCTTCAACACCTCCAGGGACTGCAACTCCACCACATCCCTGAGCAGCCCATTCCAATGCCAATCACACTTCCTGGGAAGAACTTCCTCCTAACATCCAGCCTAAATCTGGCCTGGTGCAGCTTGAGACTGTGTCCCCTTGTTCTGTTGCTAGGTGCCAGGGAGAAGAGACCAATCCCCACCTGGCTTACAGCCTCCTTTCAGGTAGCTATAGTGAGCAATGAGGTCTCTCCTGAGCCTCCTCTTCTCCAGGCTGAACAACCCCAGCTCCCTCAGCCACTCCTTGTAGGGTTTGTGTTCCAGGCCCCTCACCAGCCTTGTTGCCCTTCTCTGGACAAAAAAATGGTGTCGATTTTCCACACAAGGTACCCCCACAAACATGCAACTTTTCATTTCTTTCCCCCCCAAAGTTCCTCCCACCCCCAACTTTGCTTCATCTAGGAGTGACAGCTTCTTGAAGGGAGGCTGTAGCCAGGTGGGGGTTGGTCTCTTCTGCCAGGCAACCAGCAAGAGAACAAGGGGACACAGTCTCAAGTTGTGCTGGAGGAGTTGCATTCCCTGGAGGTGTTGAAGCAAAGCCTGGCTGAGGCACTTAGTGCCATGGGGTAGTTGATTGGCCAGAGCTGGGTGCTAGTTTGGAGTGGATGATGTTGGAGGTCTCTTTTAACCTGATTGACTCTATGATTCTATGGAAACTAAATCATAATTTGGAGATGTTTAAGGCCAGGCTGGCTGAGGCTGTGGGCAGCCTGCTCTAGGGTAGGGTGTCGTGGGCATGGCAGGGCTGTTGGAACTAGCTGATCCTTGTGCTGCCTTCCAACCCTGACTGATTCTATGATTCTAGGATAATTTCTGTTTCATGTGGACCATTTTCTTCTCCTCCCATTTAAGTTCTAATAGAAAAACATTTGTTTGTTTTAATATCCCTTTCCTCAGCCTAAAGAAACAAAAATGATTGGAGAAGAATCAAGAACTTAAAAAACCAAAATTATTATTCTGAAGAATTAAAAGCTGTGAGGATGCAAACATTCTCATGAGCATCCATTCCTTTGAAAATTCAGGTTTAGTCCATGAAAAAGAAAAAAGAAGGAAGGAAGCCTTTGATGAATATATTAGCAGCTCACTCTAACCACAATAATAACTGAAACACTCTGTGAGTAGAAAGAGCCAAGCAGCCACTTAAAACAGATTGCTGCCTGTGATGGCTTTTTATGGACCAGTGAACTCAGCACAGCAAGCTTCTACATTGCCTTTGTAAGATACTCTCCCACCTCCAGCTTAGGGCTACTGTGCAATAGAAATCCCTACACCACAGCAGTAATCTCTCTGTGAATGGTTGCAATGCCTATAGGGTCTATATATAGTCTGAAATCAGGTTAATTGTCTGTAATAGTGACCTTCACTCCCTTTGTCAAGTTTATTGTTGCTGAAAGCTGTCAACGTGACAACTGCTGAGGCTGAAATCTCCTACCTTCCACTGAAGGGATGACTCCAAATATAGGACAGGCTTCAGCAACTTTTGGTGAAACCATTAAGGAGGAAAAGATCTCTAAGATCATCCAGTTCAACTGGCAACCCAAACCCACCACTAAACCACATCCTGGAGTGCAACATCTATGCAATTTTCAATACCTCCAGGGGTAGTGACTCTACCATCTCACTGGACAGCTCTTTCCAATGTCTGAGCAATCCTTTCTGATAATACTGTGGATATCATAAGGGAGACAACTGTGGTGGCAGTTTTGTCACCTAGACAGGTGTTGAAGCAAAGCCTGGCTGAGGCACTTAGTGCCATGGTCTAGCTGATTGGACAGGGCTGGGTGTTAGGTTGGACTGGATGATCTTGGAGATCTCTTCCAACCTGGCTGATTCTATGATTCAAGAACACAAGGTCATCTACATGAGACAGCTGTTATTAGATGGTAGTCACTTATGGCTACTCCTGAGTGAAAGAGATTTGGGATTGTCATATCATCTTGAAGTCAGAAGCTTCACACATCTTGGTATATATGTAGGTTTCTGTATCTTTTTGAGTCTGTGAACTCCTGGTGCAACACAGAAAGTAAGTGACACCCCCATGGCGCATGCTGCTGGTGGCATAAAGCAACCAGAAGGGAAAACAAGAGGGTAGACAAGGCTGACTGCAGCACAAGTGGTATCTTCACCGACTAGGCAGAGTCCCATAGCACCAGGCAGAGACAAGGTTTGCTGACAGCCTCAGGCAAGGCAAAGTAAGTCAAACCCGAAGTCCCTCCAGAGAACAAAACAGGTCTTTTTACAAGTTGGATCCAGCATCCCTTTGGAGCAACAATTTATCAAGGACAGAGCGGACCACAAGTGCATGGACAACATAGCCCAGGAGCTTTAAGCTCTGCTCTAGGATAAAGGGCAGAGGGTGCATGGATCAAGGGGCCAGGTAAGCTCAGGTTTTATCTGGCAGATCACAGGCTCACAGGATGTTAGGGGTTGGAAGGGACCCAAGGAGATCATCGAGTCCAACCCCCCTGCCACAGCAGGACAATGCTATCTAACACAGATCACAGAGGAACACATCCAGACAGGCCTTGAAAGTCTCCAGGGAAGGAGACTCCACAACCTCTCTGGGGAGCCTGTTCCAGTGCTCTGTGACCCTTACAGGAAAGAAGCTCTCCCTTGTGTTGAGGCAGAACCTCAGATGAAAGGTTGTAAATAAAGGGGTGCACCACTGAACAGAGAATGCAAACACAGAATTCAGAGAACTGGCTCACAGCATCTTGTGAACAGTTGTCTTAGCTCTAACTGTGACTCAATTATTCCTAAATATTTTTTTTGTCCTTTTGTTTTGATTTTTTTTTTGGGGGGGGGGGGTGGGGGGTTGTTTGTTTGCAAATGGTAAAAGGCATCTTTTTTGTGTTGGTCTACAGGCCATAATACACAGACACGAAGGACACACTTTACTCAGCAAAACAGCCACAGGTACAATATAGGACCAAAGGGAGAGGAAGTGGTTAGGTGCAAATAACCACAGCTGCCAGTTGTCATTGTCAAAGCCGAAATAGGTCACCATCAGGAAGGCACTGCTTCCCAAAGTATACATGAAAACATGTGCTGTATCATCAGCTATTTTACTACATCTTAGAACACATCTCTCTGATGGTTTTTCAGGGGAAGATACTACATTAGAGCTGCTCTAACATGAAAACTTTATGCTAGTCCTCTGGCTTCTTTGGGTATACCAAGCTGCATGCCCAAGCAAGATGGGATTCTTGGAGCCTAAAGCATAAGGTGTGAAGATGAGACAGTAACAGAGATTCTAATAATCAGAAGGGTCTTTATTTCTGTCTGGAAATGTTATTAGGACTAACAAGTCTGCAAGCCAGCCTCTAGATAAATGTGACACATCACTGTCTCCTAGCACTGCCTGAACACACTTTATGTGTTAGCTGCACAGGAGAAGGAGCCTTAGACAGCAGCTGTGGCAGAAAAGGGATTCAGTGAATATTTATTCAGATTCTGCACAGCTGCTCATCTCCATTCCTCATCCATTCCCTTTTGTTTCTTATTCACGAGGGCTGGTGTGAATGGGGTTCTGCCTGGCACATAACGTTTGGGACACAGCTGTGGCAGGGGTATTTTCTGCATGAGGAAGGAGAAATCTTGTAATTAAAAGCATTCTGACATGCAGTTCAAGAGCAGTGAAGCACAGCACAGCAGCAAGAGAGCCACTTATACGGCCTGAACAGGAGAGGAGAGCAAGCTGCAGATGCCTCCCACTGACTGAAGTTTATTTGCATGAACCATTCATGAAATAATTAGCAAGAGTGACAAAAAGCAAAGTCTGTTTGCTAATGATTCATGAGCTGGATAAAGGGTTGAATTAGTTGGATAATTTATTTGTAAAAATAATCTAGCCAGCTGTAATTAGAAGGCTGGATACAGCTGCTCAACAGGAGCCAGCAGTGTGCACTTGCAGCCCAGAAGGCCAACCGAATCCTGGGCTGCATCAGAAGTGTGGCCATCAGGGCGAGGGAGGAGATTCTCCCCCTCTACTCTGCTCTGCTGAGACCCCACCTGGAGTACTGCATCCAGTTCTGCAACCCCTATTACAAGAGGGATGTGGAGATGCTGGAGTGTGTCCAGAGAAGGGCCACAAGAATGCTCAGAGGGCTGGAGCAGCTCTGCTGTGAGGACAGACTGAAAGAGTTGGGGCTGTTCAGTGTGGAGAAGAGGAGGCTCCCAGGTGACCTTCTTGGGGCTTTCCAGTGAGGCCTACAAAGAAGCTGGGGAAGGACTTTTGAGGCTCTCAGTGAGTGAGAGGACTAGGGGGAATGGAGCAAAGCTGGAGGTGGGGAGATCCAGACTGGCTGTGAGGAGGAAGTTGTTGAGCATGAGAGTGGTGGGAGGCTGGAATGGGTTGCCCAGGGAGGTGGTTGAGGCCCCATGGCTGGAGGTGTTTAAGGCCAGGCTGGCTGAGGCTGAGTGCAGCCTGATCTAGGGTAGCCCATGGCAGAGGGTTGGAACTAAATGTTCCTTGTGATCCCTTCCAACCCTGACTGATTCTATGATTCTATGTTTCTGTGTGATCTAGAAAGAGAAGAGAAACATTCCTGATGGCACATGACCTTCCAGAGGGTATTGCTGGCTTTGAATAGAAGCAGTCCCAACAGCCTGTGAATTTGTCTCGGTGCAAGGTAGGTCTAGTGAAGGAGTAGGAAGCAGGATGCTTTTTGGTTTTGGGTTTTGTTTTTTTTTAGTGTAGGGATCCTTTTCTTTTTTGACTTTGGCCTGTTCGAGCAGTTGGTGCTATTCCCAGTGGCTCTTGGGTGCAGATCAAAGCGTTGCTGAAATCGCTTTTGAGCTAAGCAAAGGGCATTTGGAATTAGATCAGCAACTAGCTTCATTTTTAAAGAGTTAGAGATTTTCTGTTGAGGGGGGAAAAAAAAACCAACAACAAAGATTTCTTTGAGACACAGGAGTGCATTACATTTCTTGGAAGTCTCTCCATGCAGGTCAGATCTCCTCCCAAACTCTGCTCTTTAGCTGCAGAGGCTGACTCAGGGACGCCCCTTGTGTGAAGCACCATCCTCCAGGAGCAGCACATCTAGCCCTTGATGGATATCTACAGGCCTGTGTGTGATCGACCCCAGCATGGGTCATTTAGCTTGCCAAAGAGTTGAGCTGAGATGATTCCTTGTCTGCCAGCTGGCCTGACCCTGTCACCAGCAGCGGATGATGACAATTCTGCATTGTCCTTGGTCTTGCTGCAGGAATGCTTCCCTCTCAGCTGAGCAGGCAGCATGGAGGATAAGGAACTTGGCTGAGCATCAAGAGGGGAAAGAGGCTGAAGGCAGGTAGGAAGCTCTTAGTGTTGCTGTGATAGTGTGGACATAGAGTGTAACCCACCTTTTGCTTTGTGCTGAGCATTGCCACGTCCTCCTCACACAGCCATCAAGCCAGTGTTTGCTACAGACCTTCCCCTGAGAGCTCACTTCCAGCCATATATGCACACTACCAGCCATGACAGTGGTGGAGACATCAAGCCAGTGTTTGCTTCAGACCTTCCCCCAGTGCTCACTTCCAGCCATATATGCACACTAACAGCCATGAAAATGGTGGGGCAGCCCCTTTGGATGTTATCTGCCTCCCCTGGGCCGTTCAGAGTTCAGCCTCACTGTTTCAGCCTAGTAAGCTGTGTGACTGGAGGCAGAGCTCTCCTCTGTCAAAGGGAAAATCCTCTGGATGGAAGAGAAGCACAGGCTGACCCAAGCATCAGCAGTCATGTCAAGCTCACCTCAGCTGGACTGCAGTTTAATTATACCTGCCTGTTTTTGTTGGCCTGCTCTGAAGCCCTTGGAACAAGACTCAGAACTCCTTGAAGCTGCAGTGAAATTGCTAAAGGGACTGTTGCAGCTCTCCATTGCACGATGAAGCAAGGAGAGAAGATAATGCTCTAACTGTGCCACCAGTTTTCTAACAAAGAGCTCTCATGAGTGCTTTTCCTCTGAACTATGCTGAGTCCACCCTTCCAGCAGCAACAAAACTCTCTTTCATACTCGTGGGATGCTGCATCTCAAGCCAGGCCCTTCCTGACCTGCCTGTTGCTGGAGGGAGCTCCCTCCAGCAGCTGGGGAGGGCCAAAACCCAGACGGTGCCAGGCAAAAAAGGGTGGAAGCTTCATACAGGGGTTAAAAGGACCTCACATGACAAAGTCTATTTTTGAACAGCTATGCAAATTGATGTAATGATTTTCAGAATGCTGGAGAATGCTCTTCTAAGGCATATCTGAGAGCCGTGGGGGATTTTTTTGTCTCTCCCAGGGGAAAAGTCAGCAACACTCAAAGAGAAGCAGGTCCCTCAGATCCTGAAAAGCAACTGTTGTCATCTGTGTACCAGACCTGTATAGAGTGACTTAAGAAAAGGGGTGGGTGGGAAGGGCTTCCACCAGACCAAAATAAGTCTGTGAATCATCAGTCACACTGTTGTGAATATGTGTAAGACCGTACTAAGAGTTATGGCTAGATTGTTGCTAAGACTTGGGTAGTAATTGCTCAGCACTGGTAGCAATGCAAACTCAGATTGACAACTGGCATCACACTTCAAAACATTTGTGGATCAACTGGGCAGACACTAGGATGGAGCTGACAACAAAAGTGTGTGGTCAAGAAAACAAGATCTGGGAGAACAGGCAGAAATTATGGGGCTACCTTAATCGAGAGAAGATGACATTGACTGAGGAGGAAGATGTGATGTAGTCTTCAACATGCAAAAGGCCAACACAAAAAATATGAGAATAATCCTTTGTCTTTCTTTTTTTAATATCTGTGCTGGCAAAAGGACATTTAATGAGCTGCAGCACAAAGAATCCAAGCTGGACCTTGAAAGTTTTAATGAATAAGAGTACAGACACCCTGGAGAAGATTGTCTGGGTTGAGTGAGTTTCCATCATGGTAAACTTAGATAAATATCTGCCCAAATATAGGTAATTCTCTTTTGGTTAGGAAATGGATAACATTAATATCTGAAGTTCTCTTTAGCCTGGAGAAGAGGAGGTTCAGGGGTGACCTCATTGCTGTCTACAACTACCTGAAGGGAGGCTGTAGCCAGGTGGGGTTGGTCTTTTAAGCCAGGCAAGCAGCAAGAGAACAAGGGGACACAGTCTCAAGTTGTGCCAGGAGAGGTCCTGTGTAAAGTCATAGCATGATGTGATCCCAGTCCTGACTCTCATCTTTGAAAGACCCTTAACAGCCTGTCTACTCTAAGTCATATCAGCATGAGATCCTAGAGGTTACTTCTGGAAGTCCAACACCAAATGGGCTTGCCTAGTGCATGTGCTATTGTCTGTATGGCTCTGGCACAGGGAGGAACATTTTCCTCCAACTTTGAGCTTTTGTTTTGGTCACTGTCTGAGTGTGGAATCTCCCAATTCTGTTATTATACACACCAGCAGCAAAAGCGTCAGAAAGAGGGATTCATTTCTGGTACTGCAGAATGGCAGCCCACAAAAATACTGATGGGTTCAGATCAAAGGTACATGTTACCATCCGAGGATGGCGAGAGGCCTGGAACACAGCCCTGTGAGGAGAGGCTGAGAGAGCTGGGGGTGTGCAGCCTGGAGAAGAGGAGGCTCAGGGCTGACCTCATTGGTGTCTGCAACTACCTGAAGGGAGGCTGTAGCCAGTTGGGAGTTGGCCCCTTCTGCCAGGCAAGCAGCAAGAGAACAAGGGGACACAGTCTCAAGTTGTGCCAGGGGAGGTCTAGACTGGGTGTTAGGAGGAAGTTGTTGGCAGAGAAAGTGATTGGCATTGGAATGGGCTGCCCAGGGATTGGCCAGGGCTGGGTGTTAGGTTGGCCTGGATGATCCTGGAGGTCTCTTCCAACTTGCTTGATTCAATGATGATTCTAACCCATGTATTTTAATTATCCTACAATCTGTACGATAAAGCCTCACATTAGTCACACACAGTGGATCCCATTTTGGTTCTGGAACACATGGAAAAGAAATGAACATTTGTTCCTAAGGTTGCTGAGCCTTGAGAAGGGAATCAGAGTTTCCAAGGCGGAATATGCTACCAGAAAGGATTCATTTCATACATTAGTATGCCAAATGGAATGCTGTGCACACGTCATTAGGAGACAAAGCTTTTAAAGTCTGCTCCACAAAGGAACAGGAATAAAAATAATTGCCCCAATAGCTTTTGTGAGTAAATAAACAAACAAAACTCTCATGGTGCAGTGGCTGCAGAACGCAATTTGTTTGTTACCCTCCAGCCCAGCGATGGTTGCCTTATAGCGTCACTGCAAGTGCTGCAGAAAGGTGCATAGGATAGTTCAGGATGGAAGTTTCTCCCTCCAGAGCCATATGGCCACAAGCAGATAAGGCTGTGAGCAGCATTCATTGACAATTTCCAAATCTGCAGCAGCTGGAGCGTGGGATCATTTAAAACATGACTGATTTACTTCCTGCAGCCTCGAAAAGGAGGGCTGGAACCCAAATCCACCACACATTTCCCTGGACTTATCAAATGAAGCTACATGCCTCTCATTACTATCACACACTCACAGAAGTTATCTCCTGGGGAGCATACTGGAAAGGCACAGAGGACAGATGCTTGGTGGAACGTTGGCAGGAGACCAGGTATCCCAGTTGCTGGGGTGGCTCCAGAAACTGAGCAGAACAGAGCAAGAGGAAAGAACAGCTATAATAATCCCGATGAAAACAAAGTGTTGGGCTACTATTTCATTCTAGCCACAGCCAGAACAACAATAAAAGCTGTCAATGGCAAGGGCTGTTCTTTCAGCAGAACTGTTCTGTGAAGACTTGTAATGAGCTGCACTCACCTAAAAATAGTGTTCAAGTTAACATAGTGTACCTTGACTCGCAGGATGGTGATCCATCTTTATGCCCACCAGATGTTGCATCATTAATTATTGACAGCAGCATGGCATTTCTACAGCACTTTCATAGCATTCAAAGAGCTTTATAAATAGAGAGATAAAAATTTAATCAATCAATTTTGTTAGGCAATTAACCAGCATCCCCCATTTTAGTCTGAGATGATGCCAAGGTTGTGTTCTTAGTTGCAGATTTGAAACGTGTGAGAAAGGAGAAATTAGGCTTGCCAGAAAAAAAAAGTGTGATGGTTTGGGTGTCACCCGCCCCACACACTTAAGAAAATCACCCAGACTAGACTCAGCCAAGTTGGAATCTAAGATTGAAGCTTTATATTTACAGCTTAGCACAATATACAAGCAGATGTTTACAATCTATACAGCTATAGACAGAAATAGAGAAGTTAAAAAGTAATACAGAAACACAACAGCCCTCCCAGAAGCCTGAGTCCCCAGGAGGGGCTCCCAACCACCCTTCCACCTTCCTCTCACCCCTCTACCTTACCCCAGACTTTGCCTTACATTCAAGATGAGTTTGGAGGATTGGCCAGGGGGGTTAGAATCATGGAATCATAGAATCAGTCAGGGTTGGAAGGGACCACAAGGATCATCTAGTTCCAACCCCCCTGCCATGCCCAGGGACACCCTACCCTAGAGCAGGCTGCCCACAGCCTCATCCAGCCTGGCCTTAAACACCTCCAGCCATGGGGCCTCAACCACCTCCCTGGAAAGCCCATTCCAGCCTCTCACCACTCTCATGATGAACAACTTCCTCCTCACAGCCACTCTGAATCTCCCCACCTCTAACTCTGCTTCATTCCCCCTAGTCCTGTCACTCCCTGAGAGCCTAAGAAGTCCCTCCCCAGCTTTTTTGTAGGCCCCCTTCAGATCCTGGAAGGCCACAAGAAGGTCACCTGGGTGCCTTCTCTTCTCCAGACTGCACAGCCCCAACTCTTTCAGTCTGTCCTCATAGCAGAGCTGCTCCAGGAATGAGCAGAGGTTAGGAAGCAGAAGGATTAGTCAGGCAGTAAGTTAGAAAGAGAGAAGTGAAATCCAAATCCCAGAAAGAGACTCTGTTATCTGTGTTTGTGTTTTTGTTCTTATTCATCTCAGCAAGCCTATGAGTGCAGCAGACATCACCATTATTTCCTCTTCACAGCCTATCATCTAATTCTTCTCACCAAAATGTCCCAGCTAGCTTCAAACTAGCACAAAGAGAAATGCTTCCAGCCTTTAAAAACAAAAAGGGCTGATGTCTGCATGTTAAGCAATGGGGTTAAATGTTTACAGCCTCCAAAAATTTTGGGCACCAGGCTGGAATTCATCTCCCTCAGCTTGATTGAATGCAGACTTTTACAGCCAGGCTCATCATTGTGGACTCCCCTTATAGTCAGCAGAAAGAAATGAACCATGCCCTTCAAGTGCCTGTTCCTCTTGGTCGCTCATCAAAAAGAGATAGTGTAGATTACAAGCTCTGACACAGGCATTGCACAGCTGGAGGAGAAGAATCCTTCCTTGACAGCTCCTTTGAAAAATCTGTTGGAGAGAAGTATTTTAAGCTCCAGCCCCTGGAGCTGCTGCAGTGTTAGTTGTTTAAAGATGAGGTGAGATGTAACCTTAGTGGAAGGACTGCTGAGCACATGGCAGGGAAAGGTCCCTACCAGCACAGTCATGGCACTTTCTCCATGAACTCCTCGTGTGAGGTGAGCACCTGCCAGAGGGCACAGAAAGTATTGCTAGTCTGGTACCTCACCATGGGCTGTGCCTGTGGACTCTGCTGCTGCAGAGAGCAAGTGTCCAAGACCAGGGTTATGAAGGAAACTGTTGTTCAGAAATGCCTGGGCAGGTTTAACCTGCTGTTTGGTTTGTTTCTAAACTGTGGTGAGACTACACCTACTGTGTCTAGTTTTGAGGCACTCACTACAGGAAAGACATTTTGGTGCTGGAGAAGGGTCCAGAGAAAGGCAACAAAGCTGGCTAAAGGACAGTAAAACAAGTCTTGTGAGGAGCAGCTGAGGGAACTGGGGTTGTTTAGCATGGAGAAGGGGAGGCTGAGGAGAGATCTTCTCGCTCTCTACAACTCCTGCAAGGAGGTTAGAGAGAAGCAGGCATTGGCCTCTTCTCCCTAGAAACAAGTGATAGGACAAGAGGAAATGGCCTCAATTCACACCAGGAGACATTTAGATTGGCTATTAGAAGAAATTCCTTGCTGAAAGGGTTCTCAAACACTGGAATAGGCTTTTCAGGGAGGTGGTGGAATCCTCATCCCTGGAGATGGTTCAAAGGCTCGGCTTTGTGGTGCTGAGGGACTTGGTTTAGCACCAGACCTGACAGGTAAAAGGCAGATGAGGCATTCAGTGCCATGGTCTAGTTGGCTGGATAGGGCTGGGTGCTAGGTTGGGCTGGATGATCTTGGAGGTCTCTTCCAACCTGCTTGATTCTATGATTCTATGATTCAGTGGTCTTAAAAGTCTTTTCCAACCAAAATGATTCTATGATGGGTCTCTTGCTGGGACTGCTGAGGATGATGCTGGAAACTGCAGCAGTAAAAAAGAAGCCAACGCAGCTATGCACTGAAGGGACATTACTAATAAATAAGAACTATATCCAGAAATGGATTGCAATCCCCCCTGCCCCGTTGTGACTGCAAAAGGCATCAGAGCAGCTGATACACTGAAATTCATGTTTTATTGTGGACTTTGGGATGTAAGAGGTCAGCAGAGGAACAAGAGCATAGAGAGCTGATACTGCGCAGGCAGTACAGTGTGTTCTAAGGCTAAATGACTTGCAGTGTGAAACACCAGGACTAGGATCTGTGCTTTGGACAGCAGAAGCCAGCACTTGTCTGATTATTCAGGATTTCACCTTCATGGCTGGAGAGGACTGTAGGATGTGCCTGTTAGAAGAAATATGATCAGAGGAGAAATGGGAAGGGAGAGGTTCTATAGACAGAGATGAAAATCTGATTTCTTCCTCTTGTTTTAGACCAAGACAGTTCTTACCTTGGGAACAGCAGCATCCAATGTTTTCCACATTTCACCAAAATCTTTCCTTGTGATTTTGTTTTAATGCAATGTGCTGTGGCAGCACAATGAACAGATCCTCCTGGAGGCACTACTGAGACACAAGAATAGTGAAGAAGTATCACAGTATTATCAGGGTTGGAAGAGACCTCACAGATCATCAAGTCCAACCCTTTACCACAGAGCTCAAGGCTAGACCATGGCACCAAGTGCCACGTCCAATCCTGCCTTGAACAGTCCCAGGGACGGCGACTCCACCACCTCCCCAGGCAGCCCATTCCAGTGCCCAATGACTCTCTCAGTGAAGAACTTTCTCCTCACCTCCAGCCTAAATCTCCCCTGTCACAGCTTGAGGCTGTGTCCTCTCGTTCTGGTGCTGGCCACCTGAGAGAAGAGAGCAACCTCCTCCTGGCCACAACCACCCCTCAGGTAGTTGTAGACAGTAATAAGGTCACCCCTGAGCCTCCTCTTCTCCAGGCTAACCAATCCCAGCTCCCTCAGCCTCTCCTCGTAGGGCTGTGCTCAAGGCCTCTCACCAGCCTCATCGCCCTTCTCTGGACACGCTCAAGCATCTCAATGTCCCTCCTAAACTGGGGGGCCCAGGACTGAACACAGCACTCAAGGTGTGGTCTAACCAGTACAGAGTACAGGGGCAGAATGACCTCCCTGCTCCTGCTGACCACACCATTCCTGATGCAGGCCAGGATGCCACTGGCTCTCTTGGCCACCTGGGCACACTGCTGGCTCATGTTCAGGCGGGTATCAATCAGCACCCCCAGATCCCTCTCTGTCTGGCTGCTCTCCAGCCACTCCGACCCCAGCCTGTATCTCTGCATGGGGTTGTTGTGGCCAAAGTGCAGCACCCTGCACTTGGAGCTATTGAACCCCATCCCATTGGACTCTGCCCATCTGTCCAGGTGGTCAAGGTCCCGCTGCAGAGCCCTTCTGCCCTCCAACCCAGCCACATCTGCCCCCAGCTTGGTGTCATCTGCAAACTTGCTGATGACTGACTCGATGCCCTCATCCAGATCATCTATGAAGATGTTAAAGAGGATGGGGCCCAGCACTGATCCCTGAGGGACACCACTAGTGACTGGCCGCCAGCTGGATGTGGCACCATTCACCACCACTCTCTGGGTCCGGCCCTCCAGCCAGTTCCTAACCCAGCACAGAGTGTTGCTATCCAAGCTGCGGGCTGACAGCTTAGTGGTTTGCTACAATCAACATAGCTTAACCGAGGGCAGATTCTGCCTGACAAAGCTGGTGGCCTTCTATGAACAGGTCGCAATAGATGAGGGAAGAGAAACTGATGGCAAGCTGGGGAGGTGTGGGATGGAGGAGAAGACAGTGGGGTGGGTTGGGAACTGGTTGCAGGATGGAGTTCAGAGGGTGGTGATCGGTGGTGTGGGATCCAGCTGGAGACCTGTGGCTGGTGGTGCCCCCCAGGTCTCAGTGCTGGGGCCAGTCCTGTTCAACATCTTCATCGGTGGCATTGATGGGGGCACGGAGTGTCTGCTCAGCGGGTTTGCTGGTGACACCAAGCTGGGAGGCTTGGCTGATCCAGCTGGGGACTGTGGGGCCATCCAGAGAGACCTGGACAGACTGAGAGCTGGGCACAGAGGAAGCAGATGGGGTTCAACGGGGACGGGTGCAGAGTCCTGCATCTGGGGAGGAATGACAGGCTGCACCAGTCCAGGCTGGGAGGTGATCTGCTGGAGGGCAGTCCTGTGGAGGGAGACCCGGGGGTCCTGGTGGATAGCAGGTTGGCCATGGCGCAGCGATGTGCCCTTGTGGCCAAGAGGGTCAGTGGGATCCTGGGGTGTGTTGGGGGGAGTGTGTCCAGCAGATCGGGGGAGGTTCTCCTCCCCCTCTGCTCTGCCCTGGTGGGACCTCGTCTTGAGTGCTGTGTTCAGTTTTGGGCTCCCCAGTTTGGGAGGGACGGGGATCTGCTGGAGAGGGTCCAGTGGAGGGCTAGGAGGATGATTAGGGGACAGGAGGGCATGGCTTATGAGGAGAGGCTGAGGGACCTGGGGCTTTTTGGTCTTGAGAAAAGAAGACTTAGAGGAGATTTGATAAATGCTTGTAAGTATCTGAAGACTGCCAGGAGTCGGGGGGGGGGGGGGGGGGGGGGGAGGACATGCTCTTCTCACTTGCTCCCTGTGATAGAACAAGGCGCAATGGGTGTAAGTTGCAGCAAAAGAGGTTCTGCCTCAACACAAGAGGGAACTTCTTTACTGTAAGGGTCACAGAGCACTGGAACAGGCTTCCCAGAGAGGTTGTGGGGTCTCCTTTTCCGGAGACTTTCAAGGCCTATCTGGTGTGTTCCTCTGTGATCTGTGTTAGATAGTATCGTCCTACTCTGGCAGGGGGTTGGACTTGATGATCTCCTTGGGTCCCTTCCAACCCCTAATATTCTGTGATCCTGTGATCCTGTGATCTGTGACCTGAGCAAGGCCTTTGTCACTGCCCCACACCACATCCTGGTCTCCAAGCTGGTGACACATGAGTTTGATAAGTGGACCACGAGATAGATAAAGAACTGGCTTGATGGCCACACCCAAAGAGTGGCTGTCAATGGCTCCATGTTCAAGTGGAGGCCAGTGACAAGTGAAGTCCCTTGGGGATAAGTCCTGGGACCAGTTTTCTTCAACATCTTTGTGGGTGCCATGGACAGAGGCATTGAGTGCAGCCTCAGCAAGTTTGCAGATGACACCAAGCTGTGTGGTGCAGCAGGCAGGCTGGAAGGAAAGAATCCATCCAGAAGGATCTGGACAGGCTGGAGAGGCGGGCACAAGCCAACCTTATGAGGTTCAGCAAGATCAAGTGCAAGGTCCTGTACCTGGGTTGAGGCAATGCCAAGCACAAATACAAAATGATCTTGTCTTGTTAGTATATGCTGAAAGACAGAAGACATAGTCATGGCTCTTTGAAGGACTAACCTTTACGACTTTATCCTGTGCAGGCTTTTGTAGGTTCATCTGAGTTGCAACTCTCCAAAAATACGGCAGTGCTATTTATCCATGAAAAGTTGTCTGCAGTACTGGTAGTGAGTTATGGACAGAGTGATGCACTTCCTAAGCAATGCTTGAATACCTGAGAGTCGTGCATTTGTGCTCCTGTGCAGTAGTCCACAGTGGGGATGTCACTGGCTGTCCCCAGGCTTGGAGTAGGACATGCAGCAACAGAGGCTGGTTGAAGAGGTGAGATATGTAGGAGAAAGCTCTAAGAGTTTATATGAAGTAATGGCCACTTTTTTTTGTGTTTCATCCCTACCCTCAAAAGAATCCTATTCACTTTTGTCTTGATAGTAATATCCTGATTATGAGTAACATTTCACTTGTCTAATACTTTTCCTTGTCGTGGAGGCAGGGAATTAATGTGGCCAAGTCAGGAATTACAAAAATAGAATTATTTTATTTTCCTGGAACCCTGTCCCCAAACTATATGCAAAAATTAGTTTAGTTTATTAACAGATTCAGTTTGATGGGGAATATCTTCCAAAAAAAGGGTATTATAGATAAATTTAGGATATTATAGGTAAAATATAGATAACAAAAGACATTACAGATAAATTCCTGACTTTGTTAGGAAATCAGGAAATGGAAAAGACTAAGCTATAAATGCAGCTTTACCCCACTATCAATCAGGCTGAGCAGAAGATTAAGGGAACAGCAGGCATCTCACAGAGGTGAGATAGGCATTTAGCAATGATCCCTTGCTGGATTCCTCTGCAGAAGCAGCCTTCTGATGTTGCAGGCAACATCCAATAATAGAGATCCATGCTGCAGATGCCCTTAGATGAGTGGCAGAGCTGCCAAACTTGGAACTGTCTTGAGCACTTCTTCCTGAGTGGGAAGGTCATGGAATGATGCTGCCTTCACAGTGGCAGAGGAGAGCCAAAACTGCTAGGGTCCCCCAGACTGGGAGGCAGCCAGGAAGTTGGCTACTGATACGATCTGAGAAGGGGTGGTCCAGATGCCGCTGGCTCTCTTTCAAAGGACCCCAGGGCTTGCCAAGCCTGCCAGTTTGCACAATAGGGTGCAAAAATGGGGAGAACCATCCAAAAGCAGGGGCAGGATAAAACCAAGAGCCATCCAAAAATGGAGATGGTCCAATCATGGCAGGAACCTGTCCTTTGCAGAGGCAGAGGACTCTTAAGACAGGAACTCTCAGGGCAGGGACTCTCAAGGCAGGAACCCTTGCTCTATTTATCCTTTTCTAGACAAAGTGTCCATTTACCATTTTTACTGGATGCAAAACCACAGCCAACCACCAGCCCAGTTCCAGCCTGGTCTTCCACATGGGTCAGCCCACGTGCAGAAAGGCACCTTTTGCTGCCCCCCTTCAAGCCCACAGGGCAGGGGTGGGGGAAGCAGATTTTCACGCTTTGTTCTCCCATTCAAACCCATGGAGTGAGAGGGAGACGAGAGGAATTTGGGGTACCCCAGGACAGCCCTCTATCACATTATACCTGCATAATTATGTCTTCTACAAACTTTTCTTTCAGGATGCTCACCAGCTAGAAAATGCTGGAGCCGTTGCCCAGTGTGCTAGTTCTTTTGTCATGGATCTTCTATTACTGCTGGATTTTCTCCTGCTTCTGTAGAGAATCACAGTGCTGATTTGGTTAGAAGAGACCTTTAAGGCCATCAGGTCTTAAATGTTAACCCATCACTGCCAGACCATTAAACCATATCCCTCATCTCCACATCTACTGTCATAGTGCTATGTGGTCTTGTGCCCACAAATCATAGAATCAGAGAATCAAGCAGGTTGGAGGAGACCTCCAAGATCATCCAGCCCAACCTAGCACCCAGCCCTACCCAGGCAACTAGACCATGGCACTAAGTGCCTCATCCAGGCTTTTCTCCAACACCTCCAGGGCCAGTGACTCCACCACCTCCCTGGGCAGCCCATTCCAATGGCAAATCACTCTCTCTGGGAAGAACTTCCTCCTAACATCCAGCCTAGACCTCCCCTGGCACAACTTGAGACTGTGTCCCCTTGTTCTGTTGCTGCTTGCCTGGCAGAAGAGACCAACTCCCACCTGGCTACAGCCTCCCTTTATGTAGTTTGTGGCATCCTCTTAGCATATAGACAGACCTTGCTCCTGCCCTGAGAAACTCTTTACTGTAGCTGAGTTAAAACAACAACAAAAGAAAAAAAAACCACTAAACCAAATAAGAGAAGAGAGCGAAAGGCTTATAAGGAATTGCTTGTGCAGATTTTCTGTGCTCCAAGCTGGCAGGGGATGCTGCATATATCTCTGCTCAGAAATAAGGATCTCATTAGGGAAACCGCACTAGCTTGTTTGATAGCCTGAGGGGGCAAGCAGCTGTGAAGTGTGTCACAGGGTTATGAACAGTCTGAAGCCTTGACTGACATACAGTCAGACCTTGTGGCTGTTAATAGTGTGTGAATGGAACAGAGCAAGAACAGGGCAAACAGGAGATTTTCCTTGTCACAAACCAGTGTTCAATGTTGCTTCTTCCTCTTTTCCATCTCTTCCACCTGGAGATAGACCTAGAGGATAAGCCTGGTTCCTATCCACCAACCAGGGGAAACAACCCATCCTTCCTTTCTAGCCAGCCAAGACCTTTGCCTGACTCACCAAATGAAGGAATACTTCCAAGCAGGCAGGTCAACAAAATGGGCTAAAGCTTCCGACCTTTTCAGTTGAACATCCCCATATGTATTTGTTGGACACTCACAAATCTTAGTTTTTTTTCTGCCAGAAAAAGGCAATTTTCAGGTCACCAGCTGAGCTACATCCTGGGGGGAGTTACAACTACACTCCAGAGACTGAGAAATTGCTCCCCAGGGAGCAAACATTTTACTGCACAAGATAGCAGACTTTAAATATGGTTTGCACTGTAGCACACAGGGTTCACACAATGATACCACAAAGACCAGGCACTACCTCCTGCACTAATGCATGCTGGAAAACAGTTCACTTCCCAGAGAGGGAGTGGAGTCCCTCTGTACTGCTCTATCTGGAGGACAGGGAATGTGCTTTCGTCACCCCATAATTACTGCTCTGATTTGATTCCTTATTTTTATTTTCTCTCTCTAAAAATAAATAGGAAGAAAATAATTGCCTTAAAGACTCTGAAACTTTTAATATCCTTTCTAATTAACATTTATTCTTTTTCCTTTTGACAGCCATACACAGTGGACCAAATCAATCCTTGATAAAATGCTACTAGTCCCTGTCTGCACCTTTGATCTAATGTTTCCAGGCAGATAGAACAACTGCCTGACCACTGACTGTCTCCACAGGTTGATTTGAGTGGTAAGAGGCAGTGTTTTCAAGTTTAGAAGAGCTGCTCATCTTTTCAATGCAAGCTGAATTTCTTAGAGCTAGAAACTGGACAAACTTTAAGAGCATGTGATTTCCCTAGGAGATTTTTGAGTGTAGGTTGGCTGGGCTAAAATTGCGTCTCTGAAAAGAGATGTTGAGATGCTGGAACGTGTCCAGAGAAGGGCAATGAAGCTGGTGAGAGGTCTGGGACACAGCCCTGTGAGGAGAGGCTGAGGGAGCTGGGGGTGTTTCGGCTGGAGAAAAGGAGGCTCAGGGGTGATCTCATTGCTGTCTACAACTACCTGAAGGGAGGCTGTAGCCAGGTGGGGGTTGGTCTCTTCTGCCAGGCAAGCAGCAACAGAACAAGGGGACACAGTCTCGAGTTGTGCTGGGGGAGGTCTAGACTGGATGTTAGGAGGAAGTTGTTGTCAGAGGGAGTGGTTGGCATTGGAATGGTCTGCCCAGGGAGGTGGTGGAGTCACCGTCTCTGGAGGTGTTGAAGCAAAGCCTGGCTGAGGCACTTAGTGCCATGGTCTAGTTGCTTGGCCAGGGCTGGGTGCTAGGTTGGACTGGATGATGTTGGAGGTCTCTTCCAACCTGGCTGATTCTATGATACTTTCCCATTCTGATTGTTGGGATTGTGGAGAAGTACAAAAATATGGAATATTTCAATCTCTTTGTAACCCTCCAGAAAAGGTTGGGCTGCTGCTCCTATCACCTGAATTAGTTTGCTCTTCCCTACGTTTCCTTTCAATAAAGGCAGTTCTCTCTCTGCATTCGTTATGCAGCTCCTCGCAGACCAACTCCACAAGACTCTCCTGGTTGCTACCGTAAATTGCACCAATCAAGCCTCAAGCTGAAATACCCCCAAATTCTTTAAAGGCAGCCTCTTAGCAGACTTCAAAATTATCTATCTGGACTCTCTTGTGATTTACTTGGGTTAAAACCCTCTTGCTATTGCTTCATTAGCACGGTGAAAGCATGCTTAATGATCCAAGAGATGCTAAGCAGAGAGATCAAAACACAGATCTTACTTAAAAGATGCTGCTTTTATGGATAAAATTTGACCTGGTCCTACCTCTTAGCTGTTTTATAGGGAATATTTCAGTTACTTTGTAACCCTCCAGAAGTTTTAGATTGAGCTGCCGCTCATATCACCTGAATTAGTTTGCTCTTCCCTACGTTTCCTTTCAATAAAGGCAGTTCTCTCTCTGCATTCGTTATGCAGCTCCTCGCAGACCAACTCCACAAGACTCTCCTGGTTGCTACCGTAAATTGCACCAATCAAGCCTCAAGCCAAAATACCCCGAAATTCTTTAAAGGCAACCTCTTAGCAGACCTCAGAATTAACTATCTGGACTCTCTTGTGATTTACTTGGGTTAAAACCCTCTTGCTATTGCTTCATTAGCACGGTGAAAGTATGCTTAATGATCCAAGAGATGCTAAGCAGAGAGATCAAAACACAGATCTTACTTAAAAGGCGTTGCTTTTACGGATAAAATTTGACCTGGTCCTACCTCTTAGCTGTTTCGTCCCTTAATTAAATGTCACTACAGGATGCAAAGATTGGCAATAGCCAGGTGTGTGGCCGTACACGAGGGACCAGCCAAGGAGCGTGACCCTTGGCTTTGTGGCGTGGGCTCTGGGATTATACCGCACGTTGCCACTAGATGTCAAACTGAGTCCCAGATCCCACGAACGCCTCCGGTGTCAAGCGTGAAGGACCCTGGAGTGCTCCAGCTGCACCTATCTCTTAGAGTGGGGTTTGATTTCTCCTCAGAGGAAAATGATCATCACGTTTAAAAGGTTTCAGCTAGTACTAAAGGGTTGGTTTGCCTGGAGAGGCAGGCTCAGGTGTTACTCACAGCTACTTGCTGTGGTTTTGTTCAAAAATTAGATTTACCTGCTCACAGGATGTTAGGGGTTGGAAGGGACCCAAAGAGATCATCCAGTCCTACCCCCCTGCCACAGCAGGACAATGCTATCTAACACAGATCACAGAGGAACACATCCAGACAGGCCTTGAAAGGCTCCAGAGAAGGAGACTCCACAACCTCTCTGGGGAGCCTGTTCCAGTGCTCTGTGACCCTTACAGGGAAGAAGTTCCCCCTTGTGTTGAGGCAGAACCTTTAGTGCTGCAACTTACACCCATTGCTGCTTGTCGTATGCCAGGGACCAAGTGAGCAGAGCCTGTCCCCCACTCCTGGCCAGACTTCAGGTGCTTATAAACATTGATTAAATCCCTTCTCTGCCTTCTCTTTTCCAGACTAAACAGCCCCAGGTCCCTCAGCCTCTCCTCATAAGCCCTGCCCTCCAGTCCCCTAAGCATCCTCGTAGTCCTCTGCTGGACCCTCTCCAGCAGATCCCTGTCCCGCTTCAACTGGGGAGCCCAAAACTGAACACAGTATTCAAGATGAGGTCTCACCAGAGCAGAGCAGAGGGGGAGGAGAACCTCCCTTGATCTGCTGGACACACTCTTCTTAATACATCCCAGGATGCCATTGGCCTTCTTGGCCACAAGGGCACATTGCTGTGCCATGGTTAACTTGTTCTCCACCAGGACCCCCAGGTCCCTCTCCACAGAGCTGCTCTCCTGCAGATCACCTCCCAGCCTGTACTGGGGCAGTTTATTATTCCTCCCCAGGTGCAGGACTCTGCACTTGTCCTTGTTGAACCTCATCTGGTTCCTCTGTTCCCAGCTCTCAGTCTGTCCAGGTCTCTCTGGATGGCCACACAGCCTTCAGCTGGATCAGCCAAGCCTCCCAGCTTGGTGTCACCAGCAAACATGCTGAGTAGACTCTGTCTGTCTGTGCCCTCATCAGTGACATTGATGAAGGTGTTTGACAGGACTGGTCTGCCTGGAAGGCTCCACTGGTTACAGCTCTCCAGCTGGACTTGGCACCATTGATCACCACTCTTTGAACTCTATTTTGTAACCAGTTCCTAATCCACCTCACTGCCTGCTCTTCCATCCCACACTTCCTGAGCTTGCTAACACCACTAATGCAAGAAGTAATTAATATAGGTCTATAGAGGAAAAAGTTATCAGCAACAGAGGCTATGTTATTTCTTTGTTTCCCTCTTGGCCACTATCAGTTGCTTTAAAACAAAAAAACAGTGAGAGAAAAAGCTACTGAGCTTTTAGCTTAGGACCACAGCTCTAGCAGCACTTGTATGAGATGCACAGAAGAGATGATCAGCATTTGGATCAAGGATGTCTCAGCACAAGAGCAGCAAATTCCTTCTGCTGGAGGTGCTCCTTTTCAGAAGAGCTGAAATAGAGTTCAGCTGAAGCCCCTGATGAAGGGTGTTTATTAAAAGGCCTGTATTTCCTTCCTCAGGAAAGGTCTCTGGCATTGTTACTCTGGCCAGGTTTGAACTCGCTACCTTCCACGTGTTTCATTTCTCAGATGTGTGATTCTTTTCATCACCTTCCCAGCTAAATGACAGATCTGTTACCACCCAAACAGTGTTACTTCTCAGCAGAAGGTGAAGAAATTTGCGTCTAAGTGCCTGTTCCATGAAAGCAACTATGTAAAGGATGAGATCTTGCCTTTACCATGTGTAGAAAAACACAGTTTTGTAGGTGTAGCCTTCCAAAAGGACACCGCTGAGACTCTTTTTTAGCCTCAACAGCCTCTTTCCTGTTGCTGTCAAAAATAAACACAGCAAGTCTCTCCATCTCTAGCACTTTTAGTCTTTCTTGGCTTTGCCACAATTTGTCACAGGATGTCCCGCATCACCACAACACACCACATCACCACAGCATGACAGGGGGTTAGATCGGCTCAGCCCTCCCTTCTGTGGGGAAGTGTCTCTGCCCCTTCTGCCAACAGCTCCTCCTCATCTCCTAGTGGATCACGGGTACACCAGATGCAGACCCTAATTGGGAGGATTTAATCACCTTGTTTTGACCTTCTTATTCAGCAATCATAATCATAGAACCAACCAGGTTGGAAGAGACCTCCAAGATCATCCAGTCCAACCTATCACCCAATGCCACCTTACACCTTTCACCCAAGCTCCATCACAGCATACAGCCACAATCCATTCCTTGACCATCCTCCACATAGGTTTAGTGTGCAAATGCTTAGTCATGGCTCATGTCGCCTCCTCGGTTCCTTCTTGCTGTGGTCCTCTCCCATGACAAGCCAGCTGGTAAGATGTCTTAGAATCACAGAATCAACCAGGCACAGCATGGTAAGAGCAAGAGGGTCTGTCACACATGGTATGATGACAATCTGCCTCTTACACAGAGAATGGAGGCTCTGGCTGTGGCTTAAAGCCAAAGAGCTCTGCGGGAAGGAAAGGCTATTTTGGACAGAAATTCTCCAGTCAGACCCATGACATTATCTGAAGACCCACAGTACATCCTTTGTTTGGCAGTCCTGCTGCTGTGCACAGAACAGCAGGTCTGAGAGCAAGGTCTCCTCAACCAAATGGGCTGCAGAATAAGCATGGTTAGAATAACTGCTGGTCTGGTTACTCAGCCCCAGAGCTATCTTGTCACATAGAAAACTTCATCCTGACACACTCAGAAGGCCTCCTTAGCAAAGAGTGATCTTTCAAAACCAGGGAATAAAGGGTCCAGTGCCAACCAGTCCAAAACCATTCATAGAATCATAGAATCAACCATGTTAGAAGAGACCTCCAAGATCATCCAGTCCAACCTAGCACCCAGCCCTATCCAATCAACCAGAACATGTCACCAAGTGCCTCAGCCACTCTTCTGTTTAATAGTTCCAGGAATGGTGACTCTACCACCTCCCTGGGCAGCCCATTCCAACGCCAATCACTCTCTCTGACAACAACTTCCTCCTAACATCCAGCCTAGACCTCCCCTGGCACAACTTGAGACTGTGTCCCCTTGTTCTCTTGCTGGTTGCCTGGCAGAAGAGACCAACCCCACCTGGCTACAGCCTCCCTTCAGGTAGTTGTAGACAGCAATGAGGTCTGCTCTGAGCCTTCTCTTCTGCAGGCTGCACCCCCCCAGCTCCCTCAGCCTCTCCTCACAGGGCTGTGTCCCAGACCTCTCACCAGCTTCATTGCCTTTCTCTGGACACATTCCAGTATCTCAACATCTCTCTTGAATTGAGGAGCCCAGAACTGGACACAGTACTCAAGGTGTGGCCTGATCAGTGTTGAGCACAGGGGAACAATAACTTCTCTTGTCCTACTGGCCACACAGTTTCTGATCCAGGCCAGGATGCCATTGGCTCTCTTCACCACCTGAGCACACTGCTGGCTCACGTTCCACCAAAACCAGTCCAAAACCATTCAACCAAACCTCTAGCCTGTTTAAAAATATCTGTATGTCCCTCTGCATCCAACTTCATCTGGCTCCCTTTCTGGCCTGCTTCTCAATATGAGGAAGGACGCTGTAGATTGCCAGACTTTGGGATGTGGTTGAGACTGTTCTCTGGTAAAAGGGTAGAGTTCCCTTGTTTTCTTCTTTTTTTTTTTTTCTTTCCCCAAGTATTCTGGCTCTCACACAGTGCCTCTTCAAAGAAACTGTCACTAATCCTCTCCACTCCCTGCCTCTCTATCCCTCATTGGAAAGGTGAATGAAGGAGTTCAGGGATAAAAGAAGCCTGCAGCAAACCTGTGCTTTCCACCAACCCTCTCATTACAGCAAGGTGGAGTCAGGACACAACCCAGGAGATCAGCCAAGACAAGCAGCTCTTTTCAAGGGCCCTCCTTCATACCATGCCAATGGCTGGGGCACCCTTTCATGGGATTTCCTAACTACCTTAACCCCGATGATTTTTGCAGTAAGAATGATTTGCTTGTTTGTTTTTTTTCCCTCCTGTGTGACTACCTGTGCACCATTAGCTTCAGAGTCACCTCTTGCAACTGCATGACAAATTGGCAAAGCAGAGTCCCTCAAGGATCAGTCCTGGGACCAGTCTTTTTCAACATCTTTGTGGGTGCCATGGACAGAGGCATTGAGTGCAGCCTCAGCAAGTCTACTAACGATACCAAGCTGTGTGGTGCAGCAGACAGGCTGGAGGGCAGGGATGGCATCCAGAGGGATCTGGACAGGCTGGAGAGGTGGGCACAAACTAATCTCTTGAGGTTCAAAAAGACCAAGTGCAAGATCCTGCATCTGGATCAAGGGAATCCCAAGCACAAATTCAGGCTGGGCAGTGAGTGGCTGGAGAGCAGCCCTGAGGAGGGGGACTTGGGGGTGCTGCTGGTGGACCAGAAGCTCAACATGAGCCAGCAGTGTGCACTTGCAGCCCGGAGGGCCAACCAGAGCCTGGGCTGCATCAGGAGAAGTGTGGCCAGCAGGTGGAGGGAGGTGATTCTCCCCCTCTACTGCGCTCTGCTGAGACCCCACCTGGAGTACTGCATCCAGTTCTGGAGCCCCCATAACAAGAAGGATGTGGAGATGCTGGAGCGTGACCCTCTGGGGGAGTGGTCTTGACCCTGGCCCCAGGACCTCCTGACTCATCCGTACGGGTAGGTCTTATTCTTTCTCCAGGTGTGGTGGTTAGCCCACTCCAACTTCTTATCTAGACTGCTATAAAACCAGAGGAAATTCCTGTTTCTTTCTTTTTCTCCCTGCCTCCCTGCTTGCCAACGTCACCATCCTGGTTCCTGCTACTCTTTGTTTTACCCTGTGGTGATCAGTCCATAAGGGGACAAACCCACTGCCATCAATCTGGTTGTATTTGCATGTTTTCTATCTTGTTTTTCCATTCCCTATACATTTTGTAACTCCCCTACCTCAAATGCCTTTTATTTCTTGTTAAAACTTTTCTCTTTTAAGTTCCAAATTGAAGTAAGATGGGGATGAGATTTAACAAGGCCAAGTGCAGGGTTCTACATTTTGGCCACAACAACCCCAAGCAGCACTACAGGCTGGGGACAGAGTAGCTGGAGAGCAGACAGGCAGAAATGGACCTGGGGGTTCTGGTAGATAGTAGCTGAAGATGAGCCAGCAGTGTGCCCAGGTAGCCAAGAGAGCCAATGGCATCCTGGTCTGGATCAGGAACAGTGAGGCCAGTAGGACAAGGGAGGTTATTTTTCTCCCGTACTCAGCACTGGTCAGTCACCACCTTGAGTGCTGTGTCCAGTTCTGGGCTCCTCAATTCAAGAGAGATGTTGAGGTGCTGGAACATGTCCAGAGAAGGGCAATGAAGCTGGTGAGGGGCCTGGAGCAGAAACCCTCTGAGGAGAGGCTGAGGGAGCTGGGGTTGTTTAGCCTGGAGGCTCAGGGGTCTACAACTACCTGAAGGAAGGCTATAGCCAGGTGGGGTTGGTCTCTTTTGCCAGACAAGCAGCAACAGAACAAGGGGACACAGTCTCAAGTTGTGCTGGGGGAGGTCTAGGCTGGATGTTAGGAGGAAGTTCTTCACAGAGAGAGTGATATTTCCATTGGAATGGGCTGCCCAGGGAGGTGGTGGAGTCACTGTCCCTGGAGGTGTTGAAGCAAAGCCTGTCTGAGGCACTTAGTGCCATGCTCTGGTTGATTGGCCAGGTCTGAGTGCTAGGATGGACTGTATGATGTTGGAGGTCTCTTCCAACCTGGCTGATTCTATGATTCTGTGAAGGCTTGGCAGTATTGACATAGGACAAATGTAGTTCCTAGGAACAATGACAAAGGAGATCTGTCTCCTGATTGGCATTTTGTAGAAAGAGAATAAGAGGTGAGACTCCAGAAGAAAAACAGAAGCAATTTTAACCCACAACCCATAGATCTAGGGGGCCCCAGAGGTGAGCTGTCACTTCTTATTTTTATATCCAACTCCTAGTGTGCAAACATTTCACTAAGATGTTTTCTTTTCTCCCATTTCATATTTCCAGTGACTGCTATTGTTCTGCAGCCTGCAGATGGGCTCCGGGAACCCAAGGACGCCACAAAAGCTGAAGTATGGGAAGCGTTGAACCAGGAAAGGGTAGAGTAAGAGGACTGAAAGGGGTGACAGAGTCTCCAAGGCCTTCTGGAAATGTGGCACCTAACTGCCCCTGACACAAGGGCTGGACTCAAATTCAGTGCCAATTCAAAGCTCAGGCAGCAAGTTAAAAAGAATATTATAGCCCACAGGTATTGAATGTCCAGTTCTGGGCCCCTCAGTTCAAGAGGGATGTTGCAATTCTGGAATGTGTCCAGAGAAGGACAGCAAGGCTGGGGAGGGGCCTGGAGCACAGCCCTGTGAGGAGAGGCTGAGGGAGCTGGGGGTGTGCAGCCTGCAGAAGAGGAGGCTCAGGGCAGACCTCATTGCTGTCTACAACTACCTGTCTAGAGGAGGCTGTAGCCAGGTGGGGTTGGTCTCTTCTGCCAGGCAACCAGCAAGAGAACAAGGGGACACAGTCTCAAGTTGTGCCAGGGGAGGTCTAGGCTGGATGTTAGGAGGAAGTTGTTGTCAGAGAGAGTGATTGGCATTGGAATGGGCTGCCCAGGGAGGTGGTGGAGTCACTGTTCTTGGAGCTGTTCAAGAGAAGAGTGGCTGAGGCACTTAGTGCCATGGTCTAGTTGACTGGATAGGGCTGGGTGCTGGGTTGGACTGGATGATCTTGGAGGTCTCTTCCAACCTGCTTGATTCTATGATTCTATAATTCAATTATCTTAGAAAATAATGTGTGAAGTTTCCATGTGTGATAATGTCTGTTCAAGATGGTGTGATTTAAAAATATCAGATAGGGGGGGAGAAAAAAAATGATTGGAGCAATCCTTTTTAATTATGCTTCATGTTTGAAGTTATTTTCAAAACCTCATAAAAATTAGAAGAAAACAAAACTAAATGAAACTGAAAAGGTTGCTTCCTGTTAGCTGGAAATTAAAACATCCTGATTCGAAACTAAATATAGGCCTTCTGCTAAAGTTGATAACTTTTTGCTAGCTTAGGCTCTCCATACATGTAAGTAGAACAATATAATTGCTCATATTTATTCAGAGCTATAATTTGAATTTAGTTATGTTAGAAAATAAGTGAATGCCTTTGCTTATTGCCATGAGCACTTTGGCCACAGCAACCCCAAGCAGCACTACAGGCTGGGGACAGAGTGGGTGGAGAGCAGCCAGGCAGAGAGGGACCTGGGGGTGCTGGTAGAGAGTAGCTGAAGATGAGGCAGCAGTGTGCCCAGGTGGCCAAGAGAGCCAATGGCATCCT
Source organism: Pogoniulus pusillus (assembly GCF_015220805.1). Classification (NCBI taxonomy): domain Eukaryota; kingdom Metazoa; phylum Chordata; class Aves; order Piciformes; family Lybiidae; genus Pogoniulus; species Pogoniulus pusillus. The sequence goes on along the minus strand of NC_087268.1, from coordinate 16,587,061 downwards.
GGCCTGGATCAGGAAGAGTGTGGCCAGTAGGACAAGGGAGGTTATTCTTCCCCTGTGCTCAACACTGGTCAGGCCACACCTTGAGTGCTGTGTCCAGTTCTGGGCTCCTCAATTCAAGAGAGATGTTGAGATACTGGAAAGTGTCCCACCCACACCAACAAAAATAATTGAATCAATTTCACAAAACGTTCTAGAACTTCAGGAAAGGGTGCAAAATGTAGAGAAAGGAGCTTCAAGACTTCAGGAAACTTCTCTTAGACTTTCTGCTAGTGACTTACCTCACTCAGGTGGTGTGAGATTAGCTCATATTACACATTTGTTTCTCAAATAGATTCACTTTCTAAAAGGAAAGTCCATTTCTTTTAAATACTAAACCAAATACTACTACTGCTACTACTACTATTAATAATAATAACAAAAGGCAACTATGATTTCTCCATCAGCAGCCCTAATCCATTTCACATCTAAACAAAGTTTCTGCAAGAGGTTCCTCCCAAAACAGGCAGGTTTTTGGCACTCATTCCTCAGAGATTAAGTAGAATCTCAGCAGCTATTTCCTTGCCACTCCTGAGCCTCCCAGTGTCATTAATCCATCTTCTTCCCCTGATACTACCTGCTTCCTTTTTGTTTCCTGTTGAGCTGGAATTCAGGACTGTGCACTTGCAGCCTGGGCAGTGTGCACTTGCAGCCCGCAGGGCCAACCAGAGCCTGGGCTGCATCAGAAGTGTGGCCAGCAGGTGGAGGGAGGTGATTCTCCCCCTCTACTCTGCTCTGGTCAGACCCCACCTGGAGTACTGCATCCAGTTCTGGAGCCCTCATTACAAGAAGGATGTGGAGATGCTGGAGCGTGTCCAGAGAAGGGCCACAAGGATGCTCAGAGGGCTGGAGCAGCTCTGCTGTGAGGACAGACTGAGAGAGTTGGGGCTGTTCAGTCTGCAGAAGAGGAGGCTCCCAGGTGACCTTCTTGTGGCCTTCCAGGATCTGAAGGGGGCCTACAAAAAAGCTGGGGAGGGACTTTTGATGTTCTCAGGGAGTGACAAGACTAGGGGGAATGGAGCAAAGCTGGAGGTGGGGAGGAAGTTGTTGAGCATGAGAGTGGTGGGAGGCTGGAATGGGTTTCCCAGGGAGGTGTTTGAGGCCCCATGGCTGGAGGTGTTTAAGGCCAGGCTGGCTGAGGCTGTGGGCAGCTAGGGTAGGGTGTCCCTGGGCATGGCAGGGGGGTTGGAACTAGGTGGCCCTTGTGGTCCCTTCCAACCCTGACTGATTCTATGATTCTATGACTTTTTCCACCTGGTCTTGCTGCCACAACAGGTCACAAAAGGCAGCCCAAGTGTCAAATCTACTTGGCGACTCACTCAGTTGCCCAGTGGCTTTCTTCTAGGTAAAGGGCTGCAGTGCTATCTGAGGGAGAGTTGGAAGAGGGAAGTGGCTGCAAGGCCAATCTCTCTCCCATCTCCTAAGCAACCACTAAAATAGATGCACAGTCTTTTCATAATGGCATCTTGATAAAGTGATTTGGCAAAATGAGGATATAATTTCCTGTTGACTGTTAAGGCTCCACAAATGATCTTTAGTCAGTGAGCACAGTGGATCTGTGTTCTGCAACAAACAGCAAGTACGAAGTAACCCTGTTATTACTGCAGCATCAACCAAGAGGATCCCAGATTTCTTGGCCAGCCTGTGTCCACGAAATCAGGAGCGCTGCTATAGAGACAAGCCTTTGTTTTTTAGGCCATCATCCAAATTTTTCCAAGCTCTTAGGGTTTGTGTCTTTAAAATGTCCCTCGACACTAATGAAGAATGTAGGTTTTTTGGTACTGGTTTGTACTGAAAGGTAAGATTCTTAACGATAAATCCGCTGACTCCAGCAGCTGGAACCTTAGGATAGTTGCTACGTATGACAACAACACTATAAATCAGAAAAACTGATGCATGTGAAACTGCCTCATTTCCTATGGAAAAGGCCATCTCCATTTGACTATTTCAGGGTTTTTTGGTGACATTTCAGTTACTGAAGTTGTCTTCTGTGGGATGTTGAAGTGCAACAGTACAGGATCCTTCTTACTGTATCCTCTGGACACTCTCTGCTAGAATTCTCTCTGACATTTGAACTCAGTGATCTTGGAGGTCTTTTCCCACAAAAACAATACCACGATTCCTTGAAATGCAAACTTTCTTTGCTGCATTATTTTCTCTTCTTGTCCTGGTTTACCTGCTTGTATTGCTTGTACTGCTTCTGCTGCATTTTGTACTCCACACTCAGCTGCACACTTTTAGCTAGGATTGCTGTCCTACAGTGCCTGTTGGTTGATGCTGTGTGCCCATGGCATCAAAACATTACCTACTTTCTCACCCCTGGCTTCTTTTTTCCTGTCAGTATGCTTTCCTAGAGTCACAGAATCACAGAATCAAGCAGGTTGGAAGAGACCTCCAAGATCATCCAGTCCAACCTAACACCCAGCCCTAGCCAATCAACTAGACCGTGGCACTAAGTGCCTCAGCCAGGCTTTGCTTCAACACCTCCAGGGATGGCAACTCCACCACCTCCCTGGGCAGCCCATTCCAATGCCAATCACTCTCTCTGCCAACAACTTCCTCCTCACATCCAGCCTAGACCTCCCCCAGCACACTTTGAGACTGTGTGCGGCCTCCTCTTCTCCAGGCTGCACACCCCCAGCTCCCTCAGCCTCTCCTCACAGGGCTGTGTTCCAGGCCCCTCACCAGCTTCGTTGCCCTTCTCTGGACGCGTTCCAGCATCTCAACATCTCTCTTGAATTTAGGAGTCCAGAACTGGATGCAGCACTCAAGGTGTGGCCTAACCAGTGCTGAGTAGAATCATAGAACAAACCAGGTTAGAAGAGACCTCCAAGATCATCCAGTCCAACCTATCACTCAGCCCTGTCCAATCAAGTAGAGTACTTTCTCCTAAGCCATCCATGAAAGCTGGCTCCATTTCCAAGTTGCAAATGCCTGTTGTTGCAGAAAAAGATGTTATGCAACTATAACTCAGACCACTGGATTCATCCCAACACCTCTTAAATTTGCCAGAGAATGGTGGCACGTGCACTCCCCTTACTCCTCACAGGGGATTTACTCCCTTCTTCTCAGCCAGGACTAGTAGATGTCTGCATGGTTAAGTCAAATCCTTTTCCAGATGATCTTTCTCTTGCCCTAAATTTTGCACTGATTCTGGTGCTCAGCACTTCCCTTACTGGAGATGTTGGCATCTCTGTGGTTGTAGGTAGGTTTTTTTTGGTTGGTTGGTTGGTTTTTGGTTTTGTTGTTGTTTGTTTGATTTTCTCCCAAGCTCTGACCTCTCTGGAGCTTATAAGCCTGAAGGAAAACCCTAAGCAGATTCAGCTGAAGGACGTTCCTGGAATCTCCCACAGGGATACACATGTCCTTTTCTGGCTAGAGAGGATTTGGCTTAGGAGGCCAAAAGAAGCAACAAAGTTGGAAGCAAGGGCAATGGAACAAAATCTGCTTTGGACACACAATCTCCAAGCTCTCATCATGTATGTTACTGAGGATCAGCCAGGCCCTTCTGCCTTAAAGAAATCTCTTTTCTCTTTCTTCTCCTGTTATGGATTTCTTTTTTCTTTCTCCTTTGTTGTGTTTTTTCTTCCTTTAGCTCCATTCTTTTTAAACAAGCACTAGTAATCTCAACATGGTTCTTTTTCTGCTCACCAGCAGGGCTGCCCCCTCCCCCCCCCCAGTGCAGAGCTTGCAAAAAATTGCTTGCAGAGCACCACAGAAGCACAAAAAAGTAACACGAGGTAAGCAAAGAAGGGCATATGACTGCACCTGTAGCCCCATATGTACATGAGCAGCTTCTGCTACAGTCAGGGCAGACAGGGTGCTAGGTTGAAGCTAGCTAGAATGTTTTGTGAGAAGAACTAGATTACAGGCTGTGAAATGAAAACAAGGGTGATGTCTATGTCACTCATAGGCTTGCTGAGAGGTATAAGAACAAGAATCCAAACATAGATAAGACACTTCTTGGGGCATTGCCTGAGCTGCACTTCTCTCTAGCCTCTCTGCCATCTCTCTGACTAATCCACTTTGCTTCCTAACCCCCTGGCCAAACCTCCATTCTTCCTTGGGACTGGGGTAAGGTTGAGAGGGGTGGGAGAAGGTGGAAGGGTGGTTGGGAGCCCCTCCTGGGGACTCAGGTTTCTGGGAGGGCTGTTGTGTTTCTGTATTACGTTTTACCTTGTATATTTCTGTCTATAGCTGTATATACTGTAAATATCTGCTTGTATATTGTGCTAAGCAGTAAATATAAGCTTCATTCAAATTCCCAGAGCCAGCTGAGTCTACTCTGGGTGATTTCCAAAGTGGGGGAGGGGGATGGGGGGGGCAGGTAACACCCTAAAACCACTACAGATAGCAAAGACTTTCCAGGAACAACCTGCTGCTGAAACACACTCTGGCAGGAATACAGGATTAGAAGTGAGGGAGAACAGAGAGCAGACGTTATACTGCTCTTTGCCACCCTGATTCATTGCTCCCCTTGGCATTCCATCCGTGTCTTCTGACACCTCCACCTTGGGGCTGGACTACACCACAGAGGTCTTAGCACAGGGGAAAAGCCCATGCTGGAGGTTGAAGTGAGAGGGACAATCGCTTCCCTTTTCCCAGTACAGTATGTTACAAAGGGCTGTTGCAAAATCTTGGCTGCTTGACAGTTTTGTTTGCAAGAGCATTGGCCCCTTTCCAAGTAATTCTTTCAGGTCTCATTGTCTGGTAGGAAACAAACAAGGGGAACAGCACTGGGTGGGCACACCAGAAGAAGGTCTAAATATAGCAGGGCAGCATTAGGGAGCCAGGCTTCTTAGCCAAAGCTTGAACTAAAGATAACAAAACCCCTCTGCTAGTCTACATGAGAGGCACCAGTTCTGCTAGAACTATGGCAGTTACACAGGAGAGGGCTCCCCACGTGTCCTAGTCCCACTGGCCAGCTACAACAACACTATGCTAGCCACAAAAGCTGAAAGCAGCTTGTTAAGATGCAAAGCAGAGAGAGAATATTACTGGTTCCAGCCTGAAGTCCTCTGAGTACTTTCTGCTGTAATTCACACCCAATATAACTTCAGCATGAGTCAGGAAATAATCTGAACTACAGCTTTAGACAACGAGGTGTCAGCCTGAAGGCAAGCCAAGCTCTTCTGGCCTGTGATGGAAAGAAGATATCTTTGTGCCACCTTTGCCAGGAGGTGTCGAGACTCAGCAGGATTCAGGCTAAATAATGTTGCTGACAGCACCGCAGGGCTGGCTTAGTTTCTGGAAGCAGGGGAAAGAGAAAGCAAATGTGCCATGGATTTTTTTGTTTAAATCCTGCACAACCTGGCACATGCCCGCAGAAAACATCTCCTGCTAGAACAGCTAAGGTGCAGGTATGGAAATGTTAAGGGAGAAAGGGTTTTTTTCCTGAGGGAGTATTCAGAGAGCTTTAACATATACGTCCTGTGAGAGAAGGAACTCGGATCTCAGGCAGAAGGAATCTCCTCACACAGCTGATTTCTCTGTTCTGTACCTTCAGTATTTAAAAGCACGGTAGAAAGGCAAGTTGTTTTTCCACTTAACCCAGGCACATGCCTGACCGTGAAGAGGGATGTGGTGCAAGGCAGGAAGAGAAAACTTACAAGGGAGAGAGGATATGATCAGCCTTGCAGAGAAGACAATAGGAGATCATTTGTGCAGACCCACCACTGCTTTCCCTGCAGGGACTTAGCTCAGCAAGCACAAATGAGAAACAAATATTCCAGAGCCTGCCACTTGCAGGAACACCTGGCCTTGCCTGCCACAATTACAAGCATTCTACCCATCACAGCTGACAGCCCTCTTGTAGAGGCGTTTGAAAAGGGGACACATGGCTTTTGCAAACTTAGATTTCCTTTCTTTCCCCTTCCTACCACCAAATCATGTTTTGCTCTGCTAGAGACAGGAGAGAAGGCATGAAGTAGCAGCCTGTCCTAGATGGAGATCCATCATTATAGCTGGCAATTATTCATAGGAACTCTTCCTTGTGATGCTAGATGTTCAGGTACAATAAAAAGAGTCTTACTTGTAGCCAGGCTGTTGCCAGGTAGGGGTTGGTCTCTTCTGCCAGGCAAGCAGCAAGAGAAGAAGGGGACACAGTCTCAAGTTGGTCCAAGGGAGGTCTAGGCTGGATGTTAGGAGGAAGTTGTTGGCAGAGAGAGTGATTGGCATTGGAATGGGCTGCCCAGGGAGGTGGTGGAGTCACCGTGCCTGGAGGTGTTGAAGCAAAGCCTGGCTGAGGCACTTAGTGCCATGGTGTAGTTGACTGGACAGGTCTGGGTGCTAGGTTGGCCTGGATGATGTTGGAGGTCTCTTCCAACCTGCTTGATTCTATGATTCTATGATTTGTCAGTGTCCTTTGAGTGGTGATGGACAATCAGCATGCAGGGTCCTCTGTTGTATACTGGCAATGCTGTTTGGCAAAAGTGAAAGCAGGAGAGACTAAATTGTGTCTCTTTTGGTGTTAGAGGCCTCTGGCTCAACGTATTCCTCATTTCTATTAGAGCAGTGTCTATAAGATAAAGGGTGAGGGAAGCTCCTACAAAACTGTGAAGTGCAAATGTAGATGAACACATACTGAAAGTTTTCTACTGTCCTTTAGGATGAGGTTGTATATTTACACATTTACTGAGCAATGGGTATTTGAAGTGTTAGTCTCCCAGGGATATTCTCCCCCTATTAAGTCTCAAGTTGTGCTGGGGGAGGTCTAGGCTGGATGTTAGGAGGAGGTTCTTCCTAGAGAGAGTGATTGGCATTGGAATGGGCTGCCCAGGGAGGTGGTGGAGTCGCCATCCCTGGAGGTGTTGAAGAAAAGCCTGGCTGAAGCACTGAGTGCCATGGTCCAGTTGACTGGATAGGGCTGGGTGCTAGGTTGGAGTGGATGATCTTGGAGTTCTTTTCCAACCTGTTTGATTCTATGATTCTATGATTCCTCATCTCCTAGAGATCCTGTCTATGCTTGAGAATCTGATTGTTTCATGTGTTCACAGGCTGGCAAGATATGAGACACAGTGGATTTATGGTTAAGACATTTCTCAAGTTCATGGGTGTTGTTGATTTGGGGTTTTGCTTTGCTATAGAGTTGCTTGATTTGTGTAGGTCTCTTTGGTTACTTGATCAGGTGGAAAAAAAAGGAGGCAAAACCATTTCCTGGTTTGATGAGGATCCTCATTGTTGCTATTTGCAGTGAAGTAACGTGTTGAGGAAATCACCTCTCTTTGACATGCTGTCTTGCTTATACTTAGCACAGGGCTGCCAGCTGCCTTCTCCGTGTTATCCCAAAAGCTAATGGCAGGATGCTCTCGAAAAGGCCTGTGTGAGCTTGGAATGGCTCCATGGCGTAGAGCATGTGTTCTTCCTGCCTTGCCAGATGGGTCATCTCATTGGTAAGATGCTTGGAGAAGGTTCAGAACATGCCTCCAAGATGAAAGAAGCTTTTGCTTGTTATGTGGTTTGTCTGATAGAGTTCTTCTCTGCATGTTTATTTTATAATAGCATTGTATATTATTGCACTATTGATGGACTTTTACACTGGTAGACATAAAGGCTTTCTATAATGGTCTTTATGTTGTTTTAATAAAGAACACTTGGTGTCACTACTCAAGAATTAGAGTTTCTTTCTGACAGATGCTGTATGAGCACAAGAGTAACCATCACTGCTCAGACAACTTTATGCTCTAAGTCAGAGAAGGGAGGTATGTTCCTGATCTGTCTTTCTATATTCAAGACCCTTCTGAAGCTCCTATGAACAGTGGGAGAGGGCAGGCCACAAATGTGGAGGCATATTTTGTAGTTCTGGTGTACACAGTTAATAAGTGAGTATCATGCTGTATTAGGCTAGTTTAAGTGCTTGATACCTAGAATCATAGAATCAGTCAGGGTTGGAACAAACCACAAGGATCATCTAGTTCCAACCCCCCTGCCATGCCCAGGGACACCCTACCCTAGAGCAGGCTGCCCACAGCCCCATCCAGCCTGGCCTTAAACACCTGGGGCCTCAACCACATCCCTGGGCAACTCATTCCAGGCTCTCACTACTCTTATGGTGAAGAACTTTCTCCTCACATCCAACCTGAACCTACCTATCTCCAGCTTCGCTCCATTCTGTTGCATCTGGGATGATACTCAAAGAGATGGATTTGGCAGGACCTATATGTCTGCACCTACTGTATCAGTGACTATACCTGGTCTTTCAGCCACAGATACCTGTTCCGTCCCCTAACCAGGGAAGTGGGAAAAAAAGTACTTTCCTAATACAAGAAATGCTCTATTTGTTGATTCATAATCTTAGAGGGATTTTTTTCCAACCTTAATGATTCTATGATTTGTTCTCTGTTGGTTGCCTTACAGGGCATCCCTGTGATGACATCCCATCATCACACAGGCTCACAACTAGAGCCTTCTGAGTATTGGTCTGTCATAGCTCTTGGTTACAGCATCATGCTGTGGGCATGCAGGAGGTTCAGTAGTGTGTGAGTGCAAGGGGTCTCTTTTATCTGTAGTTGAAGCACTGTTGCCTGTGGGGTAGCTAGCCAAAAGACTGTATGGGGCAGTCTGGCACGCAGAAGGTGAATCATGATGTTAGCACCAGATTTGGTAGGTAGATAGTGGTTGGACTCAATTGTCTTAGAAGTTTTTTTTCTAAGTAAAACAATTTGGTGATTCTGTGATTCTATGATGTAGGGGCAAGAGAGCCCTCTGGAAGGCTCAAGGGGAGGTGAGCACTGAGAGAGACAGAGAAAGGGTGAAATTAGGAACCAAAACTGGTGGGTGCCCTGTGAAAAGGAAAGCTGAAGGGTAGCGCCATAGTCTGCCATCTGACATGTGCTCAGAGAAACAAAAGCCTCCATGCCAGGCTTTAGACTTCACAATACACTCCAACTTGGGCCACTGGGATGGGAGTAGGCAGGAAACTGGGATGGAGAGGGGCAGGAGAGGAAAGAGAGTATGTCGGAGGAGCGGGGAGGGAGGGTGAACTGGCGTGTCAGAGTCTAACAATGAACCGTCTGTGTCAGGAAAACAGTCATACTTGGCAGGGCTATTTTTAGGGGTTCAGATCCCCCTCCTCCCCAGGTCTTCCACTCCCCACCCCCTGCTCTTTTGTGCTGAGTGGCGCCTGGCAGATCGGTGGAGATTTTAAAGGCACGGATAGGAAAGAGCTCAAGCACAGTGAAGGAAATGCAGCAGGGAGGGGAGAGATGGATGCCCAGAAATAGTCTGCGTGGTGCCTCTACCACAGCCCTTGGCTCTTAAAAGGGGAAGAAATGCTTAGACCTAATAGCCAAAGCTGTTCCTCAGGCTCTCTGACTGTTTCTGGGGTCCCTGGCACCTTGTTTTTAAGAAGGGACAGAAGTCATTATCTGCCTTATATCCATTCGCACACGCACACTGGCTTGCCACATCTACTCTCAAGCTAGAGGGCAAGGCATTGTTGATCAGCAGCGAGGCGGGATGGAAATATGCCCCACCTTCCCGCATGAACCTGCAACCCTCTCTGACAGGGAGGCCTTTGTGACTAACTTCAAATCCTGACCTGTTTTTACAGGATCAAAGGGAAAGAATTAAAGCAAGTGCTGTGGGCCTGGACTTCCTGATCTTAGCTGTGGCAGCGTGGGGCAGCTGGCCATCATGCTGTGTGTGCTGCAGCACGGGGCTGGGGAGTAATCTCTACAGACAGAGTGCTTCTGTGAGATTTCTGCCTTGGGTTGCTGTTGCTCTTATCTGCAGAATCACTTTTTTTTTTTTTTTTTCCTTCTTTTATTTTGAATTTTAGGAGGGAGAGAAATCCCCCCCTTCTTTTCCAGTTGTTTCAGCTTTGAATTGCCTTTTTGCTTTCCATACCTCTGGCCTGAGCTCTTTTCCTCTCTGGCATTGGTTGTTCTCATCTGTGAAAACTTTTCCAGAAGGGAAGCTTACTGCTTGGCTTACTGCTTAGCCTTGCCGCTCGCTCTAACTATTGCAGAGACCTGCCTTGCCTCCCTGGCTGAACAAATCCAGGCTTCTTATATTTTTCCTCCTTGGAGGAGAATGTTGTCCCTTTCCCTCAGAAAAATCCCCTGGCTCAGCACTAATTTCAGGCTCTGATACCAAGCGCTTTGTTTGTAAAGCCTCCCTTGTTTGGTTCCCACTCACCTTGTCTGACCTCCTCCTCCTCTCCCCAGGCTCCCCAAGCAATCCTTCAGTGACCTCTTCTCTGTCCTCTCACTGAACCTTGTCCTGGCAACAGGGAAAGCCACCCCCATAGCCCAGCCTGCTTGGCAAGAGCTCTCCTGGAGCTCCTTGTACCTCCTTCCCTGTCCACAACGCATGTCTCATTCACCCTGCCTGCTGCAACGTTTCCTTTCTCTGTCTCCCTCTTCCCTCCATGAGATATCTGGCATGTGGTGACAAAGCACAACACTTAAAAGAGTGAGGACCCTCCCTTCTTTGATTCTAGTTCCTCTTTCCTTCAGTTGCATTTTCTCTTGGCATGTGGGTGGTGGCAGTCTCTCCCTATCCCCCACTGCAGCATCATAGTAGTGGTCCTGCAACCTGACCCATAGGCATCACTCACCCATAGCCTGGTTGAGGTCAGGGCAGCCCAGCCCCCAGAAAGCACTTAGTTTCCACAATGTTTGGCCACCATAACAGTTCCAAAAGCTGCCTCCTCCCTCAGAGGATGTAGGGAGCTGCCACAGAGCTGACTCCAAGAAATGCTGTTTTCAGCTGAAAACATCTACTGACCTGTGGAAACACCAAAGTGTGATATCACCAAAGCCCCTTGGAGCATGCATGTGTAAGGGAGGGAGGGGGCATGTGTTGACTGTTCCCTGGGGCTAGAGCTCCTTTGTTGATGACATGAGGAAGCTGCAGCTTATTTGTGGAACTAGTTTTTATTTGATTTTATTTAAATGAAGCCATCCTCTTTTGAAGACATTCTGCTTGGCTAGGCTTGTGAGAGAGGAGCAGGGAAACCGTATCTCAAGACGAGGGAGGGTATGGAAGTGAAGGCAGGAGTGTGGTAGAGTGGGGGTCACTGGGCAGATGGGACAGGTGAGGGTTGTAGACACAGATCCTGGTACTGAGGCTGACACATGGTGATAGAGGAGACCAGCACAGGGAGTTTGAACATCCTGTTTGGTTCGTGGAGGGAGGGAGGTGTTTGCAGAGGAGAGATGAAAAGTTGGAAGAACGTGGTATGGTTACTCACCACCTTGAAGCTGATCCCAGCTGGTTCAATGCCAGAGTTCAGCCCTGCAGGAAAGGATTGGTGTGTACAAGATGTACTTTTACCCAAGGTGATGAGCAGAGGGCTTTCTCTTCCTACAAAGGGCAGCCAGGGAGAAGATGGCCTGGTGAGACATGCAGATCTGAGTGTCCTGTTTGTCCAAACAGTTTGAAGTCTGCCCCTTAGTAGACAGATAGAATGCACTGGAGCATGTGATTGACAGCGTGCTGGTGGACAGAAGGATCCATCTGCTGACATGACATCAAGATGCTGTGGGAAGCTCAGTTTAAATTTAAGGAAGTTAAGTATTGAGCACTGAAGGTCCCTGAGAGCAACATTGGTCTGGTGGTGAGAGCTCCAGAGTGACTGGCATTGGAATGGGCTGCCTGGGGAGGTGGTGGAGTTGCTGTCCCTGGAGGTGTTGAAGTAAAGCCTGGTTGAGGCCCTTAGTGCCATGTTCTAGTTGCTTGGACAGGGCTGGGTGCTAGGTTGGACTGGATGATCTTGGAAGTCTCTTCCAACTGGGTTGATTCTATGATTCTATGATTTTGCCCCTTAGCCTAGAAGCAAGATCAGGAAGCTGGGAGCCAGCAAGCTTCTCTAACAGCCTTCTGCAAATCATTTCCCCTCAACCCACCAGTCAGCAAGCTGTACAATAGGGATAATGAAGATAATTACAGTGATAAACTGCACAATAGGAATCATAATTGTTCAAGGTCCTTCACTAGGGCTCTTAGGTGTTTTTCTCTTGTATGTGAAGTGATAGCAGTGAACCTTTGGAGGAAAAAAAAAAGTCGCAGAATCACAGAAAACATTCAGTTGTATGAGACCTCAAAGACCATCTAATCCAACCTTCCACCCAGCACTGAAGAGTCAACACTGAACCTCGTCCCTAAGCACCAGGTCCACACGCTGCTTAAATACCTCCAGGGATGGTCATTCTGCCACTGCCCTGGGCAGACCATTCTAACATCTGATAACCCTCTCTGCGAAGAAATATTTCCTAATATCCATCCTGAACCTCCCCTGGTGCAGTCTGAAAGCATTTCCTCTAGTCCTGTTGCTTGCCACCAAGGAGAAGAGGCTGGTGTCCTCCTGCCTCCATCTTCCCTCCAGGTAGTTGCAGAGAGTGTTGAGGTCTCCCCTCAGCCTCCTCTTCTCCAGGGTGAATAACCTCAGCATATGACCTCATAGGGCCTCGTTGCCCTTCTCTGAACATGCACCAGAACCTCAATGTTCCTCTTGCAGTGAGGGGCCCAGAGCCGAACACGATGCTTGAGGAGTGGCCTCACTGGTGCTGAGTGGAGGGCAGTGAGATGCTGAGTTTGCAGAGGTATGTGGAACAAAATGGGATTTCTCTGCCATGCGAAGGTGCGAGGTTTGAAGTCAGACGTGAGTTAAGAGGGTCCTTTGCCATGTTTTCTTGCTGTTTTTCCTCCGAAATGAAACTACTCTCCTTGTCTTTGCTCTGATGTAAAGTGAAAAGCTGCAGTGTCCTGGTTTTCATTTGTTTGTTTTTCACTCAGATCCGCACAGCTGGGGTGGAGCAAGAAGAGGTAATGAAGACTCACTGAGCTTGTGGTCCGCCAGCATAACCAGCCCTATAAAGAGACTGGAATTTCTGGGATAAAAAGTGTGGAGCAAGAGCAAGCATCTGCTCACATGAGCAGGGAGACTCACAGTGTAGCGGAAGGTAGGCTAGGAAGGTATTGGAGGATCAAGAGAGCAAAGACTCATGGCCCAAAGGTGGACCTGTCCCATTTAACTGCTTTTTGCTACTGGATGATTTCTGCTCCTTGTTGCTAAAACCCTTTGTGGATCGAGAGGAGCCTTTCTTGGTACCTAATTCAAAAGTACATGAACTTCGATGCCTGGGTGTCATCTGTTTCTGCTTGCTGGGAAGGAGGAGAGCTGAAGGTTGCCCTCCTCTCCCCTCCTTTTAGTTTCCCAACTTTTTGCCGCTTTCCTGCGCTGTGGTGGCTCCAGCCTGTGCCTCTGTGGAAGGCAAATCCTGCAGTGACAGAGTGATGTTCAAGGGCATGGCAAAGGGCTCAACGAACCCAGGTGGAGATTTACTGTAGCAGCCCGGGCGCTCGCTCCTCGCGGGCTCTTCTTCAGGCCTTTCCAGAGCTGAGTGCTGGTAGCGCAGGAAGCCTCTGCCCGCAGCGGGCTGTGGCTCCGCTGGCAGCGATTGCCTCTCAGGCAGTCCGTTATCTGCTGACTGTCAGGACAGGCTTTCCCTATTCTTCCCCCCCTCCCCGCCTCTCCCCTCCTCCCCCATTCCCATCCCAGTTCCCCAACTCCTTTCCCCGCCTTCCCTCACACACACACACACACACATGGACGTTCCTGCCAAAAACTGTCCTCCGCCTCCCTCCTCAGCTAACTTCCTTCCAGCATTTTTTCGAGCTGGATAATCCTGGGATTTGTAAGACAGGGGAAAGGAGCGAGCGAGCCGCAGTCAGGACAGGAAGCTGCCTTCCCATTCCTCTAGCTGTCCGAAGGCAGGAGGAGGGGAAGGAGGGGGAGCCAAAGAGGAGCCCTCTGCAGGCTCTTCTCCAGTCCCTTTTCCTTAGTCCGTTTGAACTTCCAGTCTCCTCCGAAAAGTGAAGAGGACAACCAGATCGGGAAGCTTTCTGCTGGAAGTGGTGGCAGTGCGGCTGACAAAACCCAGAAGGTGGCCGTGGAGGGTCCCGGGATCGTGCTGAGGGAAAGACGTCCCCCAGACCATCGCCTGTCCCCAAATTGCCACCTCCGATGCGGGCACTCGTCCACCACCCACTTCCCTCTGATGGGAACCCTTCCGGGCTCGGGCTATGATCACTGCTGCTGCTGGCTGGAGAGCCTCCTCTCGCCTTGATTTTCCCCTGTCACAGGAGCAGCCCAACATCTGGTGGAGATTAATGTTTACTTCTCTGGCTGGACGCTGTACAGGACCCCTGATGTTGCTGCTTGGGAGGGGGACACGGGCGGTGGTCTGAGGAGAAGAGCCGAGATTTTTGTCACCCAGCGTGAGGCCGGGGGGAGGGGGGCAAGGCAGGAGAGGGGCAAACCTCTTCTGGGACTAACCTCATGAAGAACAAGGGAGCCAAACAGAAACTCAAGAGGAAGGGAGCCGCAAGCGCGTTCGGCTGCGACCTGACGGAGTATCTGGAGAGCTCTGGGCAGGACGGTAAATGCCTCTTTACTCTCTCGCTGCTTGCGGAGGAGCAGGGCGCGCGTCCCCCTGCTTTTAGCGGCAGGAGGGCAGGCTGGAGCCTTCCCAAGGATGAGGGCTAGACAGCCCTGGAGCTGGTTTGTTCCCCGGGAAGTTGCAGTCACTGCCTGGTTACCCACAATGAATGAATGATCGGAAGATTGCGTTGGTGATGTGTCTGCATGACCCTTGCATGAGTAGCACTGTGTGTGGCGAAAGGACCATACGAGGGCTCAGAGGCGGCCAGATGTGCGTTGTGATGTCCTCTCCCATCTGCTTAGCCATGGAAGGGAGTAGAAGGCTTTTGGAGAGTTAGGCTCGTTTAGCCTTGCCTGTTCACAGACTTCAAAATCATTCCGAAATCCACGAGATTGGAGTGTTGCAGGGATGTAGGGAGGAACTGGGAACATCCCATCTGCCCCTGCTGGATTCCAGTACAGTTCCTGTATTGTCCTTTCACTGCTGGATGGAGACAGCACAGAGACAGGGGTGGGGGGGTGGAGTGGGAAGGGTGTGAGGTGGAGTGGGAAGGGTGTGAGGTGTAGAGGGCAGCTGAACTAATATTTCCACTCCCCTGCCTGTTATCTCTTTCTGCTTTCCTCCTCCCCCTGACCTCCATGCCCCCAGGTATTGTATGAGAACGTGGTATCTTAGATAAGAGGTAACTCCAAAGAGATCATAAGGTCCTGAGCTTGAAATGACCAGTCCTTGATTTGGGAAGGGGCAGATTGTGTTTTCTTGAAGAGGGTTGAATGACGAGAGGTGCAGATGTGAGTTTGGCGTACAGAAAGACCTGAAATTGAGCAAGAGGACAAATAGATGCCTGCCTCTTAGCTCTATGTCCCAGGTTTACCATTATGTTCCAGTTTTAACTAACTTTCACCACTCTCAGGCTATCACTGGGGGAGAAGAAATAATAATAAAAAGCAAGCTTCTAACAGTAATCCCAGCCTTGTACAGAGAGGGCTGTACAATCAGGTCTTTCATTTGCTGATGAGCGTGGCTGATGAAGTCCAGTGTGCAACTGCACTGGCAGAGGGGTAGACTACATAACAGTGGTGCTTTCCGTTGCACAGAGAGGAGGCCAGGACATTTATCACTAAGACTAAATGTCTTAGTGTATGTGCATTTACTTAGGGATGGGAACAAACCAGTTACTCCATTTGATTGCGACTCGTCTGTAACAATTACTGTATCTTTTATAGAGCTCTTAACAGCAATTGAATTGATGATCTGTGAGGTCTCTTCCAACCCTGATGATACTGTGATACTGTGAACTGAAATAGCAAGAAAAAAACCAAACCAAACCCACCCCAGACTTCATGAACTGATACCACTTTGTCAGTGCGAGGTACAGCTAGATAAATTCCTTCCAGCAGTAACATGAGCTGCTGTGGTGGAGGAACGATTTACAGCTGTTTACAGGAGCACTGAAAAACAACACAGGGAAGGCAGGCACGGGGAGTACATTCAGCTGAAGCAGCAAGGGGGTTTTTAGAAGGAGAAACATAGTTGCTCTCAGCGAAATTAAACCAGAACAGCAAAAATTATAACCAAAAACCTCACAGTCTTTTCTTTAAAATGATTTTTTTTGGGGGGGGAGGGGGAGGCAAAATAAAGACAGACATTGTCTCAAGTCTCATTTGTGGGATGGTTCACAGCTCCAACCTACTTATCTCTTCATGCTGAGGAGCAGTGGGGGGAGAAATGTGGAGTTCCTTTCCCTTTATGCAGTACTGCTATTTGCTGAATAGCACATCCCGTTGCCCAGTGCCGTGGGATACAGAAATGAAAGACTCAATTGTTATGGGTTTATTGGGAAGGGTGTAGGTTAGATTGGTACAATTCAACTCGCCAGGAGAGGGGGAGAAGAAATGAGCATATCAGAGATATTTATTATGCTGCTAGTAGGGCTCTCAGGATCAATAGAAATGTGACCAAGCAAACTGAAGTGACATCCTGAGGGGAAATGAAAGTTGAGATACCACCAGGACATCACAGTCTCCAACTATGAAATGAAATTAGAAGAACATTTCTGTTCAACCATCATTCAATGGCTGATTTGGGGATAGTTGAATTGTCCTGCTAAGAATTATTTCCAGTGACAAGCCAGTGTCCCTAGAAGCAGGGCCTTTGCTAGAGATGTAAAGCAGTAACTTTCTGTCTGCTTTAGATAGTACAAAGTGTTTAATTGTTGGGATGCTGGCTCTAGTTGTTCCCTAGTTAGAAGCAACAAAGATGTAAGAGTGTTCTTGGTGTGTGGGAGTGATGAAGAGAGTGAGGGCATTTTGGCTGCTGTCCAGAAGGCATTTTGTTGTGGACCTTTGTGAAAGAAGGTTTAAAAATGCACCCAGAAGGGTTAACTGGAAAAGAAGAAGAGGCTGTGGGACAGGCAGGACACAAGGCAGATTGATTATGCTCTCGTGCTCAGGTCTGCTTTGCACCGTTCTGCAGCTCTGCTTAGTGTGACAGGTCCAGCACATTCACACAGGCAAAGAAAAATGGAGAGCTACTTTGCTGCTGCTGGGGATGGCAAAGGGAGCAGTAAGGATGCCAAGGCTTGTGTAGACAGTTCAATTTGGCTTTTTTCCCCCTCTGGATTAGTACATGGCCGTTACAGTTAGGGGGTGCTGCACTACTTGTCTGATGCTTTGTGGACAAGATGCACAACTTGAGTTCCTACACGCATGTGGTTGCTGAAGAGCAGCTTGTACTTTCTGCAAGGACCTTAGTTTCTGTGCTGTTGCCAAATTCCAGTGGAGAGAAATACATTCTGCTTGAGGTATCAGCATTTCCTCTCCTGTTGTTTAACTGTTAAATAACTCGCTATGGTCTGCTTCAGAGACGGCTCTGTTTCAGTGGGGGAAAAGATCTCACTTTCTTTCTTACCAAACAGATTTAGCTAAGGCTCTGTTATAAAGAGCTCTGTGATAATACAATAAAAGCTGTGATGAAAATACAAAGTATTCAAGAGCAATGCAGATGGAAAGACTTTACCATGTACAGTGGGATAGCTCAGGAAAGTAAAACTATGGCACAAAACCTTGAGCCCTAATTTGATTTTTCAGATCTGACCCGGGTCAGTGGTGAAGGACAGATGTCTGGTGTCTGGTTTGAAGCTCAGATGCATGAAATTTACTGTATTTCAAGTCAGTTCCTGTCATTGCCACATTTGACCCTACTCGGCCTTTTCCTGCTGGCAGCCTCTACACACAGGCTGGTCATACTCCTTGTGGGGACCAGACTGCTATCAGTGCTCCCAAGCATTTAAAACCATGACTCAGGCCACAAAAAGCATGAGATAAAACAAAAAATCAGTGCTGTTTGGTTTTGTGTTTTTTTTTGCTTTCTGTTTTCTGAAACTTCAGTGTGCATATGAATTATGTTTTCAAGTCTGTATACTGGCAAGAGGGATAGAAACTTGGGAGGGGGGGGAAGTATCTTCCTGCCCACTAAAATTCTCACCTGCTTCAATGGTAGTGGAATTGAAGAAAAGCTCATGTAAGACTTAAAAGAATGGTGGCTGGCAGTAACAGTGGCTAAAGGTTGTCTAATTTCACCTAGTCTCTTCTGTCACTGCTGGCACTAAATCCATACATGGAGGCAAATAGTCTTCTGGATCATCAGAACTTCACTAGAAAGCAGTGTCAGGCTTTGGGCATGGATAAACATCCATGCTGGAGGAAGTCAGTGCTAATACCCTCTACTAAAACACTCCCCTGTGTCAAAACTTATAAAGTGCTGTATGGGTTCAATTGGTCTAAGAGATCCTAGGCTTGAAGAATTAACATTAGAGTCATGCTTTGGGTCTTTGATAACTGGCCTGGTTTCTGGAGAAGAAAAGCACATAGTACCTCCTCTGAAGTCTTTGGGAGCTGCACCTCAGGCACTCAATTCCTCTACTAACAGCAGTATAATCCCTGGCTGATTCTATGATATAATTTTCCAGTGATGGAGGGGTCAGCAGAGAAGACAAGCTGCAAAGCTGTTCACAAACCTTAGTTGGGGCAGGATGGTCTCCACTGCTTCAGAAAAAAAGTCATAGAGAGCAGTTTTGCTTCTGGTTATGTCACAGAAGTGTTTTAAGGAGGAGCTGAGAAAATCAAAGCAGAGGGAACACGAGGGGCTAACTCAGAGTGGAGCTTAACATTCCCCATACTTCTAACTGTGAGAGATTTGGGCTGGGGTTTCAGGTGCACAACCAGGTACAACTTCTGCTTTTAAAACATAGAAATGCCCAAAGCATTTGCACAAATTGATTGGGCTGGTGAAAGATAACCTGGTCTTTGGCATAGGAAGGTCTTTGCCACTGACAAAGACCAACCTTTGCTTTATTCACTTAGAGCCAGGTAAGTCTTGGAGAAAAGCTGAATCACCTCTTTAACTTTTTATTTATGGGAGGAGCTACCAGGACTGCAAAAAGCCAAAACTCATATTAGACACTTTGTTCTCAAGGTGCAGGTCAGCTCTGTGTTTCCAACCAAGCTTTCCCTATTTGCTGAAGAGTTAATTCCACTGTTGCTGTACCCCTCTGCGGTTTCTTATACATCTGTTTCCTGCCTGATGTTGTCTGGTTGGGATGCAATGAGCTCAGCTTTTCCCCTTAACCCCCTCCTACACTCCCCCTCAATGGCTCTAGTCCGGACCATGTAGCACCCAAAGCACTTTCCATCTCTTTGTCTAATGCTTCTTACTGGCTTTGTTGTTTGCTGTAGGAAAAGGGCTGCTTCATTTGAGGAGCTTTGAAGTCCTCAGTTCCTTTCTGCTCTCTGCTTGTGGGCTGTGACAGAGAGCAGGGTCAGCCAGCAGCACTCCCTGAGACCAGGGAAAGGAAAGGGAGCTGTTGTCTGCAAACCTAGGACAGGGAGATGGGTGAGGAAACCTTACAATGTTCTGGAATGTGATATGGTGAAGAAGGCAGCAATATGAGTAGACCCTATGAAATTCTCCTCTGCCATGTGGCTGTGCAAGGACTGATTCTGCCTCGTCACAATGTCATTTGAATGAAAGATAAAGGAACACTTTCATTTAGTGGTGGTGATCTCACCAAAGTTTGGTATCTATGGCTTGCACTGTCTTTGCAAGCAAGATCTTAACCACTTTTGCGAGCTGCAGTAGGTCCTGGTTTTACTGTGGGATAGGCAAGTGTTTCTGAGGGGAAGCAGTAAAAGTAATCTTTAGCTGGTTTGGTACAACCCTTTAGCAGGTTATCTTTCTGCCTGATGCTGTGTCTCTACTTCAGTGGATGAGACCTGTCACTCAGGATGAAAGCAGGCTGTTTTGGGAATGGCTTCAGAGCCAGTTGCTGAATCTGCTACCCAGATGTGAAGCAAATTTTCTGGGTCATGTGGCTTTCCTTCCTCACACTTGTATATGCATGCAGGGGTGTGCCTGAGGGTAAATTCAAGTCCATGGTGTATGCTCCTCAATTCAAGAGAGATGTTGAGGTACTGGAACATGTCCAGAGAAGGGCAACAAAGCTGGTGAGGGGCCTGGAACACAGCCCTGTGAGGAGAGGCTGAGGGAGCTGGGGGTGTGCAGCCTGGAGAAGAGGAGGCTCAGGGCTGACCTCATTGCTGTCTACAACTACCTGAAGGGAGGCTGTAACCAGGTGGGGTTGGTCTCTTCTGCCAGGCAACCAACAACAGAACAAGGGGACAGAGTCTCAAGTTGTGGTGGGGGAGGTCTAGGCTGGATGTTATGAAGAAGTTTTTCCCAGAGAGAGTGATTGGCATTGGAATGGGCTGCCCAGGGAGTTGGTGGAATCACCATCCCTGGAGGTGTTGAAGCAAAGCCTGGCTGAGGCACTTAGTGCCATGGTCTAGTTGATTGGCCAGGGCTGGGTGCTAGGTTGGAGTGGATGATGTTGGAGGTCTCTTCCAACCTGATTGATTCTATGATTCTATAATTCTATGATTCTATTCAAGTGTGTACCACTCTAAGCAGCATTTGCCTGCATTTTGGTGGTGTTTTTTTCTAAGCTGCTTTTCCTGTGTTGATGTTTTGAAGTCAGTGCATGCCCATACTTTTGGCTAGGTTCTTTTGGTTAGTGATGCATGCAAAAAGGTCCTGGGAAAACTGCTGGCAGATCATTTATGGCAACGTGGAGGAAAAAGATGAGGACTTTATTTTTTTTTTCCAAAGTCCCCTTGGAAAAATGAAAATGCCAAATGCTCATTTAATCTGCTGCAGCAGGATGAAGAGCTGCCTTCATCCCACTCTCAAAATTAGAAACTGGCACTGGGATTTTCTGTCTCAAGAACCAATCAAGCTAAAAAGAAACCTTTTTCTCTTTCTGTAGGCAGATTGCCTTCAATTCCTGCCTCTTCACTGACCTACCTCACTCTAAGGCTTTGCAAACACTAGTCTTCCTGCAAGGAAGGAAGTGGCAGGGCCTAGGAGGAGAATTGGACAGGAACAGCCTCTTGAGCTGTCTTGAAATGCATTGGTCTTTTCCCTTTTTTTCAGTCTGATGTGCTGCTACAGTCTGCTCCACGTTTTCACACTGCTGATATGCTCAAAAGCCCCATGACCTGTGCTCTGTGAGTCTATTCCTGGCTGTAATCACGCAGCCTGTATGGATACATCTCCTCATCTTGGTGACAGAAGCAAACCAGACAGTTGGACTCCAAAGTCTGAGGGCAAAAGAAGAAGCCCTGTATTATTGTACAGTGGAGGAAAGCTGTGATAGAAAGCTGTGGAGGGCCAAGTTCATCAATTAGCAGGTGGAGGAGCTGAGGGTAAACTGCTCCTTGGCCTTTCAGAGTCTGTAAAGGCATATCCAGAGGACAAGGGAGTGAGAAAGTCTGCTGCCAAAAGGGACAATGTGGAGAAAATTCTTACTAATAAACGTTGCTTTTCCTCCACCTGCTCTTACAAGCAGAGCATCACATTATGAGTCCCAGATATGAGCCTCTATGGCAACAAAGTAAGAGCAAAAAGGCTCTGGGAACAACAGGGGCAGCAGCCATCTGTCTGAGTCTGTTCCTCGTCTGTTCCTCCTTGTTCTGGATGGTGTTTTTGTTACTTCCTCAATCTGTTTCTGGTTCCTGGGAGCTGGGTTTTTGTTTCTCTGTGGCACAGTGTTACTGCAGTTAAACATTCATGTCGTGAGCTCAGCTCCTTGTTCCGTATTGACTTCCCATCGCTAGCACTGTGTGATTAGCAAAGAGCTTTCCCATTCTGCCTTCTGCTGTAGATTTCCCTTACCAAGCACTGCAGGAGGCACATGTGTCGTTTGCATGCGCTGAGCCCCACTTTGATCCTGCTTTCTCCCCCACCCTCTGTGAACAGCATGAATCACATGTCTTGCTTGCAGACTGTAGAAGATGTATTTTGATTTAGCAGCTTGGGAAACCAAGGAGCAGAGACTTCACTGCTTGTGGTATCACAGCTCTCAAAGGTTCAACCCTGGAATGGGTTGCCCAGGAAGGTGGTTGAGGCCCCATCCCTGGAGGTGTTTAAGGCCAGGCTGGGTGAGGCTGTGGGCAGCTGCTCTAGGGTAGGGTGTCCCTGGGCATGTCAGAGGGTTTGGAATTAGATGATCCTTGTAGTCCCTTCCAACCCTGATTCTATGATTCTATGAATAATTGTGGTGGATGAGATATACAACATGAGCTGATGCAGACATGGTGAAAGAGTAGTGTAGGAGATCCCCAACTGTCTGCAATGCTTGGATCCAAAGTATTGGTGTAGGCCTGGTTCTAGTTTGAAGATCTCATGACACAAAACACTAGAGAGCTTGCATTTGTAAGTGGGGCTTTGTGTATATGACGCAGTTCTGCAGCAGCAACATCTTCTGGCAGTCAGGGTTGTGCCAAAGATTTATGTTCCAGTGTTTCTCCTTTAATGGCAATAGGGAAAATGAAAGCAGCCTGTTGGCAATGGTATACCCAGTCCTGCTCTGAAGGGCTTGGGGTAGAGTGGCTGTCAGACTGACTGCCCACGTCATGGCTTGGGCTGGATTTCTGATCCACACTGGATGCAGTTTTCCTAAGTGTAACATATAAAGGCAGGGTAATTAAAGAATGGAAAGCTATCAGCATCTGTCACCAGTCCTGAATCACCACTACCACCAAGGTGCCAGGATCTTTTGCAGTAGAATCATAGAATCAGCCAGGGTTGGAAAGGACCATAAGGACCATCTAGTTCCAACCCCACTGCCATGCCCAGGGACACCCTACCCTAGAGCAGGCTGCCCACAGCCTCACCCAGCCTGTCCTTAAACACCTCCAGCCATGGAGCCTCGACCACCTCCCTGGGCAACCCATTCCAGGCTCTCACCACTCTCATGCTCAACAACTTCCTCCTCATGGCCACTCTGAATATTAAGAGGGAAACTTACAGACACCTCGCAATTGTACAAAGGCTGGTAACTGTCTTCACTGCCAGCTGTTTTAAGGGCAATTATTGTTCATAGTTGCCTACTAGTGTCTATTTTCCATACATTCTCCGATCCTCAAGTCCCATCTGTCCTTTGTTCCTGTGCCAGAGCCTTCAGCTGCTCTGCTGATAACTTCAGTGAATACATTTTGCATCGTCAACAAAAAAAAGCCCCAAACCCTATGTCTGCAGCGTGTTTACAATGGACACAGACAGAGAACAGTGTAACATAAATTGAATTTAGTGTTAAATGAAATAACGTGGGGCAACTGTGCTGACTGTATTATTGACTTTCATAATTCAATAAGATGGCCCTCTGTTTTCAATATTTATCTGAAACCACAAGCAGACTTTCTGGTCTCATGCACCAGTGTGATTGCAGATATGAAAGCACTTAGCGTGGGCTTAAGACCTAGCTTATTGTCAGATGTTTAGATCCTGGCATATAATGAAGTTATAGGCAGAGGTACTACACTCTTACTCAAGCGCCAGATCACTGCTATCATTTTGTGTGAGGGCAAAGAGTTCGGTCTCTACAAGTCACACACCACATAAGTGTTTCCTCCTCTGTCTCACCCTCCTGTCTTGAACATGACCCTGCAGACAGATTACATCTCCCCCTTTCAGCCTGGTAGGGGGCTCTTTTTTTCTTAACAGTGCACCAAAATCCATAAGTTTTGCACTTTCCTTCAGTTCCTCTGCCTCAGTGGCTGTTTGGGAGCAGCAGCCTGGCCTAGGCTCAGAGCAGCCTCCATCCACCTTGGTGCCAGCAGCTGGTGTCATGTCTGACAGCCTCAGTTACAAGCAGTGGTGGGTTGGCTGGATGGTTGTTTTGACTTTGGTGATTAAAGGTTCATATAGACAAAATTACCTTAACAGCAGTAGAAAATGTTACAGAATCATGGAATTACTGAGATGAGGAGAAATTATCTAGACCAAACCTGCTGCTCGAGCAGCTGACCCTGCTTAAGCCTATGGCCCATGGCTGTGTCCAGCTGAGTTCTGAATAGCTCCACAGATGGAGACACCATAACCTCTGTGAAAAACCCAATCCAGCCTTTGACTACTGTCATAGCAAAAAGAGAGCAGTCAGATGTAATCTCATGATTTGTAATTTGTGCCTCTTGTCCTGTCAGCAGGCACTGCTGAGAAGAGGCTGGCTCCCCTTCCTTCATTCCCTCCTGCCAGGTGTTCATTCATAATGATGAAACCTATCCTGAACCTTCTCTTATCCAGCCTGAGCAGTTCATTTTTTTCCCTCAAATGAGAGATGCTCCAGTCTCTTAACCACCTTTCTGGCCCCGTACTGGGTTTGACCCAGGAAGTTTTTCTGGTGCTGAGAAGCTCAGAGCTGGCCACAGGACTCCAAGTGTGGGTTCACCAGTGCTGAGCAGAAGGAAAGGATCACCTTCCTCAAACTGTTGTGAATGCTCTTCCTAATTTTCTTCTGATGTTTCTAGGAATTTATACAGTTTCTATCAGGAATTTGCCTTGGTGTCCTAGCCTAGGCTGGCAATTTCAGTCAAAAACTAACATATGATTGTGACTGTGTGAAGAATGAAAGAATCAACCAAGTTGGAAGAGACCTCCAAGCTCATCCAGGCCAACCTAGCACCCAGTCCTATCCAGTCAACAAGACCACGTCACTAAGTGCCTCATCTAGTCTTTTCTTGAACACCTCCAGAGAACTCCACCACCTCCCTGGGCAGCCCATTCCAATGCCAATCACTCTCTCTGACAACAACTTCCTCCTAACATCCAGCCTAGACCTCCCTCAGCACAACTTCAGACTCTGTCCCCTTGTTCTGTTGCTGGTTGCCTGGCAGAAGAGACCAACCCCACCTGGCTACAGCTTCCCTTCAGGTAGTTGTAGACAGCAATGAGGTCACCCCTGAGCCTCCTCTTCTGCAGGCTGCACACCCCCAGCTCCCTCAGCCTCTCCTCACAGGGCTGTGCTCCAGGCTCCTCACCAGCTTTGTTGCCCTTCTCGGGATCCTTTCTGTCCTGGTTAATGCTGAAAATTGCCTGTTTATAAGGAGACCCTGTTCTGTAATGGTTTCTGCAGTCTTGCTTCTGGCCAGCTCAGAGGAATTAATGTATGCTTTATATACTATGCTGGTGTGCTGTGCAGAGTGATCTTTGGAGAGATGTGCAGAGCCTTGTCTTAGTAGAAAGCTTACAAATAATTCTGTGAAGCAGCACTCCTTTCTCAGCTGGTGGTTGGACATTTCTCTTGAAGACACTGTGCATTGATCCAAGGGCTTGTGGCCAGACTTGGCTTTTCAGCAGTGGCTTCATTACATGTCCTTCTCCAGCACGAGAGATGGGGCAAAGGAAGGGGGAAACATCCCCGTGCAGGATTCTCAGCTGTGGCTGCAGCTCTCAGAAATATGCCCTGAGCAGCTGAGCTAGCTTCATACCCATTTATCTCCATCTCCTCTCTGCCCTCTTCTACACTCAAGGCTCAGCTAACTAAATGCCTTTGGAAATGCTATTATCTCCTATGCTCTCTGGGGCCAGGAGAAGGCTGAAGATTTATTATCTGGAACAGGAGGCTTTGTTTAGTTCTGTAAAGCACAGAGCAGTTAAAGAGAGAACAAAAGCTAACCTCCAAACTAAATGCAAAGCTTTCTTTACATCTCATATCCTTTCTTTGTTCTCTCCCATCATGGAGTGTGTGTGCATTTTGGTTTCTAGTGCCATTAAGTACTGTCACATGTTGAAATAGTTGAAGGAGATGTGCCTGCATCTTTAAAATAGGGACAGGAAACATTACTGCTGTAACTAAGTTGTGTAGCTTGTTTCCTAATGGGTGCTAGACCTCAGATCAGGTCAGATTCTCCAGTACAAACTTCATTTAAATGACAACACTGCTGCTTTTCACCAAATGCTGCAGCTTTTTTTTCTTCATTTTCCCCCTTTTTTTTTCTCCCCCACCTTTTTTTTCTCCCCCCCCTCCCCCCTTTTTTTTTTCCTCCCTGAAAGGTGCTGACATGCTTACAAATTTTCTCTACCTGTAGGCTGCAGGGCTGAGAATCCAGGCTAGCTCTCTGCCTGATTGCACCATCTAGATTCAGTGGTTGGGCAGTTCACCAAAAACGTTGATTTGGCAAACCCAGAACACAGAGAGAAAAGGGAGGGAGTTGTTTTTGTGGATCTGAATATCTCAGTTGGGATATTTTTGTAGAATCATAGAATGGTTTCAGTTGGAAAAGACTTTTATATTTAAGTCCAACCAGTTTGTAATCACCAAGTCTGGTGTTAAACCGTGCCCCTCAGCACCATATCTTTTAAATGCCTCCAGGAATAGGGATTCAGCCACCTTCCTGGGGAGCCTTTTTTGGTGTTTGAGAATCGTTTCAGTGAAGAAGTTTCTCCTGATATCCAGCTTATGCCTGGCTTGATGCAGCTTCATTTCCTCAGGTCATAGAATCACAGAATTAACCAAATTGGAAAAGACCTCCAGGATCATCGAGTCCAACCTATCACCTAACCCTCCTAATTAATTAAACCATGGCACTAAGTGCCTCATCCAGCCTCCTCTTAAACATCTCCAGGGATGGTGACTCCTCTGCCTCTCTGGGCAGCCCATTCCAATGGACAGTCTCTCTTAATGGCCAACCTAAACCTACCCTGGCACAGTTTGAGGCTGTGTCCTCTTGTTCTGTCCCTGGGTTCCTGGGAGAAGAGACCAACCCCCACTTGGCTGCAACCTCCTTTCAGCTAGTCGTAGAGAGCAATGAGATCTGGCCTGAGCCTCCTTTCCTCCAGGCTGAGAGGGCAAGAAGAAGAAATCTGTTTTTATTTATACTAGGGAGAAGATATCAGCACCCACCTTGCTCCAACATCCACTCAGAACGCTACTGAGAGTGAGAATGTCTCCCCTCAGCCTCCTTTCCTCCAGACTAAACACTTGCAGTTCTCTCAGCCCCTCCTTACAAGATGTGTTCTCCAGACCCTTCACCAGCTTCATTGCCCTTCTCTGAATCTGCTTGAGGACCTCAGTGTCTTTCTTGCAGACACATCTATACTGTTAGTATTCTGTGTTTTCCAACGCAGTAGTGCATGTGACTTGTCAGTCTTGTTGCAAACAGGCAGCCTGGGAGCACCACAGGGCCAAGCAGCATGCAGAAAACCCTTTGCTCCACTTGCAATTAGTGCTTGTTGTTTTTCTGTTCATCTCTCATTATGGTTGCTGTTGGTAGTGATGGCAGTCACACCTCAGGAGGTTCAGAATCCTGATCAGGCAGGGTGAGCCTTCTTCCGGATCCCTTGTGTCTAAGCTGTGGTTTATGTGAAGTAAATAAACTCTCAGTGTGACTGAACTTATTTTTTTCCAAAAATTAGAGAGGGGAACAGCTTCACCATTTTGCTCTTTCTTTTATTCCTGATGTGCACAACACTTGGCATTGCATTTTCTTAACCAGGTGGTTTCAGATACATGAGAGCCTAAATAAGAACCAACTCTCTGTTGAAATTTATTGCAACTTCTGCTTCTAATCAAGCCAGAAAAATAGAGCAACAGACTTCCTTCTATAATCCTGTTCTCTCCCTTCCAGTCCCAGCTGGAAACCAGAACTACAACAAGGTAGAGGAATGCAAGGGGAAAAATTGTTCAAACAAATGTCCTGAAATTTCTACCATGAGCCTGGGGTTTGCCCTGAGGCAACAGCTCAGGATTGCAGAGGGGGCTAGACCGCTTTTCCCTTCTCTCAAGCACTTTCAGTTCCCCTTACTCAGCTGTTGGTTTTGTTTGTTTGTTTTGGGTTGGTTTTTTTTTGTGTGTGTCATCCTCTTAGCCCTTTTATTTAATTTATGCCAGGATGGCAGCATGAATGTGTTGCCCAAGTCAATGCATCTGGTGTTTGCTTCTAAGGCAGGCTTAGGAGTAGTAAATGGGATTCATGGAACCATAGAATCAACCAGGTTGGAAGACACCTCCAAGATCATCCACTCCAACCTAGCACCCAGCCCTGTCCAATCAACTAGACCATGGCACTAAGTGCCTCAGCCAGGCTTTGCTTCAACACCTCCAGGGAATGCAACTCCACCGCCTCCTTGGGCAGCCCATTCCAATGCCAATCACTCTCTCTGACAACAACTTCCTCCTAACATCCAGCCTAGACCTCCCCCAGCCCAACTTGAGACTGTGTCTCCTTGTTCTGTTGCTGGTTGCCTGGCAGAAGAGACCAACCCCCACCTGGTTACAGCCTCCCTTCAGGTAGTTGTGCACTTCAGTGAGGTCAGCCCTGAGCTTCTTCTTCTCCAGCCTAAACACCCCCAGCTCCCTCAGCCTCTCCTCACAGGGCTGTGTTCCAGGCCCCTCACCAGCTTTGTTGCCCTTCTCTGGACATGTTCCAGTATCTCAACACCTCTCTTGAATTGAGGAGCCCAGAACTGGACACAGTACTCAAGGTGTGGCCTGACCAGTGCTGAGTACAGGGGCAGAATAACCTCCCTTGTCCTACTGGCCACACTCTTCCTGATCCAGGCCAGGATGCCATTGGCTCTCTTGGGAAGAGATGGATTTGATCTGTTGAGTCCATTATTCTTCCTTTCTGGTTCAATAGCAAGCACCAGTCACATACTGGTGCCCAAGGTTTGTTGTGTAAAGCCACAGTTCCAGACCCCAACAGCTTCAATTTAAGGTCTTCCTCTAGACTTGCTAGAACCTGGATGAGGAATGACACCCTCCTGCTGCCCCATCTTTAGATCAGCCAGATGCAGGTGACCACTACTCAGTGTCCTCAGGGTGGCAGGCAGAGTGTGGCTGTGGAATCAGCTGCCTGGCACTGATTGCAAATGTGCTCCAGAGGCAGCTAAGGAACCAAAGTACTAAACACAAAGAAGGACTGAGAGTCCTAATTAGTCCTCATTTCTAGCCTGCTAAAATGCCCATCTGCCACTCTGCTGAAGTAATGAGATTTGAGAAGATTAACTGGATACTACTTAGGCTCCTAAAGATGTAAGGGTGCTGCTGTTCAGCCTTAAACCATGCTTGCAGCAATTACACCCTAAGCAGGTTTATGTCTGTTTCGTGCTTGCCTGGGAGTTGCCCAAAAAATTCTGCTGCAGGAATGGTGGGGGTGTGTGTGTCTGATTCAGTCAAGTTGCAGCCCTGGCATCATTTAGGGAAACATTGCCACTTGGGCACAGGCACCTGGGGGTCTGGGTTGATGAAAAGCTCAACATGAGCCTGCAGCCTCTGCCCCTTTACTCTGCTCTCGTCAGACCCCACCTGGAGTACTGTGTGCAGTTCTGGAGCCCCCAACACAAGAAGGACATGGAACTGTTGGAGAGAGTCCAGAGGAGGGCCACGAAGATGGTCAGAGGGCTGAAGCAGCTCTACTATGAGGACAGGCTATGAGAGTTGGAGCTCTTTAGTCTGGAGAAGAGAAGGATTTGAAGAGACTTTATAGTGACCTTCCAGTATCTGAAGGGGGCCTACAGGAAGGCTGGGGAGGGACTATTGACAAGGTCTTGTAATGACAGGACAAGAGGTAATGGGTTTAAACTGGCAGAGGGGAGATTCAGACTAGATGTTAGGAGGAAGTTCTTTACAGTGAGGGTGGTGAGACACTGGAACGAGTTGCCCAGGGAGGTAGTGGCTGCTTCCTTCCTGGAGGTGTTTAAGGCCAGGTTGGATGCTGCCTTGAGCAACCTGCTCTAGAGGGAGGTGTCCCTGCCTATGGTGGGGGGGTTGTAGCTGGATGATCCTTGAGGTCCCTTCCAACCTAGACCATTCTATGTTTCTATGACTCTATGACAATGAGAGCTCTGATCCTTTAAGACAAGCTCTGGTTAATGTTTTGTTTCGAGGGGACAAGGACTTTTTCACACATGTACATGCCGTGCTGTGTCTTTGCCTTTCCAGAAGCTGTTTCAGCTGGAGCCACGATTTGTTGGGGTGGTTTTTTTTCACTCAGTGTGCTAAACTGTCACGTACTGTTGCTCTGCCCAGCTCGACAGCTGCCACCTCCCAGCTTAGAGGTGGGTGGAGTAAGCCTTGTTTTTGCCATTTGTGAAATATTTCAGGATGTAAGGCACTCGTTAAATTAATGATTTTAGCTCCTGGGCATTAAAGACAGACATGAACTACAGCTCTGCATCTCCTAGGGGCTTTGGAGGCTTATCCCTGCCCTAACAATGGTTCCTTACTTTGAATTTTTCATGTGGCTTTAACTACAAATCAAAACTCACAGTAGGATGGTGGAGGGATTTAGCAGATGGGCAAAGGGAGACAGGAAGGCTTTTCTCTGGAACAGGATCCCCAGGGACATGGTTGAACCCCCACTCTATCCCTGGGGGCACTTAGAAGTTGCAGAGATGTGGTGCTGAGGAGCATGGTTTAGCACCAGCCCTGGCAGAGTTATGTAAGGCTTACGCTTGATGATCCGAGAGGTCTTTTCCAGGTGAAACTATTCTATGATTCTAGGATATACCTACGAAACAAATTTAAGTGGGTATTGGTGGAAAAAGGAGAAAGAGACATGCATGTTTCCTTTGGCAGAATGGGAAGAATCAGAAAAATGTGTTCCTCCCTTGTGACAGAAAGGAATACGAACACATTTTGTATCGCTGTGATTCAGGTGCAGGTGCACCTGACGTCAATTCTGGCAGTTAAGGAAAGAGATTTTAGCTTGCAAAGTGCCTTATTTCTAGACCTTTCCCTGCTTACTGCCTCCTTGTAAAGAGGCTGATAGCAGTAGGGTTACTTGCTTTACCTTGTGCGGAGGTTGGTACATTTCATGGAATCAGTCAGGGTTGGAAGGGACCACAAGGATCATTTAGTTCCAACCCCCTGCCATGCCCAAGGACACCCTGCCCTAGAGCAGGCTGCCCACAGCCTCATCCAGCCTGGCCTTAAACACCTCCAGCCATGGGGCCTTAACCACCTCCCTGGAAAACTGATTCCAGCCTCTCACCACTCTCATGATCATCAACTTCCTCCTCACGTTCACTCTGAATCTCCCCACCTCCAGCTTTCCTCCATTCCCCCCAGTCCTGTCACTCCCTGAGAACATCAAAAGTCCCTCCCCATCTTTTTTGTAGGCCCTCTTCAGATCCTGGAAGGCCACAAGAAGGTCACCTGAGAGCCTCTTCTTCTCCAGACTGAACAGGCCCCAACTCTTTCAGTCTGTCCTCACAGCAGAGCTGCTCCAGCCCTCTGAGCATCCTCGTGGCCCTTCTCTGGACATGCTCCAGCATCTCCACATCCTTCTTGTAATGAGGGCTCCAGAACTGGGTGCAGTACTCCAGGTGGGATCTCAGCAGAGTGCAGTAGAGGAGGAGAATCACCTCCCTCGACCTGCTGGCCACACATCTGATGCAGCCCAGGCTCTGGTTGGCCCTGCAGGCTGCAAGTGCACACTGCTGGCTCATGTTGAGCTTCTCATCCACCAGCAGCACCCCCAAGTGCCTCTCCTCAGGGCTGCTCTCCAGCCACTCACTGCCCAGCCTGGATTTGTGCTTGGCATTGCCTCGACCCAGGTGCAGGTCCTTGCACTTGATCTTGTTGAACCTCATGAGATTGACTTGTGCCCACCTCTCCAGTCTGTCCAGGTCCCTCTGGATGGATTCCTTCCCTCCAGTCTGTCTGCTGCACCACACAGCTTGGTGTCAT
Organism: Pogoniulus pusillus; assembly: GCF_015220805.1. Classification (NCBI taxonomy): domain Eukaryota; kingdom Metazoa; phylum Chordata; class Aves; order Piciformes; family Lybiidae; genus Pogoniulus; species Pogoniulus pusillus. Next base: position 16,555,612 of record NC_087268.1, on the reverse strand, counting down.
CAGCAAACTTGCTGAGGCTGCACTCAGTGCCACTGTCTATGTCCATGTAATTTAGTGCAGTCTTGTCTCTGAAGTGCTTTTAGCTCTGGTAGGGCTGTGGCATTGAAAAGTGGAAACTCTGCTGATGGGGGATTAGGGAGATAAGGCAGCATGAGCATCACTGTGTGTTGTTGAAATCTCCAGCTGGCTTCAGGGACTGCCTGCAAGTTTCAAGGGAATTGCCTGCACATGAAAACCAGGGTTTGGCAGGGAAATCCCCTCATGTTTGACAAAAACTCCCATAGTAAGATTTGAATGAGAAGCATTCAATGGTCTTCTCTTTTCCACTTCTGCTTCCCACCCATTTTTCCCTCTTTGGATTGGAGAGTTGTGGATTCACACAAACCTGTTTATTATTGGAGAGAAAGAATGAGATGAGTGCCATCTCTGACCCTCTCCTTTCCTTGGCAGTTTGCATGTTAATTAGCTTGCCCCTACGAGACAAGACCACAGAGTGACAATTCAGAGGCCAAACAATGCCCAATTATCCTGGTCCAGAGAGCAAGAGGCCATTCCTTGGCACATGGGCTTTGTGTTCCCAGCCAGATGGCTCCTGGAACTCACTTGACTGGACCAGTAATGCTGCCGAGGGGATTTGACATGTGTCAGTGGTTTTGACTGAGTGTTTTTATGAGCTACCATCAGCACAGTTGTCTGAAATATTAGGAGCTCCATGCCTTTCGTGGACAATGCTGTCCACTCTGTGCTGTGCACTGAGGCAGTACATTGGCTAAATGGGAGCATGAATGTTCATGTGTGAAATCATAGAATCATACAATCATAGAATCAACCAGGTTGGAAGAGTCCTCCAAGATCATCCAGGCCAACCTAGCACCCAGCCCTGGCCAAGCAACTAGACCATGGCACTAAGTGCCTCAGCCAGGCTTTGCTTCAACACCTCCAGGGAATGCAACTCCACCACCTCCCTGGGCAGCCCATTCCAATGCCAATCACTCTCTCTGCCAACAACTTCCTCCTAAAATCCAGCCTGGATCTCCCCCGGCACAATTTGAGACTGTGTCCCCTTGTTCTGTTGCTGCTTGCCTGGCAGAAGAGACCAACTTTTTGCACCCTCAGCTTGGCTTCCTGCTTCCTGCATCTGGTTTGGTGACCTGGTGGAGATGTAAACAGCTTAAAAGCATGCCTTAGAATCAATTGTAGAATCACAGAGCTGTGGAGATTGGAAGAGATCTTTGAGATCATCAAGCCCAATTGAAGGGAGGCTGTAGCCAGGTGGGGGTTGATCTCTTCTCCCAGGCAACCAGCAAGAGAACAAGGGGACACAGTCTCAAGTTGTGCCCCCAGGGGAGGTCTAGGCTGGATGTTAGGAGGAAATTGTTGCCAGAGAGAGTGATTTGCCATTGGAATGGGCTGCTCAGGGAGGTGATGGAGTTGCTGTCCCTGAAAGTGTTGAAGAAAAGCCTGACTGAGGCACTTTGTACCGTGGTCTATCTATTCTATCAATAAACTAAGCATGGGCCTGGTCTCAAAATAACAACCTACTGAACTTGCTGCTTGTGGCTTGTTAGGGGCAGTCCTTTGCTTTCCATGGGACAGTAATGAACCATGTCCCTTTGTTCATTCCTGGAGAAAAGGAAGCTCAGAGGAGACCTCATTCTCTACAGATCCATGATTGGACATGGCTGGGTGCTAGGTTGGACTGGATGATCTTGGAGGTCTCTTCCAACCTGCTTGATTCTATGCTTCTATGATACATCTTTTTTACACATCTAACTTCCTTCAGTGGTTAAGTGGTGATGGCATCATGTTCTTTTTTGGTGCAACATTCTCAAGTTCATTATTTTATTATTATTCTATTATATTTATATACTACATATAAATATATAGATATTATATTATTCTCTTACATCTCAAGTTCATTTCATTATTATTACTAAATGTGGAGGATCTCAGCTTTCTTTATCACCCAGTGCAGAAAAGTGGCAACTGTGGAGAGCACCACATTAGATGAGTGTGAGAGCAGAAAAGGGCGGTACTGGCCCAGCTTACCTATCTCAGGCAGGCTCCTCTCTCCAAGGGAGGTATGAGGAACACCAGGGCAGTATTTCACACCTGGAGAGGAAGGTTGTTAGTGCTTCCTTCTGAGGCAGCGAGGCCTTTGCTCTAGTATGTGATGTTTTAGCTCTGAAGAGAAAGTGGCGACCATTTATCACTTAACCTCTGGGTCTAGGAAATGGGAGGGAAAAAAACACAACGTATCATCTATCTGAAATAGCAGAAGAGATTGTCCTCACTTGAAATTTTGGCTCTCTTTAGTTCTGCTAATCTTGAAAGAAAAAAAAAAACCCTAAGAAGAAAAAAAAGAAAGTGCTACAAACATTTTCTCCAGGACTGCAGTTTTTATTTCATAGTCTCAGGCTCAGAAGAGTGAATATACATTTGTATACAATACACAAACACAGCTTTCTCTTTACACTCCTGTCACAGAAAAGACCTTTAAGATCCTCCAGTCCAACCATTAACATTTCTCTCAGCACCACATCTACATGGCTTTTCAAACCCTCCAGGGATGGTGACTCCAATGCTGCCCTGGGCAGTCTGTTCCAGGGCTTGACAATCCTTTTGGAGAAGAGATTGTTCCTTATTGTGTAACCTAAGCCTCCCCCGCTACAACTTGATGCCATTTACTCTTGACCTGTTGCTTGTTCCTTGGGAGAAAAGACTGACACCCACCCTGCTCCTATTTCTGTCAAGGATCTGTAGAGAATGAGAAAGTCTCTTCTGAGATTCCTTTTCTCCAGGAATGAACAAAGGGATATAGTTCATTTCCTCCTCATGGAAAGCAAAGTACTGCCCCTTACAAGCCACAAGCAGCAAGTTCAGTTGATTCTTAGCTGTCTACATCTACCCAAAGGGAGGTTGTAGCCAGGTGAGGCTTGGTCTCTTCTGACAGGCAACTAGCAACAGAACAAGGGGACACAGTCTCAAGTTATGCTGGGGGAGGTCTATGCTGGATGTTAGGAGGAAGTTGCCAGAGAGAGTGATTGGCATTGGAATGGGCTGCCCAGGGAGGTGATGGAGTTGCTGTCCCTGGAGGTGTAGAAGACTGGATCATAGAATCATAGAATGAACCAGGTTGGAAGAGACCTCCAAGATCATCCAGCCCAACCTAGCACCCAGCCTTATCCAGTCATCAATATAATGACTTATGTAAAATTATCACATTCCATTAAATAGGAATTGTCCTTTATGGATTTTTTCTTAACTAATAAAAAGAAATTGTGTTATGTACTGGTTAATTAGACAACAAACCCCAAACATACTAAGGCCAGTGGCATCCTGGCTTGTATTACAAATATTGTGGGCAGCAGGATCAGGGTGGTGATTGTCCCCAGTGGTCAGGCACTGGAATGAGCTGCCCAGGGCGGTGGTTGAGTCACTGACCCTGGATGTGTTTAAGAGTCATTTGGATGTGGTGCTTAGGGATATGGTTTAAGGCGAATCTTTTAGAGTAGTCTATTAGGTTGGACTTGATGATCTTGAGGGTCTTTTCCAATCTGGATGTTTCTGTTATCCTGTGATTCTGATTCTGTGATTATTCTGAGACCAGGCCCATGCTTAGTTTATTGATAGAAGCTAGTGATAATGCATCTAAAGAAAAATCTTGGGAGGAAAGAAGTGTTGCAGAGAAATGAAAAAGGAAACCGGAGGAAAAGAATATGGAATGGGAATAAGGGCAAAGGTGGAGTGGAGAAAACATGTGAGGAAGTTCCAGTATGCTTGAAATGGAGGAGGGGTAGGAAGGTTGGGGAAACTAACCTGAGAGCAAAACTGATAGTACTGGAATCACTGGAGACTGCCAATGAATGGTAGAGGAAAGAGGGATATAAGAGGCAGCAAAAGTAAAAATGTTGGCAGCTTTAATAGTAGGGATGAAGCAGATCCTGGGTACAGACAACTGAAGGATAGGCAGAGACAGTGTTCATCAGCAATAATGGAATGTAAAGGAAGATATATGCAGTGCCCACAACTCTTGTTATCCAGCACTCCCAGATTTTTGCCTGGAACTTATTTCTGGCACCGCTCAGCCCTTGAAATGAGCTTGGGTTTGGAATGTGCAAGGAGATGCCATAGAGTTACTGCATTGCAGGTGATACATTTTTCCATCAGCTAACTGCATTTTTTTCACTCCCCCTTTGGTGTCTAACTGATACGAAAATGAACTTCAGTCTCTGATCAGTTGCAGAGTCTATAGGTGCAAACAAGAGCAGCTTTGTCTCACTTGAAGTAGACTCCAATACCTGATGTTTAAGTGTGCTCAGCTTCATTGCTTGCTGATGGCACACTCAGCTTCCTTTGCTCTCCCATGCTATGAATCAAAACCTTTCTGCTTTTACAGTCTCTAACAAGTTCCTGCCTTTAGATCATACATTCTGTCCACCTCTGAGGTAGAAATGTCTAATCAAATGAACTTAGCCTGGTTTTGGTTGGCTTTTTTTTACAAGCATGTACTAACCTCAGGATACAGGTTTTGGCTCAAAGTGTGTGGCTCAGCTGTGTTGGCTGTTGAGCACTGCAAAGGCAAAGAGATGATTGACTGAAACGGCGTTACTGTAGCTATCAAAATGTAAGGAAGTTTGATTAAGCATGATCTCAACGCCCTTTTCCTGCAACACCCCTTCTTGTGTTTGCAATGTGTTTGTTAGTGTCTCAAAGCCCTTAGTACAGCAAGATCCAGGATTCAGAAAGACAAAAGAAACCCAACTCCTTGGCATTTGCCTTTGAAGAAATGTAGCACAGTAAAGGATTTTTTTTGTTGTTGTTGCTTCCTCCTTCTTTTTTTTTTACTTCCCCCAGTCCTGATTATTCCCAGTGACTGCTGTATTTACTTGTTTGCCTCTTCCAGAACCACTGGACAGACGGGGGCTTCATCGGGGAGCAGTTTCAGCAGGGCTGCTGGAGTGGGCAAAACAATGGGGCTTTAATCAGGGCACCTCCAGAAGCCACTGTTGGCCAGAGGTTTTTCTGAATTCACAGCATGGAACAGTTGTCTCTTTCATGAAGTGCCTGTGGGATGAGCACAGGATTGCTACACCCAAAGCATTTTCATGCAGCAGCAGCTCTCTGAAGGAAAAATCTGCTAAGGAGTCTACAATGCTCCAAGCTACTGGGCTGTCCTGTATGAGAGCTTCTTTCTTCCAGGCCTGGGCTGTGTTTGCCGTCCATGTGCAATCTGTGAATAGCTCAAGTCTGGAAAGAGTTTAGGAAAACATCTAACTTTTCTTCTAAAGGAGGAAAAATAAAAGGGGGGGGGGAGGGAGGAAAGAATATGTCAAGGGTAATGAAATAGTTTCCAATGACTTGATGCAGTGTGGCCAAACCATTTGTAATAATTTCCTTTAAATTCCTTTTACACAGAAAGAATTAAATATGAAATCATGAATCAGGAAGCAGTCATCCTGCCAGCCAGTGACATATAGAGAGAGATCAGAGCAAAGTGAGAAAGACACAGAACAGCAGGAGACTTGCAACCCCTTTTTTTTTTTAGTTTAAGCCCTCTCTTTTTCTTCCTCTTTTTGTTTAGTGTAGACATCCATATAGCACTAACATTTCTTACCCAAAAAAAGAGGCTGCAGGAATCTCCTGCTGGTCTTTGTCTCTACTAAGGCAGCCCTGAACCTTCCTGTCTCGATGTGTTGCATCTGTCTGTATTTCCTGATGGATTTTGCAGTCCCCAGATGTTTGGATACCTGATTCATCTCAAAGGAGGCTGTGGAACACTAAGTATTTTTTAATACTGAGCTTTGCAATTGTTTCATTTAACTTTGTGACTTTCTGAGCTCATATAAGGACAATAATCAAAATCTCCGCTGCTTTTCTTCAAAGGATTTTGCTGTTGCTGCTTCTGAATAGAATAGAATAGAATAGAATAGAATAGAATAGAATAGAATAGAATAGACCAGGTTGGAAGAGACCTCCAAGATCATGCACTCCAACCTAGCACCCGATCATGCACTCCAACCTAGCACCCAGCCCTGGCCAATCAACTAGACCATGGCACTAAGTGCCTCAGCCAGGCTTTGCTTCAACACCTCCAGGGACGGCAACTCCACCACCTCCCTGGGCAGCCCATTCCAATGCCAATCACTCTCTCTGCAAACAACGTCCTCCTATATGCAGATTTTAAGTACTTCCACACCAGCTGGCTGCAGCATCCCAGATTTATACTGGTGTCACTGAGGTCAGAAGCTGGATTGATGCCACACAGCCTGTGGTTCTGGAGCAGCTTAATGGTAAAAGGCAGTATGCTGAAATGGAGGCGAGGTGTCAGAATGCTCTGACACCACTCTGGCGAGACCCCACCTGCAGTACTGCATCCAGTTCTGGAGCACCCATTACAAGAACAATGTGGAGATGCTGGAGCATGTCCAAAGAAGGGCCACGAGGATGCTCAGAGGGCTGGAGCAGCTCTGCTGTGAGGACAGACTGAAAGAGTTGGGGCTGTTCAGCGTGGAGAAGAGGAGGCTCCCAGGTGACCTTCTTTGTGGCCTTCCAGGATCTGAAGGGGGCCTCCAAAAAAACTGGGGAGGGACTTTTTAGGCTCTCAGGGAGTGACAGGACTAGGGGGAATGGAGCAAAGCTGGAGGTGAGGTGGTTCAGAGTGGCCATGAGGAGGAAGTTGTTGAGCCCGAGAGTGGTGAAAGGCTGGAATGGGTTTCCCAGGGAGGTGGTTGAGGTCTCATTCCTAGAGGTGTTTAAGGCCAGGCTGGATGAGGCTGTGGACAGCCTGCTCTAAGGTAGGGTGTCCTTGTGCATCGCAGGGGAGCTGGAACTAGATGCTCTGCTGCACAGCCCCAGCCTCTCTTCATAGGGTTTGTGTTCCAGGCCTTTCACCAGCTAAATTTATGTATGCACAATGTTTTTTGCCTTTGCTTTAGCAGTTCATACCTTTCCAATTTCCTGTACTCCTCCCCCCCTCCCAAAACCCTCTGTAACGATTTCTGTAGAATCACAGAATCAGTCAGGGTTGGAAGGGACCACAAGGTTCATCAGCTTCCAATCCTCTGCCATGGGGAAAGTAAATATTACAGATGCCAAAGTTTCAGGCATTAAAATGTCGCTAGCTGAGCACATAATGGATATTCTTTGGATCTGGTGCTGAGCTGTTGTGCTCTGCTGGCCAGTGCTGCCTTCCTGAGGCAATTTATAAAGGAGTCTCAGGTTGTGGTCAGGCAAGCCAGATCCAAAAGTAGATTCCCTGGGAATGCCACTCTCTTCTGCAACGTTTTCTTTAATTCTTCTGAGCAAGGCAAGCTTGCTGATGGACACCCAACTGTGACTCCTACCTGCTTTGCCGTCTCCCCTCCCTGCCCAAGTCCAACGAGACCTCATCCACTCAAATGTCTGCCTGTGTACTGTAAAACCAAAGCAGCTGTGAACCGTGTTGCTAAATCATACCATTATGCCCAGCAATTCAGATCAAAGGTAGTGGTTTATGTGTGGGATTCATACAACTGACTCACATCTATACCCAGAGCCATCCTAAGACCTAGGACAGCCCAAATGCCACATGTGAACCAAAGCTGTAACTCTACATGGAACCATCTGTGCCCAGGGCTCCAGACCTGTATTCCATGGCAACTGTGCCTACTCTTCATGCATTCGCTTTGTTGTGTCTCACTGCAGCCTTTTTCCCTATCCTGCTTAGGTGGGATTAGAAGGGACCATGCAGGGCTGTGTGGCAAAGTTGGATAGTAGGGCTGTGTAAGCCAAGGAATCTGTTTAGGAACCGCTGTACCTCAGGCTTTCCCTAACATGTGTCTGTCAAGTGTTCCAACACAAAGAGTCTCTCACAGTGAGACAACAAGAAGTGTGAGAGGTTCTCATGTGATATAGAAAGGGATCCTTCCATTTTCTAGCAACTTCAGTCAGGGTTGGGAGGGACCACAAGGATCATCTAGTTCCAACCCCCCAGCCATGCTCCTACCCTAGAGCAGGCTGCACACAGCCTCAGCCAGCCTGGCCTTAAACACCTCCAGGGGTAGAGCCTCAACCACCTCCCTGGGCAATCCGTTCCAGCCTTTCACCACTCTCATGATGAACAACTTCCTCCTCATGGCCACTCTGAACCACCTCACCTCCAGCTTTGCTCCATTCCCCCTAGTCCTGTCACTCCCTGAGAACATCAAAAGTCCCTCTCCAGTTTTTTTGGAGGCCCCCTTCAGATCCTGGAAGGCCACAAGAAGGTCACCTGGGAGCCTCCTCTTCTCCAGACTGAACAGCCCCAACTCTTTCAGTCTGTCCTCACAGCAGAGCTGCTCCAGCCCTCTGAGCATCCTCGTGGCCCTTCTCTGGACATGCTCCAGCATCTCCACGTTGTTCTTGTAATGAGGGCTCCAGAACTGGATGCAGTACTGCAGGTGGGGTCTCGCCAGAGCAGTGTCAGAGCATTCTGACACCTCGCCTCCATTTCAGCATACTGCCTTTTACCGTTAAGCTGCTCCAGAACCACAGGCTGTGTGGCATCAATCCAGCTTCTGACCTCAGTGACACCAGTATAAATCTGGGATGCTGCAGCCAGCTGGTGTGGAAGTACTTAAAATCTGCATATACAGCAAATGTTCTCAGTCGTAAAAGGGGCTGACGATTTAGGCTGGCAGAACAGCAGGACAAAAGCAACGTCTGTGTGATGTGGGCTCTTGCAAATCTCCTCTGTGACAAAGTGCTCCTGAAACATCTATGCTTTCCCTGTTACTGCCAGAGTGAGCCATGAATTACCTCCAGGGGTGTCCAAGGACTGCACCAGGACACAGCTAGTGTCGAGAGTTGACAGCCTTAAGTTATGTCAGGTGAAGTTCAGGTTGGATGGGTGCCCTCCCCCTAGGGTGCAGCCGGACAAGTTGTGAGCTCTGTGAAGGCTGTGACAAGGAGCAAGCTCTGCCTGGGGAGCCCAGGGACGACCTGTAGCTGGAACGACATGCAGTGACCCCTGCTTAGCTTCCTCAGCCTGGGCTGTACCTTCTGGTACTGAACCCAGTTTTGGGCTCCTCACTCTGAGAAGGATATTGAGAGGCTGGGGCAGGACCAGAGAAGGGCAACAAAGGTGGGAGATAGTCTGGAGAACAGGGCTGGGGAGGAGCAGCTGAGTGAAATGGGGGTGTGCAGCCTGGAGAAGAGGAGGCTGAGGGAGACCTCACAGAAAGGGCTATCAGGGGCTGGAACAGGCTGTCTAGGGAGGTGGTAGAGTCCTCACTCATGGAAGCATTTAAAAGATGTGTGGATATGGTGCTTATGTACATGGTGAAGACGTAGTGATTTAGCAGTTGTGGTGGGATTGTGAGCTCTAGGCGAGAAGTTGGGCTTGATGGTCTCAAAGGTCTCTTCCAACCTTGACAGTTCTATGATCCTATTATTAGAAGAGTGAAAAAAACAAACCCAGATGTTAGGTAGAGCTTTCAACAGCAGGTGTCCCTACTTTAATTTACTGCCATTGGAGTAGAAGATGGTGGAAGCATCAACTCCAGATGAAGTAGATTGTATTGGTCTATATCTCTTGAAGGACGCTGTTGAGAAAGTATTGCTGAGGTTGGGGTAAGTATCAGAAGAGCACTCAAGTTGAAAGCTTTGATGAGAGTGCCTGGCTAGGAAGTTCTGGAGACCTGGAGACAAGGCATTGTCTGTTTAAAGAGTCCTCGACCACAGAATGACCTCCCTTAAATGAAGCCAAGCTCCAGACAAAGATGGTCTTTTTCGAGACATGCTGCAAAATTCCTCTTTGGCCAGGGCCCTTTTGTGCTGTAACTGGAGAAAATGAACTAATAATAAACAGTGAGAACAAGTATTGTGGTAGGAAAAGATAGGCTGAACTTGAGAAGTGCAGAGCAGAGAGCAGGAAGAACCTCAGTTCATTCCTGAATGTAATCACATCCTTAATATGATGGCTACCAGGGAAGTGCAGTAGAGCAGCGCCACTCGAGCTCTTCAGGCTGAATCCAAACACTTTATTTCAGAACAGCTGAGAGGTCATGACCAAGATTTTGCAGCATATTGGCTGGCAAAACAGAGAGAGCAGGACAGAGAAACATGGGGCAGAGAAATACGGCCTGTGGTTGGCAGGTTACTCATATCCTATCTTTTCCTCCATCCCTCTTGTGAACCACCCTGTGGTGCTAATGCAGCTCAGAGTTTTGTGAGTATTGACCAAGGAAGTACCCAGGGAGGTTCCAGGTCATCTCAGAGCAGCTCCATGGCATCTAGGCAGTGACAGGAGGTGTCAGAATTAGGACATGCCTTTGTCTATCTGTATGTTTATGTCTATCTATTAGGACATGTCTATCTATTCAAGAGAGATGCTGAGATACTGGAACGTGCCCAGAGAAGGGTGACAAAGTTGGTGAGGGGCCTGGAACACAGCCCTGTGAGGAGAGGCTGAGGGAGCTGGGGGTGTGCAGCCTGCAGAAGAAGAGGCTCAGAGCTGACCTCATTGAAGTGCACAACTACCTGAAGGGAGGCTGTAGCCAGGTGGGGACTGGTCTCTTCTCCCAGGCAACCAACAACAGAACAAGGGGACACAGTCTGAAAGTTGTGCCGGGGGAGGTCTAGGCTGGATGTTAGGAGGAATTGTTGTCAGAGAGAGTGATTGGCATTGGAATGGGCTGCCCAGGGAGGTGGTGGAGTTGCATTCCCTGGAGGTGTTGAAGCAAAGCCTGTCTGAGGCACTTAGTGCCATGGTCTAGTTGCTTGGCCAGGGCTGAGTGCTAGGTTGGACTGGATGATCTTGGAGGTCTCTTTCAACCTGATTGATTCTACGATTCTATGTCCCCTGACTTATTGTTGAGTGAAATCACTTCCAGTTGGAAATCAGTGGAGAGCTAGAACAGCAACGAGGACTGTGAGCTCTGTCAGCCCTACAGTCTGTTGGCTCATGAGACAGAGTCAATACTTGCATTTGGAGCCTTTCTCCAGGGGGCAGAATGGGGAATATCTGAAGGAGTGGATATCCATCTGAGTATTGAAGGAGAGCTATGAATTCCCAGCATGGTTTCTTGTCCTCCTGGCAGCATAGGCATTTGCTGGTTGGGAACAAACAGCCTGCATGTCCCTGGGTGAGTGAGGGCAGCTGGAGGTGGATTTGTTTTCTGTTAATTTCATGGCAGTGCTGCTGCACAGGCCAGTGCCCTGGTGTTGAGGAACATCATCCTAGAAGAGACGCCCAGTGAATTGCTGACTGCTTCACGGCTACCCAATCTGCATGCCAAGCGTAGGAAGTGGTCAGACCACCCTGATGGCATCAACAAAGCCATCATGTTTGCTGACAATTCAAGGGAACAGAGAAGGGAAGAAAAGCTGGGAGCAAGAGCTAGGAACAAAAGTCTTTGATCTAGTGTAGAATTGCAGTTGAAAGATATGGGCCTGAATTGTAAACGCCAGATCCAAGTACTTGTTTGCTGGGGAGGGATTTTACACCTCAGTCCAGATCCCACAGTGGGGTCTTGAGTTTGGTCTCCATGGGAAGACAATTATGCTGAAAACTGAGTGCCCTGTGAAATAAAAATGAAAGGCAAAGGAAACCAATGAATAGCTGAGGAGATGGAAGAAATCAGAAGCCAGGGAATGTGAGATGTTTTGTATAACTGATCTGGAAACAGACAGGATATCTTCTCCAGTGAATTCAGGCCTCCTTTCCTACTCCCCACCAACTGCCCTTCCCTGAAATGCTCAGAAATAATACATTTTCTTCCCAGATTGCCTCTGGGTAGCTTCTTGCTATTATTGTGGTATTTAGTTATGAGAGAACCATCAACAAAAAGGAAAAAAATGAACCAACCAGCCAACCAAACAAAGGCATTAGAAGTGAAACCAAGCCACAGAGTATGAATTCAATTCCAAACATTCCCAGGCACAGGGCTAGTGAAGTCTGGTCTTTTGGTACAAGGCTAGCTTTTAGGACAGCCAACCCAAAAAAGGCAGTCCAAGGATCAGATTGGCCATCTCTGACTCAAATCCCCTGAGGTTTTACTCCATGTGGCTGGAATTTTGGGCTGGGAGGGTCTTTCTGGTTTGGTAGAGGCTTGGGAAGACTTGAGCCTTTCCCAGAAAAAGACTTTCTGTGTCAGTGGCTCTGATAAACCAGTTCTAATCTGTGTGCTTTACCAACTTCTGAACTCTAGGAGGTAAGTTTCTCTTTAGCAAGAGTTCAGTTGCAAGAAAATTGGCCATGCGCTTTAGTTACAGAGTGGGCATCAAAGCTGTGGGCTCTAACCTTAGCTCCTCCACTAACTCGTTGTGTGACCTCAGACTGCCAACTCATTTCTGCTTCTCATTCTTTTTTGCACCAGTGTTATGAGAATGATACTTATCCTCTGTTAATTCATGACTCCTTGCCAAGGGGGTTAGGTTTTTGCTGACCCAAGCAAAGCACATTCTGTTAGACTGTGCTGGGGTTTTATCCTCACAATGGGGGACATCAGATACAAGCAAGATTTCAAATGAGGGTTTTGAGTTTCGTTGTTGAAAAGCAAACCCCTAGGGACGCTCTCCTCCTTTTTCTCTTGTTCGTTGATCAGACACACGCAAAATAGGCTTCAGCTTGCAAGCAGCAGTACTGCTGTCCTCAGGAGTGTACAGAGAGGAGCAAGCACTAGCCAGTCAGCCATGATATCACTTGGTACCCACTAGGGCCAGTTCCTGTTTTGCACTGTGATCCATCTTCCCTTACCACAAGACTTCCTTTCATCTGGAACCAGAATAAAAAAAAAGAAGAAAGTTCCCCTAAATAAAAACTCTGCAAAATGCTGTATTACATTGAGAGTAATAATATGGGAGTGCATCTCACCTTCTTTTTCTCTTGCTCATCGATGAGAAACACACAAAATAGGCTTCAGCTTGCAAGCAGCAGTACTGCTGTCCTCAAAAGCATACAGAGAGGAGCAAGCATTAGCCAGCCAGCTGTGGTATCACTTGATACCCACTAGGGCCAGTTCCTGTTTTGCACCGTGCTCCATCTTCCCCTACCACAAGACTTCCTTTCATCTGGAACCAGAATAAAAAAGGGAGAAAATTCCCCTAAATAAAAACTCTGCAAAATGCTATATTGCATTGAGAGTAATAATAGCATGGGAGTGAATGCATTTCACCTTCTAGAAACAATATCTTTTGAGTGTTTCTTTGGTTAATGAACAGAACTGAATCCCTGTGTTCCAGTGAAACACTTTAATTCTGTGAAAGGCACACTTTCTCACTGCTAAACAAGTTCTTTTTCTGGAAGATTTTCAAGTAGCCTTTTTTTTTTCCCCTGCATGTTTTAGCATCCAATTTAAACTCCAGATGCTGGTTGTGGTTGTCCCTTGTAGTGGGTGCTGGAACTATACACTGTCTTTTATAACTAACACAGCAAGATAAGCTCTTCCAGGAGGTCTCACTGTGGCTTAAAAGGCATTGTCTGATTATGACATGGGAAGGTCAGCAAGATTGTTTTGCCTTTGACACAGCAGCCTGTGCAGGACCATTCTCTTCAGGGTAGTGCCCTCCCTAATTTTGAGTAACCAGGCAGTGTGGCTCCCACCCCTTCCTTTAAGAAGGCAATTTGACAAGACACTAAGCCTTAGAAGGCTTTTTACTACCATTAAGAATCATAGAATCATAGAATTGTAGGGATTGAAAGGGATCTCTGGACATGATTGAGTCCAACCCTGCTGCCAAAGAACAATCACCTAAGGCAGGTGTGATGGTTTGGGGGTTACCCCGCCCCCCCACACTTTTGAATTTGCCCCAGCTAACTCAGACGGACCCTGGGATTATAGATGAAGCAATTTATTTACAGCTAGCAGAATTTACAAGCAGCTATTTACAATATATACAGTTATATACAATTATATACAGAAATATACAAAGGATAAATGATACAAAAGCACAACTCCCCTCCCAGAAACCTGAGTCCCCAGGAGGGGCTCTCAAACCACCCCAACACCTCCCCCCGGCCCTCTCAACCTTACCCCAGTTCTCAGGAAGAAGAGAGGTGCAGCCAAGAGGTTAGGGAGCAAGGTTAGTAGGAGCAGGGTTAATGAGATGTGACCAGGTCTAAGGCAAAAGCAAGAGTGAGAGACAAAATGGAGAAAGTTTCTTTCTTCTTCCCAGAGTTCTCAGCGTGACTATGAGAGAAGCAGACACAATTGTTTTTCATTTCACTGCCTGTTATCTAGTTCAGTTACCAAAACATTCCAGCTTGCTTCAAGCTATCACAATCCACCCCTTGTCTACTTCGCTCAGAGTATCGCTGAGAATTATCCAATCTAATCTAAACCAATATTTACACTAAAATAATATATACAAGTTCAGTTCACACTTCAATTGGATGTAGGTGATTCAAAAGCTCAGAACAGGGATTCCCAGGTGATGTTGGGTTCGTGCTCACGTACTGTAGATTCTATCGTAGATTCTCTCAGTGTTGGGCGCCGATGTTACCTAGAACAGAAAACTCCTAACAGCTTGAATTTAAACTCTTTCAGCTAAAGTTAAATTTCTCTGTGGAATACACTGGATTTCACCATTCTCCTGCATTACCCAGTAGGTATGACCAGGACCTTCAGCAGAAACCACCCCTCGGACAGGTTTCCCTTCGCCCGAAGGAGAAAATACCCAAACAGTTTTCCCTAACAGATTCTTCTCACGCACAACAGGAACTTTATCACCGTCTACTGTTTGGACCAAATCTGATTGTGCAGGTCCTGCTCTGTTTACTGAACCTCTACTATTTACCAACCAGGTAGCTTCTGCTAAATGTTTGTCCCAGTTTTTCAGAGTTCCACCCCCCATGGCTTTTAGGGTGGTTTTCAGCAAACCGTTGTAGCGTTCAATCTTCCCTGAAGCTGGTGCATAGTAGGGTATGTGATAGATCCATTCAATACCATGCTCTTTGGCCCAGTTTTTTACAAGATTGTTCTTGAAATGAGTACCATTGTCTGACTCAATTCTTTCTGGAGTTCCATGTCTCCACAAGATCTGTCTCTCCAAACCAACAATGGTGTTACGTGCAGTTGCATGTGGAACTGGATAGGTTTCCAACCATCCAGTGCTGGCTTCTACCATCGTCAGCACATACTGCTTGCCAGAACGAGATCTAGGTAAAGTGATGTAGTCAATCTGCCAGGCTTCACCATACCTGTACTTTGACCATCTATCACCATACCATAAGGGCTTGATTCGCTTAGCCTGCTTAATAGCAGCACAAATGTCACAGTCATAGATGACTTGGGTGATAGCGTCCATGGACAAGTCAATTGACCTATCACGAGCCCATCGGTATGTTCCATCTCTGCCTTGATGTCCAGATGAGTCATGGGCCCACCGAGCTAAGAACAACTCACCTCGGTGTTTCCAATCAAGGTCAATGTCAAGATCAGAGTTGGTATCAACTTGAGCAATCTTAGCAGCTTGGTCTGCCTTCTGGTTATGTTGATGTTCCTCAGTGGCTCTGCTCTTAGGCATGTGTGCATCTACGTGCCGCACCTTCACTGGAATTTTCTCCAGCCGTGCATCAATGTCCTGCCATAGATCAGCACACCAAATACAATAGCTGCTTGATTAGCTTCATCTTAATTCCCAGAGCTAATTTCCACTCACTGAAATCTCTGGCCCCATGTTGGGCGCCAATTAAAAATGTGATGGTTTGGGGGTTACCCCGCCCCCCCACACTTTTGAATTTGCCCCAGCTAACTCAGACGGACCCTGGGATTATAGATGAAGCAATTTATTTACAGCTAGCAGAATTTACAAGCAGCTATTTACAATATATACAGTTATATACAATTATATACAGAAATATACAAAGGATAAACGATACAAAAGCACAACTCCCCTCCCAGAAACCTGAGTCCCCAGGAGGGGCTCTCAAACCACCCCAACACCTCCCCCCGGCCCTCTCAACCTTACCCCAGTTCTCAGGAAGAAGAGAGGTGCAGCCAAGAGGTTAGGGAGCAAGGTTAGTAGGAGCAGGGTTAATGAGATGTGACCAGGTCTAAGGCAAAAGCAAGAGTGAGAGACAAAATGGAGAAAGTTTCTTTCTTCTTCCCAGAGTTCTCAGCGTGACTATGAGAGAAGCAGACACAATTGTTTTTCATTTCACTGCCTGTTATCTAGTTCAGTTACCAAAACATTCCAGCTTGCTTCAAGCTATCACAGCAGGTCACACAGTGGTGAAACTGTCCAGAGGAGAAGATTACACAACCTCTCTGTGCAGCCTGGTCCAGTTCTCCATCAACCTTACACTGAAGTTTTTCCTCATGTTGAGGTGGAAGTTCCTGTGTTCCAGTTTGTAGCCATTGCTCCTTGTCCTATCTGAAAAAAGGACTGGTCCCTTTGTAGAATCAACCAGGTTGGAAGAGACCTCCAAGATCATCCAGTCCAACCTAGCACCCAGCCCTTTCCAGTCAACTAGACCATGGCACTAAGTGCCTCAGCCAGGCTTTGATTCAACACCTCCAGGGACAGCAACTCCACCACCTCCCTGGGCAGCCCATCCCAATGGCAAATCACTGTCTCAATGAGTATCTCTTGACATCCATCCTCCAGATATTTTTAAACCTTAACAAGATCAATTAAACGTTAATTAAATTAAGAAAACCTTAATAAGATCTAGTATGTGCCTGTCCTTCTTGAACTGGAGACTTCATAACTGGACACAGTGCTCCAGATGTGGCCCCACTAGGGCAGCGAGGGAGAGAACAACCCTTGACTTGCTTGCCACAGTCTTCTTTATGAAGCTCAACCTAAATCTCCCCTCATAATTTCATTCAGTCACTCTTTGCTGCTATCCCTTGATCACCTAGAGCGAGCCCTTTCCCTTGGTAGTATTTGTACCCTGTGCAGATGGATGTTGTGTTTCTTTGTTTATCAATTAAATTTTAGATGTTCCTGCTCACAGAAGGTGGGGGGTGGGATGGAGAGGTGGGGTGATAGGGGTTAGACTAGATGATCTTCAAAGGTTTCTTTCAGTGCACAGATTATATGATTCTCCTGATAATTTTGGCCAGCCATTCCTGTTTGTTCTTCCTCATGAGTCAGTCCCTTGTAGATCATTAGAGTTTCTCCTCCTTTTCTTTCTCCTCCCCATATGCAGCATAGTATCCTGTTTTCCTTGTAACTGCAGCCATGCTTACAGGGCTGAAAGATTCAAGGATTTTTCCATTAATAATCCCCACTCCCTTTTCCTGGTCAGTACATTGCTTAAGAGGGATTGAGGTAATTCATTCACGAATAGCATGCTAAAAGAGAGGGAGGAAAATGTGAGCTCGGCGAAGCTTGTTTCTCTTGTGCGCTCCTTCATTAAAGTGCAGCTTTGCTCCCAGAGCAGCTTTGGAAATGAAAGACCATCCTATAAAGACAGCTTTTAGTTGGTGCTGCTGGCTGCTAGGCACGTCCCTGAAAAGCCACTGAAACCATGTAGGTTGGAGCTCCCTATAAAGCCCAGGGAGGTCTCTGCTCCTGTTCCACCCCATCCTGCTGCTGTGTGCAAGCAGTGGCATGGCTCCAGCTGAGTTTCACTGTGCGAGGTGCATCTTCTGCACCTGGAAACACTTGCCTGAATGTCAGCACTGCCTATTTCAGCACTCCTGGCCAACTTCTGGTATGAGAACGTAGGTGGCCTGTTCAGAACTGTGTCCAGTTCTGGGCTCCTCAATACATGAGAGATGTTGAGATACTGGAACGTGTCTTGAGAAGGGCAATGAAGCTGGTGAGAGGCCTGGAACACAGCCCTGTGAGGAGAGGCTGAGGGAGCTGGGGGTGTGCAGCCTGGAGAAGAAGAGGCTCAGGGCTGACCTCATTGCTGTCTACAACTAACCAAAGGGAGGGGGTTGGCCAGGCAACCAGCAAGAGAACAAGGGGACACAGTCTCAAGTTGTGCTGGGGCAGATCTAGGCTGGATGTTAGGAGGAAGTTGCTGGCAGAGAGAGTGATTGGCATTGGAATGGGCTGCCCAGGGAGGTGGTGGAGTTGCTGTCGTTGGAGGTGTTCAAGAAAAGCCTGGATGAGGTGCTTGGTGCCATGGTCTAGTTGATTGGCCAGGGCTGGGTGCTGGGTTGGACTGGATGATGTTGGAGGTGTCTTCCAACCTGGTTGATTCTATGCTTCTTTTCTCCCCTTTGCTTCTTACACCAGCTGTTGAGGTTTTGCAAATGCACCTTGAGTAAGAATTTCCTCCTGTGAGGAAAACTAAGCCACAGTGCACGCTCTTGTAACTCCACCACCTCTGCCAGACTTGGGGCCACTTTTGCTGTTGGCTACAGTTGCATAAAGCTGGAAAAATTTTGCGAGCCTCAGTGGCAATTTGCAGCCAGAAATCGGAAGTGTAACCCTTTGTTTAACTACTATAATGACCTGGGGGGATGACCAGGAGAGGGAGACAATCACATTACAACAGTGTATTTTATGGAAATATAGAATCACAGAATCATGGAATCAGTCAGGGTTGGAAGGGACCACAAGGATCATCTAGCTCCAACCCCCCTGCCATGGGCAGGAACACCCTGCCCTAGATCAGGCTGGCCAGAGTCTCATCCAGCCTGGCCTTAAACACCTCCAGGGATTTGGCCCCGAGCACCTCCCTGGGCAACCCATTCCAGGGTCTCACCGCTCTCATGCTGAACAACTTCCTCCTCATGTCCAGCCTGAATCATGTACATGATACACATCTAAGAGGACCATAAGGAGCAGCAGCTGAGACTCTAAGGTCCTGTTCTGGCTGTTGCCAGGGAAGTTTTAGTAAATCCCCTCCCCATCTGATCTGCTCAGCTGTACTTTTAGGTGTGGTGTGGAAAATACAGGAGGACTTTATTTCCCTGGTCACAGGAAAACACTGCTTGAAGGGGAACATCTCCTAATGCAAGCCCACTCCTTGCCTTGTGTGGCTGAGACACTGTGGGGACTGTGTGGCTAAGACACTGCGGAGGACAGACAACAGTGCTGCTGTGTCTGGCTGTGCTCTTTGCACTGCGTCCTTTTGCGTGCCCTAACCAGGTCAGAGTCTGTAGTCAAAGATTCTCAGGCTATTTCTTACCCTGTGCAGCAATCTAGTAAGTTCCTGGAGGGAGGAGATAAGCCCATCAAGTTCTCTAATAGGACAAATCATTTGGACGTGGCGCCTGGGGATATGGTTTAGGGTGCAGAGTAGGGTTACTGGTTGGACTTGCTGATCCTGAGTGGGGTTTTCCAACTGGAATGTATCTGTGTTTCTGTGGTTTCTGTGATATGCAAGTCTTGGATGCCACAGGCTGTGGGGAGGTTCAGTTGTCGTCTGGTTAGGTTTTCCCTTCTCTTCCTGATGCAATGGCTCATGCAGTTCCAGGCTGTGGAACTGAAGCCCTTCAGCTTGGTGTAAGCTGTGTTCTGCAATCCTTGTCCTGTTTCTCCACTCTTGATGAAATAGTGCTGGCAGCTGTAGAGATTCCTCCATTGGAAAGAATAAAAATGAAGGCAGTGGCCTGGTGTAAAGGTCTTGGCATCTCCCACAGCTTATGACAGTGCTGCTGGAGCACGGGGGCCATGGCTGTAGCTTTTCTGTTGTAAGCTTACATTCCTTAGCAGTGTGAAACGGGCAGCTGTAATTAGTCTCTGATGTTCTCGGCTAATGAGTGATTTCTCTGGCACTTGCCAATACCATCATCGCTGAGAAGTTGCCCTAATGTTTTGACCTCTTATCTCCTCTCTCTCCTCCTCTCTCAGAAAGGCCCCAGATGTTCTTCAAAATTGCTAGGGAAAAAAAAAAACAACCCTGCTCCTCCCCATTATAGAATCACAGAATCAAAGAATCAAACAGGTTGAAAGAGACCTCCAAGATCATCCAGTCCAACCTAGCACCCAGCCCTGCCCAATCAACTAGACCATGGCACTAAGTGCCCCACACAGGCTTTGCTTCAACACCTCCAGGGATGGCAACTCCACCACTTCCCTGGGCAGCCCATTCCAATGTCAATCACTCTCTCTAGGAAGAACTTCCTCCTAACGTCCTGCCTAGACCTCCACCGGCACAACTTGAGACTGTGTCACCTTGTGTGATGGTTTGGGTGGACTTGATGATCTGTGAGGTCTCTTCCAACCTTGGTGATACTGTGATACTGTGATACTGTGGGTGTTACCTGCCCCCACACACTAAAGGAAAATCACCCAGGCCAGACTCAGCTTAGCACAATGTACAAGCAGGTATTTACCATCTATACAGCTACGGACAGAAATAGACAAGGTAAAAGGTAATACAGAAACACAACAGCCCTCCCAGAAACCAGAGTCCTCAGGAGGGACTCCCAACCACCCTTACACCTCCTCTCCACCCCTCTACCTTACCCAACACCTTGCCTTATGCTAAAGGTGAGTTTGATGAATTGGCCAGGGTGGTTAGGAAGCAGATGGATTAGTCATACAGACAGCAAATTAGAGAGAGAAGCGCAGCCCAAAGCCAGAGAGCAACTTTGTTATCTATGTTTTTGTTCTTGTTTTTCTACATCTCAGCAAGCCTCTGAGTGCAGCAGACATCACCAATGTTTCCTTTCCACAACCTATCATCTAATTATTCTCACTAAAATATCCCAGCTAGGCTCATACTAGCACACCTTGCTCTATTGCTTGTTGCCTTGGAGAAGAGACCAGCCTCCACCTGGCTACAGCCTCCCTTTAGGTAGTTCATAGAATCAGTCAGGTTTGGAAGGGGCCACAAGGATCATCTAGTCCCAACCCCCCTGCCATGCCCAGGGACACCCTACCCTAGAGCAGGCTGCCCACAGCCTCCTCCAGCCTGACCTTAAACACCTCCAGCCATGGGGCCTCAAACACTTCCCTGGGAAACCCAGTCCAGCCTCTCACCAATCTCATGATGAACAACTTCTCCTCACAGCCACTCTTAATCTCCTCACCTCCAGCTTTGCTCCATTCCCCCTAGTCCTGTCACTCCCTGGTATCCTGAAAAGTCCTACCCCAGCTTTTTTGTAGGCCCCCTTCAGATCCTGGAAGGCCACAAGAAGGTTACCCAGGAGCCTCCTCTTCTGCAGACTGAACAGCCCCAACTCTTTCAGCCTGACCTCATAGCAGAGCTGCTCCAGCCCTCTGAGCATCCTTGTGGCCCTTCTCTGAGCACACTCCAGCATCTCCACATCCTTCTTGTATTGGGGACTCCAGAACTGGACACTGTACTACAGCTGTGGACAGCAGTGAGGTCTGCCCTGAGCCTCCCCTTTTCCAGGCTAAACATCCCCAGCTCCCTGAGACGCTCCTCACAGGGCTGTGTTCCGGGTCTCTCTCTGGACACCTTTCAGTATCTCAACATCTCTCTTGAATTGAGGAGCTCAGAACTGGACACAGCACTCAAGGTGTGGCCTGACCAGTGTTGAGTACAGGGGCAAAATAACCTCCCTTGTCCTCTTGGCCAAACTCTTCCTGATCCAGGCCAGGATGCCATTGGCTCTCCTGGCCACCTGGGCACACTGCTGCCTCATCTTCAGCTGCTCTCTACCAGCACCTCCACGTCCCTTTCTGCCTGGCTTCTCTCCAGCCACTCTGTCCCCAGCCTGTAGTGATGCTTGGGGTTGTTGTGGCCAAAGTGCAGAACCCTGCACTTGGCCTTGTTAAATCTCATCCCAATCTTGTGAGGCTCGGCAAGCCCCCACCTGGCTACAGCCTCCAGCCTATACCTCCCTCAGCACAACTTGGGACTTGTACTCTTATTCTGTTGGTTCTTGCCTGGCAGAAGAGACCAACCCCACCTGCCTACAACCTCCCTTCAGGTAGTTGTAGACAGCAATGAGGTCACCCCTGAGCCTCCTCTTCTCCAGGCTAAGGAACCCCAGCTCCCTCAGCCTCTCCTCGCGTGGCTCCTGCTAGTCCTGATGGAAAAGGACAGAGATGCGGTCAGGAAGCCCGTTTGCTCTGGGAGGAAAAGGGCCCTGACATCAACAGGAAGCACTGTGTGGCAGAGCTGCTGCTGCCTTTGAGCAAGCAGGGCCTCGAAAACAATGTCAGCCTGCAGCGTGGGGCTGGCTGGCAGGAAACGCGTGTGCGCTGCTGCTTGCCGTGCAGAGGAAATGATAAGCACTACCTGGCCTGACTTGCAGCAGAGATAGGCACTGGGGGGGAGGGGAAAAGGGAAAAAAAAGGGGTGAAAATAATAATAATAATAATAAAAAAGTTGTTTTTCTTCACGTTGGTTCAGAGACTCTCCTCTGCCAAATGGAAAACAAAATAAAGAGGAAAACAGGGAATGTAAGAGGAATTCATTGTGAGGCTTGGAAACTGAAGGTTACAGTTGTGAATTAACTGGAGTTGCTCCTGTAGGAACAGCTGGATATTGCCTCCCCCCCCCCCCCCCCCCCCCATTGTTAGCACTGAAAATGTCCCTCATCCTGATAACCCTGGCATGAGTATTTATTGAGAGAGGAAAGGAAGTAGAGGCTTGCATCCCATGTGGAACTGGGGGGATTTTCTGTAGGGAGGAAAAGTCAGGGGAACACTTCTGCCAAGCAGTCAGCAACAGAACAAGGGGACACAGTCTGAAAGTTGTGCCGGGGGAGGTCTACACTGGATGTTGGGAGGAAGTTGTTGGCAGAGAGAGTGATTGGCATTGGAATGGGCTGCCCAGGGAGGTGGTGGAGTCACTGTCCCTGGAGGTGTTGAAACAAAGCTTGTCTGAGGCACTTAGTGCCATGGTCTAGTTGCTTGGCCAGGGCTGGGTGCTAGGTTGGAGTGGATGAGCTTGGAGGTCTGTTTCAACCTGGTTGAAATAATTCTCTGATTCTGTTATCACTGCTGTGTCTGATCAGCTTCCCCTCTCTCTTCCAGTGGACCTTCTGCAGCCCCAGGTATTACATGAAGCAGGAGAAAGATGGTCTGAGATTTGTCTCTTTCCTGTTTGCCCCTTGTGCTGCGCAAATGGGTCTCTGTCAAAGCACTGAACACCACCACCTGTTTTGCTTCTGAGGAAGTTTCTAAACTGGGATGTGCTGGGAGGGTTTCAGGTAGTGGGAGTCATTTTCTCACGAATCAGATCAATCCTTTCATGAGTTTGAGGTCATAAAAGAAGAAATCACAGGATCACACGATATTAGGGATTGGAAGGGACCCAAGGAGATCATCGAGCCCAACCCCCCTGCCACAGCAGGATCACACAATCTAGCACAGATCACAGAGGAACACATCCAGACAGGCCTTGAAAGTCTCCAGAGAAAGAGACCTTATAACCTCTCTGGGAAGCCTGTTCCAGTGCTCTGTGACCCTTACAGTAGAGAAATTCCCCCCTGTGTTGAGGCAGAACCTCTTTTGCTGCAACTTACACCCATGCTCCTGGTCCAAGGAGATACCACCATGCTGTTGTATTTCTTTCAGCCTTTTTAATTCCTCATTTTCAGAGCCTGTAAAAGCCATATGCTGCCTCCTTTCACCACTGACCTGATGTTCTGTTTCTGATACCCTTATGCCTCTGGCAGTCACTTGCAGAGGTACAGTCCTCATAGGTCAGCTTCAGAGAAACCATGCCATATGCTCTGGGTGCATCTTGGTAGTTGTGTGCCAGCATCCTGGGGTGTCTCAACATCAGATTCCAGATCAGCATCAGATTCCATAAGGCTGGTAGACTGTGTCAAACCATCTGCAAATGCTGTTCTGCAGCCTCTGCTATCCCTGTAGGCTTTGGAGAGTGAGCAAGCTGCCCTCTTGCAACATATGTGAAGTGCTGATCTGCCACAAGGCTGGCAGATGGAGCAGTGCCATACTCTCTGCTGTCTCTTAAAAGAAGCCCTGAAGGTGCAGCACAACATCCAGATGTTTGAATCAAGATGCTCAGCATCTTCTTTTATAGCTTTTTATCCTACTGTGTGCATGGAATGGAAAATATGATCCCTGTGATCAAGTCATAGGTTCATAGAATAGTTTGGATTGGAAAGGACCTTAAAGATCACCTAGTTTCAACCCTGTGGCCATAGGCAAGGACACCCTCCACTAGACCAGACTGCTCAAAGCCTCATCCAACATGGCCTTGAACACCTCCAGGGATTGGGCATCAGCGGTCTCCATGGGCAACCTGTACCTATAGGCATCCAGCCTGTTACCTCCCCTAGCACAACTTGAGACTCTGTCCCCTCGTTCTGTTGCTGGTTGCCTGGCAGAAGAGACCAACCTGATTGATTCTGTGATTCTGCAAAATAGATGTAGTTGCATATATAACAGTGCAGGTACGTATGGATATGTATGCACATATGTGTGTGTGTTGATATACAGAGATATGCATTCATTTACAGCATCATAAAATCATTTTGATTGGAAAAGGTCTTCAAGATCATTGAATCCAGCTATTATCTGACTCCACCAAATCTGGTGCTAAACCTCATCCCTCAGCAGCACGACTACCTGAAGGGAGGCTGTAGCCAGGTGGGGGTTGGTCTCTTCTGCCAGGCAACCAGAAACAGAAGAAGGGGACACAGTATCAAGTTATGCTGGGGAAGGTCTAGGCTGGATGTTAGGAGGAAGTTATTGCCAGAGAGCGTGATTGGCATTGGAATGGGCTGCCCGGGGAGGTGGTGGAGTTGCTGTCGTTGGAGGTGTTCAAGAAAAGCCTGGCTGAGGCACTTAGTGCCATGGTCTAGTTGATTGGCCAGGGCTGGATGCTAGGTTGGACTGGATGATCTTGGAGGTCTCTCCCACCCTGGTTGATTCTATGATTCTATGACTCTATGAAAGCATACTGACAGGAAAAATAAAGCTGGGAGTGGGAAAGTAGGTAATGTTTTGATGCCATGGGCACACAGCATCAACCAATAGGCACTGCAGGACAGCAATCCTAGTCAAAAAGTGTGCAGCTGAGTGTGGGGTACAAGATGATTCTATGATTGACCAGGGCTGGGTGCTAGGTTGGACTGGATGATCTTGGAGGTCTCTTCCAACTTGGTTGATTCTATGAGTCTATGATCTCAGCATCTTTTAAATACCTCCAGGGAATTGGATTTAACCACCTCACTGGTGAGCCTATTCCAGTGTTTAGTTGTCCTTTTGTTAAGAAAAAGTATTATGTATAGAGGTATGTGTGTCTGACCAGGTTCTGCTTCTGGCACAGTTTTCTCCCTGCTGCAGTGATCGTGTGCCCTGGGCACTACCTAGGATGCATAGAGCAGCACTTTCGTTAGACGAACATCAGCAATTCAAGTCACCCACAGCTTAATCCTCTTCAAATAAAGAGTGTCCTGTTTTCAGTCTCCTCTGAGCAGGGCTGGGAGGAGCATTTCTAGGTGACCTTCTGCTGCCAGGAGCAGTCTTAATTCTCCACTCTGTGTTGAGGAACGTACCATCATCTTTTGCTCCTGTAAAGCTGGTGAATATGCTTTGATCATTTCTACACCTCGTTTGCTAGAATTTGCTTTGCCATGGTAAGAAATAAGAAAGAGCAGGAGAAGCAGAATATTTTATTTTCCTTGTGGAAAATACTTCTGAATTCAATGGGATTATTTTGTATGAGTGTGGTTCTGTGGGTCAGATCCAAACAGGCTTACAATGAAAACAGTCTAAATATATGAAAGAGGTGGTTGGGTACACTCAGTGTGGCTTCACCAAGGGCAAATCCTGCCTGGCAAACCTGGTGGCCTTCTATGAACAGGTCACAACATTCATAGATGAGGGGCAAGCAACTGAGGTCATTTACTGGGACCTGAGCAAGGCCTTTGACACTGTTCTGCATCACATCCTGGTCTCCAAGCTGGTGACACATGGGTTTGATGGGTGGAGCATGAGATGGATAATGAGCTGGCTTGATGGTCACACCCAAAGAGTGGCTGTCAATGGCTCCATATACCACGTGAAGGCCAGTGACAAGTGGAGTCCCTCAGGGATCAGTCCTGGGACCAGTCTTGTTCAACATCTTTGTGGGTGCCATGGACAGTGGCACTGAGTGCAGCCTCAGCAAGTTTGCTGACAACACCAAGCTGTGTGGTGCAGCAGACAGGCTGGAGGGAAGGGATTCATCCAGAAGGACCTGGACAGGCTGGAGAGGTGGGCACAAGCCAACCTCATGAGGATCAAGAAGACCAAGCACAACGTCCTGCATTTGAGTCGGGGCAATCCCCAGCAAAAATCCAGGCTGGGCAGTGAGTGGCTGGAGAGCAGCCCTGAGGAGAGGCACTTGGGGGTGCTGCTGGTGGATGAGAAGCTCAACATGAGCCAGCAGTGTGCACTTGCAGCCCGGAGGGCCAACCAGAGCCTGGGCTGCATCAGAAGTGTGGCCAGCAGGTGGAGGGAGGTGATTCTCCTCCTCTACTGCACTCTGCTGAGATCCCACTAAGAGTACTGCATCCAGTTCTGGAGGCCCCATTACAAGAAGGATGTGGAGATGCTGGAGCATGTCCAGAGAAGGACCACGAGGATGCTCAGAGGGCTGGAGGTGTTTAAGGCCAGGCTGGCTGAGGCTGTGGGCAGCCTGCCCTAGGGTAGGGTGTCCCTGGGCATGGCAGGGGGGTTTGGAACTCAAAGATCCTTGTGGTCCCTTCCAACCCTGACTGATTGTACGATTCTATGATTATATTTGCTTAGCAACAGAGCAAAGGTGGAATGGATTTTGTACTGTTTGGCTTCAAACCATAATGACCTGGTTATTGCTAGTGCCTTCACGTGTTTGCTGTCAATCAGATTGACACCATGAAGCCTTATTTACTTTTTCTCAAGAGTCTGTTTTCATTTGCCTTTCACTTCGCCTTTGCAGACTTTATAGGTTTGCATTTAGGCTCCTCATCTGTCACTCTCTGATATATAATGGTCCTCAACAATCTCCCCTACTCTTTGCCCGGAGTCATTAACTATCTATTAAACCAGCCCAATTGGAATAACCTCTGGAATCTGCTGTATCCAGTCTTCACTAGGAAAGCCTTAAAGGCAAGATCAGTGAGAGGCCTGAGTGAAAGAGCATTGCTGCATAATCTAGTGTCAGCCTCTATTGGTCTGTCAATCTGACAGAGGGCAAAATAAAAGCAAGAGAGTAGGTATAAATATGTTCTCTGAGATCCAGACATGCAGTTTTTCATCCATTTCAGAGTTTGGCTCAGTTACTTCATCCCTTGCTACCAGTCATTAACTTTGGCTCTCACTGGGGTGGTTGTTCCCTGCTCTCACTTTCACACACCTGAGACCATTGCCACTGTTATTCTGCATTAGCTGGCACAGCTGGATGTGCACTTAAAGCATGGGAATGGCTGTCATATATGCTTCATACACACTTAGAGTCAAAGAATCACAGAATCAGCCAGGGTTGGAAGGAACCACAAGGATCATCGAGTTCCAAACTCCTGCCATGCCCAGGGACACCCTACCCTAGAGCAGGCTGCCCAGAGCCCCATCCAGCCTGGCCTTAAACACCTCCAGCTTCGTTCCATTCTTCCTAGTCCTGTCACTCCCTGAGAGCCTAAAGAGACCCTCCCCAGCTTATTTGTAGGCCCTCTTCAGATCCTGGAAGGCCACAAGAAGTTCACCTGAGAGCATCCTCTTCTCCATGCTGAACAGCCCCAACTCTTTCAGTCTGTCCTCATAGCAGAGCTGCTTCAGCCCTTTGATTATCCTCGTGGCACTGCTATGGACATGCTCCAGCATCTCCACATCCCTCTTGCAATGGGTGCTCCAGAACTGGATGCAGTACTCCAGGTGGGGGTCTCAGCAGAGTGGAGTAGAGAAGGGGAGAATCACCTCCCTCGACCTGCTGGACACACTTGTAAATGACTTGCTGTGCAGCAAGCATGGGAGAAGAACCATCAGTGGTAACAGACCTCCAGTCTGTGTTTGCATGTTGAAAGGGAGAAGGGACATTTCCAGGGAAAGAACAACAGAAAGAACTATAAGGTAACCCACTTTTCTGCAGCACCTTTGTTTATGAGACTCTGCCCAACTCTTTGCTTCACCCTGTCACTTCACCAGCAGGATAGCAGCAGCATCATTTCCCCTGAAGCTTCTAGGAGCATTTATTTGGGAATTAATTGCTTTGTCACCATCATACCATCACCACAGAAGTGGCCTGAGGATCTCTCTAACGATGAGGCAGTACATCAGAACAGCACAGAAGCTCCAAGCATATTCTACATCCTATAGAGGTTGCTATAGATTTCAGTGTATAGAAGTGGTGTTTGTGAAAGGCACAGTACAAAGGACTTCAAAAGTGTTTAACCAGTAGCTGGTATTTTTCACATGCATGTCAAGATCTAAGCACCCAGATTTTCTTTCTAATAGTCCCAGAAGGCTTCCTGATAAAGAAAAACCTGAAAGCTCTGTTGCTTGGCACACCAAAGGCCAAGCTGAAAAGGAGTAATGATCAAACTAAAATTGACAGCCAGGCAGGGTGTATGCATTGATCCCCTTTGAATTGCCTTTCTCCAGATTCTGGGGTCCTTAGAGTCATCTGTAAGAGCTCCTACATGTCAAGGGAGATGTTAATTTCTACACTCTTTTTACAAGTCACCTGTAGAGTAATTTTGGGACTATAAGAAACTGAGTAAGTCTGCACCAGCTAGCAGGGTCAGATAAAAGATGGAGACTATGCACTGTTTTCACCCTGACTTGCTTCTGAAGTCCTTTAAAATGATAAGGAAGTCTATATATTTTCCCCTCCTTATTGCCAGCAGATAATCAGGTTAGCATGGCTTACATTGGTGTCCATGCTGAAGAAGAGAGGAAGGAAAATACGATCCAGTGTGGTGTGTGCAGTCCATAAGCTTGTTTGTTGCTCTGGATGAAAGAGACTGGGCACTCAAGAGACTTCAAATGGAGCCTACATCACTGGCTCTCCATTCCAACACACAACAATACATATCAGCACCCTTTCCTTGCAGGCTACTTCTCCCAGCTGCCTTGAGCGTTGCCCAGCTTATTCTTCTGTCCCATCAGTGTTGACACAGCCTTTGAATTTGGTTGTGGTTTTAGTATGCATTAGCAGAAAAAATGTTAATGGCAGGATTCCTATCTCTTAGCCTGCTTGTCCTCATGCTACCTAGGCATTTACAGAGATGGAGATCAGCTCATGATAGGCACATTCAAAACTGTTATGAGGTTTTTGCTTCCTACCTGAGAGGAGTTCGTAGGGATTTAGTGGTCGATCTCTTCTCCCTAGTAACAAGTGTTCTGGAGCCCCTATTACAAGAGAGATGTAGAGATGCTGGAGCATGTCCAGAGAAGGGCCACAAGGAAGATCAGAGGGCTGGAGCAGCTCTGCTATGAGGACAGACTGAAAGAGTTGGGGCTGTTCAGTCTGCAGAAGAAGAGGCTGTCAGGTGACCTTATTCTGGCCTTCCACTATCTGAAGGGAGCCTACAAAAAAGCTGGGGGGGGGGGGGGAATTTTGAGGCTCTCAGGGAGTGACAGGACTAGGGGGAGTGGAGCAAAGCTGGAGGTGGGGAGATTCAGAGTAGCCATGAGGAGGAAGTTCTTTGGCATGAGAGTGGTGAGAGGCTGGAATGGGTTGCCCAGGGAGATGGTTGAGGCCCCCATGCCTGGAGGTGTTTAAGGCTGTATGAGGTTGTGGGCAGCCTGCTCTAGGACATCCAACATAAACCTCCCCTTACTCCTGCCTCCAGAATCAATTGCCCCAGTTGCTTGTGTTGTGTTGTACAACATCCACTCTAATCTGCTGTGGTTCAGAGCTGATAGGATTCAAATAGCTATGTGAGTATGTGCACAGCTCACTGATGAAGAGAAGGGTGATGAGGCTGGGGAGAGGTCTGGAAAACATCACCTATGCGGAGCGGCTGAGGGAGCTGGGCTTGTTTAGGCTGGAGAAGGGGAGGCTGAGAGGGGACCTCCTTGCCCTGTACATCTCCCTAAAAGGAGGCTGTAGTGAGGCTGCAGCTGGTCTCTTCTCCCCAACTACTAATGATAGGACAAGAGGAAATGGCCTCAAGTTGCATCAGGGGAGGTTTAGGTTGGCTGTTGGGAGGAAGTTCTTTACTGGATGGGAGGTCAGGCACTGTAACAGGCTGCCCAGGGAGGTGGTGGAGTCACCTTCCCTGGAGGTGTTTAAAAGGAGAGTGGATGTGGTGCTTGAGGCTATGGTGTGGTGATGAAGGATGCTGGAATGAAGGTGGGACTGGATGGTCCTGGTGGCCCTTTCCAACCATAGTGATTCATGGTGATGAGATGCTGTGCTGAGGGATTTGGTTTAGTCAAGGACTTGTCAGTGTGAAACTAATGATTGGACTCCATGATCTTGAAAGGCTTTTCCAATCTAAGAAATTCTGTGATTCTGGGATTCTGTGACCTGCCTTGCAGAATCTAAGCTGCTATTTTCTGAGCTGGCTGTGCTACAGAGCCATAACAGTTAGGACTGGAGATATCCTGTTTGGTTATCTGGCCTCTCTCTCTTTTTTTTCTTTCAGGAAACCCACAGCAGGATGTTTTTCTAACAAAACTATTCTAGTATTTAGCCCAACCTCTTTTCAAAAGTGCCTGCATGACAGAATTTGCCAGCTATGTCAAGGTGCTAGTCACGTTTCAGAGGGGCAGGGTGACCTCCAGGCTTGAGAGTCGGCATTTGATGTCTGCTTGTTCAGGCTTTCTCTTTAGGCTTTCTTTGATGTGTGTTGTTAACGAGCTGGCCAGACCTGCCACAGACTGTTTCGTTTCTGCCTGAAACATTGGAGCTGCCAGATGGCTCTGGAAAATCAGGTGTTTTGTTCAGTGGTGCCCAGACACAGGACAAGAGATAACAGGCACAAAATTGAACATAGGACTTAGCCTGGAGAAGAGGAGGCTCAGAAGTGACCTCACTGCTGTCTACAACTATCTGAAGGGAGGCTGTAGCCAGGTGGGGGTTGGTCTCTTCTGCCAGGCAAGCAGCAAGAGAACAAGGGGACACAGTCTGAAGTTGTGCTGAGGGAGGTCTAGGCTGGATGTTAGGAGGAAGTTGTTGGCAGGGAGAGTGATTGGCATTGGAATGGGCTGCCCAGGGAGGTGGTGGAGTCGTCGTGCCTGGAGGTGTTGAAGCAAAGCCTGTCTGAGGCACTTAGTGCCATGGTCTAGTTGGTTGGGCAGGTCTGGGTGCTAGGTTGGACTGCATGATGTTGGAGGTCTCTTCCAACCGGCTTGTTTCTATGATTCTATTTAAACATAAGGGAATGCTTTCCTTTGAGGGTGCTAGAGCACTGGACCAGGCTGCCCAGAGAGGAAGTGGAGTCTCCTCTGAAGACATTCAGAACACTCCTTGATCACCTTCCTCTGCAACCTGCTCTAGGTGAACCTACTCTGGCAGGGAGGTTGGGCTAGATGATTTCCAGAGGTTGCTTCCAACCCCTACCATTTTGTGATTCCTGTGTGTTCCTACATGTCATATTTTGGTACACGAAATGTAATCTGAGTTTAGAATCACAGACTCATAGAATGTCAGAGGCTGAAAATTACCTCAAAATATCATCTCATCCAGCCCCCCTCCCAGAGCAGGATCACGTAGAGCAGATCACACTGGAATGCATCCAGATGGTTCTTGAATATCTCCAGAGAGGGAGACTCCACAACCTCACTGGGTTCCAGTGCTCTGTCACCCTCACAATGAAAAAATTCCTTCTCAGGTTCACATGGCACCTCCTATGCCTCAACTTCCACCCACTGCCCCTTGTCCTGTCTCTGGGCATCACCGAGAAAAGGCTGGCTCCATCCTGCTGGCATTCACCCTCTACATACTTATAAACATTAATGAGGTCACCCCTTAGACTTCTCCTCTTCAAGCTAAAAAACCCCAGCTCCTTCAGCCTCTCCTCGTAAGGAAGGTGTTCAACCTCCTGAATCGTTTGTGTGGCTCTTTAATCTCAATGGGAAGAAACCCCCCACTTTGTTTGTGGTGCCATTGACTTCATCCAAACTAGGAGTGCAGGCTGTGTTGAAATGCACTTGCTTGAAAACCGAACACCCCATCCCAAACAGTGCTCAGCATTTCCAGCCAGACCATGAAGGGTGGTGGCTCACAACGTCTGGCGGATTTGAGCTCTGTTTTTCCTACGTCTTTGCCCACCAGCATCACAACTGCGTTTGAGATGATGTTTTCATAGCAGGGCACAGCACTGTTCTGCTAACCACTGTGACCTGGCAGAAGAAGAGAGGGCAAACAAACAATAAACAAAGTAGGATGAAGTGTGTGACTTAAATGTTGGTTCAGTTTTGCTGTCCACACAGGCAGGATCACCTCAACACCAAGCTGTTTGTCTTTTTATAACTATGTTTATGGCAGAAAAGGGGGAAGAGACAAGGAGGGGGCCTAACAGAGTGATTTAGTCTTAAGCCTATGTGGTATTGTTTATCTATCTCATGTTATTCAACTCCAGGGATGTGTGTTTGTATGGGGGGGTTATGGCCGCTCAGTGCTAACAGCCAAACACAACACTGGAATTTGATGGTGAGATGGTTTACTTTTGCTTCTTCTGTAAAGTGAATTTAGCGCTGGTGAAAAGTGTGCATAGACATGCTGGAGGCTGCAGCTCTCTGTTTGTCCTTACAGCATTTCTGCTCAGGCAGGACAAATCCTCTGCCAGTTCTGACAAATTCATCACTGAGCAGGTGAGATCCTCTGCTGTGATTTCAGATGCTATGATTCCCTCTATCCCTGGAAAAGGAGAGGTGGAAGGCAAAAGAGATGATACCTGGGGGTAAGGCAGGAATTATCAATAGCTACTGTGGGTTAGAGCTATGCATTGGGATGCAAGCTAGAATTGTGACTGTTGTGCTGGGCCAGGGCCTGGGTTGAGCTGCACCGTTTGATCTTTGCTGGAATCTGTTTCTCAGACAACCTTATACACACTGAAAATCAGACAAGCTCAGCAAAAAGCAGAAAAGAAAAAAGAAAAAGGAAGCAATCTTGTGAATCAGCAACCAGCAGCAGAGCTCGTGATTTGAAGTAGGAAGCACCAGGAAATGCAGAAACATTTCACATCAGAGATACTGACTTTGGAGTCAGCGCTGTGCCTTTCCTGGCGATTAAGAGGCTAAGTGAATGCAGCAGTATGTTCTAAAATGTGTACTGCTTTCTTACTTCATGTGTGTGATGGTTTGGGTGTTAGCCACCCCCACACACTTTGGAAATCACCCAGACTAGACTCAGCCAATCTGGAAATTTGAATGAAGCTTATATTTACAGCTTAGCACAATATACAAGCAGGTATTTACAGTATATACAGTTATAGACAGAAATAGACAAGGTAAAAGGTAATACAGAAACACAACAGCCCTCCCAGAAACCTGAGTCCCCAGGAGGGGCTCCCAACCGCCCCTTCACCTTCTCCCCTCCCCAGCACGACCCCAGTCCTAAGGAAGAATGCAGGAATGGCCTGAGGGTAAGGAAGCAAAGTGGATTAATCAGAGAAATGGCAGGGAGGCTAGAGAGAAGTGCAGCTCAGACAGTTCCCCCATAAGAAGTGCCTTATCTATGCTTGGATTCATGTTCTTATACATCTCAGCAAGCCTATGAGTGAAGTAGACATCATCACTATTTTCCTTTCACAGCTTGTAATCTAGTTCTTCTCACCAAAACATTCTAGCTAGCTTTGAACTAGCACAGTGTGTATAAAACAACAACTCTTCCTCAGCACAGACTGAAATACTTTATTTTTTTGAAGACACTATTTCCTGATTTAGTTGTTTAAATTGAAACAAGAGACTATCTTGACCTTTATTGTTATGCCACTGACATGACGTGATAGGATGCAAATCATAGAATCATAGAATCATAGAATCAAGCAGGTTGGAAGAGACTTCCAAGCTCATTCAGTCCAACCTAGCACCCACCCAGCCCTGGCCAATCAACAAGACCATGGCACTAAGTGCCTCAGCCAGGCTTTGCTTCAACACCTCCAGGGACAGCGACTTCACCACCTCCCTGGGCAGCCCATTCCAATGCCAATCACTCTCTCTGCCAACAACTTCCTCCTAACATCCAGCCTAGACCTCCCCCAGCACAACTTGAGACTGTGGCCCCTTCTTCTCTTGCTGCTTGCCTGGCAAAAGAGACCAACCCCCACCTGACTACAGCCTCCCTTCAGGTAGTTGCAGACAGCAATGAGGTCACCCCTGAGCCTCCTCTTCTCCAGCCTAAACACACCCCCAGCTCCCTCAGCCTCTCCTCACAGGGCTGTGTTCCAGGCCCCTCAACAGCTTCATTACCCTTCTCTGGACACGTTCCAGTACCTCAACATCTCTCTTGAATTGAGGGGCCCAGAACTGGACCCAGCACTCAAGGTGTGGCCTGACCAGTGCTGAGTACAGGGGAAGAATAACCTCCCTTGTCCTACTGGCCACACTGTGTGTGGCCAGGATGCCATTGGCTCTCCTGGCCACCTGGACACACTGCTGCCTCATCTTCAGCTACTATCTACCAGTACCTTCAGGTTCCTCTCTGCCTGGCTGCTCTCCAGCCACTCTGTCCCCAGCCTGTAGTGCTGCTTGAGGTTTTTTGTGGCCAAAGTGCAGAACCCTGCACTTGGCCTTGTTAAATCTCATCCCATTGGCCTCTGCCCACCCATCCAGCCTGGCCAGGTCCCTCTGCAGGGCTCTCCTACCCTCCAACAGATCCACACCTGCTCCTAGCTTGGTGTCATCTGCAAACTGAAAGAAAAAGTCTCACAATGTTTTTAATAGTTCAAGTTTATTTTTTCAAGAGAAATTAGATAAAAAACCAAACTAACAACAGCAACAAACCCAAACAAGCAAACAAACAAACAATAGAACCCCCAAACCTTTACTATTTCCTGCAAGTTAAAGGCCAAAAAACTGGTGTTTCAGGTGAAATGGAAAGTCTGCATTCATTCTCTCAGTATTTGAATTAAAATTAGATTTAAGTTAGAGAGAATAAGAAACCTCCTCCCTGTGGTGTAAACCAACCGCTAAGGAGGAACTGAGTAGCTTTGACACTGATTTTTATCCTTGTAAGGACCCTTCTGAGAGAACAACAGAAGAATAAAGAGAAAACCAAAGCCTGCTGCTATTCAGTCCAAGTTCAGTCCAGTGTATCCTTAGCATAAGACCATATGACCCAGTTTGGGTTAGCTAAAGCTAAGCACACCCTTATTGGACAGCATTCACACTGACTGGTTAGGCTGTGGCTGACTTAGTAACCTCCTTCTGTAGCCCAGGGAGACTAAGAATTTATTCTCAAAGGTGGCACTGAAGGCCACAGGTCACTGATTACATCTCCTGCTGGACCAGGCACTTTCTCACTCTGTGCTGACTTTGATGGAAGGGCAGGAAGTCATTAGATGAGATAGAATCATAGAATCAGTCAGGGTTGGAGGGTACCACAAGAACCATTTAGTTCCAACCCCCCTGCCATGCCCAGGGACACCCTACCCTAGGGCAGGCTGCCCACAGCCTCAGCCAGCCTGGCCTTAAACACCTCCAGCCATGGGGCCTCTACCTCCTCCCTGGGCAACCCATTCCTGCCTCTCACCACTCTCATGTTCAACAACTTCCTCCTCACATCCACTCTGACCCTAGTCCTGTCACTCCCTGAGAACATCAAAAGTCCCTCCCCAGCTTTTTTGTAGGCCTCATTCAGATACTGAAAGGCCAAGAGAAGGTCACTCGGGAGCCTCCTCTTCTCCGCACTGAACAGCCCCAACTCTTTCAGTCTGTCCTCATAGGAGAGCTGCTGCAGCCCTCTGAGCATCCTCGTGGCCCTTCTCTGGTCACACTCCAGCATCTCCACATCCTTCTTGTAATGGGGGCTCCAGAACTGGATGCAGCACTCCAGGTGGGGTCTCAGCAGAGGGCAGTAGAGGAGAATCACCTCCCTCGACCTGCTGGCCACACTTCTCCTGATGCAGCCCAGGGTCTGGTTGGCCCTCCAGGCTGGAAGTGCACACTGCTGCACACATAGCTCCCTCTCTTTCTAATATCTTCTCATATTTGGGCTGCTCATGATTTAGTTAGTTACCTGCTTAAAGGTTTCCCCTGCTCTGATCCAAAATGCTTAGTCTTTTGCCAGGTGAAGCCTTTGTCAGGCAGGTGATGAGTGAGCATCTTGCCTGCTGGTGGGGAGGTTTGGTGGATGGTAGTGCTATGGATGGGAAGGGACAGGAGAAAGGAGAGCTTCCCCAGCCCCATCCCAGCAATGCTGTGAGGCAATGGGCTCAGTGCTTGTTACTGAGCACGGGAAGCCAGAGGCATGAGACAAGGAGGAAGGCATGGTGCCATGGTACCTGGGTGTAGCACACGTGTAAAGGAGATGGCACAAGCTGTGGTCATGGAAAAGACCCTTGTGGAGGTGACTGTGTATGTACACTGATCTTGGAGGTGATACCCAGTAAGAGTGACATGTTGCTGTGGCTGTCCTTCTGGTTTATTTTTGTCCAGGG
This sequence comes from Pogoniulus pusillus, assembly GCF_015220805.1. Lineage (NCBI taxonomy): Eukaryota > Metazoa > Chordata > Aves > Piciformes > Lybiidae > Pogoniulus > Pogoniulus pusillus. Next base: position 16,519,283 of record NC_087268.1, on the reverse strand, counting down.
AAAGAGGAGTATTGTCTTTTGTGTGCAGTATGTTTATAACTCAGCTTCCCTTCTGACTGATGCCTTGCTCCATGCTCTCTTCTCCTTCTCCATCTGGTTTCTATTGTAGTTTTAAATGAGGACACTTTGGCTGTCTGGCAGAACAAGCAGGGTCTGTGTGACACCAGCTGCTTCTTCCAAATTCTAAGCCTCCAGCACAGTTTTAATTACAGAAGTGTCAAGATTGGACACCCCCACCCCCCCCGCCCCCCTTCTGTGTCCGCACGCACACGCACAGCCCCTGCTGCAAATCCCTATCCACATCTGATCTTCCTTCAGGAGATACCCAGCTCTGTCATTTACATGTGCCTTGTAATGCTGATAGACTCCTGATGTAACTCTAGGTGACCCTGCAGGGATCTATGGTGCCTGTACTGTCTCTGGCAAGGAACATTCCCATGTTTGACCTGGATGTGTTCCTATGTGACTTACTCTAGGTGATTCTGCTTTAGCAGAGCAGTTGGACCAGCTGATCTTCAGAGGTCCCTTTCAACCCCTACCATTCCGTGGTTCTATGTGATTCTGTCTGTAAAGGACATGCTAGAGCTTGCATCTCCTCTCACTCAGAGTTGATCACAACCTTTGTTTCGGTTTGTTAGTAGTCACAGATGAAATAATCAAACCACCTCAGAAACACTTGGAACTGGGAGGGAGCTGTTCACTAACGGTCTTACTTCACCTCCTCCAAATGCCCAATAGACTCAGCTTTGTAGGAGATCAGAGCTGCTTAGGATTTCAAAGCTGCAGGTTCTACTCAAAACATTTACTGTGCTCCAGTTTTACACAAGCACTGCATTTAGGGGCTTGCATTGCAGGAAGCTGCTGCAGTCCCGTCGCCTCCAAGGACCTGAGGTCAGAGGCTGTAATTTTTGGTTGCAAGTGAGATGTGTCCTATGTGGGATTCTCTTCTGACATCACAAAACTGCCACGCATTTAGGTGTAACTTGCTGTTTGTCTTCACAAGAGCCAAAGAACTGGTGTGGCAGGAAATCACATAGAATCATAGAATCAGTCAGGGTTGGGAGGAACCACAAGGATCATCTTGTACCAACCCCCCTGACATACCCAGGGACACCCTACCCTAGAGCAGGCTGGCCAGAGTCTCATCCAGCCTGGCCTTAAACACCTCCAGACATGGGACCTCAGCCACCTCCCTGGGCAGCCCATTCCAGGCTTTCACCACTCTCATGCTGAAGAACTTCCTCCTTGCATCTAGTCTGACTCTCCCCACTTCCAGCTTTGCTCCATTCCCCCTAGTCCTGTCATACACTATGAGCAAAGGGCACTGGCAGAGATATCTCAGAAAGCCAGGGCTGGAAAAGAAGGGAAGATTGAAGGGCTGGAGTAAGCCATATCTGCAGGGTTGTCCCCACTGTGGAGCATTCAATCATGTTTAAAAAAGGGGGTGAATTTTATGTGTTTGTTACAGATTATGCCCCTTAAGCTCCTTTTTTACTTACTAGTCCTCAACAGAAGGCTCTAACCTTCTCCGGTTTGCCTGTGAGATGTTCGCTTACCTGCCCGAGGCCTCCTGACCTAATTGATCCAAAGGAAACTTAAAACTCAGCAAAACAAAAAAAAAATAATCTGATTTGATGAGTGTTGCTTTCAGGAGGTCAAATTAGTCAGGACAAAACATCAGCATGCATATTTATTCTTAAATATATTTATTCTTAACACCAAGGTTTAAAAGATTGCTTACTCGTAGGTGCTGTAGGCATGGACCCCATTTTTCTGCTGCCTAGGCACCATCACATGGGATTTATTTATATGAAAGCCTGTATCATTTTGAAATAGACATTGCCAGGCAGCTGCCCTGATCAATATTTTCTGATAAATTAATACTTCTTTTTCTGGATAGCATGGAGTGGTACACCCATTCTCCTGCACAAATACACCCATTCTCCTGCACAAATACACCCATTCTCCTGCACAAATAGATCTGAAGTGAACAGGGATCCACCAAGCTTTCAGTTTTGCTGTTTGCATTAGATTTATTCACAGACACCCCTAGCAAGAATGAAAGTCCTGTTCAACATCTTTATTGATGATCTGGACCAGGGGATGGAGTCCAGCATCAGTAAGTTTGCAAATGACACCAAGCTAGGAGTAGGTGTGGATCTGTTGGAGGGTAGGAGAGCTCTGCAGAGGGACCTGGCCAGGCTGGATGGGTGGGCAGAGGCCAATGGGATGAGATTTAACAAGGCCAAGTGCAGGGTTCTACACTTTGGCCACAACAACCCCAAGCAGCACTGCAGGCTGGGGACAGAGTGGCTGGAGAGCAGCCAGGCTGAAAGGCACACGGGGCTGCTGGTAGATAGTAGCTGAAGATGAGGCAGCAGTGTGCCCAGGTGTGCCCAGGTGCCCACACAGTGTGGTCAGTGGGACAAGGGAGGTTATTCTTCCCCTGTACTCAGCACTGGTCAGGCCACACCTTGAGTGCTGGGTCCAGTCCTGGGCTCCTCAATTCAAGAGAGATGTTGAGATACCGGAACATGTCCAGAGAAGGGCAACAAAGCAACAAAGCTGGTGAGGGGCCTGGAGCACAGCCCTGTGAGGAGAGGCTGGGGATGTGAGGGAGCTTGGGGTGTGCAGTCTGGAGGAGGCTTAGGGGTGACCTCATTGCTGTCCACAACTACCTGAAGGGAGGCTGTAGCCAGGTGGGGGTTGGTCTCTTCTGCCAGGCAAGCAGCAAGAGAAGAAGGGGACACAGTCTCAAGTTGTGGTGGGGGAGGTCTAGGCTGGATGTTAGGAGGAAGTTGTTGTCAGAGAGGCATTAGAATGGGCTGCCCAGGGAGGTGGTGGAGTCTGCATCCGTGGAGGCGTTGAAGAAAAACCTGGATGAGTCACTTAGTGCCATGATCTAGTTGACTGGACAGGGCTGAGTGCTAGGTTGGACTGAATGATCTTGGAGGTCTCTTCCAACCTGGTTGATTCTATGATTCTATGATCTAGTCCTCTTAGAAAGTAGGTCCTATGATCCTCCTGAGAGGCACTGATGTGCCTTCTCCTCAAATGTCCTTGAACAGAGAATCATATAGCTCTGTGACTGCTGTGGATGAAGCTTTGACTCTGTAGACTTCAACTGTTCTTTTGGTGATTCCATGATTTCCCATGAATGTTGCTGTAGTAGGCTGGGGGCCCTGCCAGAGTTTCCACTGTTAGTCTTATCCCAACAGCCTGAGAGACTTAAAAATCAGTCCCAGAGCTTTGAGTGTAATAACACTGTGACTAACATAGTTCATCACACCATCAGATTTCCCCTATTGTTTTGGAAAAGCTCCTTTAACTAAGGAGAATTAGTCTGTTTGTATCATTCAGGCTTTAAGAAATCACTGGCACTTTGTGTATTCCTGCATTTGGACTTGGCCAAAAGACAAGACAAGGCAAGGGGCCCACAAGAAAGACTTACATACCCCCTTCAGTAGGAGTCAGGAGGCAGAAGGGAAGCACTTTCCTGATTGTCTGGTTTCAATGAAAGTGTGTCACTGAAGTGGGTCCCTCTCCTCACCAGAGGCTATGGCCTAGGCTGCCTGACAGGGGCAAGTCCACCTTGTGACATCCAAGGTCACCTATTAGTTGGCTCAGTGACATCCATCAGAAATCCAGTATTGTAGCAGCAGTTGTTTCATAGAATTATAGAATCAAGCAGGTTGGAAGAGACCTCCAACATCATCCAGTCCAACCTAGCACCCAGCCCTATCCAGGCAACTAGACCATGGCCCTAAGTGACTCATCCAGGCTTTTCTTCAACACCTCCAGGGATGCAGACTCCACCACCTCCCTGGGCAGCCCATTCCAATGCCAATCACTCTCTCTGACAACAACTTCCTCCTCACATCCAGCCTAGACCTCCCCCACCACAACTTGAGACTGTGTCCCCTTCTTCTCTTGCTGCTTGCCTGGCAGAAGAGACCAACCCCCACCTGGCTACAGCCTCCCTTCAGGTAGTTGTAGACAGCAATGAGGTCACCCCTGAGCTTTATCTTCTCCAGGCTGCACACTACCAGCTCCCTCAGCCTCTCCTCACAGGGCTGTGTTCCAGGCCCCTCAGCAGCTTTGTTGCCCTTCTCTGGACACATTCCAGTATCTCAACTTCTCTCTTGAATTGAGGAGCCCAGAACTGGACACAGGACTCAAGGTGTGGCCTGAGCAGTGCTGAATACAGGGGAAGAATAACCTCCCTTGTCCTACCAGCCACGCTCTTCCTGATCCAGGCCAGAATGCCATTGGCTCTCTTGGCCACCTGGGCACACTGCTGGCTCATCTTCAGTCATGACGGTCCTGAATTTTGAGCAGAACAACTCAGGCAAGGTCTATCCAGAGCTGTTACCTCTGTGGTGGTGTTGAAGATGCAGGAACTGCTGTAAGTGGCTTTCCAGTCAAATGTGTGGCTTAGTCCATGTCCTTCCACACAGCTTTCCAGCAGTGAAAGTGCAGCAGAGTCAGCACTATAGTGAGGAACTTCAACTTCTTCATTTACTGTTTTTTTGTGCTTATGCTGTGTGGAGCACTGCATTAAGCATACAGAAGTTTCTAGCACCTAATAAGGAAGGCTTCTCTTACTGTTATTATTATAACCAGGGTTGTTATAGTACTGGGGACAGGGAGGCTTGCTCTGACCAAGAAGATGAAGGTTTGCTATACCTATATAATGGGGAAAAAAAATAAACATGTGCTATGGGTCCACACTGGGATGTAAATGTTGTGCCTCAGGCTTCTCTCAGCTTTAAGGCTGGCAAAGTCTTTGGCTGGCTTTGTTGATGGAGTTCTTTATGTCAGACTTTGTCAGTTTGCAGGTCTTGTCAATATTTGAAGTTTGTACCCACTCTGTGGGAGATTTTGAGCACTAAACTGTGGGTATGTAAGCTTATATGGAAGTGCAAATGCTAGTTTGATTCTCATCCAAGCCAATCAGGCCTTTTTGGCACAATCCAGCGAGGCCAGAGCTCTGTCTTGAGGAGGGGGGAGGTTCCAGGGACTGTATGTTTTACTTCATGCTTTCAATTAGAGTAAAATTGCTTCTTTTTCTGGAAAGAAAAGAGAAAGGGGGAGAGAGAAACCCTACCTTACTTCCTACCATGTTCCTGTGACCTCAGGGTTGGTCAGTATCATATGTCAGTGAGTGTGGTGTGGCACAACCACAGCATATCTTCACTTTGTAAATTATCTATGACCACTTACAAGGGGGGACTGTTTTTTGACTTTCCCTCCATGTCTCCCATTGCTGTGCCCTGCCCTGCATTTGCAGAAAGGTTCTGCTGTTGTTTCATGAAACTCTCTCCTCTGTGATGACTTGTACAAGTGCTTGGTGTGTGTTTGTTAGACATCTGTGTGGTGCAGCAGACAGGCTGGAGGGCAGGGATGGCATTCAGAGGGACCTGGACAGGCTGGAGAGGTGGGCACAAGCCAACCTCATGAGGTTCAAAATGACCCAGGGCAAGGTTCTGCATCTGGGTCGGGGCAATCCCCAGCAAAAATCCAGGCTGGGCAGTGAATGGCTGGAGAGCAGCCCTGAGGAGAGGCACTTGGGGGTGCTAGTGGTGGACAAGAAGCTCAACATGAGCCAGAGGTGTGCACTTGCAGCCCAGAGGGCCAACCAGATCCTGGGCTACATCAGGAGAAGTGTGGCCAACAGGTGGAGGGAGGTGATTCTCCCCCTCTACTGCACTCTGCTGAGACCCCCACCTGGAGTACTGCATCCAGTTCTGGAGCCCCTATGACAAGAGGGATGTGGAGATGCTGGAGCATGTCCAGAGATGGGCCATGAGGATGCTCAGAGGGCTGGAGCAGCTCTGTTATGAGGACAGACAGAGGGAGTTGGGGCTGTTCATTGTGGAGAAGATGAAGCTCCCAGGTGACCTTTTTGTGGCCTTCCAGGATCTTAAACACCTGGAGGTGTTTAAGGACAGGCTGGATGAGGTTGTGGCCAGCCTGCTCTAGGGTAGGATGTCCCTGCCCATTGCAGGGGGGCTGTAACTAGATGACCCAGAGGGGTTGTGGAGTCTCCTTCTCTGGAGACTTTCAAGGCCTGTCTGGATGTGTTCCCCTGTGGTCTGTGTTAGATAGTATTGTCCTGCTCTGGCAGGGGGGTTGGACTCAATGATCTCCTTGGGTCCCTTCCAACCCCTAACATCCTGTGAGCCTGTGATCCTTGTGGTCCCTTCCAACCTGTCTGAGTCTCTGATTCTCTGATTCTACCTTGGCTTGTTTTCCTCTCGCAGTCCCCTACGTGCTGAAGAGCTGTGCGGAGTTCATTGAGACTCATGGCATTGTGGATGGGATCTACCGGCTCTCAGGAGTGACATCCAACATACAAAAGCTGAGGTAAGGGCAACCAGGTTGAGTACCAGAGGGTTTGTTTGAATTGCTTGGTACCTGTTCTCTGTGAGTCCTTCAGACATGAACTAGGGCCAACAGAAGTCCATGACAAAGAAAAAGTTATGTCCCTGCGGATCTACTAGTGGGAAATGCCTGGAGGGTCTCAGCACAACTGCTGAGCTGTTCTCTCTTTCACTTCAAGATAGAGAAATCTCTTTATATCAGTTTGGAGTTGACTCATGGCACTGTGTTAGGGAAATCAGAGACCAGTTGAAACCTTGGAGACAAACTGGGCCCAGCTGCTGCTATAAAGCTTGTTTGTTTGTTTTCTAGATGTGAAAGGGTATTTACGGTGGGCTACTGGGATGTTACAGCTATTATTATGTTTCAATGTTGTTTCAGACAAGAGTTTGTGTCTGACCAATGCCCGGATTTGACAAGGGAAGTTTACCTCCAGGACATCCACTGCGTGGGGTCACTCTGCAAGCTCTACTTCAGGGAACTGCCCAACCCTCTCCTCACTTATGAGCTCTACAAGAAATTCACGGTGAGATCCTTTTTGCTGTTCATTTCCATTCCTCTCCAGCAGTGTGGATGTGTTGCAGGTTCCTCCATGACAGCTGTTTGGGATTCATTCCAAAGTCCTGGCTTCTGGTGCATCTATGTGTATAAACATTTCCCAGGGCTCTTCCCTTCTCATCTTGTGCTGGCTCTCTTTTCCTGTCCCTGTTTCTTTCCCCTATTTTGTGTTTATTTCTCAGTTTCTCTGCTGTTACCTCCCCTTTATCTCGCTGATTTTTCCACCTCATTGCTTCCCTGCTGTTCCTCTTTCACCGCACTGTGCACCTCCTCCCAGAATTACTAATTCCCTTTCTCTTCCTCATTACTGTCCATCACCAAGAGTCATCTGGGTAACGCAGGGCTTGTGGTCATCATCATCATCAGGGGGCAGTTTCATCCTCCCTGTCCCTCTGAGCGTCCCTGCCACGTGCACAAACCGATTTTTCAGCCCCAGCCTTTCTGCACATGCAGCATCTTTCACGCAGCTTGCCAGAGCGCACGCGAGGAGGTTATGTCAGCTATGGCTTCTCTCTCCCATGGCGAGCGTGTCGCAAACACAAGCGGCGGGGAAAAGCGGCAGCTGGCCACACAGAAACCTCTAACCTTGCTGAAAGAGGTTGCAAGTCAAAGAGAAGTTACTCGATTCTGCAAAACAAGCAGAGATTATACATGGATACAGCTGGAGCCCAGGAGCAGACTGCAGGGGAGCAGAAAAATAAGACCACCAAGCCTGAATTTTTAAAGAGGGCTGGCTAATTTTGATGACAGAGAATATGTTATTAAAAGAAGGCACAGCATGCGATGCTGCTTGATAAGGTTGCCTGCTTCTTACCATTCTGAATCCACTTTCGGTTGTTTATGACTCCAATAAACTTAAATCCAGTCGTTTGGGCTGGAACTTTATGTGCTAGAGGTGTGAATTTTCCAGCTAAAAGAATTCACTGCCTTCTTAAAACAGCTGGGGTGGGAGAACGAGAGAGATTGTTTTCTCAGTGTTAGAAACATCCGCTCTTTGTTAGGAATTTCTGTCATCCTACTCTTTCCTATTTGCTGAGAGGTGGAGACAGACCTTGCCAAAAACGTCAGGCATTGCGGAGAGGAGGCTTTGCAAAATCATGTCCAAATGGAAAGGGGAAGTGGCAAGCAACTCTAGCTTCAGATGTCACTGTTTGCATTGCCTCTGGAGGCAATGCAGGAGGGACACTGAGATGCTTGAGCGTGTCCAGAGAAGGGCGACGAGGCTGGTGAGAGGCCTTGAGCACAGTCCTACGAGGGGAGGCTGGGGGAGCTGGGATTGTTTGGCCTGGAGAGGAGGAGGCTCAGGGGTGACCTTATTGCTGTCTGCAACTACCTGAAGGGTGGTTGTGGCCAGGGGGAGGTTGCTCTCTTCTCTCAGGTGGCCAGCACCAGAACAAGAGGACACAGCCTCAGGCTGCGCCAGGGGAAATTTAGGCTCGAGGTGAGGAGAAAGTTCTTCACTGAGAGAGTCATTGGACACTGGAATGGGCTGCCCGGGGAGGTGGTGGAGTCGCCAACCCTGGGGCTGTTCAAGGTAAGGTTGGACGTGGCACTTGGTGCCATGGTCTAGCCTTGAGCTCTGTGGTAAAGGGTTGGACTTGATGATCTGTGAGGTCTCTTCCAACCTTGTTGATACCGTGATACTGTGATACTGTGAATCAGGTACTTCCAAATGCACTGCTATGGCACAGGAGGCACTGAGACACAGCCACAGGGTTTACACAAGAAGATACTCTCCATTGAGTCCCTGTTGCCTGTTGTAGGGAAACATAGAATCGTAAAACGGTTTAGGTTGGAAGGGACCTCAAAGATCAGCCAGTTCCAACCCCCTGCCATAGGCAGGGACATCTCCCACTAGAAAAGGTCACTTAAGGCCTCATCCAACCTGGCCTTGAACACCTCCAGGGAGGGAGCATCCACAACTTCCCTGGGCAACCTGTGCCAGTGTCTCACCACCCTCACTGGAAAGAGCATCTTCCTAATATCTAATTTAAATCTCCCCTCTGCCAGTTTAAACCCATTACACCTTGTCCTGTCATTACAAGACCTTGTCAATAGTCCCTCCCCAGCCTTCCTGTAAGCTCCCTTCAGATACTGTAAGGGCACTACAAGGTCTCCTCAAAGCCTTCTCTTCTCCAGGCTGAAAAGCCCCAACTCTTGTAGCCTGTCCTCATAGCAGAGGTGCTGCAGCCCTCTGAGCATCTTCATGGCCCTCCTCTGGACTCTCTCCAACAGTTCCATGTCCTTCTTGTGTTGGGGGCTCCAGAACTGCACAGAGTACTCCAAGTGGGGTCTGACAAGAGCAGAGTGAAGGGGGAGAATCACCTCCCTTGCCCTGCTGGCCACATTACTCTTGATGCAGCCCAGCACACAGTTGCTGTCTGGGCTGCCTGTGCACACTGCAGGCTCATGTTGAGCTTTTCATCAACCCAGACCCCCAGGACCTTTTCCTCAGGGCTGCTCTCAGCCATTTGCCACCCAGTCTGGATTTGTGCTTAGAATTGCACAGGCCCAGGTGCAAGGACCTTACACTTGGCCTTGTTGAATGTCATGAGGTTGGCCTGAGCCCACCTCTCCATCCTGTCCAGGTCCCTCTGGATGGATCCCTTCCCTCTAGCAAGTCAACTGTGCCCCACAGCTTGGTGCCATCTGCAAACTTGCTGAGGGTGCACTCGATTCCTGTGTCATATCACTGACAAAGATGTTAAACAGCACTGGTCCCTGCAATGACCCCTGAGGGATGCTGTTTGGCTCTCGTCTCCAGGTGGACATTGTGCAGTTGATCACCACTCTCTGCATGTCACCATCCAGCCAATTCCTTATCCAGCAGTGCGCCACCCATTAAGTCTGTGCTTGTCCAGTTTGGTGACCAGGATGTCATGTCAGACAGAGTCAAATGCCTTACTCAGGTCCAGGTAGATGATGTCAGTTGCCCTTCCCTTGTCCACTGCTGCTGTGCCTTTATCATAAATAGCCACCAAATTTGTCAGGCATTGTTTGCCCTTGGTGAAGCCATTGGTGGTTACCACCAATCACCTCTGCTTTGCAAGGAGGCTTGTAGAGGAGTCTAGCCAGTAGGTAGAGCGAGGTTCTAGTGAGGCCTCACCTGAAGTACTGTGTCCAGTTCTGGGCACCCCAACTCAAGAAAGACAAAGAACTACTGGTGAGGGCTGCTAAGATGATTAGAAGACAGTAACATCTCTCATATGAGGAAAGGCTGAGAGAATTAGGTCTGTTTAGCTTAGAAAAGAGGAGGATGAGAGAGCATCATATTAATTCTTACAAATATCTAAGGAGCAGGCATCAGGAAGATGGGGCCAAACTCTTCTCAGTGGTCCCCAGCGACAGAGCAACAGGTAATGGGCATCAACTTAAATGCAGAAAGTTCGATCTAAACATGAGGTTCAGCTGAAGAGCCATGACTAGTGGTGTCCCCCAGGGATCAGTGCTGGGGCCACTCCTGTTCAACATCTTCATCAATGACATTGATGAGCTCAAAGACAGACAGAGTCTGCTCAGCAAGTTTGCTGATGTTACCAAGCTGGGAGGCACTGTCTGTTGATTTGTAGCCCTGAGCTTTCAGCCAAACACCTTGCCTGAGCCCAAGAGGTTAACAAAGCCAATCTTTATCTTTGTTGACAAACTAGAGAGAGAGCATTTAGACTCTCACACCTGCTCTGGCAGGAGCTTTGGACTAGATGATCTTCAGAGATCCTTCCCAACCCTTATCACTCTGTGATTCTGTGAAAGCCAAACAGGACCAGCCAAGCAGCAATCTGCTGTAAGAAATCAGGTAGCTACATCTGAGCTGGAGGACATGAGGTGGGAATTGTGCATCTGTGCTGCCCTGCAGAGATGTTACTGCACAGATACAATAGCAGCAGTGCTATTGGAGTGCTGTAATCAATGGCTACAGACTCTTCAGGAGAGGCAGGCAAGGAAGAAGGGGTGAAGGAGGGGCTCTGTGTATTAGGGATGCTCTGGATGTCATGGAGGTAGAGATTAAGGATGATCAAGTTGAATTCTATAGGTGAGAATTAAGGGGAAGGCCAAAAGGGCTGACATCCTGGTAGGAGTCTGTTATAGACCACCCAACCAGGAAGAAGAGGTTGACTTATTACTCTTTAAGCAATTGGATGCTGCCTCAAGATCACCTGCCCTTGTTTTTGTGGGCTACTTTAGCCACAGCAACCCCAGGCAGTGCTACAGGCTGGGGACACAGTGGGACCTGTGCGTACTGCTAGATAGTAGCTGAAGATGAGCCAGAGGTGTGCCCAGGTGGCCAAGAGAGACAATGGCATCTTGACCTGGATCAGGCCACTACTGTGGCCAGGACAAGGGAGGCTATTATGCCCCTGTACTCAACACTGGTCAGGTCACACCTTGAGTGCTGTGTCCAGTTCTGGGCTCCTCAATTCAAGAGAGATATTGAGATACTGGAACATGTCCAGAGAAGGGCAACGAAGCTGATGAGGGGCCTGGAGCACAGCCCTGTGAGGAGAGGCTGAGGGAGCTGGGGGTGTGATTAGCCTGGAGAAGAGGAGGCTCAGGGGTGACCTCATTGCTGTCTACAACTACCTGAAGGGAGGCTGTAGCCAGGTGGGGTTGGTCTCTTCTGCCAGGCAAGCAGCAAGAGAAGAAGGGGACACAGTCTGAAGTTGTGGTGGGGGAGGTCTAGGCTGGATGTTAGGAGGAAGTTGTTGTCAGAGAGAGTGATTGGCATTGGAATGGGCTGCCCAGGGAGGTGGTGGATTTGTTGTCGTTGGAGGTGTTCAAGAAAAGCCTGGGTGAGGTGCTTGGTGTCATGGTCTAATTGAATGGCCAGGGCTGGGTGCTAGGTTGGACTGGATGATATTGGAGGTCTCTTCCAACCCGGTTGATTCTATGACTCAGTAGATATCTTGTTCTTTCCAAGCCAAATTTTAAGATTGACCTGTGTTTCAAGGTGATTTACAGTTACAATTCCATTCAAAATGGTGAGGAGATTTGAAAAATTACCTGCATTCCCAGGATACAGAGGTCCTGAGGATAGAGGACAACATCTCTAAGATAGAGACAGTCAGGATGAAAATACAGGATATTATTCAACCATTCACAGTAACTGATGAGTCTCATTCTTATTGAAGGTATTTGGTTAATGCCTTTTTGGCAATTGCCACTGATTTATGAAAGAAAAATGCTGTAAAGGAAACATGAAGATGAAAACTTTTCTTTTTGGTATTTTTATTTTGTTTTAGGGAAGAATGTTTGCTGAAAAGTGCAGTTTTGGGATGATGACTTGCAGCTTTTCAGCAGATATATTTGGAGAAGAGTTTAATTCAAAAGCAAAAGGGAAAGCATTTCTGCAACTGTTAAAATGTTTGTTGGGTTGTTTTTTTTCCTACAAATACTTTCTAAGGGAAATGTTTCAGCATTGAATCAACACATCTAACCCTGAAATAAAACATCTTTCAGAAAAGGGTTAAACATCCCAGAGAGGTTGAGGGGTCTCCTTCTCTGGAGACTTTCAAGGCCTGTCTGGATGTGTTCCTCTGTGATTTGTGCTCTGGCAGGGCGGTTGGACTTGGGACTTTTTAGTCTGGAAAAGAGAAGACTGAGAGGGGATTTAATAAATGTTCTGAGGGCTGGACAGGAGGGGAGGAGAGGCTCTGCTCACTTGATCCCTGGGATAGGACAAAGAGCAATGGGTGTAAATTGCAGCAAAAGAGGTTCCAGCTCAACACAAGGGGGAACTTCTTTCCTGTAAGGGTCCCAGAGCACTGGAACAGGCTCCCCAGGGAGGTTGTGGAGTCTCCTTCACTGGAGACTTTCAAGGCCTGTCTGGATGTGTTCCTCTGTGATCTGTGCTAGATTGTGTGGTCCTGCTCTGGCAGGGGGGTTGGACTTGATGATGTCCTTGGGTCACTTCCAACCCCTAACATCCTGTGAGCTTGTGAACCCCAAAGGAGGATGATAGCTTCTTTCACTTTTGGTTGAGTGTGATACTTTGACCTGGAATGATTGTTTGTTTGTTTGTTTGTTTTAAATCTTGTGCCACCTTTCCAAAATGTTAACACTTTTGATTGTCCAAGAAGGAATTTTCAGAATTTAAGATACTGGAACGTGTCCAGAGAATGTATTGTGGTTTTCTAAGCTATTGGTCCATAAAGACCTTATCAAGACCAAGATGTCATGAGCCAGCAGTGTGCCACTGCAGGATGCCATTGGCTTTCCTGGCCTGGCTCAGTAACAGTGTGACCAGTAGGACAAGGGAGGTTATTCTGCCCCTGGACTCAACACTGGTCAGGCCATACCTTGAGTGCTGTGTCCAATTCTGGGCTCCTCAATTCAAGAGAGATGTTGAGACACTGGAACATGTCCAGAGAAGGGCAACAAAGCTGGTGAAGGGCCTGGAGCACAGCCCTGTGAGGAGAGGCTGAGGGAGCTGGGGGTGTTTAGGCTGGAGAAGAGGAGGCTCAGGGGTGACCTCATTGCTGCCTACAACTACCTGAAGGGAGGCTGTAGGCAGGTGGGGGTTGGTCTCTTCTGCCAGGCAATCAGCAACAGAACAAGGGGACACAGTCTCAAGTTGTGCCAGTGTAGGTCTAGGCTGGATGTTAGGAGGAAGTTGTTGGCAGAGTGATTGGCATTGGAATGGGCTGCCCAGGGAGGTGGTGGAGTTGCCGTCCCTGGAGGTGTTGAAGCAAAGCCTGTCTGAGGCACTTAGTGCCATGGTCTAGTTGATTGGGCAGGGCTGGATGCTAGGTTGGAGTGGATGATCTTGGAGGTCTCTTCCAACCTTTTTGATTCTATGATTCTATGATTTTATTTCATTTATTTTAATCTCTGGCTTTTTAGTTTGCCTGCTCAGCCACAAAATCTGTTATTCACCTAAACCTACCCCGTAGGGATTTCTAATGGGTAACCCAGCTGACAGGAAGCACAGGCAGGTACCAGGAATAAAGAAAGAAAGAAAAAAGACCAATTCTCCAGTGAGCAGAAAAACCTCTAGACGTGTGTGTAGTGTCTGAACAGGCAATGGAAGCAGCTGTGCCTAAGCAGAAGAGTGCTGGTAGGAGTAAGGGATGCATACTAATCCTGGGCTGACTCAGAGCTGTCTGTGAGATGGGATAAGCTTTGCTTTGAGTCACCAGAGTGATTCAGATATTTGTGGATAAAGAAAGCCAAATTCTTTATGACTGGGGAGGGGTTGGCCTTTTGGTCATTGCTGTGTCAGGTTCACAGATGTAACATCCCATTCACGACCTCAGTGGCTATCAATGTTTGCAACACTGGTGCCCTCTCACACTTTCCAGCATCTTATATTTGAGTGATGATGAGTGCTTGTTTCACAGGATAGATAAGTTCATTCTGTTTGGCTTGTTCTAGCCTGGGCATGGAGAGACTTGAGTCTTTCCTCAATGCAAATCAGCTTTAGGAGACCAAGCCTATCTTCTCTTTGGACTCTATTCCACTTGTTAACCAGGGCTTATGAGTTGTGCACTCCCAGGATCACCAGTGTAGCAAAAACATTCCTGCTGACTGCTGTGGTTTAAGCCTAGCCAGCAAGCGGGCACCACACAGTCACTTGCTCATTTCCTTCCTCCTCCCAGTGGAATTGGGAGGAGACTTGAGAGAGAAAAACAAAGAAGTAAAACTTGTAGGTTAAGATAAGAACAATTTAATGATAAAATAAAATATCCATCAATAACAACAACAACAATAATAACAATGAAAAAGAGAGGGGAATAAAAAACAGAGGGAGAAATAAAACCCAACAAATGACAAGTGACACAAATGCAGTTGCTCACCACCTGCTGACCAATGCACAGGCAATGATCTGTCCCTGCTGGCCAGCCCTCCCAGTTTATATACTGGGCATGACATTCTATGGAATGGAATATCTCTTTGGGAAGTTTGGGTCAGCTGTCCTGACCGCGCTGCCTCCCTGCTTCTTCTGCACCTGCTTGCTGCAGAGCATGGGAAACTGAAAAATCCTTAACCTAGGCTATGTGCTGCTTAGCAACAACTAAAACATCAGTGTCTTATCAAAGTGATTCTAAATCCAAAACACAGCACTGTACCAGCTACTGGGAACAAAATTAACTCTATCCCAGCTGAAAGCAGGAGAATGACAAAAATTCATGCCATGATTAACAGATGTAATAAATGGAATTGTTGGTTCTTCCTTGAATTCTCTATTCTGCTGCTGTAAGTTTTAGAAGAGGCCTCAGATTTCATAGGCACAACATGTGTGGCTCAGAAATGTGGCTTGGAGGTTTGAATGAGTCACGACCTCAGAGAAGCTAGCATTCACTTGTTGTCTAAGCATTTGGTTTTTGAGAGCTGCAGGACGTGATGGTTTGGGACTTACCCACCCCCACACACTTCAGAAAATCACCCAGATTAGGCTCAGCCAAGTTGGAAATTAAAGAATGAAGCTTTATCTTTACAGCTTAGCACAATATACAAGCAGGTATTTACAATCCATACAGCTACAGACAGAAATAGACAAGTTAAAAAGTAATACAGCATCACAACAGCCCTCCCAGAAACCAGAGTCCCCAGGAGGGGCTCCCAACCACCCTTCCACCTCCTTTCCACCCCTCTACCTTACCCCAGACTTTGCCTTACATTCAAGGTGATTTTTGAGAACTGTCTGGGGAGGTAGGAAGCAGATGGATTAGTTACACAGGCAGCAGGTTAGAGAGAGAAGGGAGGCAGCCAAAGCCAGAGAGCAACTCTGTTGTGTATGTTTGTGTTCTTGTTTGTATACATCTCAGCAAGTCTATCAGTGCAGCAGACATCACCATTGTTTCATTTTCACAGCCCACAGTCTAATTCTTCTCATCTAAATATTCCACCTACCCTCAAACTCACAAGTATGGGAATTCAAATCAGTATTGTGGGGAGAAAATATTATGTACAATCTGGTTTTAGATGCAGCAAGTTAAAGTTTGCATTTCTTTCCATCTCCCTCTTTGGAAAAGGTCTTTCAATTTGAAATCTTGTATGTAGATTACAAGAGTTCTTATAGTTCATAGAATCATAGAATCAAGCAGGTTGGAAGAGACCTCCAAGATCATCCAGGCCAACCTAGCACCCAGACCTGCCCAACCAACTAGACCATGGCACCAAGTGCCTCAGACAGGCTTGTCTTCAACACCCCCAGGGATGGTGACTCCACCACCTCCCTGGGCAGCCCATTCCAGTGCCAATCACTCTCTCTGACAACAACTTCCTCCTAACATCCAGCCTAGACCTCCCCCAGCACAACTTGAGACTGTGTCCCCTTGTTCTCTTGCTGGTTGCTTGAGATTTAGTTAGGATTTCTGGGCTGATGGGAATATGCTTCTCCCCTCAAAGCAAACCAAACCAAAACCTGTAGCTATGGATAAAAAACACTAGAAGAAGGTATCCTGCCTCTAATCTGAGTAAAGCAAGTGCATGCTCATCTCACAGTAGAGGGCATATATCTCAGTTCTCAGTGTTAGGGAATGAAACATGATTCGTTTTCATCTCTGGCCTTGAAGCTGGAAATGTTTGGTTTGCTGGTGGTTGCACATGAGCAGTGGTCTGCTGGAAAAATGCTGGAAAAGAGATTGCAGCATCATCAGGGTGGATGTTGTAGTGACTGCCACAAGATGATTGTTCTCTAGTTGCGGCTGGTAATTTCAGGTTCATAATGTTTAAGTGATGGGTTGCTTGGGATGGGTTATTTCCTTCTTTTCCTCTCTTCTCCTAGCAGTACAACAGTGATGTCTGTCCACATGCAAAACTTCTGTGGGCAATGTGTGTCCCAGCATCTGTCTTTGAACTCAATTCAAACTCCACTGGCAGCAGGGTAGACAGGAGGTTCCCAGACAGTCATGCATTGTTTGGACTTGCTGGTGGTTTGTCCTCCTCAGCACAAGTATTGAAAGGGAATAAATACCAATGCAGCACACTCCTAGGAATGCAGAGTTCAGTGTATTGTGGCTCTTTAAGCTATTGGTCCATAAAGACCTCAAGACTGAGATGTCCTGAGCCAGCAGTGTGCCCAGGTGGCCAAGAGAGCCAATGGCATCCTGACCTGTATTAGGAACAGTGTGGCCAGTAGGACAAGGGAGGTTATTCTGCCCCTGTACTCACACTGGTCAGGCCACACTTTGAGTACTGTGTCCAGTTCTGGACTGCTCAATTCAAGAGAGATGTTGAGATGCTGGAACATGTCCAGAGAAGGGTGACAAAGCTGGTGAGGGGCCTGGAACACAGCCCTGTGAGGAGAGGCTGAGGGAGCTGGGGGTGTGTTTAGGCTGGAGAAGAGGAGGCTCAGGGGTGACCTCATTGCTGTCTACAACTACCTGAAGGGAGGCTGTCACCAAGTAGGGGTTGGTCTCTTCTTCCAGGCAACCAGCAAGAGAACAAGGGGACACAGTCTCAAGTTGTGGTGGGGGAGGTCTAGGCTGGATGTGAGGAGGAAGTTGTTGGCAGAGAGAGTGATTGGCATTGGAATGGGCTGCCCAGGGAGGTGGTGGAGTCACTGTGCCTGGAGGTGTTGAAGAAAAACCTGGCTGAGGCACTTAGTGCCGTGTTCTAGTTGCCTGGATAGGGCTGGGTGCTAGGTTGGCCTGGATGATGTTGGAGGTCTCTTCTAACCTTTTTGATTCTATGATTCTATGTATAACTTTGATTCATTTTGACTTAGTCTAACCCTGAGTAATTAATCTACTTCGGCAGTGATTTTGCTACATCTACAAATTCACAGAAACATATAACATTATACATCCAAGCTCTTTTCATATCATAGGTCTGCTCTGTTTTGACACAGTGTTTTGGTTTCACCCCAGCCACCACTAAGCACGAGCAGCTACTTGTTCACTCCTCCCCTTTCTAAATGGTATGGGACTGGGGGTGGGGAATAATTGAAAAAAGAAAAGGAGTAAAACTTGGGGGTTAAGAACAGTTTAGCTACTTAAACAACAGCAACAATAATAACAGTAATAATCACAATCACAGCCATAATGTAATGAAAAGGAAGGGAAAAATACAAATAAACCCTAAGACAAGGCAAGTAATGCATAGTGCAGTTGTTCACCACCTACTGACTGATGCTTAAGCAGTCAACTCCCCCCAGTTTGCATGCTGACCATGATGTTGTGTGGTATGAAATATCCCTTTGGCTAGTTTGGGTCAATGGTCCTAGCCAAGCTCCCTCTCAGCTTCTTGTGTACCTGCTTGCTGCAAAGCATGGGAACCTGAAAAGTCCTTAATTTAGGCTGAGTGCTACTTAGCAACAACTAAAACATCACTGTGTTATCAATGCTATTCTCACCCTAGATCCAAAACATAGCACTGTTCTGCTAGGAACAAAATTAACTCTATCCCTTGTCATTTCATGGAGGAAGGGGATCTATTTTCCTTGTTTTCCATTATTTTCACTTTCATCTGTTTGTATTCCACCCATCCCAAGCTAAAGAGGGGAGGGGGGGGGGAAGTAAATCCTAATGGAAGATTTGTAGGAAGGATGTATTGAGACATGAGATAAGAGCATAGCAAATCTGTGCTGCACTAGGGACACAAAACAACTCTGGCCAATAACTGTGTGTGGTAACAAGAGAGCATTCCCTCTGAGACGAGCTGTCTTGTGTGGCTTGCCTTATCCTTCTTCCTTTTCCCCCGAGCCCGTTGCCAGGATGGACTTTCTCCTTGTATCTTCACAGGAAGCAGTATCACGCTTCCCTGAGGATGAGCAGTTGGCACGAATTCAAAATGTCATCCAGGAGCTCCCACCATCACATTATAGGTGAGAACATGTCCACTAAAGTGCTGAGGAACACTGTGATGATGCTCAGTGTGAGGGAATACAGCCTGAAACAATGCTGGAGTTCACTTCCAGAAGTCAGTTCCCAAAAGCTGACTCACCATTGCCAAATCTGACAGCAATTTATCTGGCATTTCAATATCATTGAACAAATGGTTGAGACTGAAGAAGTTCCCCCTCCCACAGCCTAGTGTACTTCTTCCCTGTTGCAACCTCGGCCAGTGACCTGAATGAGGTGAGGAGAAGTTAATCTGGTAGAGATGCTTGAACCAGAGCTAAACTCTCAGCCTTTGTAGCATCCCACTCCCACCCATCCATCTGCTATCTTCTTCACACTCATCATGCTAAGGATTGTTTGGTTCTCACCCCATCCTTGGCCACCCTAAAACACAGTTGTTCAAGCATTCACTGCTATCCCATGTAAATGCTGGTGTGGTAAATTCTGTCTCCTACGGGGTTTGTTGTGCTACTGCAGACACTGCTTTCCTTGAGGAAGGGAGAGCTCCTGGTGCCAGGGTTGGGTCTGAGCCTTGCTGTCTGGGTGGGCAGGCATCCATCACTTCACACATTTTTCTTTCTTCATGTGAAACCGCTGCAGAACGCTGGAATACCTGATCAAGCACCTGACTCACCTGGCTTCCTTCAGCAGCATGACCAACATGCATACAAGAAACCTCGCCTTGGTGTGGGCTCCCAATCTCCTCAGGTACAGTAGAAGAGAGTCCTTTCACAGTCCTTTCAGGAGAAGTGTGGCCAGCAGGCTGAGGTGTCCAGAGAAGGGTCACAAGGATGCTCAGAGGGCTGGAGCAGCTCTGCTATGAGGACAGACTGAAAGAGTTGGGGCTGTTCAGTCTGCAGAAGAGAAGGCTCCCAGGTGACCTTCTTGTGGCCTTCCAGGATCTGAAGGGAGCCTACAAAAAAGCTGGGGAGGGGCTTTTGAGGTTCTCAGGGAGTGACAGGACTAGGGGGAATGGAGCAAAGCTGGAGGTGGGGAGATTCAGGTTGGCCGTGAGGAGAAAGTTGTTGAGCATGAGAGTGGTGAGAGGCTGGAATGGGTTTCCCAGGGAGGTGTTTGAGGCCCCATGGCTGAAGGTGTTTAAGGCCAGGCTGGCTGAGGCTGTGGTAGGGTGTCTCTGCCCATGGCAGAGGGGTTGGAAGTAGATGATCCTTTTGGTCCCTTCCAACCCTATGATTCTACATCAAGCACCATACTGAGATCCAAGGAGGGTGCCAGCAGCTGAACCTGCAGACTTATTCCCTGAGGGAGATGCAAAGACAGGAAAAGGGAGAACTAAAGGAAACAGAAGAGCAGAGCAAATGTTTTTTAAAAGGAGAAAAAAATCCACGAGGTTGAATAATCTGAGGTTTTACTGACAGCATTCAAGGAAGTTTGTGGTTTTGTGTGGTTCTTATGGAAAAAGGAAGCTGTTATTTGGGAGCTGAGCACGTGGACTTAAAAATGAGGAATTAGCTCACTGCTGCAGAACGGCAATGACATTTCTAGTGGTGCCAGGGCTTCTCCACTGGGGTGTTGAGAGAGAGCAAGGCTTGGGAGGCAGAGCAACCAGACAATAATACTATAGACTTAAGCAAAAGCAAGATGAAGTCGGTGGTGTTAAGATGGCAATCTAGAGTCAGATCCCAAGACCACCAGCTAATTTGCCACATTTGCTACGCCTGATGTTCTGCTGGGAAGAGGCCCAGATGGGATGCAGATGGAGGTTTGGATGGTATGCTGTGGAGCAATGCAGAACAAGAGAAAATAGTAACTGGGGAAGGGGGAGAGAAATATTTTGTGTGTTGTTGAAATACCCTTCCTCATCCATCCCATAATTATGTATTGGGAGGAATGAAATAGGAGTGCAGGCTGGGAGGTGATCTACAGGAGAGCAGCCCTGTGGAGAGGGATCTGAGAGTGCTGGTGGAGAACAAGTTAACCATGGCACAGCAATGTGCCCTTGGGGCCAAGAAGGCCAATGGCATCCTGGGGTGTATTAGGAGGAGTGTGTCCAGCAGATCAAGGGAGGTTCTCCTGCCCCTCTACTCTGCCCTGGTGAGACCTCAGCTTGAATACTGTGTTCAGTTTGGGACTCCCCAGGTTAAGAGGGACAGGGATCTGCTGGAGAGGGTCCAGTGGAGAGCTATGAGGATGATTAGAGGACAGAAGGGCATAGCTTATGAGGAGATGCTAAGTGACCTGGGGCTGTTTAGTCTGGAGAAGAGAAGACTTAGGAGGGATTTGATCAATGTTTATAAGCACCTGAAGGCTGGCCACGAGTGGGGGGACAGGCTCTGCTCACTTGCTGCCTGGGACAGGACAAGCAGCAATGGGTGTAAGTTGCAGCAAAAGAGGTTCTGCCTCAACACAAGGGGGAACTTCTTTCCTGTAAGGGTCACAGAGCACTGGAACAGGCTGCCCAGAGAGGTTGTGGAGTCTCCTTCTCTGGAGCCTTTCAAGGCCTGTCTGGATGTGTTCCTCTGTGATCTGTGCTAGATTGTGTGGTCCTACTGTGGCAGGAGGGTTGGACTCGATGATCTCTTTGGGTCTCTTCCAGCCCCTAACATCCTGTGAGCCTGTAAAGTAGAGCGAGTCCAGGGCTGCAGCAGGGCAGGACACGGTCAAGGGCTGAGGTGATGCCGGGAGCCCGGGACTGGCACAGCACAAGGGCGAGGGACATTGGCTAGAGAAGTACGGGCCTGAAAAGCATTGCTTAGAGATTTATCTCATCTTTTAAACTCACAAAGCAGGCGGAGCCTACTAGTGTTAACTCTATTGCATATCACAAAGTGGCCCTTTACTACCGAGGGGTTTTCATTCTAGCATCTGTCCTCTCGAAAAAAGCCCTCAAATCTGTTTCCTTTCACAATGTTTTCAAAGGGCAAGTCTCAGAGAAGAGAAGAAAGCAGCAAGCAAGGCAACCGCAGTCTCCTTACAGGGTTATCCTCTTGGCAACGCCCCAAGCTATTATCTAACACACCAGTCATTAACTTTACGAAGGATCCATTGCCTGGAGATAATTTCTTCAGCAACACTTCGGCATGTCAAGATAAGGAATGTTTCTTTGCTGAGAGCAAGAGTGAGAATGTAGAAGTGCTGGGGGTCAGAGAAGACACTACTGGGGCACATAGCAAAGCACTGGAAAAAATTGAGTAAGGAACACCTGAGCAGAGTTCTAAGGGATTTCACTGAGGGATGATTGAAGCTTTGAGTGCAGATCTGGAAGCAGTGTTTGAAGGCTTCTGTGTTGTCTTTAAAGTCCATCTTTGAAATAGCTAAAAGATGAGTAAAGCAGAAGAAGAATGGAACTGGAGAGCCACTGATTATCTATTGCTGAAGAACATGAAAACTAAACAGGGAAAATAACACGAGCAGGGAAGAAAATAGCAGGTGGCAGAGAAAGTAGGGGAAATAGTTTTTACAAGAAGGAAAAGGCAGAGAAAGGATCATAGAATCATAGAATCAAAAAGGTTGGAAGAGACCTCCAACATCATCCAGGCCAACCTAGCACCCAGACCTGCCCAACCAACTAGACCATGGCACTAAGTGCCTCAGACAGGCTTTGCTTCAACACCTCCAGGCACAGCGACTCCACCACCTCCCTGGGCAGCCCATTCCAATGCCAATCACTCTCTCTGGCAACAACTTCCTCCTAACATCCAGCCTAGACCTACTCTGGCACAACTTGAGACTGTGTCCCCTTCTTCTGTTGCTGCTTGCCTGGCAGAAGAGACCAACCCCCACCTGGCTACAATGTCCCTTCAGGTAGTTGTAGACAGCAATGAGGTCACCCCTGAGCCTCCACTTCTCCAGGCCAAACACCTCCAGCTCCTTCAGCCTCTCCTCATAGAGTTTGTGTTCCAGGCAACCAGCACATTCCAGCACCTCAACATCTCGAATTGAGTGGCCCAGAACTGGACACAGGACTCAAGGTGTGGCCTGACCAGTGTTGAGTAGAGGGGAAGAATAAGGATGGGTGCCTGTGAGAGAATGAGTGCAAAATGAGGAAAGGCTACCTGTTCAAAGTCCTGCAAGAAGAAAGCTGCTCTCTGTCCTTCCCAGGGGCTGTGTGGGGCAATGCTGACTTACTAATATGCCTCTTTTTTCTCATGCAGGTCAAAGGAGATTGAAGCAGTTGGCTGCAATGGGGATGCAGCTTTCCTGGAGGTGCGAGTGCAGCAGTTGGTGATTGAGTTCATCCTGAATCATGTGGATCAGATCTTCACCAACAACAGAAAAGACAGCTCTGCAGAGAACATCGGTAACAAGCTTCCTGAGCCCCTCCATGTGTCATGTACTCCATCTCTAACTGTATCCCCTTCAACTAATATTTCAAGCATGTTTCAAGCTTGTGTTTTTCATGATATCACCTGGCTTAATCCTTTCCATAAAAGAATGACCACCTGATTTATTCTCAGTCCTAGCCTAAGCTTTCTCCCTAAGCCCATCAGCTGTAGCTTGAATTATTTTATTAATCTCCCCCAGTTAAATTTCCTCATACTGATGGGACCTGCCCTGCAGCCACCATATCCACCCAAGTCAGAGGCCACACTCCCACAATGAAACTTAAGCTTGTGTTCTAAAACCTGATACCTTGTAACTGGGGACATGTTATAAAAGAGGGTTTATTTTCATAGAATCATAGAATCAAGAAGGTTGGAAGAGATCTCTAAGATCATCCAGTCCAACCTAGCACCCAGCCCTATACAGTCAACTAGACCATGGCACTAAGTGCCTCAGACAGGCTTTGCTTCAACACCTCCAGGCACAGCGACTCCACCACCTCCCTGGGCAGCCCATTCCAATGCCAGTCACTCTCTCTGGCAACAACTTCCTCCTAACATTCAGCCTAGACCTCCCCTGGCAAAACTGGAGACTGTGTCCCCTTCTTCTGTTGCTGCTTGCCTGGCAGAAGAGACCAACCCCACCTGGCTACAGCCTCCCTGCAGGTAGTTGTAGACAGCAATGAGGTCCCCCCTGAGCCTCCTCTTCTCCAGCCTAAACACACTCCCAGCTCCCTCAGCCTCTCCTCACAGGGCTGTGTTCCAGGCCTCTCACCAGCTTTGTTGCCCTTCTCTGGACACGTTCCAGTATCTCAACATCTCTCTTGAATTGAGCAGCCCAGAACTGGACACAGGATTCAAGATGTGACCTGACCAGTGTTGAGTACAGGGGCAGAATAACCTCCCTTGTCCTACTGCCTACACTGTTCCCGATCCAGGCCAGGATGCCATTGTCTCTCTTGGCCACCTGGGCACACTGCTGGCTCATGTTCAGCTACTACCTGTCAGTACCCCCAGGTCCCTTTCACTAGTTTTCAGAGGTGCAGGAGCAAAGCCGGAGGTGGGTAGATTCAGACTGGACATGAGGAGGAAGTTGTTGAGCATGAGAGTGGTGAGGGTCTGGAAGGAGTTGCCCAGGGAGGTGGTTGAGACCTCATCCCTTGAAGTGTTTAAAGCCAGGCTGTATGAGGCTGTGGACAGCCTGCTGTAGGGTAGGGTGTCCCTGGGCATGGCAGGGGGGTTGGAACTAGATGTTCCTTGTGGTCCCTTCCAACCCTGATTGATCTATGATTCTATGCTGACTTTGTTATTCAGTGACACATGTGGTCAAAAAGCTTTTTAAGGCTGTGAAGTGAGAGCCCTTGGAACCACAGTCACCTCACATAATTTCAGAAATGTCTGTGTTTCTGTTTTGCACTCTGAGAAAACTCATAATGCCACCAGAAGTGTGGGAGCAACCACCCTTGTGCTTTCCAGACCTGTTTCAGCTCATCCTGCACACCATGGTCTCTTCTCATTAGTAATAAGTGATTATTACATGCAAGAGGATATGGCCTCGAGTTTCACCAGGAAAGGTTTAGGTTGGACATTAGAAGAGAATTTGTCACTGAAAGGATTCTCAGACACTGGAATATGCTCCCTAGGGAGGTGGTTGAATCCCCATCCCTGAAGGTATTCCAAAGAGGCAGAGACATGGTGTTGAGGGACATGGTAGAATTAGATACTGGTTGGACATGCTGATCTTAAAGATCTTTTCCAACTGGCATGGTTCTCTGGTTCTGTTCTATAAGGTAAATTAATGCTAGCTGTAAGAATAGTTGCTTTTCCTGAATGAAAGAAAAATAGAAAGATGTGGAAGTAAGAGAAAGAATTTGGCACCTGGTTTGGATCAGGGACTGAGCTGCTCCAAAATCAAGTAAGGAAGGGAGGGAA